>NC_134370.1:56337500-57723333 GCF_035582795.1 Mycteria americana | reverse complement strand
TAAATCTCAAAGCTGATGAGAATTCACTGAGTAGAAAGAAGCAGAGTAGAGTAAGAGGCCAGATTTTCATCCAGTGTCGCTCCAGTCATTTTAAAAGGATTTAGATCAGTCCCCGATGGCTATAGCTCCTGTCTGCTTCCAGACTAGAAAAAATCTCCCCCAAACAACTAAATAGTCTCTAAGATGTTCTGAGGTTTTATCATAGGGACATTCCTGCAGGAGCTCAAACTCATTTTGAATGCAAGGTGAGCATAATTGTTCAGGAAGTTGAGCCTAAAGAAGAACACAGATATTTGCATTCACGTGTCTTCTCTTTCTTAGCAGCCATGTAATCCCACTCTTCCTTTTGCACACAATGAAAGAAAAGAGAAAAAAAAAAAAAAAAAACAGCTCTTTTGCAAGCTAGCTAGCAAATGCAAATTTAAACCCTCTTTGCCCAGTACAGAATGTGTCTGAATTCCATCTGTATCACACTGCTACATGCCAATTACTTTAATTAGGGTGAGATCCAAGACTTGCAAGAGAAAGTTCGTAGTGTAATTAAGAAATAGTTTTTCTTCTCAGTGTTCTTCTTTCATCTTCTTCTTTGCTCATTTTCTTGCTTCCCTCCCACCCTTTCTCTATATTCAGGGAGTTTCTCATTCTGATTCTTTAGCCATTTTGGCAACAGCATTGTTGTACTTACACCTTCAGGCAGGCATGAAAGCCAAAAAGCTGGTTGCCTTTAATGCTTCCAAGATAAGGTGTAAAGCATGAAAAGCAAAGAAATGTAAGTGAAAGGATTTATACTGTTTTAGAGTGCAGTTTGGTGCAGTGTGGCACAACGCTTTGAAGCATATCTTATTAAAAGCAATGGCACATTCTGCCAAGAAATGCCACTGCTCAGCACGCAGGGAGCTGGATAATCTCACACAAGCACAACAAATGTACTCGACAATGAAGGAAAGACTGATTAGGTTGTGTAGATGTTCTGCAGGACCTATAATCAGCATGATAATACTGAATGAATCAATGAAATGAGTGTTGTCTTAACAATACCAGCAAAAGTCATACAGCTGTCAAGGTTTGTTCCAACATCAATTTTTATTTTAAGAGCTACCATGTTTCAATCTGCTTTGCAGTTGGGGAGGATTAACACCAGCAGTGGGCAGCTTTTAACAACTCCTATGTCACATGGTAGCCAATGCTATTTATTCCCCACTCTTGACACTTCAAACCAGAATGTATCAGAATTTGTCTGAACAAATTCCCATGTAAAACTCTTTGTCTGTAACAAAATCCCTTCTGGGAGTTTCTCTGGGTTGTCGGTATTACACAAATTTATCACACAGCTGGTTCTGAAGTGGCAGGAGTTCTCTTTCTTTCTTTCGAAGGATTTGTAAAGTATTCACTGGATTCATTCATCACATCTTCAGCTATAAACCTTTCATCACTTGGCAACAGAGAAAAGCCAAGCTAAGTGTTATTTCTAAAATTTTCCATATTCTGGGAGTGTTTTAAATCACCGTGATATATTATTATTATTATTTTTTATGTCTCTTTGTGGATATATATACAAGCCTGTCTTTGTTTTAGGTTAGGTTTAAAAGTTGGGTATATTCCACTAGCCAAGCAGGTGCCCCCATTTAGAACATGTTACCACAAACTGATTTAGAATCAGGTGCTAATCATAAACTAACACACCTTAAAGCTTGGCAGTTAAACTATGTTATAAAAGTAGATTCCAGAGTTAAAACCATCTATTTCTTAATCTCATACACATACAGGTTATTCATCATACATTAAAGTTAGCACAGTTAGACTGATGGTCGAAGTGAAGTGACATTCAATGCAAAATTTTGGCCACCATTACAGCTATGATGAGATATGCACTTCATTCAATCATGAAACTTTCAGAATTTTGCTGTACCACTGCATCTGAAACTGAGCTGAAATGGAGCCTTGTTGAAAATTCAGTCATTAAGAGCTTGACATTCAGCTGTCTGCTGGCAATAGGAATGTCATCATTGATTATAGAGATTAGTGTGGAAACAACATCTGGTTTTAGAATTATACTAAATAATTTCTGAATAAACACTTCTTCACTTCTGTGCTAAACCTGAATACAAATTTATCTTTTTTTTTTTACTGGAGAAAGTAGGTTAATGGAATTTTACAGAATCGGTGCTAACTAGGAAATAAGTTTATTATTGAAACAGAAGGGGATGGATTCTTAGCCAGGATAAATTATTTAAACACTGATTTATGCCAAATGAGAACTGGCCCCTGCCTCATTAAAGGAATGATTGAATCCTCTCTTATGTAGTAGGTGGCAGTATCTACTGACTTCATCTAGAGCCAGATCAGATTATAGATGCTTTAAAAGTGGGACGTATCAGTGTGACTTAAATGCATTTGAAGCCAATGTAGTTATAGTGTGCAAAACCCTTGGTGGGACACTCATCGGTCACTTCCGAAAGGCTCTTCTTTTTGTTTAACTAAACTTGTTTCCAGTTGATTTCAGCTAAACAGAGAAAATGAAGTAAGGATCTTCCACACTTGGATTTACATCAACTCAATTTTGGAAGTTTACAGTCATACCTTGGTTTGCTGGAGCATCTTTCCCACACAGGCAAAGCCCTGCCACTGCAGACAATGCAAAATCATAAAAGCTGCTTTATAACGCTTAGATATTTACTCTCGTGAACATCTGCCATATTGAACAATTTGTACAAGCATACAACTAATTTGAAATTCTTCAACTCCTTTTGCATTGATGTAAGAGAATGTGATACGGTGTTGTTTGGGATATTTTTTTGACTGGCATTATCAGTCATCTTTTTTCTGAGATGAAAGGCTGAAAAAGGAACAGGAATTATTCTTAAACTTAAAGTGAGCTTGGTCCAAGAGCAGAGCAAGATTTGGATCTACAACATAAGTAATCCTGAAACACATACACAGTTTTTAAATTTCATGAAAGCACATGTGTACACACATTATCATATGAGTGTCAATTTATGATGAAACTCATCTTTGCCTGAATAAAAAAGTAGCATAATAAATGGAGTATATGTAGTTCTAATTGACTAGGCAAACATACGTACAAGAGTGAAGGCCACACTTAGGATCAACTATAATGACATTATTTACATTTCCAGAAACATGTATGTCCAAAATTTTCTTCCACTGTACCATGATACAGTAATTACATCATTATGTAATTAGCATTTAAATGGAAATAAATAAAACATGCAAGGTTTTCTTTGAAATTGTTTTTCAAGTTCTGTAAGTTTTCTTTAGTTTAAGTTATTTTTCTGATAAGCACAATTTTCTCCAGAAATATCAGTATAAAAAAAATATGCACTGTGGAACAGAAGTACTGACTTGATACTCAGTTTTGGAGTCCCACATGCCCCATCATTAGTGGCAGACTGATTGTTTTCTACATTTCAGCAAAGCACACTGGACTAATTATAATTCCACCAACACTAGAGTTGAAGAACACAGATTAATGATCAGCAATTAAAACATCAACAACATCACAAACAATAATGTTTCATACTGTTAATTTCTGTTGCCTGAAGTCATGCTATTTCTCTTTGGGCATGAAATACATAATACAATCATTACTTCCAACATGAATAAAATGCTATCATATTACACGCTGAGATTCATATACTGTAGCTAATTTACAGTACCTAGAAAAGAATGTGCACTTGGTGTATTGTGCATATGTAATAAGAAGCTAAATCAGTGTAAGATCTGAAATATTAGAAGTCAGTCATATTGCTCTATCCAAACATATGCAGCACCAAAACCAGATTTTAAACAACCATAAGCTTGATGTAAACAAAGTACATCAGACTATACTCTTTACCTTCAGAGGTTTTTCTCACAGAGCAATGCTGTCAGGTTCAGCTGACAGAGGTACAGCCTAGTCTTTTGTGCTACATGTTTTCTTAGAACCTCTAACATCATTGTAATCCTTTCTGTCTGGTGCAGCATCCAATTTAATCAAGTCTCTAGCACAAAGCTCATCTGATGTCATCTCTCATTTGTGCACTAGGAAATCAATGGATGCAGCTGCAAGTCACCGCGGTAGGTAACTATAGCTTGCCCTTGCACTTTGAGCATTTGCCTGTAGAGTTTACGGAGGCTGTCACCCCACAGTCAGCACGGCTTGTGGTACCGCAACTAGTGCAGAACTTAAACCAGCCCTTTTGTCAGCACAGTTGCGGGGGCATCCCATTAGCTATGGTACAAGTCGTTTTGTGATCTCTGTTGCTGTAACACTGTTCCTGATATGCTCAATATTCTCTGTTATCTTTTTCTTCACTTACTGAAATTTATGCACCTTGAGATGTTGGTAGATGCATTCAGTAAACTGAAAAATAAACAAATGTTTTATCTCTCTGTTGAATGTCACCATCTTTATGTGATCTGAAACATGAAAAAGCAAGCTGGGGGACAGCTTTGTTACAAAAGAATGGTGAACAGTGGCAGAAACACAGAAGAAATGAAAACAAACACATGAATGTCACTAGTCATTTTCAGAATTGAAATATTGCATTCACTCAGATGCAGGACAATTGTGGAAACTGAAACAGATAATCAACCCAACAGAGTCATCCATGAATTAATGTTTGCTACATTTGAAGTTTTGCCTATATAATTCAACAGGGTAAAGCAAGATGCCAGCACTTGATGTATTATTTATTAATTATTTATCAAGGAACAGCTAAGTGGCCTCTCACCAAGGTTACAGATACTCCTGATGACTATAGAAATGCTAGACTGATATGGAATAAAACATCCCAACAAGAGGGAGCATTGTTGTGGTTTAGCCCCAGTCGTCAACCAAGCACCACGCAGCCGCTCGCTCACCCTCCCCCCCGATGGGATGAGGGAGAGAATCTGAAGAGCAAAAGTAAGAAAACTTGTGGGTTGGGATAAGAACAGTTTGATAATTGAAATAAAATATAATAATAATAAATTGTAATGAAAAGGAAAACAACAAGGGGGGGGGGGGGGGGAATAAAACCCAAGAAAAAACAAGTGATGCAACTGCTCACCGCCTGCTGACAGATGCCCAGCCAGTTCCCAAGCAGCGGTCGCTGCCCCCCGGCCAGCTCCCCCCAGTTTATATACTGAGCACGCCGTCCCATGGTATGGAATAGCCCTTTGGCCAGTTTGGCTGTGCCCCCTCCCAGCTTCTTGTGCACCTGGCAGAGCATGGGAAGCTGAAAAGTCCTTGCCTAGTGTAAGCACTGCTTAGCAACAACTAACACATCAGTGTGTTATCACATTATTCTCATCCTAAATCCAAAACACAGCACTATACCAGCTACTAGGAAGAAAATTAACTCTATCCCAGCCGAAACCAGGACAAGCATATAACCTGACACTATCAAGACTAGGTATGTACCAAAGCTGACACAGGTACAGAACTGTGAATGGATATATGGATAAATAATTCATCTATCAGCTTATAGTGATGATCTGCCTGGTATAGCAAATATCAGATCACCACGGGTGTCATGAAAGAAAGTGGAAGGGAAGGTCAGGTGCTTTATTTATTTGAAAAAACTTTCTGATTCTTTTCTAGCTTTAGATGTTTCTGGTTCCTTTCTAAGCAGCTGGAATTAAAGCTATTCAGCTGCCACTCATGAAAAAAGTAAGATTCTGCCACCCTGACTCTCTGCAACAGTATCTCACAATTGTCATTAAAACCAGCTGGTATATTTATAAAAGAAAATGTTACTTTGTGAAAAACTTGGCAGAATTTTTCCCTAATACATTAGCAGCCCTGGAGGCATTGTCACAGAACTGTGCAAAGCCAGAAAAAGATCTGGTTTCAGTTCCCACCTCAGATTCCCAGGATCAGCAGGGATTACAGTGAGAAAAGTCTTTAGTGATTGCAAGGGACTTTCCTTATGCCGTTTAATGGGATGCCCTCTGGCCAAACCAATGTACTCAGTGGGTTCTGAATATCGCCAGGTTGAAATTCACAGTATTTCTTCCTATGATACAGAGAAGTAAGGATGCTTCCACCTGACGCCCAACACATGGCATATGGGCAAGTATTACAAGTGATAAACACAATGTCTGTTACTATTTTTCAAACATGAGCACTGGTGGATGAAGGCCCAATTTAAGAAAATTCCCCTTCATAGATCCAAACAAGAGGTGGAATAGAATTGGCATCATATTCATCAGATACTTTATGGGCATTGTCAGATGCTCAGACAATGGGGCTGATATGCTCGGCTGCTCTGCTTGAATATACAATAGTTTGGATATGGGCTTTATATGCATTTCAAAAACAAAGAACTATGATTCACAAGTAGCTTTGCCAGTTGGAGGATAGCCGAAGACACAGCCAAAGAGCTATGCATGGAATTCAGACACCAACTCAGAGAAACAGCTTCCTCTCTGTTGTAGAACTTTTTCATTACCTTGTTCATTAACCTTTCCTTGAGCATTAAAATATTCATTACCTTTTCTTGTGCAGTATGTTCATGCTGCACTATTTTTGATCATACACATTCACAGTATGGTGGCATCCAGTTAAGATAATCTTCAAAAGGGCAAACAGAAAGTGAACCACTCTGGAGCTTAGTGGTGTCATGACAGCTTCAGACAACTTTGCTGCAGCTCCAGGGGAGGCTTCAAATGCTACTGTGTGTGAAGACCCAGCCTCATATTAACCTTATATCCACCATTAGAGAAATTTTACTTGACAGTAGTTGTTCTTAAACTTATTTTCTTCATCTTGCTTTTTTTCTCTTTGCACAAACTTTTCTACACCTTGAACTCTATACAGGGATCCTAGTACAGGTGCACAGGTGTTAAAATAACAAACATTATGATACTGATGATTCATCACCTAATTGTGCTGGCCTGCACTGTCATAACCAACACCTACCATCTGCAGACAGCTGTAAGAGACAGCCAAATCCTACAGAAAACCCCAGATGATTCTGCAGTGCAAGACCTACCAAGAACATTTCTTCCTTGCATCCCTACAAATACTATCATGATGATACTAGTCATTAAAGCATAAGCAAGCTCCATCCATCACGAGCAGTGTTTTTTCTTCTAAATATTATTTCCTCCAATATGTAATTGGATGATATAACATTAAAAGAAGAATCAGTTTCAGAGGCAATCTTTCAGGAGGTCTGTGTCTGAGAGGTGTAGAAGTACCTGTACAGCTTGACCTGATATCGATGACATCAACAAGTGCTCAGTTCCAGACCTGGGCATAATGCAGTCAAACAAGCTAATGAATCAACTAGATCTTCACTTCCTCAGCCATGATAGCATAACCTTAAGAAAGCCACTGAAGACGTCCCCCACGCACTCTGCCTTCACCTTTTTGTCTTACCACAAAGCCAGACTCCGGTTCAACAAGACCATGGAATGAAATCACTTCCCATTGCGTTATTCATTTTGGATGTAAACTTACCATGGCAGATGTCACCAAAGGATTTCAGAAATACAGAGAAGAGTTCTTACATGGCTTTCAGGAGCAAATAATTAGGTATTTGCTCTCAGAATAATACAGTGGATCTCTTGAGAAATATGTAAGCATAAAGGAAGATTTATACAGCAGTTTCACAGTCAGCAAATCAAACACATCTCATCAAAATGTGACCTATTCAAATGGCAAGTGATGTAGTGAAGAAAGATCACCTCTTAGCTGAGTACACGTTAAGTTCAGCAAAACTGTCAAAGCCCTTTAAGGCAAACAGCCCATTACAGACCATAAACGTTGTAAACTATTAGCACTGCCAAAGTAATGTGGGATAATTTCTCTGGAACTGAGAAGCTGACATGTTGTCATTTGACTTTTCCTCAGAAATCTATAGATAGATCATCTGTGCAGATAACACGCTTAGCGGTAGGAAGGTTCTCTCCCTTCTCAGAACAGCTAACATAAAATAGGTGAAGGGCAAGCTTGTATAGGCTGCAGAAGTTACAGCAGCAAGAAAAAAATACAGCAACAAAATCTCTTAAGAATTCCATAATTGTGTACTGCTCTATAGCACAGAGCTTAGAAAGATCAGCTGGAAGACTGGCAGAAATCAGGATGCTGATTTCTCTGTCAAGAGTAGAGAAATATTGCAGCATTGATTCCTAGCAGTAGAACGCACAATCCCCGGGGAAAGCATAAGTTTACATGATTAAGCTGCGACCATTTAACTTACTAGGCAGTTGATCGATATCTCTCCTATCACACAAGAAAGGACACAAACTGCTTTGGGAAATGCTAATGGACGTCCTAAGGTAAATCTGCCTTATAAGAGCATCTCCCTATGTTTGTACACTAGAGGGATCTAAACCAGTAAAAGTGCTGCAGCTGCACAGGAGAGCATACACAGGAGATATATTCTGCATTGTTATCTCTATCTTTCAATTATAATAGCTAACCATGAGGCAAAAAGCTTTTCCAAACACATATGGCTGTTACAAAGCCAATACAAAAGCCTGAGGTTCTTCAGTAACAAAAAGCAGCAGATCATCCACGGTACCTATCAGGACAGGTTTTTCCGTACTCTTCCCACATGCCAGTTCAACACTGGCAGAGTGTCAATGACACCTTTAGAATAATTACTGATTTACTCTGGCATGAATCAGGCCCTAAATACATAATCACTCTATAACAGATGCAAATAGATTATAAAAAACAAATAGGTATCCCATAGGAAACAAACAGAACATGAGCATCTAATGGAAAACAAATATTCCCTTAGACCTTCAAATGACAGTTCTGATATAAAATACTGCAAGAAATCAAATAATCTGGCACTTTCTACTCTCAGCAACTTTATCATCCGTATATTACCACATCTCATTGAGCTCTCACTAGTTTGATATCACAACAGCCCTGATGAAAAACAGTTAAAGAGAGCAGAGACTGAGTTCACTGTGTTCAAGAGGCTGAAAACAGATGTTTTGTCCCACTGGAGTTTTAAAATAAATAGACGTTTTAAAGATCATAGACCAAGTTGGTTTAGATCATTGACTGAGTACAAGATTATAGGCCACTGCTTTTCAAACTGGAAGGCATAGAGCTGTATTGTTGAGTATGAATAACAGCTCTAGAAAAGTAGTAGTTTTTGTACAACTTTTATTAGCAATATACCTGCCCCCTCATATGCCAATCAACAAAAACCGCCAATGTCTTTAGCTACAGAAGGTTGAGCTCATACCATAAAAATTCATGGATTTAGCTGTAAAGTTCAGCCTGGTTCAGACTTTAACCAATTTGGAAAAAAACACTCACTGGACAGTGATTTGACTGAAAAAGTGTGTGTCAGCCCAAAAAATTAAAAACGGGGAAATTTCAAAACAATGCTGAACACTGATTTCTAACATTTCTAAATAAAATCTTTTGGTTTTAAATGTATTACTTGTTCCAAACAAAACATCTCATATTTGTATTTCTTTACAGAACTGACCTGAGTTGATTTTCAGTTGGCCCCCCAAAGAAAGTTTAATTTCTTTTTATTTAAATAAAAAAAAACCAAAAACACTGTGTAATGCCTGTCTTAGCTTAACTCAGCCATGTTTTTCACACCTACTTTTCAGTGTTGCCAAATAACAAAGAATTCCACAATTCACACTGTTCACTTCCTTCACAGAATCACAGAATCACAGAATCATATAGGTTGGAAAAGACCTTTAAGATCATCGAGTCCAACCATAAACCTAACACTGCCAAAAACCATCACTACACCATGTCTCTTCGTAATGATTTTCTTTAAATTCCATATAGCTCCTAAAATACTGTTAGCCACAAAAATACCAAAGTTTTCTGCATCAAGGTACAATTCCATTAAGCCTTACTTTGTACTTATTAGGAGATCCTCTGGCTGAATTTTATGCAGATCAAGTTTGCTTTGAGATTCAGATTCAATACTTATGAAAATGACTTTATTTAAAGCTACAGTATTCAAAGATTTGCTGCCCAAAGGAGCACTTTTAACTTTGAAACTGTACTTAGTGTATGTATTTATGTGAACCTTGAGTAATCCCCACTCTCTTCTCCGCACAGCAGTATTGTTTATGTTCACTGATACCTGTTTTCCATATCTTGGAATTTTCTCCAACTGAACGCTGCGTCTAGAGGGTACTCATCCATTTTCCGATAACTCATATGTTCTCTTGGGATTTCTAAAAGAGACAGCAAATACTGCAAAAGGAAAAAGAAAAAAAAGTTCTGAAATTTTAAATACATTTGTCTTGGCTACATTTACTTCTTTCTTGTATTTGCTTTACATGAATATTCATTTAATTGAGTTTCATCAGCATGAATGAACACAGAAAGTGAATTTTTAATTTGCTTCTTTCAAGCATTCATACCAGAAACTAGACAGGTTAGACATCTACAGATAATGAGGAGAAATACAAGTTTATTAGTGAGAACTGAATAAAAAGCATGCATTCTCATGCTTCAAGGCATTACAAAAATAAATCCACAACTGATACCCCTTAGGTCTATAAATAACATCTGATAGAGATTGAGAAACTTCTCCTTCCCATATTTGTTCCATAATTGCTTGATGGTACTGTATTCTGAAGCAAGTTTATCAGAGAGACAATAGACACATGCATCCTTCACTGCAGAGAAAGCTAAGTTTCGTCAATTATTCCATGGTAACTGTGCATGTTTTTAGCTCATAAAGGGGTGAGATTGCTTATCCCTCAGTGAAAAAATGCAATCTATCTTGTACTTTCTGTTGGGTATATCGGGCTATGAACATGCACAGGGGTGTTTCCCATATAGCAAACCACTGAAAATTATCTGAGTGACTTGCCTGTGTGCTCATACACTATGATAAAGAGTAGGCCTTCCTGTCCTGCACAAAACAGCAGTTCAAACTTGTATGGCAATATGTACTCTTCTCTTATAAATATCCAATCTCAGAACAGAAACAGCAGTAAGGGACTACCCGTACTCAGCTCAAATCACACAAACACCTCTTAAATAAAAAAAAATCTTAATCTGAGAATGTTACAGGTCTTAGAAGATATTTCAATAAGAAAAAGGTGCAATTAATCAAGTGAATTGTTCATTATAATTTATCAGCAATAACCATTAATAGATGTCTACAAACTTGCAAATGGATCCATTTTCAACATGCTTTTGAGGCAACTGTTAGAATATCATGGCATTTTAACAAACTGTTATGAGGTGACATCTTGGTATGCTATTTAACAATTCATATGGACACATACACCTCCTTCCTTCTGCCCATCAACTAGCAGTTACAATTTAAATACTCGGTCTGGCAGTTCAGAATTCTGAGCCAAGAATGAAAACTAAGTATGCAGAAGCAGTTCCCTATGGAGGCAGAGGGATGCTACAAACCTTACATGCTCCTTTTTACGCTGCCAACTATGGGAAGTCATCAATTTACATGACGTTGTATCTCCCAGGCATGTACTGAGAAGCAGAAATGAATACGTCATTTTAGGGTTAAAGAGTCATCAAAGGCCGTAGATAGAAAAAACAGACAACCCTAGAATTTTTACATTCTAACTTCATTTCTAACGTAAATGATACAGAAAAAAAGAGTGGTTGACCATAAACTTCTCCAAAAATAGTTTTTGTGAATAATGAACTTTTTCCCAGATAATTCCATTTAGTGCCTTTGATATAGAAAATGCTGCAATAAATGTTTTTATTACAAGTAATTGCAAATAAATGAGAGAATACATTATATGTCCTTTCTTAAAGGGTTTATTCACATTGCCATCCCAGACAAGTGTTATTCCTACAGAAAAAAAACAGACCATAAGCAAGACTGCACTGAGTGACAGACTTTAGTGAATCATACTATAGTTTCCTAGGAGATCTAGAACTTGTCATCACAGCCACTTGCTATTAAAGCTCAAACACTTTAATGAAGAAAACTTCAGCATTTTCACTGTTGCAGTCTGCATGACATTAAATTATATGATGGACTCCCCTAAATGGCAAACATTAAATTATGAAACAGTTTATGATGTGTATGTGCTCTCCATCCTCTGTTAACATCCTTCCCCAGTTCCAACTTCTTCCACATGTAATAAATATCACCAAATGTCTCCAGCCATTTACAAAACTACACTATAATGTTGCAAAAGATTACAATAGACAATGCTTCCTTTTCAGTCTTTATCTTCCATTTAAAATGGTGTTAGGGTACATTTTGACAACAGGAAAACCCAGTATGCAGACAGGATAAAACAGATCCCCTTTTCTGGAATGTTCATCATAATGGAACAACTAATAAAGCAGAGGAACAGGCTTTTACTAATAACCAGACAAACAGTGAAAATACTTTTATTTTAATTAATGCCATCATAAGGTCTGGAGGACAAGGTATTTCATTTAGCCACTTAGGAAGTACAGAATAGACAAGGTTTGTGCTTGTCTTCAATATACAACCCAATAAAAAGGCTCAAATATATGGGCCCTATGGGGAGGTCAGTTGGCCTCCACATCCATTCAGTCCTAGACCTCTCCGTTAAACTTTAAGTGTGAATGAATGCCAGGTGATCTGGTCTTCATTAGATGGCTCTACACAAAATGAGGACAAGAAGTATTACCGATCTTAATCACTATCAGCCCTGCCTAAACTTAAGGCTGTATCTAGGAACAAGGGCCCATACCCCACTGGAAATCTTCCATCTGTACTTTTAAAAGGATGGCTTTTTCAGTCCTTCTTGTGCCTCCAAGTTCTTTGCACTTACTCAGTCTTCCTTGTTATTCCAAGTCCAGGGAAAGACAAATAAGGTTATATAGAAAAAAACATCAAAACTTTATAACCGGGAATTAGAAACTTGTTGCATTTAGTATCTTTTCCTAAAAGTGTTTTGCATATTTCACATTGGTGGAAGAGCGCTGAATGTTTTGCCCAGCCACACATGGAACAACACATGCCACACCAGCTTGCTATACTCTGTTGTGTTTTTCACAGTAGAAACAAACATGCTAGCTTTCTATGGGCTCAGAGAACACTTTGCAAAGTTAGAGGACAAAGCCATTTCCATGAGTTTAGAACTATTTTCTTCTTTTCACCAAATAAAAGGGACAGGGGAAGGAAAGAAAGAAGTATAAGCTATATGTATACATTTTTTTCCCAGAGATGGTTCATTTCAAAAGGTTTGCATTGCTGTGTGGATATAAAGATGAAAAAATAGTACAGTTGTGGATTAAACACTTAATGGCTTATAAAAGTCATGCCTGTGTTCTAAGGGAATGAAGTTAGGAAAACAATTTATTTATTGCTACAAGAATACCGAACTATTACAGAATCCATACATTCCCTCCTACAGTTCAATGGCTTGCCAGATAATAGGTGGACGAAATGCTCGGTCACTTGCACTAAACTTTATTGTCCATGTTAAGGTGATTTCAGCAGAGCGCGGGTCAGCCTACAGAATGCCTAAGGTAAATACATCATTGGATACAACTGGGTTTAAAACATAGTACTCCATTCCTAAAGGCAAGATCTGTTCATGTATAGTAGTACATGTATACATGTATATTTTCATTGCAACTGTATCTAGGAGTGATTTCAAGTGTTTGCAATGTTTCAGAAACAATGGACAACATTGCACAGTGTGTTCTAAATGCCTAACAGATATCCAGGACCTCTCTAAAAAAAATTCCATGCATAATAAGGATTTCTGTATATTTAGTGGATTAAAATTACATTAGAAATATTTCTAATGTAGTTTTAGAAAAACTAGCTTGCTAAGCATGAAAATAGCAATTCTGAAGGAAGGTGCTATAAAAAAAACCCTAAAATTCAGATCAGAAAATCTTCTCCAATGTAAGCTTTTACATTGTCTGAAATAACTGAAAAATATTGGCAGTCATTCAGCTTTTAATGAAAAATAGACAACATGTTCTTGGTTAGGAGTCTCTGATCTGGTGTCTACAGTTACGGAGTTCTTACAAACATTCTGAAGTTGATTTAATGTATTTGGAGGACATGAATTTGACCACTACATCTTAGAAGTAAAACATCTGTGAAAAATCAAGAGGGGAAAAAAAGAGGTTCAGTACACCTTATTTCTCACTTCCCTTATCTGATGCTAGGAAAGATGAAGTTACTTACATCTTTGTTCGCTCCACTTGCAATGCAAAGAAATCAAAATGTTATTCTTCTCATTTATTAAATTTATTCAAAAGACATATTCACTTATACTTGGATTTTTAGTTCATATACATAAGAATAGTATGAAACATTAGCAAGAACACAAGTTATGCACTTAAAGGGGAGTATGTATCTATGGTCAGACTTCACTGCAAATGTCAAGTGTTCTCATGTCACTGCTTGCTTACTGAAGTACTAAAACAATAATGATGAAGATGAATAGAATAGCAAGCTTTAAGGAACAGGTACTAAAAGTAGAAGAAATAAGAAATATACACCTACAGAAAAAGACAGAAAAAACTTTCCCTGACAGAATATTATTCAATTAAGGTTGAAGTAGTGCTTCTACTAAAGATCCTGTTTTCAATCGCTTATACCGGTGAAAAAGCTCCAATCATCTGTGTCACATGTCTGCCTTGGCCTGAATTTTCCTGGAAAATTTCAGTCAAAATACTGCAGCCGCTCCCGAGAAAAAGGCTAGCGGAAATAGCATTCTTTTAGAACGTTAAAAGATTCTGAAGACCTTTCTTTAAGACATCCCATGCTTTAGAATAAGGATTTGCAAGTTGGCAGAGATCTTGTGCCTTTTGCACTCTCAATGAAAAGCCACTCAGAACCGTCTAACTTGCGAGCCTTGTGGTTTGTGCACAGCCAGTACTTCCTGCACTTCAGCTGCTGTACTTCCCAACCTTTCTGTCTGTGCTGGACGTGCTCCAGGGGCCTGAGAAGGTCTGTCTCTGCAATCGCAGCTTAGTGCCAAATCTGAGTCTAACAATCTGAACTAAGGCCAGAGGTCTTTGCTCCTGTTTCAATACTCTCCTAAGTCCAAGCAGTACAGAAGAGGCAGCTCTCAAACTCAAATATAAAGGGAGAGGACAAATCCTTCAGGGGAACAGACTGGGAAGAGGAGCCTGAGGAATGAAAAAGAGACTGGAGAATTGTGGGGAAAAGACAGATTGAGGCCCAGAACATTTGGGCCAGAAGAAAGAAGATGGAGAGCAAATGGAACCAGGTCTACTCAGAAGCAAGTAGACTGCTGAGCAGAAAGACTAGGGTAGAATCCAGAAGAGGTGAAGGGGAGACAAAGTGCTGTCGAAGAACAACTCTCAATTAGGAGATATCTGGGAGCGAGGCTGGGGGAGTGAGAGAGAGACAAAAGTGAAGGTATGGAAGTCAGACACTGTAGCCAGGTAAATAAACTAGGCTATGCATGTGAAAAATCTGCTTTATGAAGACTAAGACTTTTTATCAGCAAAAAGCATAAGCCAGTGGAGGGAAAAGCCAAGACTGGGCAGATGGAAGGGATGCAGTTGTTCCAAAAGGCGAGAATGAAGCCAAAGATTTCCAGGTCTCATCTCTCTTTGCTGATGGCAAATGCCTATGAAACCCATTGGAAACAGATCCAAGTCTTTGAAAACACAAAATCATCAAGTGGCTTAGCTACTCCTGCAATGTAATATCATTGTACAATGCTAAAGCTTCTGTTATAAGAAAGTTTTTTTCTTCCTTTGTCTTATTTCCTATTGCATTCATTATTTATATAATTTTACTAATTTCCTCTGAGGCAAATATTCCAAAACTTCTCTATCTGTCTCTCTGCAAGATTTCCAAGCCTTTGTCCAATATGGCTGCTCTGAGTCCTAGTAAATTCTTCAGTGCTACTTCTGGGCTGTGGTGACTGGCTCTTAGTTATGAATTGTTTAGCTTCTCCAGGTATAGAAAAAGAAAATAGTTCAGGGAATAATTTTATTGGAGCACTCTATTGGAGGATGATTCCCAGAGAAATTGTCATTCATTTGGTCTTCTACTCTCCTTTTTTCTCTTTTGTCATCCTCTGTTAAAATTCTTCAGTATCTGCAGTGAAGTGAACCTCAAAGTGCTTGGAATTTGATGTGCAGAGAGCAGTAGTGATAGCCACTTACAAAAACAACTTTATGGTTGCATTTGTAATTTTAAATGAGCAAAATAATTCCTCACTCTAAGAACATGCCTTTTTCTCCATGTTTTGTATATCAAACACAAGACATAAAGGAAACAGAATACCAGCCCAGTTACTCCTCACACAACTTTCCACAAGGCCCTACTATCTGCCAAAAGCTGTTAATATCACTAGTACAGATATTAAGCCAAATATTGTTGCTACAGCAGCTGGAGATATTTTCAGGACCAAAATATTGAGTTGTAAGGGATAGAGAAGGTAATGGTTCAGCAGACCATGTGAATGCATTAGAGGATGAGAACTTAATTACACCTGCAAAAAGAGGGGTGGGAGAAGGAATATCTGGTTCACAAAAGTTTTCAAGTTCATCACAGGTGCAACAGCAGAATAAAACATTCAAACAAACCAATTATGTTTTAAATATCCTGTGCACATCAAGAAAAATTACGGACAATTTCCACTCTCAAACATATTAAAAATGGTGTCATAATATTATCAGGGATTTTCATCAACACAACTGAAGTTACTGTAGGGACTCCTCCAGTCTCCATTCTATTACTGGACAATAACAAATCCAAAGCAATCTGCTACACTATTTATGCTGAGATGTTTTAGAAGACTCTTGTCCTAACCACTCAATGAGAGATTTGGCCATTCAGGACACTTTTCATAAGGATAATTGTTTACAACCTTGTCCTTGATCGAATTAAGTGAAGAGGGAGAAAAATCAAGTCTCCTTCAGTCCTCATTTATGGACTTGTGCTTTGTCTTGGTCCTCCTCTTCTGTGAAGAAAAATTATTTTGGAATTTTACATCCCACTGAGAACTCTGACAAATGAAGTGGCTTCCAGATTGTGGTCTTTAGACCTCATCCCCCACAGCCTCAGGATTCCTCTGAACCTACTACCCACACTCCAATACCCAGAACACCTTGTCTCCACCTGTCCCCAAAAGCTCTATTTTCTCAAGATTTCTGAAGCCAAATGCTCCCCAAGATAAAATTTTAATTAATAGGTAAAAAAGGCTAAGTCCAAAGAATATTTTGTAAAACGTGGAAACATGCCAACACTCACAGCATTTTCATTTTTGTCTTGCCTTGGAAGGAAATAGTTATTTGAGTATTTTCTGAAGTCTTTACTTTTACTTTTTCTGACATGACAGATTTTTGAATTTTTTTTTTTAATAAAAAGAGGATATTCAAGTAAAAAAAAATAAGTCTTCAATAAAAAGTTTGACTTCCATGAGTGTACATGAAGCCAACTCAGCTCAAAGGCACTTCCAGGAACACACCAAATTAACCTTTTTGTTTTTCTCTTTTATAGTTCACCATCCATTTTGTAGTAAATCCACTTAGCCCAAATACTATGTCTGACTTGCTTTGGGAGAACAAATGCAACTGCTTCTGCAGAGCCATTCTATACAGATAAGTTCTTTTCAAAACACTACAGCATTTCCATTCTATTTTTACAATTCCTTAAGCATCATAGCAGATATGAGTATAACTATATGTGATAACTAGTTAACCCCCTTTTTAAATTTTTATTCTTTTTATAGATTGATTACAACTGAAACAACTCCCAGACCAATAGTATCCAACCCATTTAAGCCAAACCCCACCAACTTGGGTATATAATATCAAAGCACTCTGATAAAAAATAGACATTAAAAGTAATGAGGAGTGCAGCATGTAGCCTGAATATCTACATAAATCCCCAGAGATTTTGTTCAACATTGAACAAAAACTCCAGTACAAAATTAGCCACAGAACCCTCATCTTCTGATTCCTGGCCTTGATAACCACAACACAAGCATCCCTGTAAATCCAAAAATGTCTCACGTATCAAATGTTCACAAGTTAATCAATGGGATTTCCTTAAGGATTATTAGAATAAAAGGTTCCAATGAGAAAATGTTCTTTGAACTATTAAAAAAAAATAGCACAAAGCTTTCTTTAATATTTTTCATTCCATCCATTGCTTCTGGCACTCATCAGAAGAGTTCTGACAGCTGCATTTCAATTTTCAGATTTCAATATTGCCTTTGATAGGTGTTATGCTTTGTATACATCTGGCTTATTTCTGAGCCTTATTCTTCTAAAATTCACTGCTCAGCTGGATCTAGTTTTCACTGTCAATGGCCTGAACAAGATGATCACTTAATGTGAAAGGACCCATGAAGCAGTATGAGAGAATGACATGTCACAGTGTCAAATTTTGCAAGATTGTTCTGTATTACTTAAGTTGATGTGACTGAATCACAGTCTGGAAAACTTAATTTTGGAACTCAGTACTAAGTTTTGGAAGACAGTTCTTAATTGAAAAGTTCATTTCTAATGAAAGTGTGAGGTGGTGAAAGGTTGGACTAGCAGACTAGATCATTTGAGTCTTTATTAATAACATGAGTTCATTTTAATTCAGTGAAGCACATAATTGGCATCAAGCTTTTCAAGATCAGCACTCTCTTCTGTGACTGGAATCTGTAATATTTTAAGACTTTTTTACTGTTATGGTAGGTGTTTTTATTATTTGCATTTTTAAATTAGGTTACTGTTAGATAGTTCAGACTAATTATAAGCTTGTTGATTTTATTGAGCCCAATGATATCCACTGGCTAGTGACAAATCTTTATAAGTCTAAACCTCAGTTCCTTGTAATTACTCTGCAGTCATCTAGCACTATGGTACAGAGATGAACAGGTCCTCCGGAGATTATTCCACCTTGAATAACCAGAAGAGGGCAAGGGGGTCAATTACTGTTTCAGTTTACCCCGCAGCTGCTGCATGTAAATCAGTTTACCAGGAGCTCAGAAAGTTCTTTAATAACATTTATTTCAATGCCTTTATCTCTGCAATTTCAGGCATTCTTGATGTAAGACAATGAAATTTAGAAGTAAAAATACACAACACAATGGAAATGGTCTTAGCCATTTAGAACAGAAATCACTGCTCTGCAAGTACAGAAACTTCTAACGTTTGCCATACCGATATGATCCATTTTATTGGTGTACTTGTCTACAGAAGAGATATGCTTAAAGAAAACCGTGTAATGCAGATCACTCCGTCACAGGTACCATTCTGTTGGATATGAGCTTTTAATCAATAAGGTCCTGAGTACTTTTGCACTCTTAATGTTAGCAATGCCAGGATTTTCTGAATAACTGAAGTTTTTTTGCAAATCCATAGTCTGATTTTTAGTTCTACTTTTCAAAAGAGCCTGTGATTCAAAAGTCTAAACTATATTTCATTAGTCTTTTAGACACTGACAAGCTTTGCCCCAAAACAACTGACAATTAAAAATCTTCAGCTAAGTGATTACCAATTAAATTCTTGTTTGTTATTTTACTTTACATAAGCTGGTTATTTTCGTTACTACAAATTGGGAATCTGCAGGTCTAATTTTTTAAAAAGAAATGAGACTTAGTACACAGGTAAAGATAGAAGCAATCTCAAACTGCCAGTGGGTATATTGAAATTACCATCATGCATCTCTGCACAGGTTTACAGCCCTCATTACCTGAATCTTCTGCTTTAAACAGAAGTAATGTATTGGAACAGTCTAACTAAAAATGCTCTAAGGTCTTTTTAGGAGGTTTTCAGAGGCATAAATGAGAACTAGCTACCCATCTAGCAATGGAAAAGCACGATCTTTGAAATTTCAGAAAGCCTTAACTTGCTATGGTTGAGGAATAGGGTGAGATTTTTCTCATCTTATTAGGTTGAAATAGCTGGTGAAGGTGGCAAGAAGAGACAGCTATGGTATGGCTGATGCAGGCAATAACTTCTGGCTTTCAGTTGTGCCAGGACTGAACAGTAATCCTCTTGGCTCTACAGCATTTTCTTGGCTCCAAATACAACCCAGTCCTCAAACATAGCAACAGAAGCTGAACTCTACAGAGCTTGTGAAGTCATAAAGTCTCTAAAACCAAGATTGTCCTTTCTGGAGCAGCATCTCAGCAGAGCAGGAGCTTAGCTGGTTCCCTTCCCATACATATTCTCTGAAACCGAGTATGAAAAAGTGTCAAACAGAAGACCTGACAGAACTTTCTTGAGATGAACATTCAGACTGAATTGTTTTCATTGCATACATAATTATGTATTTTTAAATAATTCATAAATACAGGATATCTTAGATTCAGTGGATGTCCTTCAAGAGCCTAAAGGGAGAAGACAGGAGGTACCAAAAGGACAGACAGTATCTTAGCAAAACACTCCCTGAGGAGTATTTCAGCCAGTCTCTCAGGTCCTCAAGGTTTGAAGTCATAACCAATCATGCTACTTTTACTTTAGCAGGCTTTCTTCTCCATTCAAAGCACTGCATGAGAAATTGATTGCAAAATTTAAACCCCATATATTTACAACATTTAGACAATGGAGATACATTTCTTTTATCTGCTCAAAGAAGTCCACAATTTAGTCTGAAAGAACCTGCAGAAATAATACTAGACTGTTTCCTGCCATCCTTTCAAAAATACCATTTTAAAAGTGCTGACACAGTGTTTTCCTTCTAATGAATTAAAAAGCACTATAAAAGATTTTCTACTAAATTGTTTTCTTTTACTCAGTGACTTCAATCTGAACTCTCTCTTCTCTTGCTGTGCCAGCAGCTATCATCATACTGCATGGCACTTCCTTAGAGAACACATCTGCAGACCAGAACTCTCTAAAAAAGAACAAATGCAACTTTGCAGACTACATGTTCCACTTGGGAAGCAAATGGATGTCTGCTCAGGGCAATGCTTTCCACTGTGATAGTCAAAGCTTTGAAGCTTGGTCCAACTTCTGGTACCCTGCAATCTGCTTCATGTAAAGGGCTGCATGCAGCTGCCCTCTGGCAGAAGCCGATGAGGGATAGGATGGAGTGTCACCAATTACCTCAGTGCTTTGACTGCTAGACATCTAGCTTTGCTTTCTTGTTCAAGAATCTCAGCCCCACTAGCACTGTGCCCTACTCATTCATCACTTTTGTAACAGCCTCTAGAACAGCTTCCCTTCAATCTTTCATTTCAAAACCTTCCAGAATCTCAGCAGACCCCTGGGTTGCTGTTAAACACAAAGTACAATTTATGAAGCAATGTCAGCTGTGTGCCAGCTCCAAGAGCACACCATGGCAAATGGACCAATTCTGGCTGTTCACCAGCTCTTAAGCAGCAAAGTGAAAAATACTGTTAGCAGCATCCCAAGCAGAAAAGGACACACAACTATGAAGCCAGTCAGTCTTCATGGGATGAGAAGCTTTGTTTGAAGCTAAGGAACCATGCAAACACTACATATGCAGTAATTCCTTAGTATTTTCTCTCTCACTTGTCCATGCACACTAAGGACAGCAACACATACAATCAAGTCATTTCAGTGCACTACAATTAAATCCAGTTCAAACTAGGCCCCTCTGTCACTCCAAGCTCAAACATACTACAAGTGAAGTGAGTACCTAGCCAGGAGAATACACTAAGGTCAAACAGATTAGTATACTTAAAGACCATGCAAAAATAACCTTTATTATGTATTTCCTTCATAAAAATGAGTTATATTATGTCAAATAAAAGACAGAGCAATACACATCTAGAAATGTAATGACAACTGGAAACAAAGCTAGCAATTGTTTCAAAGAGGAAGGAAGGGTTTGGGAGGTGTTGTGAGGAAATTTGTTCTCATTTTAACTGCTACACCAAGATAAGGTGTCTACCCCTAGTGAGTTATCTGGTCTATTCACCATTACTAGCCTCATTATTATTTCTCTTGCATTTATGTCATTTTAAATACTGAAATCTATAATCAAGGTTATACTTCAATACTAAATAAGCAATTAGCAGTCAGACACTAATATTAAGCTGACATTTCATAGGGATTTTAAGATCCTCTGGACCTAAAGTTCAGCCTGTATATCCATTAACTGTGTGCACTATTTTTTAAGTAGCACAATCTTTTCCAGCTAATTTGGTGATGTCATACCACAATTTTAAAAGACTAAATATATCATTTGCAGAGGACTGTCCCCATCTCATGACAGGGTACAGGAACTCCACATCTCAGATTTACTATAACTTTGTTGCTGGGATGGAAATCTGAATTCATTAACTTCAAAAAACCTACAGTTTTGTTCCTGTAAAGGAAACAGCTGCCCCACATTCAAATATTGTCTCTTCCAGCTTTCTGATCTTTGTACACAGTGCTACCTAGGTCTGTAACTTAGCTCTAGAGACTATACAGATGGGAGTTCTGCTTGTAAAAGGATAGCCAGTTGTTGGCAAGAGAAATTCCCCTTTACACCTTATACCATTGTGTAGGCTGTGATACTAAAGCTGGATGATGTGTTCAGATAAAACAACCATCTTTCTCACAAATATTCAGCTTTTACTAACTCTAATATATACATATTAAAGAAGTTTAAAACACAGTCTCTTCTTGGAAGTGACACACCTATTTAAATCTTTGTTGCATGACAGATCTCCACCAGAAAATAGCAAGTTTCTAGGCTGTTCTACACCTGCACCTCTGCTCTAATCTGTTTTGCCTTAGTCACTTCTCAAACATGTATTCATATCACGTTGAAGCTCAGCAGCTCCTAGGCTGCTTACCAACAATGTTCAGCTTAACCACTCAAAGTCCTGACAAAAAGCACACACTTTTCAAATGACCCTTCCTAATAAAACCAGATTAGGCACTGTCTTGATGGTGCTAGCCAAGTATGCATTCATATCAGGAAAAACATCTGC
Source organism: Mycteria americana (assembly GCF_035582795.1). Taxonomy (NCBI): domain Eukaryota; kingdom Metazoa; phylum Chordata; class Aves; order Ciconiiformes; family Ciconiidae; genus Mycteria; species Mycteria americana. The sequence goes on along the minus strand of NC_134370.1, from coordinate 57,700,548 downwards.
ATGAATGGTAGCAAGTTGCAATTACACCTCCTCCATGTTAATTCAAACAACAAAGTAAAATATCCAAAGACTTTTTTGTGAGAACAAATCCATACCTCTAGGTTTTCTGTCTGGAGACGCTACCACCTTCCTCATAAGTACATGGGGCTAGTGAAGTTCCAGCAACAAGAAAGAACAGATTTATCTTTTTCTAATAGAATAAGACATTTTGACAAACTAAAGCAGCATTACATTATTCTACTACAGTAGTTGTACAGCTGACAGCCAGTAACATGTCAGGAGTGTTACTTATAGATATTTTAATTGCAATATTAAATTGCATGTTTGTCTTAGAATGTAAAAAAACAAAAGAACCACTTTAAAAGGAAAAATTCCGGTTTATAATAGTAAAGTCCCCAGTTTCATGTTATGGAATTGTAGGCATTTCTGAGGTCACATGACATCAATGTTTCAGGTAGTTGCATGATGAAACAATCATTCTTAATGTGATTACCCTATAATTAAGGGTCTACTCAAGCAAAGGTCCATCATATCTTTACTAGTGTACTTTCCTTTCCTGTGTGATCAAATGTTACTCAGTAAACAAAAGTAGGAACCACATTGCACAGTAGCCAAAACCTGAGAGTAATGCAAGGACACAAAAATGAGAACGATATCTCATAGCAGTTGACAGCCATTAGATCACTACAATTTCCCCACAGGGACTGGCTCCAATATTTCTGCCATGGCACTGAGTTTTTTGATGGAGATATTATCATCTACATTTTCAACATTGCATGGGATTTAGCCACAGGAGTTATGCAGCTAAATCTTGTTCATGCAAAGCCTGGAAGATTTACATGGAAATGATTAATTATTACCTCTTAGCACTATCTTCTGCATAAAGAATTTAGAGTTCAGGAGCAGTCCTTCAGGAAATTAGCCCTTAACACTTGTCCCTCAGTGCTTTATAATAAAAAGTTCATTGCAATGATTTTTCACAGATGAAAGTTTTTGGATTTTTTCTTTTATTCTCCTTATCTGAACATTTTTTGTCTAATCCTTTTCATTTATTTTTTTCTCCTCATGGGTTGAAAGGATCATCATCTCCACCAAATTCTTTAGTACTGACTGTAATTAACAATCACAGCCTGAGATACATTATTTACTTGCTGGGCATCTGGCATTTTTCCTGCAATCAGTGACTGAAGGTGACACTGACACACTGGTAAAAATCTAGAAAAATCAGAGGTCTCCTTCAATTTTTTTTATTTTATGGATGTTTGGAAATTACATTATTAATTTGGTAGACACCAGGCTGTTCTTTGTAAACTAATAAAAACAATCATTTTCCTTTATCTTCCCCCTTTCCCTCCAACAAGGTCATAAGCAATTTCAGATTATATCTGACTCTTCCTCTGCCTGTAGCTGCTACTACTAGGATTCTGGTTAAATTTAAATAAGCTAACATTCTTCCTTTATATATGTTGACACAGCTTTTTTCAGGGCATTCCCAAACCCTGATTACATAATTATAGAATTATCTAGGAAATCCACTCACATGGCCAGAGAACTATGCTCCAAAATATACAGCAAGCATTACAAACGCTTGCTTTAAATTGTGTTTATAAAAATAACATCTACTTTGTGAAATAAAGATAAATTAACAGAGTGGTCTCTGCAGAACAGTTCTGAGCTGACTTCAGATTATGAAGTATTGCATAGAAGATGTCTTACTACCAGAAAAGACTAAGGTTAATGCTTACCAATAAGACTACCAGTGTGTAATACAGTTCATGACACAAGTCATCCAACCTCCAAGCAGCTGAGGGAAGAAACCGAGAATATGGAATGCAGGAACTAGCTTTGTAAATTGGATGGCTGTCTAAATACATAGGTCTTCTAACTTTTTTGTCCTTAGCCATATGTTGGAATATTTCTGAATATTCTGAATATTGTATCCACTCCAGGAGGAGTGGATAAAAGGGGTGGGGAGGAGAAGGGGTATGAGCATAAAAAACTGATCTCCCCACTTAACATTCTGACTTGTTACGGAGGTGCAAGGGGAATACCATCAGGACGTGCTACCTGGCTTAAAAGCAGAGAGAACTTAGGTTACAAAGGCAATGGATGAGTTAGTTCAGGAAGCCAAATGGACAAAATACAGTCAAATGCAGAAACGAAGAGAGGATTTCTGCTCAGCTACACACATGTACTTCATTCTCATTTTTGCAGGAGAGGAGAGCATTGTAAATGATTCCATTCAGCCACATCTCCAGCTGATGTTGACCATCCAGTCCACTGACTTCAGTGACCCTTCGAGCTTGACCAAGAGACAGTTAGCTGGAGGCCTAATGCTCTGCATGTTCAAAAACTCTGTGACCTCCTGGAATACCACTCCCCCTCCCCACCTTCTTTTAAAAGCACACTTCTTCTACGTAATGTGCTTAAGAGTTAAAAATGGACAAAACTTCAGATGTGAAAGACATGACATGGGCAGGCATATTAACAGGCTGTGTAGCTGTAGTAAGGGAACCTGCCCCTATGACTAATGACCACAGCAGAATTTAGGCTACTGCTGAAAAAAGTAGTGCAAGTGACACTTATCTATATGTACAATATTACTGTTTGATTCATATTTTAAATTCCTAAATGAGCTATTATTTCAGTATCCTGAAAGAGTTACCTGGGCACTTCAGTTTTGGGATTCAGAGCCTAGAATAATTCTATTCAGATAAGTAAGCGATATTGGAAGTCATCCAAGAATTGGTGGCAAATGGCAATCTCATTTGTGATGCTCTAGGGTGTTCTTTCCTACAGAGAGAGAGCACCCTTAGGATATGCTGAGTACAAAGGAATTCAAATAAAAACAGTAACCTTCTAGAAAACTGCACAGCCAGATCTCAAGGGGAACTGCACAAACTGAAAGCACCAAAGTGATATAAACAAAAAATATTTTAAATCAAACCAATTATTTTTAAATTTAAACAAAACAATAACAACAAAAACCAATTAAAAAAATCCACAAAACCTCCACTCAGCTCAAAAGGAGATGTGATAGCAGTCTGTAACTGTAGCTTTTAATTTCCACAATAGATTTTTACTTGTGGGCTCCAAGCTGCCCTGTAACAGTAGCAGAATGAATCTAACGGTAATATCAGATTAGTCAGGGAAAAGCACATCACAGAAAATAAAAAAAATCAGCTTATTTACTGACCAACTCACTTAAAGCCTGGGAAAGTACAGGGATATGAAGGCAAAAATGCCATTATGAAGATGCCTTGTAAATAATGCTGACAGAGTGAACTGGATGTCCATTTCACTGGGTATTGTTAAAATAATATAGTATGGCAGTGCACATTACAAATCCAAGAATTCCACTTCTGATGGAACGTGGATAGTTAGAAAACCTGAAAAAAATTCCAAAAATGGGCAAAGTCTGAGATGAACTTTCTTGGTAGGAAAGAGTTAACATCTGCTGCTGTTTGTGAATATTCTTAATTAGCAAGTTCTGCATTACATTTAAAAAAATATTTAATTGCAGTATGTTGCATCCCACTGCAAACGGTATTGCTGCAGTAGTATCAAAACCAAATCACAGAACATGGTCAGAGGATTGGCAAAAGTGATAAATTATTTTGCAGCAATAGCAGGGAGAGCTGGCTGATTAGTTTTAGCTACAATGCTGATTGCAGCTACAATGTTTTGTTGCTCCGAGACAAAAAAATGGCCAAATTAAGACATTCCACTGACTTCAACAGGAATGCCTTCAGCCCAGAAAATCTTCTGTGAAATTCACAACCGTTTTGTGACACTTGACAGTCTTGCAGATTATTTCTACATAACATAACCAGGATCTATTTTTCCTGCTTGTCTTCTCAGCCAAACTCCTTTTCCAGGGTCTCTTTTTCCAGCATCTCATATACTGCAATACCACGTTTCCCTACCGAAAAAACAAAAGTGCACAGAAGATGCTGCTGCATTCTCAACCAGTCACGTTGACTATGTAATTGTACTTCTGCCTTCATCATCTTGCCCTGTGTCTTGGGAGATCTCTTCCACCTTCAGTGAGAATGCCATATTCCTGTTTCTGCTCATCAAATTTGAAATGAAGCTTTGGGCTTTGTCCTTCTCTGATGGAAGAGATTCCTCATGCACACCACAGAAACCAAGCAATATCATTGTTTCCTCCCAATCCCTTCCTAAACACCTCACTTGCTCAGAGAGCTGCAGAATGATGCATGATGATTAGGTTAAGGGTGAACTATGACAACTGGCCTAGCAGAATGACTGCTATTGCCTCTTCTTTGCAGGCGTCTCATCTGCTGGCTCCTATAGAAGAGAGTAGAATAGGCGATTTCAGTTGGAAGAGACCTACAACCATCATCTAGTCCTACTGCCTGATCAATTCAGGGCTGACCAAGTTAAAGCATATTGTTAAGGGCATTGTCCAAATGCCTCATAAACACTGACAGGCTTGGGGCATCGACCACCTCTCTAGGAAGCCTGTTCCAATGTTTGACCACCCTTTCGGTAAAGAAATGCTTCTTAATGTCCAGTCTAAACCTCCCCTGACACAGCTTTGAACCATTCCCACATGTCCTATCACTGGATACCAGGGAGATCAGCATGTCCCTCTCCACTTCCCCTCCTCAGGAAGCTGTGGAGAGCAATGAGGTCCCCCCTCAGCCTCCTTTTCTTCAAACTAGATAAGCCCAAGCCCAAATTCCTTAGCTGCTCCTCATAGGACATGCCTTGCAGCCCTTTCATATTTCACTGTAATGGTAAGCTCTTCCCACAAAAAAGAATGGGGGGGCAGGGGGGTGTTTGTGTAAGTGTCAACTGTAATTGTAGCCTGATTCAGGCCTCTTAGTAATATAAAAGATTAATTATAAACCACAAAGCTGGAGGGATTACACAAAACTCAGTAACAGTTGCAGCTTCCTCACGTGGCGAACTGCTGATCAGGAAAATTTCAGATACTGCCTCTCATGCAGCGGGGTGCATTTCCACTATACATACGATTCGTAGATAAGATCATTCAATGAACCTGTGTCCTCAATTCTAGGCACCCTCACATTCTGTTTTCTCCCTTTTCCTCTGAATTGCCTTCTCTCCTTCAGCACTGATTGAATGACTGATTAATTGTAATAATTTTAGCATTGCCTTTGCTGCTCACATTAGAGATGTCATTCATCCGTGTGAGAAAGCAAAGATAAGCAGTGCTTAGTTTGCCTTTCTGTCCTTGTATAGGGCCTAAAAAGGAGGAAGCTTTAAAGTGTCTTCAGGGGAGTTACACTGGTATTTGTTACTGTGAACTCAGTGCCTTGAGGCAGAAGGATCTTGTTACCACAGTGTGTTTCACAGGATTTTGTGATCACTGACAGAAATGTCCAAAACGCATGTCTTGCAGATGAAAACAAGCAGAGAATTTCCAGAAAGAACAACTTTGCAATTTTATGATAGCTGGAAAATTGAACACTTCTATGCTCCACTGACAAAATATCTTCCTACCTGCCTAAAAACAATACAAGGCCCAGCCTCGTAGTCTCACTGTGCAAAGATGAAGGAGAAAAAGAAAGCCTTTTGCAATGTCTCTGTTAACATCCCATCTTCCTGTATCCTGGCCCTTATCCCTGGCTCTGCTACAGTAAGCCTGTGGTCATGAATGAACGATGTAAGAAAGGCAAATGTTTACATCAGCAGCTTTTATTTTGCACTTGTGTGACTTCAGTGAGGGCAGATTTGTTTTAATTACATCTTGCATTTTAGTAGTACGCATGTTCTCATCAGACACTTTTGTCATCCATGATCAGAGTCTATGTTCTACAGGAGTACATGTTCTCTTTGTACTCAGACTGAACAAGGATGAATGCAATATAAAACCCTACATAGTGCAGGAAGATCAAAGATTATTTAATCCTACCATGACTCAACCACAGAGAAGCTGGCTGTTTTTATGCTCCTGTACCACCCAGTTCTGTCCAGATTCAGGACCAAAGGCTAAAACAATCAGATCTGCATTCTTGTCAGCTAACGTTGTGAAGTAGTGACAGAGGCCCCAGAAGACTCGCAATGTCACGGCCCTCAAAACTTCTTTACCCGCTGTATTATCGCTCTTGCCGGTCAGGAATTCAGAAATTATGCTTTACTTCCTTTGCATCTAATTTACATCTCAGACAGGGCTGTCATTCTAACGCAAAAATGAGCAACCAAGGAAAAAAGAATGGCTGAAAGAACACCACCAATAAACTATATACTATTATTAAGATAGCTGTTTTGAAATACAAACAAATTCTTCTAGGACTAGGATGAATCCCCCTCACAAACTACCACCTCTAAAAACAACCTTATGACCCTGTGCTGATTGTAGGAAGGATGATAGAAACCATCAGCAAACAACTCTGCAATGTGAAATTCGGTGTGTAATGAGGGATGCAGTTCCTTCGCCCTGCGCATACTTTGGTCAAGCTCATCACATAGCCCTGCTAGGTCTAAAGTACCATTGTCATTTTGGCAGTAATGAACACTCCTTTTCACAGAAGCAACATGAAAGTGAAGAATGCTTTGATAACATAAGAATTCTGAATCATGCTGCCATTTAATGATTTTTACATCTTATGAGGACGGGGTAGAAATCTCTTACGTACTTTTCCATTTGCTATTCTTTGGTACCTTAAAAGACCTACACAGCTGCAGTTTTTCCTCTTTTCCTTCTATGTCAAACTCTCCCCTGAAGCACGCTGTAGCAGCACACCAGACCCAGCACACCAGACCAGTGAATCCCATTCTTTCTATTTAACTTCCCCAGTGTCGTTTAAGACCAGAACAAATACTGGTTTTGGCAATTGCCAGGGAAGGATTCCACAATGTCATTAGACCAAATGAGATGATTTGGGCTGGCTATAAATATTTGAAGACTGGAATTATATCAGGAAAAGATACACAGGTAGATCCTAGCATCAGGAGGGCAAGACACTCATTTTGTTATGCAGCAGGTGAGATGTTAGGTCACAAACCACGTTCAGGGACCCAAATTCTCATTTGGTGAGGATGGACTTCTAAGGCTGAACAGATTTGTGTCAGTCAAGGATGATGTTCGTTTCCGATTGCTCTAGCTTTGTATAATTCAGGGCTTGATTCATTAATATGCAAGGCACTTTGCAAAGGCCATCTTTTCTGTGAGCATTTGTGGCAGAGATAGATTGATACATCCCAGTGGGTTTGTGATTCAGAGTTGTAAGGTGGATTTGTTTTGGTATTAGCATAGTCAATGATTAAATGAATTGCATTTATTATATAAATTCTCTATCAAGTGTTACATTGTAAATAACGTGAGGTGGCTAGAAGCTGCATAAGTGTCAGAAAACAATCAAAATTTATGTCAAATATTAAAAAAGCTACACAGGATGTATATTCCTTCTTTCTCTGACATTGGTGATTCTATTCTTTTTCTATCCCTTCACACTGTTTTCACCTTCATTTGGGTTCTAACTTATTTCATAATGGTACAGATGTTTCAAGTCATACAATATACAATACACCGTTTATTATAGTCACTTGTTCACAAGATATAATCTAGTGAAGAAGAATTTTCTTTCACTGGAATGCCTTTAAAGTCAGATTGTGTCATGCATTCATGGGTTAAGGAAAGCATTTGAAAGAGTTTATAATTTTAGAGTAAGGTTAGTAGGCAAAGTCTATTAATATAGTGTTAATGAATTCCCATCTCAGCAAGAAAGGAACTAACTACTCTTTCATTTCAGATTATGATTAGCTTGGGCTTCAGGCAACCACTTTGGGCATAGAAACAAATACCTACTTGCAAAAGCATTTAGAATTTAGAATAAGATTGCATTTAACAGTATATCTTTTGGGTTCTTGATCAATTTAACTTGAAGAAAGAAAAAAAGCAAGGGCAGATTCTGTTGACTTAGATTTGTTTTATCATGTAATTTGAATAAAATAAAAACTATGTCCAAAATGACAGATGAAAAACAGGGTGAACAATTGCAATATCATTAACACATATCTACTAAAGGACAGTTCGATGCCGATTCAGCAACCTCCATCCTCCAGCATCTTCCAAAAATCAAAATAATGGCTACCGTTTCCCTACCAGGCCTAGTCACAAAGTCTCCTGTAAACTGTCCTGAATAAAGTGAAGGAACCACATCAACTGACCATGCTATTATGTGACCAAATGTGGTAGCTCACGTTGTGAGAATATGGGCAAGCACTGTGTCACTCCACAGCTAAAGGTACACAGGCTTTCCAGTTATATTACCAACATACAGGTGTGTCCATGCCATGAAAACCTTGATTTCTGTTATCTTATGGAAGAGGATTGCAGGACTAGAGGATACTGGGAAGCAGGTCATAGAATGGATGAAACAGTAAGGTTTGATTCAGTCAATATATCATCAGGAGGCCACTCCTGAATTAAAAATGTTTCAATACATACAATACATCCCTGGATACTTACATGGTTGTCTACCTGAAGGAAACGGGAGATTTATATGATTAAAATACAACATGTTTCTTACACAATAAAACTCAGTTTGTGACTTACAGGTCACACATTAAAGCTATCTAAGAATATCTTTAATATTCTGTTACAGGCTACAGACTTATTCACCCTAGGCTCCCTTCATAATCAATAGAAATCTAGTTAAAAGTCAATGGAGTCTAGTAATTCATTTCATCTTAAAGTAAACATTTAGAGTAGATCAATGAATCATTCCTTCAGTGCATCTATAAACACAGAAACTGACCTCAGAGCCCCAGAGTTGTAGGATTTACCTGGAATGTGGAGAACTGGGTTAAAGATTTTTAAACAAGGCAGAAATGATATGGTTTGATCCCAGAGCCTGTATATTAGTATTCTAACTGGAAAGCTACTGACTAGTCTGCCCTGTGGTCTACCATTTCGCTCTGCTTTTTACCAAAAGCTGCACTTTTGGTGGATTTAAGAAACCCTTCTAAAAAAACTTACATTCTTACTAAGAACCTCAGTTTGAAACAAACAGCATTTCCTAATGGGATTTTTGAAACATAAAAAATTAATCATCTAAAGATCAAGGTAGAGATCTGTTGTTACAGGATATTTCTTGAGCCACAGGAAGGGAAGTCTGATTTTAGCAGTCTCAGTGTTCTTATCAGTTGGAAAGAACAGATATGTAAAGTTCAAGTATATCCTCACAGCATTCATTTCACTGAACCAAAGCTGGCTTAAAAAAAGAAAACTGTATTTACTGAAATACAAACAATCAACATCATATGCATTTGCTTCCACTTCTCTAGTCCTTTGCCCAAAAAAACCAATAGTGCACACAAAAAAAGGAAAAACCTGACAGCTTTTAAACTTCTTTTTGTTTTGAACAGAAAGGTATATCAATATATTTGCTCTTAAATTTTTGCCCAAAGTCATAAGATTTAAAAGTATTGGATATAATATCATTTGAACTCACTTTTCATCAAAATACGTAGCAATTTTTTAAGGCATTTCTAGCTTCAAATACAAAAATTACTGCTCTTCTTTCATATGCCCCCCTCCCAATGTATACTGTAAAGACAACAGTCAAGTATTATATTACGAAAAATGTCAGAAGAGATCAAATAAGAAGAAGCAGAAAAAGAGAGTGACAAAGCAGAAACCCAGAAGTAAATTAATAGAATTCCATTATGTTGTTCAGGAAAAAAATACATTTTTCCCACATTTTCCAACTGTCTTCCAACATCAAAATCCTGGACTTAGAAGTGATATACTGCCATTTATCACCATGAGATTTTATCCCATCTGATCATGTAAGCTCTTCTTGGTAAATATCAACCTTATTTTATGAGTTGCCTAGCACATGCATGGATAAGTCATAAATAAATAATATTTTTATTAATAAATTATTATGGCAATAAATAAATAATATTTCAAATGACCCACTAGCAAAGTATAGTTACTGAGTGATTAATTTATTTTAAATTCAGACTTTTTAACTCACTCCTTTTCACACCCTTTAATTCACTCCTTGTGCTCCACGCTGCCACAATGGCAGCTCCATGCTGCCACAATAGTACTATACAGCTCCTGTCTGCTATTTTCCAAAATGTAAATTTTATATTAACTTTACCTATCTCTCAAATTGTAATTTATGGAATTTATGGAAGTAATTTATGGAATGAACAACAACAACAAAAACCACAAAAAAAACAACAAAAAACCCAAACACCCACAGATAAATTTGATTAAATTGAAACTGAAATTTTAAACAATATATACCAAAAGTCAGTGGCTGTATACATCTCAGATCAGATATTATCCACACAATGCTAGAAACGAAACATTTTTTAATTAGAAGCAGGGGCGTATCATATGACACAAAAAATGGGAAAAAAATATATTGAAAGATTTAAATTACTACGATGAACACTATTTTGCCAACTAGGGCATTTTTTACATATTCCTGGTATGACATTATTTTGATAGACCCCCACTTACAGGTCACTTTTAATGGTCTAGAATGGAATAAGAATCCTCAGAGGTCTTCTCTCTGAAAAGTACAGAAGCAGGAATTCATGCTAAAGCCAGCAATGAGCCTGTAAAAACCAATCCACGCTTCTGTTGCAATGGATAATCCTCCTCTTGCTAAATACTGAGATAGCAACTCCTCTTAATATCAATGTTCTTGGCACACATTGAGTGCTTTCACTTGTAAAATAGCATTTTCCTTGAATCAGCCTGGCTGTCTGGAGGTGGAAACGCTGGGCCAAACTGAATGTTACATCACGGAATAGGTGGAGGTTAGACTAAGGAAGAGCAAAGATGACTTTAAATGTCATCTAAATTCTGAAATCATTCTCTAGAAGGATTTGAGTCAAACCCAAAGTGGCTTGAGTTAGGATTTTGTGTGGCTGCTTAAATCTGCACAGTGGCCCAGAATTGCTGAACTAGAATCAGACACATTATCCTCTCTCTCCTTCATCCTCAGCTTCACACAAAGCTGCTATTGAGAAATCATCTCCTTGTCTTCCTGGCACAGGGAGAAAGGTAGGGTGCTGTGGAGCTATGAACAATTTCTCCTGAAATGTTTCATGGATAAAAAAGAAAAGCATCATATAAAAGCAGGATATACCATTAACATTCATCAAAACTATTGTATCCATAAATATGTTCCTCTGTGAGGGAAAGCAACGTCAAGGGAAATAATGTCCCAGAAGGCAAAACTCACATGTCTGCAAGAAAAAATGCTTAAGGGGAATGCCTGCCCAGTCAAAATAATCTGATAGGCTGTGGGGATGAAGTGACCCAGGGGACATGGGTCCTTCATCCCTGTGGGATCCCCATCATGGGGTCACAGAATGTTTACTGTGGAAATATGCAGCTTAGTGTTTTTAATGAGATATAGCTATGCATATTGATCAATATGCAAATCACAGACATTGTTTTCACAATCTCTCCGAATTTTCAGGCCTTCACCCTTAATCATCATGATGAAGTCTAATGTCACAATCCAGCAGCAACAGGTATATCTACTAAGAATGAGAAATGTTACTCAGTGAGACTTCTCCCACGCTGAGAGTCAAGCTTAAATGGAAGCCACTGTTGGTTCAGTGGCGAAAACCACATGTATTGCCCCCTCAAGTGACAGGCTGGTTAACAGAGAAGCAGTGCAAGGAAACGAGCACAGACAGCACAAACAGGACTATGTAGCTGTATTATCAGGTAGCAAGCATAGAACATATCAAAAGAAATATTTCTTCACACAACACATAATTGCACTGCGAAAAATTGCATCTGTGCCACAGGTATTGCAAGGGCTAGACTATAAATGTCTTCAAAAAGGTTTAGACAAATTCCTGAAGGATAGGTCTATCATTGGGTATTTGATATGATCGTTAGGATATAACTTTTGACTTAGAAGTCCTTAAACTATTGATTGCCCCAAGTTGCAAGAATATAAAATGACCCTTTCCTCAAAGGGTCTTTCTATACTTTTTCTGTAAAAATCTGCTGCTGGACTAGATAGATCTTTGGTCTGACCTAGTGAAGTTTTTCTCATATTACCCATCTTCTGTGGGTAACACTGGAACATCACTGGGAGTCTTTGCTCTGCTATCTGCCATAATCACTAACTTTCTTTTAATTATAACTGATGAGTGCACTTATGAAGTCACAAGGTATATGCATGCTCATTTACAGTACAGAAGCAGCAGTTTTAAATTCCAATAAATAAATAATTTTTTATGAAATAACTTACTGAACAATGCAACTGTTTTACTGAATTGTTTACAGGCATACTATGCATAGACTGTTCTTTCTTACTTTGATTTTTTTTCCTAACAAACAGTCAAGTGATATTTTTATTGTGACTTGCTTAATCCTGTAGAAAAGTATATTCATTCCATACTCACAGTCAGATTTTTCAGAAGCTCATACTCAGTGTTTTGTTGTTGGACATGACAATCTTTGATAGGCCCTGATGAGAGAATTTCCTTTAATAAAAAAAGACTCAAAAAGTATAGGTCTAGTTGATATGAATCTAAACAAACATCATAGGGGTCCAAAGAAAACTTATATGATCAAATTGGAGAGTATAAGAGTTAATCTGCTCCCAAATATGGCTAGACATAAAAAATGTTGTGGACTCACATTCAGAAATTAACTATAGACAAAGACTGGCACATTGTTCTGAAACATGTTTGCACATGTTCTTGCTTAATAACAAAACTATGGGAAGGCACAAAAGAGAATGCTTTCCTGCACCCTGAACTTGCTAGACATGGATCTAAGTTGATAACGCATAGCTGCTTAAAAATGTGTAAATTTTCTTTGGGTGGAGACTCAGAAAAGATTAATTCAGGGTGAGATGGCAGATTCTTGCTGCGGAGTTTTCACAGACCCGGATGCAGAGGTATCATGAGTCTGGCTGGCTCAGATCAACTTCATGAGCTAGGCAGGCTCACTTACAAAAGTTAAGTAATATTGTCAACTCTCAAAGAAAATAATAAGAGTTGAAGGCATGTGAGCTTCTTACAAACTTTATTATGTGCATTTAAAAATGAAAAACACTGGACATCTAGCAAAATCTCATCTAGCAAAATATATTTGTATGTTCTGGCCAAGCACTAGATTTTGTAGTGAATGTGAACATAATGCAACATAAATATTATATGTGCAATTCAAGTTAAAATTGAAATATACAATGAACATTTTCATATACCCTAGTGAAGCTTTTTTTTTTTTAAGCTTTGTGTCTTGAAGTTTTTCTTTTTCTTTATGTTCTTGTTAAAGATATGAGTTCCTCCAGCTATGACTTTGGATATTTCCCCAAGTCAAGAAAATAATTATTTCAACAATACTGGCTCCATACAAAGATTAAGAATTCAAATGTGATTTGTCAGACCATGAAGCTATGACACTGGGGCTAGGTGCAGTGTAATCCTGGGAATGGTTAATGTGAAAGAAATCCATAACCCGGAATTCCCAGTTCTGGACTGAACAGACATATCTATTGTGCTACTGACACTGGACAGAGCAGTCCCAAAAGAGACCACACTACGGTACCACACTCTTTACCACATTGACTTGTTATAGCTAAATTATGCAAATCAAAAAATTAAATCAGAAATGCTATCTTATTTAGAATGGCATCAATTTGACTATACAAGTTAATAAATGAAAAATACTATTTCTGCCTTCCTTTCATACCAGCATTAAATATTAACAAGAAAAGAGATTCTTCACTGAAAATCAGTTCAATGCTAAGAAACACACTGGAATAAGTCACATCAGGAAAAACCTCTATAAATGTATAAATGTTTTGCATTGGCAAAATCCTAGTTTACTTCTAAAACTGCAGGAAAACAGTTTGGGGATTAATCTGGCCAAGGTTGCCAAAGCAGAACAGAGGCTGTATTTCTGGGGACTTTAGTCCCATAAAAAAATGCATAACTATTTCTCACTATGTCCTCTTTTAAGTAACACCACAAGACCTGGTATATCTAGAATTTGTAAGGAAATGTCCCTTCCTCATGAAATTTTGACTTTTCAGCAAAATATCTACTCATCTCCATTATTGAGCATTGGAAAAATATTTATTAGAGCATCACCACCAGTGTATTTCAGGTACTGTGAGCATGTGTAACCAAATATGAATGGGTACCTCCACATAGATTCTACCTCCCACAATACACCATTTTCCCTTCTAATAAAGGGAATCAATGACTGGGTCTCTGATCATACTGAATCCTAAGAAAGAAAATCTACCATGGATGGAAAAAAAATCCAACCTACAATTTCAATATATTAGAGCAGTAGTCAGCCAGAATCCAAATGGATTTCAGGTTTCATTGTAGGCAAAATTTAAAAAGCCTCTATACTTTTCTCTTTTTTTGAAAGTTTACTTCCAGCACATAGTGAAATTTATCTAAAAATACAAAATAATAAAACACCATTCTTCCATTAAGAGCAATTTCAAAGGAAATCTTTCAAATAATACTCCAAACTTCTTCCTTATTAGCAACATTAAAGCATCTAACACAAAAATATATGGCAATGATCTGCTAGTGAAATACTAGTCAAGTCATTCCAATCTCTTTCATATATACCTCATCTAACGGAAGACAAAGGCTGAAATAAAATTCCATTTCTGACTGAGCTGTGTGACTACCATGGCAGCACCATGCATAACAATCTTTATTCACCTCTACTTTCTGAGCTGCTGAGTTCATCATACGCCACTGCAAAAATTGATTGTTACCTTTTGCATCCAGTTCCTTCAATGTGAATGTCCCTATACAGTCAAGGACATGATTTAGAGTACAAAGGTTTTAGCCTTATGTGATCTTCTTAGGAAAATGTTTTCGGCTAGCCCTTAAGTGAGCTTCCCGTTGTACACAGCTGTACTTGAGGACAGAAAGAAAAACAGAAACACATCTTTTGCCAGGGAAAATATTGCACTTCTACTATGTAGACGCAGTGGAGCTGGTATAGCATGATGAAAAAAAGTGCTAAATTAATTTCCTACTTATTTTGTATTCTGCAAACTGGTAGCAAAATACTAGAATCTGGAAAAGAAAGTTTAGTTCTTAAGCACAATGACTTGTTATTATTTCTATTACACAGGTGATAACTGGGAATGGGGCTGGGGGGTGGAGTAGCCTTTTATTTCAAATGGGCAGAAATACAGTATAAGAGGGGAATCTTTGTGTCCTACATATACAACCCTGGTCTCCGTATTTGAACAATATTAATGTAAGATAAACTGTCTGCAAATAACATGTAGACATCACATATATGATATAGCTTAACTGCCTTCTCAAAATCTCTGGCCCTGACACTTCAAATGCAGGGAACTGACATGAAATGAATACTGTTAGTATCTTTCCATTTGGGTTTTTTTTTATTCTGCATTTTTTGGACTTTCTGATTTATATTTACTACGAGCTTAACTGGGCAAACATTTCATGACTTAACACTGGCTTACTACACTGCATAGCTATTTCCATAGCTGGTGTCTGATCTCAGGCAAAGATACCCTTCTATTGATTAAGCTTATTAAAGTGTTTGTTGATTGCCTGGGTCTGCCAGATATATGACTGCTTCATATGGGAGCCTAATACAAAGCAATCACTAGGTAGCAATTAATCAGATATGCTAAATGTAAATGAAGTAAATCGGAAAAGATACAGCACCGATTAAGGATATTTGAACAAAATATTTTTCTCAACCAATGTATTTTGGGCCGGAGGGCTGTGCTCCTGGGACTTCTACAGCACAAGCATGGCACTAAACCCCGAAAGCATCATCTGCAGTGCTGCCACCATCCAGGTGCTAAAACAACAGAAGCAGACTCAACAATGTGACTAATAATACAGGAATTGCACTGAGCATAGATGCACCCTTCTGTAGTACCCACATGCAGACCTTGCACAAAACCGGTATAATAGGTAAGCATCACTCTTCAGCTTTAAACACTCCTTACCCTGGGGCTCTTCTTAGTGTTTCCTTTCTCCAAGTATCAATAAACTTTATAGAAATAGCATGCTGAACAAGAACAGAGCTCCATTTTTGCATGCTAAAACACTAGTTGAAAGCATAAATACATTTTATTAAGAACATGTACCCAAGGATTCCTTACATGGTTTACAGATTAGTATAGAAAAACTGATGACATCAGCAGAGGAATGTAAAATTTGACCTTCAGCTAGACAGTGATTGGCATAGACTGTAATTCTTCATGAGATTTCACATAATCAACATGCTGCTGCATGTGGGGAGAGTACATAATCAGTTGCTCTTGATCCGAGACCACTTTGCGTGAGAAAACAATCCAGCATTGGCATTCAAAAGTGTAAGGTCTGTGACAATTGTAACTGGAAACTAAAGTTATGGGGAAAACATCAAGAGAATTTGGAAAATTATTTTATTTGAATTTGAATAAAATAATACAATCACACAAGCTTTATACACTTCAGTCTGAGAAGGGATTATTGACTTAATCAGCTGGCTTGTTCTATGTTAGTTGCAAATTCAGTGATTAGATTTTTTTTATCTTTTACTTCTACCAACATCTCAGACAGACGTATATATACAAGGTTGTCTCTTCCCTACTGACTCTCTTTGTTTTATTCAGCAGTTATCGGGGACCCTACAAATATGATGTAAGAGCTAAAGACAGACATCAGTTCCAGACGGTACAAGTTAGACTGGGCAGCAGACCAATACAGTTCCTTCTACATCAGCCATTTTAAAAAGTATATCCCAATTAAAAAGTTATCCACTTACTATTCCTGTTTGAGAAGGATTTTACATCCTTGTAATGATATAAGCAGTTATTCTGCATTAGATGCATATACTCTTTGCTATGATGCACATCATCAACAAAAGTTATCTACATTACCAAAACTTGGGTATTGCCTAACTGTACAATTGCACATTTAAATTCAGTGATTGCACATAAGCAGTTAATAATTGACTTAGAAGAGGTAATTTTCTGATATTCATGTGCACTTGCAGTGCCTGCACAAGCAAACACAGATACACAAAGTAGAATGAAACCTGGGCTGCATTAAAAGTACAGCAGTCACTACAATTAAACAGAAGTTTTAGGACCAAAGAACAAGAAGTGTCACCACGTTGAGTCAATTTCCACTGCAAACAACAACACCTTGTACCTTTTCTGGAAACTAAGAAAGTTCCAGTATTGATTATTAAGGGGAAAAAGAATTAATTTTTTTTTTTTTTTAGCATTGATCAGTTACAATTAGAATTTCCCCTTCTATAGGTCAGAGTTTCAGGGCTTTCTGGAGGGAAAAGTAGTAACACCTCAGCAAAGGAAGAAAGCCTGTGGTTCTTCCAGCTGTATAAACAAACTTCTACCTTAGTAGCTCTCAATTTTTACGAAGACTACAGATGCTACGCCACACACTTCAACTCCCACAAGTGCAAGCTCATGATCAGAAAAATGAGCACTTTACAATTTTATACTAAAGTTTGTGACTACATTAAATACAGAAGTCAGCTGAGCCCAAGGTTCAATACAAATTCTTGACAACCCCCACCTCAGAAGAAGTTGTATAAATCAAAATAACATTCCTCAGTAACAATATATTCTTTAGGAAACACTTGATATGAAACAAAGAAAATATTAAAATGCCTTCCTCACCACACCTGCAATGTGCATTGGGTTTGTAAAACAGTTAATTGGGTCATCAAAAAACATGAAGAGTAGTTCTTTACACAGCAGTTAAACCATAAAGGAAGGCAACTGTCAATTCAAATTCAAATGGATTTTATCTTTATCTGGTCAACAAACAGGAGTTGTCAATCAATACTCTGTTGCACTCATAACAGCTTCAACCACTGTACAACTTATTCACTGCTCTGATCATGCATGCGCATATGTGCATTTTAATAAAAACCCCATTCAGTGTCCCTGTTTCCTCTCTAGTACAAAATAAATATAACTTGTCTCATGTTAAAAGGACTCCTAACCAAATAAACTTTCTCAAAGAATTAAAAAAACAACAAGAAAAGAAAAAGAAAAAGAAAAAAAAGTATAAAATTCAACAAGAGCTTCCACCTTATTAGCTCCCAGTTTATACTTCAGTAAAAACTTATAGTAACCGCTTTGCCAGCCCTGAGCCATAATACCCTCATATTCCCCAAGTGGAACTCCAAAAAGATGACTGGAAAGGAGACACATCTCTTCAGTTGATTTGCAGATCAAATACAGTGACAGTGTTCTGGTCCTGGCTCTCCCTGTATGGAGTAGCATTCACAGCAGGCACATTTGTACAAGTCCCTAAATATGTATCCTGGGCTTATAGCTGAAATATAGATATACCTATATGAATATAACAGTTTGGATAAGAATTTCTGTGCTGAATGTGTAAACAGAAGCAACTTAGAAAATATTGTGGAACTGTGCACCTTTGCAAGGAAAAATAACATTCTATCTTCCTTGGTTATACACACACACATGTATATATATTGCGAAGAAGGTCATTTCAGCCGGCCCCTTTTTAAATTATTCATTGTTGCACGCACAGATTTTTAGTACTATAAAAGGTCACTCCTCTTCTGATTCTGCAACAGTGTTTTGTGGAGTAAAGAAGTGTGCCATGAATATGCAGACACACACCCCTGTAACACTTCAGTCACTGTGCATTAATGTGTGTTCTCTGTATATTTCAAAGTCAAACAAATAATACCTGTCATGAACATGAATTTCTAATATCTTCTATATTTCATTTTAAATGAAATGTCAAAATGATGGAAAATATTTTCCAGAAAGTTTGCAAAGGGCAGTGTTTAGTAAAAAGCTGCAATATGTAATTCTGCACTAGTGAAAAACATCATTAAAGGGACACTGCCACTGCTTAAATCAGATTTTTAAAATCATGATTTTACTTACCTTTGTCAATCCTTACACAGTATAAACTGAGAACAGAAATCTGTTTGTAATCCTGATTTGTCATTCTCCAATTACAATAGCCCGTGAGATTTCCCTGCAGCTGTGAAAATGGATGCCAGTATATTCTTTTTCCTTTGTTATGCAATATCATGTTGACACAATATTTACAGAACACACTGAGCTGGAAGCCAAGTTTGGATGGGTGGTGTTTGCAGAAGATTGATTTTCCTGGCTCTGTCACCTGGCATGTATAAAAGTGCTTTTACACATTTATTCACCAATGTTGGTTCAGCTTATTAAGCACCAAGGAACTCTTAATCAGTTTATGTGACTATTCCAGTCACTCATATTCAAAACATAAGCTGCCTTTTACATGAACAAGCCAGGTCCAGCAGCTCTCCTCAGCTCCTTGACTTGACATCTTTCTCCTGTCCTTAGCAATCCTCCCTTCCTCATAGCACTCAGGCTGTATTTTTTGGTAGTAACTCAACAGCCTGCTGCTTTTGCTTTTCTTCCCTGTCACGTAGCTAGCAGCTTCTGATGCTCAAGGAGGCCACCGTTTGGCTATCCTATATGCCCAAGTCCTTGCTGAACATGCCAGAAACTTCTTATCCATTTCTCTCTCAGGCCACAGCAGTTCTGTGTTCCCATCCTCTACTTGCCTCTCCCCAAACTGTCCAGCCCCATCTCCCTACCAATGGGAACATCAGTACTTAAGTCCAGTCAGCTCCACCCTGGATTTCCTATCTGTCACTTCTCACAAACCCAGATTACAGTCAGTCTACCTTGCCCTTGGAAGCAGAACTTCTCAGGATACTCCCCTAGATGCATCATGATGAGAGACTGCAAACACGCAATTCTTTCTGGCACGTATGAAAACGTTCAGCCTGAACAACCACCAAAAAGGTAGACAGTGCTACAGTGCTTTTCTAATTCTCTTTGGAGTAATCCAACAGTTGGTAAGTAGTTATGCCTTCCTTTAATATGCTGCAGGTACAAGTTACTTCTCTTAGTCAGCCCTTCAAGGCCAAGTATAGGTACACTCTCTTCATTTTAGCTGGTAGTCTCTCCCCCCTCAAAGGAGCAGTTCCCACCTGAAAACACTGGACTTGAACTTTAGCAGGCACAATTTACAGCAACACCATTAATTCACAGGATCTATGTTGATTTATGCCTGCAAAGGTTGTTAACAAATGCCTAGCTAATAAATGCTGCTGTACCTGATTAGAGGTAGCAAAATCATTCCTTTTTGGAAGAAATTTAGTAGAGTGAGTCAGATTTCCTTCTTTTTATTTGTATAAACATTTTGCCTTAACTACCAAAGCCTTCTGTATGCAACCCTTTTGATCTTCAAGCATTTTTGAAAGGTTCAGGTCTCAAAGACTGCTTCAACTAGAATTATATGATCAGCTGTTGGATATTGCTCCTATTTACTAAAGGAGTGTAAACAGATTTTGTGTTCCTGAACACACTGTGAACCAAACTGCAATACAAGTCCCTTAGTCATTGTTCTAAGCCTTTTGGCAGCCTGCAACTTGCCAAGATGCTAACTCCCACTCGTTTTTTTCCATAGCTGCTCTGCAAATGCTTTTCTAACCATATGTATGATTCCTTCTTAATCACATTTTGGAGTTTTTGCCTCCCTCAGTTTACCCACCCCCAAAAGAGCCCTTCTTCCACGCAGGGAATGATATTTGACCTCTTCAGCTCAAAAATAAAATATTCTTGGGCCACATAGCATAGATTCCAGACAACCCAAAGACTTTTTCCTTATGTGAGGACTGTCAGTGATTCCCTTTTATTTCTTATAAGGGAACTGAAATTGTGCTGCTTAGGAGGTGAGAGGAATAGGTGTGGGGACTGCTTTTCTCCAAAATGAATTGTAGCATTCACACCCGTACGCCTCCTCTTTCAGCTCACGCACTGTGTGTTTTGTTTGCCCTGTGCCAGTGAACCTTTGTTAACCCAGTAAGTTCATTTTTCACTAGACTATCTATGTTCATAAAAAGAGAGTAAGTTATTAAACCAAGCGATATAATTTTATCATTAGCTAAGGAATACAGGAGAGTGGAGTTTGGTGGGGTTTGGGGGGGTGGGGTGTTGGTTTTTTTAATGTTGGCACAGTCTCAGTTTCTTTCAACATTAATATTTCAGACTTGTGAACCATCCAAACACAGTTCACACAGATGAAAAGAAGAATCTTACCAAAAAGAGAAAGCATTGATTTTCAGGCAGCAAATGAATCTCTAATGTCCATACTACCTGCACTGTGATCTCTAGCAGATAAATTATTAATGCAAGTATATGAACATCATTTTGTTGTGATTAGATTTCACTTAAATTTTAATTTAAAAAAAGTCACAGGGGATCGAAGAAGCAGTCACATAAGATAAGCGAGTCAGTCAAAGTTTTATTTTTCATGTTTGTGTGCTGGGATTATCTGGAATCTTATCATTCATGCAGCAAATTACCAAGAACTACATTAAAAATGTGTATAGCCATTTTCATTTTTGAAAGATTCAAGACTATAAATAATTAAATGGGCGAGACATCTGTTATTTATGAGCTGAAATGACAGTTTTAATTTAGTTCTTCGTTTAGCTGAGCCTGACGTATTGAGACTAAGTAAAAGAAAACATAGGAAATATTTTAAAATGACATCCACAGAGCTTAGACCTTCCAAGGGTGCAAATCAAACACGGGGCTTTTTTGTTTGTTTTGTTTTCTTTCAAGGCCCATCAGAAAACACTCTTCATTCATGACCTAGTATTACATGTCCATGTGGATTCTGATGACAAGGTAGAGCAACCACAGTGGCTTCACAAAATAAATCATCCATACTACTTTGCCGACATTCTGAAGAGACAAATTGTTTATTTAGCACATGGATACCAGTCAGACATGTTGGTCAAACCACAGCACTATTATGAAGCAGATATTTCCCATTCCTTTTCTCTCTACAACTGTACTCCCGTACTTCTCTGTCTAAAACATTACACTGACCTTTTCCAGTGAACGTGTGAAATTCATAGACTTACTTTCTCCCAGGGCAAACAGGAATTTGGTTTATTAACAGATAAAAGGGAACACATGCAATGTGACATATACCAGTCCTGATGCAAGTCGTATTGTTGTGAATGGAAATATTCCCTGTGAGAAAATAAGGGACTCCAAAAACTGTGTAACAAGGTTTCCATAGAGCTGGCTGAGTCAAAAATAAAAGATGCCCATTTTCACCTTGCCAACTTTCATGCTCAAACTTGTGCTTTGGTTTGGGGAGAAGAGGTTGGCTTTTTCTAAAACTATTGCTTTTCTCTCTCTCTTTTTTTTAAAAAAGAAAAAGTCTGTGTACCATAAAATGATCCCTTAGAAACAGCTTTAAAGCTTCTCCCTCATCATTGATTGTTGAAACTACTTAACATCTCATATGTTTGCTAACTTTGAAAGAAAAGGGATTAGGCCCAGATTACAGATTTACTATTCAAAGCACTTTTGCAGACTTCAGTAAACAAAAAAAAAAATGTGACTAGAATGTAAAAAAAAGTTTTAAAGTAAATTTTTTTTTTTGTGATCCTAGTTATTTGTATATATGCCATCTTCAAAAAGCTTATGGCCTTCAAAGCCCAAGGACCCAGAAGTCAGAACTCCTAAACTGAAGAAAAGAGATGCAATTATTTGTATAAAACTATCATTACAATTAATTTCAGGTCAAGTTTACCTTGGAATTGGCTGTCCCCATTCTCTATTTGAGAAAGGCAGATTCATAGCTTGCGGGCACCAAAGGGAGGGCGGGGGGAGTGGAATCCTCTAAAATGGAAGCTTTCCAATAGGGAGGAATGTCATAATTCTTCTCAAAATGAGGAGAATCAGGTCTGGACTCCCAAGTGATCAGTCTGGGACAGAACTGCTTTTCAGAGGTGATGGACATACACAGCTTTCACTGAAATCAATGGTAGTCATCATTGCTCTTTCTCTGAAAAACACTGCTGTGAGAGAAAGGGTTGAGGACACGTGTTGAATCCAGTGATAAAGGAAGGTGGTGGAAAAAAAATTGAAAAAGGCCTAAGTCCAGAAACATGAACTTTGTAATAACAAGCTATCTTTTATTAGATCAGTTATGAGAGGCAGACAGTAAAGGAAAATATTCTAGCTGGTCTCATAAAAGACTTCATCTGTCCCTATGAACACTGCATTTCTTAAATCCTAGGCCATCACTGACACAACATTATTACTACCATGTCTAGAATCTGCAGTAACTTTCTTTTGATGTCTTCTATTTTCACAGAGAACCAACTATTATTCAGAATCTCAGGGTAGTATAAACCTCCCAACATTACACAATTGTAATGTTTCTTTTTGGTGAAGCATGGAAGACTACCAATGTCTCAGGTTTTTGGTTCTTCACCTACTGCAATACAAGGAAAAAGGCATTTCAAAAACCTGTATGTTTTACATCTTTTCTCTTAAACAAGAAAAGGCAACACAAAGTAATACTGACATTTCATTCCTGCAGAAGAAAGTAAAAGAGTCTTTCTCCTCATTTTATCTCATTTTTCATTGGCCTTTGCCCATTTATTTAGCAGGATAAAAATGGAAAGTTTTGGGTTTTCCCACATACACACAGAAAAAAAACCCACAACAGTGAAAATGAGGAAAAAAATGGAATCTATTCTTTTTTCACTGGAAGATTAACTTGACAAAAAAAAAACAAAAAAACCCCACAAAACCCAAAACCATCACAACAACTTTTCACATAGTATGTAAACAATTACCTTTCCCCCCCCCCGATATGTAGCAGTTGAGATACTTATTAAAAGGGAATCTGGAAGAAGGCAGCAGGTGTTGAGGAGCATTCGGGCCAAAGACACCTGCTGTAGATGTCAAGAATATTGAAAGAAATTAGGGACATACTAGAGGACAAACACAGGTGAAAGCTAGAAAAGTAACAGGGTGTCAGGAGAAAAATTAAACAGTACTAATCACACAGATGAAATTAAAAGCTTGTAAAAAAGCACTGCTGAGATGCCCACCCCACAAGTATAATCATTTGTAGCCACAGAAATAAGTTTCCAAAGTTGCAGCCTGATGTAAACTTGGTCATATACATCCTATAACTTTACAAAGGTGCATGAGCTCATTTCAAATCCATCACTTCATTTTTTTTGTCAGAGGAAACTAATATATGTCCTGAGAACAGCTAATAAAAGATAAGAACATGAGCAGGACTGCACAAAATAGACTGTTATAAGGTAGTATTTTAGAGCATCTGGAAATCAGATGTCAACTGGGTGTCTTTGAGTGAAGAGAGAAACACCTGCTCCAGTCCCAGCATGTGGGAGCTATTTCAGCAGTGGAGCTGTGGACTGCCTGATCTACAGAAATATACTGCATCTGGAAAACACTTTCTGTTTAGCTCTACTTGATATGCAGATTCATTTGAAGGTCATAGATCATTAAGGCATATTTTTAAATGTATTAATGAAGCACAATTTTATTTTTGTGAGTCAAATTTCATTAGGAAATTCTAAAAGATGTATAGAGCAGAAATTACATACGAAACTACCAAGAGCATTGCTTCTCATTGCCCTGAAGCAAAAGAAGAAAAACATGCAAACGCTCTGAGCCAACAGAAGTAATTATTATTTATATGAGCTGAAGCTCAAAGCCTAGCAGTGAGAAGGTATTAGCTCTCTTTTAAACAAAAAGAAGGCCAACTCTATGCATTTGTTTTCCGGACATGGCTCAGTGCTTGTCTGTAACAGGCAGAGAAACATTTGACAGGTTGATGGACACATTGAGAAAGTTTGCCTTGCCAGTCAACAACCCAGTGGCCTGTGGTTCACTCAGGGCTGCAGCAGCACTGAGGGGGGAAAAACCCTGCTACCTCAAGACTCACAGCTATGAATCTACACGTGGTTAACACCGACTGCTTTTGCCACTTGGCAGATTTCTTCAGCGAGTCTTGGGGAAAAGCAGTGCTGCACTGATTAGAGGGCAGATAGGTAATATTTGCTGTCACTTAACAGCCCAAGGACAGCAACTGATTAAAAGGGGTTTGATACTGAGTCTAGGGCACTGAAAATTGAACATAAGACCATGGTCAGATTAGTAAAAAAAATTTGCCATCACAGAAGATAGGGACTGACCATGACGTAAAGAAAAGAAAAAGGCGGACAGGTGCTGAAACGGGGAAAGATCTGCTCTGTAAACAGGCTTAGCATTCAGTATCTGAAGAAGGTGCTCTCAGCTTATTACTATATTGAACAAGGTATATGTCATATGTTGCGGAGATTCACACAGGTTCTTTCCCTCATTTGACTACTATGCTATTCTTGCAGCAGAGGATTTCAGCATTAGAGAAAACTTTGCCAGATTTAAAAACAGGTGTATTTTTTATGTAGGTATACATTATATTTTGAAAACATCAAAAAATGTTCAAGACAAAAGAAAACTGCAAACCCACTTTCTCATTAAAAAAACCCTTATAATAATTTAAATAGCATTAATTTTAAAGCAGGTAAGTGGAATACTCCACTACTATCATCAACACTGATCTCAGATTAAAAATGAAGGGAGAGTATGTTAAAAATCATGAAGTTAATCAACCCTTCACTTGTCTTCTTCCCAATGTACCACTGAAAGAGCATTAATACTAGTGTGATAGATCAGACCTCTGCAAAATCCAAGGGTTATGAATTCTGTAGCTATATTATGGGTCAAATAACTCCAACAGACTACAGAATACTTATTTTCTCCACATTAGTGCTACAAAAAGAGTTGATCAAAACTTGCCATTTCTGCTTCCCCACCAAAAGAAGTCAAAACTGAAAAATTTCCCAAACTGGAGTAAATCTGGAAAATAAATTCCACTTCAGAACTAAGTTCAAAGTTTAATATGAAACATAGTCTTTTCTGAAAAATAGTTACCTCAAAATTTTAGAATATTATGAGCTAACACAAAGGTTTTGAAGACAGCTTTGCCTCAGTTCATGGAGTGCTCAGTTTCTATTTTTCCATCAAGTGTCAAAATATCAGATTTTGTCATTACAAATACAAATGTGAGATCTTGATTTTAATTACAGGATATTTCAGTGAGTGCTAAACTGTGGCTATCAATAAGAATTTTTTTAAAAAATAAAATTAAAAAATCCACCAGCTTGTCTGTTTCTCTGTCAGGAAATGTCAGTAACAGGACATAGTGTATCCCAGTACAGGTAAGTCCAGATAAGGTATATCTTCTCCTGTGCCAATACTACTGACATGTTAGGAAATCATGGAAGACATAATAAGGTACGTGATCTCCTGTGCCAATAATACTAACTTAATAGGATACCATGAAAAAATAAAGTGACATAGATATTTTCCAGAAAATATTGGAACAAAATTTAATTTTTCTATGAAAGTATTAAAGGGAGAGGGAATTAAGAGATGTTTCTTTGAAGCTGATGTGATTTCATGACAAAAAGTACATTTAATTGGCAACGGAATACTGCTTCAAATGAAATTCAAACATAAGTGCTTTTTTGTGTCCACTGATAAAGTATCTTCAAGAGTTAAAATCATAAATAGATACAGTCTGTTGGATAAACCGAATGCTTTTCTAATCCATCCATACAATAGAAAGAACAAACCATTCGCCATTCTGTAACAACGTTTCTAAAATGTGGGAAAAACAAGTTGATAGGATTTTAGGTTAGTTTAGGTTTTAATTATTATGATAGGAAGAAAGAAAATCTAACTCTAAGCTTTGACAGGATAAACAGCTCTGCATGTGCAAATCATGTTTCACCACAGTTTAAGTACATATGTAACTATTTTCAAGCTATTATGTGCAAAACAAAAGTAATGGAAATTTGGTATTCTCCTCCCACTTGCATAATAGCTGACTGCATTTAACTGAAACCTTCCTCAAAACTTTTGAGCTGAGACTAATGATGGCAGTTTTGAGACAGCAGAATTTTTCAAAAACGTAGTTGGTGGGGATAAAGAGGGCTATAATAAAAGTCTGTCTGCAACATTAACTACAGTGTTTACTGGTGCAGAAATATCAGAAATTATCAACATACATCTTTGCTCAGGTAGGCTGCAGTTAAAACTTGTATGGCAAAAAGGGAAATTCTTCACCGGATTTCCACAAGTACAAGGTATATTATCCCAAAAGCTTAGTATGAAAAAGAAAAAATATTAACTTTGATTTCTACAAGCCACTTGCTTGAGTTCCCTGAAGCAGAGAAAACTGCTTGTAGATGTACAACAAAAAGTCAAGGGCAAATCTTGAACAAATAAGAACTATGTTAGCATTTCTCATGTGAGTTGTCCCAGTCGTTGTTCAGACATGAAATAAAGATTTTGTTGATCACAGTAACAAGCAGTGATACTTCAGTATAGTGTACCTGAAACAAAAATTTCTATATCACTGATCAGTTTATACAGATATTTACAGTCATATCCAGGAAAAAAATAGATATTGGATGTAAAGAAGACCTATCTCTGAAATAATGCAGTAGTCTCTAAGCTAAGGTAAAAGATACTGAAATTTAAGAAATTGTAACATGTCCCAGTGCATATAAATTTACTGTTTATAGGAGATGGAGGGCTAGATGCAGTAAAGGACATAAGCTCAAAAGCCAGATTTTGACTTAGTACATAACCCTATAATAGCCGAACGGCCTTCCTGTTTTACTTAATGTCTTCTATGCCAATGTCAGGACATGTGGGATCACCCAGTTGCTTGCCTCCTGCCTAGAATCCTTCTGAAACACAGAAATGAAGCATCCCTCTGTCTTAGGAAGCCACAAAATGAGCAAATTTTAAAAGTTAGGGCTCTCTTTCTATGAAGGTTGCACGATGTATTTTTTGACAGAGGCATGATCTGAGTGTACATGTTATCTAGCTGTACATATAGCACAGGCTAATACTTGCAAACTTAAATGTTGCATTCCTGGGTGCATTCTCAAACAGACCCAAGAAAGCCAGATCATGAGCTCTGCTGCCTGGTGTAAAAGACAGAGCCAACAGACAAAAGAGAAGAGGATCAGCAACTTTGACACAAAACCAGTCCTACCCAGCATGCTGCAGGGAATGATGTGGGTCTCAAACATCAAAAATAGCACCAAAGGAAAACAGGCATTTTCTCCACTTTCCCTACACCCAGCTCCTTACACTGTTTCTGTTCCATCTTAAATAACAGTCTTCCTGACTTTGAATATCTAAAGCATAAATGAGTGAATAAAAATGCCCAGGCTTTCCTTAGGTATTTAAGAAAACAACAACAAACAAACAAACCAACAAAAAAAAAAAAAACCAAAAAACAAACCCAAAAAACCCCAACCAACTGTTTCATTGTTGACGAATAAACCACACACAGAAATATCTGCTATTGTCAAGCTCCCTCCCTCGGATTTCTTGCACTGAGAATCCAGTCTAGAGGTATATTTCTGTAGTGCAATGATGCTCATTCACTTATTAAGTTAATCGGTGGTATTTGTTCCCTCTGGATATGTTTTTGAAAAATTCTTTTAATCCAACCTTTCTTTTCGGGATGTCAGTCAAGACTGGAGGCAAAACAAAATTAACTCTGATTGTACCAAGCTACCAAGTTGCATGAGTCAGCACTACAGGTACTAAAAATTCAGCTGTGGAAAGGCACGAGTGCTCACTAATACCTGACAAGGCCTGCTTTTCCTACTTGCCAAGCTGAGTCTCTGAGAAATTTCCTAATGGACTTGTAGCAGTGAGGAACAGGAAGCTAAGGATACGTTTGTGTGGGATGGCCAGCCGGTCTCAAGTTGATCCAAGCAATACTTCTACAGAGCATAGCGCAGCACCACTCTGCAGGAGAACATTAGTGCAGTACTGCACTCAAGCTAACAGGTCCTGCTAAGCTCTGCAAGCTTGCATCACCTGCACACCGTCCCACTGCAAAAGGAGCCTGCTTGACATACTTCAGGGATGTCTATCTAGCTTACTTAAAGAGTACAAAAAAGCCAGCCAAAATTGTTGGCCCCTGGCATAATGGGATAATGTAAAATACTGCACCATCCAGAATTTCTATTATAATACCTCCTTCTGCTTTTAGGCACACCTGACCACACAGGGCTTAGCTTCATGCCTTAGATGTATCCTCAAAACCGTGCAGAGAAAACTGTAATTGCAGTAGCCTGCCATAGCTATATAGTGGGAACATTAATTACACACAGCTGGCAACAGACTGGTTTATGTCATTTAGGGGAAGAGCACCTACAATGTCAACCTGTAATTCTATCCAGATAGTAAACACTTTAAAAACTAATCAGTTGAGGTTTGCTTTGTGTTTGTACAAAATTTCATACATTGGATCCCTGATATTCACTTAAGCCTTGCAGTGCTACTGTAATAAGGACCAGTAATAACAGTTAAAGACACACGAGCTTTTAAAAAGTTTTTAAACAAATGCTGTCTTGAGGATGTTTAACCTTTCCTGCCTTTCTTGAAAAAAGAAGAAAAAAAACAACCTAAGACTGTTGATCTCACATTTTGTGACTAACAAGGGAAGAGGAGTGGAAAGGATGTGTGTGCTACGATTCTTTAAAAAAAACAAAGTCCCAGATTTGATCCAGGTCGTAAACCTGCCTAGGCCGATATGGGGATATACTGCACACTGATAACTCCAAGGAGTAGCTTCCCACATTTAACATCTTCCAGTAACACAGGTGTGTATCACAACTGAGTTTCCGGAGCAGTATTCCCCTACAGATGTGTGTGGCTATGACATGTGAAAGAAACAGCAAAGTGTTTCCGCCAAGAGGCCAAACTCCGTGCTGCATAGGTCAGCCTGCTCTAGTCCCAAGATCCATGACCTTACACAGCTTCTGTGGTATGCAAGGCTGCAAATCATTACAGCTTAATAGAGCTCTAACAGAAGGACCCGCTCTCCGCTTTGCTCCTTGCATCTCTGGAGAGAATGAACTGACATCCAATAGAATGGTAATCAATACCTAGCTGACAAAAGTGATGTACATAAATTATAGATGAAGGATCATTTAAATACATTCAAACAGCACACTTAGCCCTTCAGATGCACTTGAAATGTAGATCTTGTTATATGAAAATTGGCTTCTGGTACATAATCGTACAGGGAACAGTTTTCGACAGTAGCAAGTCACATTACAAGCTCTGGTGTAGGCAAAAGACCAGCTGCTTCAGAGAGACAATACCATCAGACTAAGAACACAGTAAACTGCCAGGTATTTCCCGCTTTCCCAAGGTCCAGCTCCTTTATATTAACTGTAATTTACCTTAAAGTATTGATTGCCTTCAAAGTGTTTCTTGCTTAGTGATTCTACCCCATTCATTGCCTGCTTCTTACCTCCACATTTCTGCTTTTTTGATCGCTTTGATTGTCCTTCAGGCCAAGGAGTGCTGAAGGCACTACTAACGACATTATTCGTCTGTTGGCCATCCCTTTGCTCAAGGACCTGAGCTAAATAAAGGCACACATTACCATTTTCATCTTGCTTACACCACGTTTGCACCAGAATAATTCCTCCTGGAGCAGTTCCTCAGCCAGGTCTCCTGTCTTCAGCAGCACTATACTGATTTACTCTAGTTAAGCATCCAGCCTATGAACTCTACCTCAGCACAAGAGAAAAATCAAGGCCACAGGAGACCTGTTCTTTCTGTGGTGCCAGTGAGAAATGATCTGAAGCACTGACATAACTAGTCCATGCATTTGTCATGAGCAAACTTCTCATTTTTCATTTTCTTTATTCAGCTCTCTCACACATTTTTCCCTCCACTTATCACTTGTTTCTCCTCTATTCTTTAAACACTGAGGAACATGAAAAAGAGCAATCCAATTCAATTCAGAGATATTCCCCGCTCAGCTGAACAAGGAGTGGGCACCCTCAAAAATAGGAAACTATAGAAGTTTATTTTGCAATAAAGTCCAGGGAGTAAGTTATTACTCCAGAGACAATTCTATCTAAATCACAATAGCTGGCTACTTCAAAGGTACATTAGATTAGTCTATCTTGTCATATGCAAGGTGTGGACAATTTCACATGGTAATTAGTGCATTAGACAACTGATTAGATCTAATTTGCTCACTAACCAAAAGTGTTAGGTCAGTGATGGAAACACCAAAAAAAACCCAGTTTCTCTTATGTTAAACTTACCTGAAATCTCCTTCCTTCTATCAATATACTCACAGCTTCTGATCCTCGTATGAAGAAACTGAAGAAACAGACTATGTGCAGAGCTAATCCAGCACACACAAGTAGAGAAAACTTGCAAGAGTAACTGATACAGAAAGTTTTGTACCAGCGAACACATTTTTATCACTGAGATCATGCCTAGCTTTTTTCCTCATTAACTTAATTCTTTTCTTGAGGAATACAATTTGGTAGCCTGTCCCTAACATAGCTCTTACAGCCAAAATTACTTCGTTCATACTTTAATACCTCCCAGCTTTTAATATCTATTCAGTTATATGCAAGAGTGAAATATCCCATTAAAATTTTGACCAAGCAATTCTATTGAAAAACTTACTTTTCCCTTATTGTAAAATCTTTGTCTAGTTTGAATTTAAGCTAAGGAAAGTTGCTCTGCTCCCAGCAGCAACAAAAGCCCATGAGCACAAGACCCAGTTTGGTTCCAAGAGTTTTACCCTACACAAGATGGCAAAAAGCAGCTAGAAATATGCTCAACTCTCTCAACCCTGAGCATTCCTGAGGCATAGAGGAAATCCCTGGCTGGCATAGAGCTAATTCTACAGCCAGCACATGTAATAACCTGGTAGATACCTAGAGCTCAGTTACTGCAACAGCCAAGTGCCTGAGTGCAAGTGCAGAATTAGTGCAAGAAAATGGACTAATATACTGGTTAAATAGCATGCAGCCTGCTTGAGCTCTGTGCTGCCACATAGCTGTAATCCTAGACAATTCAGGTAAATTAATTCAAGTTGCAGTCACCACAGCTGTATGTATGCCAAAACAGATTATTTTGATTCCAAGTACCCACAAGTGCATAAAATCAGACCAGAAGCTGTTTATTAGAGATCCAGATTAGCACATGGCATAAGCCCTTTCCAGCCCATATGCAGTCCTGCCTAGAATCACTTAGCACACACGAGCAGAGGATGAGGTCTGAATAAAATAACATGGACTTCACGAGGTCCTCTAGCCCAGCATGACCTTACTCCTTTCATCCACGCCATGCCCTTCCCCAGAGGGAGCAGGGGAGTGCCTGTTCTAGCCAAGGATAGACCACAAAATGCCTTCTCTTGCACCCAACTGCCAGCCTAGGGTGCTGGTGTGGCAGCCCCTTCTGTCCAGCCACATTGGCCACAGGAACCATTCACATTTCCCCATTCTGCAGCCCTCCCCTTCACTTTCTCACTGGGAAAGCAGGAATGAGAGATGAGTAGAGGGGAAAACTGTTGCTGGGATTATTTACTGAATTACTATATGAGATGCATTTTTAAAAGGAGGTGCCTGTGGGTGCATTTCGTTGCTGCAGTATGTGAAATCAGTTACATAACAGTTACTCAAACAGAAGGGAAGGCACAAAGCATTAATAAAGCACCCTGAAGTTCACTTGAATTGAGGTGATAGGATTGCACTGCCAATTGGCAGTCAGACAGTCTGGCAATGTCAGAGATCTTTCTGTCTCCTGATGAGAAAGCAAGGGCTAAATGTAACCTCTCTCGAGCAGTATCTGATGTGAGTGGTGGACATTTGGTTAAGTGTTCATTGTGCCTTTTTAGCCAAGACTTCAAAATGCAAATGTCAGGTACTGTATCGCACAGCAGATCAAGGTGGAAAGTATATCACTCCATGTATTAGCCAAATAACCTAAGAATATTCTAGGTCAAACTACAATACATATTTAGATGCACAGATGAAGTACACGAAATACGACATCACATGTAGATGCTAGCTAGAATAAAACTGCCAGTGTTTAATTGGTCAACACTCACTATGACTCTAGGCAGAAATATCTGCAAATTGTACTATATTGTGCAAGAAATAAAAGCAGCAAAACTAAACATATAAAAGCAGACTTGCAAAATGAAAGCACAGCAACACTCCCAGCCACAACTGTAAATCTGGACACAGTAATTAATTAGTAACACTAAAGAAATTAACTAAATTATAATAAATGTTATAACAGCAGTTATGAAAATGGACTGGATGCTCAGAGGAAACTGGGTAATGCCTGACTATCAAAACCTTACCATGACCTCAGTATTCTTCACTTCCATAGCATGCTAGGGTAAGAAAATGACAATGCAATCATACCTTTACACACAACCAGTTCCTGTCATGCATGCCACCATATTCAGTACAGCCAGATGAAGCAGGATTTTATTCTAGGTTTAGGGAAGCTGTGCTGTAATGGAAAAGAGGCAGAGAGAATGCGAGATCAAATTATGAGGTCAGCAAGCCCTGGCAGGAGTAACTGGGCTTAAATAAAAGCTTAGAGGTCAGAGAAGAAAGGAGAAGGAATTCAGAGAGACAGGCCTATCTATCTTTTTTGAGTATTACCCAGGCATTCAGGCCACTTCCTGGCAATGCCTACCAAATATTTAAGGCAGCACTAAGCATGCTAAAAAGTGCTGAATGTACATAGCATCTCCCTTTTACTTGCTTCCTTTCCTCCTGGTTTTTTCCTAGAATGATTGTATTTCACTCTTTCCTCCTTTTGTTTCACTTTCCCTTTCATTTTACAGTAGTGCATACTGGTCCTAAAGGGAAATGCCTGGCCAAAGATGCATTTAGGCCAAGTTTGACTATGCATGAATCTACCCTCTTGCTGAGCAGGGTGAGTGAAATCAGCAACAAAAACTCACTGCACAAAGGAACAGAGTCACTGATAAACCCAGTTTCAAGTCAATCAAAACTATTCATGAATGGAGCAAATATTTTTGGCCAAAGGAGGAAAAAAAAAACTCTGCAGGGCCTAAGAATGAAAATACTATGTCAAATATTTATGATCTAGAATTTTAATCAGCGTTCCAAAGGTTAATTAAATGAAACAAAACTTTGTTCTTGACTAAAGCAATTTTGTGTCTTTCATTTTTATACTTGTCCACTAACAAAACCTCAACTTTTCACAAGTGAGCATTGCAAACCAATGTTGCAGCACAGAACATAGAACCCAAAAAGCTGTACAACTTTTTTATTGATAATATGAACTGCCCACACATTGAGGATGATACTGTCATTAGAATTCAGTCAGCTGGTTAACTACATAAAATAATATAGTTCTTTCTGAAATAAGTTGGTAAATACTACCAAGAATTCAAAGAGAAAGGGCTTTTGCTATTGTACACATCCTCCAGTTGACCTTTAGATGTTGCTGGTTTGGTGCTACACTAAAATAATTTATTACGTTTTCCCATCTTTTCCTCCTCTTATTACAAGTTTGATTTGCATATCATTTCTACCTAAATATAGTTTCTATTATTGAGACTACTAACCAACATTTCCTACAATTACTTCAGTAACATCTATGTAGACATGTTACTTTAATGGTTGAAGATCTGGGTCTGCCCAACAGAATATACAAGTAGGTATCTAACTACTTCCAGTGAAAATAAATGCAGCCCAAACAACTACATGCCTCTACTTATACCTACACATAGCCTTAACATTGCTCCTGTTTGACAAAGGGTGTCACAGCAGCTTTGCCTGCGTGAAGAGTTGAGTTACTGAGCAATCCATGGATGACAGGACAACACAGAGGACTTGAGCATAACAAGCCATGGCTGACAGGACAACACAAGCTAAAACTAAGCATAATGAGCCTTGGTAGGATTTCTGGGTTAACAAACGAAAGGAGAGTACCTGAAATTGCTGGAATGTTGCACCATTGGTACTAGCATGGACTAATTTGATCAGCAGCCTGTGCTGACACTTGGATATTAAAAAAAGAAAAAAAAAAAAAAGACAAAAAAAACCAAACCAGAAGGAAGGGTACAGAGCTGGTATGCATACATCTGTCACCACGTAGAAGCAGAGTGTGCAAGGTAAAATAGTTCTAGATTGGCGCTGAGCTGACACCACAACCTTACACTGAGATAAGTCAAAGCAAGTTTCTAGTCCCCCAGCGTTGACTGCACCTACTTGCTGGAGTGATAATTGGGGCAGGTCTCAGTTAACTGTGCATATGTGTTTATGTTTAAAAGCTTCTCTGACATAGTCTATACCTCACTTGGTCCACTTACTAAATAGAGCTTAACAGTGTCATGTTGTTTAGTGTGCCTTTTCCCATGGGGAAAGGAGAAGGCCAAAGGACTCTCCACACTGAGATACATGGTTTAGCCAAGGCGTCCTGCTGCTGCCTCATCAGCATTGCTTACAGCTCTCCAAAGGAGTAAACTGTCAACCTCATTGCTGCTGAGTTAGGATCACTGTGAATTACACAATTCAGCAGAGATGCTTGGCTAGTAGATGCTCTTGCATTTTTGCTCACAAGACTACCAAGAAATGAAAGTAGAGAAACACTTTACCGCAATATCCTTAGACTGCTAAAACACAAGCACTTAAAAATTCAGACAGCTTTCAGCAAATAATCTTACATTTTCAAATACCACTGCAGATGTCACAGTGATGAACTCACCAATGTAAAAACACACTGACTGTTTGTCAACCCATTTGCTAACCACTGAACCAGAGCAGCTCATCATGAAATATTCATAATAAAGCAAGAAATCATGCAAGCTGGCTTCATCATATTGCAGATACTAACAGCCTAAACTTCCACCTTCTGAAAATCAGGATTATTGTTGAAGTCTCACACTATCGTTTCTTCCTAGTTTGTTTTGTGTGTAGCAAATGCCAACTCACTAGGGAAACTATTATCCACGAAAATATTTCTGAGACACTGAGAAGCATGATCTCCTAGGTATGTTCTGAGAATATATCTTGAGATAAGCCTCAAAAGGCCCAAATGATGGAATGCCACTAGGCTTAGAAGTTAGGTACTAGACTGTTTTGCTTTATCAAGAACACTGAACCAAAAACATGACCAAGGGTGCCTAACAAACATCACTGAGAAAAATTGAATTCCTCTGGACTTCTGGCAGGTTGTTCCAAGCTTGGGAAGCAAATGAGGTTTGGTTTGTTTGGCTGGTTTTTTTAAGGACTGCAATTTTTGACTGGGCTCCTAAATGCTTTTTTATATCCAGCTTTTTATCTTATTTTGCTCAGTCCCTGTCCCCAATACCGTTTGGTTATGAAAGTTTTCAGTCTGTCCTTTCACAGAGATCCAATACCTGCTCAGTGCTACTGTAGCTAGTGTCAGCTACAGCAGGCTATATCCCTGCCAAGGCTTAGAATTGTAACTATCCTTTTCTATACATCATTGATTCTACTAACAGAGCTGCAGTAATTCCTTATTGCAATAAATTAAATTTTCAATTCTTGCTCTGAGTTAAAAAATTACCTAAGCAATTGTTATATGCAAATTCCCTGTAGAAGGGAGGCAGCAGGATATATTGCCATCTCATATGACCAAGCAAGTTCATCTCATACAAACAAGAGCCTTACTGTAGAGCTACAGTCCCTCCTCCCCCAGACCCTAAAAGCAAGATACTTGCCATATTCATAAATCCCAGGTAGCCTGTGAAGTCCCAAGAGCTACTCTGAAACGAGTTTCCATCTTCACAGGAACTACATTATTCAAAGGACCTTGCACTTCTAATTTGTCATTGTAATGTGTTCTTCAATACCTTGCACTGACATTGTGTAATTTGACAGTGTTACATGAATTGGTCTCTGAGGACAAGTTATCCAGTAATATTCCCAGTGCCGTTAGTTTCACTGCGGAACATGGCCACTTTCACAAGAAGGACAGAGGATGTAGTTATTGCAGAATAATTATTTCCATATTGGTTAATTTTGTTACAGAGAGTAAAAGTGGCCTCACTAAAGCTTAAACCACCACCACCCTCCACCATCACCTCCACCACCCTCTCTCTCTCTGACAGTCTCTTAAAACAAAGCTGAAACTGCTGAGACAGTAGTGATCAAAATTTAACATGTTCTGCAACAAAATGTGCTATTGCTTAGAAGTCTGGGGATGACACTACTCTTTTTCATAAAATCGCACCTAAAAGACTTTGTACAGTAGCTCCACACACTAAAATACATACTTCAAACCATGCATTGCCAGCAAATCACTAACCATCAGCAGCACTCAGCACACGGCTAAAGTGCTTTACTGAGTAAGGGGCAAGGACGAGAACAGATTTGGGGCCAGTAAAGGAAGAACAGTGATGACAAAACATATATACCAAGTTTGGCACATCAAGGGATTTGCTCTTTATCCAGAGCATGCTGTACTCTTCATTCACATTTCTCTTCAAATAACACACTGTTCTAACAAAGAGTACTTTTTTTTTTTAACAGCTGTTATCCATAGATTACTCTGATAATGACTAGACAAACAATGTTATCACACATATGTCCCTTAAAGCATATTTTAAAATAGTTTAATTAAGAATTAAGGAACAGCTATCACTGCAATCAGTGAAAAGTGCAACTCATTAGACCAGACTATTATGGATGTGGAAAAAAACCCCTATAAAACAGGCACTTAGCTATTTGATTATGTTTAAAAAATACCAAAACAATGATTATATAAAAATTACTGGTAACAAATTTGGCAGAAAGTTATACTGACATTTCAAAAGAACATCAGTCAGAGCAAATAAGTATGTCTTCTAAGCAAAGTAATACGAATTTTCAGCTTTGCATACAGCTTTGCTAAACTAGGGGTTGCAAAATTATAGCGCAGTTCCCAACAATTCAGTATACTTCTCCCTCTGCTGGAAAATCCATCCTACTACACAATCCAAAAATGCATAAAGATGAAGTATGATTATAACATACTGCTCTGACTCCTCCTGCTGGGAGAGGTCAAGACTTTAACCTAAACACAGCTCGGTGCTTTTATAATGAATGCTGCATTGCCTCAATAATTTATTAAATTTCACTTTGGGTAGGGGCTTCATTTTTTTTTGAGTGACTTGCAATCTGAAGTCAAAGGATTATAACAGTTACTAGTTAAACTCTTAGCTGATGACAACTTTAAAAATGATCATGCTTGAATTTTCATGATTAATGCACACATTGTCTCCTTCCAGGCACTTTTTTCAGAAAGGAGGGAAGGAATGTATTTGAACAAAATTCTAAAAGCCCATTGTTTCTCAAAGTGGAGAAAAAATGAGTCACTATGCAATTACTTTATAAAAACTTCCACACATAGATACATACAAGATAAACTAATTTTAGCTTCTAGAGATTCTGAAATTAGTGCTTAGGTGCAAACTGATGGTTGGAACCAGTGACAGTGTAGCAAGTAACCAAGCTAATTTGGAGAAAACTGTCCACTAAGATGAAGAACTGGTGGAATTAGTTACTTTGTAGAAATATTTCACAACTAGTGTAACTCGTGCCACAGTTTAACATTGCAAAGAGGTTTCCCTAACATATTGGAGTACAGAGGTTCTGGGGTAAGCGTGTACAAGCAAACCTTTATACAGAGAAAATACATATGCAGACATTAATTTTTTGGGACATGTCCATGCTGCCGCAAGGATCTGCTGCCAAAACACAACTGACAGGCAGTGACGAATTTGGGTTGGATACCTATCTAGATTCAAACCACTCCAATGTTTCCAAGAACCAATTACCAAAATTCCACTCAAGTTGTCAGAAGAACAATCAGAAAGGGAACAAACAACACATCAAAAAGCAATTTCTTAAGTGTGGCATTTATTTTGTTTAATAGCTACATCATACACTTTAGGATGACAGTCTTCAACTTAGTTATCTAAATTGCATCATGATTGAACCCATTTTCTGAAAAGAACAAACTGTAATGAGTTTTGCAAAACAGTAGCTTACTTGCAAGTCAAAAAATAAGATCTTATTAAATGGAAAAGTAGTACCCCATGAAATCCTGAGAATTGCTTTCAATCAGCAAGGCCTGATTCAAACACCCTCCTGTGTTGTGTCTCCCCTTGTGAAAAAAATTATGCATTATCCTTCCAGCTCCACAGTAGTTTAAATTCTTTGGTTTGCACCCATGTGTAGCTGGTATGCAGCCGGCTGAGATAAAAGGGCACCATCTGCCAGGTTTGTTGCTGGGAGGTTAAAAGGGCAGGAGGACCTTGTTACAACTCTCTTGTTCCTATGGCCCTAAGAGACAAACACTTTCAAGTATGATGCAAAAATTTTCGTCTTTCTCTAGTCTCAATATTGTCTACTTCTCACAAAAAAAAGCCAGACACAAATTCAAGCTGGATCAACACAACTCCTGTGACAATCCCAAGTCTCTGGAACAGGGGTAAACCTGAAAAGCTTACTCAAATCAAGTGCATTTGGATGGTCAGATGCAAAATTGTCCCATGTCTGTTGACATCAAAACCAGCTCATCCATTAGCAGAATTAGAATGCAAAAGGATTTTGCACAGTTGTCCATTTAGGATAAGGTTTCATCTATAGGCAATATTATTGTAATGCAACCATTTATAATACCAACAAAACTGTCATACTTTGGGAGCCCAAATCTTTTTGTCCCCCCCAACCATTATTCAGTCTATAATATTCTAGTGTATAAAAAGGCCTGTACTCTTCAGCATGGCACAGCCTGTGTTCATACTGCCAGGCTCTATCAGTGCTGCCTCTTGGGAACAGAACCTACCTGTGCTATGCCCGTGAACACAGGGCGAGGGCCAGCTGGCATGAACCATGGCAGCAAGCATGCTAACAGCTAAACAGTATGGACTATCTCATGTCAATGCATCAGCCCATGTTGACACATTGACAGTTTTCTATTACAGACTACTATGACCCTTCAGATGAATGCCAACCGGTATTTAGCATAGCAATCCTGTTCAACGGAAACCAGCTAAAATACCTCATCTCTGCACCAGACGCCTTAAAAGGAAAAAGCTTGTAGTCTAGCAATAGCCATTAAACACTACAAAATTACATTTTAAAACCTGTCTGAATCACTAGTTTTCCCTTGCAAGTGGCTGATCCACACAAGGCACACATGGTCAGCAGTGCTGAAGACTGCCTCTGACAAAAAAGCTCCATCCAGTACATGTAGGCAATACCGTAAGAAGTCCCTGTGAACATCGAAGAATGTTAGCATCTTTGCAATTATTAGTTTTTCAATCCAGGCAAGGGCTCTTAAGCCCTTGAATGAGTTTCAAACTGATTAATTTTGGACATATGATGAGTGTCTGGAAACAAGAAACAACAACAAATGAAAAGGTATTCACAGAGTCATTCAACTCAGAAGAAATAGGTAAAGGAACGTCAAAAATAATGCAGAAGATCTGAAAATTGAGATAACAGCAACAGAAATAAGCAAAGGAAACCAAGCCAGAGAGGAACAGGAAACAAATTACCCTGCAAGATTCACACACAGCTGCACAATCAATGATAAAAACAGAAAACTCTGAGTACGGGATACTTCTGCAGAGCTGTTTCAGAGCCAATCCCAGCTGTTTGATTTCTCTGCAGCACTTTGGGGTTTAGAATTTTACAGTTTTAATTTGAAGAATATAAGAGAATCCAGTATTTTCTGCCACTTTAAAATGTGATCACGAAAGATGTTGCTATAGCTGCTCTTCAGGGCAGTCTCCATTTTCAAATGAAGTCACCACAGTTTTGTTCAAGTAAGGCATTGGACGGGGAATCAAAACTCATTAAATGTTTTCAGTGCTTTGGCAGCATGCATTAAACTGCCATAGATCTTCGACCAAAATGCAAATAAACCCAAGAACAAAAAGGATACTTGCAACAGTACCTGGGAAACATGACTGGTCTAATCATTGTCTACATTTCCCAACAAGTCACTATGCTGACTACATATGTCAGCTACACTGACCTAACAATTTTCACAAGGAAAAAAAAAAGCAAACTCTTCAGATGAACAGCACTGATGACTGTCATTTCTTTGTCATTCCTCAGCAAGGAAATGATTACCTATATGTGTGAAGACAGAGTGTAAGCATTGGTGAGAAGGGGAATGGAAAACGAGCACCAAGAATGATTGCGATCCTGTACCATCCAGATCTTGTGGGTTATGCTGGATTGGAAGTAACAACCCAGCAGTTTCCATATTTGTCCTATCTTATGTCTCAAGCTTCTCCTGAGATTGTCAAAAACATTAAGATCCTTTTCGTTGCTGTGCTGTCTTACTACAGCAAGAACTGAACACAGAAGAATTTTCATCAACCTTTTTCTTCACGGGATGTCTACTGAGCCCACCAATGATGTACAGCACTTTAAAAAAAGATAAAATAAAAATCAAGTCAATGCTTTCTCACTTCAGATTTCCTTTTTCTGATAACTTGTTCCCATATATTGCTCCAAAGTTTTGTCATTAAAAAAAAATAAAATCCATTTTCTCTATCTTTTCCTTCAAACCAATCTTTTTCAGATTGCATAAATAGCACAGATCTACTCCCAAGTAATCTGAACATTTTCTGTAGATGACTTCTTCTTAAAGAGTTTTACCTTAAAACAAGGCCAGGGGACTACCAAATGAAAAGATATTATCTCCTTTGACTTGGGCTCTTTTTTCCAAGGATTCTTTTTTGGAAGACATAAAATAGCCATCAGTTATTAGCAGTTTAATCCATTTAGCAAACCCATATAAGCACTCTTTTTATTACAAGTATGTTCTTTTCAAGGGAATGTTATAGTGGCAGCCCTTCCATTCAAATAAATAATACTCAATTCAAATACTGTATTTCAGTTACAGCTTTTGTAAAACAATATTTTTAGAGCTTTTAATAATTTCTGGAGCAATGCCAGAAATTAAAGTATAAAAGACACAATCCTATCAAATGACTAATCGATTTATTTTATTTAAATAGGCTTTGGAACAAGCTCCAATATAAAAATGTTGCTGAGATTTTTCCTAATACCCTTGTAAAATATGTTAGAATGTGCCATAAATTATGTCACATTAATGGATTTTGTCCTATCAATCAATTGCTTTTCAACAGTTTCAGTAAATATTTAAAAATACAATACAAATAAGACAAATTATTTGCTGAATCTATGTTATTTAATAGCAGAATACTTATAAATGTTACCTTAATTGCGAGTGCCATTATTTTGCTTCCTATACTACATTTTCAAATCTGGAAATATTTTTCTCCCTAAAAGTACCTGTGCACTCAGCTTCTACTCCCATGCTGGGTAAATCTCTGACTACGCACCTGTCTAAATCTCAAGGGGTTTTTTTTCCCCCCCTCATATCATGCACAGGAGAAACTCAGAACCAGCAGCAGGGCTCATTGCATAATTATTAACTCCAGTAGGAGATTGTGTATGCATGAACAGTTTGGGAATTTTTTTGTTTCGTTTTTTTTTTAAGGACTACTTTGCCTCTAAATCCTGAGGTTGACTTTTATTTTTAATTTTATCACAGGCATATTTAGTTTGAATTTACTGCTGTATTTTGTAAATGTTAATATTTCTTTAAAAAATACATAAACCTGTAGTTTTGCAACTTATCATGCTGATTCATTTTGTGAAATATATATTAAATGCAAACAAATACTTCAGCACTCTCTGGCAGTGACTGTTATGTTTGGAAACATTTTCTATCCATCTGAAATTAGAGCTACTACTATTTGTAATAAATAAATACTTTGCTAAATTTAGCCCATTCTTCTTTCCCTGAATGATTCATGTTGAATATTATTAATTTGAGCAACTATGAACTGTGAATAATGAATGTCTATTTGCATGAATACATGAGTCAACAGTTCGATCAAGAATTGTGCGCGTTTCATTCTTCCCCTTTTACTATGGTGTAATTGTTATCTAACTTGCCCCTTGATAGTATGATTTGTTCTTCTGAATTCAGAGGGATAATAAGAAAAATAGTTTCAAATGAAAGGTAACCAATCCACATTCCATGCACATATGTGTTTCTTCTTCTTACAATAAGGACTGGAAAATCCTGTGTCCAAAGGTAGAAATAATAAATGTAAATGCCCTATTCAAGACCAAACCAAACAGCTGTTTAGAATTCAAGTGAACTTGAAAAGACTGTGTTTTATTGGCTCCAACCCAGCAGAACAACTCCACCCATTCTATTTACATACCGCATTTCTCATACGCATAATTTTTTGAAACATATACCCTGGGACTGAAATTTTTCAGACATTCTCTCTATCCAAAAATGAACGGTTTGGCAAAAAAAAAAAAACCACCACACTGCCTCAGCCATTTCCCTTATCCACCTGCTAGTGCCAAGAAACTGTAAACACTTCTCAACAGAAAGATACAACTGCTTGAAAATTGGATCCTCGATACCAACCTCATCATCTCTGATGGCTGGTGCCTATGTCTGATTTGTACACCAAAAAAGTAACAAGACTTAAAAACTATGTTCTGAGTGTTCATTAGTTAAGTTCATTAGTTAAAATTTTGGTAGTGTTTAACAAATTCTTGAAATAACCCACAACCTCCTTATAAAAAGCTATTCAGAACATGCCACTTAGATGTGTTTCTGTTTTAAAGAGAAAGCGGCTGTTGCAGAGGTGCTGTTGCAGATGCCTGCTCCGCCTAGCAGTTGTTCCTCTTCACACTGTTGCTCCTGTATTTCTTACCATTGGCTTCTGTGGGTGCAGATTCAGACTCCTAAAGTCTCTCTTATCAACATTCCATTCTTTCAAATAGCTGAACCCAGCCAAGAATTTTAAATACATCTCCTCAGCTGTAGGTTTTTCATGCAAAAGCAGAAGAAATTCCCTTGTCACTTTATTGAAATTTTTCTTATCAGTTATGATTCGAGAAGAAAAAGGCTCTTATTCAGAGAGCCTTAAAATCTGACTTAAACTTACAAAGTGCACACACAATCAGCTAGAGCAAATCATGTCATTCCATCAATGGCGATAACTCTATGCTACCTGAACTGACAGCTGTGCTCCAGTCCGAACTCTGCCTTGCATCTATACTCTCTTGGTATAAACCTGTACTCAGCCACTGGATAAGGCAAAAACATTTAAGCCCACAAAACTAGTGGGCCTCCACATATCCATACACTCTTCTGGTGATGTCAAGTGAACAAGCAGATACTTCATTTAAAAAGTCCTTCCTTGCAAGACCTGTCACTAAACCAGATGGGATTTGTAGACAACCAGAACACAGACTGTCTGTAACACTGAGAAATGTTACACTGCGCAACAAAAGCCCTACAGCTGTCACTGTGAAGCATTGCTGCTTCATCTGGCTGAGGTATGCAGCCATGTTGTTATATTTGATCTCTTACTTGATCTTCTTCCATTCACTTCTCTCATGTTTTTAAGCAGGCTCCCACACAGCACCATCTCTTCCACTAAAATTCCTTTTGTGCATAGGAGTCCTCACATTTATAAGCTAAAGGCTAGTAGCCTAAGGCCATGTATATGTGAAAGAAATATGCCTCATCACATCTACGTTAATGTTGTCACACTGGAACATACATACACCATACACATGCTGCACCTTCGTAAGTTCAGCTGATACCGGCTTGACTTTATCTGGCAGCAAAACAAAATACATTGTGCAACTATACCAGGAAGAACTGCTAAAACACAGAATAGGCTTAAGATAATGAGTTTTTAGAGGTTTGGAGCTGACTGTCTGTGACTGTCTATCAAGCTTTGTAGCCTAACTGAATATATGCTCAGTATTTTAAATGTAAAAGAGGGTTAAATAACTCAGTCCCCTTCAGAATCTTCTTAATTCCAGTCTCCTCAACCAGGCTGCCTCGCAGTATT
This sequence comes from Mycteria americana, assembly GCF_035582795.1. NCBI lineage: Eukaryota > Metazoa > Chordata > Aves > Ciconiiformes > Ciconiidae > Mycteria > Mycteria americana. The sequence continues at coordinate 57,655,872 of NC_134370.1, read as the reverse complement.
GATAACATGATGAGATGTATCAGACATCACAAAGAACTGTAAGTTATAATTCTAATTTTGTATAGCTAAGTTTAGTTAATAAGAATAGATGCTGTTGCTTCCCTCTGCACATATTTCTCTTTGTGTTATTTAGAAAGTACAGGCTATGTTTACTGCTTTGTAAGTAACTATGAATCTGACACCTTGTTTCCCAGCATTATTTTTCTTATTCTATCTTGACTGGCACTGTCAGAGCACAGCAATCTGCAGAGCAATCTCCATGCTTATGATTAAATAGCTCCTCATAGTATTATTCATTTCTCTGGGAGATATGACAAATATATTCTGTAAAGGCATGCATCTGAAAAAAAGATGATATTTGAATATTTCAGCTCAAGTCTTGATGAAGTAAGACAGATATAAGAAAATCAATCCCACACTGGTCTCATTTCGATTTCATGGATTCTCCTCTGCAATCATAAAGCAGAGTACCAGCCAATCTGAATGGAAATATTACCTGTTCTAAATTGATCAATATTACACAGAAATGGACAGTAAGGGCTATAGACACTATGTGCTCAAGAGACAGACTTTGAGGGCGGCATGACTATTTCCAGGTTTATGGTCAGTTCATTTTGCTGCTCCTTCCAAGACTCAAAAACCAGCCCCTTTACAACAGCAGCTTCTCTTTGTGAAACAGATGCTGAAAAAGTGCACCCATGCTCCCTCAGATTATTACCCTTAGCAGATTCTGAAATGGGACTATGACACTGCCAGGCAAGAAACATGCTGATGTTTCATCTTAAGAATCAAATGTAATAGAAGTTTGGAACAAATTCATACAAAGGCAATGATGCTGAAATAAGGTCTTAAGTCATCCTAGCTAAGCTTTCCTTCTAAAATGGAGATAAAAGAAACTGGTGGGTTTTCCATGCTTGGTAAATGGTGCCTGCCTGCCTGCCTTTGAAGGAAGTCTTACAGTCTTCCCTAACAGCAGTAGGATTTTCTCCTGATTAAAATCAATGCCAACAGGCTTTCTCCTCCACAAAGCCATTTTTTTTTCCTTCCTATCAGTGAAAGATTCATTTTCCTTCCTTGATGGGAGAAAAGGTACAGTTTAGGTCCACTAATTCAAGCACCTGCATAGTGTACTGGCCTGGCTCCCATAAAAAATACTGTCACTAGGTTTTAGTATATTTATTCTCAAAAACAGGGAAACACTGATATCACCATTTTACAGATGAAAACCAGACATATTTAGAACTATATGACTTGCCCAAGTACGCGTACAAGTAAGGAATTGAACCCAAATCTTCGTCATGAAGCTTAAAGTTTCTTTGTCATGAAGCTTAAAGTTTATGTAGTCATGTAAAGCTTCAAAACTTTACATAGTCATGTAAAGTTTACAAAGTCATGTAAAACTTCAAGCTTCATCATGAAGCTTAAAGTTTACCCCACCTGTACAGACATAGGTTCATAAGCTAAGTTTCTATATGCATTAGATTACCTTCCCCCCCCCTCCCCCCCCAATTCATCTTTCCTTTCTTCCTCCAACTTTCTAAAGCCAAGAAGGGTACTAGTAAGAGCGTATCACCTTTGTGTTGTGGGGTATGAAGTCTTGCTGTCTGGCCCTTTCATATCCTCTGCTGGAATCACTACCCTTAGGACCACCTGTATTTAGGAGATGTATTTCCAAGTCTGAGTTTTTAGAGAAATGCTCAGACCTCTTGGTACAGGTTGAATCAAAAAAATTAATCCTAAGGAACTTAGTAGGACAAAACTCTCACTGACTTCAGCAGCAGGTTTTGCTTGTGAATAAGGCAACAGTTGACATAGTAAAAAGATAAATAGTTTATGATCCATAATTTCAAAACACCATGCAAACATTAATTATTAAATGTATTTGCAAAACAACAAATCAAGTCCTAGCAAAACAAGCAAGGTACAAAAGGGGAATGACAGTAATGTAAAACAGAAAACCCAACTCTCTGTACAGAATTACCTAAGCTATAGCAGAAGAGAAGAATAAATCATATGTTAATACAGTGTACTATTTTAAAATGTGAAATAAAGAGGGCAGGTAGGGAAGAGAAAGAAAGAAAAAAGAAGGAAAAGAAGTGCATTCCTTACAGCACAAGAAGAGCATTTTCCCCATTAAGTCTATGATAAAGTGAGAACCATTTCAAAACAAGTTTGAAGTGCTTTGTTTCTTCATTCCCTTAAGCTTACTCAAACTTGTGAGCCTGAAGTACAGGCAGAATATATACCTGACAAAGGCACATGGACCTCAAACAGTTTTTCCATGGGTTCTCTGAGCTCCAGTTTTTACAAGGAAAAAAGGCTTAGAATAAATTTTATCACGTATATTAGTCCATAACCAAATGTAACCACTGGGTGTCACTAATGTTCTACAATAAAAGGCAGCAAGTTATTGCATTTTACGCATATTTTCAGGTGGAAATATTTCAGCATGCTTTGACAATCCCCAAGCCTTCGTAAAATACCCACATATTTAGGACCAGATTATTTAAACAGATGAATAAATGGGAGTACAGAATCCCAGGAGCTCTGTGTGTTTTTCCAAGAATCAATACTATCTCTGCCTCAACTCTAACAGAATAGGATTCAATTTAGCAAGCAACAAAATCCTGCCATAGAATAAAAATACATGAAAGCAACTGTCTCTATGCAGTCGTTCTGAGAACAGACCAACCTAATTGGTGTCAAATAGAACAAAAAAGCCAATGCACTCCTATGGTAAAAATCAACAGATCCTTTGTTATCATTTTTTATCAACTGATACTAAAATCCAGCACTGACAAGAACTTTTCAGTGTGCTTTGTATGTCTGTGTGGTTGATCTGTAAGTGAGGTTTAGAGGTGAGATTCTATAAACTAGTTCTTTTTTGCTGCCAGTAAATTAACTTCCCACAAGCAACGCTCTATTTCAGCCTGACTAAAGGAAATTAATTAAAAGGATTTTCTTTCATCAGGTTTAGGGAAGAGGTTTGTCAAGTGTCATGTTGTCAGCCTTCTAATCACTTAACAAAAGATGTACAAACAATAAATCATTCAAGACAAAATCTACCTTTTTAAAGTGTTTTCTCTATAAAATAAGACATAGTTTCTGCCAGAGTAGAACAATATTCAATATTCAGTATTCTAAGTACAATATCTAAATAGTTCTTTTTTGTATTGGAATGATTAGCTGTGAAAACATCACTTTAAATCTAAAACTACTGAGATCAAGCTTATCCTTGCAGTTTAAGCACTTTCTTCTCTCATTAGTAATTCTAATTTTATACTCTTTGATATTTTAGTCGGTAAAAACTAGAGCATTACCCATTCCCTTGATTCTTGAAAATTGATTATTATTCAAAAAGAATACATTTTCTACTTCTTTTTCACAGTCTTGCTAGAATACATTAAGTGTAAGGAATACAAAAATGTTAAGCTAATAACAGTACACCTCAGTATAAAGTTTTATACCATCACCTGTGGTTCCATTTCTTTCACACATCATTCCAAACTCATCATGTCCTACTTAATAAAGGCTTCCCTTTCTGAAAGCTGTACGCTGACTGACAGAGGATAGAATGATGGTTTCCCTTTCGTCTACTATTCTGTGATTTAATTTTAACATCATCTAACATGCAACTCTATAGGGTCATATGTAGACAATACATGTGCAATGTATATGTACACAAAATATGTATGTTACTGCTTCCCTTTCCCCAGTCCTATGCAACTTTAACATTCAGCATGTATCACTCACTCTGAGAAACCTGGCAAGGTGACATGAACAGAAGCAGTCTAGTCGAAATAAAGCATGGAAAAGCTAGCAAAGTTATCTTGCAATATTTCTCCATACTTATATTTTTCATTAGATATTAAAATATGCATTTTATGTTTTTATTAAAAGGAAGACATATATATGTATGCATGAGAGAGAGAGAGAGAGATTTGGATGACATTTTAATGGGATGGAGAATCATCCTGAAATGCTGTAAGCAGATAAAGGTCTGTTAAAGACAGCAAAGCAGTGCTGGTTTACCTTAACTAAGGTCCAAAATATCTCTTTGGCACAGGCTTTTTCCAAATACACTTTTCTTGATCATAGAATCATTTAGGTTGGAAAAGACCTTTAAGATCATCGAGTCCAACCGTAAACCTAACACGACCAAGACCACCACTACACCATGTCCCTAAGCACCACATCTACACACCTTTTAAATACCTCCAGGGATGGCGACTCAACCACTTCCCTGGGCAGCCTGCTCCAATGCTTGATGACCCTTTCGGTGAAGTAAAATTTCCTAATATCCAGTCTAAACCTCCCCTGGCGCAACTTGAGGCCATTTCCTCTCATCCTATCACTTGTTACCTGGGAGAAGAGACCGACCCCCACCTCTCTACACCCTCCTTTCAGGTAGTTGTAGAGAGCGATAAGGTCTCCCCTCAGCCTCCTTTTCTCCAGGCTAAACAACCCCAGTTCCCTCAGCCGCTCCTCATCAGACTTGTGCTCCAGACCCTTCACCAGTTTCGTTGCCCTTCTCTGGACACGCTCCAGCACCTCAATGTCTCTCTTGTAGTGAGGGGCCCAAAACTGAACACAGTATTCAAGGTCCATCCTTACCAGCGCCGAGTACAGGGGCACGATCACTTCCCTAGTCCTGCTGGCCACTCTATTTCTGGTACAAGCCAGGATGGCCTGGCTTGTATCAGGCCTGGCTTGGCCTTCTTGTCTACCTGGGCACACTGCTGATTACAGTATCAAGAAAGATATCCTGGGATCAGAAAAATTACTTCATAACTGAAGGTTCTCTGGCATCTGTCAATTCCACAACAGCAAAATCCACACACTTCTGGAAAAAAACAGCTAAAAACCTGACTTGCACTAATAGAGAAAGCTGAAGATCTTATCTCTCTCGAGACTGAGGAAGGCAGAATTTTTCCATAATTACTTCTTGACATAGGAAGCCCTATTCCTAAATAGGTGATTCTGACTATGTAAATTGCAAAAGCCTTGGATATTCCATGGTTTTCGTACTCTCAGTTTTACCAGTCAGAGGGGAGTTTGTTTGCAACTACCTATGTCCCTAGAGATATTTTCTTGAACTTATAAAAGCTTATAAAAAGTCTGAAAGGCTTCTTTTGTGTCTCTCTAGACATCCATTCTGTCGGTATATGTCCTTCCTGGAACATAATCTGTTATGTGATGCTGCCTCTGAGGATGCTTAGTCATTTTTCCAAGGCAGTTACCAGAATATTCCTTGGGAAATTATTCTGATCTATTTCATAGTATTGCTACTTACTAATTACTAGCAAGGAGGGACTGATTTGAACTTTGGAACACTACACTAGAAACTGAAGAGTAAATGTCTGAGAACAGCATAACTGAGAACAAAGCTATACATAGGTATATTTTTTGGCTAACATAGATCATCGGAACACCACCTTGCAGATCTTGTTCCCAAAGAGTTATTTGAAGAAAAGAATCCAGCATTGTTTCAGGCTCCCCTCACCCCTTCTTTTTGATTCTTCTACTAGATATCCCTTTCCTGGGCTAAGCTTCCTACTGCTTGTTCAAAAATGGGGAGGAGAGAATTTAATGAAAGTGAAAACTCATTTCTCTTTTGATCAGTTAGGGTAAACACAAAGTAAAGGAAAATTTAGTGAATAATTTTCATATTTTTGAGTCGATATTTCAGCTTTTTGAAATAGCAAAGTTAAGGTCTGCTGAACCCTGAGATGGAACTACAAGCAAAAACAATTTACAATTGCATTTCATTGGGCAAAGTAACCAGGCTGAAAAGTAGTGTCATGAGAAGTTTCCTTTAAGTCCAGCATCACATCTGGTGAGACCACTAGTGGTTTCTACCATTGACTGGGCCAATGAGTCTGAAGCTCTTCAGTTACCACAGCAAACATTTTACCAAATAAATCACAGAACTTTCTTACAGCTAACGCCATCTGGCAGAGTTCTGAAACACTGGTGGTCATATTACCTTATGGATGCAACGCTTTCTAAATAGAGCAGCAGAGACTGTTTCCCTTCCCACTACATCCAGGTAGCAACTGAAGAAATTTTTGACACGTGGACAAACAGCACTCAAAACATACTTATATATTTTTGCTGCCTTTTCTGCAGTAAGTGCGCTGTCCTCCCAAATTAAAAAAACCAAAACAAAACCCCCAAAACACAACAAATTAATCACACTGTCTGTGCTGGCTTGTCATTTTTTCTCCTACTCCCATCTGTTCAGTTTTTCTCAGCTGGAAACAAGAGAAAAAGCCAGCAACATTTAACCACTCTGTTCTCTGGAAGTTGGAGTGGTCAAGAGATCAAAGTTTAGAAATGGACCACCTTGTAGATACATTTTTTTAAATGCATTGGCAATTCATGTGTGTTGCATATGTGTCTTATCTGCATATATGTGCAGATAACAGGATAATTCCCTCAGGGCTTTGGGCTCTATATAGCAAAATATATAAACCCTCTCACCTCTTTTCCCCATTAAAAAAAATTATTAGAGTCACTTTCAGTCTCTGCAGTTGGAACTGAAAGGATTGCTGGTGCTTTTGCAGCATCAGCTCCCAGGTTTCCCAAGTTACTCACCTTAGGTGGTGATGGTAGGGAAATCACACTGCAGGCAGCTCAGTGTCTGATACTCCCAAATACTTAAAAGAATTATTACTTCAACATTTCTTTATTTGATTTTTTGAATTCCTGCTTCATAGTTGTTCTGGTTTATATTTTTTCAATAAAATGTTTCGGAGTTTTCTACAGAACAGGGATTCTGGTCAACAGCCAGCTCTATAAATTAATCTGAGCTCTCTACTTCATTAGGACAACTGCACAGATGGACACTTAACACCGGTGCTAGAGGTCTAAGCACCCAAGCGTCAAATTAAGCTGTATAAACCATAATAAATGATGATCTAACTAGATTGCAAAGTAGCTGATTTGTATCTACTGCATTTCTTGGTCATGGCAGGACCAAATAATCCAGTCATTTGCAATGCTGAACCATCTCTCCCAGGCATCTCTCCTTTTCAATGTTTTATTTATTTATTTATTTATTTAGGGCCAAAACATAATAGGAATAATTAATCTTTGTGCTGCCAGTTCCAGAGTCAAATGGAGAACACTTGGCTGCTCTTGAGTCTGCCAGCGTTACTTTGGCTCTTTGATACAAAGCAGGCCAAATTCAAGGTTGACCTAACCCTCTACTCGCAGCAACAGCTATTTGCAGATGGGAACATAGTTAAAGATGCTGAATAGTCCTACTCATACTTGCTATGACACAACTGGTCCTCTTAACAAAAACTTGTATTTAAGACCAGCTGACCTTCCCTTTTTAATATAGTATCTGATACTAAAGGCTGGTAGTCTGAGACCCTATACAAACAGACCACCCCACAGCCTTGGTTGGGCTGCACAGTCAGTAGTAAAAGTAAAACTGTTTTGAATAGGTTATTTGGCCAAGAATAATGGCAAACCTCCATCAGTAACAAATGCAGCAGCAATTGTGATTATTCTATTTGATCTGCTTAGCTCTAAAAATCAAAATATAGACTGTCTGATAACTATGACTACAAGGTCATTGTGAAATGATCCCTTTTGGGTACATTATCAATAAGATATAAAAAATACCATATCGGCCAAATAACAGACTGCTTGTCCTGCTACCTTAGTTACTGGGTTTACATATTTGCTGGAATAGCAAAACAAAACAAACAAAAAAAATCAGCGTTGCTCAGATACAGGAGAAAATATTATTTACGTAACTAAGGCTCCTTTAGTTAAATCTATAACATCCATGGAAATTTCAAAATATTAAGAATAAAGAGACTTGACCTGAATTCAGAGAAAATAAATATCCAGAGAAAAAAACAAAAGCAAGTTTTTCCACAAGCTTTAACATAAGGAAAATTATACCATTTTCTGTTCCTCTCAATGCAGCAAACCTTTGTGAACAGATGGTAGCAGATCTGTGTGATGCAGTGGGCAGCATTTCCATATCACGCTGCTGGCAAATATCACCATCATTTAACTCGTTTACTCCTGTGCACACCCTCACAACACACGCACACATCGCTGACCTGTCAGAGGTGTTCGGCACATACCACTCAACTCAATGGTAATGAGTACTCAATACTAGCTTCTCCTTACATTGTACACAACGAACAGCTAGGTTTTTCATTACTCCTTCAACAACTACAAAAGTAACATTTCCCGCTGCTTTTTGGGCAAAAGCAGATAACCCCAATTCAGTCATTCTAATTTAGCCAAAATAAACTGAAGCCGAGACAGGTCAAGAACCCAGCTGCCACATGCATTTGGCTGGTAGCACTAAAGGACCCCTTTTCTGGGTTGAGTTGTTGTTCTGTGAGATGACCAGTGGATCAAATGAAGCCTGCTCTTGGGCTGCCACTTCCTCAGTCCCCTTCTTACTGCCCTGCCATGTCCCTTGTGACATCAACCTTCTCTTTAACACCATCATTTCCTTCCTCTAACCGAAGGTACTGCCATTCATTTTCCTCCTGTGCCAAACAAGACAGAACGGTCGGCCTCTCGCTGCAGCTTTTCCATCAGTGGGAGCCTAATTAAAGTCTCTCTTCTCTACCCTGTCAAGAAGTTCCATGATATGTACAAAGGACTTCAGCATTTGATTAAACTGAGTTAAGGCATTCAAGAGTTTGGGGAGATGGAGGGGGAAAAAATGATAGGAAAGGCGAAACAGGGGGCAGGGGGAGGACACAAGCTAAGAAAGCACAACAAAACCCCAAAGAAATATACACAAATTAAAGGAAACCTGAAACACTCTTCCCACCAACAAAGTCACTGGCAAAACCTATTCATTTATTTAGGCCCAAATTTCACTTTTTATCTTGACTTCATTTAAGGTATGTGACTGGATAGCCAGAGCACACTTTCAGTGAATTTGTTGCATAGCATAATTAATCATGGCTAGCATTCAGTTCATTTCTCATATCCTGTTTGCAGTTGTAGGAACCCAGAGGATGTTTTTCATAAGCATACATCTCCATTACAATCTCAGTATTGTCTGCAAGATCAGAATACACAGTTCACATCCCAGAATAATCCTAGAAATTCTCAATGCCATGTAAGGAGTCAAGCAAATTTAACTTTAACACATACTGCAGCATTCTGCAGATAAGTTTGAACACTAGAGTAAAATCCACATGTTCCTTACCAATATGTTGACACAGGAATCAACAATCCTTAACTGTCTCTGCACAGTTAGAAACGTGTAGAGACCTCTCACATTCTTTGGAGAGAAGGTACAAAGAGCTGAGTTGTTCTTTGTACCTTGTACCTTTGTATAATCTTCTGGGAAATACATTTAATATATTGTCAACAGTAACTTGCTTATTATTATGAGTAATACAAAGCCCACAAAAGAGTAAGTCAGTCACCAGTTCAAAACTATGAAGTTCATAGAGCTTCGCAGATCATGTGTCATCCTTAAACCTACTGCTACCTCTGAGAAACCTTACATGATGCATGATTTATTTTAGCAACTGAATATATAGATAGCACTTTGCTCTTGAAATACGCTCCTTAGATGCCACTTCCAGAATTTACAAATATATAGTGCATATACCTTAAATATTAATGCTCTTTATGTATTACTGCAAGAAATTTTCAAAGGCTCTTCTGTGGACACAAATTATGAGCAGGAGTTAAATCAAGAAACCTCTGCTGAAGTTCAGTGAACTACATGGCAGTTACGGCTCACTAACTCCCAAGCAAAGACAACAAACTTCTGCCTTCCTGAAAAAGAAATTAGGATAGCAACGGTTCTAGATAAAATATCCTATGACTAAATGGGCTCAGTGAGAAAGGGTAGCTGGAGGTCTCAGTTGCAGGGCTTTTTAGTACTCTGAAAAAAACCAAACCATGGAAACAATATAAATCAAGATAACAACTTCAATTACAAGCTCCCCAGGACATATATTAAAGACCTTACATGTTCACTGTCAAAAGACCAAAGAAAAGTAAAATCCCAGTCTATTTTTCTGAGTAAGTCTCTAAGTGCTCCGAGTAAACTGCCCACTTGCCACTTCAGCTACTAGCACTTACACAAAAGTAGCATCTAGAAGTCCCATTCATCAGAAGTCATTGAGTCAAACACCAAGCAAATATATCGGTCCCTTTCCTAACCAGGCAATCCACAACTGACACTACACAGGACTCTATGTCTCTAAAATGTTCTTATTTTTAGCTAAAGAAATACTAAAAATTATAATTTGACATTTCTTTAATTAAGAAAATGCCAGTAACTCAAACCTAACTCACTGAAAGCCTGCTCATTGGTGTTACTGTTGCTTACTACCTCCTAAGTTTACTTCACTAAGACTGTTTTCAAACGGATAAAAAACAGCTGAATAATATTCAGTGGAACTGATTCCAATGAATTTAGTTTTCAGCTGGAGAAGCATATCAGTTCTTTGATCTTATGGCTGCAAGGCAGCCAAACTGGATGTATTTGGGAAAAAAAAAATTAAAAATCCTTAAAAATATTTCTTTAAAATTTTCCATTTCACAGGAGATTTTGTATTTTCAACTTTTTACTCTGATTGATGGGGAGGGGGGGAAGAATATCAGACTCTTGTACAGTCCCAGTTATTACTAAATATGTGCTCTGTTTATATCCTCAGCTTTTTAAAAGTCAATTAGACATGAGAACCTCCTTCAAGTTTTAAAAATAAATTTCATCACAAATTTCATCCCAAAATTACCACAGTAAACACATTCGTACTGCCTAAGCCACAGCCTATATAGATACATTGTACTGTTGTTCTCAACACAAGAAAATGCCATTGGGTTAATTAACAATGTTTCAGCTCGAGTGTCAACAAGGCCACGACGTTTACACTATAGGTATGGGTACTTAGGAGTTAAAGATTAGACCTTCAAAAAATTACCAAACCAAATTAAACCCCAGCAACTGGCACACAGTACGTCAATTACACTGAATTGTGACATGTTGCACAAGAGAGAAATTCAGAGTCTTATTTTACACACCTCTTTTCATAATGTACTCCCTGATATGCTTCTCCAGCTGAAACATACAGGGGAAGGCTGTGGATGTTGTCTATCTGGACTTCAGTAAAGCCTTTGACAGGGTTTCCCACAGCATTCTCCTGGAGAAACTGGCTGCTCATGGCTTGGACGGGCGTACTCTTCGCTGGGTAAAGAACTGGCTGGATGGCCGGGCCCAAAGAGTGGTGGTGAATGGAGTTTACTCCAGTTGGCGGCCGGTCACAAGCGGTGTTCCCCAGGGCTCTGTGTTGGGGCCAGTTCTGTTTAATATCTTTATCAATGATCTGGACGAAGGGATCGAGTGCACTCTGAGTAAGTTTGCAGATGACACCAAGTTGTGTGGGAGTGTTGATCTGCTTGAGGGAAGGAAGGCTCTGCCGAGGGACCTGGACAGGCTGGATCAATGGGCTGGGGCCAATTGTATGAGGTTCAACAAGGCTGAGTGCAAGGTCCTGCACTTGGGCCACAACAACCCCATGCAACGCTACAGGCTTGGGGAAGAGTGGCTGGAAAGCTGCCCAGCAGAGAAGGACCTGGGGGTGTTGGTTGACAGCCGCCTGAACATGAGCCAGCAGTGTGCCCAGGTGGCCAAGAAGGCCAATGGCATCCTGGCTTGTATCAGAAATAGCGTGGCCAGCAGGACTAGGGCAGTGATTGTGCCCCTGTACTCAGCACTGGGGAGGCCGCACCTCGAATACTGTGTTCAGTTTTGGGCCCCTCACTACAAGAGAGACATTGAGGTGCTGGAGTGTGTCCAGAGGGCAACAAAGCTGGTGAAGGGTCTGGAGAACAAGTCTTATGAGGAGACACTGAGGGAACTGGGGTTGTTTAGCCTGGAGAAAAGGAGGCTCAGGGAAGACCTTATTGGTCTCTACACCTACCTGAAAGGAGGCTGTAGAGAGGTGGGGGTCAGTCTCTTCTCCCAGGTAACAAGTGATAGGATGAGAGGAAATGGCCTCAAGTTGCGCCAGGGGAGGTTTAGACTGGATATTAGGAAATTTTACTTCACCGAAAGGGTCATCAAGCATTGGAACAGGCTGCCCAGGGAAGTGGTTGAGTCGCCATCCCTGGAGGTATTTAAGAGATGTGTAGATGTGGTGCTTATGGACATGGTGTAGTGGTGGTCTTGGTTGTGTTAGGTTTATGGTTGGACTTGTTGATCTTAAAGGTCTTTTCCAACCTATACAATTCTGTGATTCTATATAGCCAAGAAACTAGGAAGATGTTCCAGAGGGCAGTCTGAAAGACCTAGCTAGGTATTCTACGTGAGCTGTTGCTCACATATGCTCTTCAGAGGCTCTGCTGAGCATATAGAGAACAAAAATTAAACAGTGTGGATACTGTTTCCACTCCTCTTCCTCACCCAATGCAAATACACCTTTAAATTGAAAGATCATGTTTATTGGTTTTTAATATTGCAAACAGAAGAAAATAAGATGTTCATAGTGACTTTCAACAGCTAAATCCACAATGATTGCATACTTTATTTGCATCTGCTGTTCAAAGGAAGCAAAAGTGGCAGCTATAATGTTAAGAGCTTGGTGGTTTTTACTTACAACTTAAAAACCCATACTACAATCTTTTGAAGCATAGATAATATTTGAACAGGCTTAAGGTAGTTAAGGTCTTACCAAAAGCCAGTGAGTCTTAAGAATATGTTGGTTTAGGATACATTCAGGTACCTGTAGAAAGTAAGTTAGGCAAAATGACACAGTATGTAACATGCAGATGCACATGTCGTTTTAAAAATAGTCTACGTAAGTGCCAGTAAAATTCAAGAAGGGTACCATGTGGAAAGCAAAATAACACAAGAGAAAAATTATTCCCTTACAGATTCTTTTTCTTATTAGAAGAATAATAGCTATCTTATAAAGTTAGGATATATTAGTGACAAGGCATGTTGAAGTTGAAGAAATACACAGTACAAGAGCTACTGAGAAAGCAACACAAACCTAAACTGATGACAAGCTTTTCAAATGTCAGTCCAAAATATTTTGCCTTAAGTTCCCCAGAAGGGCTTTTAATTCAAGTCTTCCTCAGCTTTCACTGCAGAATTGTTCCTGCGGTGCTTATAAAACAGTTAGTATTGAAGATCTGGTCTGTCCCTGAAAACACTGTCAACAGAAGTTCATAATGGGAATCTTCTTCTGGTGTCCTCCCATTCCTGGATATGAGCCTGTGCTATAAATAACCCTATGCACCACCTTTCATTACCTCCTTAAGGACAGAAATGTCTGCCTGTGAGAGATGCAGAATTGAAATCTTTGCTGCAGCACAATATGACTCAGTATGCATCTGAGGTTTGTTTTGGTTTTTTCCTCAATAAAAGCTGACCAGGGGAAATTCCCCGAACATCTTCAATATACACCTAGTGCCATCAGAACACTCAGTATGATACAGAATGCTCGTTCATACGTCAGGAAAGTTATTTGTGTGCAATTGCCAATGAAATAATTCGTCATTCTACTAAATCATAATTTAGAGTGAAAGTTAAAGAACATGTACTTAGAATTAATTGCATATGGTCATTTGTGACTTCATAGGAGGGATTCTATTTCCCAGATGCTTGAAAGACATATAGAAAGGCAAGATACACAGATGATCAGAACTGCAAGAGTATGAAGTATTAATTCTTCCATCTGAAGAAGAATATTTATATTAAAACAACAGTGCCTCCTACTGTATATTAGGATCCAGACACCAAGAAAATTATTCTAAACATGTTTGTTCACTGTAAGTTTCACTAAATTTCTGTATAGCATAAGCATTTAGCAGAGAGCACACAGAATAAATTCAGCCAATGGAACTAGTTAATACTTAATCCTATGTCATTAAAGTCCAACGTCATGCCACATATCACTACTAGGAGTAATTTATGTTTATTCTGTCTCTGCTTTCTTAGCATCTCAGTACTTACAACTGAACAATCATGAAACTCCTCAGTCATTTCTTCGAAAAATCCTATCTGACTCCCCCCAAAAAACTCTACTTGTCTGGAACTGCCATCATGATTAGATGGACTGGCAAGAAAACAAAAGCCTTGAAGCTTCTGAAGAGAATTAAGAGATAGCACTCCTAGACTTAGCCTTCTCCTTAGCCATGGAAAAAGTCAGCACCTCCGAATAAGTGCCTCAACTCATCTGTGCTGTTTAAACTATCTGTCCTTTTCCCCACCCCACCATTTAATGGATTAAGAATTTTTAATCATTAGTTCTTTCCTCCACAAGTAACTGATAGTGGTTTAAAAGAATTCTTGAAAAGTTTCATTTTCATTGTAATTTTTAATGCTATTGGTTTTTATTTTTGTATTCTTTAAAATTGGAAGTGTGGGTGATTACTCTACAGGACAGCAAGGGACCAGACAGGGGGGAAATGTTTAGACACATTGGCAGTGCCAGAAGTGTTCACCATTTAGATACCCCTGGGGAAGCAAGACTACCAGTTTCTATTAACATGATCTTTTAAAAATATCCAAGCAAAAATTGTGCTGTAGCAAGGTCTTTTCAGGAGTACAGAAGAAGTGACCATCCTTCACAGGTGAATGCCTTTAAGGTCGTCTACAGAAATACACAATGAACAGCAGTTTACAAATTAAGATCATTATGGGGGCAATCTTGTTCTATCAGTAATAACAAAGATAGAACAAAAACCCCTCACATTACAGTTCAGAAATTAATAGCAGAGAACAGGTGTTGCATCTTATGGATTGAAGCACATTATTTTCTCCAAGCTAAGTTAACAGCTGAATTTGAGTTCTAGAGAAAAACAGGCAAGTAGCTTTTCTTCAGGGAAAAATACAATTTATTCAAGAACGCAGTGAATATTTGAGACAATCATCATGAATCATGAAGAAAATATTCACAGAATCATAAAAGCATTGTGCTCAGAAGCTCTCTGTTTCTTGTGGAAAGGTAAAGGCCTTCAGGAGTACTGAAAAATGACCAAGTGGTCAAAACAGGGTATGTTCTTCAGGTTTCAAGATACCAAGGCTGGAGTGCAGTATTTCACCTTTGAAATAAAAGGCAGTCCAGCATAGGTATTTATCTTGCATGATGCCTCTTAAGAGTCTTGCTTTCTTTCCCTAGGCTGTGTGCAGCACATTTCTTTCGCATGTGCTTTAGGATTTCTTCCCCATGCAAATTTCACAGTATAGTCTTTTGAATTTTCTCCCTTCCCATAAAACACTCCACCTTTTGCCAAAAGGCAAAAATTCTCCTATCTTTTACCACTAAGCAAAACTAGAAAAAAAAAAAATCAGAATTTTTATATGTAATCATGGTTTCTATATCAAAACATGGTATTTCCTTCTGATTATTTTATATAATACCACTTTTTGCCAAGTGAAAATACTTCTTCCTACAGCAAATGGAACCAAGTCATTTCTCCATAGCATCTGTGTAGTTCAGTGTCTGTTTTCTAAATTTGGACCTCTTTCCTTTGCCTCCCTCTCTTTTTGGTAGCAGCAGAAAAGAAGATGAAAGTCTCAACCTTTGAATACCTATAGATTTATTCTTTTTTTCCGTTCCCTGTAGTTGGAGAAGCAGAAGGCAAACCAGTACAGTCATCCTCATACATGATGCAGACAAGGTCTTGAGAGGTCATCTAACCCATCCTGCTAGCCAGAGCCAAGAGCAAAGTACCCTCAGCATTCCTAACACATTCTTAAAACTCCACCTAAGGCAGCTCTAACTACAGCTTATTAGCATGAATTAAATAGACCTTTTGGTTCTATACAGCAGCCACTCTCCTGAGGTAATAGAACTTCCCCTCCCACAACTCCAATTAACTTCAAGCCAAAGCAGGGAATTCCTGGGCAAACAGACTCCAGCAGAAGTACTGCAGGTACTTTTTCTTAGGGTTAAAAATAAAGGAAAGTAATTGAACAAAGCAACAGGATAGTCAGGAATGAAAAGAAAAATAAAGAAAATGAAGGCCCCTTAGATTTTTTAAAAATTATTTTATTTTTATATATATATATATATGAGACAGAGGTTGCTTCACACTCTTGGGCATAGAAATCACATGCACTGAAAATTAATGTGAGGTATTTAAGTCACTAATAAGGTAGAATCAATTAAGGTAAGTAAAACAATCTGTCAACAGAACTCGGGTGAAAATACTTGTTTTCAGGAAGAATGTGAAGGCCTTATCCGCAGATACCTGCAGAATGATTCTTGCTCAAAGCACTATGCATAGAGCTGGCTATGTCTATAGGTTTCCACAGCTACAAATAGAGGATTTTACTATTAAGCCCATAATTTGGCATTATTTTTACTTTAAAGAGGAACTTTACCTGCTTCAGGGTAACACATATTCTCTGTCTCACAGTGGTCTCGGTGGAATTGGGGCACCACAAAAGCCAAACACTGTGAAAAGTTTCTTACCAACCCAAGCAATAAGATGGAAGTGTATCTCACAGTTGGCATGCCCAAGGGTTACTGGCAGTCTTACTCTAATTAGGTAACAGAAAACTGGGCTGAAAACCAAAACTCTCCCTCATCATGTCTGTTACCTAGGAAGATTGAACTGATCCTGCAGGTACTCTGCTTTCACTTAAAAACTTTTTGCCATCAAAACCAGATAGCTTTACTACACCTGAGAAAGGAAAATGCTTTCCTTTAGATCATACTGTTCTCCTATCATCCTACTTAATATTATGACTACCTGTGCCAATTCAAGAGCCCGCTGTCTTTTCAGACATTAGTTGGACTTTTTTCCACTGATTTTAAAAAAAAAAAAAAAACAACCAAAAAACCACACTGCTTTTGCCTCTAAGTCTTGTTGCATGCATTTGAAAAAAATCTTATCCAAAATAAAAATCAGTTGTAAGTTAGCATACATTTTATGTGGAAGAGCCTTCAATCAGAAAAGTTATGGAACAGTAAGTATCAGTGGAAGCATATGAACATTACACAGTGGTTTCATATGTAACCAGGTCAACTGAAGATCAAAATGTTTTTTTCCCCTTTCACCCCAGCCAGACATACTGTTCCCTTTAAAGAGAGATTGCCTTTAACAAGCCTGGAAGTAGATCAAATCTTAAGTGTTATGATAACAATGTTTTCTCCATTCAAAGGTAACTTGATTATGTCTTCATTTACCTCTACATCCTGGGTAAACTCATTTATTCAGTAAGAGATGTACACTTTCAAGAAGCAGTATAAGGCAAGATAAATCTTGCCATCCTGACTGAGGCAAAACTGCCATAAAGGAGATTGAGCTTTGCAGCTTCAATCATTATCACCAGTAATACAACTGCAGGACTACCGTACTGACGTAGTACAAGAAAATGGAGAATTTTCCTTATATCATGGCACACTGTATACAGAGTATTTTTTTTTCCCTTCAGAGTTTAGAATCCCTTCCGACCAATTTTCAGGATCCAGCCTTCTTCACACCTCTGAGACAGAAAAGGATAGGCACATTTAAAGGCTTTTGTTTTCAACAGTGTTTGGCAGTTATTACAAATAAAGCAGCAAAAGCCTCACCATATTTTCTGTGAGGTCACATAACGTGCACAAAATGCAATCAAACACCTTAATCAAACAAGGCGGTCCCCCACCTTCTCATATTGTTCTTTTTAGCATCAAGTACTAGTAATTTTCTCACCAACTATCTGTAAATGGACATTTACAACGACCCTGAAACATTGTCTCTTTCTCACTAACACAAAGCAGTTCTGACTTGTAATGTCGGCCCCATTCTTGAATCAATAACTAAGTATAACCCCTCAAGGATCAAATAGGCGCTGCACAGCCAGCACACTCGTCAGCAGCTGCTGGTCGGCTCCGTGTAGCCGCTGTAGGCAGTATCACCGGCAGCTGGAGGGGACGCTCATGGATTCCCAAGAGCTTCATAAGCTCTCTGAGATATGACCAAACGTGAGGATCCTTAATGAAAAAAACAAACAAACAAAAAACAAAATCCAACCATCCTCAGAAGCACTATATATAGCTAACGAAAGGCCGAAGTGCGAGACCGGCGGCGCACAGAGCACCTGGCCAGCTGAGAACACCCCCTCACAGCCCGCTGTGCTGGCGCGGCTCGCCGGTGCAGCTGCGGACTTCCAGCCAGCGAGGCACTGCCCAGCCTCTCCTCTGACGGGAGACGCTTCCCTCGCAGCACACTTACCGCTCCTGATTCGGGGGACACGCCTCCCCAGCCCGCCTCACGGCCGGAGCGCTGCAGCAGCAGACAGATCCCCCACTCCCCTCTCTCCTCCCTCCCGCCCCTTGAGGCGCCCTGCCACCGTCTCACCTCGAGGCGTCAGCCAAGCGCACCGCATCCCCCGGCTCCTTAGCCGTCCCTCCCTTTTCTCCTTTAAACCTAGCCGCTACACCGCCCGCCTCAGGCTGCCCGGCGCGGGCAGCTCCCGGCTCGACCCCCTCGCGGCGGGCCTCGCACTGACGGGCCGGGCTGTGCCCCAGCCCCCCACCCCCACACCTTTAGCTGCCTCGCGGGCGCGCGCACAGCGGCCGTCCCCAACGGCCGCCGCTCGTGCAGAGGCGGCGCCTGCGCGCGCCTCACCTGATTCAGGCGCTGCCCGGCGCGTGCGCCACCTCCCCCCCGCCTTCCTTCCCCTCCCTCCCTGGCGCGCGCTCGCGGCGGCAGCGAGCAGGGCCTCGGCCCGCCGGGCGGGCGGGAGCGCGGAGCCATCCGGGTCTCGTCCGCTCGTTGCCGGCGGAGGCGGCGGCCGCGGCGCTGCCGTCCCCAGGAGAGCGGGGAGGGGGGGCCGCGATGCATCTCCACCAGGTGCTCACCGGTGCCGTCAACCCCGGGGACAACTGCTACTCGGTGGGCAGCGTTGAGGACATCCCCTTCACGGTAATGGTGGCGATGCGAGGGGAGAGGCGGCGGCGGCGCCCGGGCTGAGGCGGGCGGGGGTGGGGGAAGGGGAGGGTGTTTTGTAGGCCCGAGGGGAGCGGTGGGAGGGGCTGGGGGGGTTATTAACCTGCCGGGGCGGGGGGCACGGGCACGGTGGCTTGCGGGCCCTTGTACCGGGGTCAGAAGTACCGGGGTAGTTAAGGCGGGGATTACGAGCGGGGGCCTCGGGGCGGTGCGGTGAGGTGAAGGCGCGCGGGTGAGAGCCGGGATGCTTAGGGGAGGGGTGGAGTGGAGTGGGAGCGCTCCTCCGGGGTATCGGGGCGCTCCCGGACAGCACGGGTCGGGAGGAGACAGGCGTGACCCGCCGCGGAGCGTCGCCGTCTTCCACGCCCTCCGGGAGGGGCCTCGCTGCTCGCTCTTCCCGGGGTGCAGCTGCAGATGGAGGCTGGGATCCGCGGATGCACCCGTCACCTCTAGCGAGTGCTCCGTGGATCGGCTGAATTCGAGTAGGGAGCCAGGGAAACCCCCGTATTGTACGTCCCCAAATTTTGCTGGGTGCTTTTTGTGTGTGTGAGGTCCTCCTGCGAAGAGAAAAGAGTCTGTTGCTAGGCTTCTTAAGAAGCCTATCCACTATGGATGAGCATTTGGCTTCAATTACTGTGGTTAATAAAACAACAAATTTGTCAAATGCACCTCTTAAACTAGAGGAGAAAAGAAATTTAAAGAGACACACCAAGTAAATTTCAAGAGTCCAGTAGTTTATATAGTAAAATCTGTTTATCATCCACAGGCTGTTTTTGTCAATTCTAATGGCAATTTACACTTTTTTAGCTTATGATATGCTTCTCTGATTTTAATGAGTGATGAGCTTCTGCAGTGTTTTGCACACTGTCATCTAATCAGTATGTTGTTATTTGGGAATAAATTGTCTCATTAGGTTTTGTATTAACATTTACAAGATTATATCCCAGGCACAAACCAAGTCCAAGCTAAATGATACAGAGCATCATTTTTACTCTAAGATAACTGTCAGCAGACTTGTCAAACATTTAAAGCTTACTTTAGATTATCACAGATGTCTGATTTAAGTAATGAATGCTTTAAAGCCTTAAGAAATAAAAGGTGCCATGTCTGTCTTGATTTTCCTTGTTCTGCTGCTATGCAGCCATACTGCTATTAAAGGGACTTCTGTTACTTTTGATATTTATATAAGAAGTCGTTTACTCACATTCATATTCTAATGTGTTTCTTTTTACTGTGACAATTTGAAAAGTCAATCAACTGGTATTATGAAAGACAATTTTATGCTAATTCTCATAATAGTTTTGATAACATAAAAAATGAATAATAATATATATTGTGGTTTATACAAGAATTTTCCAAGAACAAAAGTCACATTTTGCAAAAAAATGCAGAAGCATTTGGTAGCAAATTACTTATGGAACTGCATATAACAGACCTCACTGTCTTCTCTGGCTGCTGCATCCAATTTTTTATAATACCGTAAAGAAGGAACTAAAGGGATAAGTATGTTTTAATAAATGTATCTTCTGGACTTCCACAGCTGTAACTTTCTTTTTCCCTTTTTCTTCTTTCTCTGTATTTGTGTTATTTATGTCCTGCTATCCTAGACCTTGATCCTATAGCAAACTGTACAGTTAAAAACATCTGCTTGCAAATAGTTTGGGGTCTTATATCCAAATTCTTAGGAAATTAGTCACCTGAGTGACTCTCAGTAGCATCATAGTTGACCATCCACTGCAGGTGTTGCTTTTGTTAGTGCCTAACCTTAAATTCTGTTGGTCAACATCAGTTACGCTGTATTGACATAGCTTTGTCCCCCCAAACCATTAAGCTGTTTGGAGTCATAACTTTAACTTGGATCCTGAAGCAGGATTTGCAGTTTAGGCGAGAGATCATCTATTTTGGTGACAGAGCCTGACTCTGTAGACATGCTCTGAAGACCCAATACCTGTCAGCCTCTAGAACACAGCAGAAGCAGAGCAGTAAAAGGCAAGAGGTTAAGGGAGATCTACAGAGTATGTGCTGTACTACATGAATCCATATGAAGTTAGGCTGTGGCAGAGGAGCCATTGTTTGTGTGCGCATGTGCTTGCTTATGTTTTGGTTGATGTTAGGGCATTCGTTTAAAATGTGTGAGAACTAGCTCAAAATTGCTACAACTGATTCATCACAGGGACTTGAAAATATGGCTTTTTTGTGTGCAGAAATGAATCACTCATGTATAAGTTACTCCACTTGAACAGTAGAATAACGGCCTGGGTACATGTATATGTGTATTCACTAGTTAGTTTTGGAGCTATTTCCTTTTTTTTTTTTTTGAGGAGGAGGAGAAGAAGAAATGTTCTTTTAAGATGAACTTGCTTTAGATGCCCAACTCCAGCAATCTTAGGATTCTGAGAGAAGGAACACATTTTTTTCTGACCTGATTAGGGACACTGCAATTCTCAGGTTGTTCTTCATCCTTCCTTTCCTCCATGGTTTGTTCTTGGCTTGTTTACATGACTCCTTGCTAGGGATAAAGATAAGCTTTTAATTTCCAAGTCTGTAGCTAGAGCTAAGATGATAACATGTTCTGCCTCAACTTTTTTTAAAGCTTTGGTGAAAGTAATTAGTTATTCTGAGAATAAGAAAGGGAAAAGAGATAATTTTGCCACTAATTTTTCTTTACCTGCTAAAAAACAAGTATTAGTGACTCCATAAAGCAAAACAAACCCAAAGAAATAGAGACAGTTGCTGTATGTTGGCTACAAAGGTTTTCTCAGTCCTTTATCTGATATGTGCATAGTGTCCTTTCCTCCTTATGCTCCCACATCTGCTTGCAGCAATCCTGACATGTATCTAGCATTTCCCAAATAAGGGATGAAGCACAGAGATGTTTGGTTTACAAACTGGCTTGTGGAGGATGTAGCTGTATCGCGCCCAGTCTAGTCGAGTGGGTAATACACAGGAAAAATTGTTTGAAGGGTGATTAGAAGCAAAATAGCTTCATAACACTGTTTTCTACCAGGCAGTCTCTTCAGCCTCCCTTCGTCTGAGCTCCAAAAAGGACACTGCATAAGCAAAGGGTTTAACTACTAAATGACAGAAGTTCTGGTTTTGTAACTTCTGGTAATAATTCTGTGCACTACTCAACTTGCCATTGCTTCATGTTCTCATTTCAGCAAATATTGTTAACAGTGTTTCACAAATGAGTTTACAGAAGGTCAGAGTTGTGCTTTATACAGAAGGGCCTTACAGCACACGCCCTGCCTAGACAGAAGAAGGGTATGTTATTTGAACCTCATAGTCTAACTGGCAGCTAGGAAGTTTTTAAAGGTAGTAAACTGCATTTTTCAAACCATGGTTGATTTCACTTAGCTTTTGTTGTTAAGCAGCTGTTTTATGTTGAGCCAATTTCAGTCACTGACCCTAACTCTGAGTAGGATGTATGTTGCCAACCTGACTTTCTGTAATGTGGAGTAAGGTGGTTTCAAATAAAGACAATGAGCTGTTCTGATTCTGTTTATATGACTTCTGCCCTTTGTCCAAGCTCAGGGTTGGTTTTTTCCCCCTGAAACTCTGAACAGAATGTTTCTAAGGTCAGTCTAGGTTTAAAAAAAAAAGAAATCCATAGGTATGTCAATTACCTAAAGGCTAGATTCTGAAAGTATAAAAATTCCAAGCTCTGGCTAGTGTCCCACAAACAGAAAATGATGAATATTTATATCTTGTAAGAGGTACCACTAAATGCACAAAATTTGGAACTCTAAACATTATTAATGAAAAATCAGAATATCAGATTTTTAGGGGTATCTGTACAGAAGAACTTTTTGATAGAAGTGAAAAAAAATTAATTATTATTTGTCATTTTTGAAAAGGACAAGCTTCTTGGCATCTTCTATGCCAGTACTGATACTTGGCCTGGAACTGCGTGTAATGAATTTCAGAAGCTGTTGCGGATGAAAGTCTCCCACACCCATGTAAACTTTTTTACCTCATTGAAAACAGCAAAATCTTCATCCACACCGTTATGTCCACAAGATACAGCAACTGAGAATAGGTTTTATTTGCTGTGTAGGGTTCTCCTCTACTTCATCCTTCTTGAAGAATTACTTATTAAAACCCTTATTTACAAATCCCTCAGTTATTTATTACTACTTACATATATCTATATGTTCTCCACTGTGTCATGTTTATGTGAACTGGATTACAGATGCTTAACATCTGAAGCCTTACTATGTTCTTTTTTCTCTGAAGCTCTGTCTGTAAGCATATTGTAAATTATTTAATCATGAATTCATCTCAAATATCAGTTTAGGAAAGCCTGTTCTACAGGCACAGTCTAGTAGTGGGTTGGGGTTTTTTTCAGTTATTTTGCTAGTTTGCATTACGTCTGTGTAATTCTACTAGTACTTAGCCAGGGGAGGGGGGAAGTGTAAATGTGTCCATTGATGAGAGTTTGGAAATGTTTCAGAATTCAGGTGTCTTCATCACTAATAGGAAGGTGGAGGAATTTCTGCATCTTACACATTTACTATCCATAGCCAGAAACTTAAGGATAAGTGTTGTTATACTGGAGGAGTACTGTAAGGCCAATACAGGCTTTAATTCAGGTTTTAATACAGATTTTAATTAATTTCTGTAATTTTAGATGTTTATGAACTTCTTTTTTTACTACCACTGTGGGCTGATTCTGTTTCTTCCATATCATTTACCATCTTGAAATGCCTCTGTACCCCTAATAGTGCACTCCGGAGCTTGAGGACTTTTGGTCTATTTCACTTAAGCCAAATTTGTCAAGAGTTGCAGGTTATAGAAAGAGAAGAATTGTTTTTTATATGGAGAAAAATATTTATATAAAGAAAAAACAAGATGAGAATGTAAAGGAGTAATTGTTTCCCTGTATGTTTGTTCCAGCGTTCAACATTAAAATTAGAGAACCAAACCGGAACACACAGGCAGCTGAAAAAGAGAGATGCAATGCTGCTTTCATATTATCTGTAAATTGAGGATATAGCATAAGCTCTTACAGTAGGACACAATGTCCTACTTCTGTCTGGTGCTCCTGCATTCGATTAGAGCTTTGTCACTGTTCATTTCAGTGGTCCTAGATCTTGACAGTTAAAGCAGACATTGGCAAACTACAGCTTATTAGTGGCTTATAGATCCTGCAAGTCATCCTTGCATTCCGGTGTTTTTTCAACTCCATTTAATTTTCTCTTTGAAGTTATCAGTGACATTAGAAATGGAGGTTGGCAGATCTTCCATGTGGGTGGTTTTTACTGCACTTGTTTCATTCAGTGACTATAATTCTGTTTATCTAAGATCTCTGTGCTGCTCTCGTCCATTACAGTATCTCAGCATCTTATTTTCCATCTTTCCTTTTTGTATGGCTTACTAATCTTCCATTCCTTTTATCAGGCTATACAGGTTGTTAGTCTGTTGCCACAAATATTGTGGCCACTGTTATTCTGGCAAGAGACACCTGTGGTGGCATGAATGATCTCCCTGAAGATGTTGTCAGCTGAATCCTTAAGAAGGAACTACTGATGTTAAATATTATGACACTTCCCTATTCTTTGCCAATGTAGGGTGCTTCTACTGCATTACCAGCTTAAGGAGTGAAAGGACAAAATGAAAAGAGGATTTAATAGAAATGTGTTCTGTTCAAGTATAAACATGTTAATATGTTGAGTATATTAGAAAAGCCTCATAAAAGTAATCAAATGGAAAACTTGTATTTAGAGGTATAATGTGAAATATGGAAATATCTTTCAGTACAGAAAAGTATATTGACCTTTTCTGTTTTGAGAAATTTGGAGACTATAAATGTGAAAAAGTGAACACTTGTTTTAAAATGAGGGGACATCTTTTCTCAAAGGTGGGGTTATAATAAATGTACTACTCAAAGTAAATTTAAGATTTAAGGTAAATATACTTTAATATACTTTCAAGAAATGAGAGACATTCTCAGAATAAATATCTGCACTGAGAAAATGACCCCAGAACCAAGAGAGAGCACTTGCTCAAAGAACCTAGAGCTGAAGGCTGACAGGCTGCTGTTGGGAATGTGTGCTGACTAAGGTCTCTAATGGACTAGATGCTCTCTGTTGGCATAGGACACTTAGGTGTTCTGAGTCACTTGTTGGTGCAGTGCCAAACACAGGCAAAGAGTAGGAAGGATACGAGTGACAGTAATAAGATTTCGCTTAGGAAAGAGATCTCTACGTCTTGATGATTCTTCAAGAAAAAAATAAATTTTCTACTATAAACCACCCTTTTAATTCACAACCACCTTTTTACTTAACTTTGTAAAAATATGCTAAATAGTATAATTATCCAGAAAAATACTGCTTTGTTGCTGTAATAGGAAATGTGGATAGGGGACAGGAGAGAAAAGAAACTAAAACATTTTAAAAGGAAGACACTAAATTCTTTTGCTTAACAGAGTCAACAGACATACCCAAGTATAAAATATTTTCTGTTTCACGTATTATCGACTGTACAAACACTTACAAATATGCATGTTTAAGAACAGTAAGCATAAGGAAATTAAAGTTGAGAAGCCTTTTCCTTTCCCTATATCATTTCCGAGACACGCGTCCATATCTCGTGCTAACAGGATTGCAACTAGTGATAAATTATGTTTAATTTAGTTTGAAATTTGCAAATCAAGTTATCAATACTGAAAATGAAAAAAAATAGGGTATCTGAAAGGTTTAAGTCCTTGTTTGAAGTGCATTGGTACCTTTTTTACTGTATTAGATAACAATTTAAATCATGTTTTTTAGTAGGTTTGTATTAGTAGTTTTGAGGCAGACTGTTGAAAAGAAGGTGAGTCTTTCAATGTTTACTGTTTTAATTGATCACCCTTTGAAGTAAATAGTAGGAGAATCAATTGCTTGTGAACATCAGAATTCTGAATAAATTACTGGAACAAGAGGACCTGCTTTTATTTTCCTGTCTACTTATGGACATTCACACCCTCGTCTCCATCTTCTTCCTTCCTACTTGTGAACATTTGCTGGCCTTTCCAGCATTCCACACCGCTGAAGTTTGCTTTGCAACAAATTTCCATATAAAAAATAGGAAAACAACAAAATGAAAAGACTTTCTGTTCAATGCCAAAACTTATCTCAGAATCTCATCTTTCTTTCTCTTACTTTCTGGAAATAATCCTATTCCATTTTAATAATAACTTATTCCCTTCCAGACTGGGTCTAATAATTGCATAGCCTAATCATCAAGGAGCTAGGATATTCTGTTACATAGCTAATCTCCCTCTAACAACCTTTTAGCAGTTGTTTTTTTTCCCCTCTCCTGCTTACATTGTGAATAACTCCAGTATCAGTTCCTCGGAGCTTCCCAGAACAATGGTTGTGGGCTTGAGGATTCAGACAATACTGCATCACTTTATTTTTGTGAGATGACCTTGGAAACCTTTTAGACAATGTGTTTTGTACGCAGTTTTCATTTTTGTGTGTGTGTGATTGTATGGTGTGTTAATTTCTGAGACCTGAGTTTCTGCTTTGCTGCTTGTATTGCTGTTCCTTTCTTGTTTTTAGCAGTGACTGTACTTTCAGTAAATTAAGCCTTTTTCTTCAGACTTTATCACTTGTTGCTCCTTCCCAGGAGGATTAGAAATAGATATAAAAGGTCATGAGATCTAAATTGTCCGTTCTAGTTCCAGTGGTTGTCTTGCACCATTATCTTAGTGTGCTCATCAATGGGTGTTGATTCTGTAAATCGATAGAAATACGCACAACTTCTCATACACTTCTCAAAAATAATACAGGTCATTTTTAAACTGATTGATGTCAAAGGAGAGGGCTAGGACTCAGTAATTCGGAAATTATTGTGAAAGAAGCAGGGGCAACTTAAAATGACAAAGTAATTTTGTACCATCTGACTGTCGAGGACTTGCACTCTCTGCTTAAGTCAGCTGTTGTAAAATTTCTGCCTTCTGTACTGGAATCAATGGAACACTTACTTTAAGGAAAGAGACTTCTAGCTATAACTGTTTACTTTAAAAAGGCTTAGTGGTAGATTGATGATAGGCAGGGATTTCTAAGCCTGAATGTGGGAGTTCAGTGGAACAGATCATCTGGAGTGATTAAACTTTTCAGAATATTCTGGCACACTAGGAGAGGTGAAAGGTTGGCAGGCATATATATTTATTCTGCCAATAAAAACTTCTACAAGCTATCATTGTTCTATAACTTATTCTTAAAGAAATTATTTAGACTGTAGTGTGTATTGCACAAGATACAACATATCCAAGACAAAACTTTTTTGTTTTACAGTCTTATAGTGATGTGCACTTCTTAAAACTCAGAAAAGCCCAGAAATTGGATTCTTATAGAAAAGAATCACATAATATTATTTAAAAAAAAAAATGTACGGGGGGGCAGGACACACACATATTTAAGAAATGTATATGCTAATTCAATAATAAGTGCAGCTGAATAGAAAACTTTTGGCTGCCTTGCTCTGAGGCAACAAGAATTGGAGGGGAGAAAAAAACCCAACTAAAACTTAAAAAAAACTCCACAAAACAAACAAAAGTGAAAGTACACACCAAGCTTAAGTTCTAGAATAAGTTTGGGGGGTGGGTTTTTTTTTTGGTGGTGGTTGGTTTTTCGGTGCTGTGGTTTTTTTGTTTAGTTGGGGTTTTTTTTTACTGTTTCTGTTTGCTGTGATTTAAACCCTAGAAGAGTTAAGGTCTCCTTTGTTACTTTGTTTTTACTTGTTGCTTATTCTGCTGGTGCTACTCAATTGGTGAGAATAAACCAGCTACATAGTAACATCTTGTTTCAATGGAGATTTTCACAGTTCTCTCAAAAACATAAGTCGTCTAATAAGTATCAGTTATTTTTTTAAATACACTTTTAATTGTATTTCTTTTAAAAAATATTTCAGGCATATGGCTCTGGTTGTGACATTGTTATTCTGGCAAATGACTTTGAATGTGTACAAATTATTCCTGGTGCTAAACATGGAAACATCCAGGTCAGTTGTGTGGAGTGCTCTCAACGACAAGGCAGGGTAAGGATTTTAATAAATTTGTACAGAATTTTAAAAAAACTGGAATACTCTAAATGAAATAATTAAACAGCAATATAATACCTAAATGGTATTAATGAGTTAATTTCATGACAAAGATCAGTTTTTACTGATCTGTAACTTTGAGTAACACCTCTTGTGTTACTCAGAGAATTGTTTCAATTTAATAGTAATTTTTTTTTTTTTGGGGGGGGGGGGGGGGGAAGGGGAAGCAGGAGGCATCTTGTAACAATGGTTTTTATTCTTTTCCAGGACCTGCAATAACAGGTCTCACAAAATGTGGAAATATGTATTAGTTCCAGTATAGTATCAGAACTGGAATGGTACTAAAATTATTGTCTCCATTATTGTATACTTTAATTTAGCTAAAGAAGACATGGATAAATCATTCATGTATACATATATATACACATGTGTGTGTGTTTGTGTGTCCTACAAAGTAATTAATTAGAAATATTTTATTTTTATTAGAAAAATTTATTTTTCAGAAAAGCTTAGGCATGTTTACTGTGTTTAGAAGTTCTCCAGTATGAGCCGTCATAACTGCATGGCCCCTTGACTGGCTATGTGGTTTTAATCCCTAAACAATGCTAAAGAGACAGTTTAGATTGCTTAGAAAAAAATATTTTCTATGAGTTATGGTAGTGCACTGAGCAAGTTTTGTTTATAAATTGTGACTGCCTACTAATATTAGCTAGTTAAAAATTGGTTGCAGTATTGAGAAAGTCCTAGTTAGGATTCAGGCAGGTTTAGCTGGCAAGGCACCTGCACTGCAGCCGTGCAGGCCCAGTAGGACTGGAAGAGAGATTCCAGCTGCACAGCTGACCCCTGCAAGATCACTATGAACCCCTGGGTGGTTCTGTATTCAGGACTCTGAACTCACGGTCTGTTCTTTTCTTTGGGAGTGTGTTGTTGCAACCTTCCCTCTACCACTCCCCGCCCCCAGAAGAGGAAATAAGATTTCATAATAAACATCGTGAAACTTTTACATCATTTCTGTATTGAGGAAACTAGATCCTGAATGGGAAGAACTTAAACAGTTTTTCTTTTAAATATCTTTAAAGGAAGAAAAAGGAATTTTAAAGATAATCAAAAGTACTCATAACCATGTGAGTATTAGGAACATGACAAGATAAATTCCTAATAAAGACCATTTTGTGTATGGAGGTTTCTGTGAAACAAGTAGGTGAAAGAAATTGAGGGGTTCAGAGGTACAAGTACTTCAGTTTCTCTGTTTACCATTTGTCTCCCCTCAAAATGTATTTAACTCTTCAAAATAGAATTACATTTCCTCCTGTCTCTCGTAATTATTATTTAGTGGTACAAAATGGAATCGGGGAACACACTGAGACCCAGACACTAATAATTAATTTATTAGTTAGCTGTGAAGTAGACAGAACGTGAGCTGAAGTAGTGAAGGCATCAGCTTTCCCTCGTGCATTAACAGTAGTTACCCTAGAAGAATATGTGAGATCTGATTGACAGTGTTTATCCCACTGAACAAAACATCTTCCTACTTAGAGTTAAAATCTTAAAGATGGGCTTGTTCAGAAGTATGTATTTCTCAACTTCATTGAGAAAGTATACCTATTACACCATTAATCACATTTGTATTAATTTCACTTTTCTTGAACAACAGCACACAGAAGAGGTACTGGAAATTCTTTAGCTGTTTTGGAATACTAAGGAGTGGTTACACTTATCTCCTAACTTTACATTTTGAGTTGTTGGGTTTTTTTCTTTTTTTTAGATTGCAGCATCATATGGAAATGCTGTTTGCATTTTTGAACCGCTTGGTATAAATTCTCATAAAAGAAATTGTGTAAGTATGTATTTCATGATTGTAATTCGATTTAGGCTCTTAGAAGAGGCAAAAGTCTGTCTGCCAGTTGTTGTTGTTATTATATTACATTGGCACGCAAAAGAGTAACAGATAAACATTTTCCACCGTCCATAATAAAATTGGATGGGTAGAATCTTCTACTGCATGAATCAAACTGGGGACTGCATTCCTCCTAAGCTCACAACAACATCTTGTTCTTGAATCTCATACTAGAATGACATAGTGACAAGTTGGTGTTTCTTTAACTTGAAGAGGTCATCAGATCTGTGGTACAGAAATATGACTTAGACTTGTATACGTGTACCTAGGCTTGTTTTAACAGCACAGCCATGGCCAAGCACTCAAGCATTAAGTATGTTCCCAAGCAGGTTTCATGATCTTTGTTGCATCTATACTGCCATCTCTTATGTTGTTATAAATGTATGACCTAACTAGTTTAAAGTAAGCTACAGGTATATTTGTATGTGACAGGTCCAGATCTGGTTCACAGGGCATTCTGTGATGCATTTAATTTTTATAAAACAATTAAAGAAATTAGTAAAACTAGATTCAGCAATCTACCGCTGGGTCCTGAATGTTTTTGCAACAGGCGTAATAGCAATTTCGTAGAGAAAGAAAGAAATACCAATACCGTGGCATTTTGCTGTTGATGTGAGAATTAATATTTTACTGTTTTTAAACTATAGCAACTGAAGTGTCAGTGGCTTAAAACTGGGCAATTCTTCCTCAGTTCTATGACTTACAACCTGGCATGGGATCCTCAAGGTAATGTGAAGTTTGTGAAGCATTTGTTCAACATTTGTAGTTAGGAGAACTTGAACACAAATTATTTTTATTGTAATAAAGTGAGAGCGTGAATATGGAAATGCTAGATTATCTGCTCTCAGGCAGTGTTGCGTAAAATGTGAGGCTACAGTTAGCATTTGTGAAGATGCTGTGCCAAGTATTTGAGTCTGTTATGCAAGATCTTAGTTCAGGAATCACAGTGTTAAGCTGCTAACTGACTTAAATTACCACTAATAATAATTTAAATAGAATTTTATCACTACTAAGGTCAGCAATGTACCTGAACACAGATATTTATAAGTTGTCTAACAATGTGTATTTATTTGAGATGTGAATGGCTATTTAGCATCTGCAACGTTCCTTATTAAGTATGATTTATCATTTGAAGTAATGAAAAAAACCTTGATGTTCTTTCTTAAAAGGTATTATAATTTCAAAATGTTTTAATAAAGTGAGCAGTATAATATGATTGAATACCCTATCATATTTAAAATGGACTTTATAAAATTGAGTTTTCAACCTGTTTTGAATATTTCTCAACAAAATATGACGACAGGCTTAATCTTTCAATATGCATGCATCATCTTGGTTTCACAGCTTTGATATTACTCACTTTCAGGTAACAGGCTGCTGACAGCAACTGACTTTTTGCAATTGTGGGCCCCTCCATCTAGTAGCATTCTAGAAGAAGATGAAGATGCTGATCCTGACAATCAGATCAAAGATGATAAAGTTCTCCCAGCTCTAAATGACTGGAAATGTGTCTGGCAGTGCAAGTGAGTGAGATAATTTTTATTTTAAGACAAATTGCAATGCCACCTCATATATCAAAGCTATATTCTCTCCAAAACTGTATTTTAAAATGTGCTTTTAAATCAGCTGAAAATAGCATAAAATTCAAACAATGTAAGTTACTCCAAATAAAAATTTCTCACTTTTTCAAGTGACCTATCACCAGATAACCTAGTCAAAGGCTTACCCAAACTGTAGTGCTGGCAATGTATCAAAAATGTCCCTGTTTTCTCATCTTTGAAAGTAATGCTGAGATATTGGATGAGGCTGAACAGAGGAGCAGTAGCAGGCAGATATGCTACGCTGATAAAGATGAGACCTGCTTCCTGAATCTTGGGAAAATGGTTCTGAAACTCTTTCTACCCAGTTCTGTTTGAGATGCATGTTACAGAAGTGCTTCATGATCAGCCATTTCCATATATATGCAGACTTGGGAAGCAGCTGCCTATGAACCTGTTTTCTCTTGACTTTTTTGAAGCCATTTTAGATTTTGTGTCCACAAAGCACTGTGTAGGCTGCTTTCCTCTTTCA
This sequence comes from Mycteria americana, assembly GCF_035582795.1. Taxonomy (NCBI): domain Eukaryota; kingdom Metazoa; phylum Chordata; class Aves; order Ciconiiformes; family Ciconiidae; genus Mycteria; species Mycteria americana. The sequence continues at coordinate 57,623,978 of NC_134370.1, read as the reverse complement.
GACAGCTGACCCATAAGCTGTAGTCACAGACAAATAGTACCACAAATTATCTAAAAGATCTTCACTTTCATTTCTTCCTACTATTTGTCTTGGCTTCACTGGGAGTAGAGGAGCAGGTGGGACAAACTTCACTTCTGTGATCTTGTTGGATCTAGCCTAGGCTTGTCATACTTAAAACAATTTATTTTATGGGCTGATTTTTGGTAAAACTGTGAAAATACTAAATATTTTGTTTCATTGTAGCAAATACTTTTTATGCTTCTGCTATTTCTAAAGTATGCTTAAAGCAACAACTATAAAATACTAATATATTTCATTTAAATAATGAACAGTAATACTTAATCAACTGAATACATATGGAATAATACTATAGAATAGACAGACTTTACTTACAACTTAAAACTTTATTCTCATGTTCTTTAGGACTGCAGTATCAGTACATTTAATGGCATGGTCTCCTGATGGTGAATACTTTGCAACAGCTGGGAAGGTAAGGACAAAAAAAAGAATAATTAAATAAGTGTTTGCAGTGTTTTGCATTTTTTTGATAAAAGTAAATAAGTAATATAGAATAGTCCTGGACTATACACTCTATTGTAGTCTGAGCTAAGTTAAATTATCATCTCGTGTAACACTGTATTTTCATGTAATTCTGTGAATTTCGGCAATTGAAGAACACAATTGGACAACAAGAAATTGGCTTTAGCTGTGTACTCTTACTGAATAATTGAGAATCAACCTGCAAATACAGTGACAGTGATACAGACTTCTATATATGTATTTTAGATAAAGTATATTTGGATGCACTTTCAGATATGCATAAACATATTTTTCTACTTCTGTTGGAAATAACGAGGATAAATATTAGATCATTATGATAGAACACATACACATTTAAACTGGTATAATATGCACACTTCAGTGGATAAATTAGAAAATATTTTCTATTTAGTGAATTCTGTGTTCAATTATCAGTTCTTAACATCTATTTCAGTTTGGCATATTTTTTCTCAAATTGCTATTCAAGCTAAGTTTTCAATTAATAATTCTCTTTAACGTCACCCTCTCATTTGAGTGATTCACTTTGGTTTTCAGGTCTGGATAGGTAAGCATTTATTGCTTGCACTTAATATTGGTTGAACAATGAGATGAATTTTAGGAACCTTTGTTTTCTTACACTTACTAAAGAGGACAACTGAATCATGAGCTGCATTGTTTTATGACTAAAAACGTACTTACAACACCTTAATAAATATTATATTTAGAATCGTTGTGGTTAGAAAATTATCAAAATATTTGCTTCATTCCATATTTCTATTTCCATTAATATACTTTTATATAGCTAAGAATTTGACTAAGTAGATGAGGCAGATGGTTCCAGAAGTCATTTTCTGTTTGTAGGACAGCTCTATATTAGTTGTTTCATGAGATACACACCTTTGATCATAATTGTTAACAGGGCTGCCTGTCAGACTTCCTTCTTGCAGAATCTCTGGTCAGATACTGTACTTTTTGATGCTTGTCAGGAAGTACTATCTTTTATCTGCACTCTGAGGTTTGTAATTTATTCATTTATTTACTTTATTCTGTATCTCCACTCCAGCAGCAAGTCCTGAAATCCAGGGATGTGGCATCCAGCTGTGTACAATGTACTGTTGTCATACTAGTAATGTTGTCCTTGGCTCACATCAGTAGTCATACTCCAGTCTCACTTCCCAGCATTTGTAGTATGGCTATGTCAGCGTTTCAGTTTTGTTTCAATTAATTATATCAGTGGTGCCCAACCATTCAAACCAGAAAGGTAGCATAGGTTGTGCTGGTGGAGGGGAAGGTTGTAATATGCATCTGCTCCTCTGTTGTGTGCCTATGCTCAGTAGGTACAGTGCTTTCCATGAAACTCACGCTTCCCGTGCATGGGAACTAACAGGGACTTACAGCATGAATTGTCTCAGTGGAGAAACTGATGGTTAATGAGCTTAATATTGTAGTGGGAGTGGCAGCCTATTTCTGGCTTCCGTCTTTGCAGGGAAATGGACATGGGATTTAAGTATGCATATGTGCTATGCAGAAAATGCATAGAGAACCAAGAGGAAAGTAGGGGACCAACTGGACTGAAAGAAAAATTCCTTATGGAAGTGGAATGTTGCCAGCAGAATATTTCTTCAGTCCTGTAACTCATTCCAGGATGACCATCAATTAAATAAGTGGTCTCAGAAATGGGTTGTCTGAAAAACTGCAAATAGTTCTGGGCCATAGATCAAGTTTTCATGAAAGATACCAGAACAGCAGTTTCCTTATTATTTGGGATTTTCTTTTTGTGACATTTTTAATTATAGCTAGCTAACCCCATGGTTTTTTATTGCTTTACCTAGGATGACTGCCTCTTAAAGGTTTGGTATCCTATGACTGGTTGGAAGTCATCTCTTCTGCCCCAAGAGAATGAAGAAAAGAAAAAATGTTCTGGGGTTGTCCACTTCTCATTTGTTTATTTGGCGCATCCTCGAGCAGTGACAGGATTTTCATGGCGTAACATTAGCAAATACATGCCCAGGTTCGAAAGTTTTCTTTTTTAAAAAAACAAGCAAGCCTTTGACCAAGTATTTTTTAACACTCTGCTTAAAGTTTGGCCATCAAGAACATGATTAGATTTCTCTGCTTGTACTTTCAAGAAATAAAACATATCAACATCTTCCCATAAGCTTCCGTATTACCTAGTGCAATAGTGATAGTCATGTTAATAGGTGAGATTCATTCTAAAATATGGTCTAAACTTCAATGCCTTCTCAAGTTATGCCAGGAAGCATGGATGTAAGGCTTTGTCTTCACCAAATAGTGCTATGACATTAGAAATAAAATATTTGTTTAAATGATTAGCATTTAGTAAGATATTTTCTGCGCCTTGTTGTATATACTGGTTTTTAAATAGTTGTTGAATTTTACTTTTCATTATTTAGTAAAATTTATGCATTCTTCACATAGTCCAGCAAGTCAGATAGTTTAGGCAGTTTCATAACTGCGGTTTTTTAGTAACTGTTGCATTTATCAAATAATAACCATTTCATGTTCACATGCACTTTTGCCAATAATCTATGGGTTTATCAGCATGCCAAAAATCAGTACTGATATAAAACCTTTAGTTAGGGGAGAGGCAGAAATTTGGATGAAACAATAACTACTAAATACTTGTATACTCCCCTAATTTCTGCTGTGTCCATATAGCTAATTTAATTACATTGGGTAGTAACCTCGATATGTCTATCCCTAGGGGTTTGGTCTGTAATGTGTTACTCACATCATGTCTTGACGGCATCTGTCGGTTGTGGGCAGAAACATTGTTACCAGAAGATACTCTTCTCGGTGAGCAGATCTGTGAAACTAGCACTTCCAGCATTAGCAGCACCATATCTCAATCTGGAAAGCAAAAGGACAAAATACAACATGCACTAGAGGTACAACAAAATACTTATTTTGTCAGTTTTTTATTTCAAGATTCTTACATATTTAAAGGATGTAGAACTCTAAGAATGTGTATTATCTAGTTCTTATAAGCATAACAATACTCTGAATTACTTCATATCAGTTTTTGAAGTCTATTACTAAACACTGAAGAAGTCAGAGACTTTGCAACTCTGCACCCAAGCTCCATGTTCTTAAAACTCAGTCTACTTTTTCTATAGCTAACTAATAGTGATGGAAAGAGACAATGTTTACTATGGAATAGTAAGTGATGGTTTCATTCTGATTGGGTATGAAAGCCTGTAATTATAAAAACAGTGGAAGCAGTAAATGAACTCATTTAATTTTTAGTTATCTGATTTGATAACTGCATTTCCAAAAGGTGGTATTATGGGGCTCTAAATTTCAGTGGCAGTCATATCAAGTCTATTAAGTTTACGGTAAGAGAAAATCTATCAATATAAAAACAAGAAAACAAAACAAAAAAACCCAACCATCCCACCACTCATTTGTAAACTATTACAATCAGACCAAGTTTTTACTTTTTGCATACCATGACAATCAACAAATAGGGAGAGCGGAACCAAGTAGGCTTCGGGCTGTTGAATCAGTTGTGCTCTCAGCAATTTTCAGTTACACAAAAATAATTCATTATAAAATTATATTGCAAAGGTTACTGCTTTTAGATTGTTGTAACCTTGTTTATGAATGTTACACAAAATAGTGTGTATTTTTGTGGTGTTGTTGGAACAGATATTAAAGGAACTTTCAGAAGACCATTAGAAGAGCTTTGCCTTTGGCCAGAACTGATGTACATAAGTGTTACTAATCTCTGTTGAAATCTATTTAAAATAATCCTTTTGAAATTAGTCTTTACTTCTTGAGTAGAAGAAAGTTTAAAAGCTTTAGGCTTTATGTAAGTGTGAATTTTTACCTTACAGTTTTTTAGTGTTTCTTAATTTATTTTTTATAACTATACCAGACAATTCACCATTTGAAAAATATGAGAAAAGGACAAAGGAGATCTTCAGTTCTTGTTACCCACACAGATGTATTGCCAGATCAACAGGGTACTCATGAAGTTCAGCGTCACATTTCACATCACGCAAATGCGCTTGGTCACTTCCATATAGCAGCAAGCATCAACCCTAATACAGGTGAAATACAACCATTTATTAAACTGTAATAGTATATTTGCACAAAATGAAAAAAATAAAGGGGGCTGAGATGCACATTCTTTGCTTTGCCTAATTGAATACAGGGAATTTGTAGGAAGACTGTTACTTCACAAGTCTGTTATTACTTGGCATAGAGTTTTGTAAGACAAATGAGGCTGAATTTATTCTGAATACCTTTAGCACTTTTAAAAGGCAATTAAATTCATCTTTGCACATCAGAAAGCAAAAGAAACCTAAATTTCAAGTCTGCCTGGTGTTTTATTTTTGGGTTTTGGGAGGCAATGGTATATGATGAATAGAGTATTTGCATCCTACAGAATATATAGTGAATGAAAAAAAGCTGTACCAGATTTTTTGGCAGGAAACCATCTGCTTTTTATAGACTAATGCAGAATATTTTAAACAAGGAAAAGGTTAAAGAGCAATCATGTGCCTTACCTAAAATCCGTACATGAAATGACAACGCTGCCACATATGAAACTGAGCAATTAGACCTATTGAGTATCATTTACCATTCACATAAGAATCAATTTTCATGTAAATTTATTGACGTTATAATATCTTTACTTTTTTTTTTATTACAATTGCATGTAGAAACTTAATCTGCATCTTACCTTTTCTAACCTTACAGGCACAAATTATGTTCTACCTAAAATAAGTTAAATGTCTTAATTAAGAAATCTGTGTATATGTGTGTGTGCATATATATGTATATATAAAAGATGAGCAGTTTAATATATAGCTTTTTTTATTTGTTTAAAAATGTCCACAGATATTCCATCAGTCTTGGCTGGAACAGCTTTTAATATAGATGAAGGAAATGGAGGCTTCGTTGTTCACTGGTTGAATAATAAAGAATTTAATTTTACATCCTCTATTGAAGTATTTATGCAGCATCTGAGAAAAATTTCTGAACAACAACTAGAACAAGATTTTGATGCTGAGGTTGAAGAGGAAGAAGAAATGGAAGAAAAAGAGAGAGGTTTACATATGAAACTAGACCATGGTTAGTAATACTGAGATATGTAGCACAAGAATTATAAGTGCTAACGTTTTGTCACTAATCTAAATAGACTTTACAGCTGACATTTTGGCTGCTGTAATTGTAGGCATGAAAAATTCAATGATGTACTCTCTGTTGGAATGCAATAGTGATACACAGTGAAAACGAAAGGTAGCTTTTGTCTTTTTATTTCCATTTTGAATACATTCCACTGAGCTATAAAATTATGGCTAAGACCTGCTCTCTATTTACCTTACAATCTGATTGTCAATAATGACATACCAATTTATGGCAGCTTTAAGAAGGGTTGGACATAGCTCCATTTTAATGCAACTGCACTGTTGCAAGTACTGGTAAGATTTACATCTTAAACCTTAGATCGCCCGATGATCCCAACTATAGCTGTTCACAAAGGAATGGAAAAACGTATTTTGAAATTAATGATGGAAAACATATCCTACCAGAAATACTTTACATTGCCGTGGGAGGGTCACTTGGCCAGTAACAATGTAAAGATCTGTCTACAGGAACCAGTAAAACCAATTAGTAACAGTAAACTGGTGATACATTTTGACATGAATAATGCTTAGGTTCTTAAAATCTAGGTTACCAATGCAGTAGTTAAGTGTGTGATTCTTACTGAACATGCAACACATACTACTTCATCAATGATCACATACCACATATTTCATGATTACCTTCTAAATACAAAAAAAACCCCACATTAATTTGGAACCAGCATTCATATAAAATGTGTGGGTTTATATAGTTGACCAGAATAATCTTAGGCAGGGCATTACTCTTAAGTATCTGGATTTTTATGGTTATATTTATTATTACTTGTATTGCATAGTTAGAAGCAATAGTCAAAGGCCAGAGCCTCATATTTTTGTACAGACAGACCAAAGAAAGATGTTTCTACCCTTAATGTGCATGAATGTTCTTATCACATAGTACTAGTAGCAGATTAAAAAATATTGTGTTGTTTTGAATAGAAACTGATAGGGAAATATTTGCAATGGATAAAATGGCACATATCTTTTCTGTTGCAGACTTGTCTATAGACAGAGAATCAGAGACAGGGACTGGTACAGGCTCTTCAGAACATGAAGACGGAGAAAGAGAGGGAAGCCCCAAAACATCTCTACTAGCAGGCCCACGCATGCCTCTTCCAACGGTTTTGTTAGATCGGAAAATTGAGTTGCTCCTAACTGAATGGAACAGAAATCCAGATATGCTTTTTACTATCCATCCTATTGATGGTACCTTTTTGGTGTGGCATGTGAAATATTTAGATGAATATACACCAGGCATCTTTCGACAAGTTCAGGTATTGTATATTTGAAAGAGTTTTATGATTTATGATCTTAATCAACAATGATTGTGTCCTTTCTTTTATATCTGAACATCAGTATGAATTTAAGTACTTCCTGTGAAACAGCTAACACTTATTCAGACTTAAGCTGGGTTGTTATATTCTAATATTATTTTTTCTTTTTTTTTAGGTTTCATTTTCTTCTAGGATTCCTGTTGCATTTCCATCAGGAGATGCTAGTTCCCTTAGCAAAAATATTATGATGTATGCGTGCCCTGTCTTTGTAAAAGATAATAGTAATGCTGTACATCAGAAGACAATGGACTTTCCAGATAAGACTCTAGCAAATAAAGGACCAAGCTTTGCCCAGGACAGTGCAAATGTGAATATAATTTCTCCCATAGTAATGATGATTTCCAAACATATAGATGGCTCTCTAAATCAGTGGGCAGTTACTTTTGCTGATAAATCAGCTTTCACTACTGTGCTAACTGTATCACATAAATTTAGGTACTGTGGTCACCGTTTTCATCTCAATGATCTAGCCTGCCATTCTGTTTTACCATTACTGCTAACATCATCTCATCATAATGCTCTATTAACTCCTGAATCAGACAGTTCCTGGGATTCTGACAGGATAAACAGAATAATGGATCCTATTAAACATGTGAAAGGTACTTCTAGGCAGCAACTTAAAAATGCAGCAACCCGTACATTCCATGACCCAAATGCAATCTATAGTGAGCTGATTCTGTGGCGCGTAGACCCTATAGGACCTTTATCATACACTGGAGGAGTATCTGAATTGGCTCGAATTAACTCTCTTCATACCTCCGCTTTCTCTAACGTAGCCTGGCTTCCAACACTTATTCCCAGCTATTGCCTTGGTGAGTATACATAGCATGTTTCCATTTAGAGTTAACACTGAGTCATAGAATTAATTTGTTAGAATAAATTATTATTGTATTTAGAGTATATTTATATTGACTTTTCACCAATTTCCTTGTATTATGCAAATTAAGCATTTTTATTTCATTTGAGGCTAAGCTACTTCAAAACATTTCACCTGGTCTGAGTGTGTCTGTAGTTACTGTGGATCAGCTGACATTCAGTAACTTCTTTGTGTGAGTAAGCAATCATCACTCTCACAAAGAACAAGATGATCCCTTTCCTCAGTGCTTTAGGCAGCTTCGCTGAGTGGTCTCTGCATTGACCTGGTATTAATAATGCAGGTGTGCTGACTTAGGCATCTAGGTTGTTCGCCATGTACAGCTGCAGGAGGCAGTGGGTTGAACAGAACTAGTATTTGGACCACTTGAACATCTGAATTATTGAGAAAGGTTTTAAGCCAAAATTTACAGTATCAAAATCTTTTAACATGCTGGCTAAGAACTCTGCTTAGAAGACCCTGAAACAATACCGAAATTCTTCAGGCCATCAGTGGTTTATAAAAGCCCAGGTAGAACACAGATTCCTTTTAAAGAAATAGACTACATTAACTTTACAGAACTGCAAACAATACTTTTTCAGAGGTCAGGCAGTACAACATTTGATGTGTAATGCCCTAGAACAATTCTTCAATTTTTGTATTTAATTTTAGGGCTTTCTATTGCAGTTAGGAAAATTGTCTCTACAAATGTTACTCTGTTCAGTCACTCAGATACTTATTTTTGAATTATCATAAAGGTGCTGTTGTAGTAGTCATCTTTGTATACAGTACTGAAAATGTCATTTGTGCTGTGGATGTAACATTGAATTTTATACTAATAATGCCAGGTTATTTTATTATGCTAAGGCCAGTCTGACCTTTGCAATGATTAAATGAGTGTCAAAGATGTTGTACAACCTCAAAAATCCTAAACATGCTTAATAGATGCATAACATATCTTTGATTTAAAATAAATCCATTTTCTCTGCTCACGTAGTAACATTCTGTGCTATCTGAATCCCACAAAGTCTTCTAAACACAAATAACTAGCTGCTTCCTTCTTATAATGTAAGACAAAAACATATATCAGAATAGAAAACCTTGTGTCAAGCCTGTTCTATATACTGTGGAGCAGCAAAAAAGACACTTTGTTACAGTTTTTCATATATTACTCACTACTGCAGATATATTTCTCCCTCCACTTCTATATTTGCACTTTTAACTGGAGGGTAGAAGGGAATATTCATAGAGGTTGATTTTATCCAAAGAGCCTAGAGACCTATAGCTAATACAGCTTTTCTGAACAGTTTAGCTTAGAGTCCTACTCTAAATAATCTCTGACAACTTAGGGAAGCTAGAGTTAGCCCTTCCGAGCACCTCCTTAGAAGTGACACTGAAGAGAACATAACCATTTTAAGGAATGGCAGTGTTCCCTTAGGTGTACTACATGCTGTTTTTTGCATGTGTGAACAACATTTGTAAACATATATGAATTCTGCTTAGATTGTTCAACTTTTATGAGAAGTTTCAGTTACATAAACGAGCAGAAAGGGAGTTATTTCAAAGTTCAAATAATGGTGTTTTAATGCACACATTTGCTTAGGTTTTTTGCTTCAGTACTTTATGAAAATTATGTTAGAAACATATTCAGATATTGTGAAGTGGATTGTAATAGCCTACCTGATGCCATTTGACTGCCATTTTTTTATTTAACTATGAAATTTTTGTGTTTTCTATGAGGTACGTACTGCAACTCTGCTAGTGCTTGCTTTGTTGCATCTGATGGCAAAAACCTGAGACTCTATCAAGCTGTTGTAGATGCACGAAAACTTCTAGATGAATTATCTGACCCCGAATCATCTGTAAGTTTTATGTAGCAATGGTTTGAAAGTATTAAAATAAAACTAATTAAGGTAACTTCCCCCCCCAGTGGTTTGCCTTCACTTAGTTCTGTATAATTTTTGTGCCATTCTGTGTATAGATCTTGTGCATTATACCTTGCATAATTACATGTTTTGCAGCTGTCTGTAAACATTAGCAGACAGAAATGCAGCTATTACTACTAAAAGTGGCTGGACTGAAACAAAATTTCCCTGAAAAGTTTCTCCAACCTGTAGTGGGTGGGGAAAGGAAAAATAGGATTTCTTTCTTTGTCTTTTCAAAAGAGGGGAGTCAAGAGCAAGCAGGAAGGTGAAGACAGAAGAGCAAGACTTAGGTGTATCCACCTAAGTTACATCTATATATGAGGAAGGGCAGAGATAGTGGGATAGGAAGGAATCGGGGCAGGTTATTGTAAGGGTAATATTAGCTTTTATTTTTTCTGTAATAAGCAATTTTTCCATCCTTTTTTATCTTTCATTTCTGTGACTTTAAGAAAAGTAAAGCCTGACCTTGCACTGTTACTGTATAAAGAAGCACATCTTTCCTTTTTTTCCATTATTCTGTTATTTTATAAGCTATCCTGCAAGATAGAGCCTGTCAGTATTCAGATCAGTCTAAGGAATCTGTTCTAGAAGCACTGATTGTGAGCATTCCAGAAAAAATCAATAGAGCATTCGGTTTATATATAAGCTGTACTGATTTATTTGTTTATGCGTTATGACAAAACCTGAAGCTTTAAACAGAAGTGAGGCAGTATATTTGAGTTTCTCATGGCACAGATACTAAGTTATGTTATAAAAGGATAAATCTTTAAATAAACAATATTTAGTTTCCATAAAAACTGGTGTGCTATCCCCATGAATAGCTGCAGACTCATAATAGTGCAAATGTCTTGATAAATGCATTATTCATAAATACCAAAATTACAACAGGAAGAAGTCTGTAATGGTTTATCCCAACAAGGAAAGTTAAAGCATCAGTTTATTGTAAATTACTGCAATTTCCTTCTGTCTGAAGGAAAAATATACAATATCTTCTCATTTTGCTCTGTTTCAGAAACTTATTGGGGAAGTGTTTAACATTGTGAGCCAACAATCTACTGCTCGACCAGGATGCATTATTGAACTCGATGCAATAACTAACAAAGTAAATAAATGGTTAACTCTTTACGGGTATCACATAAAGGTGTTTAATAGCTTTGTCTGTTAATTAACCTAATCTGTTGAAAAGAGGTAAAAGAGATGACATTTCTCTATGGTGGTAATGACTGCCTTGAATTTTTGTGAATGTTGAGATACCTTGAACATTTTAGTCAGACAACTTTCTTTTAGCTGCTAGAAGCTCGAAGCCTGTTATTAGAGTGTACCTATTTTCTAAGCATAAATCTGGGTTAAAACAAAACTTAACTAAAGACTGGTTTACAAACCATCATAATTTAAAGGAAAAAAAATAACATTCCTCCCCAAACCCAAACAAACAAAAAGATGAACCAACATTAAAAAAACCCAAACCTAAAAACTAGACCTAACTATTCCAAAATGTAGGAATTATAGCCATGTATGACTTCAATTTTTTTGTCTGTCTTGTAAGACAAATTTTTATCTGTTAACTAATACAGCTATACATGTCAAATAATGAGGAGGTAGTATTATTACACCTTGTTCTTACTTCGTTATTTTGATCATACATGTTCTAGTGCTGTTTTCTGTTAGGAAGCAGCCTGTGAAAACAGTGTGTTTTACTATTTTTTAGTTAGACATCTGGATGTTTTTGACATATATAAAGAAGTATTTCTCTTTGTCAATATATTTTCATGTGTTTTAAATATTAATCACATAGGAGCTTCAATTTTAAGTTCAGATTTACAAAGTATTTTTCTAGAATTTTTATAGATGAGTACAGGGAATACTTTCTTTCCATGTTTCTCTGAAAAAAGAGGGTATTTTGCAACATGAAAACTTTGCCTTCACTGTCTTTGGGGGGCATATTTTCCTTTCCTGCAGGAAAGGATTTCACTGCCAGTGGCCTCGTTTGTAGAGAGGTGGAGGTACTGCAAAGAAATCTGTTGCTGTCAGGAAGGACAGCTGTTGAGATATCCGAGAGAAGGAAAATCTGCAATTCATTCCCTTTTTTAGCTTTCCCAAACAATTCACTGCAGACTTGTCTTTCCACTGAAGAGGAATAAAAGTCTAAGAGTTTTTGCCACTGTCATTTATTCAACACCTAAAGAAATAAAAACCAATCAGATACTAATTCATCTGTCAATAACTGTGGCAAAAATGTTATTACAGAATTTGTCTGGCATGGTAGATATTAGTGAAATTATTTGAATTGTACAAACAATAGATTCTAGAATATGCTGTTCTCAATATAAGAGGAAAACGTTTAGTTTTTCTGATGCATTAAAATAATTTTCAACATTATAAAAGAAAACGATCCTCATGGGTAGCTAGATTGCACAAAAGAAATAATTGCATTAGTACAAAATGTTGCTGTACTGTTCTGGAAGCGTAACTATTGCTTAATATTTCAGTGTGGCTCAAACACACAATTGCTTCATGTCTTTCAAGAAGACTTCATTTTGGGATACAAACCACATAAGGAAGATGTGGAAGGGAAGGAAACAGAGATATTTTTCCAGCCATCACAAGGTATAGCATAAAAATAACTAATATGAATGAAGTAGGTACCAAAAATGTTCTTAAAGAATACTGAAATCTAGCCGGCATATGCTAGCTTCCTTTTTAATGAGAATCTGTAGAATTCAGTAAAATGGCTGTTTCATGTTGCTCGTATGAATTGTTGTTTACATGGTAATGGTATTAAACAAAGGCATTCTAACTTGCTTAGAGTGAAACATTTCAACTTATATGACAAAGTCCGTTTTTCAAAATGCTATATGTTATATATAAAAATGTGTACAAAATAGAACAGAAGTGTATTTTCTGCATCAATATGTAGTTCCAGGTGATAAGGTGAATATATGTGACTTCCAAGTTAATACAATAGAAAATAACTGGGGAATTTGGTAGTAGACTTAAAACTTTAAAAGAAAAAGGAAGAAAGCAGGGAGGTGGAAAAGAGTCTTTACAATCTAGCAAAACAGTTCAAACTTAATGGGAAGGCAAATATATCTAATAAATTAGATTTGCCACTAATATTCAGGTTGTCTGTAAGTCAGTCTGTCTCTTTATTCTCATAATTCTTCTGTAGCCATGAGCAAACAAAATGTAAATTAAAAAATGAAATTTAACAAGTCAAGTGCCAGATTTTCCCCCTGGGATGGGGTAATCCTGGTCATACTTACAAATTGGGGGATGAAAGGCTGGAGAGCAGCCCAGCAGAAAGAGATCTGGGGGTTTGGGTTGACGGCAAGTTGAATATGAGTCAACAGTGTGCCCTGGCAGCCAAAAGGGCTAACCATGGCCTGGGGTCATCAAGCACAGCATAGCTAGCCGGTCAAGGGAAGTGACAGTCCCACTCTACACTGCACTTGTGTTGGCCCCACCTCGAGTACTGTGTGCCGTTTTGGGCACCTCAGTATAAGAAGGACATCAGACTATTAGAGTGTGTCCAGAGGAGGGCGACCAAGATGGTGAAGGGCCTCGAGGGCAAGACTTACAAGGAGCAGCTGAGGTCACTTGGTTTGTTCAGTTTGGAGAAGAGAAGGCTGAGGGGTGACCTCATCACAGTCTAAACTTCCTCAAGGGGGGCAGCTGAGGGGAAGGTGCTGATCTCTTCTCTCTGGTGACCAGTGATAGGACACGAGGGAATGGAATGAAGCTGCGACAGGGGAAGTTCAGACTGGACATTAGGAAAAGGTTCTTCGCTGGGCACGTGGTCAGTCACTGGAACATGCTCCCCAGGGAAGTGGTCACAGCACCAAGCCTGTCAGACTTCGAGGAGCATCTGGACAATGCTCTTAGTCATATGGTTTAGTTTTAGCTGATCCTGCAAGGAGCAGGGAGTTGGACTTGATGATCCTTATGCATCCCTTCCAACTTGAGATATTCTATGATTCTATGTACTCTTTGAATGGTACTCTTTGAATATTTTATTTTATAATCAAGCAACTTCTTTCAAAGAGGAAAACCATTTTTTAGTATCAATAATTTTTTGAGAGTCTTCTGTTACTGAAAATTACTTATGTTGAATGTAAACTTCATGATAGTGATAATATGTTTAAATTACAGGGTATCGTCCACCACCTTTCTCAGAGAAGTTCTACCTAGTAGTAATTGAAAAAGATAGTAATGGCTGCTCTGTTCTTCAGATGTGGCATCTTCATCTCAAATCTGTGCAAGCCTGTTTAGGTGAGTGACTGTAATTTTCTTACAGACAGACATTTATTTTAAATAATATGAAAGAAAACTTAAAGCTTCGTGGTTTATTTTAAAACAAATTGTGTCACCTTTGTCAAGCAGAAGCCTCAAAGTCAAGAGTATTTGGAATAATTTCTCAATGCAATAGAAGCAGTAAGATTCCTTACAAACATTGGTTGCATTCTATACCAATCGCAATATAAACATTTGTTGATAGGGTGAGTAATGTACTTGAGCACTGGATTCTTTATTTTAAATTATCAGTATTTCAGAATGTTATGGGTATCTTAAAACAGTCAGTCATAGCATGCAATAAAACCTACGTAGCCTGCACACATCATATAATTATTTTCTGTGTAACTTAACTACTGCTAAGAAAAATAAACCTGATTATAGGATATTCATGCCTTGTCCTTACTTAAACAATTTTTTTAACGCTATTGGCAATTTTTTTTTCTTATATAGCAAAACCAACTGAAGGTACTTCATCAGAGAATAAGCTTAGTGTACCTGAGCAAAAGACTGTCGATTCTTCTCCAGATATATCACCTGGCATAAGTCCCATTCCACGATCTTCATCAATTGCTAATCTTCAGACTGCTAGTAAACTCATTCTGAGCTCCAGACTTGTGTATAGCCAACCTCTGGATCTTCCTGTTGGTGTAGAAGTAATAAGAGCAACTCCTTCAGCAGGTAGATTTAACGTTTTTTTTCTATCTAGTTGGTCCACTAATTTACCTCCTAGTTTATAGGATTGTAGATAGATATCCTCAGATAGATATATAGATCTCCTCAGCCTATCACATTCTGATTTACTGATAAAGGGAACATGGGACTAAAAAGGCGCTCTCAAATCATGTCCTTGTCATGTTACCCTTTCATAAATGTATGAAGTCCCCACAGGAAAGCTGTTCCTGAAAATTCCTGCTCTTATAGTTGGAAAGTTAACTTCTAGTCTTAATTTATTAATGAACAATTTATACCTGCTTGTTCATCTGCCAGCATTAATGCATTGGGTATATAGTGTTTTTTTAATCTGATGCACTTACCCCTTTCTTCTGTTTGTCTGTCTTTCTGTGTCTCTCCTCTCTCTTCCCCGCCCCCGGTTCATTTTGGTAGGCTACATGAACCTAATCTTAACTTCCTTAATCTCATCTGATTAAGGCTTTGTATTCCTCTCATTATTCTAACAATCATTCTCTGAGTTAGTTCAGTTCCAGCTTATCATCTTTGAATAGTGACCAGAACCGCAGATGATGTGTAATGTTCAAGCTGTAAGACTTACCAGTCTTAATACATTTGCCCTTACCCAACTCCAAATCAGAAAAATAATACCAGGTTGTAAAGTTCCCTATCAGTAGTTAGACAGTGTTGTGTCTGCCTTATTCATATCAGCATTCTACTTTATATTACTAAAAGTAAGTATGTTTGTTTTAACTTCAGGTCACCTGAGTTCTTCATCAATATACCCAGTCTGCCTTGCACCTTATTTGATAGTAACATCATGTTCAGACAACAGAGTGCGGTTCTGGAGATGTACTGTAGAGACAGACCTAAACAGCAAAAATGAAGAAAGGGAAACATATCATTGGAGAAAATGGCCTTTAATGAATGATGAAGGAGAAGACAACAGCAGTACAGTGAGCATAGTAGGAAGGCCAGTTGCTGTTAGCTGTTCTTACACAGGACGTCTTGCAGTAGCATACAAACAACCCATACAGCATAATGGTTTTGTTTCCAAAGAATTTTCCATGCATGTTTGTATACTTGAATGTGAGTCTACAGGAGGATCAGAATGGGTTTTGGAACAGACAATTCATCTGGATGATTTAGTTAAGGTTGGAAGTGTACTGGATTCAAGGGTCAGTGTAGATAGTAATTTATTTGTTTACAGTAAATCAGATGCTTTTTTGAATAAAGACAAATACCTGGTGCCCAGTATCAAGCATTTGGTGCATTTGGACTGGGTATCAAAAGAAGATGGTTCACATATATTGACAGTTGGAGTTGGTGCCAACATCTTCATGTACGGAAGACTCTCGGGAATTGTAACAGATCAAACCAGCAGCAAAGAAGGAGTAGCTGTCATTACTTTACCACTAGGTGGTAGCATAAAACAAGGTATAAAGTCAAAGTGGGTGTTGCTTAGATCGATTGATTTGGTATCGTCTGTAGATGGCACTCCTTCACTGCCTGTTTCCTTGTCCTGGGTGCGAGATGGTATACTGGTAGTGGGAATGGACTGTGAAATGCATGTTTATGCCCAGTGGAAACACGCTGTCAAGTTTGGTGATGGAGAAAGTGATGTTTTTACTACTGAAGACTCAGCAACACAAGATCCGCTCAAAACAAGCTTGATAGCGAAGAAGACCAGTGTAATTGATGGGGCAGGTATTGTGGATGATGTTTTTGGCACTCCAACTGTAATTCAAGATGGTGGCCTTTTTGAAGCTGCTCATGTTCTTTCACCTACTCTACCCCAGTATCATCCAACCCAGTTATTAGAACTTATGGATTTAGGTAAAGTTCGCCGAGCTAAAGCCATTCTATCGCATTTAGTTAAATGTATTGCAGGAGAAGTTGCAATAGTTAAAGACACAGAAGCTGGAGAAGGAACTGGTCCTAAACGCCATCTTTCTCGCACCATTAGTGTAAGTGGTAGTACTGCAAAGGATACCATCACAGCTGGAAAAGATGGTACTCGAGACTACACAGAGATAGACTCAATTCCCCCACTGCCACTGTATGCGCTGCTTGCTGCAGATCAAGATGCCACTTATGTTTCTGAAGAAACTTCTAAAATACCTCAGGGCTCTGAAGATCATGCTAAGAGAAAAACAGAGGATCAGTACTCGGATCTATTCCAGATTCAGCCTGTTACAACTGATGACTTTATTGATTTCGAGCCTGAAAAGAGGGAGGGTAAATCCAAAGTTATTAATCTGTCACAGTACGGTCCAACTTACTTTGGCCGAGAACATGCTAGTGTCCTTTCAAGCCACCTGATGCACTCAAGTCTGCCAGGCCTCACTCGACTGGAGCAGATGTTCCTTGTAGCTTTGGCAGACACTGTGGCCACGACAAGCACTGAACTAGATGAGAACAGAGATAAGAATTACTCAGGTTAGTAACTGACATATTATTGAATTAACATTCTTGTTCTTCTCAGCAAAGGTAAACTTAGTGCTTGGGTATTTGGGGATAACAAAGCTAAAAGCTAGCATCAGTTATTCAGATTAGATACAGTAAGAGAGAAAAACACTTAAATATAAATCTCTGCTTATGTTTCATACATAACAAATAACTTGTAGTTGAGGTTCTCAGCAAGTTTAGAAACATACATTCCTCACACACTGCATATAAGTATATATGCCTCTTGTAGTTACCTGCATGTTCAAAAGTCAGTATTTTGTATTTGACAGGAAGAGATACCTTAGATGAATGTGGCTTACGGTATTTGTTGGCTATGCGCTTGCACACCTGCCTTCTGACATCACTCCCACCTCTGTATCGAGTTCAGCTGCTTCACCAAGGTAATTATTAGAGCAAAGTATTGCTTTCATTTGATCCACTTGAGCTGACAGGATCTGGTTATGTTTGATTTATAATATTATGATATTTCTATTATCTGCATATTCATTTTAGATTGTGTCTATTCCATTAAGGCCCTTATCATACAAAGGCTTAGTATATGCTTCCCTACATGCACTGTGAATAGAAAAAAGTATAGCTCTAAAACAGAAGGAAGATTCAGTTTGCAGCATGAATAGGTTCCCTAAGCAGATAACATACAGATTGTATATGTATTTCATTGTTTCTGCTGGAATAATGAAGATACTGCTTTACATGAGCATGTCTTTATCTTACTTTAAAGGTTATTTTATTATTTTCATCACAGCAGGTTTTTTCCTTTGCTCGATCTGAGTAAATGCTGTTGTGAAATACAGGAAAGAAAAGAAGTTACCACCTGAACAGCAGACAGAAAGGTTTCTGGCCCAGAATGGGTCTGCCTCTGCGATAATAGAACATTTTTTCTTCAGTCTTTCACCATATAACTCTAGTACATATATGAATGGGGTACTGGAAAATGATGCACTGAGGAGAGGACATCCCTAGTGAGCAAAAGGATATTTCAGCTGTTCCTTTAGCAGCTCTACTTCCTGTTGTGAGGGAAACAGTCCCTTCTTAGATCTACCTAACTCTTGGGTTGGAGATTCCACTTCGCATCTCTGACATATTCTATTTCCTTATTAACAAGTCTTAATCTTCTGAATTTTATTATCTTGCGTTATTGTTTAGGCCTATCTACTTGCCATTTTGCATGGGCTTTTCATTCTGAGGCTGAGGAAGAGTTGATCAATATGATTCCTGCTATCCAGAAGGGAGACCCACAGTGGTCTGAATTAAGAGCTATGGGTATTGGTTGGTGGGTCAGGAATATCAACACACTCCGAAGATGCATTGAGAAGGTACTTTTTATTGCTTACAAATTATAGTTACATGCTGTTAGGTATGCCTTAACAGATACGCACAGTGACTTGTATATAGCAGATTCCTTTGTACTCCAGCCCAGCCAGGAGGCTGCATAACTAGTTTTTTCTATGCCAACTGATGTTGGCAGTCCTGGCTTACAAATTTCATTATTCAATAGTAAGATATAATACAACTGATCTAGGGAAAAGCCATTTCTGAAGCACGTAATTTCTCTCCCCATGTTTTACGGTATGTTAAAGATCATATTAAATACTCTATTTTAAGAATAATCTTGTTTTCAGATATATGAGACAGTATATATCTATAGATTAAACAGGGAATTATGCTTTGAGTTCATTACTGGGTTTTATTTAAGAAATAAATATATCTTAAAATATTAGTCAATAAAAACTATATAAAAGGTCTTTTTGCAAATTTTCTATTTTTTATAATGGAGTACTACAGAACATAAAAGATCTGAACTGCAAATAAATGCAGGTTTTACTCTTCTGAAGAGTTGCAAAATTACTGTTTTACAGAAATATGCACCTATATAATGTAAAACCAAAATAACACCAAATCTCATTTGCACGCAGGGTTTTCTTGTGGGAGGTCTAGTAATGGATAAAATGCAAGATATTTTTGAGATAATATTTAAAACTGTTTTCCATAGGTACCAATGAGATTTAAATCCTTACTTTAGTAAGAATTTCAGCTTTCTTGTAACTTGAAGTTTGATGGATTTGAACAATTACTAGCTTTTGCTTTGAATTACAAATAATGCAATCTCTGAAATGTCTGTGGAACAGAAGTATTTATTAATTTACTAAATTTCCAAGTCATCTGTTGTAAAAATACATTTTAAAAAGTTACAGGATACTCAGAGAATCCAGGAGTAAAACTTAATTATCCTAGTACTCCAAATCAAATGCAATTACATTTGAGTCCTATACAAAAAACAGTGTTCATTAAAGAAATACTTGTATTAGCTTAAGTATATGTAAATAGTGGATTGCAAGAGGAATTTCACCTAATAGTATGAGTTACTGTAAAACTTTTAAAGAAAAGATTTTTTTTTTATTTGCACATCTGTAACGTCCCATCGTGGTTGAGAGGGGTTAATATCTGCAGTAGTGCTGTTTTTCTGACTCTTAAGAACATTTACAGTGTAATGAGAGCTGTCATATATGAATAAAACATTCTGACAGAAATTACTGTTGCTTTGTAGAAATAATACAGTCACCTAGACCATCCTCCCTGACAGAGAACATATGTTATTTAGCTAAAAGCAGCCTTTATATTTTCAGTAATAATAGTAGGTTTTGTTTATTACAGGTTGCAAAAGCTTCATTCCAGAGGAACAATGATGCCTTAGATGCTGCACT
This sequence comes from Mycteria americana, assembly GCF_035582795.1. Classification (NCBI taxonomy): domain Eukaryota; kingdom Metazoa; phylum Chordata; class Aves; order Ciconiiformes; family Ciconiidae; genus Mycteria; species Mycteria americana. Next base: position 57,604,037 of record NC_134370.1, on the reverse strand, counting down.
TTTTTACCTTGCTATGAAGAAAAAGGCAGTGGTGTGGGGTCTGTTTAGGTGAGTTCTGCTAACTCGTAAGTTTGATTAAATCTGAATTGAACCAGGAATGCAAAGCAGAACTCATTCAAGATTAGAGTTTAATTTAAAGTGGTGATGTTCAAGTGATTGTATGCTAAGGTTATATAATTAGTTGTATACATTGCATTTCTTTATGCAGGTCCCAGCATGATGAAAAGATGACTGCCTTTTTCAGCCACAACTTCAGTGAAGATAGATGGCGCAAAGCTGCTTTAAAAAACGCTTTTGCTTTGTTGGGAAAACAACGCTTTGAACAATCAGCTGCGTTTTTCTTGCTAGCAGGTTCACTGAAAGATGCTATAGAGGTATCTACTTTTGAGAAATTAAGTTTCAATTTCTAATTTGAACTATGTAACTGTATCCTTACAAGCTGTTCTCTGCTGGTCTTTTCACAAATTGTGGCAGCACAAATGATATGGTATGTCTACACAACTCCCTTGTGCCCTGCAGACATACCATTTACCTCCACACTACTGTGAAAAGCAGCTTGGAAGCTGATCTGAAGGCCAGAATAATTGTTCAGATACATGAGTCCTCAGTGGAAGCAATCTCGGGAATACCAGTCATGACCCTTCTGGCAAAACTTCCTGTTTGATGAGCATAGTTAAGTTGTAGCATTCTGTTCAGCCTCCAGCTATTCTGCATGACCTATCGTTACAACATTAAGTAAAAAGAGAAGTCAGAGTTCTCTTCTGAAGCAGCCCTAAGATCCCTTTTTAGTGGAGCTGTGATGTTGCCTGCCACAAGGGAGGTGGGGAGCTGTAAGTGGGATCATAACCTAAGCAGTACCTCTCAGGAGAGAATGGGAATTAGAGAACCTTTAGTTATCCTGCCTATTTATATGCAGTATGTTTGTCTTTACCTGAAAACAAAGATTTTCCCTTAGAGATGTAATTCTGCAGATGAGACTGTGTGAAGAATGTCTTACCAGTGATGTATTAACATTAAAGTTGGAAGTTATGTTTATTCTACTAGGTAGAATAAACACCTTTATCTTTACTTCTGCCATATTAATCTTTGACATGCTGATGTACTGCTGTGCATATCATAATTCCTGAAATAGAAGAAAGTACACCTCTTTCCAAACACAGAAGAAAATGTTACTTAGATATATATCACCACATTTTTGACCCAAAGATGAATATATACTTTAAAGAACAGATATCATGAGAAAAAAATTATCTCTTCTGTAAACATATATTGCTATTCACTTCATTGTTATATTGAAGAACTACCTTTCCCTCATAAAGCAACCTTTTCTCCACTTCTTATCGTAGGTGTGCCTTGAGAAAATGGAAGACATCCAGTTGGCTATGGTTATTGCTCGTTTATATGAATCAGAGTTTGAAACCTCTGTCACATACACCTCCATTCTTTATGAAAAGATTTTGGGTTGCCATAAGGATGGAGCTGGGTTCAGCTGTACTAAATTGCATTCTGATCCATTTCTGAGAAGCATTGCATACTGGATAATGAAAGATTACACTAGAGCACTGGACACGTTATTGGAACAAACACCTAAAGATGATGATGAAAACCCAGGTAAGGGAAAAACATCAGTCTGATGGGACAAACTTATTCAGACAAAGTAGAGAAGAATAAACTTTCTCTGTATGTATGCAGTCCCTTCTCCTGAGATGCCATTATGCTGAAATCATACAATTGGCTTATGTACTGGCTCGCTCAATTTCGTTGTCGTCTTTAAAAAAAAAAAAAAATCTTTTTCCAATTTCTTCCAAGGACTTGTCTCCAACCCCCCAATATCAAACTTAGTTCTGCTGTCAGATAAGCTCAGGAGGGCCTTCTTTGGTACTTCCCTACAATACCCCTCTACTACTGAATGCTGGCTAGTCTTTATTCGAATGGACTTAAATTCTCATTCTTGCTTCTAGGAACTAGCAGTGTTCTAGCAGGATTTCCTATTCTGTCTCTTCTGAGATTAATGTTAAGTGACAAGTGGCTACACCTGTTTCTGTGGCATATTCCCTTCTTTGGGGAAATCTCTACCTGGCTGATCATGTCAGCTTTTTTTAGGCTTAGCTGAGTGGAATATAGAAGTGAGGCAAATGAGATAATTTAGTATCTTTCTACTCATCCAGCTCATACCTTTAATCTTTTTGTGGGGAATAGGTAATTATTTCATTTTGTTTTGGCAACTAGACCCAAAACTGTCTTTGTTTTTGTCTTTTGACTAATCTCTGTAATTCAGGAAATATTGTAAAACAGAATAATACCATTTTAAAGCCATTTTCAATAGATGTCATATCTGTTTAATTCCTTAGTTATTGTCAAGTCGTGCAATCCTGTGGTATTCAGTTTTTACAATTATCTTCGGACCCACCCTTTGCTCATCCGAAGATACTTCAGCTCACCAGAAGGGACTTTGGCCACCTTAGGCCTAAAAACTGAGAAAAGCTTTGTTGATAAAATTAATCTTATAGAAAGAAAATTATTCTTCACTACTGCAAATGCTCACTTTAAAGTGGGATGCCCTGTACTAGCTCTTGAAGTCCTTTCCAAAATTCCAAAAGTAAGAAAAAAGTCTACCATAGCTGCAGAGAAAAATTCATCTAGTCCTCCAATACAGGCTGGTGTTTCAGATTCTAAAGCCCTAATGGATGGTGCTGGAAGTGGTGATATAGACTGGTCAAAGCCAATTTCAACTTCCTTTGCTTTGGATAATACTGTTGAATCTTCAGCACAATTTGACTGGAGTCAACCAGCAGTAAAATTTGATGATGAGCCCCTCACTCTTGATTGGGGTGAAGACAAAAATGAGTCAGACGAAGAGGACAAGGATGTTGGTATAATTATGAAAAACTCAAAATCTGGTTCTAAGAATGGAGAAGATGATGAGAGAACCTCAGACACCAACATCCCACAAACACCACATGGGGAGATTTCTGATGCAGGAGCCACTGAGGTTGATGTTATTGCTGAACAACTGAAGTTCAGAGCCTGTTTGAAGATCCTTATGACTGAATTGAGGACTTTGGCTACAGGTTATGAAGTAGATGGAGGAAAGCTCAGGTTTCAGCTGTACAACTGGCTTGAAAAAGAGATTGCTGCTATGCATGAAATATGCAACCATGACGCAGGGGGCAAAGACTATTGTAAAACATATACCAAAGTAAATGGGGATCTACTTGATCACGACGATATTATGGATAAGCCAGACATTGGTTCTTATGAACGGCACCAGATAGAAAGACGTAGGTTACAAGCAAAACGAGAACATGCTGAAAGACGAAAGTGGTGGCTGCAGAAGAACCAAGCTCTTCTAAGAGTTTTTCTAAGTTATTGTAGTCTTCATGGGGCACAAGGTGGTGGTTTAGCATCTGTAAGAATGGAGCTGAAGTTCTTGCTGCAAGAGTCACAGCAGGTAAAACAAATTCAACTAATTTCTATTCACCAAGTGTGAACAGTTCTGGACTGTTGGTTTTGTCAAATGTTTAAGTTTGTGCCTAGATGCTTCTTATGTTCTGCAAGTCTAATGGTCAAGATCATTTTAATGTTCTTGGAGAAAGAACTTAGAATTTAAGTGTGTTGCTTTACCACATCCTGATTATTTGGTTCTTAAGAATCTGTTATATGACATGGAGAATTAGGCTACCTATAATTATGGAATATAAATGTTGCTGTTTATATTATAGCTGCAGCATTATATGTGTGTTCCAATGAAACTTTAATTTTCATCACAATGTTCTGGATACCTATATAATAAATTCACAGTTGCTGAAATATGACAAAATCTCATTCCCTACACCTCTGCAAATCATGCAAAGGACCTACAAGGAATGGGATCTTAGCTGCAAGGCTCAACAAATAATACCAAGTCAGACAGGGTAGTAGTGCTCCCTTTTACTATATTATGGCACTTTCTACATTTATTTCATACAAAAAGAGATATTTTCCAGCAAATGTTAATGACTAACCTGAGCTACAGAGGATAATCTGATACTGGGCAAGTCATTTAACTTGCTCTAGTCCTAGATTGCTCACATTTCAAATAGGAGCACTAGACAACTGTTTTGGCGATACTAGCCTTAGCACATACTTTTAAGAATAAAAAAAAATTTTGTTCATTTCCACTTGAGAAACTCAGATTAGTGCAAGCTTAACTTTTGTTATTAAACTCAGACCAGTGAGTATTATGTCAACTCATGCTACTGCAAGTGCATTCTTGGTTAGTGTTTCGTAATAGACAATCCCAACACTTCCTAATGAGCTACATAAAAATGTTCTTCCTGCACTAAATCAAAAAGTGTTCCAGCAAACTTGGCTATCAGCTCTGATCCATGTTATTATAGTAAATAAGAACTTACTTTTGACATCAGTCACAGTGAAATCTTGTCTGTACTGAGTAGACAGGAGTGGAAGAGGATAGATAACACTGGTAAAACATTTAAGATGTAAAATTATCTTTTTTTTTTTAACTTTTTTTCTCAAAGCAATAATTTTAAATACAATCTTTTCTTTTAAACAGGAAACTACTGTAAAACAACTTCAGTCTCCACTTCCATTACCCACAACACTACCGTTGCTTTCTGCAAGCATAGCGTCCACAAAAACCGTGATAGCTAATCCTGTGCTGTATTTAAACAACCACATCCATGATATTCTTTACACTATTGTGCAGATGAAATCACCACCACATCCTAATATTGAAGATGTCAAGGTAATGAAAAGCTTTCAGGAAATGCTAAATGATTTTTTATAAAATGGGGAGTGAGCATGCGAAAATAAAATGTGGTGTTGGAGTTAACTTTTCAACACTTACCCTTTCACAACACTGGCCTTCTCCCTTAAGTCTGGCAAACTGAAAACACTAGTTAACCACTTGCTTTCCCACATCTTTTTGAATCCGATTAGTTCCCTTTCATCCAAATTCTGGTCATTCTCAGGAAACTATTCCAAATGTGAATGTTCACTAAAACACTGAATTCTTGGCTCTTAAAACAATATGATCATGTAAGTTAACTAATTATCATCATTCTGGTCAAATCCTGTAGGGAGATTAATGAATGTAGAGATGGGAGACTGTAAGTTACATTATAACCTTCTATTAATATAGATATTATAAACCTCACTCTAGCACGGATTTCCTTAAGTCTACTGATTTTTAAGGAATTGTGGTGAATTACTTTTACCTAACTCCATACTCTGGGGTGAATAAATTCTGTTCAGATTCAGTAAATAGAGGGGAAAAAAGCCAAAGAGCCTGAGACTGACACAGTTAATTAGTAAGAAGCTAAATCATTATTTTGTAGGTTTAGATCAGTATTCATATTCATTAAACTAATTTGAATTTCTATTGACTAAATGAAAGTAGGGGAAAAATTAGGAAACTAAATGGGTTGTCCCACTGCAAGGCAGTTAAGTTTCTAAAACTGTAACCCAAGCTCATTTACATCTCATTTTCTCTCAGTTGACTCGTATTCGATCTTGCATTATGCTACAGCAAGCATCTTTCTTACTCTAAAAACTCATACTTCACATGCATTTTCTTTCAAAAGAGAATTCAGAAAGAAGAGCTGACACTTCCTAACTGCAAAAAAACTATGTAGATAATTCATAGCTTTAATCTAAGGTCTAGCATTTGATTAAATGGAAAGATGGTAGGAAAAGATGGAAACGAACACAGGGTGTGTTTAAAAAAGTTTACATTTTTAGCAGTTTGACAGTACCATTTTCTTCACACTGTGGATTTCATCAGATTTCCAAGAAATCCTTGCATTTCTTCTGTTTAAGAACTGGAGTGTTTCTGTTGCATTGTGAGGCAATAATGGAGTATTACTCTTGTTACTCCTGGAGACTTCTGGAAATTTATAAGCACATAACTGAGGTAAAAAAGAGATTATAGATAAAACAATCATACAATGATTACACAAACTTTTGTATTTTATGCATATTGAGCAACTACTACTACTACATTGAACGGCAATGTTATATAATAAGGCTTCCAGGAATCATTCTATCAAATTCATTATCATAACAGGACATACTTAATCACTCCTTCAGCATACTCATTCATTGTGGCAGTTCTATATTAGAATAAAGTTAATTATCTTGACATAATATTAGAAGGTTTTGACTGCAATCAAATGATCTTGAACAAGCAGTTGTGATTTTCAAAGTACTGTATTGTAAACTTAAAGTAACATTCAGATACTAGTTCCTGCACTTGATTTAAAACTAGGACATTCCTGTATAACACATTTCCAATGCTGTTTAGAGAGAATTGTATTTTACTCACCTTTTATATAAAACTTAGTATAGCTTATTGGCTCTTTTTATTCTAGGTGTACACACTTCATTCTTTAGCAGCTTCACTTTCTGCATCCATTTATCAAGCACTATGTGACAGCCACAGCTACAGGTAAAAATAGAAGTTTTCTTACAGTCCTACATTTGGAGTATACTTTGTGTATCCAGAATGGAAATTCTTCATGCATGTGTTCATGCATGTAAAAAAGGGATTAAATATCTGTATATGGATATAGATACTTATACAGTTTACACATTGTTATCTTTGATATGCCAGATCAGTTTTACACAGATAAAACAACACCAATCATTCAGATTTTTTCCAATAAACAATAGGAATATCTGATGTCACTCTCACTTGGGATGCTTCTGAAAAATATTTGAATGCTGTTTTCCACAGCACATTCATTGCTGAATAGCAGTGCAGGGGAAACATTTGAGCCTAAGTTTTCAGGTTTCAGGCAGTTTATATTCCAAACTGGAACTGGAAGAGAATGCTGTAAAAAATATTTTTAAATATTCTTCAGAACAAATATATTATTAAAACTTTTGAAAAAGCCTTTTTCATATCTGGAGCTATGCACATAACATTAAAATTGATAATGCCACATGGAAACTTCTCAAGTTTTAATAAAAAATGTATTTTGTATACTGTGAAACAATAAAATTATTTACTTAGTCCTATAGAATTTTAATGTTGCATTTTCTGATTAAAATGAGAAGCATGTATATATACTATATTTTATCACAAAAATATTCTAAAATCCTTTCTCATCAGAAAAAAATTAATTTGTATTTAGCAGTCAAACAGAAGCAAATCAGTTTACAGGGATGGTTTATCAAGGACTGCTTTTGAGTGATCGACGCAGACTGAGGACAGAAAGTATTGAAGAGCACGCAACTCCAAACTCTTCTCCTGCTCAGTGGCCTGGTGAGACAAAAATAAGGTTACTTTTAGCACTACTGGACCAGCTCCACATTTCAAAATTATCTCGCTGTCCTGTAATATGATGGATGAAATGATGGATGATCAATGATGGATAAGCATTTCTGATTTAGTTCTCAAATTAATAACAGCCTTTAACTTTTTCACATATCAAAACGAATAAGAACGAACTTTCTATATGGCAAACATCTTGCTTGAAGAGACCACAATCTTTAGGATAAACTCAATAAGCTGATAATTTGTCATCCTAAAATGTTTTCCTCCAGTCTGCCTCACCCCGTAGCAAAGCCATTTCCATTAGCTGTTGCTAAAGTGCTGTCTTACATCTATGCTTTACTTGGTATAGCTATCAAAGCAACTAATCCCAATGTACAAGCATAAATTTAGGTTTTTGAGGTCAACTGTGGAAACAGTGCAGGAATTTCATAGGCAAGCTGAACTGCCCGTAGTATTTGCAGAGAGGTACAATGCAGAAGTCCCAGACCAAAGAAGGCTTTTTAAAATGTTGACCTTTATGATTTTAAAAAATATATTAATAGTATGTTTCATCTGAATAAAAGTATCATGTGGCTATTAGTGTATGTTTAACATAAAATGTAGAGGTGCTCCTATTAATTTAACATATAACTTTTTACATTCATTTAACATATAACTCCTATTCATTTAACATATAACTTTTCCTCTTTTCTCTTTGCAGGTGTGAGCTCACTTATAAATCTCTTAAGTTCAGCTCAGGATGAAGATCAACCAAAGTTAAACATCCTACTTTGTGAAGCTGTTGTAGCTGTCTACCTGAGTCTCCTTATACACGCCCTTGCAACCAATTCATGTAATGAATTATTTCGACTAGCAGCCCACCCTTTGAACAGTCGAATGTGGGCTGCTGTTTTTGGCGGAGGAGTGAAACTTCTTGTAAAACCTCGAAGGCAGTCAGAAAATATTCCAGGTACTTTATTCTCTAAAGGTCATACTAATGATTTGCATTTTATACCTGTTAGTAACCTAGTTGGAGAGATTTCCTTCCTTTTAAAGACAAAAACCAAGCAAGCAGAATTTAAGTATCTACTAGCAAGAAAACTGTTACATTAATTAAAAAGCAGAAAAAAATTAGTCTTGCAGTTGTCCTTTGTAATGGCACCCAGCACACTTTGAATTTGCCATAAAAACTGTACAGTTATTATATTGCTAAATATTACTGTTAGACGCTTACTTATAACACTTTTCAGGACTTTGTCATTATTTTTTAGTGAAAAAACCAGATGGTATAGATCAGTGTTAATAGCTATGGTTTTCTGTATGTGAGAGATGAGTGTTATCGTTTAATGACTCCAGTAACTTCGAAACAGTATTTCTGAAACCAATTTCTATTGCAAGATATTATTTCACCTTGCACAAGACCACAAAGAAGAAATATCAACTTCATCTGTCAGAATAATAGTTCATGCATATGTAAGCTCCAACTAAAACCAGGAATTTTGCAGACAGATGAGCATGTCTTAATACACTGCATGAGGAAAAGCAAAAGTGGAGATTGAATTCAGGCTCTGGAGACAAAGGCAAATACAACCATTTGTCATAGACTTCACACTGCAACAATACTGAAAATCGTGTCACACAGACTTTCAAAACAACGATAGGCTTGAAACTTATGCAAAAATTAGATGTTCCATATCTGAAATATAAAACAAAACGGTAGTAAGGCAATGCACCATTATAAATATGCACAACAGATATTTGTCATTCATGGAATAAATTAAATTCATTAGGGCAGTTGTTTTCACAAGATGCTAATATGAATAACTTACATAAAGTCATGTCTTCATTTGAGATGTATTCTGTTTTCCTTTAACCTACAAGCTGCTACAGCTTCTGATGTTTCAGAGGATGGTAATGAAGGTTTGTAAAAACTTGCAGTGTAGATGAATGTTAGTAGTGGCGCTTTAAAAAAAAAGAAAGTTTTTCCATATCTAGCTCCTTTGTAATAAAGTAAGTGTGATCTTCAATGTTGCCTGGCCAATAACGCTTTGAAAATAAATTCCACATTAATATTTTGATAACTATTAAGACATTTTAAATCATAACACTTTAAAATAGACTTCAGTTGTCAAAAAGCCTATCTCTCTATTCAAATTTTCTTCACTATCTTAAGAGATCCTTGGTTTATATTTTGAATAACTACTGCTACTTGTGCAGTTTACAGTTTAGTGAAATTTTATATATCCCTTTTATTCCTCAACAAAATTTCTTAATTTCTTTCTTGAGAAATTTTTCAGCTAAAAGCTTTTTACTTAAAAGTTACATCTCCTCAGAACTTAATCCAGATAATAAAATTTATTTATCATGATATATCCAATGTATAAATGCACAGTTATTGAATTTATCATAAGTGAACTTTTTGTTATGATTACGCTTACTTTATTTAAGCTGGCTTTGATTTCTGAATCAGTAGAAATTAGTACCAATAACAATGGTTTTAGTTGCTTCAGTTATAAAATACAGCCATTTCTAAAGATGCAATATTAATATCATCTTTTCAAATTACCTGAATTTAGCACCACCTCTTCCATCAGAAGAAATGGATAAACATCGCCGTCGGTTTAATATGAGAATGCTAGTTCCAGGAAGACCAGTAAAAGATAGCACTGTACCGCCACCTGTACCTGCAGAAAGACCTTCTTACAAAGAAAAGTTTATCCCTCCAGAACTCAGCATGTGGGACTATTTTATGGCAAAGGTAATTTAAAACAGAAAATATAAGTTACATTTCATAAAAGCATATTTCTTCTAAGTTTTAAAGGACAAAAATAATGTGAAAATTCTGAGTGCTCTTCACAGCAAGCTGCAGAATATCATCTTTGTAATAAAAGATGAAGAGCCTACAAGTCTAATACTTAACTTTCAAAACATGTCTCTTGTCAATAATAGAGATTAACACTTTTCCCCTTGCTACTTGTTTATGTTTTAGGGAAACTTATTTATAGGTTAAGTTGTTGTCATTTAAACTCTATGACGGTCATAACTAAGAGTTGAATATTAAGAGATCAGAAAACTGCTTTTATAGCAGACTTTTATTTTGCGTTGCAGCCATTTCTTCCTTTATCAGATAGCGGTGTTATATATGATTCCGATGAAAGCATTCACAGTGATGAGGAAGATGATGATGCTTTCCTCTCTGATGTACAGATCCAGGAACACAAAGATGCCAATTCTTACAGGTTAGCAGAAATTTCCAGTATTTTAGAATAATTATGTTGTGTGCTTACCTTTGCTTCCAAATTGAAGAAAATACAGGTCCTCTGCACTGTCCAGTTTAAGTCAAATAATTTTAGCACTGTGGATAGATTTATCTGTGGCAATGGGATTACAGAAATGACAAATTCTCATCACAGTAACAGTTCCCCATTTACTTGCCTAAAAACAACAGGATTACAAAGTCAAAGCTTTGCATTTTTGGGGGAGAGGAAAAAAACAAATAAACCCCTATCTTCGTTTTTAAGACACAAAGAACATGAGGTACCACAATGGCAGCTCTAGAATGATATTTAGACTACTGATTCAAGCAGATTTTTAGTTTTTGAATGAGGGGCAGATTAAATAGAACACTTAAAAAATAGAAAATGTTGCAAGATAAAATGAAATAAAGTGGATGACCTCAGCATTATAATAATGGAGAAAAATGATGGCTCTTTTATGTGTTCAAGTCTCTCATTAGTCCTTACAGCTATTCTGTATAAGATTTGTATCTTTAATATCTGCAAGACTCTTTCAGTGTGAAAGCTTCTGCCATGAATGCCAGACTCAAGTAATGTCTTGTCTGTATTCATCGTGATTTCATGGAGAATTTCAGGAGGTGTTTTAGGGGGCTTGTACTTCTCAGTCTTGCAGAGGCTCACGCAGGCACACTCTTTTATCTGGGGGAAGAGTACAATAATCTGGGATTTGTAAAAGAGAGAAGGGGATACTATCTGTTACAGCAAGGTGCCCTCAGAGGCACCCTTATATTGCATAGTTGATATCAAAGTCGTTTTCTCTATGTGTCTGGTAAAACTCAGTGAACCATCTACACTGTTTTTCTAATCTGTGTACTTGGTAGAAGGAGAAAAATATTCTGCAGATAACTGTGTTAGTGTTGTTTTAACACAACTAAACATATTCTTTTTATACAGCTGGGCTCTTCTGCATCTGACAATGGTAAAATTAGTTCTGCACAATGTTAAGAACTTCTTTCCCATTGCTGGTCTGGAATTCACTGGTATGTTAAATTCCACTGTACATTTTAGTTTTCTGTGTAAGTGGCTTTCTGTCAGACTTTGCTTTATAATTTTCATTTTAAAATTTAAATAATTTAATACATTATTTTTTACAATTGCCAACAAGTACATTTCCTTTCAAGATTTTTTTTTTTGGATGGTTGTATTATTCTGGTTTTTTATACACACTGTAACTTAACTTATTTTTTTTCTTTAAGCCTTACTTTATTAATATTTCTGTTTAGATCTGCCTGTAACATCACCATTGGGCATTGCTGTAATAAAAAATTTGGAACACTGGGAACAGATTCTTCAAGATAGAATGGACCAGTTTGAAGGCCCGCCACCAAACTACATCAATACTTATCCTAGTGACCTTGGCGTAGGTGCAGGACCAGCTATTCTCCGCAATAAAGCAATGATTGAACCTGAAAACACACCATTCAAGTAAGTATTTTTTTCCTAGAAAAAACACATTCTTTGATCGTAGAAATACTAAAGAGTATTTCCACATAGAGTGAAACAGCCAGATGAAGGTTGGCTAGATCTTAGTTCTAGCCAGTGCTTTACAGAAACCACTTTCCCACATCCCTTTGTTCCTTCTTATGCAGCTGTCTCCTGCAGCAGCCTTTACTTACTCTGCTGCACCTTTCACAACTGCAGCAAGAAAGGAAAATAAGAAGGAAAGAGCAGAGCTTGGAGGACTACAAATCAAGGGCAGTGGCTCCTGCTGGGAAGACCCTATTCAACCTCTTTTACTATTCCTCCAGTAGCAGCTGTCTCCCACCCTATCTCAGCAGCAAAAGAAGAGTTATATAATACGTGTAGATGTTAAGAGGCGGAGAGAAAGAAAGTTGTAGTACAGTCCTTGTAAAGCCAATCCTCCTGTGTTTAGACCAATGTCATGCTTGCAGGTATCTTTAAATACAGATAGTGAACCATGTTTTCAACTCAAAAATAGCTTGTTTTTCTCAACATACTAAAATACAACTTTAGGTTTGCTCACTATATATGACTTTGGATTTGTGTGGTTGATACTGCTATAGAGTTTTATTAAAATATTCTTACAAACATGCACTGCTTCTTTAGAAATATTTGTCCTCAAATCTGAGGCAATTAATTTTATTTGGCTCATATATGAGCTAAATATTTATGAATTCTTTTGAATACTGAAAGAAATATGTAAGGAAATTCTGTAGGGCCAGCATACTTCCAACATAAAAGCAGTTTTAGTAGAGTGCAAATATAGACATAAATGCAAGTCAGCAGATTAAACTGTAGTACTTGGAAGTTAGTAACATAATGTGGATTTTAAAACAATGCAAGGAAAAAGTATCTCTTGATATTTGCCTTGAACAAATTAGAGCTTAAACTTTGGTTGGGTTGGTTTTTTTTCTTCAAGTTGGAATTTCATCTAAAGTCATTCAGCATTCAGAGTCTGTCTTTTTTTTTTTTTTTTTTTTGTCCACCTTTAATTGCACTGAAGCTTTTTTTTTTCCCTTCTTTTTCTGTTTTATCCAGATCAAAGGATTATTCAGCTCTTCCAGCAAAAAGGCTTTGGCATTTTCTTGTGAAGCAAGAACTTCTTCAGGAGACTTTCATAAGATACATATTCACAAAGAAAAGAAAGCAAAGTGAGGTAAACAAAGGATGGAACTTTTTTTTAAAAGAAAGCTCAATTATAACTGTTCCTCAGTCTCTTCAGTTTTGTTTTAATTTTTCTTTCAATTTTTTTGTTGGCATTTCAATTTCCTTTCTTTCATTTAACAGTGTTTGGATTTTTTTTTTAATCAACATGACTGTCATGTTGTTTATTGAAGTATCAACTGAACCGAATATTTTTAGACAAGACATACCTCACCTTACCTTTATGTATTTGAATACTGTCCTAATAAAGAAACAGAACATTTGCGATAACGGTAATAAGTAAATAAATTTGAGTATTCATATAATTTTTTTGTGTGTGTCATATTGAAAAATAAATTTAAATGAGCTATTACTTTGTGTATATGTATATATGCATGAGTAATATATACATATAAAAGTAATATTACATAGTAATATATAATATGGGGCTTTACGAATTGTACCAGTTAAAACTGTAATGAGTTCTAACTGAAAATTTAAACCAACACATAAGTACCATGGGAAATAAGTATACTATTTAATATCTTTAAGAATTCCTGTAAGTACGGAGTTTGTGTGTGTATTACTCCTCCATTTATTTACTATATCATACATTTTGTGTTCATCTAGGAGGCATTACATTTTAAGTGAGTTTGTTTAGATTCCTGTCTTAGTTTCTGTGCCTTTTATAAAAAGTTAAAAATACATTTGTCATCATTTACTGACAGAGTGGCCTTTAAAATCTAGTTTGGAATGTTTCATTCTTTTTTTATATTTGTTTGTGCATGTGTTTTGTGTTTGTGACTGTGTGATGTTATGTAGTCTGTAGAAGATCGTGTGGAGCAGGTCAAACAAAACTGCGTAGCAGAAGATCACAAAAACAAGGTAGTATCCCTTCTCCCAAACCTCTAGCACATTCTTAAAAGTTCTGTGGAACTGGCTTTTCTTTCTCTAATGTGACTAACAGAAACTATATGTTCTGTGTAGTCTGTGTGGCAGGCTTTTAATCGGTGAATTAACTTTGGATGTCCTGATAATTGGGATGAGTGAACACCTTGTAAATAGTGTTGCACACACAACTTTGTGTTTCTTACACTTAAATACAACTTTTGGCTTCTAGAACACCAAAGAGTATGAGAAGTCTAAAGTTTAGCTTCCTAAACAATGCTGAGGCCACTGAACTTTTCTTGCATGAATTTTGTATAGATTTTTGCAGTCTGAATGTACCACTACAAAATGGAGTTTCATGCTAATTGAAATTTCTTATAAATGTTTTGTAGGTTGAAGCAGATCTTGGCTACCCTGGAGGAAAAGCAAAAATCATTCACAAAGAATCAGATATGATAATGGCATTTGCAGTTAATAAGGTAAGCCTCACATACCACAGTAAGTGTAATAAAAAGGTCTTAATTATAGTTAGTATAAATTTTCTATTTGTGCTGCATAGGCAAACAGCAATGAAATTGTTTTGGCATCTACACATGATGTTCAAGAACTTGATATTTCAGCTCTACTGGCTGCTCAGTCATTTATATGGATCGGAGAAGAATATGACAGAGAGTCTAAAAGGTAGGATTGTTTCTTTGTGGTTATATTAAGAGTACTGGTTTATTGTGAGGCTGCATATATAATACCTGTGTAAGCGCAACTGGATCATACAAAAAAAGTTAATTACTCTTCTTCAGTAGGTTTCAGATTGCTTTACAAAGGAGTGAGGGAAGGCAAAAGAATTATTACTGTCTTTGTTTTACACATGGAGAAACTAAGGTTTTGAGGAGTTTGAGTATTTTGGGCATGTCTGCGCTGCACAGTGAAGTAAAATCCCACGGTACATAAGCTAATAAAGGAAGTGCTACGTTAGAAACACTGCAGTTGCATCATTGCAGTGTTGAGGCTAGTTGTGGTAGCAGGAACAGGTCAGGAATACATACACAGGTCAGGAATATTCCAACAATATTCTTCTCAAGAGAGCTTATATTCTCAACATCTATCTACCACAGTTAGGATCATCTGTTGCGGTTAAACACCAATAGCTTTGGAGCACGTGGAAGGCGTTTGTACAATGTAAGTGCAGGAATTATCAATTTATAGTCTCATTATAATCACTTCCTCTACCCACTGCCATTAGGCTCTTGACAATAAGACAAGCAAACAGCATTGGTAGCAAAGAAACATTTGTTTAAAGCAGAACACTGCTGTTCTTTTACAGTTCTGATGATATTGACTTTCGTGGTTCTACCACAACGCTAACTCAGTCAACTGCACCATCTTTTGGAGTGAATCAGATACAACCATCTCCATCTATGCCATGGTTAGGCAGTGGTCAAACTAGCACTGGAGCTGGTGTGGTAAGTACTTTTTTTGCATGCAGCTCAGGAGACTGGTACTTTTTTTAGCATATTATTTAGTAGAGAGACTTAGTGTGCATTAGTCATCATACTGTTAATTCAATGTTGATATAAAAGGCCTACAGTGACCAAGACCTGGCCAAAAAGAAGGCCAAACTAAGCATTTTCTTGTATATTGTGGCATAGAATTATTGTGACATAGAAAATAATGGGACAATCAGATTTTTCTCTTTCTTATGGGTGCTTTGAGGTAGGACCTGGAGTTTCTGGGGACAAAACAAACAAAAAAAGCCAACCAAAACCAGAACAATCCCAAACTTTAGGTTCTCGCATAGGGACTAATATCAAAAGCACACACATCAGCATCTCCTTAAATTCTTTGTATAATAGAAGATAATACTATTTGAACTTTCATGTCTAAAAAAGCTGTTATAAACAGGCTTTAATTATTACACTGCAACTAAACATAATTAGATGCAAATAATGTTAGCTTAACAGGCTTTTTTTAACTGGGGGACACTCACCATGTAGTAGTATAAAAAAAATTAAACTGTGTTCATGACTTTTTTTCAAAATTATTTTAAATTTTTATTTGTTTTGTATGAAGCTTATTAAAAGAAACCTGAATAACGTCAAGAGAATGGCTTCACATCCAGTCCATCAGTATTGTAAGTGAATCACACTTACTAGTATGCAATAGATAATTTTCTATAAAATACTTTAGTATTAATGAACATCTATCTTTTAATCTTAGATCTTACAGGAGCACAAGATGGTAGCGTTCGAATGTTTGAGTGGACAAGGCCACAGCAACTGGTATGCTTCCGGCAGGCTGGGAATGCCAGGGTTACAAGAATGTATTTCAATTCCCAGGGCAATAAGGCAAGTACAACATTTAGGATTTTCCCTTTTTCTTTTTCTTTTTTTTTTTTTTTTTTTAATTCATAAGGAAACATTTGGGTGCGCTGTGAACCTCTAAAACAGTTTTAACTGGTGACACACAAAACTGTTAAGATGTCCTAGAATGATGGCATAAGCAGTATCATATCATTCATTTTGGCTGCATATGGAAGCTTTGTAACAAACGCTGACCCTTATTCTCCTTTCTCTTCTATCAGCTTTACACTGCTATTCCGTATCCCATTTGCCGCATTTTCAGACTTTTTGTTCTCCCTGTTCTAAAATCTGTGTTCCCATGTGATGACTTTTTTAAATTAAACATTTTAAAAAAATATTACTTATTTTGTAGAATCAAACTTGTATGAATCTAGGCACGGGTCTTCAAGAAGTGCTTCACACTTCGCATTCTGGCCAAGATAAAGTTTTGACAGAATGCATTACCCAGAAGATATATATAATACAGCCTATTAGTTGAAGAATACAAGTATACTCCAGTACAGTGGAGAGCAGAAAGAGAGTACAAAAGAGCCATACGCTTTGGCCAGAAATGACTCTATGAGGTATACGAGATGCAGAAAGCAGAATGGACAAAGAAAGAAATTGGGAGGAATATCCACCTCTTCCATTTTTCATGTTGCCCATTCTGTTATTTTAGCAGGTGTTGTCTGCATTTTACTGACAAACTATTTAAATTCACTGTAGTTAAAAGCCATAAAAAGTGAATTATAGGAGTTTGAGCATGACTGTAAGATAGCTATAAAACAGCAAAGGTCAACATTTAGAAATAGCTGGAAATATAAAGTATCTCCCAGCATACCTATTTTCAGGTAGCATAAAATCTCATTTAAACTTTTTTTAAAAATTAGTGTTTTGATTATGTTTTGAGACATTGTAACCTTAACATCACATGGGAATCAATTTTAAGTAAGAAATTAAGATGTACTTGTTGTCCCCACTGCTTCACATGGAGGTCACTCAGGCAGGACTCATGAAACCTGACTAAAAGGAGAAAATATAAAAAATAATTCTAAATATTTCTAAAAACATTTTGTAAAATACTTACAGAATATGCTGTATAGAATATACAGTATTAAGTGTTATGCATTTTGGTTAACAAATATAACTCAGTCACTTTATCATTCATGATATAGTACAGTCCTTCCATAATTGTTCTTATCATGTTTTTATGGCATGCTATCATGCATCTTATGTTACTAAGCATTTTCAAGTAGAGTCATGGAGTAATGATGCCTCTGTAAGCTTTAGCATTTAACATTAGGATTTGAAAGATAAGCTTCCACACTTAAAAAGCCTCCATTTCCAGAAAAGAGTTAGGTATGTAGGAGAGCATCAATAATTAAATAATCATTAAACAATCAGCACTGAACTCACTTGGCTTCTAAACTACTTTTTTTGTACCTGATAATCATTGTTGTTTATATTTAATGTGCAGGCAATGGTTTGGTGTTTTAGGTGCATTTTTTTCCTGAAGTCAGCTGTTTACTGTCATGAAGTAAGCATCCAGTAACCAGTACGTTATGCTAATAAATGCAGTTCATTCCTTGCAGTGTGGTGTTGCTGATGGTGAAGGATTTCTAAGTATTTGGCAAGTAAACCAAACCACCTCGAATCCTAAGCCCTATCTGGTAAGTAAACAGAAATTTTTATTTTTATTTTTATTTTTTTATAGAGGAAAGTTAAATCTTTGAGACTTCAGACAGGCCAAGAGCATAAGAGTTTCACTGAGACGTTTTTGATATTGCTGCTTTTAAATTGGCATAGTTTATCACAACAACTGTAGAGTTTCAATGATATATCTTTGGAAAACTAACTGTACAATAACCATAAGCTGCAATGTAATTACGAATACTACTTCAGCATTACCCTTGTTTAAATTAAAAATCAGAGCTGACAGTAATGACTTTACAACCCCAAGACTTAGCAAAAATACACTCTGCAATTCTTTTCACTGCTTCTTAACAGTACATGAAGACCATGCTTAATTTGAAATTCAGACTATTGTGACACACTATATTGTGGATTTGTTATAGTTCACTTAGTATCTTTTTATTTTATACTGGATTTTTAATCCATTGCTCCATTCTCTGATGCTTCCAAGTGTATTGCCCGTCAGTTTTATTTAAACTTTGTTTAGAAGACTGCTTGTGTTATGCTATCAGTGACATCAGACTGATAGTAACTTTTGATGCACACTACAACTGGTAAGATTGCATCTTTTCTGTTTGTTTTGTTTTTAATAGAGTTGGCAGTGCCACAGTAAAACCACAAGTGACTTTGCATTTATAACCTCTTCAAGTCTAGTTGCTACATCGGGACAGTCCAATGATAACAGGTGTGTTTAAAGAAACAATGAGGAATTTCAGCAAAGCTTTCACCATTAGCTTGCTAGCTCTTGTGCATTAATGTGTGGCTGACACTTTAAGCCTCTGTGTTCTAAGCTTTGTTATAGCTTGAACTTGCCAGATGATTTCTTTGAACATCATTCCTTCAGTCGCTTGTTTCCCAAATTTAGTTTTTGTGAGGAGCGGTCAACAGTTAACCAGTTTTTTCAAGGTGTATTCCAAATGCAACTAGTTTGACGTGATGCTGTTGCTGGGGGGGAGAAATATGTTCAGCAAAGGCAAGATAATTCTTTTTCTCTGAAAAGAACAACTTCTATAATTTCTTGGTACAACCTAGGATTAGTACACATCTTAAAGGTAGAAAGTATAGTTCCACTAAGAAGCATAAAAGAGCATAGAAAGAATTAAAGCTCTTAACTCTTTGCAATATGCTCTCCAAGGACTGGAGAGAGTCAAGGGCTCCTCATTCAATTCTACCTTCTAGGCGTTGACATAAAGTGTGAGCACTTTCTGAGTCATGTCACCCCATGAATCACTTAGCAACAGACCATAACAACTTTTTTTCCCCCCCCTCAGAAATGTGTGTCTCTGGGACACTTTGGTTTCATCTGGTAACAGTCTTATACATGGTAAGTACTGCAGTGAAAATTAAACCTCTACTTCTTATTGACTAAGAAAATAGAGCATGTGTATGCATTTGGGGCAAGGGGAAAAACTTGCACTGGGGAACTGGTCTAAATGTGTTGCACACTAATGCAGGCACCAGAACTAGTACTATATAGTCTCTAGCATGATGTTAATCTGCTCTATATAGAAAAGTATGAAGAAATAAGGTCATACACAAAGCTAGTTTTGTGACAGTATTAATAAAGTCTGAAATATCTGAATACAGTCCTGAAAAAAAATTAACAGCTGACTAATTAAGGCTGCATTATTGAACTCTCATGTGTATGCAGGCTTTCACTTAAACTGGCACTTAATTCATATATCCAGTACTCTGCTGAAGCACAGAGGAAAAGACAACTGTAGGTTAGTAGAAGCAACTCCTGCCTACTGTCCTTGTCTTTCCGCACTTGGACTGGATTCTTAAAAAGATGTTTGTGTTTATTTAACCAAGTTTAATAATTTCATCTTTATGTAACGAACTAAAGCAAAATTCTATCATGTTGCAATATGAAAGAAAAATACCTACAAATCCAAATATAATACCCTGGGCTTTTAAAAGAGAAAATTTAACCATCATAAACATCTGCAAACGACTGCAGTACTTGAATAAGCAATAGGTGCATTCTGAGATTCATATTTTGAAACTAGCAGATTGCACAGAAGTTCAGCCTCATTTTAAAGAAATTGAGCCAGGGCTCCTATGAAAAATTGGTTAGGAAATTAGAATATAATAATAGGTATCTATAAGGTAATTAATATTTACTTTTAATTTTTCTAGTTCAGCTGTACTGTTTTTTTTAACTCAGGAATTTAGTTGAACTTAATATGATGAATTTTATATTTTCTCAATTTTTTAAATTCAGGTATGTGCCTGTATTCTAAAATAAATTAGACTGCATATCATGCTTTCTTGTGCATTAGATCTATATAGCTCTTACAAGAGCTAAAAGCTGTCAGCTGATATGACATTACCCATATGAAGGGATGTATGTGTCAAGTTAGAAAATATTCAGATAACAATTTGTAGAAGAAATGCATTTTAAGATCGAAAGCTACTTACAGTTGCACATCTGCTAAATTCTGACATCCTCCTTCTTCAGCCTTCACTTGTCATGATCACGGTGCCACAGTACTTCAGTATGCACCTAAACATCAGCTGCTAATTTCTGGAGGTAGGAAGGGATATATCTGCATCTTTGACATCAGACAGAGGCAAATCCTTTACACCTTCCAAGCACATGAATCGGCTGTTAAGGCCCTTGCACTGGATCCTTCTGAGGACTATTTTGTAACAGGCTCAGCAGAAGGCAACATGAAGGTAAGGTATCGGAGGAGCTGACTTGTATAGGAGTATTTAGCTGAAGTAGTGTATTGACATAGGTTGATCAGCATGCTGTAAGTAGCCAGATGAATGTGGTCACAAAACAAAAACAAACCCAAAAAACCCAAACCTACATTTGATATACAGGATGCTTGCCTTACATTTATAATGTAAACTTAAATATACTAATATCCTTCTAAAGCAAGTAGGTTTTGTTCTCCACTAAAGAAAATTAAACAGCCTTTTTGAAGCTGTGTGACTAAATTTTAAGTGGATAAAGCAAAGTGCATGATTCTGAAATCTTAGCTTTATTTTTCATTCTTAAAAATGTTCTGCTTTTGCCTTTGGATATTTCTCTTTGTAATACAGGGGGTGCTCAGTAACTTCAACATTGTGTAAAGTTTCTGTAACACCAAGTTCTGGTTTTTTCCCCTCAATGCTGTAGCCCCAGACAGCTACTGAGATGTCATAGTAGTAAGAAACAAACAAACAAAAGACCAAAACAGAAATACAGTCCCTGTTTTAAAGGGCTTATTTCCTGAATACTAAAGGAAGGAAATATAAGAACATGGTGAAGAGAAGGAGAATACAGTTTCTTTCCTTTTAGCTGGACTGCATACTGTTTAATAGGTGCTTTCTGTGCCTCTGCACACTTCATGGCCTGGTCTTGATGAGGGCTCCTGCAACTTAGGACACAACAGAAAGCTCAGACAGCTGTGTTACCACTCTGTATGCTTATTAATTATGCAGCTTACTCTCTGCAGCATTCCTTAGCATATAAGCATTTCCAGCTGCTGGAAAGCTGACAATAGTCATCTTGGATAAAAATGCAACCTGTCCATTTCTGTAGCTTTCACGGGGGGAAAGGGGGAAACCTGGGAGGGGCACTACTGATCAGGTACCTCAGGGCAGCTTCACCCTGCTGAGTAACCCACTGGTCCACATTAAGGTAGCCTTACACTATCTTGCCTTATGCTTCATCAGGAGCTTCTCAAGACTCTTGGACTTGTTGTAATTGTTGCTAATAGACAACAAAAAATACCCTTTATCTTTGCTGAATAGGGTTTACAACAGCCAGGAATCTGAAACATTGGGGAAAAAATACAAATCCTAATTTTAATCTCCTTTTGTCATTTGTCATTCTTTTGATACAGGTGTGGAGACTGACTGGCTATAATTTAATTCATTCATTTAAAAATGAACATGCTAAGCAGTCCATTTTCAGAAATATTGGTGCTGGTGTCACCCAGATTGAAACTGTGCAAGGCAATCGTATCTTCTCCTGTGGAGCAGATGGCACACTGAAAATGAGGGTTCTTCCCAATGCTTTCAATGTACCTTCAGGCATTTTTGACATTCTGTAGCATTATGTGAGCTAATCCTGTTTTTATATAATATCCCTTTAAGTAGCTGAAAACACAGTGATATGCACTGTGGAAAGGAAATATTCTGTTTCAAAGCAGTTACTCCAGCATTAAGTATTATAGGGAAAAAGGTTAAAAAAAAAAAAAGACTTTTACATAGGTATATTTTGAGTATGCCCATAAGGATCACTGGGGTGGAAATGCATGTACTGTATTGTAACAGCAAAGAATTAAATGCAGTACAGTCAGGCATAGGTGCATTTAGTAAGTGTGTTGTAAAGATTCTGACAATTGTCAGTCACTTAACAAGCACTGTGGCTCTACAAGTCAGTAAGCATTTCTGATGTGATTCTGATTATTTTTATTGCAGTTTTTCCCACTAATTGAAGCATGTATACAATTTCTCATTGTAAAATAGTTTAGTTTTAATTAAGGGTACTCAGTGTATTTGATTTTTGCAAGGAAGTGTAATGGATGCAAATGCCGTGGAACATGTGCAATCAAGAACGTACTGTGAGACATGTATCATTTTATGCTGAGAATTTTTTTTCCCAATTAGTATTAATACACAGTTGATACTGTAACTTGCACATCAACACATTTTTAAATGCAGTCTTTTTTAATTTGCACACTATTTTCCTTTCTTTGACAGCTATGTTTTCTATTGGACACCTGCCTTTACTTTAGGAATGTATTGTAAGCACTAAATGTTTGTAGTGAAGACATCCATGATTCTAGTCAGCTTTTAATTTTGAAATTCATTTGTCCAGAAAATACTTTATTAAATGAAGCTGTTAAGAGAATACCAATAGAACATATAATGCCACATTTCAGATGAATGTCAGGCTTTATGTGGCCAGCTAGTAAATAGTGGATAAAACTGGTAATTAAATTATTACCACAGTATATTGTATAAACTATGCAGAGTTCAGTATTGTTTGCTTGTAATATAACTAGCTACTGTTGTCAGATGTATTTTTCTGTTGTAAACAAAAACCATGTTCTTAAGAGACTGGAACGGATGTCTGCGTATTTAAATGTGTTAACAAACTGTCTTATTCCTCCAATGAAAATTTTGATGTCTGTGCTGTATTGTAAAATATACTAGAATAAAAAGCACCTTTCTCCAAAGGTGATTTTAAATTGCAGGCTACGAAGTATGGGAAGTATGAAAAGAAAGAAGAGTAAATGTCATTGTTTAGTTTTCCCTTTGTAAGTTAAATAAATTACTTTTATTTCATGGAACAGTCCATTCCAGAACTCTTCCTTATATTTGAATAGATTTAACTAAACCTCCAGTAGATTGACTGGATGCCGCCTGAGCTAGCTTTAACTTGACCTCAGACTGTACTGAGATAAAAAGGATTAGCTGTTTACATTTTATTTTCAGCAGCCCTAAAAAAGCATAAGGGTAACAGAATGTAGTTCTTCATCTCCAACAAAGGCAGCTGCAAGAAACGCAGCCTGGTTCTGTCACTGAGACTGAGAAAAGGCAGAATTTGCTGGCCCTCCTTCTCCACTCCAAGAGGTTGATCCAAGTGGTTCAACAATGACATTCAGAAATTTAACGTGATTTAGATAGGCACATTATCTAGAAACTGTCACATCTGGCTTGAACTGTATTTGCCCAAGTATATTGCCAAGCTGCTTTCTTTTTTTAGCCAAAAAGCCTACTTCATTAGTACCATAATTCATTTAAAAAAAAAAACACAAACCCCAAAAGCCCATGAAAAAAATGACCAACAAAAAAAAAAACCCCACACCCCACAAAAATCAAAAGAAGCCCACATCCACAAACCATAGCTCTGGACTGTGAAGTTTTGCACTCTTCATAGGTATAGACAGAATTCTTAGTATATGAGTTTTGATGTACATACTAGTTCAAAGTATTAATTATGCTTTTTTTGTTTCCCTCTGCATCTCTCTCCTTAGCATGCAAGGCCTGAATCCTGGCCTTAGTGAAACCAGCAAGTATGCTGAGAAGAGAGGATGCAGCCCAGGCCCAACCATCACTGTATCAAACACTGAAGCTTAGCTGCAGCAGAGGTATTTTTCCAGCACACTTGCTAAACAAGGTTCTGCAGGCACAGACATTCCCAAATTCATTAATCCCTTTGATGGTGCCTGGATGTCACATAGGTATTAAACAGCTCAGGACAGTTCAGGGTTTAAGTGATACTTCTTTGCTTCTAAGTATTTGGATGAGCTCCATCAACTTTACCAATATACACAGGCAGCTTAGAAATTCAGGCAGGGGTTTTCCGAGAGCATGATTTTGAATTTAGATACCCAAAGCAACAGTAGGGATTTATGTTTCAATGTTAAATTTAGAAATCTGAAATACCCGAACAAAATTTAAATCAAAAAGTTCCTATTATTTCTCATGTCTAGCTGTCAAAAATTTGAATGCAAGTGGGCAATCTCTGAATTAAGATTAACAACAAATTAAGTCACTAAGTGCTATGATGAATACACGCATTCCTGCTCCAGCTACTTTATTTTTCTAAGAATAGCAGCAAAAAAGTATATGCTTCATTTTTTGATTTCACTTGTACAGATGAACGTGGGGAAAATTTTTTTTTTTAGAAATATACCTTACTATAACTAAGTATAGTTATAAGCAAGTTAGTTATAGTGGTATAGTTTACATGGCAGCGAGGGGCAAGGAAGAGTCTGCAGCAACACAAGCAACTCAAACACTGTTAAAAAGGGAATTTTAATCATAAATTTTACATCTTTTCTTTGATTTTTATAACTCATTTCTTTTCTTTCCACACTCCATTTACTAAATACAATTTCATGTATATTCAATATTTAATAATGCCATTATTCCCCTTTTCCTTGTACTTGGGCTGGATTTTGCTTTTGAATATGTAACAGTTGACTGGACTTGTCAAATTTGAAGCTTTCTGCTTTTTTTCTATTTAAACAACTATTTCCATCCCCATTATTTTTAACAGCTGTATATCTTTGTCCAAAAAAAATGTTCACAGAGAATCAGTGGAAAGGATTAAGTGAAAATGACAAAGGTATTTGTACACAAAAGTTCATTATTTAGACGTTGATATTAGACCATAATCACTGACTAGAAAATGATTGCAGATAACATGATTGCAACTGAAAGTTATAAATAGTCTCTGCTGAGCACATAACCATGGAATAACCAATGTACATTAGATATAATTATCAGCTGAATAACAGGGGAAAAACAAAAGCAAGTCTGTGCTAACTGTGTGCCAGCTGCAATATTGAGCAGCTATTCTTTTAAAAAGATGAGAATGGCCTGTATAATTGAAGTGTGTTTATACAAAGGTGCCTGATCTCCCTTTTATGCACACTCACAAACCACCATCAATGAACAGAAAATTATACCAAGTGAAGAGACCCCCATATGTATATCATACAGCTTTATATAATCTATTTAGTCAAACATGGCTCCCATACATGACATTTTAAAGTATATTTATCTGGCAAAATGTACAGGGTATACCATTAAGCTCCCATTCTCCCATGTATACAAATTCTTATCTCTTAGACTGTATGAAAGCATAGCAAGAACAGACTGTGAAGACCGTAACTCAAACCTTGCATCAATCTGCTTCTCTTTCAATAAATCAAAAGCAAAACTTACTGTCATATCCTTAGTATCAGTAACATACATAATGCCACATGCTATGAATGCGTTACCAGCCTTGGACTTAGGATATGTAGTATTGATATGCCGAATGACTGAAAATGTTTCTTCATCAATATGTGCTACTATTATATTTTCGTCAGCACTTGAGGCATATATAATCCAAAGACCCTTCTCATCCACTGCTACGTTGAAATACGTCTTCGAGTTAGAAAACAGGTAGTTACGGCCATGATATAAGGCATTTTCAATTAGCAGTGTACCCAACGATGCTTTATCAAGCCCCAGTCTGAAATGAGATAAAGTTTTCAGTATGTTGTGTTAAAAATTCATTTTTATACACACTGGTTGGTTCAATCAATTCAGAGTGCATTATTACTGACAGAAGCATTGTTGAAAATACTTGAGTTCAAGGACCGTTCTGATGTCTTTTAAGATGAAGTACTCCACTCAAAGCACCTTCCAAAACACTAGGAGAAAATTCCAAAGTAATAACCAATCTAAAAGGTGCACAGGAACATGAACTCACTTTGGTAGGTTTCACTTTATTTAGTCTATGAGCTTTATTATCGCTAGCATGAAAGAAGCAACTAAAAGGAATGGCTATGAAATAGAATTAGATACCAGGTGAAGGCCCAAACTTGTAAAGTGAGATCTGTACAGAAGTTTGCTTTCTACTAGGTGGGAACTAAAGGGAGAAAATGTGATTGACCAAACCAGCATGAATTCTGGGCAGGTTCACCTAGTCTTAGAGTTCCTCTTTTGAAAACAGTTCAGATAATGCAGTGATTTGCTCAAGTAAACATCAAAGGAATAAAAATTCTACTTTTGCAGAGCCAACATTCTGACCTCATGCTGGCCCCCAACAGGACAGCCTGAATGTCTCATCTCTGATGTATAAAATTGTTTTTATTCCTTGAAATTCCTTAATAGGATGATAATCTGAGGACAGCAGCATTGAGCAGCTAAATTGAGTTCCTCTACTAGTTTAAGAGGATAATCAGCTACTATCAAGACACATTTGCAGTTAGCATTTAAGAGAGAGTATGCTTTATCCTTTTAAGTAATGCTTCTGTAATGAAGCACATTTCATTGTCTGACTTCTAGCTAACTGTATGGCTCCATTCCTCAAATAGAGGAAAAACATTACTCAATACAGGAATCTGCTACAGTTCAAGTTTTCTGAAAAGACAGGCTTAATGACAGGAACATTTCAGATCCAGGAACTTACAATAGAAGGAAAAATACTGGAAGAATAATTTTTCTGTGGAAGAGGCATTGATAGCATATACTGAAAAAATCATCCTAAGAAAAGTCAAGAATGACTAACTAGATGATTCCCCTCAGCTTTTGTAAAACTTATGTCTGCAGCAACTCCGTATTCCTTTTTTATGTGCCATAAAAAAAAGAAAAAGGCTTCAAGGCTGGAGAAGATTTCTGAGAAACGTGTGGCAACCCAGTTAATCTTGTTAGTTACTTCAACATTTGTAAATAACCTCATGCAAGGGCAAGGGCTAGAAGGACAGCCCTTAGCAAGAACAGTCACATAGAAATGCAGATTTTCTTCAGGATCTTTTTCTACAAAGAGCCAACAAGATAAAAAGCATCTCAAGATTCATTAGAAATGTGCAAGATCTGCAACACAGAACACCCTGTCTTTTCCTCTTTTATGTGAAAATCCTGAAGCGAGCAGAAAAGTGAGGTTTCATTCCTGAGGTTCTCTTCCGTTCCCCCAGTCAAGGACAGTCTAGCCTAGAACTCCAAATGGTTCGGAAATTCCTTAATCTCCTGGCACCTTGGGGTAAATGACAAGATATAGTGTAATATTTTCATCAACCGCAGGGAACTCAAGCTACAAACACTTTTCTGATCGCTAAGGTGAATGAAGTCAACCAAAAATAACAGAGGTGGGAAAGCATGTTATGAAACAAAAGAAGAAAGGATGAAGCAATCATAATGTCAGGGATCTGACCATCATAAGAAAACCTGCCAAAGGTCAGACAAACCTAGTTTTACCAGCTTTTAAATATGACAGGAAACTCCTTTTAAATATTTTTTTCAACATTTGCAAAATGAACCAACCAGGTCCTCACCTGTTCTTTCCATTAAATCAGTACAAAAACTCCCAGAAGCTTTTCTGCAGCCCAAAATCAAGGACTTCACCATCACAGAATTCATAGTGCCTCATTCTATCTGTGCTGAAGGTAAATAATCTTAGAGGGAATAACTGAACAGAAAGGCCATCTCTCAGCAACTTCTTAGAGAGGTTTTGAAAATTCCATGAAGAGCTCGTGTTCATCTGTATGTGAAGGCATTTCCCAATTCCTGGTACCCAAGCAAAGATGAGGAACCTCTGTCCTATCACTGTGTATTGGTTAGACAGAGATCGTCTTTTACAGATGTATAAACAAAAAGTCCTAAAGATATTTAAAGGAGGTTGCCAGAAAGTGGGCTTGTCTTTGGCAGAATAAATATTATAGAATCCAAGCAGCTTGCTCACATTCTTTGGCATCCAAATGAATATAGGAAGGCGGCACTCACACCTGCTTGGGAATAGACATCAAAGTATAGTAATGTTCTTGGCTCAAACATCAGAGTCATGTAAGAGAACTTGAAAGCAGATGCAATCTTTCACTTGCCCTTGGACTGTCTGTCTTTGGCTCTTCCCACAAGATGAGATTTTGTTTTTGATTTGTATTGTCTGTCTCTGTCCTCTAGAAACTGAAGAGAGAGAGATGTAATTCCCAGTTCCAATTCAGGGAGATACATTAAGAGAGTTGTAGGAACTTCTTATTACAAGGAAATCAAACAGTGGAGCCACTCCTCCACAATGGAATGTGCAATTCACTAGGTCGCCATGTCCTCAGCTGGTGCCTTTAGTGCATTCTTCTGCACTAGCAGCATTAACTGAACCCCTACCAGCTAAGAACAGTGCCATCCGAGAGCAAAGCATGTGCATCAACCCAGCAAGCAGCTCTGGAAAGCCAAGTTCCAGAAGTTAGCTACAATCATATAACCACTCATCTGTGTCCCCCATACTGCAGGCTGAACCAATTCTTACTCTGATGCATGTAGATGCATAGCTTACTTTAAATCAAATACTTTTTTCTGACCCCCAAATTCCTTAGTTCCCATTTCTTTCTCACAATTATGAACACAGCAAAGAATCCAAGTACAGGAACACTCACAGCAATGTAATGTATAATAGAAACCTGCTGGACCCCAAGATAGCCAAAAGAAAAATCTGTTGTCACCTCTGCACATGGCATCTTGTTAACCTGGAGGCCCAGTTGTCCTATCATGGAGGAACTACTCAGGTTAACCACTTAGACACAGAGCTGAACAATGCTTAAAGAACTGACTGTCACAGCAGAGTAATCGATCTGGACTACCCTCCCAGTTCATCTCCTCCCACAGCATCTGCACACACAGATAGAAGGCCGGTGGCCCACATTCTAGTTACAGAATGGAAAGAATTAGTTGTTCTGTTCTGGAAAGAATTCTGAACCATTCCTCCATTCTTCCTATTCTAGACAGAACCAAAAGAAACATAGAATGGTACAAGGAAAGTGGTCTGCTTTTCTGAGGTTCACCTGTCACTCTAACCCAATGCTCCTCCTTCCATAACATCACTTGCCTTAAGCCAACTATGTTTGACTTACTTCAGAATGACATTGGTTCCTCCCTTTTGATAGTACAGATGATTGTTTTGTACTGCATGACCACATCCATAAAAGAATCCTGTGATGTTAATGATCCTGTAGCTGTCATTCAGCAAGGCATTGGAATTCTCATATTCTTTTATAGAGTTTCCTAAACAAAGGGGAAAACATGAAGAAAAGGACTATCATTTGGTTCATTTAATTTTGAAATCTCTACCCTAAAATTCAATCTCTGCTGAAAGTCAATCTCGAGCAAATATCTGACAGACAACAATTCTATTTGTGTTTTCAGTAGTGATTCAACTTACTGGAACATGATAAAATAATCGAGACAAACACCAAAAAAATCTATAGAGGTGGTGTTCAAGGGCCTGCTTCCCACAGACCTAATGGGCCCTAATTCTGAACACAGTTGGTAAATATACAGAAAATATTTCCTTTTTCCACTTAGGTCCTGGAAATTTTCCTGCACTAAATGTAGCTCATGCAGCATCTGATTAATTTTCATGCCTAGCTAAATGAAAAGGCAAAACTCCTAGCTACAATTTAGTAGTAAAGTAGTACAATTTAGAAGTAAAGCCATAGGAAACTTTTGAAAGGAAAGAATAAAAAGGCATGAACAACAGGCATTTAAACTTGGATTGGTTATAAAACCCTAAAATCCTCACTATCTTCAAAATCTGATGTTCACTCTGAAAATGTCTAAAGATACTACAATGTCTATAACCATATGTATAGTCAAGTATTATATAGGCAATGCAGAAAATACTCTGAAAAAGATGTGGGTAAAAAAACCCATCATACTTGATTATTGAAATATTAGTTTAGGTTGAAGGAATTAAGAAAGCAATGTTAGTATAACACCTGATTTTTGATCAGTGAGTACTACTAGTATACCTGAAAAATGCATGGTAAGCCAAATCCTTTCATCGCTTATATTTGCAGGTTCCCGCATCCAAGTTCCAAACGTTTGCTGCACACTGACAAAGTGAACAGGACTTCCCACAGATGTTATGACACATTCTAGTAGAGAAAAAGCACATGTCCATTATCTGTGACATTAAAACAGTAAGCAGCAGTTAGTCACACTCTGTAGCAGGTTACCAGCTTTTTTTGAAGGACCAGGAGTTCTGTCTTCAGCTTTTCCAGCAAGGGTATCATCATTTGGTACAGCACATGTCTCACCTAGAGTTGAGAGAGAAAGGATAAAACATGTCATTTTTCTATATTTGACATGACAGATGTGCACATTAGTGACTCCAACAAAATACAGGAATGATAACTGGGATTTTGTCTCATCTGGGGAAAAAAGCTTAGGTTGGTCTGGTCAAAAAAATGAGATTAAAAAAAGACTTGCTCTCACTTCTGCCAAGGAAATGAAGAGTTCGGGCTGGTTTGTTTCCTTAAAATTGTCAGGCTGACAGTCGACTGAGGAGTAACTGATTTTGCTCAATAGATTTAATTCCTTAGCTGTGAATTTCCGAGTAGGTGCTTAGAAAGACAGAGTTGCCCTTTTCCTTAGATAACTTTAGACAACTAAGATAGATAGCTGGCAGCTGGCTGATTTAGCAGTAATACCAAAAATGCTTTCTTGGGAATGAGTGATGGCTAAACTCAAAAGTTTCATGCCCAAAATCTACATACACCAGCAGACGGGGTGTATTCTGTAGGCAACACTGGAAGTTTTGCTTCTGCTGTTAATGCCCAAGACAGTAGTAAAGTACTAACACATACACTGAGCAGATAATGCGTAAGAATGCAGGTCAGTCATCCATGCCATTAAAGAAGCAATATGAAAGACTAAGGGAAATTATACACTATATTCCTTACACACATAGAAATGGTTCGCATTAGAAACAAATAAACAGCTGGAAACATTTTTCCCCACCCCTCAACTATTTAAAGAGTAACTGGTTGGGCTTTCTCTTAGCATTTACTGTTAAAAAAATGCCTGAATGAAATTATTTATGGACCTTTTTCTATAAACCCAGATACCTCTTTTGCCTTTAAAACAATGCAACACATTTCAGTTTGCTTAGCATGAATAACCACAGAGAACAGTTCTCAGCTCTTTGCTGAAGATATCCTGATTTCATTGTAGCCTTGTTTTCTAATTACATTCTTAACTTTCATCTCCTTACACATTTCACACTGCTTGACATGCAGGCTGAAAATTCTTTTGGACATGCTTTTTTGTTGTTGCCTTCCAATATATTTCTGGGATTTACAGGGCTGTGATGAAGTTTAAATGAGAAAAATAGCAAAAATATGAAATAACTATAAAGTAACGCTGAAAGGGTACTGTGACATTCAGGAAAGACAGGACAGATATACTGCGTTGTTGTTTTCTTTTAGGTTATATCCTCTCTTTGTTCATGCAGAAGGAAACTACTCCAAGATAGAGCAAGAACAACACATATTTCTCTCACCCACTTATCTAGGACATTCGGTGATATGACATTGAAAGTTTGTAAGTGATCACAGCATATCTCCAAAATAAGGCACAAACAGTCAATCCAACCATGGGAAGATGAATGCCTATAGCTAGAATCTAGCAATCCCTCTAGATGCCTTTCCAGCTTCTGATCTCAAAATATTGTTGAAATATCTCGAAAAAGGAACCCAGTCAGCAGAAATTATAAATTGCAATGCACCAGTTAATTTTCTTTTGCTGAGTCTAATAGATACAGTTAACTGAATGAGCGGTTCCCTATACAGTAGTTTATCTAAGACTATAGAATAGTCAGGGACCAGGTCAGTGTTTGTAGTGAAGCTGAGTGCACTATTTGCATTTGAGAATATTTGCGATACTCTCTGAGGACTTTCAGCTGAATGAAACAGAGAGCAACTAAGATTAAAAAGATAGTTTTCAATCAGAGACTTAGGTGAAATTTTCACTGCTTTCTTTCCATCAAAAAAGACAAATATCCTACTGATTCCTATCATGAAATATTCTGGCTGAGAGTTAATGAAGTTTACAAGACATTAAAACTATTGATTTGGTCTGTCTGGGGAGGGTGGGAAGGATGGAGCGAGGGAGTGTGGAGCAGGGATGTTTTGTTTCTTTTAGAATTAGCTAACAGTACCATTGAGAACAAATACACCTGAGCTTCCAACTAATTCTTCTCTCCTCTTAAAGAAATAAAGTTTTACCTGATTCAAAATCTAATTTAAAGAAAACATTCTTGTATTCTTATGTAATAAGTTAATTACAGTTGTAAATCAGCATGTGTATTCTCTTTTCTTCAAAGGGATATGAATATTTAATTACAAAAGCTGTTTTATTCTTTGAATTTTGGTAATAAGATCTCACAGCCTACAGACTCATAAACCATAAATGCTCACTGAGGAAGATCTCATCTTTGCAGAGTTATTTGAGTATAACTCCCATTTGCACACTGGGATTTAAAATCCATCAGAAATCTATCAGATAGACTGAAGTGCTTTGGAGGATAAGCTGTTTCAACACTTGAAAAGAGGCTACCTGAGTAAATGGTCCAATTATATCTTGTACAACAGTTCATGTATTTCTGAATTTCAAATAGGATGAGATTTCTGCTCCAGCTATCTACTTTCCATTGTAAGGAGGCTCTTTGGGCTCTGCTCTCATATTTCAATACCCAGAATCTCCCGATTGAGGTTCTTACATGCTACTACAATTACAATTACATGCTATATTAAAAATAAGAGGCCAAAATAATTGATATATGTTCCACCCAGTATTAAATATTCACTGGTTAATAGCATTTATAATAATAATGTTTAAAAGATTTTTCACCTCAGCAAACTGTGCAGAATGATGGTGACATAAAAACATATCACCCTATTAATGGTGAGACATACAAATTGCTCTGCTGGTTTCACACTTAATAACCGCTTGAAGTTCTTGTGCTATTCCTTTTTGGTATGCCTATCAAGAAACTACATTCCCAATTACAAAAGAAACCCCACTTTACCAAACTCTGTCACAGATAACACTCTTCTTTTCCAAAAACGTGAAAGATTAGCAACTGAGACATCCTTTGCTATTCTTTTATAGGATCACTCTGACCTCCCTGAAAACAGGCATCTCAGCTGGGAGGAAAATTCATCCCAGAACTGTAGGGGTAGCAACAGTCACTGAAAGTCACAACCATCTCGAATGCAATACTATCCAGGGGTAAGAGACAAGGACACCCAGATCCAGTATATGGATCCAAACCCAAAAGTTTGCTTCCATTCTCAAGCTGGAGTAAGCTAGAAATACAATGCTGTTCTTGCACCAGCTTCTCTTTGCTTTCCATAATCAGCTAATACCTTGAACCAAAATTTTCCAGTTATCACAATACCACAATGCTTGTAGAACCCATGGTCCTGAGCATCCAAACCACCAGCTCTTCTCATCTTCTACTGCTAATTCTGCACTGGCCAAAAAAAGGCTCTCCTCTTCCAGTATGTAGAAATATTTGAAATGCAAGTCTCAAAACCAGATTTTTTTTTTTAAGAGAATTTTCAGGAATGTATGATAAAAATTCTTGGCCAAAATTTTCAAAAGTCCAGCAACTTCAGACATCCATCTTGAAAAATTTTTAAAACATGGCTGCCGATTTTCACAACAAAATGAGTAAGAACATCCTTGATTTCCAAGCACCAGCCTTCCCAACCACACACACTTCCCCTGCCCCCATGTGCCTGAACTCGCACTGAAAAGCATTAGAAAAATAAAACCCTCATTTAATACTTCTAATTCAAAACAGAATTGTTTAGAGCATTAGAGATCAAAGATCACAGAGATTACATTTTCTTTTCAATGCTGTTGAAAATAAAGTTGATTACAAAAGTTGCTAATACTTTCACAGAGAGTCTCAATGTCCCTGTTAACCTCTTAGAAGCTATTCCCATTCAAACATGCAAAAAGAAATTCAAGCCTATCTGAAAAATCCAGTTTAAAATGAAATTTTTCTATTATAAATATAAATATCTGTAAAAATATAGTAAGAAATTTGTTTACTATAGAAGGTTTCTAGAATATTAATATAGTCTTTGGTGTCACGTTGACACCAACACTTTATTCTACAAAGTATTTAGCTATTATTAATACATGTAAACCCATATAAACTTCAGGCATGGAAAAATATGCTCAGTACACTACATCTGTCAATGCAGTTACAGATTACAAAATACACTGTTTAAGACAGCAGAGTACTTCCAACCAGCCACCTGCTGGAGGAGGAGATATATCCCAATTAACTTTCTCTATATGTGCTCCACACAGCAGAGGCAGCGCTTTACTCATTAAAAACACACATGAACATGTGCATACACACACGTGGATTTTATCTGAGGCACAACTTTAATCTATTTGAGAAAAAGATATTCTAAAACATGGATAGAAGTTGTGACATGAAACACTGATACGGTTTTTCCACAACCCACAATATCAAGTTCAATCCATGAGGATTTACTGGTATCCAGCACACCTGAAAATCACGCCAGAGATATCTCATGGCAAACTGTTAATTATGTCAGCACCCTAACCAGTGACTTAAAAAACAAAAAAAACCCCAAATGTGTAGCAACTGCTACACTTCAGCATACAGTCTATGACCTGGCAGTCTGGATACTCATAATTTGGCTCTAACAGTATCTGCTGTGCCATTTGCAGCCACAGTTTGAAGGGAATCTACTCTGTCTTTAATTTTTCCTTTCTGAATATCAGAATTAGCCATATATCTCACCAACACAGCTACAGTAAAGGAAAGAAAAGGGATTCAGGATCCACCTGTCATTCAGGATACAATAATGATAAATAGCAACAATGGAAAAGAACTCAAGATCACCCTGCTCCAAAACTTACATATTCAAATGGACACAAAGTCTCAGAGAATCCTTTTGTATTCCTCCAGCTTTTAAAAGTCTTAGCTGGTTCAAGCTTGCTTCAGTTCTGCCAATGACCAAGCAATTTCGTTTTGTAGAATACAGTGAAATGTAGCCTGGTTAACAGCTGTTATATTTACATGTAAAATTAAAATTCAGCATTTAAAAGCTAAAAATTTCAACTGCATTTCTCTTACTTTCCAAATATACTCCATCTAACAGAAAACACCACGTGTAAATACTTTGCCTGAGCATTAGCTTAGCACAATTAAAAGACTAATATTATCCTGGAGATAGCTTGCTGCCTTATCCAAACTGCATTTCAGCAAAACACCTAAGCACATGCTCAGCTTTAAGTTTGTGTAGTTTTACTGATGCCAGCAAAATTAAACACATGCTTACTGTTTTGTGAGACTTGGAGCAATGGGTTTAATCTTGAACCTGTTTACAATACTAAAAAGAACGCTGGAAAGAACTAACCTGTGCATTTGCTGCTGTATATGTTCTCCTGAAGCTGTGCTTTACCTTTACCTTTACGTTTTCCTGGAGGCCCTGGGGGTCCAGGTGGTCCAGGGGGCCCTGGTGGTCCAGGTTCGCCTTTTGCACCTAAGTACAAAACAGAGTACAATGTCGCAGGCCCTGTCAGCAACAGGTAACCTGTAGGGATCTGTACCTGTCCACATAATGGACTTTGAGAGATCTCTAAAACAGCCTCTCTCTTCTTAAGAGGTTTCTGCGTACAGAAATATGGTGCAATAAACGCACTGGGATGCTGTTTGTTAGAAGGTGAACCATACAGAACTTCACAAGTTGTAGGACACTAATGCAATTTATCTGTCTGGATTACAGGCACGTTAGAGAGTTATAAAGCACCGTTGCCTTTTACTTTCTGTATTCTAAGACTTCAACTTCAGAGGCTACAGTGCTATAATTGTACACAGCTTATATTTGTGGCTGCTTATATATGTATTCCTGAGCAGAAATCTGCCCCTCATTTTCTAATAGAAAAATAAATCTACACTGCAAGAAAGACCAGGAAGAGGTCAACTGCCTGGAAGTGTACCGAAAAGGGTGGAATTCACGTACATCTCAACCCAAAGCCCAAGCGACAAGTTTTTGTGAAGACTTGCATTAAAAGAGAACATAATCTCCTGGGCAGAGCAATACTCAGACTTCACTGTGGACAACATGGTTGGTCCTACTCTTGCAGATCACATTCATGCTTCAGAAGCAGAGTATATCTTTTTCTGTCAAGTACACTGTTGCAAGAGAGCTCCTAAGAGCACTTCTTCCTACCTTCTAATATCACGTCATTGTTTGCATCCCCCTTTTCACCCTTTGCTCCTCTTGCGCCTTTTCTTCCTGGCATACCATCTTTGCCAGGTAAACCCATTTCTCCAGGTTCTCCTTTCTGTCCTTGATCCCCTTTTGGTCCTGGTACACCTAGAAATAAAAAGCAAGAACACTGTTCCAGTATTAAGCATCAATGAATACATTTTTTCAATACAAAAGTCGTTCACTCTAGTTGGTTTTTCACCTGTATTTAACTGGGTAGCTGTAATTTGTTCTGATTTCAAAACAACGTTGTAACCTAATATGAAGGGAAACGGTCTACAATCCTTTTGGTGCAAATAATACATTCTTTACCTAGTGATCTCTGAGTTTTGAACTTGAAATATACAGACCTGGGCCTCGTTAACACTGGCTGGAGAATTTCTGGGTAAGTAGGGATACTAAGGAGAGACGTGAAGTAATATATTTATTTCACATTTGTAAGGCATTAAAGAAGGGCATTTTCATGGTTCTTCTAGACTTTTTCTTAAAGTAATTATGCACTAACATTACAACACATATCGCATTTTTAACATTTTCCACTGTCCCAACAGAGCATAGATACAGCTACCTAGTAACATTTTCACATGGCTGCTATAACCCTCCCTCTACACGTGTTAGAAACATGATCGGTCCGCATACTTTTTGCGCTTGACCGTGTAGTAAAGTAACATATTTAACAAGATATTCCTTTGTCCTGTGTGATTTAGTTTTGCAGTAAGGAAAACAATGGTGTGTTTGTACAACAGACACATCAAAACCTTGCACCCTCTACTTTTGTGGCAGTATTTTCTTGCTTTGGGAGAGAGAAAAATAACAGTTGTACAAATAGAAACGTCAGTGTTCTTGCAGGCATAGGTTTCAAATAAAT
This sequence comes from Mycteria americana, assembly GCF_035582795.1. Classification (NCBI taxonomy): domain Eukaryota; kingdom Metazoa; phylum Chordata; class Aves; order Ciconiiformes; family Ciconiidae; genus Mycteria; species Mycteria americana. Next base: position 57,566,562 of record NC_134370.1, on the reverse strand, counting down.
TATGCATTTGTTAATACTTGAGAAGAAAATGCTTGTTTTTCTACTTGTGGTTTTACTATTTAAATTGATTTTGTGAAATCAGAAACAGAATTACAGTTTTGGGGTGAAATCTGAAATGTGTCTTTGGCACAATTGCTACCTGACTCTCTGAAGACTGGTTCTCATTTTCATTTCCAATTTTAAAAATTCATTGAGATACTAAAGTGACAGACCATGTAGTGTCTCAAGATATAATAGACAATTGTTCCACTTGTACCTGCCAGCAAGCCCACATGGCTAGGTGCAAAAGCCAGAATAATAGATGGACCTACTATAAATACCAACCTGCTAACATCAGCCTGTCTACTCATCAACATACCCTTCCTCTTCTCTACCCCTCTCAATTCTACCATTCTGATGCCCTTTTGTCTCCTTACCCTCCTACCGTGCACAACCTGCTGCTTTCTCACTCCGCCTTGAAGGCACCAATTATCCACCAGCGCTTGCACATAGCTACTGTGCATCAGATAAGTCAGTAGATAAAACCAATTACTGCTTTACAACTTCACAGTAGTTTACAGGCTCTGAGCATAGTAACTGCCCACCTGCCAGTTCAGCGACCGCGCAGTGACCCGTTGAATCTAGCGTGCCAGGCCTACTGCTGTCCCTGCAGTCAGCCTTTGCCCTGTCCCATCTCCCCATGTGCTGGTGGGCTGGACAGCTAGAAGAGAACAGCACTTCTGCTGCTGGTTCTTTCTGTGTTCTTAGCAGAAACATGACATGGTGAAATCAGTAAGTTAGGCCAAATAGTTTCCTCGACCAGCATGGAAAATTGCTTGTGGGCTACACAAAGCCCATGGGCTATTTAGCAGAGCTGCTCTATCTGTGTCAGCTGCATTAAAACAGTACCTAGAGACCCTACTGCGTTACAAAGTTTATCTGACGCTAAAAAAAAAAGCTGTTCCAAGGGTTTCCAGCCTAAATGGACAATACAGAAAAGAGGAAAAATATGGAAATATACTTCTCCTGCCATAGTTACTATGAATCTGGAACCAAAACTGTGGTAACATATAACAACTTCCACCCCCAAACTCGGGCTTTCTTTTTTTAAGACATCTGAAGTCAAAGGGCCATTATGTTGGCAGGTTGAGGGAATGGAAATATTCTTACAATAACAGTATTTACTAGCAACTTCAGAATACTGAGATTCAATTAAATGCATTTAATAGCTTTAATTTGCAATATTCTATAGTGTATGTATACCATCTTCCTCACTGTGGAGTAAGTCTGAAGTAATCTACCAAAGCTTAGCGTAAGACAATGAATGCTACAGAATTCTGTAACATGCAACTTCTTTGTAAACACTGAAGCCCTTCTCCCTGTACAAAGGTCTAAAAGTAACTACATCTGAATATAACAGTAAGAAAGGATTTCTTTTTTAAACAACCACCAAAAAAAAATATATATATACCTATTTTTCCTCTTTTTCCATTTATTCCTGGTTCTCCCTTTTGTCCTGGTATACCTGGGACTCCATCTGATCCGTTGTAGCCAGGCAGTCCATCAAGTCCAGGAGGCCCTGAACAAACCAAACAGCATAACTGAATTTTCACTGTTAAATGCAATTTATCCTTAAATCTACTCTGTGTACATATAGTATGTTTATGTGTGTGTGTGTATATATATTCCTTAGACATACAAAATCCAATAATTGGCCATTATGTTCTCCATGCCAATAGAGTATCCTCCTCAAAAAAAAAAAAAAACCACAAAAAAAAACCCAAAAAACCCCACAAAAAACCAACCAACCAACAAACCCCACACCACAAACCACCAACAAAAAACCTACCACCAAACCAAAGCAAACAATACAAACAAAAACCACCCAACCACAATAAAACAAACAAAAAACTATGAAACCAAACTTAAAGGTAAGGTGCTTGTTTGCCCTGGCCTTAGCATAAGGAAACGGACTGAAATGAATACTGGAATACTGCACACATTTTGCATTAAAGCCAGCACAGATCTTTTGGATTCAACTTCAAGGACACACACAGTGGAACTCATCTTGTTTCTGAATTTGAACCCATCCTGTTTCTGAATTTGACAGTGACTACAACATCTTCCACAAGCCACATAAGCTTTAATGTTGCTTATGATATTGGCCAGACTAATCTAGACCAGACTAATTGGCCAGACTAATGCAAGAAAAGCATTTACCTACTTGTCCAGAATACTGTAGTGCCAAACCATGACTGGTTGATACAGAAGACATCACTCCCTCTTCATCGCCATTTGAACCCCCACAAACAAAAGTACCTGATACTTTTCTGATACAGAGAATTATTCTAAGCAGACCCACAGCTAAAGAAGCACAGAAAGAAAGCAAGTAACTATTCATACAGCCTAGCAACCACATGAGTCAGAGCAGAAAGAGAGAATTAAATAAGAAAGGATGAAAAGTTATGGGGGAGGTGGGAAGAATCAGTAACCAACATTTTTAAAGAGATGTTTTTAGTGTTAAATTATAATATCAGTTTACTTATATATATATATATATATATATATATATATATATATATATATAAAAAACACATCTCTTCACCTAATGCTACTTAAACACTCTTAATTCCATCTGGTTTTGATCAAATACGTTTTAGCAAATGTGAAACTATTCTATTCCCTCCACTAGAAAAGTATAATGGCTAAAACCTCCCCCTTCTCAGAAGGGGCATGAGTTGACCTAAATATAAAAATTATAAAGGCAGGCAGTCATTCAACCCTCCCTTGTTTGAATTAGCAAAGGAAGACTAGTCTATAAAAGATACATTTCCACATTTCAACATTTTGTACCAGCAGCTGTTTCAATTACCCAAAAATGTTATTGCAATTGTCCAAGTATCTTACCTGGGGGACCCGGGGGGCCTACAACAAGAACAAGCAAAAGAACACAAGAAAGAAGAAATGGTGAGTTTAACCTAGCAAGAAAACAAAAATCAACTGCAAATTGAATTGATTAGCATTAGATCAGAACAGTAAAAGGGGAAGAAAGCCCCTCAAATTTCAAAATGAACACCTATGGATTTAACTGCTCTGTATTATAAATAACGATTTGAGCATTAGCAGAAACTCGGACTAACTGAAAGAGTAACCTTAAAAGCAATTACATATAACATACGTTTTGCTTTTTGCACATTTCAGTTGATAAAGGTTTGACAAACAACCACCTTTACAATGCGACCTCACTGTGAGGGGCTTGGGTGCCTTTACAACGCCATGGATGCAAGGCATCTAACAATCATTACGTTTCCTTTATAGAAGTGTTCTCCAAGATCCTGTTATAGTAGAAGAAGAATAGCTTTACAGTACTGATGAACGTCACAATTAAAAATCCTGTTCAAAACACACATTAAAAATACATGCTATACTTCTCTGTGTTCTACTGATATTTCATTGCAGTTCAGGATTCAGACTATTTAAATAGGAAAAAAAAAAAAAAAAAGTCTTGTCATTCCTATTAACTACATCTACATCACAAATGAGGCTTTTCACATGTAATTGTTCTCCAGACTGGACCAAGCTCCCCACAGAACCTGGCTGGTATTAGAAATTGGACTTGCTTCAGTTATTCAGCAACATGTAATACAATAAAATCTGTCTGTCTCTCTCTGACTTAGTTCAAGTATAGAGCCCTTAATGAGAAGAAAGCATGGCAGGCAAGAGTAAAGCAAGAGTAAACCAGAAAATGTTTCTGTAACAAGATTTATCTTATGTGATCCCCAAAACATGTTTAAAAACAAAACAAACCAAACACAAAAAACAAACAGGACAAGCAGGTTAGGTGAACACAAAGAAAGATGGTAGTTGCAATTAAAGAACCAAATTAGTTCTGTGAACAGTTTTATCCAGCCAACAAAGTACTGTCTTGTTTCAACAAAACTCTCTACAACAGAAAATAACAGTAATTACTAGAGTTCCCTAAAGATGACAATTTTCAGCATTAATTAGAAAGCATTATGAGTAAAGTGAAAACCATTTTATAATACTATTACAGCAATTATCCCTTTTAATCAGTACAGGCAGTAACATCAGTTAACATCTTTCTGCCAATTTTCCAGTAAATGACCCTTTTTTCCACACTACAATGTTACGTCCATTAGTGCGTTCAATTATTTCCTCATCTCAAAAACTGAGGATCTTGATTATCCTTGTATGAGCATAAGATAAATATGAAAGGTACTTGAAAAGCAGCAAACGTCACAGAGGCCTACAGCAGAGAAAGGCAGTAATAGAGACAAAATGTAATAGTGTCAAGAGAGCAAAAAGGTGCAGAGGGCACCAAGTAGCATGAATTCAGAAGTCTGGAGCCCAAAGAAGCAAACTTTTAGGTTGTCTGTGGTTCAGCCTCAGTTGCAATCAGAACTGATCCACAATTTCAGAAGCAGTATTGAACATCTGTGTGTACTATGGTAGTTCTCATTTATGTTGAAATCAGTTGAGCCAGATGGATCTTACAGCCATTTGAAAATACAAACCAGACAGCAAGTGAAGCATTTTCTTAAACTCCTAAGAAGTGGCTTATTTCCAATCTTCTCATTTCCAAAAAGAACGCATGACTCAGTCTGTTACAGACTTCAAAGCTGGACCATAGCCCTTAAATTGGCTACTTCCTGACGTTTTCTTCACCAAAACACATAGAAACTTCTCATATCTTCTCTTGACCCAGCCATCAGCCGTTCCACCTCCTCACTGGTAACACGTGAAACCCAACATCCTGTTACCATGGTCCAATGCAGGGGAGGCAAACACGTTGCTCATCTAAGTCCCACTACTCCACAGAGTTACAACAATGGAAGCAAGTTTCTACATCCTTTATGTTCATCCCATGTTAGCCTTGAAGTGGGGGGACATACACAAAAATACCACGACTAAACCTCAACTAGTATTTTAAACACCCAAGCCTGTAAGATTTGCTTATGAAAATTACATGGGAAAGAAATAGCTCCAAGTAACATCAACTGAGCTCCTTAAATTCCAGCATTTATAGTAAGTAGGTACAGATAAGTCCCAAAGTAGCACCTATTATCTTTTTTTAAATAAATAACCCAATTGATATGTAAATTCTGATAGAATAAATAGCATAGTTCTTTGACGTAGTCATTGACGTCAAGTTCTTTGAAAACACTGTAATTCTGTATTCCTGAAGGTAACACAGGTGTAATGCTGAAGGCAGTAAACATACCTGTTAAGCATATCCCTTTTGTGCTGTTACATAAATCCACCATCACTCGGACCTAGCATTGCAAAGAAAGTAAAGTTGAAAACAATGCATGCCATAAAAGTATCTAGTTTACTTTGCCTACCAAAGTAATTCCAAAAACAAAGATACAACTGTCCACTCTGCGCTTAGAAGAATAAACTATTTAGAACTACGTTAAGATTGTGACACCATCCATCTCTTCAGGCAGTGATTCTCTCATAGGAATCTGTTCAATATACCTCATTTTAAACCTTACTGAAAACATGCAGAAAATACTGGGCAGACAACTCCATACATCATCTAGGCATTAAAGTTCACGCATTACTGTAAAACTTGTGTGGTTGTCCATGCATTGACTCTATCAGTGGAAGGTATTAAAACCCAACATCAGCCAAGAAAAATTACATTCAATTTTATTTTATATTCGTATCAAATGATGGATACTTTTCCAACATAGCACATCCAGCGAGAAAGAGGACCTATGTTCCAAGTAAGCGATTTCTTATCTTGGAATAACCAAGATCTGCAAATTTGGAATGGACCTTCATCCATTCAGAATACTGCATCCCAATAATGACAGACTTCTATAAACACCAAGCTGGAAGAGACATTCATATTTAGAGTAGACTAAAATTTATCAATGAAAAAGTCATCTTTACAAAATACATGGGTTTTGGCTGGGCAAACATGCATGTTACATGTCCTGCATGCTGAGAGTCAACACTCTAAAATGTTTTGCAACTCACCAAAACATCCAGCAGAAATGAGAATATTATGAACATGAGCACTGGAAGTGCCTCAACTCTTTATCAGAAAGTCTAATGTTTATAGTCAGAAAAGAAAAAGATTATTATTTCAGGGCTGTGCAATATATGCTAATTTATGAACATATTTACCCAGAGTTGCACATGTATTCATCTTTGTACAATTACTCTATTTACAAATAATGGAACGCACTAGTCCCGAAAGACAGAACAAACAAGTGCAAGTCAATCTCAAAGGCAGACTGATGTTTAACCCTAGCAAGGTTATTTGCCATTGTCAATCCTTACTTTTAAAATGAATGCATCATTAGCTTCAAGTGACAAATATAACAGACTCGTATAAAGGACAATTATTTTGATGGCAAGTATTCTTTTGGTGCAAAATCAAAACATATTTGACTATGGATTTCAATTCTGTCAGATACATACTGAGAATTTACTGGATTCCAGACTGTACTGGAACAGCTCTTATATTTAGAAGTTGTAGACTCAATTTAAATTAGGTGAGAAGAGCTAACTGGTTTTGAATATCAGAATTTGCTTGTTCTCTCTCCCCTCACACCCCTCAAAAACATTTGGCTTCTACACTGTAATTTGCAAAATACCCATTGCCCATGTGTGCTCTAATTCAAACTGCATTTTAATCCAAATGGTGTTGTTGAGGTTGCTGAAGTGATTACAACTTGTTTTGGGGCCCTCCGATTATCTCAGCAGCATTATTTTTACCAATCAGTGCAATTCAGGTGACAATTAAAAAAGCATGGCACTCAAGTGAGTGTGTAATAGCAAATAGCCTGCAACAGGACCTCCAGCTTAACTATGAAAGATGGGTACACCAGTCACCCAATCAGCCAGCATCACCTTTGCCATGAAGAAAAGCTACAGATAAAAGTATCTTATTTAAATGCTAAAAGCTTAGTTTCCTCATTAAAAAAGGGTGAAAAAAGAAAAGAAGAGACCCTAAACTATGAAGCAGCTACTCAGATAATTAGATATCCATAAGCCACCACCTCTTGCACTATCTTAAATCTCACTTTCAAACTGCCTGCTCACAAACTTATTGGACTGTTACCCTCTCATCAGCCTTTCTACAGCAGCAGATTTGCCAATTTCCTGTTTTTATTCTCTTACAAAATAAATATATGTGTATGTATAAATACAGAAGTAAATAAACAAAAGGCACAGAACCAAAAATACACTCACGCTATTAAAGCTAAAATATGATTTTTGATGCCTAAAGTTGCTTCAAAGATTCTTGAACAGTGACCACAACAGATCTCCCCTGACCAGCGGTTGTGCAGAGCAGTCGGGTATTAATAACTGTAGTAGCACTCTGCAGAAATCTGTGCCTCCACTACAAGAGAGATCCTGCTCAGGCAAAACCTCCATTCAGGGCCCACATTCAACAGAGGCTGGAACATCGTTCTAAGGCCTGCCAATGGAGTAGGGATCATCTCACCAACTGTAAGGAACTTTGTCTCATGCTACAAAAGCGTTCAATTTTCATATTACATTAGTGGGAGTTAGATACAAAATACAAAAATGCGGGAGTGGGAGGGGGGGTGCTTGAAAAATTTTTCTAAGGGCTTTTTCCCCTTGAGCAAGTGGGTCTGCACACAGTTACACACTCTTCTCAGCAGCAGCCAGAATGAAAAGTATTTGACGGAAATTTTGTAAGAACAAAAAGGCACAACCCCCCCCCAAGCAGTTCCCTGCAGGATACGTGCATTTACATGAAGCACATCGCACACAGCAGTAGTCACAGTGGCGATTTAAATGGAGGAGCTGCACAAGGGAACAGCCTCGCCACGCGCTGTTACGATACACACCGTGCCACTCGGTGCTCTTTGGAGAGGGCAATAAAATTCATTTAATCCGTACGCACTACCTAATGACAGCAGAGTAGCGTATTTAATTGCCACTGTCAAAATTATCTAGACATCCAGCTGCCACTAACGATGGAAGCCTGAGCACCTAACACTAAATGGCATTAATAGCGTTCAATCCCTGTCAGGATATGAATCTTTTCTCTCATAATTTTATTTGTGGATCCCTTAGACTCAAAGAAGTGCCTCTTTGGATGGAACAAAATGAGCTGTAGCTGCCAAACACAAAGGTGATTTCTTAAAAGAAACAGGAGAAAGTTTTGACTAAATGTTTGATGAAAAGCTTAGATACTGCACACAAAAATATTTCAGTTGGGCAGCAAATTTTTTAACATGACCTGATTAAAAAAAAAAAAAATCTAAAGAAAACATACTGGTTTTTTCCAATTTTTTTTGTATGTGTATCTAGAAAGTAATTTAAATTTTCAGATTTGAAATAACCCTGCTCAGTAACCGTAACTTGAGAATTATGGTTCCAAAACATAATGATTTACATTCCACTTTGACCTAAAGTAACAATTAATTTTTTTTTCTGAATTGCCAAAGAGTTGAAATATGCATTATTCATGTTATTTTTAAGACCATTTTGAGTACAAACCCATGTGATTTTAAGACTTCAGGAAATTAAATACTCCCATAAGATGCACAGGGTCCAGTGAAAAATGCTGCTACTTTGGTAAGTGGAATTAGAAACTAGAACTGAATATCCAATAACTTTCAGTTTTGTCTCTCAATAAAAAAAGACATTCTTTGAATTGTAAGTCTTGTGCAAATTCTAAATTCAAAGGTCAAGACTTAAATGTCCTTAGCTAAAAAAATAATAATTATTTATTCTAAACCCCCAAACAACTGCATTATCAAAACTCTATGCTACGAATACCTACGCTCTACAATCTCGTTAGCTCTAATATTAATGGAGATGTTATCACTGTAAAATCATCATTGCAATGGTTTATGAGTACAAATGCCAGCGGAACATTACTGAAAAGGTACTTTCTGTAAGTAATTTTTTAAACCCGTAATATTAGTTACAATCAGTAAGAGCTTGAGTTAGCCTTTTCTGCTTTTTTGTGGGCCTAGGCCTGCAATCCTTACTGGGACAGAATTTCCACTAAGGTTCCCTCAAGAGTAATATTTTTCTTGTGTTTCTTCTGACTCGGAACTTTTCAAACTTCTTCAACCTATTCAAAATTTTTCAACTATATGACCTGCATAATTTTTTGACTACGTGACCTAGTTCCTACGGAGCAAGGATAATCTTTTCACTAAAAGGACATACAGTTCTCCTCTTCTGACCCACCAAATATTACCTTAAATTTAAAACGTACTGAAAGGGCACGATCAATTTCAAAGAAATGTGATGGTAAAATAATATCCAGTACCTCACGTGGAGATGCTGAACGGCAGAAAGCACATGGGGGGTTCCGTTAGTGGTGCAGAGATTTAGAAATCTGAAACCTTGGAAACTGGAAGGCTGACTTCTTATCGCAACTAAATTTTTGAGGCTTCACTAAACCCACGCTACTAAAACGACTCCACTCCATTTGTCTATGTAACTATCGTTGTAAAAGTTTAATCACAACCTGTGAGCCATACGGCCCATCAACCCTCAAGACCTCAGCACCCGCAGATGGCAGTAGGCAGCCACAGCTCCTCAGGCGCTACGCTGCCCAAAGCACCCAGCAGGTGCCCTTGCACAGCGCGAACCCTGCGGCACCAAGAGGGGGCCAGACCTGGCAAGGCAGCGCGAACGTCCGCGCCGCACGTCCAGCGGACTCACCGGGCCGAAGCTGGGACAAGCCTCAGCTCGACCACCCCCAAGGCCCCCAGCCCCGAGGCCGGGTCCCCACCCTCCCACCCGGGCCCCGGCTCTGCGCAGGCCGCCGGAGACCCCCGGCGGGCGCCTCGCCGCCCTCGCCCCAGCGGGTGCCTTCCCCCAGGGCAAGGCCCCAGGGCGAGCAGGACCGCAGGGCGGGCACGGCCCCAGGGCGGGGACGGGACGGGCCGGGCCGGGCCGGGCCGGGCGCCGCCGCCCTACCGGCACCATGGAGTAGGTCATCATCATGAGCATCTCCTCGTTCTCGGCGCGCACGTGTCCGCGGGCGCGCTCCCCGCGGCGGCTCCGCTTGCTGCGGGCGGCCGCGGGGGGCGCCGGGCCGGGGCCGACGGCGCCCAGCAGGTCCCGCCCGGAGCCGGCGGCCGCGCCGGGCCGCGCCGCCTCCAGGTCCCGCAGCGCCGCGCCCAGCTCCCGCCACTGCGCCAGCAGGAAGAGCGTCCCGGCGGCGCTGAGCGCCGAGAGCAGCCCCACGGCGGCCAGCAGGCACCGCAGCGCCCGGCCGCCCGCCGCCTCCATCGCCGCGGGCCGGCTGCGGACGGGCGGGCCGCCGCCGGCGGGGAGGGATTTATGCCTCCCGGCGCCGCGGGACGCTGGCGGGGCGGAGGGGAGTGGCGGCGGGCCGGGAGCCGCCGGAGCGGAGGGACGGGGCGCGGAGCCGAGCCGAGCCGAGCGGAGCGGGGCGGGGGCAGGGACGAGGCAGGGGCCGGGGGCGAGGGCAGGGAGCGCCGCCGAGCCCGGGATCGCAGCCCGGCCGCCCCCTCCCGCAGCTGGGCTGGGCACCTCGGGGGCGCGTCGCCCCCTGCCAGCAAAGCCGGGCGGGACGGGGCGGCTGCTCGTAGCGTTCCCAGAGGGGCAGGCCTGGGACAGCCCGTGGCTGTCTCAGCCGTTAGTCACGGCATACTTCTAAACGGCAAACGAATTGCACATCGCCTTTTCCAGGTGTCAAGATTGTCGTCAGCTGCGTTCCCCGAAGCTGTGATGCAAGCAGTAAATGAGACCGCGTAGTGAAAATCCCTCCTTTATACATATACTGACATTCTGCGGCTCAAACAAGCTCTCTGCTGTTTTAAGAACATCGTGTGTCATTCACTAATAACACTTTACCTGTCGCTTTAGATGTTCACGCACGGACTTTTCCCAAATTATTCCTGCCAACCCTTCTGTCGCATGGGATGTCTTTAATACAACCAGTTTTGCTCCCGTTTAATACATAGTAAAGGTAAGAAAATGAATTATCCGGAATTTCACTGTTGTAAAGAACAGCAGAATTTGACCAAATATGAAGACTTCATGAGGAATATGAAAGTTACTAAACTCAGAACATTTTTTAGAAAAGCTATTGAAAAAGCTGACATTTTAATTTCAAAGACAAAGCAGTTGTGCTTCCTTACATTGTTACTACTTCAAATCGATCTCAAGAAATTCACAGCTTTTGAATGCCAAGTTTCCTACAAGAGAGGGCTCTTGATCCTAACTTTATCAAAGTGACAGTTCTCTGAAGATCTCTGCAACTGATCAGGTACAGCATTTTGTCTCCATTCTAACTACGCCCTTGACCTGCAATTCATGCTAACGCCACAGTGCACTGAAGGGTGAACTATCAGGTCAAATCAAATTTCAATTTAATACATGCAATTCTGCTGCAGTTGGTTAAACACAATAGAGAAGCCAAGACAGGAAAACAACTCCATCAGAGTAAAGTTCTCAGCACTCTGAAATAAAAAAATACTGCAAAAAGTGTTGGTGTCCTCAGGCATCATGTTGGAGACTCTTTCCTTCTGAAACTGTCATGATAGGTTTAGGCAGAGCAGGGTGAAAGTAGAGGGGACAAACATCATTCCATCTCATCCCATAACGACAGACGAGACAGAAGAAAATCATCATATGACAAAAGGTGTAAGGTTCATGAGCATAACATCATAGAATGTTTTGGCTTGGAAGGGACCTTTAAAGGCCATCTAGTGCAACCCCTCTGCAGTGAGCAGGGACATCTGCAACATCCTGACCTTGAATGTTTCGCCTTGAGGTGGCATCTACCGCCTCTGGGCAACCTGTGCCAGTGTCTCACCACCCTCATCAGAAAACATTTCTTCCTCATACCTAGTCTAAATCTGCCCTCTTTTAGTTTAAAAGCATTACCCCTTGTCCTGTCGCAACAGGTCCCGCTAAAAAGTCTGTCCCCATCTTTGTTATAAGCCCCCTTTAAGTACTGAAAGGACGCAATAAGGTCTCCACAGAGTCTTCTCCTCTCCAGGCTGAACAACCCCAGCTCTCTCAGCCTTTCCTCACAGGAGAGGTGTTCACAGAATCACAGAATTGTATAGGTTGGAAAAGACCTTTAAGATCATCGAGTCCAACCATAAACCTAACACTACCAAGACCACCACTACACCATGTCCCTAAGCACCTCATCCAAACGGCTTTTAAATACCTCCAGGGATGGCGACTCAACCACTTCCCTGGGCAGCCTGTTCCAATGCTTGATAACCCTTTCAGTGAAGTAAAATTTCCTAATGTCCAGTCTAAACCTCCCCTAGTGCAACTTGAGGCCATTTCCTCTTGTCCTATCACTTGTTACCTGGGAGAAGAGACCAACCCCCACCTCTCTACAACCTCCTTTCAGGTAGGTGTAGAGACCAATAAGGTGTCCCCTCAGTCTCCTTTTCTCCAGGCTAAACAACCCCAGTTCCCTCAGCTGCTCCTCATAAGACTTCTGCTCCAGACCCTTCACCAGCTTCGTTGCCCTTCTCTGGACACGCTCCAGCAACTCAATGTCCCTCTTGTAGTGGGGGGCCCAAAACGGAACACAGTATTCGAGGTGCAGCCTCACCAGTGCCGAGTACAGGGGCACGATCACTGCCCTAGTCCTGCTGGCCACACTATTTTTGATACAAGCCAGGATGCCATTGGCTTTCTTGGCCGCCTGGGCACACTGCTGGCTCATGTTCAGGCAGCTGTCAACCAACACCCCCAGGTCCTTCTCTGCTGGGCAGCTTTCCAGCCATTCTTCCCCAAGCCTGTAGCGTTGCATGGGGTTGTTGTGGCCCAAGTGCAGGACCTTGCACTTGGCCTTGTTAAACCTCATACAATTGACCTCAGCCCATCAATCCAGCCTGTCCAGGTCCCTCTGCAGAGCCTGCCTACCCTCCAGCAGATCAACACTCCCACACAACTTGGTGTCATCTGCAAACTTACTGAGGGTGCACTCGATCCCTTCGTCCAGATCATAGATAAAGATATTAAACAGAACTGGCCCCAACACAGAGCCCTGGGGAACACCGCTTGTGACCGGCCGCCAACTGGAGTAAACTCCATTCACCACCACTCTTTGGGCCCGGCCATCCAGCCAGTTCTTTACCCAGCGAAGAGCACACCCATCCAAGCCATGAGCAGCCAGTTTCTCCAGGAGAATGCTGTGGGAAACAGTGTCAAAGGCTTTACTGAAGTCTAGATAAACAACATCCACAGCCTTTCCCTCATCCACTAGGCAGGTCACCTTGTCATAGAAGGAGATCAGGTTGGTCAAGCAGGACCTGCCTTTCCTGAACCTATGCTGGCTGGGCTTGATCCCTTGGTTATTCTCTACATGCCATGTGATGGCACTCAGGATGATCTGCTCCATCAGCTTCCCCGGCACCGAGGTCAGGCTGACATCCCTGTAATTCCCTGGGTCCTCCTTCCGGCCCTTCTTGAAGATGGGCGTCACATTTGTTAATCTCCAGTCAGCAGGGACCTCCCCAGTTAGCCAGGACTGCTGGTAAATGATGGAAAGGGGCTTGGTGAGCTCTTCTGCCAGCTCCTTCAGCACTCTCGGGTGGATCTCATCAGGCCCCATAGACTTGTGAGTGTCTAAGTGGTGCAGCAGGTCACTAACCATTTCTCCCTGGATTATGGGGGCTCCATTCTGGTCCCCATCCCTATCTTCCAACTCCGGGCGCTGGGTACCCATAGAACAGTCGGCCCTGCTATTAAAGACTGAGGCAAAGAAGGCATTAAGTACCTCAGCCTTTTCTTCATCCTTGGTCACTGTGTTCCCTCTCCCGTCTACTAGGGGCTGGAGATTCTCCTTAGCTCTCCATTTGCTGCTAATGTATTTGAAGAAGTATCTTTTGTTGTCTTTTACAGCAGCAGCCAGACTGAGCTCTAGCTCGGCTTTGGCCTTTCTAATTTTCTCCCTGCACAACCTCGCTACACCTTTGTAGTCCTCCTGAGTTGCCCGCCCCTTCTTCCAGAGGTCGTAGACTCTCCTCTTTTTCCTGAGTTCGAGCCAGAGCTCTCTATTCAGCCAGGCCGGTCTTCTTCCCCACCGGCTCATCTTTCGGCACCTGGGGACAGCCTGCTCTTGTGCCTTTAGGACTTCCCCCTTAAAGAATGTCCAGCCTTCCTGGACTCCTTTGCCCTTTAGGGCTGCCTCCGAGGGGACTCTGTCGACCAGTCTCCTAAACAGGCCAAAGTCTGCCCTCTGGAAGTCTAAGGTGGCAGTTTTGCTGACCCCCCTCCTCGCCGCTTCTCCACGTATCAAAAACTCTATCATTTCATGATTGCTCTGCCCAAGTCAGCCTCCAACCATCACATGGCTCACAAGTCCTTCTCTGTTGGTGAACAAGAGGTCCAGCGGGGCACCTTCCCTCGTTGGCTCACTCACCAGCTGTGTCAGGAAGTTATCTGCCACACGCTCCAGGAACCTCCTGGACTGTTTCCTCTCTGCTGTACTGTATTTCCAGCAGACATCCGGCAGGTTGAAGTCCCCCACAAGAACAAGGGCTAGCGATCGTGAGGCTTCTCCCAGCTGCTTATAGAATAGTTCATCTGTCTCCTCATCCTGGTTGGGGGGTCTGTAACAGACTCCCACCACAATATCTGCCTTGTTGGCCTTCCACCTGATTCTTACCCATAGACACTCCACCCTATCATCACCGTCATCGAGCTCTAAACTATGCAGACACTCCCTGACATATAGGGCTACCCCACCACCTCTCCTGCCTCGCCTATCCCTCCTGAAGAGTTTATAGCCATCCATCGCCGCACTCCAGTTGTGCGAGTCACCCCACCACGTTTCCGTGATGGCAACCATATCATAGTTTTCCTAATGTACAATGGCTTCCAACTCCTCCTGCTTGTTGCCCATGCTGCGTGCATTGGTGTAGAGGCACTTCAGATGGGCTGTCACCCGTGTCTCCTTCATAGAGGAACACCCCTTGTGTGCTTTGAGGCGTTTCACTGGCGTTTCCCTCTTGGCTCCCGTTGCCTCAGTATCCCCTAGCTCAACTCCGCTCGACTTCGGCTGTGCCCCGGCGTACCCCGCACATCTCGAGGACACAGGCCAAGTGCCCTCACTGGCACCCGCTCCCTCTAACCGTGGCACGTCGTCCCTCAGCTTCTCTCGGGCAAGCCTGATACTATCCCCCTCCCCCTTCGAGTCTAGTTTAAAGCTCTGTCAATGAGCCCTGCAAGTTCCTGAGCGAAGATTCTCTTTCCCCTTTGAGAAAGATGAATCCCATCAGACGCCAGCAAACCTGGTGCTGTGTAGGCCATCCCGTTATCAAAAAACCCAAAACAATGGCGATGACGCCATCCATGGAGCCATGAGTTAATAGATTGGGTACCTCTGTTCCTTCTAGTGGCACTGCTCATGACTGGAAGGAGAGAAGAGAAAATAACCTGTGCTCTGGAGTCCCTTACTAGCCGTCCCAAGGCCCTGAAGTCTCTTTTGATTGCCCTAGGACTTCGTGTTGCAGCTTCGTTGCCCCCCACATGGAAGAGCAGTAGGGGGTAATAGTCCGAGGGCCGTACCAGGCTAGGGAGTATCCTCGTGACATCCTTCACCCGGGCCCCAGGGAGGCAGCAGAATTCCCTAAGAGGAGGGTCCGTCCGGCATATCGGACCCTCGGTTCCCTTCAAAAAGGAGTCACCCACAACTATAACCCGTCTTCTCTTCCTTGTGGAGGTGGTGGTAAGACAAGAGGTACGTTCTTCTGCCCTGGGCGACACCTCCAGTGTAGATAGACTGTCGTCCCCATCCTCCACTGACTGGCCTTCCACCTCCAGGGCCTCATACCTGTTGTGCAGAGGCACCTGGGGGGGTGAGGCAGGCAGGGAGGGCCTTCGCCTGCCGCCATGAGCGCGGACTCGCCTCCATTCACTCTCCTCCTCTGAGCTGCTGCCTTCAGCCCGGCGGGGGGGGGGGGGGATACAGGATCCCCTTGATCGTGGGTTCTTACTGGGGGCTGCTGCTGCTCCTGTTCCCATCTCAGGGGGGGCAGAGCCTGGCACCACCAGTCTCTCTCTTTCTCAGCCTCCCTGATGCTCCTTAACCTTTCTACCTCCTCCTGTAGCTCTGCCACCATGCAGAGCAAATCGTCCACCTGGTCGCACCTCACACAGCTGCCCACACAGCTGCCATGCGTGAACAGCGAGAGGCCCAGGCACTCCCTGCAGCCCGAGACCTGGGTGGCCGCATGTTTTCCTGGGAGCTGCGTCTGGGTAGCCGCATCCACTCTGGCGAGCACAGAGGGCATCGCTTTCCCTCTGATCCCTGAACTCTGATCAGTTCCATCCCTCTGATCATTTTTGTGGCCCTCCTCTGGGCCCGCTCCAACAATGCTAATCTCTCCAAATTCTGAACAGGTGTCCTGTACCATCACTGCACAATCTTAAAAGCCTGCTCTTGTGTGTGCTGTAATACAGGATCATGGGGATCTCCTTGGTAGCTCATACATATTGCAAATATATAGAAAATGCCTTTTTCACCCTGTATGACAGACAGATTCAGAAAAAAAAAAGTTTCACTGTATTGCGCAAATACTTCCTACCTTATGGTCTAGGAACCAGTTACACTATCTCAGATCTGTTCTGCTCAACTTCTGCCATATCACAGTAAGTTTTTCAGCTTTCTATATTTTACAAACAAGACCAGGAATCTACTGCCTCAATTGGTATTTTCAGAAACCAGTACACCATTTAAAACTTAGTTTGGCTATTAAAAAAAAACCAAAAAAAACCCGCAACCCCCCCAACAACAACAAACATTGACAGAACTGCAACTTCATTATCTGATTCTATTTATATTCCCACTACTAGCCTCCAATGAAATGTTCACCAAAAAAAGAATCTCACTGAAGTTTAAATTACTGCTTGACCTCTTTACCATGTTGTTGCAGATAATCTATTTTATGTAAGACTACTAACATCATACAGATATGCATATCTTTTTGCAGGATGAGCAATCTTAGAATGTGTTCCACTAGTAAAATATTGACATTCTAAGGAATAATAACAAAACCAAATATGTAAAAATGTCCTGAAAAATCACTTCTGAGGCCTTGGGCCTTGGCAGACTGTTCTGAAGCTATCACAAGGTTCTACTTGTATGTGAATAGTCTTTCTGATGCCAGTGAAGATTACAAGAATAATTGTTTACTCTGCAGTTGATATCCTAGCTTATCACAGAAGTGCATATTTGAGTTTTGCTTATAGTATTAATCTTGTGAAGGAAAAAAAAAAAAAAAAAAGAAATATGACCTTGCATAGAAATTCCCAGAAGACATTATATCTTAAGCAAGCTTAGTTTATAATTTCATAGATATAATAAAACTAGTAAGTACCTATCATAACAGCAAACTAAAGCTTTCTTTCTGAGAACATAAATAGAACTGCACTCCAGAGACCATATAGCATAACAAACAGCAATTCTTCATCTTTATTGTCCATTTCAGAGCATAATGATTGAGTAAAAAGAGTACAATAATCATGAGCTACCATTTGGAGAATAACAGAAGCACTCGTTTCCCCATCTGTCTAATCTTACAGGATTTTCTCTGCATTACAATCAAAAAGAAATTGAACATTGTTCATTAAAAAAAATGGGCCATTGGATCACTGTGAACATCTTATCCAAGGCTGTGGTATGAAACCTGCTTAGTTGCCAGAGCTGTAGGATTCTTCCCCAGGCTGTTAATGGCTCCAAAGCTGCTACCTACACCACAGATTATATGGCAGTCTGTGCAGTGCTGTGCTTAGGTTGCTAGGACACAAAGAGTTTCGCCTCTGTCAAGAAATTGCCCTATTTTTGAAAGTCAGGAATCAGTTGACAGCATAGTTTTGTGGCAAAGGGGTTCCCAAGCTTAGACTGCTTAGAAAGTCCTATTAGCTACTCCAGTGGCAGAAGCAGCCGTCTTACTGGGCTGTGGGCATGCCTTTCCCAGCTTTCTGCTGAGTCTCTCCCCATACCGTCTAACCAGCACTTCATCCAAACATCTCCATATCCGCTCATCCTCTACTACCCCTCTATAATCCTATGTCCCCTTCTGGGTCTCTTGTCCCTGTATAAAACACACCTGAAATTTTGGTCCATCCATACAGCACTTGTCGTCAGCTGCAACGCAGCTTCATGCTCGATTGCTCCGTTCCTTTCCCATGATGAAATTCAAAGGTCCCAATGGTAGACTGGTGATCAGCAAAGCAGAATGGAGGGTTGGGAATGCTGCTGATAAGTTCTGGAAACCTTATTCCTATTTCCTTACCAAAAGGACAGAAAAAATATGCTCAGTAGCAATCTAAACCAACGTGAGAAAACTGTTATCCCATATACCCATCAGTCTTTTTTTCAGGTAGGCAGAATGCCAGCAAGCACCACTTCAGTTATTTCCTGGCATTTCAGAATTTGTTTCTCTAAAGCATGTCCTAACACAAATGTGCATCATAACTGACATGCAGTGAAGCATGGCATACAAAGACGATGTAAATCTGCCCAAGTTATATGGGAACTAGAAAGAAATAATCAATATAAACATGCAAACTGCAGATATGACATCACTGTTATGCTTTTCACAATTCCAGCTTAGTCGTACAGTTGAAATAAATTGTTAGGAGGTAAAAACATAGCTTGACCACAACAGGTATTTTTTTTATCCAAATTACACACTATGTGTATAATAAAGAATATTACTTGGTTATTCTGAGGCTGCGAATGTATTCAGGTGGTGTCACACTTAACTAATGCTCCCACTGATGTTTTACTTTGCAAAAATTGTTATTACTGAAATGTCATCTATTTAGGCAGCTGTTCCAGTGAAAAAGCACACTGGAGATTGGCATGTTGGTTTCACTTGGATAACTAATGCTGAAAGATGGACTGAGTTGCTGAGGATGATGCTCTTACAGATAACCAAACTTCCTCTGATGGTGCCATTAAAAGATTATACAGATTATAATCTTTATAAATGCTATTAGAAAGAAGGTAATCTCTTTTCCTGAACTAGTTAAAGTGAAAAAAGTTCTTATAAAGCTTACATAACCTCCCATGATAACTGACAGATTTTATTGAATCCCCTTCTTCTCAGGAAAGATGATAGAGGCTTAATACATTTGGTTTAGGATTCCAAGTCTACTCTGCTCTCCAAACCGACAAAGTCGAAGGGGAAGATCTTTCTTTGGACTCTCAAACTGGTGAACAGTGAATGCTTTTCAGTAAGCTTCTTGTGCTTACCAGTACCGACTGCTGCAAAGGCACCTGTTGCAGCTCTCTGTTCAGCGCGGGCACAGGCAGGAAGGCAAGCCCCAGCAAGGGCTGGGATTGCCCTCTCTCTTCATCTGTTACCGCTGCGCAAGCCATGTGACATGTTAGCAGCCAAGCAGCTGCAGAGTTTCTCCATCCAAATCACAGTTGCAATTCAATATTGGCACTGAAACCAACATTGTTTCTATAGTAAAGGCTTAGCTTTAAAACGTTAAAAGGCTTCTGACCACATGCAAAAAGAAAGGCTTGATTTTGAAATTCATATTAGGTCCTAGTCTATTCATGTTTGGAAAAAATGGAATACGTAGGTTTGAAATGTCTTTGCAACAACTGTAGGTCAGCTACAATAGCAGACTTACAATGATTCAGGCTACACTAAGCTCCATGACCAACCTCACCCCACAGAATTATTTCAGACTTGTATCAGTGACAGACACCAGAATGCAACCCACTCCATTTCTGCACATGCATTCCACACAGATTATAGCATACTGGATACACAGGCTTGCTTTTCAAGGGAAAAAATAAAAAAGATTTTTTTAAGAATTAGAATACAATAAAATATACAGAAGATAGTATAATTCTGATCATTTTATATCAGAGGAGGCGGGTTTTTTCCTTGGAAGAAGCCTTGGATGCTCCTATGGAATACTGCAGAAAGGTTAATGCAATTAGTTTTGTATATCAACCTGGAGTGGAAGGTATTAATAGGAAGAAATGTGTGTGGAATTATTTTTTCATTTGTATGCTATACTTTGCTATACTATTCATTGTATGCTATACTATTCATTGTATGCTATACTTTGGCAGGAAGACTTAAGCATTAATTTAGTTCCAGGAAATGGATGGGCCCTAAACAAATGTATATTATTATCAAAACAGCAGCCAATTAAAAAAAAAGTTACAGATTGAACAGTACTGGAATAAGTGAAATTAACGATAGGAATATTTAATTAGACAGGGTAACATCCTTTCAAGCAATATTTTACAGACAAATAAAAATTCTTCATGGAAAGAGTGGGAATTGCTAGGTAATGCTTAACAAATTACTATCTGAAAAAGCTGGAGCTTTTTCAGCCCCTTTAAGCCCCTTTCAGCCCCAGCCTCTTTAAGCTTCCTTTGTGTATTTCAGTGGCACAAGGATATAAAACTCCTTCAGGAATCACCAACATATACCTTAAGAAGTACCTCTGATTTCAGGAAATTCCTACTTAATACAGAGTTGCAAGAATAAATAAATTTATGCAGAGCAAGGGATGTACCAGCTGTTATTTTGGAATATCCGGTCCTAATAATAAATCATACATTAAGAACCAATGAAAAACAGTTTCTTACTAGGTAAGCCAAGCTGGGGTTTAAAATTCAAAATAAAACCCATAAATATCTGCAAGTAGTGCAGCACAAAGAGTACTATTTAATGGCATCAGCAGAATGTTTCCTTGTCCTTGAATGAACATTCAACAATCTTGGAGGAAGATGCCTTGGATGCATCATTAGGGCACTGGCAGCTAACGACTATTTTCCCAGAAAACTGCTCAGAATTCCTCCAACACGTTAGACAAAAATCAAAGCTGAATCATAGAGGAAGATGACTTAAGGAGCAAAGTCAAACAGAGCAATTCAAACACCACAGCTACAACCACCCATTCATAATTTGAGCTATGGGAATAAAAACAACTGATCAAAACACATGACAAATGATAAGCGGCTCAACAGATCTATCACATCTTTGTAACACCATTGGAATCTGACAACAATGAATAGAACTGGAGAAATCCACAGATAGCTACCCTTGAAAAATAGGCCTTGATTTTTGCAAAGGATCCTGCAGTTCAGTAAGGAATCAAAGGAAGAAGAGGACACTCCTCAACCACCCCAAAACCCAGCCAGGAATTAAATACTGAATATTCATTATCAAACAAATTATCAAACGTAAATTGTCTCTATATTGAGAGTGGCACACAAAACAACAGAGAACTTTTTTCGGTAAAGATATTCCAACAACACAGGAAAAATTCAGAGTTTGTATAATATGGGAACTCTCTTACATCATCCGCTTTCCAGGAATCTGTCCAAGGACGAAGTGTGGATGTCTCTGTGGCCCAAGGATACCAGACTGGAAGAAGAAAAATAGCTGGATATAAAGTAGAGGAGCATTAAGGTTGCCTCCCTACTTCAGAAATTTCTCCTTCTCTCCACATTATATCATGTGTACATTGCATCCATCCTTCTTACAGCTAGTATTGCACATAGTGCAATCTAACAAAGAGCTGATGGAAGCTATCTCTATCTCTTGGTAATTTTTAATCAGAAAGTATTGAATACAAGCAGTATTCCAGCTCGTTTCCCCTCAACTTTCTGTCATTCATTTTATTTGCCATTGTGATTCACAGGGAATTAAAACTATTTTTGCCTATTTCAGCACTTATAATGTATTAATTTGATATATCACTATACACACTACAAATATACACGATAAGGCTATTTATAAAGCCAAGAGAAAGAAATGTAATCTGTTTAACAAATCATACAGAAGAAATTTCAAATAATGAATTTACTACAGGTATCTATGACTTTCAGAATACTGAACACAATAATAGCCACAAAGACAGCTGCAAAAGAAATGCACCAACAGCACTGGGATAATTTATAAATGGAGAAGATGGCAATGTGATCTCAGAACACTCACAAGAAAAAGAGAATTGCTAGCCATATTAGGTAGATTATTGTAGGCACTATGTATCAACTCAAGTCAAAACCACAGAACATATTCTTTGAGGTCCTGATAGTAAAACACATTGTAATTTTAAAGATACAGAGGGATAACTGAAAGGTAACTGAAAGAGTATATTAAAAGGTAGCAGTAAAATCATGCACTAGAATGACATTAAAAACAACTATATTAAAGCAATTTAATCTGCCATTTTCATCTTTAAAGTCTACTAGTAATCCAGAATTGGATCTTCTTCAGTCAGAAGAGTTATAGTTTCCATTAGTAACCAAATAATTACCAACTATCTATTTACCCATAATCAGGATAAAAATCACATACACTGGATTAACTAAAGAGGAACCTTAAACAAACTTACCCATGACACCTCAGTGCCTCTTACAGACCGGCATGGAAACTAAGGGACCACACAGACTTCTACCTGAGAACAAGATGAATCGTATCCTAGAAATGACTGCTAACAAAGCAAGTCCAGATGACAAGTTTAGACAGACATGTCTGAAGATAAGGAAAATGAATCGTATCCATAGCAGTATTACCACTCAGGAAAAGTAGGATACTAAGATAGACCTTTTTCAGACACATTTCCTAACATATTGTCTCTATTTCAAAGATTATAAAATCTCATCTCAGGTCATCACATAACAGAAATAGGAACCAAGTAAAGAAGCAAGAGATGGAGTCCTTATATATTAGATTTTTATTATTAGATTAGACTTTATATTTAAGTAGGTTTTTTTAATATAAATTATCTAGATGCACAATTTTCAGGAAAGCTGCACATATAACTCAATAATAGAATGTACACACATAAAACTGTATTTTGACTCTTTTGTCTTATTTAGTGTGGAAGGCACTGAGACTTTTCCAGGGGGAAGAAGGGGCACATTCCCTCCCCTTCCCCCAAACACTCTTGTTTCAGAGCTGTGTATGTCTTAATTTGCAGAGTAGAAAATGTGCAAGTCTGTGCAGATCTCAAAATGGCACATGGCTATGACACAACATTCAAATTGTTCTGGGAATACAGGATGGAGGGGGCACTCTGGCAGAATACTTAGTTCCTTTACAGGCATTGTAGCTACGGCCCACGTCAACAAGCAAGCAATTTGGCACATTCCATGTCTGGGAAGAACCCCCTCAGATTGCACTGTCTGAATTTATGTTCCTTGTCTCCACACTAAAAGGTCTGAGGATACCACAAAAGCACAAGAAATGCCACAAATCATGACTCAAAAAAATAGTAATTTTCTAAACAAGTAGATCAAGTCAGAAAGGCTTTTAAGAGAAGAATCATTTTATCAGACTTCTGAATGTGCATGACGGACTGGATGCTATAGGACTGCAGTCTCAAAGGTGCTGAGCATCTACACCTTCTGCATGTGCAGAGGTCCTCTTATAAGGAAGAGGTTGGGAGTAACAATCAGATCTAGCAATATCCTTGATAGCAGTAAGAGGCTGTACTGGCAGGTACGTTTTATATTACAGACAACAGCATCAGAATATTTGGGCAGCTGAGCTTGGACTTTTCTGCTGTACAGCCTTTTTTACTACATGGTCTTTTAGCCTTAAGCTAACATTTTTTGCTATGTAACCTGTACCGTGCTATTCAGTGTTTCCATAAAAGAGGAACCAGAGAGCTAAGTATAGTTGCCAGTCTTAGTTCAGCATCTCAACAACCAAGATGTAAAATAGATGTATTTAAAGTTTAACAAAAAATTATAAACTAAGGATTTAATTACAGGATAAAGGCAACTGGCACAGCAACACAATTTATGTTGATTTCTACCTATGTACTAGCATTATATTTTCTAATGTAACAGCCAATCAGTAGGTCATTCAGGAACTACTTTAGTGGAGATCACTGCAAAGTAAGTTTATGATTCTCAGAAACATATAGATAACTTGCCTTTTCTTCTTCGAGAGTTTTTGTCGCTATGGTATACAATTGCACACCCTTTCCACTTTTGTTCTTACTTCTAAATCAAGATTTGGAACTTTGTGTCAGCAATGACAAATAGACCTAAAGAAAAATTATTTTTCTCTCAGAAGCACACTTTTTAGTTTTCCAAGACCTTTTTTATTGCTTGCCTTTTATCAAGGGTTTTTTCTTGAAGAAAGAAAAAGAAATTGCATCACGAACAAGAAGTGCCCAGGACATTCATCCCTTCTATTTGCTTCCTCTGTTCCCCATTTTATTATTGTGTGGTTATTTTTTCACTGTCACTTTGAAAATTTTGCATCGTTCCCGCATAAGGTAGTTTATGCACAAATTTCAATAAAATCTTCTGTAGTATGAGCATGCCCCCCTCGCTTTTTTTTTCTTGTTTGTTTAAACAAAATATGTCTACAGAGTGTGATACTTTTTGTCTTATCAAAGCAGCATTACCAAGAATACAGAAAAACAGTACTGACACCAATCCAGAGCTTTGTATTTGTATCCTGCACCTTATAAATCAAGCAATCTGAACTGCCTATTCAGACAGAAAGTTTCTTTTTAGAACCCTGCAGTTATTTGTTGGCTATACTAAGAGGAGTTTAAGAGTTCACCTGTGGCAATGAAAAGGACTGTTAGGAAACCAGACCAGGTATCTATAACCAGGGAGGACAAGGAGGAGGTTTTGCTTAATGTATTGTACATTGTCATGCATTTGCACTCTCAGTTATGATTCACCTCCAAATAATATCAATGGATTATCAATGGGTATCAATCAGACCATTATCTTGATTCAGAATTGACTCAACTGCCCATAGGGCAAAAAAGCTTCCCATCTCTCTATATATGTATGGATAAATATGATGAAAAAAGTAAAATAGGACTAACTTCTACCAGATATTGATTTCTATTTTCATGTAACAGAGCTGATTGTGTTTTCTATTTTTATTTTTCACTCAGTTTTGGATTATGTCCTACTTGTCACTTCTTACACACAGATTAAAGTAGGAAAAAAAGAAAATCACTGCATTTCCTTAAAGAAGTTTTAACCTTTCCTCCATAACAGAAATGAACACAGAATTTAGAGTATTTCATGTCTATTTTGCTATGTTTTCACAGATTTTACAACTGATAGGTTAAGATAGGTTTAATATCAATGCAATTAAACATGATTATACAGTTCCTTCAGGTGGGAAAGCTGGATATCAGTACTTAAGTTACTAGGTAAAGGAAGTTTAGCAGTGAGGAAGAACTGTAGCATGTCCCCAGCCAAATTAGCTACTTAAAAAAAAAAGTTTAAAAAAAAAATTGACAGTTCTAGAGTGATTCACCACAACACATTACTCTTCCAAGCAGAGATCAGATGCAGCCTGATTGTGGGCTAATCCTGGGATTTTTTTTTTTTATATATATTCTTTTATTGATACAATTTGGAGGCTGATGAGTGTTTTTGAATAGCTAACTGACTATGAAAAGCTGCCTGGTTTGTCTACTTAGACACTAATTTTAAAATTAATACTCTTATGCATGAGTGATTATCATTTATGTGTTACAGAATTACATCAGTGTCTATTACAGGTATGTAGGGAGTCTGCTGGCAAGCAGAGGTGAGGATTACTGAACATATCAATTTTTATATGAAGCAGAGCCTATAGACTATTCTATAAAAGCAGAGCCTATAGTTATTCTATAAAAGAATAACTTTTTTAGTTATTCATTAAAAAAGAACATACACAATCTAGAACATTCTAACCTGATTTTTACTGCTTATCACTCAAGCCTTTGATCAGTTATTTACTTAGTTTTTATGGGAGATCTACTGGACCTGGCATCTCCTGAGCCTAAAAATATATCTAAATCATTAAGAAAAATATGGACCAGGAGATTTCCTCTTGATTACATATACCAGCTGTTTCATCTGGAAGAGCAAAGCCAGTGGTTTCAGTCACCCAACCGCAGCAGAGAAACTTCCGTCTGAGAACATTTCCTGCGAAGCAGAGTGAATTACCACAGGCGGAGCATCAAACTAACGTGGTCATTCTGCTAGCAGCCACCAAGGTATTTCCTTTAGAGTTAGCTTAGGTGTTACTGTGGGGTACTGCACTGTGCAGTGACGTTGTGAGACTATTTACAAAAGCTTCATTTAGAACTGCTAACAATCCTCCGTGTTTCAGGGATTAAAAGTGACTGGATTCTACCAAACACTGAGTCTGCAGAGGGGATTTTGCACTGTTTCCATTCTGCTGTTGTCTTGGACATGATCTTCAGCAGACATGTCTCTTACAGGGCAATACCTTTCACTACTGCTTCTTCAATTTGAGGTTAGCTTGTTAGAACTAGGTCTTTAGAAAACACATTGTGTTTTACTTGTGTACACACACCAGTAACTGTGAGCAATTTTGTGACGGACAAGTTAACCTTTCGTTGTAGGACTAGCTGATAAACATAATTACAGATGATTCAGAAGTCTTACCTGCGCAGACTATGATAAATTCTGCTTTGTTTGCGTTTCATGGTTTATCAGAAAGGACCCAGATTAAGCATACTTACCTCATAAAATAACTTTAAAGTAAAAAATAATTTTTACAGATCACAGCGTTTGGGATATATGCTGGGTCACACGCTAGATTCCCTCAGAGCTCGTGAATTCCGAGCTCACAATTGAAGGGCAATTGTGGTGGTTTTGGTACATAATCACATGTAACTATTTTGGTTTTGCCAGCAGCTTCTTCTGCAGAAAATTACAATTATTGCACTGTGTTGTATAGCATGAAGCTGTAATATTCCATCACTTAGATGAGAGGGCCTAAACATACAACGTGTGTTTCTGCAAAACTGACTTTCAGCCTTTACAAGGTGAAGGTAATACAGAAACTTAGAACAACATATTTCAACACAGAGGGAATTATTTTAAAGGAGCATTTTCAACCTGAAATTCTACACAGCTTTAAGTTGGGTTCGTTAATGCTTATGGTATTTTTTCTCCATAGATCACTTCAGAACATTTGCTTCTTGTATTTGCCAAAACAGCACAAATGGAAAAAAACCACAGCATTTTATGAGAAACTGCTCAGTCACAAAATACTTCATAACTTGGACTGATGTACAGGCAAATTTATATAACAGTAAAAAACCACTTTCTGAAAAACCCTCTTATATAAGCAATAAGTCCTGTGCACAGAAAATGCTTTTGCAAACCTGCTGTGCCTTGAAGCAGTACGATGGTTAGCAAGCAGGCGCAGAGAGGCTTCTCTGAACCCTGTCCACTTTAGAGCTTGTGCAACCAAGGCTGTCTTGACAGAGAATTCGGTACCATTAGCAAAATAAACAACAGCACTTGAAGAAGGAGTTTAGAGGATTCAGAGCTAGAAGTGCTTAGTAGCATTTTCATGTGGTTATTGTGTACCTTCTTTCCAAGCTAAACTTGAGTGTTGTGTATTTTAATTCTACTGAAGAAATGCCTGCAGCACCTTCAGCATTGAAAACGCTCTGTTCTGTAGGCACTCTCATAATGACTGCTTTCACTGGTTGGGATTATATGCACTAGAGGTTTGGCTATACTTCCCTTTGAGCAAAAGTTTAACATTTTTGTTTTGAACTTTTGGTGGAAACCGTCCCTATTTGTTAAAAAAATGCCTGAAACATCCCACAATATATCCAAGTGACCATTAGAAAGAATTCTGTATGATATAACAAAAGGACAGTGGACTCCTGTTCCTACTATAATGGCCAAATAGCAGAAATCTGCTTGGGAAAATTAAGTGGATACTGGAGCATTTTTCTAAAAGTGGCACCAGTAGACAGCAAGTGTATTCAAGCTGCTGACGTCATCCCCACGAGAAGAACACGAACGTCCAGCGGCCTTAGTGGCCTCATTGCCTCCTACCATACCTGGAATGGTCCCAAGGAGTAGGAGGGTAGTGCCAGCGTCTGGCCAATACACAGTAATTATCTGGCCAAACAGCAAGAAAGTACACCTCAGTATTCCTTCAAGACTGCAATCCTATCTTTCCCCTTTAAAAACAGGCCAAGAAACTGGAATTACAGTGCAAAGAAAACTCAGAGAAGCAGATACTCCTGACCTTCCCTAGTTCCTATAGGATAAACTGATAGGAGTTAGGGAAGGGAAGAGGTTTGTTCACAAGTCCATCAAGTAGGAATAGTTAGAGCAACAAAAACAGTGCTTAGCGATTTAAACTTTTGAAGAGGTAAGCAGCAACAGACAAGCTCCACAAGTAAGGAAAAATCTTAACAGTGGAAGAAAGAGCACTGTGTATTATCTCTTTGGGAACTTCCCCTCAAAGAAAGACAGAAGAACCTGAATCCTGCCAACAGGGTGAGAAAAATATACTCAAACTACGTATTACAGAAAAGAAGGCTGCAGCCATTGCAGTGGGCCCACATATATATGCTTAGTTATATTAATGTAACACAGATAAGCTTTTAATCATGTATGTTCTCACATACATGCATACCATTTTATAAATGAAAAAGTTGACTAGAAGAAATCAAAGTTCTAATAAAAGAGTTTTCAACTCTTACATTTTCCAACTCTGATGAAGAACCTCATGTTGTGCAAAAAAGGAAATTAATTTACTGGCATGAACTGCTCAGGCATTCAAGCAGCTACAATGTCCAGTAGATAATATTAACATTGAATCAGTATGATAAAATCCTGAGTAAATCAAGTTCTTATAAACAATAATAAGAAATACTTGTATAGCATGCATATTACTTCAAAGAAATTGAAATGGAAAAAAATGGGGGAAGTGGTTTAAAAGTTCAGTAGAATGTACTCTGTCTCTTTGGCTGCACATTCAAGTACAAGTTCGGTATCGCTTTTATTGCAGTCATCACATAAGAGAATCCTGCACAAGACTTGTAGAGATAGTCACTCAACTGTGGCAGCAGAGCTTACTTAAAAAAAAAAAAAAAAAAAAGAGAGAGAGGGAAAAAAAAGAGTATTTAGCTGTCAAAGAAGCCTGTGGCAATCTGAAGACTCATCCTAAACTACTCTGAATAGGCTGCATATCTTTCCATGACAAGGGAACAGATTGTCTCTCAAAGCACTTTTCCCCACACCCCAAAGACCTCCTCTCAAATTAGTCTTATATCCATGGATCCCAAGAGAGAAAGCCTGAGATAGTCCTCACTAGTTCCTGCACATCAAGGACAAAGAAATCTTCACACACCTCTTCCTTTTTCTGGCCAGCTGCAACACCAATTCAGGAGAAGAAAAAAAATGTAAACAAGTTGAACCGCTAACAAGCGGAAACTCTAGATGCTCAGACACTTAATACAAAGTTAGTTTTAGCTAGCACATCCGTGACCTGTTCCTATAATACTTCATTACAGCTGCTTCTGGCTGTGACAAGAACACGCTGTCCCCATCTTCAAAATGAGTAGTACTTCTTGAGTTAACAAGTGTAGTCTGCCATAGTCTGAAGATCTGAACTTATGCAGGCAGACTAATAGGAGAAAAATATCCATATGGTTAACTCTTTCCATTTTGACTTTCATTAGGAGGTTTTTAATGCTGTTCTACCAACCTGATGTGGACAGAATGAGAAGAGTGATTTTGGGGCCAAGTCACCAAGAAAATACAGCTTAATTTTATTACAAGGTTTAAATCCTCTTAATAGGCACGAATAACAGCTGAATAACAGCTATCTAATGCCTATCTTCAAAAGGCAATAGCAACATAACCCTGCAATACTCCTTTTTTTTTTTCTTCAAGGATCTCAGAGCCCAATACATCCATTCAGCCCTAGGAGCCCTTTGACCATTAAAAAAACCCCCCACCTTATTAGATATATTTGGAAAACGTGGCAGATAAGTGAAATTGTTTTCTAGATAACCATGAATTAATATGATGGATAAGTTATTAATACACACCACTAGCATATGCTTGATTTCGGAGAGAAGATTTTGAGGTAAAAATAGGCAGAGATAAGTCCAGCCTTAACAATCAAACTTCAAAACCTATTTTCTGGAACTTTACCTTATCATCTCTCCATATACGTTAAAGGACAGGGACTTAACAGGACTTAATAGGGACTTTAATAGGATAGGGACTTATCCTATTCCCACTGAAGTTAGGACGAAAATCCTGTCATTTTGAGTGGAAATTCCATTGAACTTTACTGTCTTTTTAGTGCTCCTCTGAGTATATAGCCTTTTGTATTCAATATGGGGAAAACTATAGCTACAGAGCCAACAGCATTATACCCTACATATGCCTTAGCACAGAGACTTTTTACCACGTCCTTCAGTCATTTGTTTTGCATGAGTGCTGCACCACAATGCTTTAAAAATGGTAGGCGGGCACCATAGTAGCAAAACTATATACAAATACGTAGCCTTTCCATTATCCATCCCCTCCCTCTTGCCTACCATACCATTTCTCCTCAAAAGCTTTCCATTAATTTTTTGGCCTTTTCTAAATTACAACATATGTTTAGTGTTAAGAAAAAGCTATTTTGCCTTTAACTGCCATAAGCATGAGGAATATAATAAAATACTATTGAAAGTTACCAGTAAGTCAAGCTCTCGAAAGTTAGAAGAAACGTCAAAATTGTTTGCTCATCAAATAAAAGACTCCATGAATCTGATAGTCAAACAGTACACCAATACAACTTTCATAGGTCAGAATCTGGTATTTTTATATGGACTAGTGTCTTGCCCTGATCAAATACTGGGGGAACAGCCCTCCACCTCCTTTGTCCTTATACTGTAGCTTCAGAAAGGTTTTTATGTTTTTGGAGGCCTGACAATAGGTTTCTCACCACCTCCTACAGGCACCCACTACCAAGCAAAGAGGCAGTTTTTCTTTACAAGTATTTCAAAAAGACTTAGCAATGAATGCTGTCACTACTCCCTTCACAGAAGGGCTGTTAGATATTTAAATATTTTTCAAAATCCAGTCAAAATATTCCAAAGTACAGTCCAAAATAGTAATCAGTTTGTGCAGTAGAAGTTGAGGTAGGTAATTCTCAAGTAACAGTTAGCATTCCGATATTAATACAATGCCACAGTGAATTATATATTTGTATCGGTAACTTGAATATCTATTCACCAAAACCACAGTGCGGTGTGTGCAGCTCCTCTAAGCTAAGTGGTACAGGATTGAGGTGAAAATGACCCTCAAAAGAAAAGCTGAACTAGCCCACTGTCTCCTGTGCAGCTATATACATAGTATTATTCAGGGAAAGAATGGTTGTAATGAAGCACAGAGCACACAAACACCAAGTGAGACCTGTTTTTAAGAAAATAAAAACACCTGTACACAAATGGCTCCTAAAGAAGCTGCATTCAGCCATACCACTTAGTTTGTCCTGCATCTGCATCTGTTCCAGACAGATAAAAGAAATTAGTGAAGAGATCTTTCTGAGTGTTCAAGACCACATAGAACTTCTTTTATAAAGCTCTTCCCATCAACAACAACAGCAACCAAGAAAAACCAACAAAAAGCATAAACGCCAAGCCCCAAGTCCCCAAAGGTGATAATCTCTGAAGACTTGTACTTGTCTCAAGGCAATACTGGCAGAAAGGCTTTTGAGAGGCACTTATTGACTGTTTTCTACCTGAAGGTATAATGAGCTTCTCCCAAAGCTATTCTTTCTTTTGGTACTCTTTAAACATTTCTAAAGAATTTTCAGCAAGCAGAGATTCCGAGGAAGTATCCTGTAGTTAGTGGAAGCATGTGGAAGGCCTGCTTAAGAACACTGCACTGAACACACAGATATTTTGATTTTTATGTGTAATATATTAACAGAGTAGCAGCCACCACAAATATTTAGCTGCTAAGCACAGCGGCATTACAGAAAACTTATACAGAAACTTTCTCTTTGTCAGTTAAAGAGGAAGGAGTAGGAAATGGTAGTCAAAATCCTTGGCTAAGTAGAGTCCTGGATTATGGATGACAGAAAAATGGGATCTAAAAAACCCTCTATTTCCAAGCCACTGGTATAAGGTTGAGGCAGGTTGGACTGGGACCAGAGAACAGATATGCTGCTGGGAAGATGTCAGATGAATAGGATCACAAAAGAATTAAGGTTGAAATGGACCTCAGGAGGTCATCTAGCCCAACCTCCTGCTTGCTTAACACAGGAGCAGCTATTATCTGAGGAAAAAGTTGATCACTCTAGGATGATTTTACATGGAGAAGCATTCGCTTCACAGAACCCACCACTGTACAGAGTGACTTCATCAGATCCGGGAGCGAAAGGGAACAGATTCTGGATTGCCTTCTTGTCGCAATATGGTCAGTCTTCCCATGTCGTGGTGGATGCAGATTACCCAGGGGGCTGCAGAGAAAACTAGAAGGATTGTTTCTTCTATTATTTATTACTCTTCACAGGGAGACACATAAAGATGCATATTATCTGACTTTTGTGGCTGATCTGGACTTTTTTCTAAGTCATTTAAATGCAAAATAGAAACATAAAAGGCAGAAAGCAGTTTTGGCTTAGATGTTACGGAAATAACTAGACCTCCATGGAACGAGCAGAGACAAGCGGCTTATGGCATGCGTCTAGCCCATTCTTTGTGAATCTAATTTATGAGGTAGACTACTTTTATTTTACTACAATTGGTAGGTTGTATAACCCTGTCTAGCAATCACCACACACAACAAATCCATTGTGTCTAGTTAAGATAGACCAAATGACAAGTCAAAATTACCCACCTGTCATTATTTTCTTAATTAAATTCTATAAAAAGTTCACTTTCTGCATTCCCACCAAAAAGTTTATTTGCCCAGAAGGCCAGATAGAAGGTGATTACAGGTAACTCGCTCACAGCTACTGTAGTAAGCCAGGCAGAGAAATTCCACCAAGAGTGTTTTCCAGTAGAGTTTCTCAGTCAACATTAAAGCAGATCGTTTGATTTTGATCAAGTTTGACAAAACAAGAGGAACTGTGCTGGCTTCCCACCATATCACCTGCTCTCTTTCCCAGGAATTGATCTTGTGGGTTGAAGTGAAGTGATATAATTTCCTGATCTATAGTAAACTACCACACAAACAGTCCTGGATTCAGAGACCTTAATCCTTTTCAGCAGAGCCCCAGCTAGGGATTTTAGAGTTTACTGGGAGAAATGGAATTCCCTACGCATTTTGCTTTAAAGCATGTGTATTTTCTGCCATTATTACTCTGTTCACCCAGCACTAAAAATTAAATAAAACCCCCCAAATAAATAAATAAAATTCATTTCCTAGCATCCAACATCCAGAATAACAGCTAATGTACTTTACTGAACCAGACAGGCCACCATGACTCTCTAGATGTTGAATATCCACATAGAACACTTTCCAACACCCTCTAAAGTTTGGGGGGGTTGGAAGATACCCTAGAAAGCAAGTTGTAAAGATTTGAGAAAGAATTGCCAAATCAGCCTGATGTTAGAACTGCAAGCAATATAGATCTTCTAAAGCTAGGCATAAAAAAAACCTGTGGGCAGTATAAATGGATTTCAGCAAATCCTATGATATAAGAGTCCTTAGGTGATCTTTTTAAAATGGCGTTAGCTAGAGAAGCCAAACTCTAATTTGCATTAAGAAAACTTTGCTGGCAGAAAAGGAGCTCATCTCTGCAGGCAAAAAAGATCATCTCTGCCCTGAGTATAATGTTAGAACAGCCAAATAGGCCAGCTCTTTCCAAGACACCGCATAAGAAAAATTCATGCACAAAATGTGAAATGAGCGATTTCCAATACTGTGTGCTCCTAACTCCCTCAAAATACACCTGCATATGTACACGTCGTTCTTTGAAAGGGTGAATTTATGACAATGAATAGATATGTTATTGTAAAAGGACGAAAGAGTAACTCACAGGAACGCTGATGGAAGAGATATAAACAGGTTTCCGAGAGCAGTGGATGCTGGCCAAATGAAGGAGCTGCTTAGAAGAAGCACTCGGGCAGCCACCAAGGCAGCGCTGCGAGTCTGGACTGGAAATGGAAGGCAAGGGCTAAAAGCAGATTGCCTGCAGACATTCTGCTGTACTTTGCACTTTACTAGTACTTATTACTTTACAGTGGACTGAAACACAATCAAACCAAACAAAAATTGCAAGCAGTTCACCCAATGCAATTTTAAGGGAATTCTAAGCTTTGATATATCCAGTGTGTGTTTTGTTGAACAATTTTGCTCACCAGGGAGAGAACCTGACAGTTTTAACATTAGCTGTTCCCATGGCTGATACATACTTCTAAATTAAAGTAGCACAGGAAGTATTTGAATAGAGATACTTGCAGTAGTCTCAGCTCTCTTAGGACTTGACAACTGACTCGTTTAGGGTAATACGAAAATAGTACATATGGGAAGTTCAGAGAAAAGGTAGGAGTAAAATGCCTGGTTAAATTACTACAATGTCTTTCCTGAAGTTACTAGAAAAGACAGGTAGCCATTATTGCAAACATAGGGATGGCTAGGACTGTCACTTTAAATTCCTTTATTCTTAAATAGTGGAGGGAAGGCAGGGAGAAGAAAGTATATATATTTGCCCACTGCTTATACTCTCCACTTGGCATCTGTATTTGGCCAATATCTGAGATGGAGCACCGAGCTAGATGGATCTTTAGCATGACCTTGTGCTGACAGTCTATGTTCGTACAGACGCCTTTGTTTCCTTTTATCCTAAAACAACATGGAGTATATTAGGGACAAATTTACCAGTGGCTATCCATCCTTGGGATAAGGCGAGCATTTATCTCATACCCTAATGACTGCAGTGAAACCATCAGGACATAAAAAGAATTAAGATCTGAGCCCAATCCCATTCTACTAGTTTCACAATACTGATTCTTATATTAGTGATTTCATTTCCACTGATTTAATTGAAGTTATTTTCTTTCTACATAGTTAGTAGTTCAGATGCAAGCCCTTATTACTAAAACAGAACTCTAATCAATTTTATCATATGAACCACAGGGTCCCTACGGGGTTGCGTACCGTTCTGCTCAACTATGAAGAGCATTTTGCATCCTTTTTCCTCAAAAGTCTATTGTAAAATATTTAGGAAAAAAAAAACTGCCTCATTTTTAATGCTATAAAAAAGAACTTTGTTAATTCAGTGAATGCCTACTCAGGCGCTGAAGAATTTGTAGTATTCAACCATAGATCTTTGTAGTGAACAACAAGTCCAATCATTCTGGTTGCATTATACAAAGTTCCGGGAATTCTTTGGCATGAAGGCACTTAAATACATTTTCTCTGGTATATGGAAATAGTATTTGATTTAAAGATATATCCCACAGAAGTCAGTCTTGACAAAACCTAGTTTAACTACAAACAAGTATTTTCACATAATTTAACACCTTTTGTGAATTCTTCATGACCAACTCAACTGGCTTCTTGCCCCTGAATTACGATTCATGCACAAATTCTTTGTATCAGTAAGTAGATACATAGCACTGGCAGAAGAAGGAACCCCAACAAAAACTTTACCAGATTTTTCATTTTTAGAAATCAGTACTTTTGTTTAAATAAACGATCATGGAGCAAGGAATCAAAACGTGTTTGTGTTGGAAACTGGCCAGATCGTTCTTGGACTCCCCTAAACCTCAAGCAACACATGCTGACAAAGGCAGAAATTGTATTGGTTTCGCATTCCTTATATTAACTTCTTGTTTAACCAAACTTCTCATTCTGAGGCTTTTAAAAAGAATGTGAGTAGTTAAGTAGTATATTCCTACCATTTGCATGTATAATAAAGAATGTCTAAGGATATAGGTGCTTCCAAATTAAGCTAATATTTGTTTTAATTGCAATTCAGCAATAATGAAAGTAATGCCTCCCAGAGCTCTTCTTCCAACGGCTGTGTTACTCTCTAATGTTACAGCCTGAACCAATGCCTATAAAACCATACAGCATCTCCAGAGTCAGTGAGTGACAGCTGCAACCACACAAGGGTTTGAGGTATCATAAATTCCCTTTATATCCTAGACAGAACACAAAAGCAATGATGTGTTTGCAGTGGCAACACATACTGAATTTGACTTTTGATAAAAATTCAGATTTTTATTGGGGAACTCGAGGAAAAACACAACAAGAAAACTAGCAAGCAAAGTTCAACACAAGCTGGTTTTCTTCTCAGCAGCTGAAACCAAAGCAACACTAAACATAGTAAACCAGTTTCAAATCATGGGAAAGAGCTGGAAACTTTCTATGGTAACTTTCTTACACTGCTACATAAAGCTTTCTTAATTTGGTACCCATGGAACAATTATCCATCTACTTCAGAACTGGTCATTCATATTACTTTATCCATATTAACAATCTATAAGAAATATATCATGAAATGGACCAAAACCAGCCTCAAAATCTAGCTCCTCCAGGATGTAAATATCCCTAGTCTACAAGCAGTAAAAACATACAGCTGGCTTGTTAAAACAAAAAATACTAATGCATGACTTCCCTCAAAATTTTTAGGTAGGCTTAAAAATTAAAACCAGCTATCATCTCTTTCTGAAATAAAACACAGTAATTTTAACACTTTCAGAACATCAGATACTATGCGACAGGTTTTAACCCTTATTGTGACCAGCTCTAAATACAGGACACAATAGAATTGTTCACTACAGTTCTGCCCGTTTCCGCTTGTACTGTAAACAAGTCCCCGCATAATAAACAGATATGGAAGAGTGCGTGCACGTGGAAAAAGAACAAGAGTTCAGTTCTCAGACTGAAATTACGTTGGCCCCTGGTTGGGTAAGCTGTGTGTGTTCAATGAGGTTGCGGTAATGCCAGAAGCATTTCGCATGAATTCAGTCCTTATTCTCCCCAAACTGTCTGCATTATTTATTTAGTTGGTTACTTTAAGAAAGGCTTCTCAAAAGAGATTTCACATTCAATAAAATTCTAGGCCTCTTCCATCCTTCCCGGAGTTAAAAACATTCCATCACTAGAACTATTGTACGTAACTCTTAAATACCTTTTGTTCCAAGTGAGATCATAGTCCTTTAGATATAAGACCCTTTTACCCATTAGATGGGGTTTCTTATTAAAAGTGCTCTAATTTGTTTTATTTATTCCTTTTAAATGCTAATGCTAAAGCCTCGAGTGAATTCAGAAAAAGAAGAATGAAAACATTTTACGGGGATCTCTTACATTTGTGGCCTGATAGTGAAAGACAAGGATGCACAGTGTCTTACTGCCAGAGGACATAACACGGCCTTGCTGAAAACAGACTTGAGTGACTGGATTTGCTAAACTTGAGCACGCTAAGCAAGAAAAGATGATTTTGACCTATTTCACAAAACAATCTATTTGGACTCGCAGGGGTAAATTTATGGAAGAGGCAGCTGAGTCAGCTAAGGATTTCCCATAGCAGAAATTGAGAAAATTCAGACTTCTGTTGGTGTTTCAAAACAGTAAGTAACAGGCACAAGTACCTTATTCATACTTCTGTGTTAGTGTCATCTTCCAATAACATCATCACCTTTTCCTATAGATCTTTGGTCATTATTTTAATGTTTCCTGTAATTGTTGAATGCAGTTCTTGAAAACATTTGGATTTTTGTAAGTTAAGTTTGTTCAAGTTGCCCAAGGCTACAGCAAAGAAGAGAAGCATCACAAAGCAAAGAAACCAGCCTGTAGTTTGTATAGTAATTCTGAAGAGTTATCAAACCAACTGGGAATATAAAGGAAACGGTATATACAAAAATACAGAGGATAGTCAGTAAGACCTTTCCAATGCCACTGCAGGATTGTATCTTACAAAAGGTTATCGACAACTTTGTGCACCCCAATTTTAGAATAAAACTTCTGGACTTCCTTTCTCTTGGAAATTAAAAATACATTTAGATATGCTAGGCAAAGAATTCATATAATTTCTGCTAGTTGCATCTCCAGTTGAATGACAAATCTCTTTCCTTGATATTCAGAGCCATCAAACATCATTATAAACCTTGTTTACTTTCCCGTTTTGCTCTCCAGTTGCAATTCTAATCAGCATTAGGCATGTGTATCTCTATCATTGGCTATTTTGCAGCAAATACATTGAGCTGTAGAGGTAAAATTACAAATTTTTCTTTTCAATAGCAATGGCCCTGATCTATTACAAAAAAACAAACTTCTGTCTCTAAGCAACTGATCTCTTAGCAACAAGAAGCACCTGCATAAAAGATGCCACAGAGTGTGATCACCAGAAAACCTATTCAGATCTTTAAAAGGAGCAGATCAGTAACAAAGATAGCACTCTTCACTGGTAAAGATCAAGAAGTAACGAGAGGACACAGGTAAATTTTTAATTCATATTCTAGCATTTTTCTTCAAACAGTGTGAGTAGGACATTACAGAAATGTTTTTTTTATTTTGTTTTTGAGTGGGAAGTATGCCTTCTGGAGCTGCCTTGATCTGAGTTACTGTAATTAACGGTATACATTATGTGTTGTCACTACCTAAATAGAGAGGTTTGGGGGGGTTTTTTGTTTGTTTTTTTTTACTAGACAATCTGCAGGTCTTAAACCAAACTCTTGATATTAAAATAACAATAACGTGTTATATATTTTGTAAGTATCCCACGAAGTTTCTTTTTAAAAAAATGGCACAATGTTCTTGCAGAATAGTCATCCTTAGAAAGTGTTCACTTCATCCAACCTTTCAAACTGTTTATATTACATCAAGAAATACCAAAACTTTTTAGCTTTTATAGATACAGGCTCCACTGATTAAAAAACCAAACTTGTTCAGTGTTTCTGTGGTCTCTGATTTCATTCTATCTACTCTAAAGTGGATCCATTCACTACCTTTCATGCAAAGATGTGTACCATGACAAAGTTAAGGTAGAATAGCATGGAATGGACGCTGCTAACTGTTGATAATGTACAGCGATGGAGAATTAGTTGGAAAGTGAGTGAATTTGGACAAACCAACATTTCCAAGCATCGTTGTCACAGGAGGGAAAAAAAAATGGATTATGAGTGTGGTTAAAAAAGGGTCATCAGGTAGAACGAGTCTGGAACTGACTCAGAGAATTTGCTTATTCTATCACAGCTTGATCTCTCTCAGTTGGTGCTTGCTGTGGGAAAGTGCTATCTTTCTTTAATCTACTACATTTTAGTTAATAATTATTTCTGAATAATAAAGTATTTGCAGGAAAAATGGTTTGAGAATAGTCATGCATTCTTCCTTAGTCTTGTTTTTTGAAATACTCAGATAAATTTTCTTCAGGATTAATTTACATACTTTGATAGAATACTTGGTATTTGTAGCCAGAAAAAAAGTCAAAAATTTAATTTACATTTCTTACAGAGTGGTCCCTTCTGTGTCAACTAACTTTTTGCTTAAGTTGGTGAAAGAATTCGCTAGCAATAGAAGTACTACAGCTGAGACATAATTATGGCAGAGAGAGCTGCCTTCTGTCTACCAAATTAGAAACAAAACCACCCACCCAGTAGTAAGAGCAAACCGATAGTAGCTACATACAAAAAACCCTCCTCATATAGGTCTGCTTTGCCACAGTCATAACAAGGGAGTCTGATAAAAAGCATGTTAGAGAGAAATTTCAGTTGTCTATCCACAACTCATTTTCTGGTTAGTTTTGAGTTAATTAGAGCTTATGGTGTTCTAAGGAAACTTTCAGGTAGACAGGCAGTAAAATATATTCTTACCAATACTGCAGAAGTTTGCATATCTCCATATCTCTTTTTGATGGTTTACAAGCACTGACACACCTGTTCTGCTTCAGGAGATGGATGTTTCAGATTAAACCCTTTTACCATCTAATGTGGATAGTACTTTTCATGGACATTATGTTGGTTTCTAAGCAACAATGAGACCTTTTGTGAAAGGTACTAAAACTGGCAAGTTATTTTTCCAAATCATACATCAGACTGCAATTAAAACCTCAGAAGAGGACATAGTCCAAATTCTAATTTCAGATCATTATTCTTCTGAAAGAAAAATCACCATATAATTACGGAGTGTTCAGAAAGCAGAAGCCCTTATTGTACAGTCACTTGGGAAGCACATAGCGTACCTTGCCTCACACATCCGGGTTGTATAAATAGCTACAAGAAAATAGTATGGACACTGGCCAGAAAGGAGAGAGATGACTACCAAATTTTTAGTTACACAGAGCAGGTTATCACTCCAAGTCTTACTCACTACAGGCAATCATGGTTTTACGACTGGCTAGTTATTTTGAAGGCTTAACACTCTAGTGGAAAGTGATTTTTCAGGATGTGAATATTCATCCTCTGAAGATCAGTTTAGGCATTTAAAGTAACTAGCAATTTCTAGACAGATACATTCAAATCAAGACTTTCAGACTACCAGAACTTTCACTGGCTAGTCCCAAAGAAAACATCCAAACCAACCTGATCATGATCCATGATCAACAGGAATACAAAAAGCTCATTTAGCCATTTCAGCAATAACTTATCATCTTGGTCAGTACTTGATTATATGCCAGCAACATCAGATCTTTGGCATTAAGGATCACTAAAAGGATCCAGTAACTTCTTTGGAAGGTTTAAAGGCAGGACTTTACAGTCTCTACAACTGTCTCTACCGTTGTAACAGAAAAATCATTTACATAAATCACAAGGAGAAGAGCAGTCTGTAGGATACCTATTTGACTATCACCTTGCAGAAATTACAGTTCCAAGCTCATTACAGTGGCTTCAAATGGCACCTCCATGATACATAAATATGTGTGTAAATGACTCCCTGTTTGATACGTGACAACTTCTGATTTAACCCAATAGATATCTCAGTAGATGACCTGGAATAACAGGCACAATGGTGGTGAGTTCACAAAATGAAGGTTGCAACCACCATGTAAAGGCACAGAAAAGAGGCATTGCCTTCACTACAGTTATCCAAACAAATAGTAATATTCAAAGAGAGTCCTACATTCATAGAGGATATTTTTAATGCATTTGTTTTCCTGTCAATGGGTTCAATCTGCATTGACCAGTGAAGTCCCAGACACATGCTAGTACTAACTGGTGCTCAGAAAAGTAATTGACCAAACAGACCCCCAAACAACAGGAATTTACAATAGTACCGCAACTCAAAGCTCCTCTGCACCTTGCAAATTTACAGTACACTTCGAGTAGGAGGGGTGACAAGAAGTCGAGTTCTGTGGCCACTGAGGCAGATAAGAAAAGCCAAATATTTTTTACAGTTGTGTGTGAGCCACTGGTGGCCACCACTAACATATAACAAATACGCAGTAGCATTTTAGAGGTGATACTGAAGACAGCTGACAGAACTTAAAAACTCAGAGTAACATGCTCTAGGGATGGATCCCATTCAGCTGTGAAGCAAGGTAACACTGTCATAAGAAGGCACTAAAATTAAGAAAACCACAATTCCAAATAATAGCAGAGGCATCAAATGTAACGATCTTTCTTATCTCACGGTACAGACATATTATTTCAACACCACAAAATCATGGATATGTTCTGCATTTG
This sequence comes from Mycteria americana, assembly GCF_035582795.1. Lineage (NCBI taxonomy): Eukaryota > Metazoa > Chordata > Aves > Ciconiiformes > Ciconiidae > Mycteria > Mycteria americana. Next base: position 57,525,234 of record NC_134370.1, on the reverse strand, counting down.
TGTCTCACTTGCCCTCTGACACAATGCTAGGCTCCCACCTCCTCCTTTAGTTGTCAAGAGCCCCTTTAGATTACCAGGATGGTCACGAATAAATTCCCACTTCCAAGCTTCTGCTGAAAGCTGTCACTTCTTCCTTTCCTCTTTCTCCTCCTCTAACATAAACAACAGATAAATTTATAAGTGCCATTTAGATTAGATTTCATAGTAAGCAAGTGGTACAGGATTATTCCACAAGGCTGTAATAATCATTCAGCATTGCTAGAATACATTTCCATAGTAATTAGATGTGATAGACCTCTACCACTACACAAATTCTAGCCCACTGACTCGAACTCTAGAAATGACTGAAAAAGGTAACTATATGCAATATATTCATTCCCTAATGTTCACATTTTACCATAATTATCTTTTGAGTTGCAGAGGATTGAACTAAAAGTAGGAAACAGACCTATACCAGCCAGAGTGCTTTCAAAAGCAAAGTAATATAAACACCTAACTTTAAAAAGGCTGCTCTGCACATTCTAATTGCAAATGAAACCATCTATAGTAAGACGGATGTCACCTGGAACAAAGGATCAGATCACTAAAGTACAGATTCAGAGCAAGTGAAAAATTAATCAGAAAAAAATATTATAATCCAAGACAACGAATGTCACAACAAGAGTAACGCAATATCAGATGACCAATAAATGGTGATGGAAATCTCTCAGTGACATCCCCATTGCATTCTGAGAGAATTACAGCATTAGAAGAGACCACAGAATGCCAGGGAGCAACTTCCAGGGTGCTGCTAAGCAAACATGCAACCTGCTGCTCACAGAATAATTGTACAGCTCAGTTTACAATGAATGGTAAGCACTCTCAAGGTTAAGAAAGTCTTTTGATGTGTTCTCGACTTTAAACCCCACAGACTTTCAAGGGAACGAGACAATCCCTGTATGAAGGCTTATGTGACATATGCTGAACTCCTGGTGATAATTAGCCACCTCAAATTAATTAATTCTTTAAAAGGAATGTAACCATGTAACAAAAAGGTAGAATCTTTTTAGTGGTTCTTACAATAGATTCCACACAAATGCAACTAATTTTACAGTAGTTCCCCATATGATTTCTTATTCAACGGCTGGGAAAAGAATTTCTGACTTTGCAATAAGATCCACAATTTGAAGGCAATGTTAAAATAGTTGTATACAACTCCTTCAGCACGAGCTCTATTAAAGGGATCTGAGATGCCGTTAAGAGTCAGAGACAGTTCTCATCCTATGTTAAGTGCTATAATTCAAATACAGCAAGATAGTTACGTGCGTAAAACTAATTAAAAACAACTATTTTATTTGTCAAAAGGTACTGTGTTCCTTTTAGGCTATATCAACATTGGCAAACACTGTGGTACAATGGGAGCAGATCTGTATAACAAAACAGTTGGTGATGATCCACTTCCCTACACTATACACATTTCATGGGAGTTCACTTCCATATAGAACTAAACTGGTTTTGTCATTTGAATCCCCATTAAAAGCTGGTGTGCATGAGGCACACCTTTGGAGTACATTACCTGATTTATTTTCATCCCCAAAGACCCCAGTTTGCATGCTCTGAGATTGTTCTGTGATACGTACTGAAGCTTGGGAATGAGAATACTCTGCAGGTTTGCTGTCAAAGCATACCCCTGCTACAAACTAAAGCACCAGTGCAGACACCATGAGCCACTGTCCTCCTGGACTGTTGCACGTTCAGGCAGCATCCACAGAACAAATACGAGAAAACCACTACTTACCTAGCTAGACATTAGCCTTCTAGTCGTGAACTGCACAACAAAAGCTATCTACATACTTGCATGTAGAAGGCTGAACCTTTACAGTCTGCGTGAAACCATCAGTCTTAATTGAGTGAAAACAGGCGGTATGTAGAATCAGCTTCTAGAAAGAGAGGAAGGCTACAACATTTATCTGGAAAAATAAAGACTTACCGGACTTATCTAAGCCAATAGATTATTTTTGTGTAAAATCAGCCCATTTAAAATTTTATTTTTCCAAACTGTTAAGTTAAACTTAGGTCAGTTGCTTCAGATGCTGCTAATATTGGTCAGTAACGTTTGGGGATTTATAACAAGTAGCAGATTTTTCCCCATGTCCCTCCTGACAGATGAACCACTATAGAGGAAAGAATTCCATCACTCAAGAATAGTTCCTCAAGAGTTTTCAGGCAGTTTTATGAGCTCCTTCTCAAAATTATCAGCTCTGATTCTATAACATGATACATAATTTACTCTTTTACTGACACAGTCATTAAGTACAAAGCTCTAACTGGAAGAAAAGGGGTCAACACAGTTGTCCTTTAAATATATGGACTTTTTTCTTTCCTGTGGACCCTCTCATCATTCATCATACCACCTTTTGCAAGAAAACATTTAACAGTACCTAGAATTTTCTCACAGTGCTTTATAGTCAAGATTTAAAGATCAGTGATCTAAAGGTCCCTCTGCTGGCAGATGCTTTCCCAGCTGTTAAGATCCACAGTTATTGTCCGGTCAGGCAGCCTGTGCACATCCATCTACTTTGTCACAAAAGCACTTCCTTATCATAAGTCTCTTTCCTCCCGCTATTTGATCTTAAAAGCTTTTTTGCCCCATCCCCGTCCCCCCTCCACCATATAAGTAACAATCAGAACCAACAAATCCCTCTGATCAGGCACATACCTCAGCCAGCTGCAAGGAGAGGAAAATTATCTACAGAAGATTTCAAGACAAAATGAGCAAGAATAGTGAAAGCTTCTTTCCTGCATAATGGGCACTCTAGCTTTGTTCCATTTCTAAACTTCTTCAGTCTATTCAGTGACTACTTACTATCAAAATTTACTTGGCTGAGTTTTTATTAGGAGCGATTTACCTCATGGACAATTCTTAAAAAAATACAATGGGTACAAGCAGGACGAGCAGTTCAGCTGAAATATTTTTAAGGTGAATTCTTCATGGTCCAGTTGCCTTCTGGACCTGCCTTAATAAAACAAGCATTAGAAATGCAAACCCTGAAAGTCTGCTTGGATCATACTCACTGAAATGAGGCAAAGAACTTCTCAATAGAAGAAATATCAATTGTTTGTTTTAAGAGCTTGAGAAGCCACTTTGACTAAAAATAAGACTGCTTCAGATCAGTTCAAGAGTATAAAAAGGATTCAAATTTAATACAGTGCCTTTAATACCTTTTATCTGCATGAGAGCATGATCCAGGATATAAAAATTACAAATCTAACAGCAAGGTGCACACTGATGTATTGGATATCATATCACAGCAAAAAAGATTTTATTCTTTTACTAAAAAATTAAGAAATTATGAAGTTGGGGTAATCTAGAACCTAAAACCCAATCCATTACAATCTGTATATTTTGAAAAGATAGAAACCTGCCTCCATTTCTCTGTCAATACAAAGACAAGCTTCAGCTGTGAATAACTAAGAAATGAGCAAGATCAAAACTCAGGGCTGATTTTTAGAAAATAAAAGAGGGAGACTCATGCTTGCCAAGTACACCATGCAAACATATAAGCACCTTGAACTGCAGCAAGGCTTAACCTGTAGATATAATATTCACAGATACATGTTTGTACATATAGGTGTGTTTATTTCATACCACCCAAATGCATAACCACCTACATATGTCTCTTCATAGGGACTATGAGGCAGAGAAACTACTGTACAGACACACCAGAATGTCTTGGAGATTAAAAAAAAACACAAAAAACAATGAACATCAGAGCCTATCTGTAGCAATGGAGTACAAAGATGAAGTTCATCCAGATCGAGAGAAAAAGCAACAAAAAAGTGAAACTATATGCCCTAAATGTAGTTATTTCCTTCTTTAATGCTGTAAGCTCATATAGTGAAAGGGACTGAAACTAATAAAAGTATTTACATACACATGCAAGCATGCTTTTATCGTGGCAACGAGTAGTGCTCAAGGAAATTTAAAGCTAGCGTTTTTATTTGTACTGAATAAACATCATTAGTGTGCAACAGTACATTAGTGAAACTAATGAATACCGTTACATGATAAAAAATGCTTGTGATTACAAACACATCTTTCACACCATGCAAGACCGTTCAACAGTTGAACGTGTACAAGATGTGATAGGTACATGGACACTCTCATAAAAGGTGTACTGCTAGCTACTAGAATAGCACGCACGTTTCTAAAAGGTCACCTGGCATATTGTGTCGTGGTCATTTTGGATCACAACAATACCAGAAGCCTTGCATAGCAATCATCCAAAATACTGGAGCATTGCATGTACCTGCAAGGTTTTGAGCCTATGTCTGCTCCCTTCCCAAGGGTTTTGCCTGTACTCTATACGTTTTCTACTTTGACCGTAAATACCAATCTTCTTACTATCTAGAAAGCATCTATCACATTCTTGGGTTAGTTTAATATAATTATAGCACTGACAGTTACTACAAAGTAAGCTTTACTTTCTTCTGCAGTGTGAGACGACTGTGAGACAAGATAAACAAGAAAGCACTTGCTGAAAGTAAACAGTAACAAAAAGCTTCCTATGGAGTAAACACATCCTTCAATTTTGAAGTATTGTCGCAGGAACGAACAAAGCAAATCTATTCTTAATTATTGTCAGAGCAGGATTAAGAAGGTGTTTTATTAATAAATTACTGCGCAGATGCAAGCAGTGTCTTTCTGTGGTTACACGAGTTCTCATTCATAGAATAACATCTTCCTTCTCAGGTACAACCACCTCTCATATTGTATGACTTAAAGTCAAAAAACCTGCCATACCTGTTTGGTATGGCATACACTATGTTTTTCAAAGTATTTAACAGAAGAACCATACAGAAATGCAATGCATTATACTACACTCACAGGTTGGGAAAAAAAACCCACCATAATACATTTTTTCAAACAAAAACCTGGAGTACACTCTATCTGCATCATGAAAAACTAAGGTAGTTATTCTGGAAATTCAAGGACTCTGGCACTACAGGCACGCAGGAAGGAAAAAGACTAAGCAACAGAGATAAAAGCATGTGAGTGAACTCATTCAATGCTTCCACATGCGCTCAAAGTTTAACTTCTTGTGTTTTGGTTAGAAATTTGCAAGGAGTAAACCTCCGTGTTGGCCAGCCAAGTCAATATCAGAGATAAGAGGTCTGTCGGCCAAAGTATCCAAAACTATGCTTCAATATCAAGGTCAGAGAAGCTTTGTTATTTCCAAGCACAGAGCGTCTGCTGCATGTCTGTCTCAACTTGTGATGTAGCTTGTCCTGGCAAGCAGTCCGGGCAGTCACTCTCGTTATAAAATCAAGCTACCTCAAGAGCTAATTTGCTCACTTACAAGACCTACAAAGGGGTTGAGAGGTACCGACTAAAGCTGAATATATCTTTGAAAAACTCTGCCTCTTTCCCCTCTCTCTCTCTCTAAAGCAAAGCAGAATCTCTTGGAAAAGATGGTACTGGAAACTCTGAATCCAATGCAGTACAACATCACCAGCCTACTACCAGATACGATGCCAGTGGCCACAGTGCCCGTACTCATTCTCATGTGCTTTCTGTTTCTAATATGGAATCATGAAGAAACTTCATCAATACCAGGTAAATTAACTTTAGCTATAGTATCACCTCAAAGCCGTCAGAGTATTTTTGTTTGTTTGTTTCTCAAATTTGAGTGAGAAAGTAACGCTGAATAATGATTGTATGCCAACAAAATTTACTGAGTCAGTTTAAATAATACAGCTTTTTAAAATAACTGATGAAAGAAATCGGGCTCTATTTAACCTTGGAACTTCCATAATAAACCTGGCTTGGCTATATAAATATATGACATTTAGTTTTCTGCTTTATTATGTCTTTGCTAGAAAGATATAATACCATTTTACAAACTCTACATGTTCATGTTTTCATGTGCATTATAAACTACTTTTTACCTGGTTTAAGTTTAAAGATTTCTAAATTGTCTTTACTAGAGCAAATTATCTAGGAAATTATTCAGATTTTAGTATATTATCAATTTTTCTTTCCTTGTTTGGTTCTGAAGACCCTCCAGAACAGAACAACATCAAATGTTTTCCCTTCCAGAGGGCCCCTTCTGTAATGTTTTGGGGGCTTTTGGTAGACATTACTGATTCAGCCTATTTTTCGTTAGAGGCAATACAATGACCTACTGCATGAATGAGAACAGCGTACACATCTCACAAAGATGTTTGACAGGAATAATCCTCAACCAATACAATGGCACCTGAATGAAATTCTGAGAAAAGATCCTTGCCAAACATCCTTCAGTATGCTAAAACTCTTTGCAAGTTAGGGAACAGGGGAAAGTATTCACAGAAGGGTATGCATTCTGTTTGAATGCTTGAATGGATCAACAAGAAGATAGAACTGAATTAATGTGCTTTAAGTTTACAGGTATTTAAATAAACTGGGTTCTTGCAATTCCTATGAGTAAAAGGTGGACCCATAAGCAACTTTTACATTTTAAATAGTACACAAAAGTTTTGTAAGTACATAATTTGTTTTGCTTTATGGAGTTAGATTTATGTTTTACAGACAAAAAGGGCAAATTAAGCTTTCCCTGAAGAAGAAAACTTCCTTTTAAAAGTAATTAAAGGCAAATTCTCTCCTGCTGTCTCCACTTTCTCCTTTTTGTTCTAAGACAGAAATTTGGTGCCAAGTTACAGTGGAAGGATTTAGTTGAGAACTTTGTTGACTAAATGCTTATTAATCCATTCTTAAATCCTACTTAAGCATGTTTTCATAAGTTCACAGCAGTAAAAATACTTTTTCCTTTAAATATCTGTTTTCTCACTTTAGTATTAATGACTTTAAGAGAAATGTAATTAATTACATTTAATTACGTCAAAAGAATATTGACTTTTGTAGGTGTTACTATGACACTTCAACACAAAAATCACTCAAAGGATTTGTTAAAATCACAAATTAATAAGCCATACGCATTTTTCTAGATCATTTCTTCTTTCTGATGTCTAGTCATTGTCCCTTCAAATGTAAGCAATCTCAAAGCAGCAATTTGAAGGTGTACAAAGTAATGAATGTCATTAGTTTTATGTACAGTGAAAGGACTATAGGCTTCCACAGATATTAAGTGAGGCTTCAACACTGTAGACGCAAGTTTCTCTCAGACAAAACTTCAGAATGGGGTTGTATACGTGAACAGCCCAATGCAGACCTTGACCGTCATGTTAAAAAGCTCATTTCAAAGGGGTGATGCTCGGAGGTATACTCTTGTCGGTGAGCACTGCTGAGACCAAACTTTTCTTACCCTATTTCTTAGGGCCAGGATACTGTATGGGAATTGGTCCCCTCATTTCACATGGGAGATTTCTCTGGATGGGAGTGGGTAATGCCTGCAACTACTACAATAAGACATACGGAGAATTTGTGAGAGTTTGGATCAGCGGTGAAGAAACATTTATAATTAGCAAGTAAATCCTTATTTTCTATCTTTAATAATATGAAGAGCTTTTTCATATTTTTACAATCTCCTTGCTACTTTTTGTCTAAAGTAGAATTGCAGTTATTATTTTCAAAAATTATCCTAACATAAACCTTTTACTTCCTGCTGTTTACAGACCTTTTTCTAGTCTTGTTTCCTTAAAGACACTACTATTGAAGTCTATGTGAATTCCCTCATTTTCGTCGTCGAAAGGAAGATTAAGCACTGTGGCCCAATCCTAAAAAATGTTTGCTGTCTCTTTTACTATTCCATTTAATATTAGGATTACATACTATACAGAAACCTAGACTGACTGCAATGAAGGATTAAGCCAAATTTTAGTTTACTGTATTCTTAAGTTTCTGCTTAAAAAGATAGTAATGCTTGAAGATTATGGCTCCAATTCAGCAAATTAATTAAGCAAATGCAGCATTATAGGATTATGAGTAATTCCACTCCAATTAATGGGATTAGTCATAGACTTCGATTATACACAGTATTAAACATAATGCTAAACTGCCGTTTATCATTTTATTAGCTCCAGTGGATGGTTGCTTTCTTCTTACATTGGATCTTCTAGATGCTTATGAGTTATACCATGAAAAAAAAGAAGTAGCAAAATATTTACCATGTGTAATCGATAAAGAATCACAACCTTTTTATTGGCAATATCAAGCAATCCATACTCAGCTTTCATTATGTAAAAGCTTTTGAAAGACAACATAATATAGAGGACTATCACAGGATTTGCCATGTGAAGCAAGTCAGCTTCACCTCTGTTTTTACCTCTGTAAAAAGAGGTAACCATGACAGAAAAACTATTTACACTCCTATCCTACACAGGTGTTGTAAATACCAACTAATGGGCATAATGTGTGTATAATGTTTTGATAATGGAAAACTCTATGAACTCTTATTGCTGTCTTCCACTTTCTGTACTACCAATTCATCACAAACAAATCAGGAGTGCTCATAAACAATGCCACAGCTGCATCAGACTTTACAGTCAATCCCTCATTTTTCTTCAGACATATTTTTTGCTTAAAAGCATTGACAGTACATAGAGCACTAGTACTTTTTTTTTTTTTAAACAATGATGTAGAATAAAGTTTTCAGTGGATCATAAATTCACTGCAAAACTAAACATAACTTGAATTCTGTAAAAGTATACTATTTCCACCAATGTAATCTGAATTTTTACCATCAAATCTAATCATACTGAGATGCTAATGCACAGAGAGAAGGACTTGCAGTCTTGGTTACAACAATGGTGTCTTTTGGAGGACTTCATTAAAGAGTTTCATAAGGAAAATCCGTTTATACAAGGTCGTACGTCAAAATCCTTCCTTAAAACATTACTGTGTGTCTCCTGTGTAGATGTGTGGAATGGAAGGAAGCAAAATGAGCCTCCTGCACCTTTCCATTCCTGGGGACAGCTGTCATAATTCAACATCATCTTTTCACGTTCATGAAAGTACAGATGATGTTCCTTGACATGCAAAACACCTTTAAGGATATTAGAAGAGAGCGCAGATGGGGGGAAGTGTAGGAAAGAGAGAATATGCTGAGTTCCGTGGAAGGCTGGATCTGCAGAGACACTCCTCCCTGTTTTTACTCCAATCCTTAATCCATGTTTTTCTATTCATACCATATAGCATCTCACTCAACTTTACCTCTGGTCACGCAAAACTATGGTGAAAACCCAGCACTGCCAAAGTCAATAGCACAAGTCCCATTTACTTTGCCTGACTGAAAAAATAAACTAACCCACGTAAGAAGTCTGGGATTTGGTCCATAGAGAATGCTACATGGTAAAGAAAGTAGCGTATTGTTTCATTTTAATCTCTGGTCTCATTTTCTTTCTTTTTGTTGGATTTCATTTGATCAGGTTTTCATCACGTCAACATTTCTAAAATGCTAGCTCCCTCTAAAGGAAATTATATCTTAAAGCAATAATGCTGGTCACAACCTGTTTGCTAGCGTGTGTAAATAGACCTTGTCAACTGTAAAAAGAATTATACATATCACAGATTTCCCTAACATTTCTATTTAGGAATATTTATCCCACACAGATCATCATATTATGATGCTGCATATTTAAATGCTGCATGTATATTTATGTATTCTGTGTGTGTCTGGGAATGACCAAATAGCTACAAGATAGCTGTAATTTAATACACATCATGATACAATTGTCAACTGTCAAATATTTTACACCTCATCTTCTGAAATATCTGACATTGGTCGTTGCCCGACTGCATCTTATATATCTTCATGTTTCTATGTATACATACTATTCAGATTAAAATCTTTTGGTAACCATTTGCATTTTAACTGAAAAATAGTTTTAAATCTGAACAGAATACATTATTGCTCTAATATACATTCTGAAGGCATTTATCATCAAGTTTTTTAATTATGTAAAAGGAACAACATTTAATGTCAAGCATTGTACTTTCTGCTACATTAAGAATGCAGGTCAGCACTTCAGAGCAACTATTAAATGTCAGAATAAAAATTCAATGTACAATCTATGAAACAGTATTTTTGGTTTGTGCTTTTTTCGCCCCCTGTTTCTTTCCCAGATCCTCAAGTGTTTTCCATGTAATGAAACATTGGCATTATGTTTCTCGATTTGGGAGCAAGCTTGGATTACAGTGCATTGGCATGTATGAAAATGGGATCATATTTAATAACAACACAGCACACTGGAAAGAAATTCGACCCTTTTTCACCAAAGGTAAATCACTGTGCATTAATACACTGCATCACTGTAGCACACAGTCTGTCTTTTCTGAAATGCTGTTTGTCCTTTGCATACTTAAATTACAGAAATCAGTTCTCTTTATATATCCCATAGAAATATTCTATTGCCCATGTTCTTTCACATTTTTCCTGCTTGGTATGCTATTTGAAATGGTTCTGAAGTAGTTTTGCAGATTCTTAATCTCATCCAATTAAAACAAAATTAAATGATGCCCACAAGCCATGTTTTTACGTTTCAAGTCCAGCATTTACATTAGCTCAACTGGCACTTCCATAAATGTAGTTGGCTGTTCCTGTCCGAGCCTCCACTGAGTTCAAAGACTTTTCCACCTTGTTCTAATGGAAAAAAAAACCCACAACAAAACCAACCAAACAAAACACACAGTGTTTTAGTTTCAAAATTAAGTTAGAAGATCAGCACAGCAGAACTATTTATTAATCCCTTTAATATGCGAGGAATCAATGTAGTAACAGAGAAAAAGATTGAAGCAATCAATATCACTAGGTTGAAATCAAATAGGAAATTACATAAATAAACTCCAGTGTTACTCTTTTATGAGTCTGCAACTGTTTGATTCACCTTCTTTCCACAAATTGAAAATCTTCAGTGTGTGCATATTGTTAGAATTAGCTACTTCCAATGATCTTACAGCCTTCCTAACAAAACTGCCACACTTGTTGTTCTGCAAGCTCCGCAGTTTAGAAAATATTCTCACCAGCTGAGACTGCAGCAGTTTATGACAGTGATTCCAGAACCTGAAAATGAAAGCAAAGCAGCACCTAAAAGAAATTAATTATCTGTTGGTTTAAATTTCCCATATTATTTTGTTGATATATCTGTGCTCCTAAATGACACTTGGGCCTTTCCCACATGATTTTGCTATTGAAAAATATCAGCAACTTCATACTGGTTGAAGATGGCAGGAAAAAAATTTTTGTGTTTCTACTTATTCCTAAAACTACCAGTTCTCTCTATTTACAAAACAGACCTCCTCTCTTCCCAATTACAAACGTACAGTCCCTCTCAACATATATTTGATAAAATAATGTCCTTGAGGCAATTACAACAATTCTTGTACGGAAAAGTAATTAAATAGAGTACTTAGGGCAAGATTTCCAAAGCCATTCAAAAATTACCTGAATCCATTCCAGCTGAAGCCTATGAAAATCCCACTGAATGACATAGCAATGGAACTGACCACTGCTTTTGGTTGCTTTTGAATTCTTAAAATGCAATAAATCCGTCATGACACTCTCTCCACTGTTTACAGGTGGACAGGCTAAGGTAGGCTAACACGCAGCATACTACCAGGCTAGGCTTCGGTATGTCCACAGTGACATTTTACAAGTTGCCAGTAGTTTACTGCAAAGCTACCACGCTGTTTAAGAGTACCCAGCTGTGATGTTTTCAGAAATTCCCACCGTCCTCCCCATGAACCCCAAGCTATCTTCCCTGCTCAGTGTCATTGCAAGCAAATGAGACAGGACAGCCACAGTGCCTGTAATGCACATGAGGATATGGATACTCTCCCACATAAAAAGGTAGCACAAATGATGCCAAATATCTTTCCTTAACATGGCATGAACCTAGCATAAAACGTGTGTCTGAGATACAAAGTGGCTGGATGCAAGGCAAGTTTGGCCTTTGAGTTCATTGCCATTCTAACTCAAAAGGCTTGGGTTTTTCTTTCATCAGATGATAAATCTGTAAGCTTCAGAACGATTTTATACCAGTCACTCGTATGAGAATGTTTTACATTTTCTTGGCACCATTATTGCCAATTGCTAAGTTATAAATAAGGTATGAAAGTTACGCAATCTTTGGATCATTTTGCACGTATATTTCAGCTCTGTCTGGTCCCGGTCTCGTGCGCATGATAGCCATTTGTGTTGAATCAACAATTGACCACCTGGACAAACTAGAGGAAGTAACCACTGAAGTAGGAAACATCAACGTGTTGAATCTTATGAGACGGATCATGCTTGACACATCTAACAAGCTTTTTCTCGGGATACCTTTGGATGGTACTAACCACTTTATCTTTACACCTTATGATGGATCTAAAGTGCATGTCCAAGGCAAACTCATTGACATCACTCAGTGGTTTTGTTTCAGAAAACAGAGCAAGAACAAACTCTTATATCACCGTATAATTAATTGAAATTGATTTATGAGTTATTTTAGTTATAAGAGAGAATTTTACGTGATCAAAGATATGCATTTAGCTTGTCACACCTTAATAGCTAGCACTATTTAAAGAGATTTTTATGCACTGAGTTGGTACAATCCCAATACCATATGCATATACGAATCGGAAATCTTTCCACCAAACTAAATTACTGCCTTGAAAAGTTCACCTGACAATTTATGTCTTCTGTGATTTCTTCACCCTCAAAATCATATGACAGAAATAACATTATCGTGATGTATAAATTATCCAATTTCAATATGCTGCAAGGGTTCTGCTTTCTGTTCTCCTGTGGGAGACTATTTGGCTCTGGTTGACACACCTTTTGGCTAGATACCAAGAGTTTTTACAAAGATCTATACCTTTTCTACAGCGTGCTACAAATGTTTCCTAATGCTATCTACCACGTTAAACCCAGATGTTTATCAAATTCCCATGAATTTAGTTGGAGTAGGGAACAGGGCCTTACTCTTAATTTTTCTGAAGCATTTGTGTTATTTGACTATTGAGATTTGTATTTTATACTGCTTTTCGTTAACGTTTGTTTTCAGAAAGTGCCATTGTGCTTAAGATTCAGAACTACTTTGATGCTTGGCAAGCACTTTTATTAAAGCCCGACATCTTTTTTAAGATTTCTTGGCTGTGCAAGAAATATGAAGAGGCAGTGTAAGTATCAACAGTTTTACAAATCATTTGCATAAGATTCTTTCTTTCTAAGAGGGAGATCTTCCTTGATATTTTCCTCTGCCTTTTAGAAAATAAATTGTGAAACTTGCAAAGGTGGCTGGCTGAAGTGCCCTACCTGCAGACCCAAGACAGCACCAGAACAAGATTTGCCATTGATGCTACAAGGGGCTGATCTCAGGGGACGATTTAAAGCCCTTGTCTATTCAGTCTTAGTTTACTCACCAAAATATTAGTTAATGCCAGCTCAAATGTGAGACTAAACTGAAATTACTGGTTCAGTTCAAACAGACAAGGAAAAGCCATCAATATGTGGTGAAGTGACATTTGCCATCCAGTCGAGGTCAGTCAAATAGTAGGCTACAGTTCATCAAAACAAGAAAACCCATCTACATTCATGGCATTGTCCCAGAAGAGTTAACCCCTCAGCATAATTCTATTTACTGGTGCCCTCAACATGCATTTTTGAGCCAACAACTAATTTTTGAGTTAAAATTCTGTGCTCGGCATGATAATGCATTTCAAGGTTTTTTTTTTTTTCTAAATAAGGAACAAATATGTTTTGCCATCTTCCTCTTTGCAAAAATACAAAATGCCTCTTCTATTTTTATGATCACATTTACTGTCTTCTTGCCAAAAGAGGACTGGCTATAAAAACAATTGGCAATCAGTTTGTTCATCTTGGATTTGGATTCCATCTAGTGAGAAAAACTACTACTTATGAAGCATGTGTAATAAATTGTTTTGATAGTGCTATATAACATAAAGGCTTTAAGGGAAAGATGGAGGTTCAGCTAAAGTAATTGACAGCTCTCTTATGAGCTAGACATAAGATTTACCTTCTCTAACATTTACTTGCCAGTTTTATTATGGCACTGATTAGTGCTTTATTCTGTGATTCTAATAATAGCTAACTGTGGTGGCCCAGTTATTACTGGAAAGCCCCTGTGGGCAAATATTGATGTTTCAAAAGCAATCCCATTAAAATGGATATATTCATAAATTTCTAATTTTAAAAAAAAAGAAAAAAGAAAAAAAAAAAAAGAAAAAGATTACTGGACTTAAAGCAATGCGAAGAACCACCACAGGATATGATGACTTCTGATATTTTTCTGATAAAGTTGGCAAAAAGGACCATTTGCTATTTCCAATACATTTAGAAAATGTTATAAATAATGAGAACTTTACGAGGTGTGAAGTTTTAAATGCATTTACCCTTACAAACCCAGTCAAATTTTCTATCCCAACAATAACAAACACAAATGGAAAGCCTGAGGATTTCAGTCAAAACCTTTTCAAAATCCTTTAAAAAAAGAATTGCCTTCAATTCTATAGCTAATTGAAAATCCCAAATAAAATTATAAAAACTGTTCGAGTTTGCTTTTTTCCACCACTGAAATACAAACTGTTGACACAATATTGCTGACTATTTAAATATGAAAAAATTAGATCAACTCTACCTTCAAGATAGTATAATTTTTCTAACATTTATCTACATTTTTCTAACAATTATCCCTCATATTCTCTAAGTTCATTTTATTACTAATAAAATACAGTATAAAATAGAAGGAAATAAACAAATTCTTTGGAAATGTTAATAAATATTTTAAAACTCTATTCATTAATAGGATATACAGACATATTTTCATCCTTTTCAGTCTACCCTACAAAAAGAGAATAAGATTTCAGTCCAAACTACAAGCAATTACTTAATAAGAAATAATAAGAAAATGTACCTTCCCTTAAAGGGGGTATATTTTCTTTTGCAGAGAACCATATAGCCACTCCTAGGAATACTAAATTTCTGCCATTCTTAGATGTTTTTATTGATATAATCTCTATGTTTCTAATCATATCCTAATGTATACTAAAAGTCTGCAGATATTTATCAATATGTTGGATTGTATCCATTTTCAGCAAGGATCTGAAAGGAGCAATGGAAATCTTAATAGAACAGAAACGACAAATGCTTTCCACTGTTGAAAAGCTGGATGAACACATGGATTTTGCATCCCAGTTGATTTTTGCACAGGTATTGACAATGTACTCAAAATATGGCTAACTTCGATTTTTCTGACATTCTTCTGTTACTACCACCACAGGCTTTGCAACTTAAACTTCATGTATCTATCTGAAAGTCATGTCATCATAAAGGGATACAAATTACTGGGTTCTGGGGAGTCCCTAACAGTGATTCAAACGTCGAATAATTGCATTTTGGGGAACAGGTGCTTGTCCGATTTTTTTCATGGCTTAAACAACATCCTTAAAACTCTTGCATCTATCCCTGAATGTCCTCCAGTCTTCCCCTAACCCCTGTATTTTATATCGAAGTATTGCCTTTTGTTTACAAAGGCTTCAAATGCTATGTAAATCCTATCTTGTATATTCTCTGACAGCTCACAAACTCTGTGAGGAAGGGCAATAAATCAGTAAGAATCTGCGCTAAGAACAAACTCTTGCTTTTCTGTAAGATAATACACACCCATCAAAACACGAGTTTTCTATTTTTCTCTCAGAAACAAAAAATAAATGCTATTTAGCATATGAGATAGAAAGACCGTCAAGATTCTTACTTTTGTTTAAAGCAGATATCCTAGGTCCTTCCCCTTCTACTGCTATAGGACCTTTGTTGGCATCAGAGCTTAGCAATCAACATTGTCTCCAAAATTTCCAATTTTTTCAGAACAGAGGGGATCTGACTGCCGAGAATGTGAACCAGTGTGTGCTGGAGATGATGATTGCTGCTCCTGATACTCTGTCTGTGACTCTCTTCTTCATGCTAATACTGATTGCAGAGCACCCCACAGTGGAAGAGGAGATGATGAGAGAAATTGAAACTGTTATGGGTAAGCAGGAGCTGCAAAGTCAGTGGTGTGGGAGTATGATTTTGCTTCAGCGGTGATCTCATTTTGATTATTTAAAGGCTGAAAATTTTAAGTATTTTCTTCTAACAGAAGCATTTGCTGTAAAATATATGAACTACTATTATACGTAAAAGATTTTATTCAAGATCAAATGAAAGAAGATGAGCAATTTGTAAGATAAATTCAAATAGGAATCATCAGAATTTATAATCTATTAGAAAGAATGCACTATATTCACTTCTCAGCAACAGCAGTGCAAACCAGCACTCACCTCATAAGTTCCATCAACATTATTTTCCATTTACCTTGAAATAGCAAAAGGGGACACTCATTTCAAATACTTCTAATCACCAATATTTCTCTGTGTATATATAGAACCTGTCTAAGTTTCACTATGCCTGCAGAAGGGAAAGATCAGAGAAAATTAAAATTATATTCTGCTGTCATCCTTTTTGATATCAAACTGGTCTCCTCTTTAAGTACTAATTACTAACTATTCAGAACACAATCAAGATATTCCAAATTTGTATTCTTCCCTTTCTGTAGACCTCATTCAAAGCCTGACACTGAACTAATATAGAAACAAATTTCATCCACTCTTATTCAACATTTACTTCTGGTCAATTAAACACTGGAAAGTGTATAAAAAATCCTTTACTCTTTTTCTAAGGTAGTTTTAATAAACCTTATTTTATTGTTCCCATGAGCGTTGAGAACTCACTTATTCATCTTCCCTATTCCTTTCCGATAGCCTTGATTTCTAAGTCGGTAGAATGTTCTTGCCTTTTCCTTAAGCAAATGGCCAACTGGGGTAGCAAAGCTGCCTTTTATCTTGAACACCTACCACTGCAGTGATCAGCCTGTAGTTCTTGAACTGCTTGTAGCTTGAAAGTTCAAGTAAGGCTCCCACTGGCAGTACCTCACGGCATTGATACTGTTGCTGGTGGAAGCAAGCTGGGAGGAAGTTATTCATGATACCTGAAATAGTCAGACCACAGTAGGACCTAGCTGTACATGCAGCTGAACTCAATCACATGGTGAAAATTTAAGGTCCTACAAAGTTATCTCCCATCTGCAGACTATTCCCAGATTCAGTTTGCTGTCAGATCTCAGAAGATTTCTTTGTTGTGTCTTGTTGCTCTCAGTCATACAAAAGTCAGGGAAGGACTTTCAGTTTTGTCATTGACAAGAAAGCAGAACAAAGACTCATAATGTATTAAGAAGAAGATAAGGTGAGAAGATCATAAATTAATAAACTAGGGTTTATGCTGATGAACAATATACCAGATTTCCTGAATATGTAAGGCTACATAAAACTACTTAGAAGCTGTTGGATCCTTCCTACCGTTTCAGGAACCAAGACTCTTCCAAAAATGTTTCGGTATTTGTACGATGAAGCTATTAAATTCATAACCAACTTCTTCACCACCTGTCTTATTCCTCAAGGTGACAGAGACATAGAGAGCGATGACATGCCAAACTTAAAAATCGTGGAGAATTTTATTTATGAGAGCATGAGATACCAGCCAGTTGTGGACTTGATCATGCGAAAAGCTTTACAAGATGATGTAATTGATGGCTATCCTGTGAAAAAGGGGACAAACATTATTCTCAATATTGGACGTATGCATAAGCTTGAATTCTTCCCAAAGCCGAATGAGTTTTCTCTTGAAAATTTTGAGAAAAATGTAAGTTTTGTATCTTATTTCTTACAGGAAATCGGGTATTACTTATTGACAATGTATCTTCCTCTTATTTTGATCAAGAATTTTGTTACCATAAGACACAAAGTTCCCATTTTCCCTTTGTCTAAGTGGAGTAATTCAGTCCCAGTTCAGCACAGCATTTCAATTTAAGTTAGAATATACCTCCCAAATGAACTAGAATTTTCTTTCACCTACATTACCGAGTCCTGTATCAAAAGCAATATGTGAACTTTTTTCCTACTTGTCATTCCCTGCTATTGTAAATCATCCTTCAGATTATTTACTTTCATTTAGACCTCTGCTATTCTGATTACTAATTAAACAAATTGTCCTGCAAAACTGTATTTGTTCAGCAACAATCATCTGGAGAGCTTAAAACTGTATTGAAAGAAAACAGACTGATTCTACGGCATGTTTAAGTCCTTGCTTTTGACTGTTAACCAGTGCAGATGGAAGCAGAAGATACTGTGACAGAGAGCACAAAATATGAAATATTAAGGTTTGGTTAGCACTCCTGTGAAGGAATTAGAAAGATCTCTGGAATAAATAGCCATGCAAGAGTGGAGGGCATAATCAACTTAGTTCTATGAAGGGAATCTCAGCTGCAGAATATTAGCTTTACTATCATAGATACACACATTTTCCTGGGATACAAGCTTTCTCTTACGTTTTCTAGTGGCTTGTCAAATATTAAGGTTGCGTGGGGTTGAAGCTAAAGGGTTAATGTTTTCTACAGCTGTCATAGTTCTCATTTTGTCTAACTAAAAAAGTTAGGAAATAACGTTATTACCTGGCAAAACTTTTTTCTTTTGAGATGTTAGCAGCTGCACACATAAGTGTCCGCAGACAATAATTTCAGTTTTAAAGAAATAGATGACCCACTTTGATGCATGAAATATGGACTTACTAGTAAAAACACCTGAAGAAATAATTAAGAAAATAAAGAAACAAAAGATATGAATGTTCAAGCCAGAAACACACCTCTAAGTCTTACATTTTTCCTGTAAAAAATCTAGAGGTACCATGTGTACCACACACAGAGACAAGCACTAGACAACCTGGTTAACATTGCTAATTTTCTGGTTGATTACCCACAGCAAACTCTGCACACAGTATTAAAAACAACAGCTTAAGAAAAACGTCATTGTAGAAAATTCAAGAAGAGAGAAAGTTGATTGAAATAACTATTCACCGTGAATAGTTTCCATTTTGCCACCCATTATTTTCATTCTAAGTATTTCTATCAAAATGGATTTCTTGCTTATTTTATAAGTACACTTTGCTACTAAAAATACTTCCCCTTGACCAAATATTTAACCACACATTTTCTATCTGACTTGATGCATTCTGTTTGCCACATAATTATTCTAGCAGGCACAATTTTGACACAGTTCTCTAAGTGAATAGCAATCCACGCCATCATTTATGATAAGATGGCATTGTTAGAATCTAAACATTTTTCCATTTTCCCAGGCTGTGCACTTGCCATTGTGCTGCGCTGCCAGCTGCTGTACTTGCTCTGTATTATAAACACTTGTATTTAACTATCATTTTTCAAAAAGTACAGCTCAGCTTATTTGAAAAAATTTAAACAGAAAACATGTTCCTCAGTCTGAAAATGAGAAAAAAGGGCACTTTTTTCTAGATAATTTAATATAAAGCAACTTTTTCTACTCTATTCTTGGGTTAAATAGGAAGTCAGAACACAGCTAATGTCTTCCTTTTTTAAAAGAAAGCTACACAGATGAAGAAAAATAATTTATTTATAGCCAGACTTGCTTTTTCGTACTCATAACAAGTACCTTTGTGCCTCATCAGCAGTACTATTCATGCTGCTGGGACTGTTTTGGATAACTGATCTATTCAATGTCAATAAAAGTAGCAGAAGCTGGCTGTGCATTCTTCAACAGTTCTGGGAATCCTGCATTTCACATTTCAGTTGATAAGACAGGAGACAATTGTTTTATAAGTGTTATCTCTCTGTTAGATGTCAAATAACATTTTCAGCATTATATTTTATGACAAATTCATTGTCAGGAACACTAGCTTTTTAACGACAATTGTAGTAGGTGTATGGCTTTATAATCACCTTTAGACAAGGCATCAGCCTGCATCTCAGACATTTATGACCTCTATAATGAACATTTTCTGAAAAAGTTTTTAATTAACTTTAATGTATATTAAAGAGCAAAAGCTTCACTCTGTTTCACAGCTTGTGGTAAAATCCCTGTAGTTCACCGAATGAACAGACTGAAATACATGGGCAGAATTCAACTGCTTAACTTCCCATTCCCTGCATTCCTAGCATTTACACTGGCACACCTTCTGTAGGTGTCTGTATTTCAGCCTGACTTGGGTGGGAGGGCTGTTCAGTGTCAGGGAAAGAAATAATTGCTCCTAAGAGATTCTTTCCACAAGTCTTTCAGAATATATTTACTACCAACTTCCATGATAATTTTGCCTACTTTTATGAAGAAAAATTTGTCTTAAACTTTATTCCTCATGTTATTCTGTGCAGGTTCCTTCACGCTACTTCCAACCATTTGGATTTGGCCCTCGGGGCTGCGTAGGAAAGTTTATTGCCATGGTAATGATGAAAGCAATTCTGGTGACTCTTCTGAGAAGGTGCAGAGTACAGACAATGAAAGGAAGAGGCCTTAACAACATCCAGAAAAACAATGACTTATCCATGCACCCGATAGAAAGGCAGCCTCTGCTGGAGATGGTTTTCACACCAAGAAGAAACACAAACGAGGATCAGGGTGACTAAAATGGATCAGCATCAGCATTAAAGTTGCAGGGCTTTCTCAGCCACAGCCACTAAGACATACCCATCGTTCCTAGGTAAAGATACAGAGTAAAACATTTTGTTGCCCCTAAATCACTACGGCTTCAGATGACAACTTGCTCTGCCTGCACAGCAGAACCAGGTTCTGGCCACAACTTCGATGTAATAAAGTAAGATTAAAATTACAGAATACTCCTGTTGCTAGGTGATGCCACACTATATGCAGGATTCCTGGCTACTTTTTAAAACCATCAAGTTCAGACAAAGTTATGCTTGCTTTTCCAACAGTGCAAGTTCAGAGGTTTGGGGGTCAACAAAAGAACATGCCTGACATATGTTTAATTCCAGGGCTACGTGTGTCCCCCTTCCCCCCACCTCCCCGAAGCTGGACCTAGCAGTATTTAACTACTGCCAAAGTTCTAATTGTCTGGTTTTGAAAACACCTGATTGAATAATATTAAAGTTGATTTTAAGTCTATGGAACAATTGAAAATATTTAGGACATATATAAGTTATAAAAAATGTTTGTACAAGAAGTCGTTCAAACATTTTTCTTTACCATGTTTTGCTGTCATATTAAACAGATACCAAAGACTCACAGTGTCAGATTTTGCCAGTGGTAGTCATTTTCAAAGTGCTAGGTAATATGACAGCTGAGATAACTGCTCTATGTTTTTAAAACCCAGCGTCCTGCTGCGGAGGATCTGTGAACGTCTTAGTAGTGACCAGCTGAGACTAAGGTAGTGAATATGAAACATTATCGCTAGTGTTACACGGCGGGGGGGCAACACTCAGCTCCACCTCATCTGGTTAACTGTAGAAATTTCCCACCTCACCTCAGTTTGGTGAAGAAGTTCAAATTCTCTCTAAGCTGCCTCAGCAATACCAAATCCTGTTTCAATCCAGTTTTAATGGCTCAATTTGACTTCAGAAAGTAAGATTTGGAGTTGTTGCCCATGTTCCCACCCCACAGCAGGGGAGAAAGTCCCTTCCTAATTATCCACATAGCTCTTACTGCTTCTCCTGAAAGAGCACGGGGCAGTATCCTGCTCTCAAGCATCTTGCTTTATGCCCACTGATTTAAAGAGAGTCAGCAGCATGAGAAGCACTGGCTCAAGAGGTAGACTTTTTTTTTTTTAAGGTAAAAATGACCTCACTCGTCTACTCAAGGTAGGATGCAAGTTTCATTGGGTAAATGCTCAGAGTTGTGTAGTGACAAAGGAGAAAAGTTCTGAAGTAACAAGCAGATTTCTATGGTATGAACCTTTGGAATATCTACTGTAACCTCTATTTCTACATTCTCTGTAGCCTTTAAACTAGGAAATTGTTAGAGCTGTTGGGAGAAGAAAAAAAAAACACCAAACAAACAAAAAACCCCCTGATTAAATCCCGTTCTTACTCATTCTGCATCATAAAACACTGAAAAGGGTACTTCAGTGGACATACATTTCTCATTTGTATGAGAACTTTAAAAAGAAATCCACTGAAGGGTCTTTTTTCTTGGGAATGTACTACTATTTTATACACAGTATGCATCTTCGCTTATTTCACACACAAAACCATTTTTATAGTGATCACTTACTCTCTGATTTTCCATCTCATAATTATAGGTCTCTCCCTGAGTAAAATTTTTCACAAGGTTGGAATTAATAAATTACTTTTATCATTCAAATTTTGAAATAATTATATGAAATCATGTAGATAGATGGAAAACGCATGCTGCTCTGATTTTTTAATGTATTATATATTGTTGAATTTGTAGACTGGAATTTCAGAAACATGATTACCATAATTATTCTATGGAAGAAATAAAGCAGTTTCATTTTTTACTTTTTGTAAGCAAGCCTGCAGAATTATTTGCCATTGTATTTTGAGTATATTCTTTCTGACATGCTTTGCACATGGTGTTTCTGGGCCTCAAATTTCTACAGTACTTAGTTTTGTCCACGGTTGGACAATAGAGCTGTTAATTAATCTGAGCTGTTAGCTAATCGGAGCCATTAGCTAATCTGAGCCCCGTTCTCCATATCTCTATTGGCTGTTATGCAGTGGTCTATTTGCATGAATATTTGCATGATAAGGTCCATTTCCCCTCCTCATATACTTACATACGTTTGAGAACTGCAGTTGGTGAAGCGCTGTTTCAAAGCTTGCCATGTGGCTATAAACAGTTTAAATCTTTTCAATGTATATATGCCATTGTACAAAACAGAACTCTGATTTTAAATGGTGTTTTATTACCAGATACTGTAAAAATTTAAGTGACTTTTAAAACCACATCAAGTCTACTATCACCAGGTGACTATTCCATTAATGTTCAATACATCAACATAGACCAAACTTGAAGACTATGTTTTATACATCACTGTGATTATGGGCTGCTCACAGCACATAAACGTTGATGTTGTTAGAAAATAAAATAATTATCAAATAAAAGTCGTATGCACAAAACCAAGTTTTAAATCATGTTTCATCATGTTTTCCCAACCTAAGAATCACAAAAATATTTAAAGGTATGAGTGTGTATGCATGCATGAACTAATTATTAAAATATTAGATACAAGGATGAAATCTGGGATGTTCTAAACTCAAATTTCCCACTGAATTTGGAGGATATAATATTGCAAAGATATTTTTAATAATAGTAAGAAAGCAGAAATAGATTAAGTAATTTAAGCTCATACAAGACTGCTTGCCTAGGAATGCACTTTATCGAAGCTTTAAAAGAAGGGAGAAGAGGTAGTTTTCAGTGATTCTTAAGATAATAGAGATTTGTGGATGTAACAAAAAAGCTTGACTTGATGATACAAACAAAGGGCTCAGCTATCTGTGAGAAAAGTGTCTAAACTAATAAAAAAATGAAACAAAGCAAAGAAATAAACTGACTACATAGTTCAAAGTAAATTTCATCTCTTTTTCTACTCATATCATAATGGCATGACAAATTTGGGTTGTATCTGTATAACTAACTTATTTCTCTTTCAAATGAAAGCTTTCAGAGTGATAATTCTTGTATTTGGCTAAGTGACAGAAAACCTAAAGGTAGTAAATGGCACACACACACACACACAAATCACAAAAACTCTTTAACATAGCTGCAAATGGATAGATTTTGCAGACAGTAACCTGATCACGAGACACTCCCAGAGAAAACATTTACCCTGGAATTTTACAAGCTCTATTAGTAATTTTTAAACATTAATAAACAATTGTCATTTTATCAGGTTGTTCACTATCTGTGTTCTCCAATACAATCCAGTGTTATAGCCCCAGTTAATACCTCATTAAATTCAATTCTTAACTTTAAAATAAAATCCCAATTGAAAGTTTCCAACAGTAATACATTCCTTTCTGCTGTATAGAGGAAAACAGTTAATATGTTGGGCCAAATCTGCTCTGATCTAGGTGAAATAAATCCTTCTCTAATCTAAGACTGGAATTCGCTGCTGACATACTCATTTTAAAGTGGCAGTTACCCAGGATTTGAGAGGTTAAGACTGTTAGGGCTCAAAACAACATTACATATCTACTATTATTATAAGCCTTAAACTTTATGGTATCTATTATAAGTCAAATGTTTTCAAACATAGACCTTTAATTTTACAATATAGACAAGCACTCAATTCCACAGATCTACACTACTGTAGCAATAATTCCATTCAAATGCATCTATGCATTAAAAAAAATCCAGAGTTGTCTTTTTTAGAATTACACAGTCTACAAGCCACTTAGACTACAGTCACTCAAAAAAACCTACTGCTTTTATAAAGTGAGATGATGTTATGCTGTTCATATATTTGCTATCATCTCTAGTTGCAGGTAACTTTATTTAGGTACAAATATAATTGAAAAGATCTATGAATTAACATTGCACTCTGAGCAGGGTCCAGCAGATGGCACACACAGAAAATTTATTCAATGCAACAAGAACAACTTATGTATTATCGAAGTCCCTGTTGATACACAAAAGCTAAAAAGCCAATAGACTCCTGTGGCCTTACTCAGTTATTAAACACTGCTTTAGGAAGAGGCGGAGTCATTCTAGAGTCAGTGAAAGTGTAGAGGGGGAGAGAAAACTAACCACCAATAGTGTGGACAAAATTTATTGGCGTTATTCCAATTAGTACTGGCACTAGAACATTATTTTCAAATATCACCTTTTACTAAAAGTGTTCTCCCAGTCTCCTTGAGTGGAATCCGTATGTATCATTTGGCATCAAGATTGACAGAACCCTGCTTAGTAAGTCTCAAAATGATTTCTGAGAAATTGTTAAGGCTCTGCTGATATTTTAAGTATAATTCAGCTTAACTTAATTGATTTGATGCATTGATACTCATTTTCTCTTCATATGATATTTTTATATGATATTTTACCCTGTTGCTTGGTTAATTTAATTTAGTGCCTCTATGGCATTCTTCCATAGTCCACAGTAGAATAGGAATCTCTAATGAAATATTAGTCTTTGAAGGAAAATTGATTTTTGTGTATTGATCCTTCAATGACTAATGCAGGTCCCAATACTTCATGCAGCCTCACCACACTTCTACAGTAGGTTACACACTTATCAGTCCAAGAATTGAGCAGGTCTTCATAATTCTTTATTCTTTAAATAATTGCTGGTCAAAATCAAGACCAGTCAACTCAGCTGCAAAAAAGGATACATTTGGCACAATGTGCACAACTCCATTAAACTGCCTGATTAGAGCTGAAAATACCTCCCATCGGATTTCCATCATTTAATTCCTCTTTAGTTTTAGAAGAGCTGATTAGCCTCTCACTCAATACTTTATAAACTTATCCTTACCTTGTAATGATATGTAGATGGATTTTAATTTCGTTCTCCCTTTAGCAGCCATTGAAAGATTCTTGTCAAGTAATTACAGATCAAAATAGCTATATTCAGAAGCTGCACCTTCTAACACCTGTATGCTTATTTGTATTTATATTCACCTTTTTTCATTCCAGCAAATGTTAGAAGGTATTTTTTCAGTGTTACACAATAGTTCAAGAGAGACATGAGAAGAGTATAAATCAGTATTATTATAATATTAAGTATGGTGCTAACTGCATTAAGAAAATTGCCACTTACGTCCATTTGAGAAAGCACATAATTAAATTTTGCAAAAGGATTACATCCAGCTACTGAATGAATACTAAAGCAGCTGCAAATGGATCTTTTTCTGTTTGATGTGAAGTGTTTTCAAATGAAATTTCACCAGCTCAGATGTATAAATACAAATGAATCTATATTCATTGGTCTTGTCTTCCTTCTTACATGAAGAATACTGCAAAGAAGATAAATTCATACTACAGAAGCGTTATCAATCCATTATATTACTTCACCTAAGGATCTCAAAGGATGTTATGAGTATCAATTAAGTCTTTGAAACAGAGCTGGCTTGCTAAACCCATGCCTCAGAGAAAGGTTACAGTAAAAAACAATTTACGGTGTAGCTCAGGAACTAATTGCCTGAGGGCTCCTCACTCGGATGACAATCTTTGGTCAAAACCCCAAGACACTGGGACCATAATCCAGTTAAAACGCCTTTGCTTAGATGCCAGGCCGTATGGCCAGAGTCTGCATCGATGAGGATGTATGCATGGTGTGAGTAAGTATTATATATACAGTAAATATTTCTCCAATGCTATGTAACTCATATGATCTGACAATTTAACCAAAGGTTAGTAGGGCAGGAAATATATAACAAATGACAATACTTTAGTTAGAATGTACAGTAAAATTAAAGGATAACTGAAAGTTGCAGACTGAAGAAAACCGAGAAGGTAAGCCAACCGTTATTGCAAATGTGTACATGTGGCTCCAGGGAACCTACAGGTGAAGACGATGACAACACCATCAGGAATAACACCTCCCTGTCAGAACTGGGGACACTAATGTCTTGTTGTGACACTCCACCTAGGGAAGAATAGCCATCAACCTTGGGACTCCATACATAATCAAGATGCAAGGAGAACACTTCCACAGGGATATGTACAGTTTGCTAAAATGTACCAGCTGCGGTTTATTATTGCTTGCTTATTGTTATTAACTAGGTTACCAGTAAATTATTGCCTCTATACCATGTGTTTTCCTTGGTTGCTGGCAAGTATCCTGCTTAAAATAATAAGGGCAAGAACCTCAACTTTTTTTGGTTGGTTGGTTTCTTAACAGCTCCTTAAAATTATATCAAGGAATGACAACTCCCCATTTTCAGTTCCAGCTACACACTAGAGCTCTTTGCCATAATAGGAGAATGTCACCTAGCAAATACAAAAGCCTCTTGAAATTCTCTTAAATTGAGTCATTTATCATCAATCATTTCTGAAAAGTGCCATGGGAACTGTATCACGACCCAACAAAGGATAAATTGTTTTGGAGAGCTACATCTTACAGGGCTAAAAGGTTTTCATACAGCATGCTAGTACAAAACATTGGCATGAGATAGTGAGGCTTGTGTTTCGGAGGACGAGGAAGTCTATGCAGACGACACACAGAAGATATACTCCCTAGTGAGTATTCCCTCCTAGGTGCTCTCTGTGATCTTTGGAGACTGCGCTCATCCTCAAAAACCCTGTGGAAGAGCTCGAGTTTAAGAAGGCCAAGGCTCTGCAATTTAGTTACTACCACTAACAACAGAATCTGAGTTTGCGTAATTGTAAAAAAATAAGATAAATAAACAAACATACCAACCCACAACCCACCATATTTTGTGAAAGAGAGGGCAATGATGCAGTATGCAGTACTGATGTGCAGGAATAAGTCTCCAAACATTATAACCTATTGAAAGCCCAAGTTAGCCGTGTTCTTTAAAGTTGTCAAGCTACAGATCATCAATTTGCGAGCAGCTTAAAGCATAATATTGGACCTACTTAAATTTCAAACCATTTATTGAATTTTCTGTTTGAAGTCTGCTAACGCGAATCCATTTTCACATTATTTTTAATTATTAAATGATTAAATTTCCAATTCTCCTCTGAGAATTCAAGGAGTTCTCTGTAGAACAGAGCATAGGGACAGAGCATTAATAGAGCAATAGGAGATTAAATCAATCAAAAATGTTGCTTTAATATTTGGCCTCTGAAGAGGCTGGTTAATTAGCATGGTGTTTCTGTAACACCATGGTCTTTCAAACAAAATACCACAGACTGGACTTGGATCAGAGTAAAAACCCTTAATGAATATTACTGCAGTGGAGCCTTTGCAAGTCCAATGACTATTTATATATTAGTCCACAGTTTGAAAAGTTAGAAAATAAACTGAAGTGTGACATTTATTCACCAAGCCTTTTTAGAACTTACAATGTGTGGTTTACAGGGGTTCCTTTTCAGTATTCTGAGCAAGTCTAATGAAATGTCATGTAAAGTCAGTGGGTTTAGAAGTTTAAGTGTTACGATTGCTCCTGAGAGCAAGGAAAAGTTAATTCTAAATATATTTTCAAATTAATAGCAAAGACATCATGTCATTCTAATTGATTAGCAATAAACAGTAGTACCTATGTACAACATAAATCCTAGACCAACAGTCTTCCTTCAGCCTGTCATATGAGATTTTATGCTTTACCTCATCTGCAAAGCACTGCCATTATTACTTCTCATGGTATTTCAATTCTGAAATGTTAAGGCTGTACCTTGTGCCACAATCTGGTTTTGTGCACCAAGTCCAAACATTTTCTATTTTTTTTTTTTTTTTGCAATGATCATTCTATTGCAATAGATATTTTATTATTTTATAACTACTTCCTATTTGCAGTTTCATTGTGCTATTTCATTACACTAATAAATTATTTTTCTATAGCTTTCTGAAACCTTTCATTTACTTATCCATCCATTTTGCAGTAAAATGACAAAATACACCTACAACAGCTTAACCGATTTATCAAGGGAGCAACTTTCCAGAGCAGAGCCTTAGGCCACATACTACACGGCCTTTAGTCCTTATCTCTTTTTTCCACTTATGAATGTCTGAAATGACATAAATGCTGTACTGGAGCCTTCAAAAGCCATATGTTTTCATGCATAAAACTACACAAAACTAAAGGTTTTAATGCATGCTTTAAGGTAAATATGAGATCACGTGAAAGATGCAAAGCCTGTTGGCATAATGGAGAAAACAATGCTTGGATTCTGGAGGAGATTTATCTATCGCACTATCCCTCTTTCCTGGAGAGAGCTAGCTGAACCTCTCCAAAATACAGCCAAGGGACAGCCTAACATTACTGCAGCAAAGGCAAACGAGAGGTCTAGTGCTCAAGCTCATCCCTTAGCCCTCTCATTTAGCAGCAGACAGTTCCTAAAATCAGGGAGTTACTGATGCACAAGTAAACATCCCCAAACATTCAGAGTCGTTATAACGCATTGTGAATGGAAGAAACCATAGAACTCATCAGGAAGAACATGTGATAAGAAATAAATACATATTTTGAAGATTTTAAAAGGTGTGTCATTGCCCTTAGGAATGAAGTCCATTTCCAATGGACTTCCAATTCATGATAGTTTACCAAGCTTCCCCCCCGCCCCCATCTACTGAATTACATTTAAATTGCATGCTGAGAGAAAAAAAATAAAACCCAATAAATCCCACGCCTTTCTGTTTAAGCCTAGTTAATTTTCTTTAGTTTTGGTTGAAAGTAGATTTAAGACTAGCATGTAAAATAGGTTCAGATTCTGAACTCCCTTTGAGAAAAAGGCACTCATCTCTGATATTGGCTTCAAATCCATTTCCAGTGGATAAAACAAACAAAAGAGAATACTTAGACCTTTTCAACTCTCAGAGATTTATCTTCAGGTTAACATTCAGTGACACATTTTTACAGGTTCCTGTAGTAGCCAGACATCTATATTAATCTCTGTTTAAAATTTAAAGCATGTATCTAGAAAAACTAAGAATTTAATTAACACCTCTTAACAGCCATTTCTGAAATCACCATATGATCACAGATGTTCTAACCCTTCAGTATAATTTTGAGCTTTGGTGTTACAGAAAATGCAGAAATGGATATGCATTAGCTATGCAAGACTATAAAGCATACAGTCTCCTGATTACTTTAAAATAAGCACTTAGAAGTTTAATGAAGATAAATAATTGCCTTCCCCTTACTAATAATGATTCTGCTCAGTTATTAAAAGAAATTTGATGCATCACATCTTTTGTATGTAACGTAGTAGGATATTGAAATGGAGAAACATGGATTATTTTACCTACTTCATGCATAGATAAGTGTGGAAATCAAAGCATGACACATACATTGCTAATTCCATTTACTCCAGGAATAAGGATTATACAGTCATGCATTCTTTTTATTTGTGTGCTCTCTCCCCAAAAATTTTTGCACTAAAAAAATTAAGAGAGGAAGGGAAGAACATTTTTAAAATATTTTCAATCCTACAAGTTTTCCAAAACATGCAGCAAGACAGAAGAGAGAAATGCTGTAACTAAAAAAAAACCCAACCTCTTAATTTATTAGACATCAGAATATGTCCAATGGACATGTGATGGAGCCTTCTTACATAGATCCAACTTTGGTACTCACAGTTCATTAAACAAGAGAAAGCTCAAGAAATAAATCAGACTTTCCTAGTCCTAGTGCAACAGAACTAGCTATTTGGTTTCACTAACCAGAACTTTTATGTCTTCCTTCCAGCTCTTAGGGATTCACGTACCAGGGAGAGAAACTGGCTTTGTAAACCCCAAACAGCAGCAAAGACTAAAATGGGATAGCTAGATCTAAGCCACTGAACTTCTTGAGCAAAAAGAATTGCTTCTATTGAGAACAAACTGCATGGACACTTGAACCCATCTGTTATCCCCTAGAAGATGACAGAGCACCACGTGGATGAAATATAACCATTAAGAGTCATGCTTAGGCAATACACTTCCCAAAGAATCTTCAGTTTAATAATCGCTCAGTAGTAAAAATATAAAATAATAAATCTAGACTGTAAAGTATGGCCAATTGTGCATTCAAAATTAACTGTACAAAAGAAGCTACATCAAGACTTTTTAAAATTAATTAGGGAACAAGTTCTGTCAGATCTATTTTAAATCCCCAGCCTCCAATATCTCTGTAGTATTTAATAACTTTTAAAAGACAAACAACAAGAACAAAGCAATCATTGCAAACTGGCTTCAATTATTTTTCAGAGCAGGTTTCATGTATAAATAGCAATACGTTTTTGCCAAATGCTCATAATATCTTTGGGCCTAGACCACTAACTCACAAAAGTAATTAATTTTGTGTAGACTAATGCTTGTGCACAAGATATACAGCTGATAAGCAACAGAGTTGTCCATGACAACTGTACTGTTAGGTTATTATTAAAGAATATCAAAGGACTGATTATTATGGGGTGGTGATTATATTAAGTGTATGTATATATATAAAAGGTTGTATGCTTTTTATTTACCCATTACAGTCAATGGCAAAACCCCATCAGACTTCACTGGATGTTTGGTCAGGACACTCGCAACAGAAATACTTTTGGGAAAACAAAACTTTCCCACTTAATTTTGCACAAAAACACTGGAAAAAACCCACAAGATCTCAAAAAAATGTTTTTAAAGTTGCAATAAGATTTTTGCCTCACAACAGGCAGTCAAACCAGATTATCTAAGATGTCTTTGTTGTATTTAACTTTAAAAAGCAATACAAAAGCCTAGCTAGACTTTACCGTGCTCCCATTTTAACCAAAAGAGGTTTTGCCAGTACCTTTATTAAGTATATGATGTTTACTCTTTTGCAACAGAAAAGCCTTATTTATGTTCTCACTCAACTCTGAGGCAATGTTTTCTCACAATATCCACGATATTAGGGAAGTACATCTTCCTATAGACCTCTCCTTCACACCGGCCTTTTTGATATTTTCATAGCTAGAATCGAAGCTGAATCAAAGCAGGCAGTTTTAAGCCTTCGGAAGAAGATACCGGAGAAACTATAATTGTACCTGCACCAAAGGAGACCTTATTTACTCATGCAAAAACCAAATCTATCATTAATGCCAATATTTAGCCATAATTGATCATGTTGTTTATTCATCATCAGCTTCCAAACTTTGGAATTTTTACTTGATATCTAGAGTTGTGAAAATAAGTAAGGTTGCCAGCATCGTTTAAATAAACACATAAAGACAAAAAAAACCCCAACCCTCAAAAAGCCAGGTTTTTACTCTTCCTTAAAAATGTAATTGAAGTACAAGCCAGATGGACACAGAGAACTCAAAACAAGTAACATGGTTTCATATGAAGTTTTAAATGTTTTGATGCCTAATATTTGCAAAAGGGAACAGAGAGAAAACAGCTCAAGACTGAGTACGCATGGCTCCAGCGTGGTAATATTGCACGCTGTACCTCATTCAGTTCCAGTTGCTGCTCTGTCAGAGGAAACAAAATCTCTAGTTTTTGAATAGGATATAGAGAATGGCAGCATTAAATTAAGAAATTTTGTCGGGGTCTTTTGTTGGGTTTTTTTGCTTGTTTTTTAATCTGTGCAGCAAAAGTTCAACTAGCCTATGGATAAGGCAAGATTTATTGTTGTAAAAGCAGTTATGCAAACTCAAACCCATAACCACCAGTAGAACATATCTTGAGTTGTGTCCTGAAATGGATTTGGAAAAAAAAGGTCACACTTATTTTAAAAGAAAAAAAGTAACAGGAGACCACAATATTTACCACAGACACAGTGCACAGAAAAACGCATGTAGGGTCCCTTTTTAGCCTATACGCATGGAATGTTAGCTGAATCTGCATTTCTTTATTGGTATATAATGTCTAGTATTGCCTGCTATGTTAAGTTCAATGATTTCATCCTAAATCTCAGTTATTAGAAGTTATGACAAAAAAAATCCACATTATTATCAAACTCTGCTCATAAAGGTCTCAGAGTGAAAGACAAAGGTTTATTTGAGATCAAGAGCTGGAAAAAAATATGGGAAATGACAAGAAGTTCCCAAATCCAGTCAGGATTTTTCCTTTTAGTCAGGAATATTTTTTTTTTTTTTTCTTCCCCATCTTTTGAAAGGAAACCAAGCCTTTCCTTACTAGGAAAGATTCCTTTTCTTTGCGTGCCATCATATGTTTGAATACACGTAGTAAACCAAACTGCTTATTTGCAGTCATATCCTTCTGCTCATACACCAGAATTGTATCTTTCAATTAACTATTTTACAAGAAAGACATCTTGCTGTTCTCATGTCTTTTCTGCTAAATTAATCTTCTCTTCACCTTTGCAACTGTTATTAACTGAGAATAAACAGGGAGCTAATTTTACATGAGACATTCAGTTCCAAGGAAAGTCTAAGCCATCTGGAATGGATGTGAGAGGATTCTTGACACTCAGTTTTATTAGACTCATACATGGTCCTGAATTTTTTTTTTTTTTTTCCGGAATAGGGAAGCAACAATATACCACAGCAAGATTTTATGCATCAAAGCTCATTTCCCCCCAACATTAATGTGCTGTACTGTGAAGTACATGACATATTTTGTTTATTTTATTTTAGCTGGTCAGCCTGGTAATGCCATTACAGGATAAATATATTTAATTTTTTTTTTGGCTAATATTTGGAATCACATTTTTTAATTACTGCCTTTCAGCCACTCTGCGTCCTGATTTCAGGCTGATCAGTAGCAACAGTTGCTTCAAAACAACATTAGAAAAGGATACTCTTATCCTCATCTTTATAGACCCCAGACTTATACAGATAGTTCTACTACTATGGTCTAGCATAAATCCACAGGAGATTTTAAAGCCATTAAAGCTTTTGAGAAACTTTCCAAACTAGAGATCAGGTGTAGTAACATCAGCAGATATCAATGTTTTCTTGTCTTTCACTGTTATGATGCACAGAACACACCAAGCATGACAACTGAAAGCCATTCAGTAGTAGAGTAGCATGTCACGTTCCTGCTTTCCAAAACGTTTGCCATTGAGGTAAAAAAAAAAAAAAAAAAATTGCTCTTACATGTTACAAAAATGAAATGGAAAACATTTCTGTGGAAAAAGTGACCACTTCACACAATTCTTATACAAATTACTGTTTCATCTCCACGCCTACATGAGCACAATATGTTCACAGCAGAGAGACAGGAGCACTAGTTATCCTCTTTAGCTAAAAAGAGAAAAAATGTTTTGTGAAACATATCCCTGAATAAAAGCAAAAGCTTACTAGAAAATATCTTTACTAGAACAACCAGAGATCATAAATTCTATCTCTAATGATCTTTGTTCTTAATAATCAAATACTGTTCACAAGCTCACTGAAGGCACAAGAAGCTTTTCCTTTTGCGCACTTTAGCTCAAGCTCCGTATGTTTTATAAAAATAATTTTATAAAAATAGGACAGCTGATAAGTGACAGGGAGAAGGAACAACAGAAAAACATCATTCAGATGCAGACATTTCCTGCGCTGCCAAACACTGCTTAAAAAGCCTGAACAAGGTTCCACTATGACTACCACATTGCTTGCAGGAGCAGACATCATAGCGTAGTTTGTTCCAGGAATGGGTTGCTCTGCAGTTGCTCAGCTGTTAGTTTTGAAAACCAGCAGTCTAATTTTCATCTCCTCTCTAGTTGTTGACTTGTCTAAGGTAGCCCTTACTAAGAGTTATAACATGGTCAGGCATTGCTCTCTGGACGACTAGGACACACAGGCCCTCCTCACAAGCCATCCCAATGTCAAATCAATAAAGCTTTAATAATATGCTTTGGAAATAGTATGGTGTCATGGTTTAACCCCAGCCAGCAACTGAGCCCCACACAGCCGCTCGCTCACTCCCCCGCCGGTGGTGGGATGGGGGAGAGAATCAGAAGGGTAAAAGTGAGAAAACTCGAGGGTTGAGATAAAGACAGTTTAATAGGTAAAGCAAAAGCCATGCGCACAAGCAAAGCAAAGCAAGGAATTCATTCACTACTTCCCATGGGCAGGCAGGTGTTCAGCCATCTGCAGGAAAGCAGGGCTCCATCACGCATAATGGTTACTTGGGAAGACAAACTCCATCCCTCCAAACATCCCCCCTTCCTTCTTCTTCCCCCAGCTTTATATACTGAGCATGATGTCATATGGTGTGGAATAGCCCTTTGTTCAGTCGAGGTCAGCTGTCCCGGCTGTGTCCCCTCCCAGCTTCTTGTGCCCCCCCAGCCTACTCGCTGGTGGGGTGGGGTGAGAAGCAGAAAAGGCCTTGACTCTGTGTAAGCACTGCTCACCAGTAACTAAAACATCCCTGTATTATCTACACTGATTCCAGCACAAATCCAAAACATAGCCCCATGCTAGCTACTATGAAGAAAATTAACTCTATCCCAGCCAAAACCAGCACATTCTCCACCCCTTATTCCATACCATTTATGTCATGCTCAGGTATCACACTATCCAATATATTCTCATTACCCACCACCACCCTACCCATCCTTTGATATAATACACAGATATCATTCCCCTAGTCTATGGACCACCCCTGTGAAATGTCTGTAAAATGTCCATACATGTCCACAAAATGTCCATTGAGTTCATTTAGTCCATGACTTTGGGCTCCATCTGTTATGGTGGTCACTCAGGACAGGAGAGGTGGTGTGTTGCCAGCTCAGGTCGCGTCACTGCTGCACTTGCACTGCTTCTTGTAAGGCTTGTCCTCCATTGGTTCAGGCAGTTCCTGCTATAGTAATTCCTATAACATACAACACAAATCATGGGTTACAACAATTCAAAGGTATTTCCATTACAATCTCCACCCCTGGTCCCTTTGGACCAGACCATTGGGTTTAACATTGCAACGAATTCCTCCCCTTGCCCCTGCTCTGGCCTGTGCTTATCCACACACTGCAGTCCCTTAGAGTTGTACCTGCTCCAAGCGGAGCCTTATCTATGAGCCACTGTCTCTGCAGGGTTATACCTGCTGCGGCATAGACTTATCCATAGCCACAGTCACTTTGAGGTGCACCTGTTCCAACATGGCCTTCTCCATGGGACACAATGCCTTCAGAGGTATACCTGCTCTAGCGTGGCCTTACCCACAGCCACAGTCCCTTCAGAAGTAAACCTGCTCCAGCGTGGCCTTACCCATGGCTGCAGTTCCGCCAGGGGTGTACTTGCTCTGTTGTGGGCTTATCCACGGCCACATGCTTTAAGGTGCTCCAGCACGACCTCATGCACAGCCACTGATGCTTCAAGGTGTACCTGCTGCAGCATGGACTTATCCACAGCCACAGGTGCTTTAAGGTGTACCTTCTCCAGAGTGGACTTATCCTTGGGCCACAATCCCTTCAGAGGTATACCTGCTGCAGCACAGACGTAATCACGGCCACAGATGCTTTGAGATGTACCTGCTCTGGTGTGGACTTATTCACGGCCACAGATGCTTCAGAGTCTCCTGCTCCCGCGTGGACTCATCCACAGGTCACAGTCCCTTCGACTCGAGTTCACACTGGAGTTCCAGCCTGTCCAGTCCAGCAGCACAGAAACAGCAGCGATGCCCTGGCCACCTGCCAGCTCAGGCACATGGCCATTGCCGTTATCAAAGCGTTCCCAGGCACAGCAGACTCGGATGATCAGCAGTACAGCAAGCAGCAAAAGCAAAAAGCGGTCACTAACGAGCACTAGACTCCAATACACGGTAAGGCAAGCAAGCCTCATGGCAAGCACGGGAGCCTGCCCATTAATAGCTAAACAGCAATAACAGCTATAAATTCGATCTAGCACATTCCAATCAAACCTGTCATTATCTCAAACCCTTCGAGCCTCACATTGGGTGCCAAAAGGGAATGTCGTGGTTTAACCCCAGCCAGCAACTGAGCACCACGCAGCCGCTCGCTCACTCCCCCCCGGTGGGATGGGGGAGAGAATCAGAAGAGTAAAAGTGAGAAAACTCGTGGGTTGAGATAAAGACAGTTTAATAGGGAAAGCAAAAGCCGCGCATGCAAGCAAAGCAAAACAAGGAATTCATTCGCTGCTTCCCATGGGCAGGCAGGTGTTCAGCCATCTCCAGGAAAGCAGGGCTCTATCATGCATAACGGTGACTTGGGAAGACAAACTCCATAACTCTGAACGTCCCCCCTTCCTTCTTCTTCCCCCAGCTTTATATGCTGAGCGTGACACCATATGGTCTGGAATAGCCCTGTGGTCAGTTGGGGTCAGCTGTCCCAGCTTCTTGCACACCCCCAGCCCACTCACTGGTGGGATGGGGTGAGAAGCAGAAAAGGCCTTGACTCTGTGTAAGCACTGCTCAGCAGTAACTAAAACATCCCCGCATTATCAACACTGATTCCAGCACAAATCCAAAACATAGCCCTGTATTAGCTACTATGAAGAAAATTAACTCTATCCCAGCCAAAACCAGCACATACGGTTTTATTATAAATATTTTAATAGCTTTACCATGCTTGTCAATGATAAAAACCAGAACAGAAATACTATCTTAATCAAATGAGATTGGTTCCATCATACTGGACAGCTGAAGAATCAATCAGTAGTAACTTACGTTTTTTGCTATCAAAAAGTCTTATAAGGATGTCCTTGCCTTTCTTCATAAAAGTGTGCACCCCTCTGTCTTCCCTACCTACAGTCTCAGAAATCAGGATCTTTTCCTATTTAATACATACTGTTGACACACAGAAACCTGAGGATCTATAGCTGAAACATAATGTATTATTTTGCTTTGTTCAAGTCAGCTAGCAGCCAGCAGACAATGGCTGGCTTTCAACAGCACTAGGAAATCTTGCAGAGTGTTCTCTTTCCCCTCTTATCAAAGTTCTCCCTTTTGCTACTTAGACATTTCTGACACTATAGTTCTTAAAACTAGGTATTATATAGGACATATTGTACAGATCTCAAAGTCAGATGGCATTCAGAGCCATTATATCACCACAGCAAGTTGTGAAAGGTTCTTTTATCAAAATTAAAGACATCCCTTATGAGTCTTATTGGAAAAATGCCTCAAAAAAAACCCACAAAAAAAAAAAAACCCCTTCTCTCCTGACTGCCTGGTCCTAGTCTGTCTCTTGATGAGAAGTTTTCACAGACTCTACTCCTTCCCCTTGCTTTTCATCAAAGCTACTGTTTGGCAGTTCAAAAATCTTTTGTCTCACATCAAACCTCAGACACTTGTCTCATCACAGCAGCCAGTAATAAGGGATACCCAACCCCCTGGGTACCCAGCCCCCTGAGTTGGAAGATAGGGACGGGGACCAGAATG
Organism: Mycteria americana; assembly: GCF_035582795.1. NCBI lineage: Eukaryota > Metazoa > Chordata > Aves > Ciconiiformes > Ciconiidae > Mycteria > Mycteria americana. The sequence continues at coordinate 57,487,594 of NC_134370.1, read as the reverse complement.
GAGCCCCCATAATCCAGGGAGAAATGGTTAGTGACCTGCTGCACCACTTAGACACTCACAAGTCTATGGGGCCTGATGAGATCCACCCGAGAGTGCTGAAGGAGCTGGCAGAAGAGCTCACCAAGACCCTTTCCATCATTTACCAGCAGTCCTGGCTAACTGGGGAGGTCCCTGCTGACTGGAGACTAGCTAATGTGACGCCTATCTTCAAGAAGGGCCGGAAGGAGGACCCGGGGAACTACAGGCCTGTCAGCCTGACCTCGGTACCGGGGAAGCTGGTGGAGCAGATCATCCTGAGTGCCATCACACGGCATATAGAGAATAACCAAGGGATCAAGCCCAGCCAGCATGGGTTTAGGAAAGGCAGGTCCTGCTTGACCAACCTGATCTCCTTCTATGACAAGGTGACCCGCCTAATGGATGAGGGAAAGGCTGTGGATGTTGTCTATCTGGACTTCAGTAAAGCCTTTGACACTGTTTTCCACAGCATTCTCCTGGAGAAACTGGCTGCTCATGGCTTGGATGGGTGTACTCTTCGCTGGGTAAAGAACTGGCCCAAAGCGTGGTGGTGAATGGAGTTTACTCCAGTTGGCGGCCGGTCACAAGCGGTGTTCCCCAGGGCTCTGTGTTGGGGCCAGTTCTGTTTAATATCTTTATCTATGATCTGGACGAAGGGATTGAGTGCACTCTCAGTAAGTTTGCAGATGACACCAAGTTGTGCGGGAATGTTGATCTGCTTGAGGGAAGGAAGGCTCTGCAGAGGGACCTGGACAGGCTGGATCGATGGGCTGGGGCCAATTGTATGAGGTTCAACAAGGTTGAGTGCAAGGTCCTGCACTTGGGCCACAACAACCCCATGCAATGCTACAGGCTTGGGGAAGAGTGGCTGGAAAGCTGCCCTGCAGAGAAGGACCTGGGGGTGTTGGTTGACAGCTGCCTGAACATGAGCCAGCAGTGTGCCCAGGTGGCCAAGAAAGCTAATGGCATCCTGGCTTGTATCAGGAATAGAGTGGCCAGCAGGACTAGGGAAGTGACCGTGCCCCTGTACTCGGCACTGGTGAGGCTGCACCTCGAATACTGTGTTCAGTTTTGGGCCCCTCACTACAAGAGGGACATTGAGGTGCTGGAGCGTGTCCAGAGAAGGGCAACGAAGCTGGTGAAGGGTCTGGAGCACAAGTCTGATGAGGAGCGGCTGAGGGAGCTGGGACTGTTTAGCCTGGAGAAAAGGAGGCTGAGGGGAGACCTTATCGCTCTCTACAACTACCTGAAAGGAGGTTGTAGAGAGGTGGGGGTCGGTCTCTTCTCCCAGGTAACAAGTGATAGGATGAGAGGAAATGGCCTCAAGTTGCGCCAGGGGAGGTTTACACTGGATATTAGGAAATTTTACTTCCCTGAAAGGGTCATCAAGCATTGGAACAGGCTACCCAGGGAAGTGGTTGAGTCGCCATCCCTGGGGGTATTTAAAAGACGTTTGGATGAGGTGCTTAGGGACATGGTGTAGTGGTGGTCTTGGTAGTGTTAGGTTTACGGTTGGACTCAATGATCTTAAAGGTCTTTTCCAACCTATACGATTCTGTGATTCTGTGATATTACACATAATTTTCAAGTGTGGTTCACTCAAACTAGATTTAAAACTCTATACAATCCAGTAGACAAGACCAGTAAAATATGTAAAACTGATTGATTAGACCACAGAAAATCTTGCTGAAACAAGTATATAGCCATCAATAGGTTCTCTCTCTCTTTGCCACCTGTGTCAATGTATTTCTGTCATAATACAGAAGTATTTTGCCCTAAAGTCAGAGAGTTTCCATAATGGGGAATGTAAACCTTCTGCCATCAAATACTACACGCTTCATTTTTTTCATAAGTGACAAACACTAAAACATACTTTAGTAAACTCATCAAGTTTTACTGACTGTGAGGAACTGAACGATTAGTCCAGTACAGTTTCATTGAAATGGTATTGAATTTTTACTGGGAGTTTGATGCTTTTTTTTTTTTTTTTGAAATGTTTCTTTCAAAACCCTTATACTATGTTACCAAATGATAGAGAAGATTTTTATTTTTGAAGCACATTCTAGTTATCCTAGGAAAACAAGACATTGTAAGTATCCAAAACTCTTGCATCTGTGAAGGCTTAAAGGCTAATTTCTTTTTTATATATATCTTGTTCCCCTATAGAACAATACCAAGTGTACATATTATCACAGTTTAAAGGTTGTACTAATGACATCTCTTTTCTTCCCAGTACTCCGTATATATACACACTACTCCATAATGCTTCAGCACTTTGGTTTTTTCCGGAAAAGCAAGCTGACAATTGTATTATGCTTTAAGCCATTTTACGCTTATATTGAGGTTGTCTCTAATGGTTACACAGGCGATCAATATGTACTTAGTCGCCTGCTATATTTCCAATGCTCCATACATGGCAAAATATCGCAGCTGTATTCAGTGCAAATGACATTTGCATATGATACACCCAGCAGACTAGTATTTCAGTAAGAGTTCGTCTAGAAGTAAAAAGAGGAGGATTTTCCTTGTCCAGGTCCTTGACTAATACACATTCGCCTTCAAATCCTCTTCTTATAAATTAATCTGTAAAATCAGTACAAAATAATAACGACTAGGACTTAAAACATAAGTTATACGGTAGGGGGTTGTTCTAGATTTGGGGTTCACTTCACTAAATTACTGGGCGAAAACCTTTAAACTTAACTGCCTATTCTTTACATTATAGCTACAAGGTATTTGGAAGGCAGGTGTGAGCATGCTTTGGCCATGGTTCTGAACGGGGAGGGAATCGTACAATTTCATTAGCTCCACAATGAACCTGCTTCGCAGCAGGACTTGGTAGTTTGAGCGTGGCATTACAATAATTGCAGTTAAGTTCTTGCAGTCATCTTGGAGAGGGGGGGGTGGAAAAAGTAGTATTTTGGACATATGGTAGAAGGTACAGAAGACAGTGATATCACAGATATCTTCCTGATGGCCAAAAGTACTACTGTCCCCCAAAGACTGAAGGTGTAAATCACATGGGCATAGAAAGGCACAGAGGTCAGTGCTGCAATACCTATCTTTGAGGTAGCCTGAATCTGTCCTTTCCCAAGCCCTATTCCACAGTGCTTCCCCAACACTCAGACATAATGAAAGGAGGGACTTGAATCTCTTTCTTACAACCAGACACACGAATGGAAATTTTCAGGTAGTCTCTGGATAAGCAATGACCAGATAATCCAAAAACTCAACATGTCAAACTTTTTAAGAATTCTTTTTTTTTTTAGGCAGATGTTCAAAAGTGCCGAAAGCATAAAATTTGAAACTTCTTTGTGACAAGATAAAATATACATAATGATGCTAACGCAGCTCCATAATCTCTGCTTGAATGTAATGAATTATCAAACTGAAAGCACTGAAGTGCTCAGAATGATTACATCCAGGAGAAAGTCTAATTAATGCAACTGCTATAAAAGGAGTATTGCATCTTTTGATAATTAAGTTTTATTAGAAATGGAGGAGCAGAGGCATAGGATTAAATTGATTGATTAAATTGATCCATTGTTTTCTGGATGAGAAAGAACAATAGCTAATACTTGGCATTCACAAAAAGAATCATAATTTTTGAGAGACTGAAGGGTAAAACTCCAATAAACCTTGTTAAAAGAACAAAATCTTACTAAAATCAATGTTAAAAAAAGGGAAGAAAAAGCTTTAAATTGCATTCTGAATAATCTACTTAAAAGAATTTCTTTGCTGGTCAGTCATCACAACACAGTTACCACAGCATTTTCCCACTTACCAAACATAGTAGAAATGCCAGCTTCTCAGACTAACGTATAGTTAGACAATCCATAAAGTGTGGATCAAAATTTTGATCTCTTGGACTGTTATAGGTAAATAAGTTTATTCTGATCAGCAAAATTAATCACACTTCCTTGACCCTGTAAGTTCTAAAAAGGACTGATACTCAACAATCACTTTGATAAAGCAGCCAAAAATAACAATTCAATTGTCTGTCCTTACTGGGCAGAAAAATAATTGCTCAGTTGGGAATAATTTAGCAATATGTATTTGGTTCATTCGCACAAAAGAGTAACATTTGTGCGAGAGAGTTTTTCTGCATTTCAAAGACAGCCTTCACCTGTAAGTGGTCATTGGCTCATTGTCTCTTCAGAATAAAACAGTGTAAAAATAAAAACAAAACCCCCAACCAGTTAGCAAAGATCTACACATAAAAAAGGGCTTTTTGTGGCATCTCCTCTTAAGCACTGTGCTGTGATATTGCTGACCTGAGATAGGTCAATATCAAGTAAGGAAGAAGAGATTTGGATACTAAATTTATATATAAATTTATTTCTGAACTATGAGGAAGGCAAAAACCTGTAAATTTACAAAGCTACCATGTGTAAAACTACTCACGATTTTTCAGGAACTGGATACAGTGGACTTTATTCAATCTGATACTGATTTTTCCTCATCTCTGCTTGAAACAGGAGAGGCCAAACCTGAAATCATTTACCTAAACTTCCTAATTTTCCAAGTTTTATTGGCTTCAAACAATTTCATAGAGATAAAAATTTAATGAGATAATGGCTCAGGGAAAGATCAAAGTAACAATGTTCTGGAACTGGGATTATGTTGCATGCCTTTATATATTGCATTTATGCAATTAAGAGTTGTGCTTCAGAGATTAAAGGTGAGCTCAATTCATCGGCAATTGTCCAAAGAAAACAGATCAGCAAATGAAACTCTGGTACAGGATAAAAATGAACGCATCGATTGAGCTTTTTTTAATCAGTTTCTATTTTTATTGTGTGCCTATTTTCCTCTTTGTTCAATAATGAAGGGGAGGGGATGTAGGCGTCCAAGCTTGAGCCCCCATATGTAGAACAAAGTTTCCATTGCTGCGCATTAGCAAACTGGGTGTTAATTTCTTCCAATTTTATTTAAACTTTGCCATGGGACATCTGTTCTTGTGTGCTGTGTTGTATTATTAACACTTTCTACATACTCTTACAGAAACATGGACAATTGTTTCGAAAGAATGTTCCCGCTTTAACTTAAGTATTCTAGAATGTGCTTTTTAAAAATTGAAATGCCAGCACAGCTCTCTCTTTTCATTATGGTAACAGCTGAATTTCTATTTCTAAATTGAGGTTGTAAGAAGAAACCAGATGTAGTGCAATATGCACTGCAGTGACAAACTTAGGTACTTAATGGTCTATGTTATACAGAACAAATAAGTGATACTTTCTCCCTGATAAGTCCTTGGAATTTGTGAACAACAAATGGGATCCAGCTCCAAATCATTCCAGGTTCTTTTTTAAGAGCCAAAATCCAACTGCAGTACACTTTTCTACAGCAAAATCAGCCCTATTTGTTCTCAATTTTTAGTGAAAGGGAGATTGGCCAAAGGTGGAATCAATGATCCAGATTCCTTTTCCACTCAAATTTCAATGACTTTCAGTTTATATTATTGAGGCTGAACCCAAACCATCTTTTGTCTGAAGCTTCAAAATTAACACTGCAAAGACAACCTTATGGTTTAATCCATCATATAGTATTAAGTTAGAGCTAGTTGTCAATTTCTAATAAGGTATCTTTTTATCCGAAAATGTCATTTGCCTAAACTGAGCATCCTCAGAACAGCAGCACTATTTGAGAAAAGGGAGACAGCAATCCCAAAAGTAAGATTGGTTTATTTAAAGCTGTTCTCTGTTGGCAGAAACTTAGATTGAAGCCTCTACTCTAATGAGGATTTCCATGCTCTTTTGTTTCATAGTTCAAAAAACTGACAGTGTACAAAGGTTTCCAGACTAACACTTAAGTCAGGGAAAATTACAAAACATTTTGACCAGATTCTAAAATGTCAGTGTAAGATTGCAAATATCTTTCACTGACGAGATCTAGAAGAATTGCATTGGTAGCCAAAACCCAAGGCTATGTGCTAGATTAAATAGGTTCAGGGTTTATTACCAATGCATCGCTAAAGCCATCAGGTCAATGGACAAGGGCAGGAAAGAAAATAAAGGTCCTAGCTTCCAAAACATCTTTCTTTGGATTCCTTAGATACCTATCTTCTGTGTCAACTTGCTTATGCAGTGAAAGAAAGAACGTACATGCAAAAACATACATAAGCCTGCATTGTCCATGTCATAAGAATTGGGCTCTGGATTACTGTGTTGGCCTAATAAGGAATTCATGAATACAAATGTGAGCCCATGTTTTAGAACTGAAACAAACCAACAAACTCTACATTAAAACCATGAAATGTGCCATGCTGTCCCATGCAGTAGGGAACCTGCTCTCCAGCCTGCTTTCCTCAGCCTCTTTCTAGCTCCAAACCTGATCTCTTTCTCCCCAGTACACCGCCATGCACATTCCCACAATCATCCTTGATGACTCTTTCATGCTGTGTTACTCACTTCCCTGGTTGCTCATGCTACAGCTCAATCCCCTGGTTGCTCCTCACATGCCGCTGCTACAGTGCCCCAATCCCTAGTGCCAGATTTAGCTGGTTACCCTATTTTTGTCATCTGCTGAATGACTGGGATCCTTGCAGAGGGCAGGCAGAGCACAGTGCTACATGTACACATGATGCCCAAGTCAAGTGACCTGCTACATCAGAGAGTCACCCCTCATCAGGTCTCCTGACAGGACCCATCTTAAGGCTCCAGTTAAAGTTGCCCAACCACCCTGCTCGCCCCTACTGCTGCCCTACAGCTTACTTCTCCCACAGCACGCCACCACTGTTTACAAGTTCTTCTTTGGCTCTGAACTTCAACAGTGGTTAGTGAGAGAGCTAGAAGGCTCTTAACTGCTTTTTGGACCTACAGCAGGTCACAGTCTTCCCACCTTTCTGCCAGACCAATATTTCAAACAAGTCCTGAATTCCAGGAGCAGCTCCACCAGAAGCTCCTGCCACTGTCTTTACCAGAATAGCCATTGTGGTTTTTAAAGGAATCTTGATAAATGCTTCAAGCAGTTGTGCCAAACCATTGCCGCTCATTCCAACTTAGACACCAACAGAACTTTGGGCTGGCACCAAAACCAATGAGTAGTGGTACTTTTTAAAACAAATTTGGTACCAGGCAACAAAACATTTGGCATCTCCAAGTGTTACTCTGAGGAATAAGGCAAGTGGTATTATTTCAGATTTTACTTTCTGATAAAGCCTTGTCTTACACTCAGGCCAAAAGAAGGAATAACTGCAGGAGAATAAGACATCATTACATTTTAAAGTTTGGGTTTCTTGCAGTTCCCCAAAAGATAAAAACATACTTTTATACTATTATATCAGATATGATAAAAATGTGGCAGCAAAGCCAATGCAGTATGTTGGCTTAAAGTGGGTATGGCTTTAAAGTACAATACCTATTACTAACAAACACCCTCTGTAGACACTTATTTTGATGCAAGACAGATTTACCCAAAATGAATTTAATTCTTTTTTTTTTTTTTTAAGTCTGATATGATTCAAAGAAAATATTAAAAGTTACTTTAAAATGTCAGGAGCAAAAGATGTTTAAAGCTTCTATTTGATTCAAATACATTTTTTAACAAGTATAAAGCTGGGGAATATATTCTAGGAATAAGTTCACTGAATTGATATACTGGTTGGGGCTAAAGGAAGAGGAGTACGAGACGAATAAGAACTTTGAACCACGTGTACAGAATGAGTGCTAATCCTCTCCATCATAAACATCTCTGCATTGATCAGTCCAGTGTAGCAAGGATACAGGAGAAGTGAAGTACAAAGTCTGGCACACGAGCCAAGGGCTTGGTTATCATTCAAAATAAAGTACTACTTAATTACACTTTTCCAAAGAGCATACACAGCTTTCTGGTGGCACATACTTAACAAGCATTCCTTGCTGCAATACTCGGTCTATTCCAACTGATTTAAAGTTGATGAAAGTCTAATTCAATTGAATTTACTTTATCAGTGAACACTTTTTTGTATTGCTTCTTTCTGAAGGAGTTTTATTTTAGTGACTGCTAGTAAAAGCAAAAGCTTGGAAAGCTTTGGAAGAGTTCTCTTATGCTAAAAACACCTGTCAAACCTGACTGGACTTTCTTCACCTCTGCTACAAGATAAATGCACAGTGCAAAGAGTTAACATTTCCACTCAGAGATCCTCATCCGGACAAGAAACAAACTAATCAGATATGCCTTTAAACTTACCAGCCTGCCAATAATCCAGCTGTGTTACAAGGCAGACACAATGGTATGGGAGTGACATCCCCATCATAATAAACAGCTAAAACAGAGACAATTTCATTACAAACCAAAATGAACATTTTGTCAGCTGTTACTATAATACACGACTGCTGAAAATAGGGTCTCACAAATAATGATAAATATTCATTAGGACATCATTACAAAGCTGTGAAAAAGATGGCTCAAACTGAGCTACCATTGCTGGTGTGTTCTTTTCACAAGTCATGATACCTTGCCTCTAGATGCTCACTCTCTTAACTGATTCCCAGCAATCATTTGTCCTAAACATCAGTAGGAAATGTGCATGTTTAGCATTTCACTGCAGACTTTCTGTGCCTCACAGGAGTGAGCTTTTAAAGAACAACAAAAGGAGAAGAGAGTCTACAGGCAGATGGTAGGCAGCCAGGGAAAAGTCACGCTGGGTTGGCTGACCAGCTAAAAAGAAACAGAGGGAGATGGTCCAGCAGATCCATTGTGGAGGAGAGAAGGGGAAAACTTGGGGGGGATCACACACTACTTGCTTCTGTTGCTGCTGTCCTATTCCCTGAAGTGCAAGGGGACAGAACAAAGTGGAAATTGGCAAAGAAAATGGCAGCCTTGGTCAATGCACATACCAACAACACTTGGCACGACTGCCTCTTTCCTCTCTGCTATTGTCACTGCTTAGGCTGCCTGTTTCCATAAGTTTTTGTACTGAAGTTGCTTTAGCCATTCAAGGACTAAGCAGGTAACAAAATGAAGATATAAGAGAAAGTCCTGGGTTGAGCATGCCTTAAAAGAAGCAATTACCATATCAACAAGTATTGTGTCCATTTGGCTAGGTGCAACAATGTTCTTGAGAAGTTCCAGAACAATGCCTGCAGTCAACAGTTACCCTTTCATTATGGGAGAACTGCAACTACTGGTGCATATTTATGTACTTATATTGCTCCTGCAACCTCATAAACTATCATTAATTCTGAGCTATACCGATGGCACCTTTTATGCATATAGAAAACTAAAACAGGAGGTCCTGCTTTCCTTTTCCTTACCTGATCACAAATGCCTGCCCCTTTCTCTCTGACACTTGTGTGATTTCATGTTAAATTTTTCAAGGAACTAAATCAGTAGAAACCAATTCACTTTTATTTTGGCAAGCTATTTTTCTGCCAGTTTAACTCCCTTTACCGGCTCTTGGGAGGAGACGGCAGGCGAGTTGGACAGCGTCGTGACAATAATAGCAAAAGCAAAGTGCCAGCATTTACAGAGAGGGAGAGGAGAGGAGAAGCAGGCCTGCCTTTTTCAAGTGACAGGAGGTCAGCTTAGCTCTGTTACCAAGCCATATCCTGATATGCTGTATAAGGAAACCTGATTTAGTGTGGTGAATTACACTGGTCAACATTTACCAAAAAAAGGAAACAGAAAAGCCCACGTACCATTGCAGTGTATCAAGACTGGCAGGTACATTTCTATTATGGACCTTTGAGTTTTCATGATGCTAAAAAGAAATGCAGTCGTCCTCCCCCTACTCCCGCATATATGTTTATTTATGTAGGTACATATGTCCTGGCTTTGCAATGATCACCTGGTTTCTAAGTGCCATCACCATCCACAAAGGTTTAAAAGTCACAAGTGGTGCTATACATCATTGTGAAGAAAAGATGGTTCAAATAATTATAATAGGGTCCAGCTTTTAAAACACAAGTTCTTACTTTGTAAGAAATACGAAGCATCAAAACTGTGCCAGCTTTCAGACAGTTTGTAAGGTGGCTGCCACGGACAGGCAGATAAGTACAATTTTAAGCAGCTAGTACAGCCCTCCATCTGCTGGCTACCCTTAGTGCATGCAGCTTGCAAGTCACTAATACAGAATTGAAGTGGGACCTCTCAGTCTGAACTTAGTCTTATTGCAAGACAAGTCACCTTTTTCATTCTTTATTCAAGGAGATTTTATCAGCTGATAGATTATACAAATTACAGAATCTAAACTTTATAACAATAGAAATCCGAATAAGAAAAAAAAAACACGCTGGAAAGTTGAATAGACTATTTCACCTATTTACCAATCAAGACCTAAATCACTATAAAAACCATTTGTTCTTTTCCCTATAACTTTTGCATAAACCTTCTGCATTGTATCCTAATTGGTCACTGGCTTATCAAATAGTCTGGCAAGATAACAAAATGAGAATACTTACTTTGAGAATATGAAATTCATAAAAGGCATATTTATCTTAATAAGCTTTACCTACAAAAGCACTTTAATAATAGCATGTAAAATCTGACAGAGAAGAGGGTAGGTAAAACTTCCCCATTAACTTGAGTAGATTACCAAGAAGGGGAGTGAAGAAATGAGGGCCAAAAAACCCAGATGACAGGAGGTTGAATTTTTAACAGTCAAATATCTGAGACATAAAAATCTCAGGACTGTTCCAGGAAACAAACATATTACATTCCTCACTGAACCCAGACATGAACCCTGGAACTTCACCTAAGTGCACACGAAAGAAAAGAATTTCTTCATAAATCAGAAATAAGAGAAACAGTGAATAAGGCTGAGTCATCACAACTAAAACTTCAGCTTCCACCTACACCTCTTACACATGTACATACACACAGAAGATGAACAGCATTGTTTATGAACACTGACACATCTTAATATCAGATGAGTCATTACACAAGGTATTTCAGGATTCATTTTATCATAGCATGTGAGAGGGATACAACAAATGGACTGCTTAAATCCAACCCACATATGCTTTAAGGTTGCCTTTTCATATAGTATTTTTCAGTATCAAGAGCATCTGACTTTAAACAAAAGTCCATTTCTGAAACTGAACCTGTTTCCCAAAGTAGGTTTGGCTAGTGTTCAGTGTGATACTGTATGCTCTGTAGTGCTAATTGTATATATCCTTGTACTACTTGTATTTATTTTCACTTCTACCTCTTAAATCTATCTTAACTTTGAAAAATTTTAAAAAGTTACATAATCAGTTAACTAAGGATCGCCTCTCCTAACAGTTCCAGTAGTGTACATCAAAATTTGACTGCAATGGTGCCTCTGCTGTGAATATCTGACTCAGTCCTCATTCCTACTGTCTGATGCTGTGAGGAGGTGACAGCAACACCACAGGCTCCATGCTTCCTTCACAGGGTTAAACATTGCTGATTAGAACTCAAACTCCTAGAACTCATTAGAACAAAGAATATTGTCCTTCAGTAAAAAAATGAGTAGCCAGGCCCAGTTTTACCCCAGCTAAAATATTTTTATCTCCAGAATGACATCAGCTACTAACTACTTTAGATCCTTCTCTTGAAATTCTCAGTACACTGTTAGAACTTCATGGTACCTGGTTGACTTTAACAAAGCTCTGAACACTCTGTTTAGGGACATGTGGTCTCATTAATAGGATTGGTGTTTGTTGTGCCTGATTTCTTGTTAATTATGGGGTACAATCACAGTTCATTGTCCTTCACAATGGTGGGAACCTTATCTCATTTCTTTATCTAATGAAATAGCATGCTTGCTTTAGTACCCTGATGTTCTTCTATAGGCTTTCAGTTTGCAGACTTTGTGGTGGCTTTCTATCATTCTTCAAATTCTTTCATTATAACACCGGCTGCAGCAGCTGATCCGCCCTTGGGCTTGTGATATCCATGATGAATCTCTGCAGTGACTCAGCTTGCTACTCATCGTAACTGTTGATACAGGGCTGAAAGTGTTGTTACATAATCGACCCATGGATACTATCTGAAATCTGTTGGTTTACTTTTGTTCTCAGTAATGAACTGGGCTTCTTAGCCATGAACAGAGAAAGAGAGCTTGGATTCTCACATTCTGAAACACATAGTGCTGTCTCCTCTTCAGGTTTTGCTCCACACGCTGCTGATCAAATCATCCCACCCGAGCATCTTTCACATCAGCAGTCAGTTCCCCTGTCAGAGTCCAATCCCTTTGTGGTGCTCAGTGCTTCCTGTGAGATGCTGAGCCTCCACTTCCACCTGCTTGCCTGAAAATGTGAAATGCTCAGCCCCTCCTGTGACTGGATCTCTACTTGGCATTCTTTTCAAATCCACTAGACATTGTAATTTTAATCTGACAAGATGCTTGGTAGAAACAGTTGCTGTAGTAATGGCTGGGTTGTCATCTTTGACTCTAAATTGCCTTGCAGATAATGGATCTGATTCTCCCCTGCCTACAATTTCTGGTCTAATTTTTTAAACATTATTTATTTATTTTACCAGTGCATAACAAACCAAGAGAGAATGTGACCCACTGACAAATGTTATATCCTCTGTCTTTAAAGACAAGCCTTTGGCAGACTTCTGCTTTCAGCAGGAGGTTTGACTGGTTAGCCTCCTGAGATGCCTTCCAACCTGAATTATGCTATGATCCTAAGTACTTTTCCTATTACAGCCTGTTCAGACTGACTGGCAGCCATAAACATTACACTAGTTAAATGCAGCACCGCTGTATTATGCATTGTATAATTTTGGTTTTTCCAGGTCCTTTTCTTTGTACATCTTTCACAAATAAAGCAGTGGAAGAGTAAAGGGAGTCCATCACGCAGTGAAAGCAATTTGAGACTTCAAGTGTATCAGTGTTAAGTTTCTCCAACTGCAGCTCTGTCCTGAAGTCCCACTCTCTATTCTAGGACTTTGGCATAGAGCAGTGATGAAAGCCAGAAATTCAGGGTATTTTTCCTTCCCTTCAGGAAGCACATAATGATTTCTTTTTCTTGAAGCAGTAGAAACAGTAATCATGATCTCTTCATTTCCCTCATACAAACACTTGCAGCAGCAGAGAAACAATCATTTCTCTTCTTTCCCCATCCCACACAGACATCAGTGGAAGACGACAATTCCCCAAGAAAGATTCAGCAGTCAAGATTTCTCTGTCTAAGTATGAGGTCAATACAGCTGATGTTATTCTTCTACTTTCATAAGCAAATACTAGTCTTAAGGTACTTGTCCTAGTCTAATACCTGACTCCCAAGAGCAGTCTCACCTACTGAAGCTGTGAGAATTCATCGAGTTTTAACCAAATACTACTTCCTACGATGTGCTCTGCCATGGACACGTGCACATGAGTTGAGACTGACTCAGTGTCCTGCCCTCCCAGCTACACCACTGTGCAAAATGCATGGGGAGTGTAGGCCAGTAAATTCCACATGCAGGCAACTCAATCTGCCTGCTCCTCCAGTATCCGTAAACCAGATGCAGCTGATAACTGCAAAGAAGGCGCCAATGCAAGAGTGCAGTGCTTCTCCCAGACTGAGGGCTTCACAATAAAGTTCTGTACTCGAAGGATCCTTGATATCAAGCAAGTCCCCAGCAAGTCTTGTTTTGAGACCTTCCCTATCGCTTCACCACCACTGACCTAGATGATGACACGATAATGTGACCCAGCAGACCATTCCTTCTTATCTCAGCTGATCAGATTCATGAAAACTAAGAAATCATCTCTACTAGTGCTCCCACAGAATAATGCATGAAGTGTGAGGAAAACGACTTCAGTTGTCCTGCTTGGACAACATGAAGTCATCTTTGTGTCACTTTTACACATCTGAAATTAAATGGAAGCCTTACTGAACTCTCAAAATTTCCATTGACTTTATATACCAGGATTTCACGTATAAAATGATTCACTGTATGCTGAAAGGCTCTAAAGGTTTGCTTTACAGTTTGATAAAAATGTGTATTTTTTTATATTCAATCCACATTACAGCACAGACTTACATATTTGTTTTTCAATGTCTTCATTTTGTCTTCTACACTTTCAGAATTCATTTTTCTTTAAGAAATAACCTTATCATTTCTCACTACAGCTTATGAAAACTTTTTTTTTAACAAGAGATACAAAAAAAAACCCCAATCCTCAAAAAATCCCGAGTAGTTTCTGCTTGGCTTTTTAAGTCTTACACAGCAAGGCTTGAAAGTACACCATCAATTGTCATTAGGTAAATATGCCACAGAATACGCCTATTCATGTAATATTTTCATCCTTTATGATATCTGCACTAGTTCAAGCTTCAGCTGAACTAATACTATGTTGCCTTGAAAAATCTGACCATCCTCCTTTCTCCTGATCCTCATGCCATTAATTTCATATACCAGCTGACAACAGGCCCTTCTACAGAGTTGAGGAGCCCCAGATGTCTTGTACCACTTTATAACTTGACTTTCTAATATAAACCACCACCAAAAAAAATCAATAATCGCAAAGATTAGACATTTTACTTAGTCACACTCACCATGATTTTTAGATTGTCTGGATTTTGTACTCTTTTGATCTGCCTGACACTCCAGTTTAACGATTGAAGCATATTACTATTTTATTGCATTACAATTTTCATCATTATGGATTTCATCTGGAATATTTTTTTTCAACCAACTGCCTCCTGGTCAGAATAAAAAATGGGATGGATCATAGTGCGTCACAACAGTGATTTTCTGCACTAGTACAACTGTAATTCTACTTTCAAATATGCTATTCCACATGCACAGGAATTAATATACCTTCTTTCCTGTAGATGTGGATCCTTCAGCGCTTAAGTCACTCCTATTTTCTTCCCCACACCACAGTAAGTTACAATTTACCTTCCAAAAGACCTATCAACAAAGTGACAGCATGTGATACACTAACTAAATCTGAGTTAACGCATGATAACTGTCCAGCCAGTTGCTGCCAAACAAACAACAGATGAGTTTTCCCTGCTTTTCCTTTAGCAGGGACACCAGTTTGGTTGCTGAGTGAAGGAGGGAGACCCAATTTTCACAGTTTGTAGAAACGGAATAATTTTTGAGGCACGCTTTCCTCTTCTGACTTTCTGAAACTGGCTAGTTGTATTAAAAGTTATTCAGGCAAAGACAGAGACAACCAGCCTGAGCTTGTTTTCTTAACAAAGCTAAAAACAAAGACACATAAATGCAATACTCCTGTTCTACCTTCCAACATTTTTCCTGATAATTCTGAAACCTGTACCTTCAAGGACAGAAGCACATCTGCTCTCTGACTTGCCAGCCACAGCTATATCAGCATACCAGCACTAACGCATTAAGCACTTTTCACAAAAAGCACTGCACCCAAGTGTTTTTATTCCAAATCACACAATACCAGGTGTGTTAATAAGCATTTTTCCTTCTTGATCCTTTAGTATGCTTTACCTGCTACATTTTTTTTGCTTTTCAACATTACTCTTCCCCTGTATATGCTGGAAATAGGCAGAATTTACATAAAATGATTGAGTAGACATCATTAGGCAGAGACACATCCCACAGTGCTGACCTCAGCAATGGTAAAGGAAGACAGTCCCAGTGCTATTTATCAAGAGAACAACTGATTTACATCTGTAGCCCAGCTTGAACCACTCTTGCTAGAACTATTCACTTTGAATAACTATATATACATGCAATGAATCAGAACAACTCATAGACGCTTCATAGACACTTCATATGATGCAAGATAGATAGGTTCAAGTCTTCATTTTCAGTCAGGCAAATGAGGACTGTGAACCTGTGTTTCTCTAGATCCAATAGGAAAGTACTAAAACATAGGTTATGACTGCAACTTGCTTGTGTTCTCTTTTTCCCCAGTCCCAAACCTTAAAATTCTTCTCAGCCAGATATGTCTTCCTCCCCACCCCTGCAGAACATTGAGAATGACTGCACCAATTCTAATGTTCAGTGAAATGGTTGTTTATCTACAGTGTTTTTCCCTGAAGAAGGTGGGGGGAAGGAAGATGGAACAAGTAAGATTCTTATCAAAGTTTTTCTGTAAATTCTTCTTTTCAGGAAAAACAGGAGTTGCCAGCTGAACAAAGGATTCTGCTTAAAGACACACAGCCATGAAGATTGCAGGAAGGGCTTTATTTCCAAAAAATCCTGGCTTGAAGGCCACATCTTGTACTGGGATAGGTTTTCCTCAATGGTTGCCAATGGCAAGTAGTCTGTAGAGCTCACTGAAGGAAAGTTATCAGCGTCCTCTACATTTTCTGTCTCCTTCAAAATTCCAGCATTAAATTGCAGTATTAAAAAGAACCTTTATATATATTCTCTAGCCCTTCCAGCTACCTTAGCTGCAAAGAGGACCCAAGATCTCCAATCCAAAAATTTAGTCCTACAAAAGTAAAGCCTCTAGATCTACTTATCTAGATCAAAGATAAATTGACACAGACAAATTCATGTTCTCCAAGTTGAATTCAAGTCATTCATGTATTGTATTTACGGGTTCTCCGAGTCCCTCAACATGTGCAAGAGAAATAATTCACCTGAAAGTGGTCTGGACAGCAAGTTTCTAAGTAATTTCATTCTCTTTACTGGGAATGTTGTAGGACTACATGTAATCTAATTGCCTATGTTGCATGTTCCTAAGACTACCCATAAAATGCAATTTTATGTCTGGGTTGATGATATTTAGTTATTTATAGATAGGTGGGTAGCAGAGTGCATTTTGCCATGCTCTTAGAAATGGTCATGAAGCAATGCCCACGCACTGTCAGATGAAGATGATGTTTCCATACTGTTCTAAAAATCACATCAAGCTCTACAGAAACCACAAACAAGTCTATTAACATTCTGCCATTTGAGCGAAGTCTGTGGATGTTAGTGAATTGCTCCACAAAAAAATGTTTTCTGTCTCTATGATTGCCTCTCAGAGATTATGGTTCCCTCTAGTCCAAAGGGTGCTACACTTTTTAGCAGAAGCTCTACACCAAGACTGATCTCAGCTGTTGCATCGCTATTTCAGTCACAGGTGCATCACTCCTGGACTGAGATCCACAGCATTGATTCAGCCACCTTTCCAATGTGCAGATACATCATATAGCTGTAAAATGGGAGTCACAGCATCCGGTGTAAAGGAGCAGCCAGACCTAGTCAGCTGCAAAAGACTGTATGTTTTAAGACTTTTCCTGATAATATCCAATTTGGCAAATGTTATTAAGTTTCCACGTAAGACGTGGATCTCAGCATTTGTCTTTTGTGGGAAAGCATGATCTACCATATTCTAATAATTTAGGATGTCTAGGCAACACTGTCACATGAATAAATATTAGCCTTCAAAACACAATATAATCTGAAATGTTTGGTGGGTTGTTTTTTGTGTGTTGAAGAATAGAAGAAAGCAATACAGAAATAACCACAGAAAGAATGTATTTTGTAGTATACACAAGTGTGTAACAAACATCGTGACTATAGGAAAAAATGTGGATGCTTGCCTAAAGAACAGGATTAGAAAAGGTAATTGAATAACTGATGCTAACTATAAAAGATTCTGGAAAGGCAGTACGGTATAGGTCCTCCATAGTTTCCTAGCAACACAATTTTCTCTGCTTTCTCAGAGTATCATGAAGTTGTGGAATCCTCCTCCTACATATAATTTGAAATCAGGGATGAAAACAAGGATGACCCATCTTCCAGACTAGAAGCAGAAAACTGTTTCAAAGCTTGCTGAAACACAGCTCAGTAACAAGCAGCATCTGTTGTTGGTTTAACTGTATTTTACTTGCATCTTAGACATGGTCAAAGGCTTAAATGTAGCCGTCAGATAATCAGCCCTCGTAATGAAGAGCATAACTCAACAACACATGGAAAGTAAGGAATGTGACATCTTTTAAAATAACTTCCGTGACCACCACAAGAATTAAAAATAATTTCCAAAGACAGCGGCAGACAGGAAAATGGTTTTGATGGGCAGCTGTCCCCTAGCTTTCTCCAGACAGCATTAGAATGGGGACAAAACAAAAGACAGTTCCTTGCTTTATCCTGTATTTTACAGTGATTCCCTTGAGAAAAATTCTTTAAAGTTTATTTTCCCAACCCCAGAACAGAGAAAGCAGAAACAAAGTTCATGTTTTGGCTCCTCAGTCTTATCCTTTAATATTATTAGTATCCCACCTGTAATGAAATTTAAAATTGCAAGTAAAATAAGTATCTAATTTATCAGGACTTTAAAAAAATAGTGCCTAACTCCCTGCTTATAAAAACAAGTGAGGGTCATGGCCTAACCAATAAAATTTCCATGCAGAATTTCCTCAAAAGAAATTTTCCACCAACAGAATTAACAGGTGCATTTTCAATTTGGGAAGGTAGCTCTCATTTCTTTAATCGCTTAGAATGCAAGGTTATGAATGCAAGAGTTTGCCAATCTACAGCAAATTGCATACATAACTTGCAACACAGCCATCCTTCTAAGCACAGGACAAGCCATCATCCCACAAAAAGAATGGTAAAGTATCTTTAAAAAAATAAAACCAAATATCACTAAATAGTACAAAACTATTAATGCCCAGGCAATTCAAATTACAGTTTAACATAGAAAATCAAATTACAGTTTAATATAGAAAACCTCATTCTATAAGCAAAATCCTGCTCTAAGTGAACAGAAAAGTAACAACATATTCATGGCCAAAAAAATGAACATGAACATTTATGCTGTTCAGTTCTCATAGGAGTTTTGTTTCTATAAGGCAAGAGGAAACAGGACAAGGTACTGCTTTAGGGAAAAAAAACCAAAAACCTACAGACAAAAAGTGGGCACTACTCTGGCTACACTGTCCTTGTTCAGTGTTGCATCAGCTCAAGGGAAAAGATATTTATTGTTCCTTCTTCCTTTCTTAGTATGAGCAGTCAGAATCTGGATCAGACCAATTACTTACTGTTATTAAACTTCTCCTGTGCTAGTCAACCCACAGTCCCAGCCTATTTAAGCAGGTGAAAATATCAATTTCTGACAAAATTATCCTTTCTGATAACCTACCAAGAGCAATACAGTTCAGCACGATGTAAGTTGCACAGGAGTACAGTATTCGTCTATTCTACTTCATTTCATTTGGGATTAAAATCTCATAAGAGCCCCTTACAAGGCACTGAGGCAATTGAAGCTAAATTTCAGTCCTAGCTTTAAATCTGATATTCCAAAAGCATCACGGCATAGGTTAGCACCAGTACCAGGCTGCAGTCTAAGTCTGTGACTGCTTCCTCAGCTCTTCTTTAAGAGAAGTCAACACCAGACAAAGGCAGAACATAATTCAGCAAGTCCAATGACTAAAAATATGTCCATACTATGGTAGATATTCAGAACTGATGCCCTACTTCTCTTACAGTAACTTAAAAAAAGGGGGGGGGGGGGGGGGGGGGCAGAAAATACTGCATTCTTCCATATTTATCCTCCCAGCATAGGATGTACATGCACTGCCTAAATCAGAGATTACAAAAATCTAGATCTTTGAATATCTGCTGGCACATGAGAAGAATTAAAGTAATGCAGACATCTTGTTCATTATTTGAATTCTAAATCAAACATGAAGAGTATTTGCAGACCACCAGCAGATGCATTATTGCAACTAAAATCTATTAAAAATGCATGCAAAACGTATATATGTATATGCATGCTGACTAGCTTCCTGATGTCAGTAAGAACCTAAGTTCCTGGCACGACAAAGTTGTTGACAGAGAATCTAGTGATCCTTGATACTAGTTATCCATGCTTTGCCAATAACGGTGCAGATAGTTTTCTTCATGAAATATATACACATACACTGACACCACAAAGACATTGGGGAAAAAAAAAAAATCTACAATCTGCTACAGTACATTTCATGAGTATATCAGCCTGTGGGAGATGCTTCTCTGTTTAATACATTCAGTAGCAATGGCGCCTGGATATGAAAGATATAATATCATAGACTGTGAAGCAAAATATTAGGCAACAATATTAGAAATAGTACATTCTAGGGTAGACCTTATATTTAAATAATGTTAAGAAATTATTTGTGAGAAAAAAAAATATAATGTTACGTTTTTACATTTAGAACCAAAAAAAGATGTAATGCTACCTGTGTGTCTTTACAGTCTAAAGCAGACAAGTCAAACACAAAGATGGTAGTGCAGAAGGGGTTCTGTTAGTTTTAATAATTGAAAGAAAAGAGAGACTGCTTGCTGGGACAGGTTTTAAGGCTCAAATTAAAGGAGGAAGGCTTGAGAAGCAAAGCACAGAGGCAGCTTGCCAATCTTTTATTTAGCAGCCATGGATAGCCAAACAGTTCTGGTACAGCTCAAGGGATACAGGTGAAAGTCTGTGCTCCACGTTTGACTTCAAATCACAGTTTCTCAGTACCTCATTTCCATGTTTCTGAAAGAGGGAAATACTATTGTTCTTATTTCACATAGTCCTGCAAGGATGAATATACTAGACATAGATGCCATGGTAGCTGGGCTACTTAGGTATTTAGAAGACGATAAAATTGTATTTGTGTGAACAGGAAGCATGATTTTCAGATAGAACAGTGGAAAAAACATGAATCCTAAAAGCTCTCACAGGCAGATCTCCAGCACTCCGATACAATGAGTAGGCAGAGGAGGATTTTGGATAAGTTCCATATGGAATGAAGATCAAGACCAGATGCAGCTGAAATGTGAATGGAGGAGCCATACAGCGATGTAGCCGCTACAGAGAACATCATATAACTGGGAATACATGCAACAACATGGGGCAGTTCCAATCAGCTGTGTTACCAGCTCCCCTGCTAAGCCATATTTGTAGAGATTTGCAGGCAAATGTACTAAATGAGCCTGGAGAAAAGACGTTCCAGTTTCTAAACATCCCAACAATCTTTAGGTCTACCCTAGTAATAAAGGAAACAGTCACAGAGCTACAGTCACAGAGCTTTAGCTTATAACAATGAATATATAATTGCACTATTTGAACTCAATGCAAAAAATAAATAAGTCATGAAATGTCAACTTCCTCCACGTGGAGTTTCATTTAACATGCATCTAGCTAGTGCATATAATGCTGTTAATAAACCTTTTGTGCTTTTCTCTGCACCAGTATTATAACAAGTGGAAACTATGAAGTTCAGAGCTCTAAGCATATGGAATTTTCCAGGTCACATGTTAAACCAAGTGCTGGACTCTGCTGGGCAGAAAACATTAAGAAGGAAAAAAAAAAAAGAATTCTAACCATATGTTTTGAAATGAAACAATATGCTCATTCTGTTACAGCTGAAAACTTTAATAACTACTTTACAGTTAGCAGCAATAAAGAGGGAAAGTAATCTTGAAACAGCATTTACTGTGGAATAGAAAGTAATTACAGCATAGTAGTAATACAGCATAGTAATGAGAATGCCCAGTGTATCTGTCACAAGTCTGACACAATACAATATTAAATTATAGCATTTCCATCATAATATTTATTAGTATGATTATACAAGGATAAAAAAAACTGACAAGAATTAAAATAAGTGGGATTCAGTTTTCATTTTAACTATTCCATGCCAAGACTTTTGTCTCTCAGAGGATCACGAAAAATAATCTGTCCTTTTACCAACTGAACTATGATTAGTGGCAGAGAAGTGTGACTATTCAGAGTTTAACATTTAATTACAATTATAGCATAGAGGTTACGCACTCAGGAAAAAAGCCCACACAGAAAATAGGGTAAGACCAGTGCCTAGAATACCTTGGAAGCGCATACACAGCTGCATTGTATCAGCTCATTACATGACCCCGAATATACTGTACCAGGCAGCCCCCTTTGCCCCTGGGGGAGCAGGAAGAGTTCCGCTGTACACATGTCCCCGCAAAGACACACGTTAGGTTTTGTTTACCTAAGTACAGTGATTGTCATTACAAAGTCAGAATTTGTCCAGGTTAGAAATTACCATTCGAGTTCCAAGCAATTAAAGACAGTCCAGAAAATGAATTAATTGCACTCAAATACAAACTTACTCTATTAGACTTAAACCGTTATATTCTTATTGGGGAGGGTTTTTAGATTGCATTTATGGTGGTAAAAACCAAACAACAACAAAAAAAGAGACAGAGAGAGACTAAAGTCTTTCCAGCTCTCAGATTCTGGTTTTGGTGTGGTATCTGGGATTACCTTTCATGACTTGATCTCGGCATTTTTCTGTTGCTACATTGTTCATATCATGCTTGTAGATTCTCCACGTCATCTGCATTCAGATTTTGCATTGGCTCCTCACAACAGCATCCTAGAATCACTTCAATGTAGATGTTTTTCCTTATATGATACTAATTTATAGGGTTATAATCAGCAGTATTTGGAATGCCATTTTAAATTTAATGAAAGCAATTACAAACAAAAGTCAGAAATTTTTTTTCATGGAATAAAAACCAAAAGTGTCTTAACGCTACAGGCCCAAGGTATGACAGCAACGTGACAGATTACTTAACAACTAACTTTTCGCTCCAGAGGTTGAAGATTTTTTTGTCTAAATTCAACATATCAGTGTGTGTATTCCAGGGCCAGAAAGCTTGAGGTCTTCTACCTCTTCAGGCTCAACCTGATTTCAAGGCAGGGGAGCATGCTAGGATTCACCCTAGAGCATAAGGCAAACTCTGGCTTCATTTTTACTAGCGTAGTTCTAGTTCTTACACTCAGCATTGCACAGGATAAGCCATCGCTAAAAAGAATTTGACAGGGCCCTTTGAGTTTAGAAAGAACCATTTTTCCTTTTTTTTTTTTTAATTTTTTTTAGATGTCACAGTATACGCTAACAGAGAAAGCCTTCACATTCGTCAAGAGTGTTGGGCATCGTCTGATGACAACGGGTAACTTCATACATGCAGCTTCAAAGCAGTGTCCAGGCATTGCTTTCTCCAGCAATGAGGATCCGCACGGTTTTGGGGGAAGAGAGTTACAGAGTAAAGAAGTAGATATCTGTGGTCTACAGCTGTGGTCTGTGGTCTACAGCATAAACCTCTGCCTGGAGACTGCGGTAATCTGCAGGTAAGTGTTCGAGGCACTGGCTGGCTTTTAGGATGTGACATATCTATGGGTCAGATAGATCTGAGGTCTGTTTTAGGATGACATTTGGTTCCCAGTTAGAAAAATACTCTTGCTACTACTTTCCTGGGATTTTTGTGCTAGAATTCAAGTGATCTTTGGCCTATAACAGCAAGAAAAAGTAGAAAGGAGTAAAAGCAAAGGGAAAGAAAGATCTACCTAACCTCCGAGCTGAAGAAGTGGCCTCAAGCATCTGAATTAAGGGACGGCTCAGGACTGTAATAGCCTGTAGGACACAGGCAAAGCCTGCAGAGTTCAAGCTATAAAGTTTTCAGACTCAGCACTCAAAATAGTCTTCCGACACAGCCTTCATTTACGAAATGGTGCACCGTCTCCCTGCGCCTGCAAATAACGTGCAAACAGGCAGCAGCAAAATTCACTCCTCCAATATTCTTCCAGGCACTAATATCCAACGAAAACTGACAATTCCTCGTTGGCCTCCACCGTTCCAATGACTAATCTTTGAGGAAACTGATCATGAAGGGGAGAGCGCTAGTGAAAAGAGACAAGACAACGACTGAAGGCCAGGGGAGATGCCCACAAGAAGAGAGAAGGAGCAAAAGACCAAGTAAACGGGAGACACAATGGCAGCCAGCGTAAAGGACCGTCATTTCGGTCCTTTTTGTGCGCCTAAGTTCTGCCTCAGGAGCGGCCTCGAGCGCTCCGCGGAGCGGGGGCCGCAGCCGCGGGTCCCGGCTCCCACCCCAGCCAGCGCCGGGCGGCCCCGCGGCCCCATGCCTCCGCAGCGGCTTCCCGCCGGAGGCCGCGGCCAGACCGCGGAGATGCAGCCGGCTGCGAGACGAACTTGTGTAACAGGCTCGGGGAAGAAACCGTTCCTCCGCCGCGCCCCCGCTCCCTCCTCCCCTCGCCGGAGCCCGCCCGTCTCCGCTCCTCCTTTGCAGCCAATGGCACTAGGCGAGGTGGCTGCATGTGGTGGCGCGGACCCAGCGCCCGGGCTGGGAGGAGAGGAGGAGGCAGCAGGCGCCTCTGCTCGCCGCTCGCTCCCGTCTCCCGCTCCGCGGCTCCGGGCGCTCCTCCTGCCAGCGGCGGCCAGCCGCACGCCGCCCGCCCCGAGCCGCCCCTCTTCCCCCGCCGGTACCCGCAGCATGGACTCGGACTCCGGGGAGCTCAGCGAAGGCGAGCTGGTCTCACCCGCAGGTAAGGGGGGCTGCTGCCTGACGGACCGGTGCCGCCTAGCCCCGCGAGCGACGGGCCCGGTGGCGACTGCGAGAAGGAAGGCGTCTGCCCCTCGCTGCCGCCGAGGCAGCTCCGGGGCCGGGCTGCGGGGCGCGGCGCCGTCCCGCGGCTGGCGAGCGGGTCCCTGCCGCCCCGCGCCAGCCCGGCCAGCCGCGACGCCAACCGGGCGGGCACCGGCAGAGGCGAGAAGCCTCCCCGTGCCCCTCCGCCCCGCCGGCGGTGCGAGCGGTAGGCGGCTCTGCGGGGCTGCTCGGGCAGAGGCACTCCGCGGGAGCAGGAGGGGTGCGGCCCGGCCGCGGGCTCCGCTCTGCCCCGGCCGCCGGCTGCCCGGGGTAGGGGAGAGCGCTGCCCTGAAGAGTTGCGTTCAACCGTGACGCGACAGCCGGTTAAATTAGCAGCGTTGGCGTGAATCTGATGCATTGTGCTGTATATCCAGAGGCTGCAAAGTTTTTTGGGTTTGGTTAGGGTTATTTTGCTACCGCTCCAGGACCACAGCAGTTAGCCCGTATGCAGAAGGGGAGACTCCCCTCAGAGGCCGGCATGCGGGGCCCTCGGGCTGCTAGGCTTTTGTTTCCGAGTCCTAACTTGTCACCAAAAAACATAAAAATGCTGCTAGCTGCTGCAGCCCGCATAGTTCTTAGATGAGACAGAAGAAAAAAAAAAAAAATCTCTCCTGCCATTTCCAAATCTCCACATTCCTGTGTCCTACACAAAACAAACCATCGCTGATGTGCCGTAATCAAAGGCTGTCCTGCACAAAGAGTAAATGGGGACAATAAACTTGTATGAAACCCTGCATACGTAGAGGTAGGTTTGCTCTACCAGCACAGCATGCATCCCAGTGCCGGTCCGCAGAGAACTGCTCTCCGCTCAAGGCCATCACCTTTCCCCACGCCCATCTCTGGGTCTCTAACTCTTCTTCAGTCAGCGGTGGCGTTACCACTGCAGCTCTGCCGCGGGCAGGGTATCACACGCACGGCTGGCACCTGACAGACGCCGGGCAACCACTGACACCAAGTGTCAAAGGGACCTGTTTGACCTCCGGCTTCCCGTAGTGGAAGTCACAGGCACCTTCTCTGAAACCATTTAAATGGCTTCAGACACAAGTAAGTGCAATTGGAACGATGTCTGAAATTGTCCTAGTGATCATAAGAAATCCAAATAGAAAGTTACCATGTTGAGATATTCTGTGGGAAAAAATCTTTTCACCATGGTCAGTCCAGTTTAGACATGTCTGTTATCCCAGCTGGCACCTCCCCCCACCCCCATAAAGAAAGGTTTCAACACCAAACAATATTTTAACTACAACAGGAAAAAAGTGCCAGATATTTTGTGAAATATTTTAACTGTCCTATTAATACAGCAGTGATGAACAAGAGTAGGAAGTCTAAGATAAGTAGGTGTTACCTTGTCTAGTCTCCCAGCAGAACAGGATTTTATAGCATAGTCTTAAATCCAATTCAGTTTTAAAAATTAGGGGTATTTACTCTTGATATCTTACTTTGTATTTTCTTCCTTGAGATCTAGAGAATGAAATAAGACTAGCAACAGGTCATAGAGCTCTTTGTATTCATAAAGCTCCATTACACTGAACTTACTTACAAAGACCACCAACAGCTATACTTTTTCATCCAAATGCTCAAAGCAGTGCATGAAGCGCAAGTTACAAACATTGCATTTATAGACAAATTAATGTAATATAGCTCCTGCCAACAACTTACTCCTGTTCTGAATAGGATTTTCTTTTAAATAAATTAAAAATAACTATGCTTAGAGATTGCCATAAGTGCTTTTTATGTCATCACTTGCCAGCTGCCAAGAGTTGATGTTCATCAGTCTCTCCTCTTTTCTGTTCCTTCTTTGTACTATCTAAGAGGAGAAAAATCTGGTATTTTGACCATACAGGGCAGATGCCTATGCAGTAGAATAAAATTGGAGTAGAGTGAAAACTTGGTGGTTTTGTCTTAACCACTTGCAATCATTTTTTCTGCACTAAAGAACTACTTGCTGTTTGTATCCCCCACCCTCTTCTGAAAAACACATTTTTGCTAGATTTCATTTGGTCTTTTGTCTGTACTCTGCCATATGTACAGTGCAGTATCTCTCTGTACGTGGGTGTTCAGCAGTCACGCTGTCAGTCACTGTTGCAGGCACAGAAGCTGAGGGGTTATAGTGTGGGATTCAGTCACCACCTTGTTCAGGGGGGTGCCGCACCCCACAGATGCCAGTGACCGGGGCATTCTGCCTGCAGTTTATAGGGCAAGTGGCGTGCCTCAGAGAAGGATTTGGATGAAGTCTTCGTAATGGTTCCATTTTGGCCGTTGATTTTAGAACAGCTAGGATTTTGTACTGAAAGCGACACCAACTTGAATGTTTAGCTTACTCTCTTCATCACCAGTCTTCACACTTCCCAGCTTGTAAAGCAATGACTTCAGCTTACACAGTTAAAACTCCTTGTAGCCATTGCCCGCTTCTTCAGTTGTCCGATTGTTCAAGCCCAGCTCGATACAGTTTACTTTATTGCTAGGGTTCCATGATGCTAATGCAATACTGATGTTTAAAAACACATCCTATTTGAGGGTTTGTACTACTCATGCAATACTTATTCAGCCTTTTGCTCTGTCCCAGTGGAACAGCACCCCTGCCGTTCCTGGGACTCATACGGCTGTGCACGGGACAGGAGGCTACCTTGTACACCCCCACCATCTGCCACACACGCTTGGCTTCCGAGAGCCAGCTGGAGTCTTATGCCGAGATCCCGGCAGCCTCATTTCCTTTAATAGCCCACTTAAAGCTGAGTCTCCAAGGAGGCAGAAGTATTTTTCCTGTATTTATTCTCAACATGTTGTCGTGACAGCATCTTTATATTTCTTTGGTGCAAACAAAAAGCTCCTTATATGCGAGTAGTGCAAGACGTTAGCTGTACTTTAAAATAAACAAACAACAAAAAGCACCACACCTCTGCACACAAAAACATCCAGCTCCGCAGCCTTGGCTTCCCCAAGTCTCATCACACCCATCCATTACTGCTTTGCACTGGAGTTGTTTATATAGTCAAAAAGTTTTGTTTTTCAAAAAAGTTACTCATGAGACAGACCCCTCTTAAGAGCATTAAACAGGTCTTCATGATTCTGAAAAAATTACATGCTGTAATGCAAAAGAAAAGTTACACACTTACTAGCACTACCCTTGGTGAAATTTCGCAAGTTCTACTGTACACGCAACTAGTCACATTTCTTTTCTTGTCCTATAGATAAGCTTTTGAGAACTGAACAAGTAATCTTAAAATAGAACATTGTTCTCATTTTTTAATGTCCACCTATTGAGAGGTTGGTTTTTTTAAAAAACTCTTCAGTAGAGCAATGGACTACTTCTTCCCAGCTCTTTCATAGGCAGCCTACCCCATGAAAGTATGATGCTCCGTGCCGTCTTTCAGAGTAAGATTTCACAAAATCCAGGTCATCACCAACAGCAATGATTTTGCAGTGGATTTGAAGATTCTGCATGTAACAGAAGGCGGCAGACCTTCATTTGGTGTGCCTTGTCCTAGGTTCCCTGGCTGAAACAGGCAGGAATTTGGCCATATAGCTTTTTATGTGATATTGATTTAAGCCTTTCTACAAGCTACTAAGTCAGAACATAAATTTTCATGTTTATTTTAATGCAACTATTATGTTACACTATTAACATATGATAACTACAGGCTAAATTGCCTGTATGGTCTTTGAAAGAATGCAGATTATTTTTATGAAGTTTAACATATCCTGGGGAGTAAACTGTTGCTGGTCCTTTCTCTGGCATTCCTCCCACTGAAGTCAAAAGACATTTGGCCTAGGAAAGACAGCAGTTTGCACTCCAAGTAGAGCTCTAAATTGGTGACAGGAATTTTTTTTTTTTTTTTTAAAAACATTAACACTGTGGAGCCTACAACTTTGTATGATGCCAGGGATAACAAAATGAAGACAACCTTATCACCAGGCTTGCATCCATAAAAGCAGTGGGAGTCTTACTATTGTCTTCAATAGGGCCAAGATCTTACCCTGCAACTCCTGCCACAAAAATATTAATGCATTTAAAATTATTTGATAAATTATCTGAACTTTACCCTGGACAATAAATATATACTTAGTAGAAACAACAACAGCTTTAAACATTATTTACTGTTGTAAAACAGCTCCAACAGATGTAAATAATTTTTCTGGAGCTGTAATATTGTTTGATTTGCAATACTTAGCAAATAATTTTTTCTGCAAATTATTTATCATGCAAAGTGAACTGCCTGTACTTTTGTGATATTAATCTTTTAAGCCCGTTACATATTTTAATCACTGTTTTACAGAGTTAAATGCCATTCAAGAGCTAATGTATTCTTGTAAATATAAAATGAATTAGAAAGCGTACTGTAAGATATTTAGCACCTAATTATTTGAGGCATCAGTAACATGCTTATGTGATATAAAGTGCAAGCAGGCATTTTATAACTCTTTTTGCAGTATGACACTGGTCATTTGAACAATATTTATCACGACAAGAGGTATACTTTGCCCCAGGGAATACTTGTGTGTTTGAACAAAGAGGGTTTTGATTTAACAAAGCCTTGTTTTGATTCTACATAAAAAGCTCCAAGTCAGATATGCAATAATATTTATTGGACTTCAGACAAGCCAGCAGAAGTGGTAGATAACAGCATGTTGTAAGTATGGAAGGTAGGAAAAAAACCCCAAAAAACTATCTTGAGTGGAAGGTGTGGACTCTACTGGATGCTTCTGTAATGAAGTGCTCTCTAGCACCTGTCTAATAAAGGGCTCTCCCTTCCCTTCTGCTGGAAAACAAAGGAAAAACAAAGCTAATTGAAAAAAGATAGCCAGACAACAGACATGACCTAGCATGTCATGGGAACCCATGCTCCAAACTCTCTTACAGGGCTTTTTGGATCACATTGCAAGCTGAGGCAAGCGTGTGTCCAAGTTTCTCTGCCAAGACAGAGTGGGCAAGAGACACTTCAGGATGAGCAGGCATCAACGGCCTGTAAGAGCAGCAGCTGGGGCAGGCACTTGAGCCAAGAGCCTGGCTGGGTGAATTTTTTTTGGATCTCTCTACGGTTCCCTCCAGGAAACACCTGGGCTGCTGATTTACATACAGAGCCCTCTTTAGCACAGTGACCATCAGATTGGGAGCCTTGTCAACCAGGGAGGGGGCACGAAGAAAGAAAAAAGTACAAACTCTGAAAGGCAAAAAATCTAATCATGCTGTGATGCTAGTAAAGACCATAAATAATCCCACTTTTGTCAAGTCGTCTATTCAACTTGGACAAGCAGAATAGACAGTTTAGTTGAACAGGTCAACTTGTTCAGGCTTCTGCTTTTTAAAAATCAAGGGAAATACGAACTTCATGAAGCACTGGATTGAAGCTCAAGCTCACCTGCTTGTGCAATAGCAACATCTGTGGATGAGACTGTTAAACAGCAACAGCTGGTAGTAACCACCCTTTTCCAGGAGCTTTGATAGATTCTTCCTACTTTTGAGAGGATGGGGTATGAAAACACATGGCCTCAGAAGGACTTGTCATCATGGGTGAAGCAGAATCTGACTCCCAGGTGGGGATAGCAGGCACATGAAGGATGTTGTATAAAGTTATCTTCGTGCATAAATATTTGATATTCTTGATCAGAACTACTCACTTTCAGGACAGAGTATGCTAGTGCCACCCAGACACACAAATAGCAGGCAGAGGCCAGCCACAACTTTGCCAGGTCAGAGATAGCCCGTTTCTCAGGCAGGGAGGTTGATTTTACACTTATGTGAATGATGGTTGTAAGGGGCTCTCCATAGTCCCGAATTGAGCTGTTCCCACCTGAAATTATGATGCTGCTAGCAGTCAGTGAACAGAAAGCCTCTGCTTTTTCTAATGTGTGGATATGGACAAGCCTCGGTGCAGGAATTTATGTTGCCAGATGAAGTTCATAGATAGGAACATGAAGCACTATCTGCCACACAGCAGTCATCGACCATTCCTGTCTGCCTTGCCAAAGGCCTGGATGAGAGCAGGTGCCATTTGATGTGGTATTTTGGCAATAGTGGATGACCTGTACAGGGCAATGAGTGCATCTCCTCAAAAATCTCACACTTCCCATTTGAAGAAATAAATCTTTTATCCTTTCTTCTCATCTACACCAAAGACTAAGAAGTCATGGTAGCAATAGTAGGTCACCTGATTTTCTTGTTAACTGAAGAACAAAGCTATAAACCCCCAATGAAAAGGAAAACAGTAGGCCAGATAGATGAGAGCGAGTTCCAGAAGACCTGGCCTGCCTGAGAAGCCTTTTGTATTTGCATTTTACCCACAGCATCAGCCTTGGGGTGACAGGCCCTCCCAGGTCCCAGGAAAGCAGGAGAACCCTGTAACTTTTCTAAGAGTGCTCACTATCTCTTCTAGTAAACTAAGCAGGACCTGGCTGTAGGCCCAAGCAGTGGTACACAATCCTCTAAACTGTTTATCTATTAATATACTTCCTGGCACTGTTTCAGCCCATACCAGATAGCCTCCCACAAAATGTCCTGGCATGAGACAGAGGATAACAGTGGCCAGTATGAATTAAACAACATTTGGAGTGTGGGAAAGAATTCAGCCTGCATCCAGATGGCAGCACGATGCATGTACAACGGGTTCCGTCCCAGTTTATTTACAGACATAGACCCCGTGGCCAGAGCAGGGTGCAGAGATTCTTCACTATTACCCTGACTCCTGGTGCACTGCTCAAAGCTGTCCAGGCTGTTGGACTGCTTGTGGACCTCTCTCAGGGCAGATGACCTGGGTTTGGAGCCTTGCTCAATTAGAAGTGTGTTATTTGCTGTTTGTCTGCAGAAATCTCTCTGCCAGTTAGATTATGGGAGGGCATCTTATAGGCTGACAAGTCTATCTGAAGGAGACTCATGGGAAGCTGAGACTAACTTGTTGCAGTAATTATGACTTTATACCCAAGACTCAAACTTCTTGAGAAGCCAAGCTGAGCTCAGACACTGGCTGGTAGCCAGCAATTTTTCTGCTCTTCAAGGCAGCCATCTTTAATGAAAAAGGCTGAGAAAGAGCAAAAGTCACTTTGCTGTCCTTTCCAGTGGTCAGTAATCCTTCCTTGGTAGAGATTCTGTTTTAAGTCAAGTTTTATCAGTTGGTTCTGTCTAGCCTTCCTACAGAGGAACAGAGTGACCAGTCTCTCTGTACAGATACAGGTTTTGGCTAACATCTGTGGATGTAACAGCAGAAAATAGAAGGAAGATTACTTCCATCTATGATATGGAACAAACACTTCACCACGAAGACATTCCCTTTGGTCTTCTTACTGGTGCTAGTTTAATATGAAAGGTAATTTCTGAAACACAAGTAGTAAAAATTAGCAGAATACCTCACTATCACCAATGAGCATCTCATTTCTGGCATTAACTTTGTTTATCCAAGCAGCTTGTGTTACAGGAAAAACTAAATTTTCTTTCTCTTTGAAGAAATGTATTAATGCTATTATTGTGTTACTGTTTCCTTTCCAAATAGTTTTCCATTTACTTTTAGAACACATAGTTCACATAGTCAAATCACTGACAGATGCAGATCAAACAAATACAAGTGTCTTGGACTGTTCAATGTGATGTTTTTGAGTTGGGGGGGCTTTTTTTTGTGGGGTGGGGTTTTGTGTCAGGTTTTTTGTGGGTTTGTTTTTTTTTTTTTTAGGTAACCATCTTTCAGATGATTTTTCCAACAAAACCTCTGTAGCATATAGTGTTATGGCAGGTGGATGTCTGTGGTTTTTGTTTACTTGCATTTAATTTTAACTTTGTGTATTTGTGCATTGTTTCCCCTTCACTCCCAGAAGTCAGAGGGAAGTAGGTTAAAAAGGTATCAAGAGCGACCTTCATGTTCACTTCAAAGCAAGTTATAGTTGGTGCCTCACTATTTTGATACTTGTCACTGTTTTGATACATGATTTCATTAATGATCTCCACTGTTCAGAGAAATGTTTAGTAGTAGATGCAAAAATAATCAGTACAGTCATTGTAATGCACAGCTACCAGGTTTCTTAGAAAGTGATAAAGAATCAGTGAGGAAAAATGTTGACTTGGATTACAGATTTAGGAATGGGATAAAAAGTTCAAGCCTAAGTATATGTAAAGACCACTTCCACAAACTTTGCAGAGTGCCAGTATGCCCTATTCTTACCAACTGGGATTAACTGGTGCTCTTTAAATACACCAGGCTCTATATAACTAAAAGAGGAAGTTTCTGTTCAGTGATTAAGCCTCATCTCTATCAGAAACCAGCTTCTATCATATAAACCTCAGCTATGAGGTCTCTCTGGCTTCTCTCTTACCTGTATTTAAAAGTCTCTTTCCATATCAGTTCTTAAAGGTTGGTATCAGATATCATCCTGCATAAGAAGGAATGACATAACACTTTATCCTTGGGGCAGATATGGCCGAGATTTCACCCTTGCCTGCACCCCTGCTCCCCTCCCCCCCAAAAAAACCCCACAACACAAACAACAACAAAAAACCACAGACCAGTATATTCATCCAAAACACTCACCACTGGCATTTCTCCACAAAGCACTTCCCCTGACAGAAATCGTACAGAATTGATGGAAAGCCAAGAACAAATCATCTTAAGGACAGATGAGTACCAGTGTTCTCTGTAATTCCACGATTTAACTTCAAAATTTGGATTAAATCAGATGCCTGAGGGCTTAGAGCAGTCCCAATACTTAGTTGTTAATCAGCTGGTATCTGTTTATCCTCCAGACCACAATATCTCCTGTAGTTTTGAGGCTGAACTGTGAGCTAGGGTTCTTTTTAACTAGTTGGTATCATTCACTTCCACAAGTTCAAGAGAAAGTCGTGCTGATTTTACTCAGTACTAGGTGTTTAAAAGCATAGTTATGAAGAGCCAAAAAATAGCCACTTTCAATGTTATGTTGCTACATGCAACAGCTTGTGGTGGTAAAAATGGATGTTTTGACCACGTCGAGAACAGCGAGTAGAACTGCACCCTGGCAGGACATGCGGAGATGCTTCATGCTTTGAAAAAAAGGCCCAGCAGATGCAGCGCACCGTGGCACGCAGAAGGCAAGGAAGGTCCAAAGCTCTCTGGCACCCTCCCTTTGACTGCCACATGCTACCAAAGAGGAATTCCCTTGCAGGAATGCAGATACCAAGATTTTGGCTATATTCTCCATCCTCTAACCTCTAGAATCCTTTTTCAATTCTTTCTCTTTCCACCCATCCTCACATTTTACACTAATAATTTGTTTGTCTTCTCCTCCAGATACCCACACCTTTTAGCGTGTAACTGATCTCATTTCCCCTGTGCCTCGGCCAATGTGGTACTCTTTTGCAAGCCTCAATTCTTCCAGTATTGACCTGATTCTTCTTCCTTAACTCATTTCTTCTCAAATATTCTTGCGTTTATGATTTCTGCCACTACGAAAGAGAGTAAGTGCTGTCAGGTTATGCTTCATGAAAGGGAAAACTGATGGAAGTAAGATACTGTCTTGTCTTCGTAATTAGAGGTATTAGAAACACATTTGCCTTGCCAGAGGAACTAACCTGCTTCCTCTGGCAAACAAACAATACAGATAGTGGGCTTGCAAATGAGATCAGTGTCATCTTGATTGGTAAAGCATGTTGAGAACCAGAAGGTTAATTTGATATTGAAATACTGAAACAGGTAGATAAAATATTTGCCAGAAAGTGAGAACATAAAAAATAGCGTCTCCACAGATAACAAGAGCCTCCCTGTTGTTTCCAGAGTGCATTCCTGAACAAACACCTACTTGGAGAAACAGTACGTCCTCACTCCCGTAAGATCAAATCATGGGGCTTGAATAGCAGGTCCAGAGGAGAATTGCGGTTCTCTCCAGACACGGCAGCCCCTGACTGTCACTGATCAAATGAGGTCAGGGGAGGACACTGCTTTCTAGTGACATAGCTGAATTACAAGGAATAAAGGAAAACAGAGCCTAGCCCTTTTGCAGAGTATTGTGATGAACCATGGCATGCAGATCTCCCCCACCCACGTTTACCAATATATTTTCTTAAAAATTCCAATAATTTTTAATGAAGAGATACTGTAAGAGGATTCACAGAGGTTGCCTCTAGAAAGCAAGCAAGCTTTAAACAGCTGCGAGGAGGCAGTGAAGGCAAGAGATGCTTCTAGAAACTAAACTCTTCTACACTTCCGAGAAAAATGCCTCTCAATGTTCTTCTGCCAATGAGACAAGGATGAGAGCACAGAAATACACCAAGGGAGGCTTTAGGGAAAGGACTTGAAGCAGGGGAATTGCCAAAATGGTGCAGGTTCACCAGAACACTAACACAGGGCCTACGTCCACCTTTCCACTCCACCACTGACCTGGCTGAGCTGAATCAAACTCAAATCGGAGCCGAGTCTGCCCTTTACAGGGCCAGCAGCCACCCTGACACCTAGGTTTCACCTTCCATTACCAGGGTGGCTAGAAACAGAGTCCCCATTTTCCACCACAGCATCTCTCTGGATTGCTAACCCGAAATGCCAGACCCACCTCATTTGTCCTCAGTCAGCAACACCTTGCGTGCAATCTGCCAGAACACAAGAGGACGCACGGTCCTGCCCGACAGACAGGGAGACAGACAGGGAGGGCACAGCTCGGCGCTGCTGCAGCCCTTCCCCGGTTGCAGGGTGCAGCACAGCAGGAGCGACACGCTCACGTTACGTGATTTTGCAGCCAAGATGTCTGCGCAGCTTTCGAATTCCCAAGAGCTATGTCTACGCTTGCCCATCCATGTACAGAAGATAAGTAACAGTTGCTCTTGCACTGCTTGGAGCTCTGTGTATTTACCTTTTAGAACTTCTCTAGGAAAATATTGCCTTAGCAACAGCTGAGCAGTATTAAGACAGAGACAAGTGATGTGTAGGAAGAGAATTTAGGGTGATGGTGGGGGAACCATTATTCAATGTTTTCCATATTTTCATAGAACAGAATTTAATTTCCTTGAAGTTACTGCAGTCAATGACAAGGAGGTAGAAAGGTGCATGTGAAATACCTCTGGCTGTGCACTGAAATAAAGTATGACTAGACATACTAAATAACCAATGCAGGCAGCCACAGACTGCGAGAGGTTTTCTGATTATATATTTGTTACTGAAACAGCCGTTCTGTATTTGTAGAGTTCCTTTCTCCTCATAGCCACATTTGATGGAAATTCAGATAGTATGTGTGCCATTATGTTAAACAACTAATTCTGGAATACTTCATTTCTTTCCTCTCTTTTACAGACATGAAAGCAGTAGTTACGCTTCTTAATAGGGATTATAATTTAGGGACAGTCGATGCCTATGCTTAGTCACTTCATCAATGACTAAAATACAAGTTCTGTCTGCTCTACAGATCATATGTTGTTAAAGATATTGAAAACAAATCTTTAAATAAGTACTTAGCTTGCTTTTAAAGCAATGTGGCTTCTTTACCACGATAAAGTGATAAAAATACACATGACATCATAAAGCTCATAAAACTCACAGCAATTTTGTTGCTGAAAGTTTTACAACAATCTACTTGAATTCATTTGGTTTGAAACTTGCCTTACTCTAACATTTTTTGGGGCTGAAAACATTTTTTTTTTTTTTTAATACAAACAGCACAACTGAATATAACTAAGCTTTTTTATACATATGTGAAATGGACAAAAGTAATTTTCCTTAAGTAAGAATATGGTATATATAGAAGAAAAGCTAAATAGTTTCAATGCGTACGTTTCAGTAAGTTGTTTTGACATCATCCTTAATGCAGCAATACAACAAACAATATAAAAGGAGTTTCCTTCATAAGAATACACAAAACATTATAAACAGCTTAGTAAGTAAACACAGCAGTGTTCTGGAGAAGTAGAATGGAAGTCATGATCCTGTTGGTTCACGTTTCAGTCCAGTAATGATCGTGCCCTGTTATAATGAATGGGAAGCGCACACACATCAGTAGATAAGACTTTAAAGCTAAGTTTTAAATATTTTAGCAAATGTCAAGACCCGAATAAGTCATAGAAGGTAAAGGCTCTGCAACTCTTGAGAGGTACAGTGTGGAATAACAGCTCTGGGGAAGAAAAGAATGTTACAGGGCGTTTTTGCATTGTCAAAATTGCAGACCATTATTGGGGATAAATCTCTCTCTGCCTCCCTGTAGTTGCCCCTGGGGAGCACCACGGCTGGGAAGCTGCCTCCCTAGGGAGGGCTGCACACAACGCTGCTGCTGCCGCCACGCTGGAATAAATCTGCACTTTGATCTTTTGCAACTCTTTCTCAGGCCTTGAGGGTAGCACACCTGGATTGTGCCAGGAGTTGGAGTAGTTTCACTTGTTGCGGTTTTTTGCATTTTGTTTTTAGCAGATCCACCAAAAAGTTTGTATATGCAGACACATATAAAATTGGTATTTAAAGTTACTTTCACTTGGGCTCATATATACACACACACACACACACCCTTTCACAATGATAAGGGGGAAACAGAGGCTAGCTTGCCTAAAACAAACAATTTACAGTGAAATAGCAAATAAAAATTAATCTCAGGACAGTACTACCTGAGCCAGTGAAAGCAGGGTGACCACTTCTGCAATAGCACAGTTACCCATGTAGAGCCAGCACCGCAGAGGAAACGTTAGATGGCTACAGTTAAAGGGTATAGGGAGGATACTCCTAGGACATGCCCAGATATGTCCAATTTCAACAGATGGAATGCTGATTTGCGGTTTATGCAATTCATAGCTGCTCTAACAGAGTACACAGGGATAGACACATGCAGAGTAACAGAAAATGGCAGTATTTAAGAGGCTTCACCATGTTTCCACATGCTCATTTGGAAAAAGATGGAAAGAAAACATCTGAGTAAGGTTTTCCAGGTTTTTTCTTCTCTTTTCAGTTTTTCCCATCATTAAAAAAAAGTGGCAGGATTCCTTTCTTTGTGTAACATCCCAGTAGGTATGCGTGCTAGTAATACTGTATTCATATTAAGCCTGGACTTCCATATTAACTGTTTGTCCACCTATTTAATACATTGTAAAAGGTATCTGTCATTTGTATATCTTTTAAAACAAACTGCCACTTTAGATTTCTGTTAAGCAACACCTTCCTGAATTTCAAAGCAAGCAGGATTTGAAATTTAAGGACATTGTAAAAATATCAGTCTAATTTCTTTGTGCAACCTCCCATACGATATCCTTTCAGAATCTGATGGATGAAGTACTGGACTGACAGCAGGGTCTTAATCACAGCCTTAAGCAAGAATTTCAGTTGTGTCTATTTCTCCTCCCACTCCTGGTCTGCTTTGTCTGTTTACCTTTCCTATTTTTAGGTCAGGAGCGTCTTTCATTATGAGTTTGTGCAGTAAGAACCCCAAGATGTTTTATTAAAAGCCAGTAAATAATAATATCAATGCAGTGCATGATCACCATGGATACTTTTATAAGTACATTATGAGAGAACTTCCATCCCCGAGAAAGAAGCTGCACCTCTGCAGTTAACACATCATCTTAGATATGAAAGATACATATGCATTCAATATGGTCTTTCAGAAGTCTTTCATAAAAGGCTGCAGTTTGAGAATTTATCTTAACCACACAACTTTTTGTCATACTAAACAGATGACTGCAATTTTTTTTTTCCAATAAGCAGTGCTACTGCATATGATAAGACAATAAAGGAATGTTACAAACAGAAGTAGAAAATTCATATTTCTTAGCAATTCAACTAAAGAGAACACACTCATAGTTTTTCCCCCCTCTTTCCATTTGCTTCCGATTCCAACTGTCTAGCTCCTGGCAGTGAAAGCACATTTGGAATAAAAATAGAACCCACAATTTGAAACTATCAGGTGTTGCTTTGTTTTGCTTTAATACCCAAGCCTCTTACTGAAGTGAGGAAAGCTTTTCACCCAAAGAGAATTTACCAGAACAAAACAAGTTTGGCAGAATTAACATGCTCATAACTGTTGGCATATTTTCCAATACAAGTCTTTCAAAATACAGGGTGGGATCAAGCACAAAAAGAGATCCTGGTCAAGTGACAGGACACAGGCTTTCTTCCATGACTGTGATACACGCACCACGATCTAAGACCACAGTCTCCCCAAGAAACCCACTGTAAGTCAGAGCGAAAAGTATTCCCTACAGCACGTAGAGGCACTCTATTTTCTTCATAACCTGAGTTTCAGTTCTTCTACATAAAACAGTCTGTGTGGACTTTACATATATAACCCACCCACACCATAATCTTCTCAAGAGGTTGCCTGCTGCCAAGCTCACTTGTGTGCAGGCCAAGGAATATGGACATTTTCCGATCCTGTCTGTTAAGACTTTTCTGCAGGAAGCTGGCTTTCTAGGGTGTGAATTTGTGCTTTAAAACCATCTGCCCTCTGTTGCTTCATCTCAGGCAATGCCTTAGTGGAAGGAATAATAAATCGTGTTCTAAGGTGACAAGATCTGGTAACCTGGCACTAAACCTCCAACAATTCTAGAACGCCAAATGAAACCTGGCCTGAAATATAACAAACTCCAAAATCAGGTCCATCTGAGGCACAGCCTTTCATTAATAGAGCTCTGACAGTAATCTTGCCTGTAAAAACACAGGTTGAAGATTTACTAGTAAACAGCTGTAGTGGATAATGTTATTTTCCTTCTCTCACTTCTCAGTATCAGTTTATTTACTCTAGAAATGAAATCACTACAGGACAATGTTTTCCCCACACACACATACTGGAAGTTTGCTAAAGTTAGTTAATGCATGCAGGGATCGATGTCTGCTGGAGACAGAACAAGAAGCACTCAGCATATTTGCAGCCAGGGAGGTTTAGTCTGACATTAGGAAACTCTTTCTAACTGCAAGAGTTGCAAGCACTGCATTAAGCTACGAAGGGACATTGGTCTTTAGGAACAGATTAGACAATATCTCTTCTAGCCTGCTAGTCTTACCTCAGGGAAAGGAATGGATTAGATGATTGATAAAAAGTTTGTTCCTTCAACCTCACATTTCTATGATACTGGAACAATACACACCAATTGGAAGCTTAGTCCAGCAATATAAACAATAATTTTCTACACCAAACCAAACTGTTATCCTGACTTTGCTTTCCATGTGAGCAGACAGAATAACCTTTGCCAAAAAACCTGTCCTTAACTCCATCTCATTTTCACCACTGATAGCCTTTTAGATAAAAGCTCCAATCTTTCTGGAGAGTGTCACTGCTTCAGTTATATCTGCGCAGATTGCGTAGATAGCCCACCAATCCTAACATTAGCCAAACAACCCTTGCTGGCTGCAGCTTTAGGGCTTCTGAGCCTTGTTCATTGATCACTTACCCAGTTACCAAGTTGCAGGCGATTTAACACAAACATTGATTTCCAAAATGTAAATGCAGACAGCTCAGTTGCAAAGGCTCATAAAGACACAGCTGAAAAAGTTAAAGAAAACCACTTGATTATTCTTATCCCTCCTTCTCTGCAGCAAGCTGAAAAACCATAGATTGTGTAAAACCATGAGATCAGGGTGCACCACTTGTGTGTGTCTTGTGCTATCAGATCGCATTCACAATCCATTCTCATCCCCTAGATTCATTTCAGATTAATCCCTCCCAGCACCACCTCAGGTGTTACAGATCCTCAGTTGCTATAGCAGGCTCTGCCCTATAGACCGCAGACTGCCCTCACCTCTCCGGAAGCCAATGTTCTCCAGAAGGCAGGTGCAGCCACCTCCTGTGCCAGCTGGCTTTGGAAGCAGAAAAAAAGCCAGTCTAAGTCATCAGCAAACTATACCTGGAGGTCTGTCAATAATATCTTGTATTTACATATCATATAGCCACTAGCCATTATTGACACCTATTGGCAAATTCTCCCCCCCCCCCCCCCCTTAAATAATACTAAAATATAACTATCTCCTGTAGATAGCTGTACATGCAACTTGCCTAATACCCACTAGAAGCACTTTGTGGGTGTAAGTTACACCTGGAAAAAAGGAAGATAGATTCTGCTCAAATAAAAATCCACCATCTACTCCCAGCCTACAGACTGATGACGTGTTGTTTTACAGCTTAACAGCGCAGCGAGGCCAGGAGGCAAATTAATACCAAGTGCAGTTGCTGAGGAGCAGATACATTTTCTGGCAAACCTGACAACGTAATTTTAGACATTGAACATCTGGGGGTTTTATTTTAATCTTGTTATAACAAAGCCATACATAGCAGGAAAAAAAAAAAAGCCTTACAGAAGTAGAGCTGTTCCTGAAGTGACCCAAGATAGACTAAACAGACCATCTATCTTCAGAATCTGATTTTTAACCAAAAAAAAAAAAAAAAAAAGGAATGTTAGAACCTATGAATTATAGTTAGCCTTACTCCTTTCTTCATAATACTATAACTTTCCCCTGGAAATATCTAAGCAGAGCAAAGGAGAGGGGAAAAAAAAAAAGGGGGAAAAAAAAAAAAAGACGACTTTTTCACTTACAAGAATGGGTGAAAGAAACAAAGTTTGGTAGGTTTTAGGTTACATCTTAACAGATGGAGTATTCCAGAGTCCTGTTGTGAATTCCAGCCTCATCCTGACCAGTACGGGAAGGACTTAAGACACTTTAGCCTTCCTCCCACAGACTTTGGTTTCCATGCAAAGTAAGGGAGGTGAGGCGCCTTCCAGGTGGTCACTCAGCTGAACACTGTGAGGACCAGGTCTTGAGTTGCTCTGCTGAATCTATAGCCAGGAACACCAAATCTTTCATTCAGTTTTTATGAATTCAAAACATGGCAAGGCTAAGAAAACAGGCTCTCTTCAGCTCCAGACTACAGAAGGAGAAAGAGATACAGGCTACCTTATGGAGATAGGACTCCAAACCAAGTATGGTCTCGCCTTCCATTTACCTGCAAGCCAGCCTTTAGGAGCGGCAAGTTTGGAACTTGTGAACACAAAGGTCTTCTTAAGTTTTATCCTACGGGGCATACAAAGGAACAGTCATGTTTTCTCTCAAAGAGTGTGCTACAAAGCCACTCTGGGCTATGCAAGGAAAGCACATCAGAGCAAAATTACTGAAATACAGTGCATGAACAAGACTACTACAGAAAGCAATTGGCATAATGTTCAGCTCTTCTGCTGCCAGAAATAAACTAATCAAGCCTTGATGATATTCATTTGAATATTAAAGGAGTTAAACATTTATCTACCTCACAGATTAAA
Source organism: Mycteria americana (assembly GCF_035582795.1). Taxonomy (NCBI): domain Eukaryota; kingdom Metazoa; phylum Chordata; class Aves; order Ciconiiformes; family Ciconiidae; genus Mycteria; species Mycteria americana. Next base: position 57,446,151 of record NC_134370.1, on the reverse strand, counting down.
ATAAAATACCTCAACAGAAAGCAGTTAAAATACAGTAAAATGGTATTCCCAGGGACCATTTGAGCTTACACTGCAAGAAAACACTCCTTCTGTGAGCACCACTTGAGCATGGAGCATGTACTTGCTTATACTGGTTAATCCAACAGTTTCTTTCAGACTACTAAAGAATATCTCTGCTTTAAAAAACAAACAAAAAACCACAGAAAACCACACAACCTAAACAAGCAAAAATTCAAACACTGCCAAACTAACCTTAATATTAAAGTCACAGAGTAAACAGGAGTCCTTTAAATACGTAATCAGACAGACCGGTGGATGCATTGCCACACAGTGCCTTCAGAGGCAACTCCTTGGTTCACGCAGGACTTTGCGGAATGCCCTGCCAGACACCACCATAAGCTTATGACTAAAGAATTACAGCTTCATATTTTTATATGTTTAGATTGGCTTCTTTCAGCAAAAAAATCAACAACTTACACAAGCAGTTGGATCCATTCTCAGTTCCATGAGATAATGAAACAAAACTGTGGTGACCACCCAGAGAAGCCCCGGTTCCACCTGTGCCAGCTGCCAGAGAAACACAGGACCACAAAAACCCTATACGCACTCTGTAGCACCATGAAAAAGCTACTGTCTCGTGCAGAGATTTTCCATGCAGGCCCCAGCATGCTATTGTAGGCTGCACAGAATGGTCACCGAGTCAGACCAAGGCTCCCTTCCAGCCAGGTATGCAACCTCTCACAGCAACGAATGCCCAGACAAGAAGAACAAAGTACATTATAATACTAGCACAAGAATTCCTCACAGCCTCCAACAAGTAACAGCCCCAAGACCTCCCAAGTTAGAAGACATACCAGTGGTACCAAGGAGCTGCACACCCACCTCAAAGTTGCACATCCTGCATTTCAGCCTCCCACAACTGCCTTCTCCTCCACCATCCCCTGCAGCAGATAACACGTGCTCCTCCTGCTTCTCTTCCATTTCAAGCACCAGGTGCGGCTGGTCAGTGAAGCCATAGATTTGCTGATGAGGAGCACCTTGTGCTAGGGGTGAGACAGCAGCAAGGCCCTTTGGTCTGGACTCTCCCTTAGGAAGGTCCTGCTGCAGTGAGGCTGGCGGATTACCACATTGCATCCCGGCACCCCTGTTCTTCCCTCATTCTGTGCCAGATGCGTTTCCCATGACAGGCTGCAGCACTATCTTACACGCTGGAAGTGAAGACATGGGACTTTTGCGTCCTGGTAGGGGTTGTGACCCTCAGCTTAGCCATGAGACTATCAGTACTTACACAGACCTCCATCCCTTCCAGCTGGGGCTTTCCCAGCTCCAGAGGCTGTGAGAACAAGCAGGGTTTCCATGCGTATCTCCTGTGACTGCACGTTCTGCGCATCTCAGGTGCATAGACCAAAATCTGACTACGTGGTTCACGTTATTTTGAGCCATTAATTTGTTTTTATCCTCACTTTGGTACTTTGAAGTCCGCTGTGTGGTTTTCCGTTTCAGACATTCCCATGCTCAAAAAGCAAAATATAAATAGGATCACAGAGACCAATCTGGCATCCCTTCCACAGTAAAAATTAGATCTGCAGTATTGACCATGTTATATGCAAGTAGCAATTGCAGAGTAGGACTACATAGCAAGGCATTAAAAGATTCTGCAAGGAATTTATTTTTTAAGTTTATTTTTTAAATTTATTTTTTAATTTATTTATTAAAGGAATTTGATTTTTAATTGGACTTTGAGCTGTCAGACTATTTTTTAAATTCTATTAATATTTTTGAAAATCAGTGACAGCATTGTTTGTCTTGCAGTGTAAAATCGGTTAATATATGCAATAAGTATCTTCAGAGTACAGTAAAGCTATTTAAATGCTCAAAATACTTTATTAGCATTGTGGGAAAAAACATAATTACCAATTTTGCTATTAATAAAATAAATTTTGTTTATTGTTTAACACTGAAGCAAGGCATAACCTTGCAGTTTTACTTTGGTAAAACTCCCATCAAGTGAGGAGTTAGTGCGAGCCATAAGTCATTGTGTGGGAAGGAAGCAGGAAAATATTTTTCTAATGAAATTTTACAAGTTTTTTTGAGTAGCTAGCAGGTGTTATCAGCTCTGTGGAAATTAAATGCTTAAGTGCCATTCTGGACTGTGAAAATCACACTGTTAGAGCCTGCAAAGGACATAGCACTGAAGTAGGCAAATGGAAATTTAAAATTAATTTACTATCCCACTAGCAGGTTAGTCTAGGTGGAAGTTCTCAGTCTAGGTGGAAATGATGTTATTTGGGTCTCTCTTTCACGTCCTTCATCATATCTTTCACGGTTGCTAAGGAACAGCAGCATTACAGTAGAGTAATCATTCCTACTCCATTCTAAATTGTAGTTAATTAGCCTATGTCTGAAGTGGGATTCCTGGCATGAGAAGAAAGAGATAAAGTTGATGTTTAAATGCACGAACCAATACAACTGAAGAACTGAGGATTCATTCTAAATCAGAATGTTCAAACGGCAAAAAGCTTTGGAAAGTTTACATTTCCTGGAATGTTTCATAATACTTGGGTAGACTAAAGGAATCATGATTAGCTGTGTCCCAAAATCTGTCCTTTTCCAGACCGTAATGAAAATTCTCAGCTTGAGTGTGAAATCTGATGGGTACAAAGACAAAGATGATGTGATTGGGTAAATTAAAAAAAATGGAATTTGTTCTCTGACACGGATAACATATACAGCAGGAAGAAGTTTACAGCTTAGGAGAAGGTGGGAAGTAAAAGACGCTGCTGGGTTTTTTTTAGAAAATTTAGAAGGTATACTTTTTATATGGAAAAAAAAGAATGGGGTACAAAATATTTGGGAATAAAAATGTGACACAAATATATCTGATTATCCTTGTCTTCTGCATTTCTTATTTACCTTAATAAGTTTAAACATCATGGTCTTCAACAGAAATAAGTCTCGGCTTTGTCATTTGCCAGGGAATTTTCTAATTAGTGCCTTTGTTGTACGTAGCTGTAGTCAAAGGATTTTGTCACTTGATTTCCAAACATGAGTGAAAATTTGGTATTCCATTATAAAAGAACAATGAACAAGTGCCTGCTCTTTGAAGCTCAGGACAGATCTGTCATTTTCTTTCTAGCAAATTTGTGGTAGCAGTAATACTACTTTTTAACTAAGTCAAGTAAGGGAATTTTAAATACTTCAGAAACCGATTGCTGTGAAAGCCTTTTTTCTTTTTTTTTTCTCTGTACAATTTTATATGGAGAGGATTTTCATAACTTCTGCTTGGAGAGGAAAAGAAAAAGTTGTTTCACTGTCTTTTCCTTTTTCTTTTCCAAACAGGGATGTTACAGAAAGACCTTTCTAAGACAAATGCAATGGAATTCTCAGTTCTCGCTGAGCAGAGACTCTCATCTAGGTGCTAAGTGTTAACATTAATAACCGGCTAGATCTACACTCTCTTAGAAGCCTTCATTTTAGTGGTTATTTATAAGAGCCAACATGCTATGCGGTGGTGGTGTATTAAGCAGGATATGCTCTGCAACCAAAAACTGAAAGATATGTGTCTTCAGTATGCTTTGAGAGCTTTCAAATTATAAAAATGTAGAAAATACATTCAAAATCCTTATTTGTTAAATATATGGTATATTTGTGTGTGTGTGTTGCTATTTCCAGACTGAGATTCAAAAGTTATTACTCTGATTATTTCTCAAGCCTCTGTTTTCCTTCCTCTCCATAATGGTATAAAGATTGATACATCTTGTAAGAAATCAATGATTATTTCATTTTACTACTGATCGGGATGTCAGAGGGCTTTTAAGATGTATTGTAAATAAACAGTTTGACAGAGGCCACATTGGCTGTGACCCAAAAGAGAAGCTATGATAATTTTTGGAGCAGCTAAGTGCTATTTTGGAAGTGAGCTGAACAACTAGCTGTTGTCAAAGGGGCAGAAGAAGGTTAAAGCGTACAATCAGCAGGGATGGATGCAGCTCTGACCTAGAGGAGGAAAATACATTGTACAGCCACGAGCACATAACAAAATGGATGAATTGAGCAGAACTGGGGGTGAAAGGGGGATAAGGCTTTCCCTTCTCCCACTCCTTCTTGTATCCATCCCAGCTCTGACTGAAATTCATATGAGGAAAAAAGATCTCCATAAGATACACTTCAATAAGGACCTAAGGTCCATATACTGCTAAGGCCTTATGTTGGCCTTAAGCAACTTGAAGAGTTTTGCAGGGATTCTTTATATATTTCATTACCCCCAGATAATATAGTATTAAGGAAAATCTTCAATTCTAGCCATAAAAGATTATCCATGGTTGATCGTGGTTGGTAAGAGTTTTACAGAAGCTTGCCGGCTTGTGAGAATGCAGTTTTAAAAAGCACGGTGGACGTTCCACAAAAATCTGTTTAAGGGCATGAGTTTAAAGTACATAAACATGTATTTTAGTGTGCCATTCCCTTTGAATGTCATTGTGAAAATGTAGTGAGGTGTGGTATAATTCAATGAGATGGTGAGTTGTATTGCTGATTCCCAAATCTAATGTGTCGTTTGATTGTAAGGAACGTTACCCAAGGGACTAACAGCCCTACCTGAGCCTAGCACAGTGGCTTTAAATTATCTTTTATGAGATTAATCTGTGAATAAAACTAACCACGAGTTAGAGTAGCTCAACTATAATACTCACAGACTCATCCACTGTCTTGTGAGTGCTCTTTGGCTAATGCCTCACAGACTACTTCTCTTCTGGCTTGCTCCTAAGGACTTTTAGAGTAAGAACTGCATTCACCGGGAGTAGCCAGGGTTCTGGCTGCCCATATACAATGTAAAGGAAAAGCAGAGGTATTCTGCACACAGTCAGAAACTGTCCTCCCCCTACCCAAGGCACATCATTCACTACCTTAATTCTATAAGTCTTAGCAAGAACTACCACTGTGTTGTCTCCCACGCAGAGATGGTTGCAATGTCCTAAAAGCATCAATTTAGATGGTAGCCCTGTGCCCAGAAAACTTGAGGTCCTGAAACCGCCTTTATTGAAAACAGTAGATAGTTCTGTAAGTGCCAACCCCGTAATATATAGTCACATGGAACAGCATGACAGGGTAATTCCAGTCTGTAGGAAGGAAAGCAGTTTGTCTCAAGCTGTGCTCTGCCTGCAAGTCCGAGTACTGTCGAACATTGTTTTAGGGAAGTTCTCCTAAAGGTTGGTGGAGATGCGGATGCGTGACAAATGGATTTGGCTTCATTAATCCTCTGGCTAAAGGTCCTACGTTGCATATGCAGCAATAGCCACTATTACAGCGTATGAATTGTCGTAGCAGAAAGGGAGGAGCTGGCAGGACGTACAGACACCAGGCAAGGACTGCATTCCTGCATTCCCAGTGGCGCGCTCTGGCAGATCTCTGTGCTCCAGTGTTTCAGCTTTCAAAAGGAGCTTTTGGAAAAAGGCTATGGAATAGCCACTCAGTTTCCACTTGACAGAAAGCAGCAGTTCAGACCCACTAACTGTAGATTCTTTTTAGAGAACAACCCTAGAAATGAATCAGTGAAAGGCGTAGCACAAAATAGGCTGCTGTTTCAACTGGCAACTGCAGAATACGCTTGTGTTGGGCTATTTCTGTCTGTCTTGTTCAAGAATAATTTCCATCATTTTGAATAATTTTTCCAAGTAACACAATCTGGTTTCATTTTCTAGCACTGATGGAGGAGAAACCTGTATTTAAATCTTGTAAACGGTCATCGGTAACTAGGTGAACCAGTAACAGAGCTAAATAAATATGCCAGGTACCCAAATGAGCTTGCTACCTACCCCAAAGTGCTGGAAGAAAAAAATAATTCTGATTAGTTTTTTTGAATGGCAAAATTCCAACGCCAGCAATAAAGGCAGGCCCTATGTACTCTGGAGCAGACATACTCCTTTAGCATAGAACAAAGTGAACTCTGCAGCAACGATGACTATAGCCAGCTATGGGAGGGCTGATCTGCCAAGGAATAAACACTCACCCAATAGTCTACTGCAGTGATTTTTCAATATTTTGTTTCATTTTGCAGATTACTTAACTTTTCTTCAGCTGAGCACGCTTATATAGTAAATTTAAGCTTATAGATAATTGACTGGATTTTCTTAGATACCTTTTTCACTGACATCTTGGAAAAAGTTCATGGGCTGCTCTAGTCTGGGTATGTCCACCCAGGTCTTACTGATCTAGGCTGAGTGCTAAACTGCACTACCTAGGAAATAAACCTCTGTGGAGAGCTGGGATTTTTTTTACTCTATAGAGAGCTGGTACAAGTGCTATATAGCACGAGCGGTGGTGCATAACCTCTCTGTAAACATCTGAGTTTCATCCAATACAAGTGGGAAAGGGAATGCTTTACGGTTTAGTGGATTTTCTTGTTTGGCATTTTTGTTTTTAATTAATCTGTCTTTATTCCCCTGCTAATAAATTAGGTCATGGAGTTACATCTATCTCCTTGCATAACTTGAACAGTGTAGGCGCTACCATGGATGTCAATGTTCTCTGTGCTGCACTGTTTTCTGCAGGTTTTTTAACACAGTCATTATCAAAGAATGAACAATACAAATATAAATGAGCCATCAGAAGTTATAAGCTTTGAAGCTCTGTATAACAACTGGTCCTAAATAAAAGCAAGAACTTAAGCATCACCAGCAGCAGTTATAGGGACAAGAAAGAAACCTTTCATGTAGCGAGCACCTACAGAGAGACTCCTACTGATCCACCACCACATGAAAGGATACCAAAGAGAAGACGTGTGAGACTTCAGCTGTACAAGGTTAATAGATTATCTACTTGAATCACGGAAAAACAGAAGAAAGAACACAGGACACTGAGAAGTTAAAAAAAACAAGTCAGCCTGATTTAATTGGAAAGCATCACTCGGCTGGCTTCTTTAGTAATTGTTGGAAGCCATCCCAACTCTTCATATATTTAGAAGTGATATAATCCAACTCATAAATAATTTCTTAATAAGCAACAGTTCTCCCAAAGTATGTGATTTAATCCTGCAGACCATGTGAGAAATAGGGCTGTTCCCTTCGTTCTTCATACATTTAGAACATTTTATGACAACCATAATTTTTCCATTGTATATTTTAGAAGTAGGGTATCCCAATAAAGGCATTTGGTATCCTATGAAGTAACAAAGGCTTTGGACAGTAGGTAATAACAAATGCTGAAACAATTATTACTGTCAGTCCTATGGTGTCACAGAGATGAAATTACAATGTCATTAGGGAAATCTACATAAGTGTATGCAAGATTAGACCTGATTAAAAGGCAGTCTTTACACTGCTGAAAGATTAGCACAATCTAGTGGTGCTGTGTTGTCATTAGGAATGAAAAATTTCCTGAGAAAATTTCCTGAGAAAATATATGTGTGTATGTACGTATTTATGCATATATATACACACAGTTTTTTGGTGGGTTTTTTTGTTTGGTTGGTTTGGTTTTGCTTGGTTTTTTTTTCCAAAAGGACACTGACTCTACAAGACCAAGGTCAATATCAGCTCTGTAAGTTTGAAGAGGAGCAGAGAGCTGGATTCCCCATTGCACAACAGGAACAACTCACTTTTTCAGCCAAAATGATGCAGTAAAGCTAATGCAAATGGCAGACACAGGAAGAAAAGGCTGTCTGACAACTTGGGAGATTGACAGGAAATCATATGGAATTTTATAAAAAATACATGCATTTCCAACAATATTTCAACCAGTCAATGTTTTCCATCAAAATAGCTTAATAAGAACATTTCCAGCTTATATTAATGCTAGGGATAGCCCAGAATTCATGAATTTCCCTGTTCTCAATTGCATAAGTAGACACAGCCATAATATTTGTCCAGTCTTAAGTCTCTATAGGTCCAGAGTGATTATTGTTCTTCAGTCAACCTATTAAAAATAAATGTGATGAGGGGAGCGCTCCCTCCCTTGGTATAGAACTGTACCGGTTTATCAGTGCAGGTGGAACTGTGCCAGCGTACACCAGAGGATTTAGCTTCTTATTTTAAAGAAGAGCAAATAGTTTCAGAGGCTGGATCTGTACCTTGGGACAGGAAATATAGGAAAGACCACAAATTCTTCTTGATTCAGGGGTTATGTTTTTGTATGACTTCAGTGCAAATTTCAGCAACGCTCTGACTCATCTTTGGGGTATTATTCAATACGGCTATTAAACATTAGATTGCATGGGCAAGGTTACCTTAGCGCAGGCAAAAATTTAGGACACATTCAGAAAGATAGGAGAGAGGAAGGGAAAAAAAAAATCAAGATTTTTAAAATTCAATTTCACACTAAGGCCTGTTCATTTTACTCAGAACATACCCTATAAAATGACAAAGCTATTTACATTAATGAGTTTAAGCAGGGCTTGGCTGTGAAATCCCTGGCTGTTAAAGAAGCGTGTTTTGATTAGTTTCAACTTGCTTTGGGTTTAAAAAAAGTAACAAATAGTGCTGAAAATCAGCGAGGTGCCAAGGCTGGCAAGCGGGATTCCCCCGAGCCGCCAGCCATTCTAATCAGGGTACCGCTGAAAAGCGCTGTTTTGAGAGCTGTTCTCTGGCAATGGAGAAAGAAACGGCTTTTCATTCATTTTCTTCCCACTTCAGTGGGTTAGTCAGGACTAACCGAGTAGAAAAGGCTCATTATTGTACCTGTTCAAAGGATAAGCATTTTATATTTTTACGTGGAGGTGGCTTTGCTGGTGTTACTAACCTCTTGCAGTTAGTTAGGACTTCAAAAGCCTTACTTTGCTCCACTTACCACTTAGATCATTCAGTTAATTTCTGTACATCTCAATTAGGGAAAGCAAACCAAACAGCTTTACTCTCTGGAACTCATTCATTAACAGTGTGCTGCAATGTAATGTTGCAAATTCTGCGAGGAATCAGAGGAAACTTCTTCCACTGAATCATTTAAAGGCTCCATGTAAACATGTCTGTTACCATAAAATTTAGCTAAGCTTTTTCCCCTCCCCAAGTAAACATTAAGTCTGAAACATTAAGCCAACAGTGGCCTTCTTAAGTTGCAAGTCCAAAAATACAGCAAAAGGCAGCAATTAGAACTAACTGACACTTTGGGAATTGTTGTAATTACAGAACACTTGTGCTGGAAAATACCACGCTCTACATGGCACGAGAAGGAAAAATGTAGTTGTGGAAGGGAAGCAATGACCCTTCCGAATTCAGTGTTTTACTGCTGTGTTATCCCGAGGGTTGCATCTATGAGTCTATTTCCCATGCTAACGTTTCTGTGCGGCTTACTTACCAGAGAAACAAATGGCTCCTTTGCTGTGTCAGTGCTCCAGAGGTACAAAAGTGCAGAGAATGCCCCATTTGTTAGATTTTGTGCAGGCGTTGTATCTTATCTGAGGAAGCCAAGAAAGCGGTGCTTAAAGGACATAATCCTGCCCTGCACTTATCTGCTAAACAATTACCCAAAGCAGTCCCTAGCCACATTAATTTTCCTTGGCCCCTAGCGTGACAGCACAACTCATTCCTATGGCAAGAAGAGTCGAAGCCGGAGGGTCATAACTGTAGTCCTGTGTTTAATGGACAGTTTCCACCTCGGCATCGTTGCTGCTAGCGTACTGAGCAGCACACAGACAAACCTATTCTGAAGCAGGGAGGAGACCAGGGGCGTGTTTGTGTGTCTACTGAATGATTGCTATAAAACAAGATACCTGAAAGAACATTATTTTGTAGAAATGAGGGAGGAAGGAAAAGTCCGTTTAGCTTGCACCTTTGCCACTAAAGAAAACAAACCAGGTATTTTTTGCAAAGGGGATGAACAAAACAGGAGATGCTGCTATTAATGCAACACAAACTGGCTATTAAACAACAAAGAGCAAGCTAATGCATTGTGTGTTGTTCAGCACGCTCTATCTAATCTTTCCTCACCCAAGTAGAGACGTGTTGTAGATTTTCCAGGTCAAATGACTACCTAGGTATTCCTACAATCAACTGGGAAAATAAATAAAATCAAAATTCACGCCCAGGAGAATACTGAATTTCACAGAAATATACCTTTACCATTTAGACCATACTAAGACATTATCAGAGGTCTAAACTGGTTTTGGCATGGGTTTTTATTTGAAGAGGAAGGTCCATTTTTCTTGTATAACAACGAAAAGGGAAAAGATTACACAAGCAGGACTTGAAGAACAGAGTGTGATTATAGTTGCCTGTATTTAACCAAAACACATTAACTAGCATATGTGATAAGAATGACAGCCAAAAAATAACATAGAACTAAGAGTTCCAGAGATCTTATAAACCATGAGAGCTTGGTAGAATTAGCCTATAATATTTCAAAACTTTGGGGTTTTTTAATCATCCACTGCACACGTTTCTCCATTCCTATCTCTGAAGCTGTTTTTTCATTTACTGCTTTGGTGACCTGTGCCTTTGGTCTCTTTACTTCTGAAGCTAAAGCAAAGATAATGCTACTAAAAGTCACTCCTAAATCTAGCCAGGGACACAAGTAATTTATATTCCCATATTCCAGATGAATTGCATAATTATTTTATGAAAACAAAGAAGGAGGAATGAGGCAAGAACAGACACAGTAAGATTTCAGCTTGTTCTCTGCTTGAGAAGTTGTCATAGTGAAAAGTAAACATAACTAAAAGAAGTCAGAAAATAGTCCTTCTCTGCATTTACTGATCCAGTCCTCAGTCTGGAGGATGAGAGCCTGAGTATGACAAAGACATACTTTTTGTATTTGCGACATTAATTCAGGCAGTAGTCACCGTGCGATGCATGGTTTTCCTCTGGTAGCTGTGGGAAATTGGAATGGTAACACCAGGTATCCTGTACAGAGACAATATAGTCTGAGAAACATGATGCAGGGAATCTCAAAAAATAAGGTTGATTGGAATACGTCCCCTTTAAATAGCAAGTTCCCTGTAAAAGAGTTAGGGAAGAGCACCTGCTGGATATTAAATCAGCCTTGATGAGAAACGGTTGGAGACAAACCTGAATACATCATGGAAAGTAGGGGAGCGTCTTTGGAAAAAATAATCTCCTTGTCATCATATACATCATAACTTTACATGTCCAGTTTAGGCCATTATCACTGGTATCAGTAAACACTTTCTTTCATGAAACACTGAATATAGCAAAAGAATTCTGATGTATGCAAAAGGAGGTAGACTCGTGTTCTAAATGTCCTTGTTCCTGTGCAACCTTAGGATCTACAGGTATTTCAGAGGCAGATCCTCATACAGCAAATGCTCCTCCACACGGCAGCATTTTCTTTACCTTTGTAAAGAAAATAAGAACAAATATTTTGTTTGAACATTTTGTTTTCTATAGTGTATCTAAGCAGTTATCTAACTTTATCTTACCACATCATCTTGGCCATTTATTTCAATTTTTATAAAGTTCTCTTTAAAAAGAAAATAAAGGACAGAGCTGCCTCCAAATGCATATAGTTTCATTGATTCTTCTGTCCATACATAGGTATTGGATAATATTTGCTTTTTAAAAACAAAGATCTTCTATATGTAAATGTAAAATAAGTAATTAAATGACAGTAGAAATCGTCATTACATGGCATATCCAAATTCAGACATTCAGGTGTATGTTTTTTAAATATTGAAATATGCCACATTGCTTTTATGGTGTTGGTCTGGTTTTTATTCTGGAATAAAGCAGATAGCTGTAAAATTGTCAAGCACCTCTAGAATTTTACAGACCATATCCATCACAATGTTAATGAGATTTATCAGCTTCCATTTGACCAGTTTACAAAGCAGTATAATTATTACAACTATCTAGATTAAGAAAATCAGTGCTGCCCTGAATAAATTCTTGTGGCGTATCATCACATTTATAGACTTGTGTTTATAGCATTTTAATATTCTCAGTTAACCAAAAGTCACTAGATACAAATCTCTCTTCCAGTTACTGTCTTAGGATGTATCTTCTATGTGAGTTCCAGGAAGAAAAAGCATCAGCCAACTCTGAGCAGGAATATGGGACCAAAACATAGGCAGTGACAGCTGACTACTTTTTTTTTTTTTTTTCTTTTAACCCACTGTCTCTATTTGTCAGAAATCTTGCAAGCTGTAACGCACTGCTTGGATTTCTGTGCAGTCTCTCACTATATAAAAGACAGGGTTCTGGCATTTGGAGTTTTATTTCTTTGATAAAAGCTTTCCACAAGCGATTTCTGTGCATATTAAAGTCAGATAAGTGTCAACTGATGCAACGTTACGCTAGCACCGCTGGGCTGCACTTCATGAGAGTTCACATAGTGGGAAGCCGGTCTGAGAGGCTCACTGGGGTGCCCATTTGCTGTAAGAAAATGCCATTTTATCCTGCGCGTTTTTTGCAGAGAGACAGTTGTTAAGCATGCTGGAAGGGTAAAGCAGCGTGGAAAGCTTCTACATGTGTTTTCTCTGTGAGCATGAGAGTATTTAATATTGGAGGAGAGAATATGGAAAAGCAGCAAGTGGTAAATCATCTTTAGGCTTGAAGAAAGGAGAGTCAGAGAGCTGACCGATGGGGAGATGCTGGTAGCATCACTCCTACAACAAATCCCGAGAGAGGATACAGAACCTGTAACTAGGGAGGGCCCAGTGCTGCCAGAAGCAGCAGAAATGCAGGTGAGGAAGTTCACCCCAAAGGCAAAGGCAGGCCTGAATATTTAGCACTATGCCAAGGGGTCCTCAGCAACACCATCAGGCCCAGAGGAAGAGAACGGATTGCTGCAAAAGAAACTATTTGAATAGACTTGGGGGGGAAGGAAAAAAGAAAAAAAAAGCATGCCAGCTCTTGAGTTTGGCAGCAAAAATGGCTCCACTAAGGTGAGGTCAGCTGAGTTACATTTCTGCTCAGTTATTTGCCAAGGGAAGCTTCAAATATATCGTAGTGTAGGGCTTAACAGCATAACACTAGCAGCTCAAATTCGCTTTAATTAAAATGAAATAGGGATAAACAAAAGGGCTCCTCTTTCCAGACCTTTCATGTTGAATATGTAATGTGCTATGTCTCTATGGGGAGGACTGCAAACTTTCTCTCTTTTGGCTCAAATCAGTCTTGGAATTTTCATTAAATTAATAATGACTGCTAGTAAGAGTTAAATTATTTATTTTAGGGTACCATTCAACTTGATGATAGAATTTATTTAAATGTTCCTGCTAAGTTTATTCCCTATGAGTAATATAGCAATACCTATATTCAGAGCACAAACACTGGATTATTTTTTTCTAGGCTTTGTGGTGCAAACCCATAGGAAACTCTTGAGATTATTTTGGTATATGAAATAATAGTAATGAATGACAGGTATACAGTCATTCCTTTTTCAGGCTACAGTCTCCATTTAAAAGCATACGAATGTATCATTTGATTGAAGGCTCTCTGTGGCAGTGATTGCTTTCTGCTCATTGTTTATGTAATTAGAACGCACGAGCATAGTAGTCTTATTTCTCTAGACAAGCATATGATAGGATTGTTAGACCCTCCTGCTAAAGGGCATCGGACCAGTTATCAGAGTTGGGGTCCAAGTGGTCTGGCCCGTCCTTACCTGACAAAGTCCTCTCTGGTGGGTTGCCCGTACACAGCAGTACAGACCAGAACCGTTCAAGTCCCTCTTCAAGAAAGGAATTAACGTTTTTCTTCATTGTAGAAAAAGTTGAATTGGAAACATGGGCAGAATCCAGTTTGTTCCTACGGGACTGGTGACAGCTGAGCAAGAAGTAGGTTTTGTCACACTTCTTCAGGCAGAAAGAGTGCTGAACCCAGCAGAGCCTTAGCGCAGGTCTGAGAAATGCAAGATTAGGTCTCTAGGAAAGAAGGACTTCCCAAGTCCTAAAAAGCAGTAAGAGGAAACTAAGCAGTATTTCCCCTCAGGTGATTGCTAGACTACCTGAGGAAGCTCCACAGGGTGTTCACTCTGGATATCATGTCAAACTCAGGAGAGATCATATGGGTCTAAACTCACCTTTGGAAATTTTCTTGATCACCCTTGAGAAGCTGCCTATGCATAAAATGGCTCCTTCAGCATGCCAGTGGCTCTGTTTCTTCAGCATGTACCACAGACACTCTAAAAAATTCATGCTCGAGATTAAGAAATAGCAAAATTGACCAAATTACCTTCAGAAGTAGCAGTTGTTTTGGTGGAACGAATTATTGTTCCTAGGTACAATTTTTATTTTTTAGCACATCTATGGAATTGTCTATTATTCTATTACCGTTAACCAGATATAAAGGCAGCAGTTTGCTGGCATCTGAAACAGCGAGGTGATAACAGCACGTGGGCTGTGCTACATTTCTTTCTCTAAATATCAGGCTGGGCCTGGTTCAGTTCATGTGGAGGCTGTCTCTCTCTAGAGACTGTTGTGGCTGCTGTATTCAGAGGTAACATTCCTGCATTATCCTGGATATTCAGCTGGATGCTTTCAGTACATGTGTAGGTATCAGCACAAATAAACTCAGTACATATGTACTCATAGGTTGCACGGAATTGAAACCTCACGAGGGATGGCACATTCTGCTTATCTGCGTTTATCATTGAGGCTTGTCCTCACAGAGTTTTCTTCAGGTAACATAAAGGCAGTGATTTTTTTATTTTTCCTCTGTAAATTGAATCCTGACTCCATATAGCTGCAATATCATATAATGAGGATACGTACATACATACTAAAAAAACCACAACACATTGCTGTTACTCACATGCCTCAGAATAATGAAACAGGCCTCTTAAGAACTGTCGTGACCATTTCAGTGCTTTTCCAGCATCTTTTCCATTTCTGCTCTCCCGAAATAAACAGTTGCACTTAGAGTGAACTTCTACACCATGGGTGGTTACAGCTACTGCTGTTAAACTGTTATTAGAGGCTCCCTGATGACAGAGAAAGCATCCCTGTTATCAGAACATTCCTCCTGGCAGGATATGTTTTGCAATATGTATACACACAATGAACAAGATAAAAGTACGAAAGCAGATTATCTTCATTAGCATTTATACTCTATAGAAGCTTTGACTGTAAGGTATTATTTATGCTACTCGGGTCAGTTACATCGCTGCGAAAGTATTGACACCATGCTTAGCACTTTAGTTTAAACCTGAAACAATCATTTGTCGTCTAGTTTCTCCTCCCTTTTTTCCGGTATAACCTCAGGATTTTTTCTTTCAATAGTGTAAGACAGCAAGACACTGTACCTCTTGGCATATAGTATTCATGCAGATCTTGAATCAAGGAGGAACAGAACTGCCCTGCAAATCCACCTTACCGAGTTTTGTATCCTTCCACAGGAAAGAATCTTTGGCTCTTACTGTAAGGCTCAGCTTATATTTTCATTAGGCTATACTAAGGTTTTCATGGTTTAAAAATTATTCCTTTTTAGTAAAGAAAACACTGGGTAAACGGTGGTCATTCTTTACGACAGGATTACAGAGAACAAGTGTGGAGAATACAGCAGGTGGCGTAGTTCATGTGGGAGGGATAGATACCTAGTAGTCTGTGTCTTTTTTTTCACATGGATGGAAGCCATCACATATTCCATTCTTAGTGTTTGTGCATCTTGATCAGATGCTTGACCTAACACTGCAGATGAGCAGCACAGAGCACATCACCCAAAGGATATATTAAAGTCCAAATCAGCCTTCATCTTAAAGGAAAACAGGGTTATAGATCACATCTGAGGCATGAGGCAACATGTGCTTTCTTGCTACCAATAAATCCCCAGTCAGGTGCACAAAAACTTGTAAGAGATGGAGAGCATGATGAATCCCAGCTGCACTGACCAGCATTAATTTTTCCTTTGGTCAGGAGTTTTCCATTTAGAATCTGGGTTGGCCATCTCCCCAGCAGCTAATCCTTCTCTAGAGGCAGGGGGGAAGGAAAAAAAAAAAAAGAAAAGAGAAGAAAAAAGTCAAGGATTCCACACAGCCTAATATTCTGCAACTGTAAAAGTCTTTCTTTTTTTTTTAAATAACCAGGCACACAGTAGAGCATTGTTTAAAATAATAAGTAAATAGAGACTCTTCTAGTTTTGTTACCATCTTTTGGGAACAACAGTAAACAGGCATAAGCAGGCTCTCTTTTTCTTTTTAAGTATTCATGTCTTTTGCCTTTTCAGTTTCAGCTTTGCTGTTGTTAAGAAATACTTTTCTAGTACTTTCAGACTGAAAACAAGACACTGATTTCACCCTGGATCAACAATATTGGCGCGTTCAGTTTAGAGTTTTCTTGTAAAGGTATGCAGAGCGCCAGTGTTTGTGCGTGGGCAGCTATTTCAGCATAGCACGTGCTTTATCTGTTCTCTGTTGAAGAAGGGAAAAAATCCCTGAACTACAAGGAAAAAGAATTTACTCAGTTGCTTGTCAGCCAGGATAAGAAGATGACATTTAAAAAAATTTATTTTTTTTAAACTTGTAACACCACTGGTTCATTTATAACTATACCATCGGACTAACTCATTGAAGATGGATTCTACGATATCAGTTCTGATGGTTATAATCAAACAGCAAACAGGTTTTGTTTCAGCAAGGCCATAGCTGGATTGTCTGTTAGAAGTCTCTAAAGAAATCTTTAAACTTTTAGTGGGGGAAAAGAAAAATTCTTCAAATGAGTTAAAAGAAACCAGAGCAGGCACCATTCAGACACTGATACTATCAGCAGCTCTTGCTCAGAAGGGGAGGATGCCCTCAGGTCTTTTATGGACTTGCACAAGCAACATTCCCATCTGGTTTTGTGTCCCTGTTGTAAAGCTGCAGCACAAAGCATCAGCTATTTAGAGCTGGGTGAAACAAAACTCTCTGCTTCGCATGGCAATGACATTCTCCCTGCCGTGTTTGTGCGGGCAGAGCCTGGACCTGTGTCCTGTAACCTATCATGGTAAGCCAAGTGTAGTAGTTTAAAACCCGGGTGAGAAAAGCTGGTACCCTCTCCAGCCTGCAGCGGGGCACAGAGCAGAACGCAGCGCGTGGCCGCCTGCCGAGGCACCGCGCGCTGGGGCAGAAGGGCACCAGGCGAAGAGAGCAAGGGATGCTCTGCAGCCAGGAGGCGGAAGGAGGGCCGCTAGTACGGCGAGGGGTGAATTAATTGGGAGTATTTTCTTTACCCCAAAAGACTTTACAAGTTGCAATAACTCTTCCAGATTTTTTGTAGTCCTTTTTTCCCTCCCGAATATTCTCAGACTAGGAATTAAAATTTTGGACTGCACTTAGTGATGCATTAGATGCCTTTACAAATCTAGGCCTTCGCATTCATGTAGGAAATCAAAACTGTTATAAATACACAGACGTAGGTAGCACCCACATACCTTGTAAGTAATGATGCCGTGACATACAAAATATTATAACTAGGCATGACTCAAGGTGAGGGTTCAGAAGACTATTTCTGTAGTAATTGACTTACACACCTGCGGAGTCTCTTCTATCAAGAGCTTTGGTCTGGGTTTTTTGTTAGTTTGTGTTTTGTTTTGTTGTTTGGGGGGGGTTGTTTGGTTGGTTGGTTTGGGGTTTTTTGGTTTTTTGTTTAAGAACATTAATCAGTCACAGGATAAGCCGCACTTTAAACTTCCTTACACCCCTGTCAAGCCTTCATGTTGCAGCAGGTTTGGCATCCTTTGTTTTCCTCAGTGATAGTCACATCATGGATCTACGGTTCCAGCTGTATTATAGCCATAGCTGTCCCTATTTGTTGACTGCCAAACAGCAGGTTCAAACGTGTTATAACCTGTAAGCCCTCATCTTCCACAGCCCTGTGACTAGTAGCTGAATTGTAAGCACTAACCGGCATCTTCAAAGTACTTTTTTCTTTTAATTAATTGACTCTCCAAAAGAACATAACGAGCAAAGAATAAAAATGAGACAATAAATAGCCTATGCATAAGGTTAATTGAACTCTCTTTTCTTAGTAGTTTTAAATATGTTGTGATCAGTCTAGAGTGTCTGCTCCTGACTTGGGAGAGTTAACTGCTATCAGACTCTTCTTGCCACTGTTGTCCTCTTCATCTTCCCCTCGTTTGACTTTCTTCTCTAGTTTAGACAGGGTTTGGACGCATGGCTGGAGTTAATTGGGAAAATTAACAGCTCCTCTGGTATTGTATTTAGGGACCCACAGTATGTTTTTCCAGATGTACCTGGTCTCTGCCATTGTTTTATTTCCCTCCTATCCATCACCTTCTTAATTCAAAACCTAGTGGCCGAGCAAGAAAATATCAAGGTAGTAAAACAATAGCACATGGTGTTCATAAAAAATATCTCCCTCATTTGCCAGATACGCAGATGCCATTAACTTAAATCAATTCCAAGCTTAAACAGGCTGCCTTTCCCCCCCACCCCCCCTACTTCCCTTGGCCTCTTCTCATTTACACCCACACTGTTCAGTTACCCCTACCCGTCTGGCACTTGCACTGTGTCAGTGTCCCCAAAGCATTTCAAGCAAAGAAGGCTAAGTAGTATTGTCAGTGGGTTTTTTGTTTTTAAAAAGCAAAACGAAAACACACAACAAGAGTGAATTGCAGTTTTGCTTCCAGTCACTCCCCCTCCGTGGGACAAGGTGGGCTATTTTGGGTGTATCTGAGCAGCGTGCTGGATGATGGTGAAGAGAACCGTACGCTCTGCAGAGATCCTGGTGCAGTTCTGCCGGGACGCGGTGCCGGAGCTGCCAGCCCCCATCCTCTCCCTCTGGATGTGGCAGAGCTCAGCCCAGCGCAGCTGGGGAGCCCACTGGCTCAGCAGCAGCTTGACACCTTCTGCAGGTGCAGCCTGTTGTGTGTTTTTTGAAAGTTTATTCACCTTGACCTGGTTTAGCAGAAATACGTTTTCACCCGTTTTTCTTTCAGCCTCAGATTAAGCTACAGAGAAATGCCACCTTGGAGTTTCACAGCATCTTCAGACCAGCTATCCTCAGGGTCCCAATTGCTTGCTTTCTCATGGAATTTTGTACATCCCTAGAGCGTAGACGTGGTTATTTTTCATGCCATTCTTAATATATTAGAGTCAAAAATAGAATTACTCTATGTAAAAGGCAAGGACGTTATATCTCTGGAGAAAGAGCAGTGTACTGCAACAACAAGCAATTTCAAGGCACAAAAATAAACCCTCAGAATTTTCTTCCTGAGGGGATGAGAAATGGGGGGGGTGGGGAGGGTGGAGCAGAAATCAGTGAACCAGTACCCAATAGCCTGTTCCTGAGCTGTACTTCATCTGTTTAAAGCACGCATATTGCACGGAGGCCTTGTTTAATATTTAGGGCTGATATTGCCAGGCCTTGCTTTACTAGCAGCATGTTATTGTGGTCCTACTGGGAACGATTGGCTCCTGCATGCTAAAGAGACTTCTGTGGGAGGAATAGAAAGCATTTGAGCTACAGAAGCACAGAGAAATCTGCACCTCCTGTTAACCAAGAGCGACGACTGTGGCAAGCCCAGAAGCCCAAGCACCAAGCCCAGAAAAGCACAGGTACCTCCATAGCCCTTCTCTTTCCCTCACCCTGCCAGAGGAGGGTATGAAAGAATACACGGGAAAGCTCATGCATCCCCATCAAGCATCCAAGTCATTCATGAAATTGCACTCAACTCCCCCCGGATCCGACACTCCCCCAGTGTCACAGTGCTCAAACATTCAAACATTAGAAGAAGGGCATAGCTGCTCCCAGGCACCAAATCCCCCATCTGTGCCAGGCAAACGTAGCCAGAGGTTGAACCAGGAGATTTGCTTCTGGGCCAGTGCAAGTGAATACTGAAGCACAGATATAACAGGTGGAAAGCACCTGCCACAGAGCTGTACGCTGTCTGTCCGGGCTCTGTTTTCTCTCTGTGTAGTTTGGGGGGGTTTTGTTTGTTTTAAAGAGGCAAGGGGAGAGATTAAGTTGTTACTGCATTCCTGGAGCAAGAACGATTGTATGTACTGAAAACAGAAAGCCTCGGCAGCTTTTAAGTGAGGCGATTCTAGCTGCCAGCTTCCAGGATGCGTAGCTGTATCCCCCGTGCTTAGATAACACAGGCTGGATTTTCTATTATTCAGTGCTTGCATTTTTTTTTTTCTCTGCAAGTTTTTGCTCAAACCAGAATCTACCATTTTGGAAACGGATCATAAAGTAACACTGCAAGCAAGTTCTACAGATCATCTACAAAAAGAAGTTGCTACAATAATTGCATCTGGATAAAAACAGGGTGGCTGCAAGACCTTGAAAGGTTTCTCATGGCTTACCAGAGTCTCAGTGGCAAATACTACTTTGGCAAGAAAATCCTTTCTTTTCTAGATAATTGTTACTTTTGTGTGGAAGAATGTGATAGTTGAGTCTTTTTAAAGAAGCCTATGAGGCTTTTTTCCTTAACAAGATAATTGGTTTATCATTCATTTTATGTCTCATGCTCCCCCAGAGACTCTTGTCCCATCTAAGCAATAAACAGTTCCTTAGCACATACCGAAGAACTCGTTACTGTCCTGTTGTGAAAATTACATGGCCAGACATTAAAACAAGCATAATTTTCCGATAGAGATAATAATTATTTGTCTAATTAGACATTTTTGCTACAGAGTCACCATGATACATTATTTTTAAATGCAGTATCTTTAAAAGGAAGGTGTGAGAAATGTGATAATTGTGGAGAAGACAAAGGAGATTAAACACAAAATGTTTCACAGATTGAAGTTAAACTCTTCAACCGTTAGTGCCCAGGATTTGCTACATAGCATATATTGCAGGGGGGAGAAATCACTGACAGTTTGAAGGCCAAAAAAATCCTAACCGATTCAAGATGTCCCCTATTGCCACCAAAGCGCTCTCTGCTAGGTTTTGTGAGCTATTCATGCTTACCTAAGACCCTGCTGTAGTATTTTGGATATG
Organism: Mycteria americana; assembly: GCF_035582795.1. Taxonomy (NCBI): domain Eukaryota; kingdom Metazoa; phylum Chordata; class Aves; order Ciconiiformes; family Ciconiidae; genus Mycteria; species Mycteria americana. The sequence goes on along the minus strand of NC_134370.1, from coordinate 57,425,324 downwards.
TCAGCATGCTTCTCCACTCTAAAAGACTTTTTTTGACCAAAGCTAGCATTTGAAGAAAAAACCACTAATATAATCACAAATACCTGACTCAAAATACAGGAACAGGATCAATAGGTCATTGCAACAGGTAGTAACCAATCCTCCTGCACTCCCATTCCATAAAGATCAGCCCAGGGACCGTCTTGGTCTGTTATGGCTCGATCTATTGCAAATACCTCCCTTGTCAAACCTTTGCTCTCAGTGTGCGAGTGTTTTGTCTTGCAGTGCCAGCCATAGGTAAAGCAGCATTTTCTGGGGTAGGGATGTTCAGTCTTTTCAATGTATTTTGCACTTGCTATCAACATAATGAGCTGACATTGAAAGACTTTAAGCCTGTTTATAAAATACAGTGGTCAGTTTATCAAAACCTCTTTTAGTTGTATAGTAAAGCTTAAAAAACCCAAACACCACAGTATTTTACTATCACTCCTGGCAGACAGACTTGCTCGTTTCTGTAACACCTGAGCACTTCCAGATAGGAGCAAAGCCTTGTTTGTCCCCTGTGGGTGTACCTCGGGGTGCTGTGTAAGCAAGCTCTGCGTTGTTTACACCTGCCACCAATTGCCAAAAGTTAACCAGATGTGTTTGCTGCCTTGGCAGAGCTGCCCTGCACGCTACAAAATGGGTGGTGCAAAGTTAAAACGGAACACTTGAAAGTCACTCTTCAAAGATACCATTTTCTGTGCTTCAGCCTGGCTTAGGGTTTGGCTCCGATATAAGTTATCGGATTAAAAAAATTAAGAGCTTTCAGAGAGGTGACTTTGCTGCTTGCGTGTGCCAGGCTCGTACTTGGCAGGCTAGACCCGAGGGCCGGGTGTTAGCAAAGCAGTTGCTGTCTGGTACGTCCGTTTGATTTGTGGCGCAAGGACACGGCGCATGGAGATGGTCCTCAGTGAGCCCTTTTGTCAGGGAGTGGTTTCCTCTCACAAGCTGGATGCGAGTTTTCAGGATATGACTATGTTGTCTCATCTGTAATGTCAAATAGCAGCCATACAAAATCATAGCACCGTGTCAGCTGTGCCACATAATCAAGGGAGCTCTTGTGAAGGTTTCCACACCACGGGCCAGTTTCAGCCACAGGACAGTGCTGTTACCCAGACACAGCTTGCCAGCTACTGCTTTTAGACACAGGAGAATACAGCGGTGTAGTTCAATTCCCAGCCAGCTACTGGGGGTAGCCGGAGAAAAGCTTAGCCAGCCCCTTTCTTGGCAACTCCAGCAGAGCTGATGGAAACCACAGCTGAGCTCCTCTCCCCCTGGGTATCGTCTCTGGAGGCGTTACCGAGACGAGGACAACAGTTTAACTGCTCGTTCTGCATTGCTCCTCTTCTCTTCACAGAAGGGGCTCCCCAGCCTACCACCACCTCTGCCAGGTATTGAAAGGCATGCTCCAGTATGTAGCAGCAATATATTATTAATAAAGTAAACGCCAAATATAAGCCAGCTGCTGCAATAAGACTACCCTTAGGAATCTCCAGTCGCTAGATTCCCAGACAGTGCTTTTTTTGCAGCACAATTGCTGCTCGTATAAAGCACTGAAAAGAAAAACAGTCTTTTTTCTTTTTTCCATTCAAACATGATCCCTCTGTACAGGGCTGTTGCTGCCATTTCCAGCACGTCCAAGTTTTGCCTTCAGACGTTTCGATACTGGTACGTTCTCCCAGGATCATATAATTATCAGTCTGTAATCTCCTGTTCCACTACGGAAATGAGCAACCCTTTTATGATCATAGTAACAATTTAGAAGTGTTAAAAGTTTGAGTGCTGGGCCCCTGGTGCTTACACATGTTTAAATTGGCCCTCCCTGAAAGCTGATATATTCCATCTGGTCTATTGGATTTCTTGGCTTAAAGTTACTGGAAACACTGAATGTTTCTTCTGCAGTGATCCTGTAGCTGTCCAAGAGTAATACACACGCTTACAGCTAGCTCCCTGGCTGCTCGGTACTAAAATACTATAGGAGAAGTGCTTTTAGGGCACTTTTTTTTCCTGTATGCTTTTAGAGCTATTTTGAAATCTGAATTCTGCAGTTCACTTTTCCAACCAATCTTATAGCATGTAAGTGATACTTAAAGGATAAATAAAACACACAAGTTCGCAGCTCATTACCACTAAACATTTTGCCTGAATGCTGCAAATTAAGCAACTAGATGTTTTTGTTGTTTGTTTCTCTACATTCTCCTTTCCAAATCTGCACTAGCTTTTTCTTGTCCTTATAGCTTTACATAACAGCTTAATAAAACTCCCTGCTCTTATTTTCCTCAAAGGTTATTTATGCTTTCTTAGCTATTTATGTCAGGAAAAAGAGACATTACAGGTAACTGCAGGTTATAATGAAACAAGCTGCCAGCCCAGTAAACGATACATCAACACCAGTAGCAACGCTGGATTAACCATTCAGATAGCCACTGCTCATTGAACTCTCTGCAAGAGCTTTATGATACGGCTGCCTCATTCCCTCTCATTGCCATTCCCGGGCTCTCCAGGCTCAGGGGCATGTATGTCACTAGGTTAAAATACACAGATGCATTCAAACTGGGTCACACAAACCATTAAAACAGCACATTCCTACAACAATTTTCACAACCCAGCTATCTCATACTGTAGCACACTCTAAGAGTGTGCCTGTCCCTTGGCTTAGTCCACCTCCCACAAGCCCGAGCAACTGCTAGCGGCTGGAGGGATGCCCGCATTTGCAGCAGCATTGCTGACTCCTTAAAGCCTGTCTTGTGCTGCAGAGGCTGCGCTGCATTTGAAAATTGAGGATTCAGGAGTATTAAAAATATTTCAGCCTCTTCATCATCTTTACTTTCCTCTGTATTTCCCTCTTGTTCAGTTACGATTCAGCCCTTTACTTACAGTACAGCTGGAGTGCAGATGCAGGGACCTTTTCTGATTCCCATCACCTCCCGTTCCTGCCAGGCTGCAAGAGCCCACTGCAGTCCCGCAGCCTTTTCGTGTTTTTAGCTCAGTCCTTTAACTTTCAGCAGCTCAATTCACCTCTCCAGGATGCTCTCGAGCTAACTCAGTGCCCCCCACACGTGCATTGCTTGGCGGTGCCTTGAAAACACAGCCCACCACCAACTGCTGGGAGCTGGGGTTACGCTCCCAGTGTCAGTGGGAGACAAGGCCCACGGCTCCAAGTGTGATTCACTTCAGACCAGGTGAAGTCAATGGCTGAGGTCATTGACTAGCTAGTACAAGCTGCAGCACTACAGTAACAACTCCCAGCGTCAGACGTAACTCCACAGGTGTGACAAAACCAAAGAAATTGCTTTGCCTCCCTTCTCTCCAAGCAAGCCTGCTAATACAATTAAAAATGCACTGGGCAAACTCCGCAGAAACTCTGCACATTAACTCCTACTCTGTCCATTTTTACCTGCGAAGCAGCGCTCCCTCCAGAGCTCGCTTCAACACGCCTTTCAGCCCTTTGCTGGGGGAGAAAATATCCTGGCCGCAGAACTTTATTAAGGCTTTGACTAAGAAGCGGCCAACTGGGAGGGAAATGGATTCATGGGTTTGTTTCCACGTCTGCGTAATTGCTTTCAGAAAACGTTGACCATGCTCTCTCCTGGGCATAGTGGGAGCACGTTCTGGTTCACTGGTTCTGCCGTGTGTTTTGTACAGAGCGGCTGAATGGATATTTACATGAAAATAGTATTGCTGAGCATTTAGTTCCAATCATTTTGTACTTGGTACAGCCATCTGGAATCAAAATATTTCGAGAATATTACAGATGCTCTTGCATTTTAGTCTCAAAAACTCTTAAAATATAAACCTCTTACATCAACTCTCTAGAGTCGCCAAACTTTCTCCACACTTCTGTTATTAAGCAACTCTGTTATTAAGCAATCCTATTATTAAGGACTTAGTGGATGTGAGACATCTTTGTCATGTTCAGCACCGCGTGCCAGCAGCTGGGCCGCTGGTGGGGAGCGGTGTAGCACCCCGACCGCAGGACGGCCGGGCCCGGGGAGCCTCTGCCCTTCCTCCCGCCTGCAGCTGGGCGGGCACCACTCCCTCTCTGGGTATGACAGCGGTGGAAATACAGGCCTTGTTTGAAGGGTGGAAGATTGCTGTGGGATTAATCCTATCGCGTGGGGCTTTTTGAATAGCTTTTATCATACACAACTCTCTAGATGACAGAGAGAGAGAGGGGCAGAGAGCAGATCTGAAGGCAGAACTGCTCCTTACTTTAGTAAAAACTAAGACGTCAGACTTTCTATTATGGAAGCTAATCATTACCCAGCAAAGCAGTATGCTCGGAGGTTGGTTTTTCTTTTTTAGCTTCGGTGTAGTGTTCCTGAAAGCTAATAGCATCTATAATGTTGTTGCTGATTTGTTTGGCTGTATGAAAGAAAGCAGAAAATAGAATCGCTGTACGTTAAGAGGCAAAGATGATGTATTTTGTGTAATGAGCAATGTGCTGCAGTAAGAAAAGACTGCCACAGTAAACCTGCAGTCCCCATGAAAGCCTGAATTTAGTCACGTGGCTAACCACTTGTGATCTTTGAAAGGCAAGGCGTCACTTGGTGTCTGAGCACTATGTGATTTTGGAGGCAGGAATCCAATCAATCCAGTCTCTCTCACACCTTCCAGGATACATATGCTGTAAAACGGCGCACGCTCTGAATTTAAGCAAGTCGAGCGTACCCCTTGGCAAACAGCCCCCACGCCATTGCCTAGGCTGCGCAAATGGGCTGCTGACTGTTGTCTGCCTCATCCTCATGGCACACACGTTGTCCCACTCCACCAGCGGGCGCTCGGGCAGGTGGCCACCACGGGCTGAGGCTCTGCAGAGCGCCGATCCCAGCGGCCAGGCTGGCGGCTTGCTGGTGCAGCTGGGATGCACCAGTTGTCCTCCTCCCTGGGCTTCCAGCCGTTCCCTGACGTGGAGGGACTGCGGCAGCAGGCTACGGCTTCTGTATTTAACAAAGAGCACCACGGTATGCTACAGATGCACAAGCACTGCGCTTCCCCACTGGGACCTTGTCTGCTTGGTACAGTTGACTGGGAGAGACCACATGGCAGTCACGATAGTGAAGCCAATTACTAGCTATTACACATTTTACGATACACAGAGCAGCACAAATCACGGAAGAAGGCAGGGGAGAAGAGTGTGCACAAAGTATTTGGATCTGCCTGGTTTCTGAGGGCTCCGAGCACTCGTGGCTGGCACGGCTTAGGTGCTAGAGATGCCACAGTGAGACAGGCTGGAGAGACAGGAGCACGAAGTGGTGAAGGGGGCCACGGCAGGGACAGGAGGCATGAAACTGAGGTCCTGGTTTGAGCAGGAGCAAGAGAGCAAGAGGTATGAGAGGAAGAGGAGGATATAGCATGAGGGCCTGGTAAAGGAAATCCTGGAGGAAAGGGGAATACAGCTTCTAGAGGAAAGTTTAGCAACTCCAATGTAATAACAGATTATTTTATTTTGAGAAAGATGAGAAGGAGCTCAGTCTCATGCTGTTAAATAGCAGATCCCACACTTGGGACCTGCCATGGAAAAACGATCCAGCCTTATCATTCAGTTAAACTCAGCCTGACGCTCTCTGGCTGCACTGCCCATTTCATAGCTTGCACCTTTCACGAGGAGCTGTGTTACCATCATTTGAGGTACCAAACCCAGGGGTGCCGTGGGGGAAGAAACCCATCTTTGAAGATCGCACTCTGTTCGGTTTTGTGGATGAGGGCCAGGGCTTTGAATACAGGAACATATCCCGGAGCCACTTTTTTTTGTGCCAGACAAACCTCACTTCTGATAAGTTTATTAGAAGCTTTTATGTGCTAATTTAGCATTGAATTTTATCTCTCAGAAATCACATAGATGGGAGGGCAGCTGCATGCATGTATGTTTGAGAACGTGCTGGTGGTTGTGCTGGTCCTGGCTCTCCCACAGATGCGCTGGCGTAACAGAGACACAGGGCATGCCGTGGGGGACACCGTCCTTTGCTAGCCACCTTTCTGCACGCCACGACTGCAGGCTTTGCTTTGGCTACAGAATGGCAACGACTCTGCAAAGCTCTCTCCTGCAGCAGAGCTGAGCACGGCGGGAGCCAGCTGGGCTCTCCCCTGGTGAAAATGACACGGAGGCTAAAGTGTCATGAACGTTAGTAAAATCAACATTCTAAAAATCTACTGCAATTATTTTCAGTTATTGATCAAAACAGATACTGAACAACTGTGTCCACTTGATTAATAGCAAACACTTACTACAGAAACAGACACTAATATTAATCTTCCATTTTACTGTGTCAAATGCACATAATTATTCATCACGGATACTATTTATATATACCCACATACTGCTAAGTGAAAGAATGCTTTCATCCTGGTTTTATCATTTCTAGATTAAATCACAGTTTTTCTATTTCCTCCAGTCAGCAACTCAGCCCCACAATTTTCTCTCCAAATGACAGGCAATTCTTTTAAGCACATTGAATTATTTTTTCCAGGTGGTGGTTCAGCTGAAATTAAATGTTACTCTTTCATATTGCTCAGTAGTACAGCTGTAGCACACAAAGAAAGATGACAACTTTAATATTCTAGCTAACTTGAAAAATAGGATTTAAACAGAAGACCGTTTAAATTCAGAGTGCTATTTATTCAAAGTGAGCACTGGCACCCAGCACCCCTTTTGCCTCACGCGAGGACGTAGGGAGCACAGGGAGGAAGGAGAGGCTGCGGTGAACCCACGGCAGCGTGAGCGAGGCCGTGGACCAGACCGCACCACAAACACGACAGATGATGGCTGTGCAACGGAGTGACAGCATGGTTGTCTTGGCTGAGCATTCACGTGCTGAAGGCTGGAAAGGCCCTCCGGAGCTCACCCAACCAGCCTAAGACCCACTCAGGCTCCAAAATCAAATCAGCACTGGAAACTTTGATTTTTATTATTTTTAATCTCTTAGTGGTTTCATTCCCCAGCAGCTGGTGAAGGACACGGTTACCTCCATCCCCCTTGCATCAGCCAAGGCTGTGGTCTCCCCGTGAGCAAAGCACGGTCCCCAGCTGGCAGGGAAAGACGGGCATCTCCTTTTCGTGAGCAAATACAAGAGGAGACACGAGGGGAAGGCAAGGAAGGCGTCTCGTACCAGAGAGGCCACTCTGCCCGCGCTCGGCACTCACCTCCCTGGCTGTAAGCCTGAGTATACACACACTCATCACCCTTTTGCTACAATGATAAAATACCCTTTGATCCAACAGAAACTTCACTACCCCAGTATTAAACTGGATGATTATTTCATATGAAGTTTTTCCATTTCCTTTACTTTGTCCACATAGGGTTAGTTAAAAACCAACATTAACTTGAAAAACAGAGGAAGGTCAAAATAATCTCTACCAATAATTATGGAAGCTCATTGGATAAAGTCTAGCAGGAGCAGCCAAATGCTCAGGTGCTATGCTGAGTGAAACTTGCACAGATGGGTAAAAGATAAAAAATCAAAGATACTTGTTTGATAAATGTAGAACAAACAGCTCAGGTATTTTCATGTGGCAGGAACCGCATGCACTGAAGCACCAACGTTTGACAAAAATCACATTCTATAATTTTGCAAATTGGTAACAAACGGGAAAGGCATCTTTACTAGAGATTAAAGCAAAATAAATCCACACTTAAGAATGTGCTTTATTAGCCCTTGTCTGAGATGCTGCTTAGTCTAACCGTGGAACAACAGTGCCTCCCAATGACCAAAAGTATAATTCTTTCAGGTTCATGTATTTAGTTGTCAGTATCTCATTTTGCTCATCTCTGATAGCTTATGTATTGGTTCGACCACAACATCTCAGTGGATCTGTCTGCCAAGAAAGCTTTAATATTGATCTGCAAAATTAAAAGACTAGCAAAGAACCAGCATAGATATCCCCTGCCAGAACATTCTGTTCTTAATTTGTAAGCAAAAAACCTCAGTAACAGCAAGACCTGAAACGGATGTCCGAGACAGCAAGGATACCTGGAAATACAGTGTCGGAAGCGTTCCCATTATTGCAATCACGACAATATGTTATGATCAGTGATACGTGTAATGTCTCAGTTAAGCACATAGGTACTACTTCTCTTAACTGATTGTGAAAATTATTCACCAAATAAAATTAACATATTCCCTCTTCTCTGCTACCCCGAAACAGGTCCCGATTGTTTCAGTTCTAAGAATCTCGCACTGCAAGCCCAGAAAAAGATCCTGAGTAAAATGGCGACCAAAACCATGGCTAACATGCTAATCGATGACACAAGCAGCGAAATCTTCGATGAGCTGTACAAAGTAACAAAAGAGCACACAAGAAACAAAAAGGAAGCCCATAAAATTATGAAAGACCTGATCAAAGTGGCAATAAAAATTGGGATCCTCTATCGAAATAATCAGTTCAACCAAGAAGAGCTGGAAATCGTAGACAAGTTCAGGAAGAAGCTGAACCAAACTGCCATGACAATTGTCAGTTTCTACGAGGTAGAGTACACTTTTGACAGAAATGTTCTCGCAGAACTTCTGAATGAATGTAAAGACCTTGTGCATGAACTAGTAGATCGACACCTGACACCGAGATCCCACGGGCGCATCAACCATGTCTTCAATCACTTTGCGGATGTGGAATTTCTAACTGCCCTGTACAGTCTTGATGGGGATTGTCGGCCATACCTCAAAAAGATCTGCGATGGCATCAACAAACTACTTGATGAGAAGGTCCTTTGAAACAACGCTCAAAAACAAGAAACCAACCAAAAACTTCTCTAGAACTGGCCACCCTTCATGTGCCATGGTGAGCAAGCGAGCTTCCTTCCTACTGGTCTCTTACTACAGTCTCCAGCAGGGCCCAGAAAGTGCTCACCAGGCTCGTGATGAAGTGGAAAACTTAAATCAGAAAGCTATCAATTTTAACGTTTTGTTCAGATAATTCAGTCTTTTCCAAGGAGCGGAGTGAACAAGGCTGCCGATACATATTGTTCAGAAACATATTGCTAAACGCCATGATCTTACTGGCTTTGTGTTCAAGGCTGAACATGTGGAAAGAAAGTAAATTCAGATGCATGGCTATGTAAAAATAGACAGGTGAAGGCAAATGAGCAACGCATGGAATTCACCCCCAGGCTGCCCTTGGTGCGTATGTTTTTATTATTCCCATGCTAATTGAAAAAGCTTAGACAGAAAGTAGGGCTCTAATGGATTAAGCTCACTCCTTTCAAAAGGATCAGGAATCAATATGAGAAGGCACCTCTCATTTTACATAGTATTTAAGTCTAATAGGGGAATAACAAATAATAGAAACTGAGTAGAAGTGGGAGAAAATTTAAAGAGCTGCTCTCTGAAGCAGTATCTTCATGAGTTTTGTTTTATACCTGCTAATAACAGAGAGACAGTTCCATTTTAATTTTGAAAAGCAGCTCAGTGGTTCAAGCTCAAAGGTAACCAGAAAACAAGATAAAGTAGTACATCAGTTTCCCCGCTCTCAGGGTTTGCGTATTTGGTAACATCAGATGAGTTTAGGCTGAAGGTTGTGCTGCTCTTTGTGCTCTTACTGTTTTGCCTGCCAGAACAAAATATTCTTTGTGGAGATTTTGAAATCGCACTTGTGAAGAGGAGCACGACTAAGACATCAAGGGAGCTATAAAGCGACGTTTACATCCCCTATCCTCAAAATATTCAGCCTAGATAAAACTCTCAGTTTAATGTGTCAATTATGTTAATTTGTGCCTACAGTAAAACAGAAGTGTGATAAAAAAGGAAGCCCATCCGCTATGCTTGCGGTGCCATCTAAGTGTAGTATATCCACAGTAGTCTTAAGAGAACAATCTCAGTGACTCTGGTGAGCTTCATGACTGACTGACTTGTTCAGAATGTTTTCAGTTACTTTTTTCTTTTTTAAACAAAATATATAGTGTCTTCAAACTGAAAACATTTTGCAATGAAATACCGGTTTCTGTACAGTTTTGTTAGGATTAAGGGAGAATGGGAGCAGAGCAGATACACCAGCTTGCCACTTGCAGAATCTTGCAGCTAGGTGGAAGGTGCTGGCTGACCCTAAGTAAAGGAAGTATGTTCGGAAATCTCTCCTCTCCTTGCTCTCTACATCTTATCCTCCAGACTCACCTCTATGTACTGACACTTCAGTGCCATGTACCATCTCCTTTTAGCAGACAATCCCCTTATCTGCAGGTAACACCTTCCATATCACGTATACTATAATAGTGATGCATGTACTTGAAAATTGACAAAGACAAGAAAATATATTTGAAAGCCATTCCTTCTCTAAGGAAAACTTCCGGTGTGATCACTTGTTACTTTAGGATAAGAAAAATTTCTGTTTCTCATTTAAATTCTTAAATGGTATGGTGGTAGAGAAAAGTGTTCAAAATTTTATTATTCTTCTTCTGTCTTTCCTCACCTCAAGATAACTATATTGTATCTCTTGCAACAACAATTTTGACTATCACGCCTTTATACAGTTGAGAATACACATACCCAGTTCACACATTCACTACGGTTGTGGTAGATGGATTATCTGTTCCCAGAACAACTCATTTCAAAGCACAGTAAAAATGGCAGCACATTATAGTGCAGTTTGTAATGATGTCATTTTCCTCACATATTTCCTTTAACCATAAAAAGTATATTTAGTAGCAATGAAAGTGGACAATTCCTTTGCAACACAGCACAGTAGTGAAATACCAACATTTGAGGTTGCAAGTTCAGCCATATGCAGAGCCATATTTACATGCACAATTAGCTGCATTTTTTCCAAGCACGTACTTGTCAATTGATGCTTTTGAACAGTATTTATTGTATCCAACACTCCTGTCCCAGTGCACACGTCAGATTTTGTGTGTTTGTTTCACTTGTGGCAAACAAATTTCTTTTTTTAAAGCCAGAAAAAGAGATTATTCAACATTCAAGATGTCCAAAGGAAAGGGATATCCTGTATCTGTGACCTTCTTTTTGTGTGTTGCAAGTATCAATATTCAGAACAATATTAGACAAACCAGCTGAACATCTGTTGTTTTATTTATAAATCTGAGTAGCCTTAAGGAAAGAGAATGTTTTCAAGTATTTCTCATACTTGCATATCCTGTATATTCATTGTTTACTTTTGTACTTGTAGCTTGGTATGTAATAACATTGCTAAAATATGGGCAATGTTCAGGTCACCTTAAGTATATGATGTATTATCATATTTGTGGATTAAAAATGTGTGATTACTGACCTTTTTGTTTCCTTTTGTTTTATTTATCCTGCCACCCAATGTAAACGCAAGTTAAGCAATAAGAAGAAGGAATTAGTGTAATCTAAGTTTTGTCACCTTCAACTTTTGCTCTTTGATGACCAGATTTTGTGAATGTAGGAGGTAGGTAGATGGACAGTTTAAGGGTTTACAAGAAAACTAGAAATACACGTTTCTGTTGCATCACACACACACACAAGACAAACGTGCATCAGCAGCAAAGGAAATTCCCATTTTTCCACAAAGTTCTCAAGCACTTGAGCTAAGAAATTATGCTGGCTCAATGTGCTTAGTAGTGCGGTTCAGTCACCAGGCTCCGAAACTCCCTCACAAGCCATGTGGAGGAAATGGCACAAGCTTCTTGCCTTCAGGTACCAGCCTCTCCCCAGGCTCAGCCTAAGCGGTGCCTAGAAGATACACAGGCAGCCTGTGTCAGGGCCAGAGCAGATATAATATGCCAAGATCTAGCTCTCTACCAAGCACCTTCTTGCAAGTTTTCCGTGATGTATTTAGCTCAGTTTAGCTAAATGTGATTGAAGTTAGACAGAAGACACATCCCTGAGATTTCAAATCCCTGCCCTAAACATGGAGACACTAAAACCTACCAGAATGTTTTAACAGCAGCAAGCGTATATTCTCCTATCCTTATTCCCGGAAAAGGCAAACTGTTTTGGCTGAAAGAGCTCAGGATTTGCAAACCACTCACATGGCAATTATGCTGGAAGCAGTTAAAGATTGGCACAAAGAGAAAACTGCCAACTACCTTAAAACAAAAGTTTAAAGCAATCTTCGTAAGTGGTGTTTCAAGCTGCACAGCTGGTAAAACATTGCTGTCAGGTTCATTTTATGAATCAAAGAATATTGTGTCCTGCCATTATATGTTTCATCACTGCCAACTTTATTACCTGAAGTTAAAGAGAAAAATGTTAATGTTGAAGAAACTCTCAAGGGAGCAACCACTTCTGGCATCCTAATGAAATTGGACATGTACCACAGAACAGTACTTCACACCGAACATGTAATCTTATTTGTGTTGGAGAAAGATTCTCACAGAAAGGCATATAAATAACTGACCCTGAAGAGAACCAAGAGGTAAAGCACAATTAACTCTTATCACAGCAACAGAAATGCAAATGCAAGTCTTAACCAGATGACTTAAGCAGGTCTACTTCCATTTTTACATGCTATGATACATACCTCCATGCCAGAAAAAGACAACGCAGTCTTATCAACACAGAAAAGATAATACGGCTTTTTATGCTGAAAAACTACTAGTGGGACTCTATAGGACATAACTACCTTTCCAATATTTAGAAACCATCAGGCAATGTCATTTCTGAGCTACTTGGAAGTACAGGAAAACCTCAAGATAGTGCCATCCATTACACAAATTTATTCTCTTGGGTCCTTACAGGATGAGAAGGGGTTGGGAATACCTAGCAGAAAGTAATATAACACAATAGGAGATTTGATCTGTGTTTAGGAAAACATACTGCGTCATACTGCCAAGTTGCACTGCCACCAATTTTCCTACCAAAGTATTTGTTTCATTAGAAATGTCTGAGAATACTTGGGGTAACGGGGGAGAACCCGACAAAAGAGCTGAAATATGGATCCAATACAATCACTTATCTGTTGACTCCAAAATGTCCAGACCTCCAAGTTGCCCATGGCACAGAGTAGTAAAACAGTGGCATCTCCTGGTACCTAGGGTTTTGGTCCAAAATGCTGTTAACCTGCCAGTTCAGAAAGGTCAGTGTATACTCTGACCGGCCTCTGGTTGTCTTGAAAGTAAACTTCTTTGTGCTAACTGGATTATGTGCTCTCTTCCTTCTAGCCTACTTCTTCACACTTTATTTCCCTTTCCCTGAAAACAGGTTAATCCTTCAAGATCTAGTAAGTCACAAAGAAAAGTAAGTAGGAACAGCATAGAAGACAAAAGATATTCACTAAAGGATTTCCAATACAGAACTAGATGAAAGAATATTCCTTTGTATAATTAGTTATGCAGCTATATTTCCTTTTAGAGACAACTCGATGATGGATCAAGATCAGAGGGATTCCCAGCACTGAATTGCTGAGGTTCTCAAGGGCCTCAGCTCCCTACATCAGCCAGAACTGCAGTGTAGCATGCACTCCTGTAACACACCAACAGCCATGCCATACAAAACAGCCTCATGATTTAGATCGGGGCTGCAACCACCTTCAATTCAGCAATTATGTCAAACTTCCCAAACTCCCAACTCCTTCTCAATACTAGAGCAAATGGTGTGTTATGTTAGCATTGGACTTAAAGAAAAATGCCACTGCTGTCAACTATAAATAACAAGAGACCCCAAAGCCTCCTGTGATGCCTAAAACCAAATCCTACAGTCTGACAGTATTCCAAAAAGAGTACCAGATAACATGAGCTGGCACACAGAATGCTGTTCAAAAGATCTGAAGTGTAGTCTTTCACTCTTTTTATACCTCCAGCACAGGACATTTAAATCACCAGTGGATTCAAGACTTCTGCAATGTTACATTCTTCATCACTGTTCAGATGCAAAGAGAAACAATTAAAATAGAACCTAGTTCTTAATATGCAGAAACACTGCGACATGTGGTAGCAAAGAATATTTAATGAATATCAAGCTAATTTTTTTCAAATGAAACCAAATTTTATTAAATTACAAGAAATGCAAAGATGGTGATAGATTAAGAAAAACATTTTCTGGGCAATCTAAAAATAAAAGACTGACACAGGTACAATTCTTTGCAACCCCCTTTATGTGATGTTACCATAAAGCTCTTCGAATCTGCATATTGACAGCTTAACATACACTATTCATACAGTAAAAAAGGTTATAAAGAACATTACATGAACAACAGAAGGCATTATTGTCTTTTGCTGTCTTTTTAAACACTAGGACATTAAACCATCTCATTGCTGAATTTAAACCTTAAATGGTTTAAACACATAGGCCAGAATCAGATACTTCTATTATAGTTCATATGATTACAAAAGTCCAATTGCATAACCCAAGTCTGATTTACCAGCAGGGAAAGAGTTTGCTGGAAATTATTCCACTATAAATCAGTTTTCATTTATATAAACTGTCTTGAAGTGCCAAGTAAACATTAAGTATGCAGAAGGTTAAGTATATTTACAGGTTCAGTGCACTTTAAATTCCTCAGTAAGAGGGTACTAAGACAGCAATAAAGAAGGAGCTTTACTTAAATGATTGTACTTGTGATAACATGAGTGGCTTGACTTAAAAAACAGAAAGAAACTATCAGCACATTAACATTCTTATGATGATTTCATGAACATTTACCAAAACATTACTGAAGTAACAGAATATTTTATCTTCCTTTACAGCCAGTGCTTATCAGGTGAGACTCAATAACACTGAAATATAACAGAATTTCCTTGTTAATATTAAACACACAAAGGAGAGAATTCCACTGTAGAATCCATTTATACCATGTCTGAACCATGTGTACAATCTTTGATGTTTTTAAATAAAAAACATGACCAGTCATAAATAATATTAAACAGTATTAAAGTTTTCATTTAGCATCTAAATAAGTTAAGATTGCTGAATTTTCAAGACTGTGAGGTTATTTCAGGAAGAAAAGGAGACAATCTAGACAGACACATTTATCACATATGCTGCTCTGATTTAGATCTCTTATGCTTTACTGCAGTTCCTAGCCATGCACACACAATACAGCCACATCTGTGCAAGTCAAAGGTTTGAAGAGTCATACTGAAGCTATAAATAATTAGAAGTAAAAATAAATGAAAATTTCCTCCATGTAAATCTTCATGAACAGAGATATTGGCCTGATTAAATTTATAGGATTGACTGGAGAGCAACGAACATGTCCACTAGCAAACTACCAACTAGTCAACATGCCTACACAGCCAACTACCCCCAGCTTAGTCATCTCAGACTTGATCCGCACGAAACTTGTCTTTAGACATGCACAAATATTCAGTGACTGTCACAGACCCCCCTAAGAAAAGGGAACGTGACTGGAACTGAGGCAGGAAGAACTGCAGACAGGAACTAACATGAAGGGCCTTAGATCATCCCCCATGAGGTGCTTCCACACAATTTCACATGCCTGCCTCCTATCAAAAACCTATTTAGACATTACCACTTAAATGGTAAATATAAAGATCATGGGAAGTATGTTGCTTACGAAAATCTTTTTAACTATTTTCAAAACATGCATTTTTTGCTACATAAGTTACTTCATACAAACACCAACACAGGTCTCGTTGCCAGCAGTGCTTAAAAATAGCTTTAGAAAAATTATCAAAATAAAATTAGATGATCCTGATAACTGATCAGGTCTGACCTCACTATGGAGATATGTTTTCTTTAAAATCATATTTATGTAGTTGCTATGAGGAATAATTGTTGGCATCTATAAAAGCTGCATAATAAAAATAAATACTTTCAGTCATTTACAACAAAATTAAGAAATATACGTTTCACTTAAACAGACAGCAATACTTTAATGGATTACTTGTTAGTCACTGTACAGTCCTGAGCATGTTTTTGCAGGCGTAATTTAGGTCATCATTCTTCCCCCACAAGTCCACATGACATGCCAGCTGGAAGAAAACTTTTAATACTTCTGAGAAGCAGTATCTTAATTTAGCTTTGGTAATTATTTGTGCAACTGTAAAAATCTTTGATTTGCTTTTCACACACCAAATAGATTATGGCAGGCACTATTGTTATTAGGATTCCTCCATCACCTTTTGACACTGATAAAGCAATCCATCTGGAAGAGCAGAACAAGGCGATCTGAACCACAAAGCCAGCATCCCTGAGTGAGTACGACAGTGCAGCAAACAGGGCACAGATGGAAGTAGCTGGCATGCCAGTATTCCCTCATTACCTTAAAACAACAGAGGCACAGAAAAAAAAAAAATGAAGTAACAATTAACAAGTAACAATAGCTACAGTATAGTTCACAAAAAAAAAATCTAACTTTCTCTCAAACTCCATTTCTGCTGTTCTCTTCTCCTCTTACCCTTACTCCTCTAACATGTCACCAAAAATCATGCCTCCTGCATGTAATCCCAGCTTCATATTTGTCATATAGCTTCATTACCATTTTTTTGTCCTGTCCAAAACCCTTCACAGTGCAGCAGTTTGCTCCCTTGTAAAATTTACTGTTTGCTGTACACTTGTACCTCTACATCAATCTTCACAGAGACCCGTGAGTAAGGCAAATAAAGTTCATAGGACAACACTCCTGTGCTTACTATGCTCCCAAACATTCCCTGCCTTAAACTGTAAGATACCTGCTTCCATGCACTTATTTTCCTGGGACAAATTATAGGTTGTAAGCAACCTTACAGTATACTTTCACTCACCTATAATATCAATTATACAGAGTTTCAGCTTCTGTTGCAGTGTATTCAGAGCTGCTGAAAGGGAACCTTGAGAAGATGACATTTTTATATTTTGTTTTACATCATTGGAAAGGGACAACCACAGCCTCCCAAAGTCTTCTGTAGTCATTTCCATTGGCCTAAAAATAAGTTCACCACATATCTTAGCAAAGTAAGATACATTATTCAGAATATATTTGGTCTCCCAAAAAATCATATCTGGAAGCAACTGGACAATACAGCAAGCAATAAGCAAATACAGATTAAACAAACCCCTCCTCTTCCTAGCTTAACATTTTAAAAAGTTTCAATTCCTTGCTTTAGATGTCTAAATTTTAAAAAAATACATTATTCTATGCAAATGGAAGACCAAAGTAAATGGCTTTGAGATATCTCCCCATTGAAAGAGACGAAACAAGTTCAATGACAGGTAGACTTTATTATAGAAAACAAGGTGGATTTTACTATAAAACAGGAAAGTCTACTGGAAAAAGAACACTTGCTTTTTCTACTCCTAAAATAAATGCAGTGTTCAATAACGAATAGAATGAGCTTTCTTCTTCCCCAACAAAAGTTGTCAGCCTTTTCATATAATGTATGGGTCTCTGTACGCAAATCACTTAGTTTGACATGTTTATATTATGCCAAATTTTAAAACAGCATGCCCTTCTGTTCACTCAGTTCTGTTAGCCTCCTCAAAAACACATTCTGTAGTTCAAGGCTATTCTAACCTGCAGCTACTGTCAATATTCTCACTGGATTTGTACTTCTTCCTGGAACTTTGCCCCTTTTTTGTAAGTGTATAAATAACCATTTACATATCTTTAACAGTCATCTCAATTATATTAAAACTAGCTGCTCAAGCTGAAGCCTTATATTTTCATAATCAATACCCAAATCGTCCTGCCCTTGTCTAATACTTATTAGAGTACATGTGTTGTTAAAAGCTGAAGCTTATTTTATTTACCTGATGAAGTCCAACAATGATAAAGTTATTGAAAATTCAAGGCGAGTTTCCATCTCTGACTGGTAATTAACAGAGCCAGAAAGAATTCCCTGTGTACAGATTTTGTTCATCCACACACATTTCTGGCAACGTTCCACATTTTGAGCTTCAATTACAGGAAACTGGTAGGTGGGACTCTCCAAAATCTATATAGTTTTTTAAAAAGAATATAGAATATAAGTCTTGCTGTCAAGTTGTGTAAGTGGCTAAGATACAGCTATAAAATTGTGTAAGTGCTTTTTATTTCAATTGATTTTTCTTGGACTATTTGGCAAGTGGACAGAGCTACCATTTCTCAGCTCTCATCAAGGATAAATCAATCATTAACATCTGCAAAAGTTCTCTAAGAATTAAAACACTGTGGAGAAATTGATCTCGCTGGCAGTTCACTTCCCCCCTCGAATGATTGCTCAGAGAGACCAAGAACTGATGACTAAGAACCCGAATTCTGTAGTTCGGTCCCAAAATAGACTAATATCCAAGTGCAAGCAACATTGCAACATACTCCAAGCTATATGCTAAAAGCAAGTTGAGAAATCATCCCTAATAACAAGGATCATTTCAAGATTACTCAGCAGTCCCTGGCCTCTCCAAACAAACTAGTAACATAGATTCTATCTGCGGTAGCAGTCTGTGTGGAAACTTAAGTGAATTACAAGGAAAAACTAGATGCGAGGTGCCCACTTTCTATCAATGCCATGACAGGTTTGATTCAAGTCAGAAATGGAAAGGAAGACTTCATAACCAATTAGCAGTTCCTTGATTAAGTCAATTCTAAAAGAAACAATCTGCTTAATTCTCTTTATCCAGTTACCCCACTTGCTGAGTATCTCTAAGGTTTCCTAACTCTGTGCTTCTTTCAGCAAAATCCGTGGATAGTCATGCCAATAGGCAATTCCTAAATGGCTTTCCAATTATTTAAGTGAAGTTTCAATCAAGACTATCACATGCTTTTACCAACCATAGTTAAATCCCAGATGTAGCTGATGTCAAAAAATAAACTGACCAAATCCTCTCCAACATCAACTGAATGCAGGAGAACAAGAACGAAATATGAATGATGTCTTCGGGGGCGGGGGGGGGGGGGGCGGGAACACAAACCAAAACTTGAAGCAAGGTTACACAAATTTTGTGTGAAGGAAGAAACTGCATCATGTCTGCCTATCACATAAATACAAATGAAGGTACAAGCCCAATAGTCACACCCAGGCAAAAAAAATTTGCACAGTGATTTCTTTAGCTACTCGATCATACCATTCTGAGTATGACTGGTTAGGTTTGCAATCAATCAGTCTTAAACACCAGGAAGAAGCTGAATTCAGAACTGAAAAATCATACATATTTGTTATATGGAGGCAAACAGTAGGAAACGAAATCAAGGCGAATTAAAAAAGTGAGATGCTAACTTTTATACCAAATAACACTAAGTTTAGTATTGAGATTTCTTTAATTACTTTTTAGGATGTGTGTAATAGCTATACCACAGGTTTTAAGGAAATGTTTTGGGAAAAAGGCATTAAACCAAATATTGCTCACTTAAATGCAAGGAAAAAGCAAAAAGTTCCAAGTGAATTTGAAATATAATGGAAACAAAGTTTCTTACCTGAAAGTGTTCTGCTTCTTCAAACACTAAGTTCACAGCATTAAGTGCAGAAGTGGTTTTATTTGAAACAAAAACAGTGAGCAACAGAGAGTCATCTGTCCACACTTTACATAAATACAGAGCTAAGGCATCACTCTGACAAAGTTCCACTACTTCAGAGTGAGTGAGCTCCTCTAGCTCTTCTGGTAAGGAAGGGACCAATGGTGTTTTATTGGCACTTTCACACTGAGCACTTGGAGAAGGCTGAAAAATTTCAATATTACTATCAGCAAACAAAGACAACTGTGACAGCCTACTATCTGAAAGTCTGTCATCCAGCCCAGATTTTTTTAGCAACTGAGGTGTTTCAAATGCTAAACTATCTTCTACAATATCTGAAGAACACAGGGAGGCTTTCCTTAACCTTGTGTGTGTATTTCCTTCACAGTCGTCCATGTTAATAGGTACTGTATCAAGTAAGGGACCAAAATCTGAAACAGCACTATTTTGGAAGTCTGACGCCTCCTCGCTATTTTGAGTTTCATTTATCTTTGATTTTCTTTTGAACTTCTGAGTAGCTGTGTCTGCTTTCCCCATCTGAAAAGGAGAAAGAAAAAAAAAAAATGGGTGGGGAAGTTTCTAGCAACCAGCTGTGTTACTGTTAACAGCATGAAACAGAGTGAGCAAGAACAGATAGTCACCAAGGAATCAATTCAGATGACAAATACAAATAGATTCCAAATATTTGAATGGATCCAGTAATGGGCTTTTGTTGTATTTCTTACAGGGTATTGGATTAGCCTATAATGCAAGAATGACTCTACATTCACTAAAACATAAACTAAAAACTCCTATTAAAAAGCAAGCACAGGTAAACATTTTCTGGTTAAACCAGTGATAAATGCCAAGATTTGAGCTGGCTAATATGATAATGCCAGTCTTAAAAAGATTACCTAATGGTGAATTCTTTAATGTTCCGCATATTACCATACATAAATAAAAAATGATCTTGACATAGGGCATCAAACTCTAGCCAAATGAATGCCAACAGCTCTGCAAAGTTGGGTCAAGGAACAGTTGTTCAGGAAAACTGAGACTAAAACTTGAAGCGCGACATGTAAACAGAGGGAAGTTCTAGTTACTGAACCAGATCTGCTCCAGAGGTCCCTTCATCAAGTAATATCCAACCCGTTTCAAGTTCTTAACAAATTACCAGATTACAAAGTAATCTTCAATAGTTTTTCAATGACTTGGGGTTTTTTGCCTCATTTTACCACAATACTAACTTGATCTCCATTTGCATATAAATATCTGTAATTGTAAATAAGGCAATATATAAACTTTAAACTGGTAAGTCTCAAAAGAACCACTTACCAGACTGACACCAGCATTTGATCCTAGTCCAATAAACAGAGTTGACGCTAACTGCTGCTTCTCTTTGTCTTCCTCAGAGAGGCTGGCAACTTGATCAGACTGCGATGCAGGAGGATCACCCACCTGTCCTGCTAATAAGCTGCCGCAAGAAACAGTTTGTGGCTCATTTTCGTTCCCTGCTTTGTTTTCTTTCTTTGGAAGATAGCCTTCTTTTCCCCATAGCTTGCGTACTCCCTCAAGTTTCAGAGTATTTGTCCTAAAAAGGCAAACAAAACAAAGCAGGATCAACCATATGAACACCACGTTTATAAAAACATGCCAACACTCCAACACCATTCACAACTTTGGTACTTTGATACACGCAGTGAGAAGCAGAATATAAAGGAACAGTTTTGCATCTGCATGAAGTTCTACCTTAGTAATGTCATTCATTACTTTTAAAACACCTTGCAAATACAAACTTGGACTAGGCTATATAGTCCTACGTATAGACCTATGCTAAGTCAGCATTAGACACCTGCAGCCAGTAGTAGACTGTGTTTGCCAACTCCATCCAGAGTTTCAGATTACATTTATAATGTATTTGAATAATTTTTCAAAAGTGAATACAAGCAACATAGTATCTATCTTTCTCCTGGGGAGAAAGATTCTGGGAGTTTCTGAGTATATTTAAATAGTTCTATTGCCAATTCCTTAAAAAATTATTTAAGTTAATGCAAGAGCCTGAAAATTAGAAGAGACCTACAAAGTATTTTTATTTCTTATGAAAAGTGCTCATGTTCTCAGACACCCTGAACTCTAGCAGAAGTAAATTCAACAGACACAGGCTAAATGCTGCAAGTCCTACACCCAAAAGGCTCACTCAAATTTTCTTGCACAAACTGGTTAAAGAATCTGAAAAAGCTTCCAACGTTTCCTGCATACCAATTTACCAGAGTATAAATGAAGTTATTAATTTGTATGAAACTATGGATATGAAATTTATTTCTAGTGTTCTAAAACTTAAGGAGTATCTTACACTGCAAATCTTAGCCTCACTTCTATCTAAAAAAGTTTCCTTAAAAGGCACATTATTGTAAGCCCATAAAAAGTAAGCACAGCCTGTAAGAAAAAGAAAGAAGCCAGAGAAAAAGATACTTAATCATGTAATCATCAGGTAATCCTGTCCCAATTTTACTGCATTAACTATCACTTAATTTGTACTTTGCGAAGAAAGCGGAAAAAACAGTCTAACTGCATTAGCTTTTTTTCTAGTTATTTCAAAGAAGATGCCATCCTGAATTTTGTCTTACATGACAGAGGTTTCCAAGTTCAACTGTATTCTTTTTAGTTCCATGTAATGAAGAAGCAAAGACACATGATATTGACAAGAACAGAAGCTTAAATGTACTTCATTTCAAACACAAATTAACTCACTCTTTATGCCCTGTCTCAGCACTATTACCAGACGTATCAGAACCAAAAGATAAACCAGTGGGGGACTGTCTGCCGGTGACGCCAGATGAGGACACGCTTGAAGCAAATGACAATCCATAAGGTTCAAAATTCAGAGCTGCAAGACAGGCAGAATCTTCAAGTTACAATGAGGCATAAAAAGGTAAGAGAGAAATCTATTTTCTGAAAATAGATATGCTGTACTGCTGCACTTCTCAGGTTTCCCAGTCAGGATCCTATCCTCATTAAAAATTGATGTTTTGTTCTCAAGTAAGTTTTTTAGACACACAGAGGATTTAACTAAAACATGTATTCATTTGGTATGCGGTTTTAAATACTGAAATTAAACAGAAATAGTGACTTTACAGCATATCACTAAAACATCTACCAATGCTTAGTACTTGTAGACAGAAGTACTGTACTGGATATAAATAAGTGAGCTTTTCCATTTGTTCATGAACCTAAATAACATTTTGAGTCCACAGTATTATGTCCATATATCACTGTCTGCTTTGCAAACATACTTGACACCTTGGGTAATAAATCATTTTCACTAAGACTTGCAAATCAGGATTCAGAACCAGCTACCTTAGCTATGCTTTACGAATCAAAAGATAGTCTGAATAGCTTCTAAAAATTGTTTTGGACTATAACATGAAAGTCATTGTTATGTACAAAGCAGAACGCAGAATCTCCTTTGCAGCCCTGGAACTATCAAGGGGTACAGTCCCTTTCCCGCATCTCTACCCCAGCCTTACACTTTCTTCTTCCCAGCAAAGTAAAGCAGCAGGGCAAAGCTGTTGGGCATCCGGGATGAGAGAATTCTCCTGATAAAGAAGGCAGCAGTGCTAAGGAAGTGTCCTGTCCCATAAAGAAGCAAGATGGAACAGAGATCCAAGGGCCTTTGTGATAAACAGCATCCACAAAGGTATTCAAACTCTACCAACCCACAAATTTAGTTATCTATAAACAAAGTATTTCAATAAACTCAGTGGACTCCCCTTCTAGAATATTTCTGAATATTCTAGCTCACCTATATCTTACCTCCTAGAATATTTATGAGCCAGCGGAAGATGATAATCACTACTTGTGATTACTGAGAAAAAACAGCCATTCATAATTTGGTTCCTACAATGGCTTCCCTGCAAAATTGTAAGAACACTGCAAACACCAGAGTGCTAAATGGATGTTCTTCAGTGGTAAAGACCATTAATTTCGTTCTCAACGCCTATGTTATGAGCACCATTATGAGCTCAATCTGACATGCAGTAGATTGTATCCCTCGCTGGTCTTTACATGTATGAAAAAACAGTATAGAATATTTAGTTTCAACATTCGACCTTTTTCAACATTTCTCCACCAAAATTTTGAATTTTCTAGCAGGCTTAAAGTGGAGACTGTAGATGTACTCCTCTCAATTTATAATTATCTCAGAAAAGTCTTAAATTCTGCCAAGCTACACATGCAAGCAAATGGACAATTATTATTTATTGTATGCATTAACTTGCACAGTCAAAATCTTCTTTTAAAAACCATAATTTAATTGTAGATAATGCAGTGTACGAGACTCATTTTTCTAATTCCTCAACAGCAAAGTAAAGCCAAGGAATGTTTTAGAAAAGCTTTCCAACCTCAGTGAATCATTCAGAGGTCTCTAAAAGAAATCCTTATGTGGCTGGCTATAATAAAGTAAACAAGTATTTCCATGGCAAAAAAGTAAAAATAAAAAAAATGCACTATAGATAAAGTTTTGGGGTATTTTTAAATAAATAAAAGCACATACTGCTGTCTTATCTGTACCTAAATTTCTTACCTAGTGTTAAGATTTGTGTCATAAAATAAGTTCACAATGGTTATTATTGCAAACTGTAGTTCCACAGTCAAGACTAAGTGCTCAGTATAGTAAAGTTAGGAAGCCTTTACTTTCACTTTAATAATCCCCCGTAAATTTCAAATCCCATAGACCAGCAGAAAAACGTTCTCATCTGCAGAACAGCAACCTATGATAAATGAACCAGATGTATGTGTATACCACATACTTAGAAGTAAAATCTAAGTTGAACTTAGCTAGGTTTACAGACAAGAGATGTATTAATATTACTTTAAGAAGTAATATTAACTGTACACTTAGACAGTTTGTTCACACTTATCAGGTAATTTACCAGCTCTTTAATAAATGCAGTAAACTAACAGTCACCTTTTTCCTGAGAAAGTTTCTCCTCTTGTCTCTGGTGATGAGGCTTATATGGTGCTGCACCATGACTAAGTCTCTCAGCCACAAACCCATCCAGAAAAGACAAGGAAGCATCTACCTACACAGAATTAAGAAAAGTGAGAAAGCAATGAAAATATTTTCTATACATGAACCCGATGTTACCAGAAGACTACTGTGTCTTATCAGCAAATCAGGATCTTCTGTCTCACATCTCCCATATCTACCAGTAAAGTTGCTGTATTAACAGAAATTGTTAAGCAAGTATGTTGAGACAGCCTTTGAGCTAGAAATTTGTAACTTAACTCCTCCACTATTGACTTTTTTTGCCTAAACAAGAAAAAAGAAAAAAAGAGAGTGGAGTTTTCCCAAAATGGTTGATCCTACCTTTATATGAAAATACCGAATTCAAAAAACCCCCCTGAAAAACCTCAGCAATATCAGTATTATTTTTCACCATTTATTATGGCCATTTCAGTGTCAAGATCAGTAGTTTCTAAATAGGACGTAAACCATTTGAATTGCAATGCAGTACCATATCGCTAAAGCAGGCCTAACTTGTCTTTAAAAAAAAAGACAAAAAATAAATCAGCGTATGAAGCCATAATTTTGTGAAAAGCTACTCCAGCTTACTATCTAAACACCATGGTTCTTTATCTTTCAGTATAGAACATTATGATTCATCACATATGCCTGAAAAAGTATGTTTCTGAAAACTCACTTTAAGCAGACTAAAGACTGGCACCAGCCAGAACTGTCAAATATCATTCATTTTGAAAACACTTTTTACCAAAATATTCAACCCTCCAAACTACAAAGAGGTTCACGAAGAACACACATTACAGCTGTCTTACCACCATGTCATTGCAACTAGCATCAAATGGAAGCAAGTTTCTCATCAGTGCTTTGTCTTCACACAGATGCTTCAATTCAAAGGCATATTGTCTCATGTAGGCGTCTAGAGAGTTGCTGAATTCTTGGATTAGTTTGTCAACTGTTTTTGAACAGGAGGTACATGATGCTATCTTGGTGACCGCAGCCATTATCCACGCTTTAGTTTCAGAAGTAACAAAAGTCTTCTTCAGCAGGCTGTGTAGCTTTGTCAAAATAACTTCTGGATCAACATCTGTAACAAGGCTGGAATATTCCCCCAACACCTATTCACAAAGAACAGACAAAATATGCATTTACTCACAGAGCAGTGCTTTCAGTTTTGAAATTAGAATGTAGTACTAAACACCACAATAAAATCCACCTCACATTCAAGAAACTATTATTTAAACATGTTCTAAATTATTTCTTTACCATTTTGTGTTTTAAATGTCAAAGGCTTGAAACGTTCTTTGTGTTTACCTCAGCAGACTCCAACTTTTAGCTTCTTAAAAATTAAATAGCTGTCTTGAAAAGAAAGCTAAACAGCAATTAGGCCCTTACTAAACATGATTTGCTCATATTGCAGCCTCTTCCTTGGGTGGAAGCTGAAGCTTACCCAGGTGCCAGACAATACTAGCATAGCACTTGGCCAGTCACCTGCAAGGCTAAAAATGCATTTCACAACCACATCTGGCCTAATCCTGATGAAGACAGAAAGGCCCTCAGCATGCAGTCAGATTCATGTGGCTGCTAAGCCATTCCAATAGTCACTTGCCTTAAAGGGAGCAAGTCAGCTTTTCCACAAACTGTGACAAGCTAAGTAGTCCTTGGGCACCAAAAGAGGTCACTAAAAATAGATTTCAGCATATTATTTTGACTTCAAGTAAAAACAGAATATTAATGACTAAAAATAAAACAGTTAAAAATATTTATTAAAAACATCACCACCTTTGACAGTTTCCCCATATCTGTGTATTCAATTTTGACCATGTGTCTACCTTACCCAACTCATAACTTGAAAGAATTTCTGTGGATACAATGCATCTTCCTCTTCAAGTAATGCTAAATAAGACTGTACTGCATACTTCCGCAGCTGATCATCTTCTTTTCCATCAAATCCTAGACAGAAAATACATACTTTGCCTGAAACGCAAATAACCTCTCCCATGAAATATTCCAAAGTGCATTTTAAGAAAAAAAGCCAGATGATTAAGGAACCCATCTAATTCTTCAGAACATTCAGGGAGTTACTCACCTTCAGCCAACAGCCTCAGAAAGTTGTTTGGGATATCAGGATGCACAACATCACCTCCAACTGAAAACACAGAATTCATTGTTTGGATGAACCACTCATTGTCAGGGGCATACGTGTCCAGATGTTAAGGAATGAAGTGCTAAGGTGTAACTTTTTCTTTCTTTTTTGGTGTGTTTCCTAAGGAAACAAATTTTCCACAAATAAGCTACCAATCTTGCTCTCCCCAGTAAGCTGGGGGCCTGATGGTCAAATATCAGCTCATCTAACCAAAGAGGATATATTCCTGTATCTTTTATAAAGTGTTTCCTGTAAACTTCATGAAAACTGGCAGTCAGGTAGAGAAGTCTTAAATTACTGCCCCGTTGAAAAAGCCTGTGCATGAACTTAACAGCTATCCATTATGTGCAATTCGCTGGCTTGCCAGTCAATATATCTTTAAGTTGTGCATGAATAAATGTTAGACTGAAAAATAATAGTTTAAGTAGACTTCGCATAGTAGGAACAGTTACATGTTCACACAAGGATTTAGCTCTGGAAGCCTGTCCTAGTGTATTTTAAGTTCACACTTGTTCCATGCTAGCTTTCCAGCATAATCTTTTCAGTTTGTTTACCCAATATCACTTGATCAATGACAGACTAGCTGTTCTTTTTATCAGTGTTTTACTATTGATTTAGTGAAAAACAATAAACATTTATTTTGAAGTACTCCACAGAAAGCAACATTGCTTTTTTTTTAATATATAAAATTTTATCAGCCTTTGCTAACTTTGGAAGTTAGCTTCTGCCTTCCCTCAAATAAATCCTGAAAACGCACACTTACCAAATGGAAATTTTGAACAGTACAGAAACATTAATATTATTGTCTTATTTTTGCATACTGCCTGACAGCACAGCTTTTTTTGTACACTACTCTCTGTGCCAAGCAGTGTACAAATAGGATGGTAAGGGAGCCCTCTGTTAGAAAGAGCTTACAACTCAAATTATCAGACAAGAATACATACAGAAAATCAGGCAATGGCAAGTCTAACAGCGATGTCCACCGCATGTCAAACACCTAATCATTGCTTTCATCTTTTTAGCATCGTTAAATAATCTTTTGTTTCTATGAAAATGTGTTATTCTTAAAATCCATACACCAATGAAGTGTTCTCTAATAGGAAGATCATTCCCACAATTACAGAACAGCACTCAATGTAGCATTGAGGCATCTCTCTCCATGCAGTGGTGTAAGACTTCAAAGTTTTAATTTAAAAATACAAGGTTTCAATGCTAAACTCCAAAGCCAAAATAAAGTATTTCGAGTGCCATTACTTTTTCTCAGTGAAATACAAGAAACACTGTGGTCTTTTTTGTATGCATTTTCTTTTGCATACTTCAAAAGATCATGAAAGATGCTTTGAAAGGTACAAATGCTACATTTGCCTGAGCTCTGACTCCAAAGCTTCAGAAAAATAAAAGGATATTTCTCAGCTAGTTCTGCTATTTTGCCAACTAAGTTGATGATAGTATATTCTTCCTTGCTTTCTTTTAAGTAGTCAAGCATCTTCTGAACTATGACAATTACATTCTGTCCATTTGTAATTCTATAGAGAAGCTCTAAAGTCTGAAAGAGAAAGCAAAAAATATATTTAATTGGCTCTGACGACTCAAAAAAAGGAAACAGGCAAAGAGAAACACTTTAGTATGATGCCAAATTGATCAACTGTCTTTATTTAGCAAGTCTTAAACAAAATACACTGCTTATCTACACAGCTTGTCACATTAATATGACTCATAACTGCTCTCACAATAACTGAGACATAACATGCCTTTTACACTACTCATTTTAGAAAACCCATCACCCATCTTAAAAATTACGTTAATTTTTCATGTTTAAAAATTCACTGACCTCCCTTTTAATAATGGGATCTGGATGGTCCAGACATTCAATTATTGTCATCTGGTGCTGAAGTGCCAGATTAGGATCCTGCTGGATAACATAGGTCAGAGCCTTTAAACCTAGAATATAAGTGATTGGGAATGATGTAAGAGAATGCATACTACTATGATCAAATTGAAAACATCTTAATGAAATCAGGTATCCTTACCTAAGTATTTCAAATTAATTTTGGGTGACAAAACAAATTTTCCAATGCACTTGGCAGCCTTTTCAAGTAGTTCAGATTTGGGATGAATTGTATAAATTGTATGGACACATTCAAACAAGATGGCTGCAGGGGGGGAAAGGACACGTAATTAATGTGTATTAAATACTTCTATAATGCAAAAATTCTTAACAAGCAAACAGGTTCATTGACTGTATTGCAGTGTTGTCCCACCCCCACTGAATCTAACTGCAGAGTACCGACTGACATAAGTAAAAACAGGATGAAAGACTATCTCCTTTAGTATATACATATTTTTAATTAGCCTTTGCCATTGTGCAACCTTTCTGTCCTTAAAGTTCCTCCAACCTTGCAGTCTCCTATAGTTGCTCAAGGGACTGGACTGGGATGGTCTTTAGAAAGCCAATGGGCAACTATAAAGGATTTGAGACAAAATATTTTTCAATAATTCATTTGATTTCTTAGCTACTACCAACAGGCAAAATCATCCCAAGAACATCCATATTAAAAAAAAAAAAAAAAAAAAACAACTTTGCGTAGTTGTTTGAGAAAAAGCTAGAAGTAAACTGAACAACACACAAGAAATAATTAATCCTTTGTGGCAGCAATTTGGGCAAAGATTCAGGCCAAGTTACTCTCCTCAAGTTAATTGGCATTTAAAATCATTATGTCATTTTCAGTTGTTCTTGTAATTCAGCCTCTAACTGAACTGTCCAATAGACAACCACTTACTCTTCTTAAGCATTACAAAACTAAATCTGGGAAAGACTAGCATATTAACAACTCAATTGCCTACAAGAAGCAAGAAACATGCAGTAACCAAGGACTTTGTGTTAGAAAGAATAATCATCAATTACATTTTTCTTTTGTCTGGGATCATCAACTGAAGTTTTATAAAAAGCTTATCACATGTGAACAAAAACTACATTCTATGTCCTTGTATAAATCATAATAAACTTCCTACTTTGGCCCCTAAGTGCTTAAAACAAATTTACTGTTTAACTGTCAGCAACTGCAAGTGCAAATTGTCTGTATTACAAGACAACACACCTCCCAATATCTTGTATGTTCTTGCCTAAAAGAATAGAAGCAAGACACTGACACTGAATACACTAAATGTCTGACAGATGCTTCCTCATGTATTATTTACTAAAAGAGAATACTTCCCCAAAGCTTCCCTTTTTAGTGGAAGTGAAGCTTACACAATGCTTTACAAAAGATGTATCAAGTAGGCATTAGACATCTAGAGCTTTGGGCCATGTTCCAAAGTTCCACAGTTGAGATTTGTGCCAAAAAGATCTTTTCACAGGCACCACTATCACTGAACTCTCAAGGTGTAATTTTTATTAACTGTGGCTAGAGGAAGAGCCCCATGCAGCTGTAAAGAACTGATGCTGTCACTCTTGCACACTTTTTATTGCCTTTCTCAAGGCAGTGAAAAGAAGATCTAAGCATTTTTAATAAACAGGGCTGTATAACTAGGATTCTTCCTTTATTGTTTATTTCAACTTAAGCAATATTCAATAAGAGCTTTCATGAAGAAGCTGACTTTCTGTATTTAAGGCCAAGGACAATGCAAACATAGGATAGAGGCTTTTCAGTCAAGATTAATTCAGTCAAGATTAATTAAGTAAATAAAAATTTTTTACTTCAATGATAAAAAACTGTGCTGTACAGCAATGTATCATTTGTTTTACAATTTACTTGTCAGACACTTAAGAATACAGTTGTATATTAAGAATATAATCAGATTTTTCAAAAGCACTGCATGCATATTTTAGCACAATCAACTACTCACATTTTCAATCTTTCCAAATACTGATAATTATATAAAATAGCCTCACCCACCATATGTAATATTATGATTTATCTCTGCTCTTCTTAAAGATTCATCTAGAACATCATACATCAATTCGCTTGTCCTGTTTAACAAGAAAAAAAATATTTAAAATTATTTGCAGCACTAACAAGCATGTAGTCTTATTTTGCCAAACAGCTCAAATACTAGTATTGAAATCTGTAACCCAAATTATTCATATCCACAGATTCGCTTTAACATGTTTCTAAATGGCATCTAACAAGATGTTTGCAGCTTTCAAAAGAAACATTTACCATATCGCAAGAATAAAACCATTTCCCTCACTGCTTGTATAAAAAATAAAACAAACAGAAAAAGGATAACAGACAACTAGGTCCGCACAAAATGACACCACTTTTAAAAGTATCTTTACTCTGGATTTTCACAGAGTTGTTTGGTAACCTAGTAACAGAAGTCCCAGCAAAAATATAATTCAAGCATATTCCAAAATAATCAATTGTTTAGCCAATCCAGAAGCTAAGAAACTAATTCTGCAGTTTAAGAAGTATCTGTTTACTGTATTGGTTAATAACAAATGTATAAGAAGTTCAACACTGAAATCCTCTTATTAAAAAAAAAAAAAAAAAACAGAAAGCTGTCTATGAGGTACAGGTCATGACTGTATTCTTTGTACCTTCAAAATATTAATTACAGAGAAAGATCTGGTTACCTTGGATCATCTTTTCCTAACAGCCCCAATATTCTTAAAAGCTGAATTTGTAACCATGGTGCTGGCACACTGTGATAGTTGAAGTCAATAGGCAGCTTTCCTCCCACTACCTGCTTTAGGATGGTTACAAAACTCCCAGTCAAGTCCTTGTATCCAGATGAGTTTTCCTACATAACGAAAAAAAAATACAATTCAAATATTTTGATACAGCACCTCAAAAGTAAAAATAATCCACAAATTGAGTAAGATCAAAGATACCTACACCTATGGTTTCATTTATTTAAGTCAAACTTTTACTCTCATCCCCCAACACTTGTAAACTCTTCACTTTAAACCTATGCTATTTTCTCACACATTTGCAAAGGGAGTGAAAGTAACTTGAGGGCAACAGTAAAAAAAAACCAAAAAAAAACCAAAAAAAAACAATTTACAAGCAAACTTCAGCAAACCCTTTAACACACTGTAGAAGTTAGATCCTCCAGGTAAGGATGCCAATGATGCTAAGCATACGGATCATGCAAGAAGTGGATCTGTCAAGCTAAATGGAGAGCTAGCACAAAAAACATAACACAGATATCCATGATCACATAAATTAACTTTTCTAATGTAAGTTTTTTCTGCAAAACTTCTGTACAGTACACCGTGTATTTAAAATTTAAAAATACATATACAAATAGCTCCTAAATTCAGTCATGCTTCTAATTCTTTGCCTACCTTAATCATTTGAAGATAAATATGCAAAGAAGCAGCCATGACTCCAGCATCCCTGTCACATAAGGCTTTCCGGAACTTATCATGAATATGCTGAACTTGATTAGGAGCAATGAGATAGAATTTATACAAAGCTTGAACAGCTTTTCTTCGGATAATTTCCCTGAAGAGAAATGAGATTTACACAAAACAAAATGAAGCTGCTTGTGTATTTTAAGTACTTGACTTAACAAAACAACTTGCACTTGTTATGTCTACAGCAATGTAAAATTGTGTAATCAGCCATCAGAACATCACGATTTGGAGAGAGATGAGAACCCATATTTTACATATTTGATAACAAATGACTTTGCAAATACCATCTAAGTGAGAAAGTGACAAAGCAAACTTAAAAGTATAGTAGGGCTTGATGTCAGATTGACAATTCAAAAGAATGGCCACCAAATAAACAATGAAATTGGCCA
Source organism: Mycteria americana (assembly GCF_035582795.1). Taxonomy (NCBI): domain Eukaryota; kingdom Metazoa; phylum Chordata; class Aves; order Ciconiiformes; family Ciconiidae; genus Mycteria; species Mycteria americana. The sequence goes on along the minus strand of NC_134370.1, from coordinate 57,393,129 downwards.
CTGCTAATCTGCTGTGGTCACATGTGCAGCTCCAAAAAATACCTGTCTAGAAGTTACTGAGTCAGTTCATTCTGCAGTTCCCTTTCTAATCAACACAACACTTATAATGTTATCCTTCATGTATGGGATATTATAAATTAACAATAAAACAATCCAAGGGTATTGATATCTGCAGATACGCTTTTACCAAAGTTTCTATAAAGAGCTTTATTAAAAAGAGTATCAGTGAAGTACTTCAAGGATCCCAATCTGTTCCTCCACTTACTCTACAAACACTTCTTCATCCACATATTTGTTAAAAGGACTCCAACAGAAAAATTCAGTTACATTTACCTATCAAAACTGGTTATGAAAAAAATTAATACCTATCCAATACTCAGTCAAGACCACAAATAAATGAGACAAGAATCCGAGAGAAAAACTAGGAGAGGAACAATTTCTGAAGGTAATTATTAGAAAGACCAATTCAGAGAAAAAACACCAGTTTACTAAAACTACCTACACAATTAAGTTATTCAACCACACAAGGCCACTTGAAATTCTGTAAATGAATACATACTTAGAGTGCTGGAGCTTGTCTTCTATTAGGGGAAGAACAGCTGGAATCATCTCCCGTGGAAAGATCTGGCTGACAATGGTTAATGCCATGCACACCTCTACTAGATTAGTGCTCTGTAAGTCCTGTTACAATCATTGAAATAAGACAGCCATTGTTCATTTAGACTTTTAAATTCTGCACAGACATACCCCAAATCTTTCACAAGTAGGCTGGATCTAGCCCACCTATACAGCCCACCTACAGCAAGCATCCTGCTGCCAGCCATCCTGTTGTCTGCTCATGTTTGAGAAGCATCAGATCTCACTGAGATAATCAAGTTTTTCTTCTCTTGTACAGGAAGAAGGTTTCTTCCTGTACAAGAGCTCCTCACATTTGTGTTATAGAACTACATTCATATTTTAAACATATGCAAGATTAACACAGAGCTACAATCAACGTTGTTTACTGAAATAGTTTGATGATTGCAAAACTATGCTGAGTCCCCACTTGGATCAATGGGATGAGTCATTTCTCACAATTCAACAGTATTCTCTCTAGTGCCTTTGATCTAGCCCAAAGAATAAAAAAAAAAAGAAAAAGAAAAGAGAGAAAGCTCGATAATACTGCCAATCACATATTTGTACACTAAAATAAGACATTACCTACTCCCTAAGAAGAGAATGCAAATTACACGTAACGTTCTACAAAAAAAAAGAAAATGCACAATCTGTCCCAAATACAATTAAAAATAGTAGATATAGCTCACTGTAACCTTAAACCAAAAAAGGATGGATGAATTAATGAAATACAAGACTAGAATTATTTTTGAAAACAAATGAAACGTGTAAGATTTCCAGTTCACATCATTATTTGCTCTGGCCATTTGTCCCAGATAGGTTTTAGTGCTCATTTTGGTTTAGTTCTTTGTGGACTCTCATTTTTTCACTTTTTTCTATATCCTTAGTAGTTTCAAGTCAGATTTCTAAAGATTATAAAACACTTTTCAATCACAACAGCAAAATGACCATCACTTTCGGTCTACAATTTATGTGACTTCGGACTACTGTAATATAAAAGTAATCATTATGCAGAAAGAGTTGTTATAAGTCACAATTGCTCCATGTAAGAGGCAGTAATACTGAAGACGACACCTATGAAATAATATTAGGTAATAGATTTTCCGTGTCACTCCAAATCATATTTCCATTTTCTATCAAAAGAACTCAAAGAAGCCAACAGATACTTGCTGTCAGCTAAAAGCAAAAGTTTACACTAAAATATGCATGCATGGCTCCTCCTGGAGTTGAGAATGCATAGAATTGGTACATTTTATAAAGGAAATTTTATGGTATATCCCCTTTGAAAAAATTGAAAATTATAGCTTCAACAGCAGGAACGCCAAGATTAAATTAAAATGCCAAGGAAAGCCATTTCAAATATTCATTCCTAACCAAAGAAACAGCAACTTTAAGAGAGCAAGATAGAATTAATGAGTACATAGCTTAGATGTTGTGTGACACAAAACAGAAAGAATTGGTCCAAGTTTAGTTTACCTCCAGACCTCCAAAAACACTGTACCTTCACAACTGTGTTCACAAGTAGAAGTAGCAGTTCATGATTTTCATGGAGAAATAAAGAAACTGCCAAGTAACCTATAAAAGAAAGCAGCCTCCATTACTACTTTCAAGTAATGAGGAACTTCAAGATAGAAAACTTAAGACTGTCTAGTACAAGAAGTGTTAATTCAAACAATTAAAAAACCCAGCAAAAAAAACCACTGTTGGATGATAGTTGCTGGTGTTTTAAATATCAAGACTTTCTCCTATTTCCAGGCAAACCAGTTATATTTAAGTTGCAGTAAAGATCAACAAATAACAGCTAAGAATTCATAAGGAGAAATAAGAGACACTACAATACTGTTATAGCTAAAGAGCACCCAAGAACACCACGAGAAATCACTTCCTGGAAAACGAGTATCTTCTCTGCACGGACAAATGTATATTCCTTCTAGACTACACAACAAATGCACTTCCTTATATTTGTTTCTCTTTTTTCAAAAAATAAAGTTCCACTTCAAATAAATTTTATATTCAACTTGGAATACAGAAGTAAATTCACCATCCTATGCAAAAACTCCCTTTTTATTTCTTAACAAGGAGGAAACAATTCCAGAACCCCAGAAAAGAAACCTGCCAGAAACCTTTTTCAAGACCCCTCTTCCTTTTAAACTAAGGGACTTAAAGTCGGGGGGTGGGGAGGGTGTGCCACAAGTCATGACAATATTTATATTACAGAGATGGATCTTAAAAAAGGTCTTGGTTCATTCAGGGCTGAGGGATCAAAATGAGCAACTTCAATACAAATAACTGTATTGTCTGGGCTATCAGATTGATCTATCTGCTTGTGAAACCATAGACTTGGTCAGCTTAGCACACCTGCAAAAATGTAGTTCACTCTCATTCACTGAGGCTCACATTAGGTAGAAAGAGTAACCCATCTTGACTGGATCAACTGACAACACTTCCTTAATACAGACTTTGTTATATTGCACCAAGAACAGACAATGTCATTCTCATATATCACATATAACTGCAGAACAACAACAAAAAAACCCAAAACCCACACACTCTTGATAACATCCTTTTATCAGACCAAAGCTTAAGGGTGCTTTGTGTCCAGAGAACTTTAAGCCACCTACATTTAAAAAAAAATAACACTGCTTCATCAAAGCCTTCTCGAAAAGAGCCCTAGCATGGAAAGGTCTCAAACCAATTAATAACAAGACACGTTGGTTCTTGACACTTACAGAAGTCACAAAGTTTTCTTCAAAACAGCTTACCACCTGCCCTCCCAGGTTTGCTGAAGACAGAATTTCTTAATCCCTGCCAGAGCATCTGCGCACTGGCTTTCATTACTCAGGGATAAAGCAACTTTAAATCATCACTTGTAACGCATTCTCTCAGAAACTCCAATACTTGAGTGGATGATCCAGATGAAATTCAAACAAAAGGATATCAAACAAGCATATCCCGCAAGACATTGCCTTCCTTCTGTGTATGCAGACATATTATTGCTTGGAGTTAAACCATTTTCTCTGCAAACAAGAAGAAATGTCTTCACTAGGCAGTTGAATCAACAACTGCAAGGAAATTCTCCAGACAAGACAGGCTGACAGCTATTTCAAACTAAATCTACTGGAAACAAGTTAATAGCCACACTGGTAGGCAAGGAAATTTCAAAGAAATCTGAACGAGCCTTTCAGATTTCCTCAGGAACTTCTGCACCTATGCTATAAGGACCTCCCTATTTGCCTCATTTCCTACAACTGTTTCTAAACTAAAAAAATCCTACAAGCACCAAAACAGAAAATATTTTAGGGCCACTTTGCTAACAGCAATAAGTTGTTTATAAAAATCCTAAACAACTATCTCTAAGTTAAATACTGGGAAATCAATACTATGCTCGCAGAAATTATCTGACTTTAACATCTTTGTCTACTCTTGTACTACAGTACTTGAAAAAGTACTTGAAAAAGCCTGTCAGAAACTCATTCTCAGCTTGATGTGTTTTTTAACAAAATTTCTTGTAAATTACTTGTTTATTGGTGCCGCAATTCAAAACAATGAAAGAACAACCAATGATTTAAAATAAATTAATTTCCCCTGCCTTCCATTCTACAAGCAGATACAGAGCAGCTCGCAAACTAGGAATTTAGTTATTTTCAAAGAGGAGTGAGAGACTATGAAACAAGACAAAGAAAACAGAAGAACATTCTAAGTTGTATTTTTACATGAATTATAAATCCTAAGAAACTTTAAAAATACAGTTTGAGAATATTATTAAGGCTACAGCTCCATGCACGTACCAACTCTTTTCTCCAAAAGATTTCCTTGCTGTGCAAGCTTGATTGCATGGATATATCCAAAGGAAGACTCGTACCCCAGCATTTCACAATAGATGAGTCTCACCATACATTCTTTCATCAGTCTCTGAAATACCAAAAATAAATTATTGAGAATTTTAAGCCAGCCATGTTTTATGCCCTTCTTCACTGCTCTAGTGAAGCAGAGAACTTTATCTGATAGAAACATACGTGCATTCACATCTGTTTTCTAAAATCGTACTCTTAATTATTCCTTTGCTATGAACCTCTTCTGCGAACCAATATTAACTTCTGACCCTAAGACCAGAACTCCCCATATACTACCCTTAAAGATGCTATCTTGTTTTGATTAGCATGCATGTGATCAACACTAGGTTAATTATGACTAACAAAAAATATTCATTATCTGAAGTGTTAGATGATCACACTGCTAATGCAAATTATTTTTTACCAATCACTACACTGACCTAGGATGGGTTTTCACTATGTGTGAGGTAAAACTTTATTTTTGCCTTCAAAAATCCTCACTCATGGGACTGAGATACACATTAACTAACTCAAACCAGACTGTATCAACTCCTGCAACTCAGACATGAGCAACAGTGCATACAACAAAGCACAGCTTCTTATACAGCACAAATTAATTGTAAGAACAATGTCAGCCTGCAAAGAATGCTATTTGATGGAAGCAGTTCATCACCTAACCTTTTTGTCTGCATTATTTCAGAAACTACAGAAGGATAGACTCTGGGGGCCATATTATTACAGTTTATTCACACCAAACAGAATCACAGTGTCCTCACTATTTTAACCATGCTGCAAAAACACAGACATTGGTACCTTTTAATGCTGATGATTAAATATCAATAATGCAGATAACCTGTACACTCCACCTGGCAAAAAGAGTGAGAACACTGTTTTTCTTCACCTTTGTTGTGCTGTTCCCACAGCCTGTAACCACTAACAGAACTTACAAGTGTTGTGGTGGGGGCAGAAACTGTTGCTTTCAAACTGGTTAGTTCCTGCTGGATTAATTTTTCTTCTTCCTAGAAAAGATTAAACTTCTTATTTTAATCTCGCATAAATTTTGGAGGCAAAATACAAAACAAGAGTCAAAGAAGACATGTTAATTTAAGAGTACTCCACCGGCTGCTCAGAACCAGTGTACACCTCATTTATGGTAGTAACACCGGGCTCCTTGTTTCAAGCACAGAAGGCAATACTTGGCGGCCGTGTCTGCCCATATCATGCCCCGCACTCAACAGTATAACGCGGCAGCCACGAGTATGCATCGCAGTGATGTTTACGGTCGGGTTCCGGAGCTCAAGAGGACAGCGCCGGGGCTGAGGGGAGACGCCGGCGCCCCGCCACCGCGCACGGGGCCCACAGCCCAGCCCACCGCCCCGCGCCCCACGGGCCGCAGCGCCCACAGGACCGCGCCGGCACCTCAGGGAGGCCGGGGGGCAAGAAGGGAGAGGAGTAAGGCCCGGCCCCCGCCCGCTTCGACGCGGCGGGAGGAGCAGTAGGCGAGGCCCGGCCCGCCCCGGGGCGCCGCCCGCAGCCCGTACATGCTTGGAGGTGAGCGCCGTGATGCTCCGGATGAGGCTCCCGAGCCGGGAGGTGGCCGAAACCCTGCCAGGGCCGCCGGCGCCCCCCGGCCCGGCGCCCGGGTCGTGCTGCCCCAGCAGCCCGGGCAGCACGCTCAGCGTCTGCTCCACCACGTCGCTCATGACGGCTCCCGCCTCAGCCCGCTCCCCGCCGCCGCCCGGAAGGGAAGGGCCCGGCCGGGCCCCAGCACCCAACGCGCACTTCCGGGACCGCCCCCGCTCGGGGGCGCGCCCGCCCGGCGGCAGGGGGCGCCGCACCGCCCGCTGGGGGCGGGACGGAGCGGAGCGAGACGGGCGCACAGCGGGGCGGGAAGAGCTCGTGGGCCCGGGGCCGCCCCCCGTGAGGGGCGGGGCTGCCCCGCCCCGCCTGCCGCAGGCCCGAGCCCTGAGGGAGCGGGGCCCGGCGGGACGCTGTGGTGGCGCTGCGCCTGAGGGGCGGGCAGGAGCCTCGGGGGTGGCCGCGCCGGCGGGCGGCCGTGGCTGTGCGGGAGGCGCTCCCTCAGTCCCCGGCCTTGCCTGCCCGCCGCTGCCCTTCTCCCAAAGCGGGCAGCGGGCCCTTGCCGTGGCTGAGATGGCGCCGGCTGCGCCGGCCGCTCACCGCTGGCGGCTGAGCCGGAGGGTGGAGCTGAAACACAGCGTTTAGAGCGGGTCAGCCCGGCGGGGGGTGACGGCAACTCCTGCCCGGCCTCCAGAGGTTGCTGCCTGGGGTCTGGCGGTCACAGATCGCATGGACATAAGAGCAGATGTCCTCCTGAGGGAGCACTGCCCGGACGAGGGGTGCGGGAGCAGGAGCGGCCTAACCGCCTTCCCGCCCGCGGGAGCTCTTTTTTTGTCAGCGTCGCAAAACAAAGACATTTAAAGGTGGGTTTCGAAAGAGAGCAGTGCGATGATTTGTAGATGCTTATGGGAAATATTATTCTTAAAGCGTGAGTGGGAACATCTAGAGAGTGGTCTTGGCCGAAAGGCTCCCAGAGGAGCTGTTTCTGAGGTGATTCCCGCTCCCCTGGCAGCAGGGGTTTGGCGTCTTGGGAAGGTTTTCACCACATAGCTCCTGGGAACTATCTCTGCATTCATTGCTCTTGCAAATGAAACAAAGGGTTTCTTACCCATGAAAAGTAAGGTGTGAATTTATAAGCTTAAAATTACAGGTTTTTCTGACTGTTTAGAAACCATTTTTGCCATTTTGTAATAATTGTGCCTTTCAAATTAAGGTTAGTTTTATGTCACCATAGCTGAACGGGAGTAGTTGCAGATGCTAAATGAACAGAAGCCTTGTTAGTTTCAATCATTTGGTACCCAGAGAAGTGATTTCAATTAATAGAAAAAGCTCCTTCTTTGTTTGTCAGACACGGGCCATACCCCAGCTCTGCTGTGAAACACCATGACAGGCCTTCTGGTCTGTACATTGCTGCCGCAGGACTGTGTGGCTGGGATGGAACTGAGCATTCACCGGCAAAGCAATGAAACGAACACGTGAAAGAAGGGTGCCAGATAACTTCCATAGATATTTCACACTACAAGGGAAAAAGTGCATCTAACCCAGTCATGTTTACCTGATCTGTTAGGATATGCCGTTCCAAATTTGTGTAATGAAATCTTCAGCCAATTGCAACAAGATATATTCAGATAGTCTTTACTGTATTTTTTAACAGAATTGTTTTTCTCTCACTGTTTTTCCTGTGAACAAGGAAAAAGCATTGTGCCATGTAAATATGTGAGTCAATCGTCTCCCTAAAGACAGCAGACTAAACTAATACTGTATCTATCTAGTTTTGGATGCTTAATTCCATTTTAGAAACCCACGTATGCCTTTTTCAGTTACACATATTTTTGTGAAACAAAATTACTTGACATTTTCCAATTTGTATTTCAGTTCAAAGGTGATTTTTTTTTTTTCTTTCTAGAAAGGGTGGGGAAGAGACTGAAGTAATCCTTTCTGAGCTATGTGTTTCCAAGGAAAATGTACCCCTCCATCTCCAACATATGTCTGGTCAGAAAATCATGCTGAAGTTCGAAGCTATAAATTGACTTATTTTCAGAAAAAAAGCCAAATAGGAACAAACTGAGGTCAGTAGTTTTAAAAAGTATTTAAAAGTTGGCATTTCCTTCAAGCTAAGTTGAAAGATTTGTACTGGTATTTTTTAAAGTTCCTTTTACGAAATTAATTGGTTAAGAATATCTCGGTTAAGAATGCCTCGTGTAAAGGCATCATATTGTGTTGTAGAAGCTAGGAAAGCTTGTAAGCTTTGCAGACCAAAAATGTAAGTTCAATAAGCATAGGAAAAGCTGCTGGTAAAGCTGATGGAACTTGAATAAATGCTAAAATCTCAATAGCTTGACTTTTTTATTTATTTTTATTGTTTCTAGGGTCTTACGTCCTTCTCTTTGCCTTAGGTGGTGTACAAATAAATGCTGTATGTAAAATGGATTGTAGAGTACAAACCCTCAGGCTTGTACGTGATAATTTCTCATACTTTTGATGATTGCACTGAAATGGAGAGGACTATTCATAGTGCTCACATATGTGCAAAATACATGACTTATTGTCAGATGATTATAGATATATCTAATGCCTTGCATAAAGATCACCAGTAATTCTTTTCCAACATTTTTTTTCTTTTAAGCACTAGACTATTTAGTATATCATTTAGCATAATATGAGATGAAGTAGAAAAAGCAAATCCACAAAAGTAAGGAATGTCTACCATCTAGGCATAAACTTGGCAAGGTGGGTTGTTGGGTTGTTTGGTTTTTTTCTGCTTTCATTTGCCTTCTGTTTTCATCAGCTAGATGAAAAACCTTGAAGTGTGGTTATAAAACAACTGTAAAAATAGCACTGAAAGGCTGCATTTCAGTTATTTCTCTAGGCTCCATATCAACTACACTCACCACAATAAAAAACATTCTAATTGCCATTCCTGTAAGTTCTCCTTGGCATCTGATAGGCAAGTGGTATTCTTTCTGGCTCATGAATCATCACTGGAAATAAATAGTTCTAGAATAGAAAATGGGTTGAGTGTGGATGAGCCAAAATAGAATCCAAAATAGAAGAGCTTATGCTCTTCACCGTATTGTCTCTGCGCTGGGAAGAGCAGTGTGTAGTAGTGTAGATGCTGTAAATGATGCCAAATGAAAACAGATGTAGTGAGAAATAAAGGCAGCACTTTTACCCAGCCATTTTCCTATGATGATTAAACATATTTTGTCGTAATTAGCAGAGATTATGTATTATCTGTCACGTGTCGTACAAGCTTACTGGTGCACTAGCAAGGAGTACTGGGCCAAATGTGGAAAACCAGGGCATGGCATTGCAGGTGTGCTCTGTGCTTGCCAGTTACAGCAAATGTCTGTGGGTGCGTTGCCTCTATGTGAAGTCTTCATGAACGGGGAAATGGTTTGTGTCTGAAGTTTTAGGCTTGGCTTTCCTGGCATGTTTTTTTGCTTACAGTTTCAAGAACTTGAGTGGCTACTGCAGTCATACTCTCTTTTGATGACGGCAGGTTTTGAATTCTTTTCTCTCCCCACTATCAGTCCCAGCCCCTACAGAGTCATTCTGCATCATTTCTTGTTAGAGAGGCTTGGCAAAGCAGGAGGCGATTTAGCACTGAGGAAATAACAAACCGTATGGAATTGGGAAATAGTATAGAAAAGATTTCACATAAATAGAAACATTTATCACATAAAGAGAAGCATATCATGTAAAATAAACACATTTGAACATAATTAGACATATCATTATACACAAAAAACCCCATATGTAGACACAGCATATAAATAGGTGTATGTTTAACCAGCAACTTCTTCACACTATCGTCACCAATTAGAGTTCCAATTCTGATCTCACTGCTTAACAGCTATCTTGATTTCAGAATGTTTAAAATACATTTACTGCTTTTGTATTGTATGGTGACTTTTGTCTGAATGACTAAATGTGTAGGGTCCTATAAATGGATGCATGTTTACAATGCATTGCAGGAAATGGTCAAGTGGTATAGAAGTAAATATCGGGAAAGGTAAATGGAGAGAAAGTACACATTTTTTGAACATTGAGAACATTAGATAGGCAATGAACTGTTGAATTAATACAAAACTGGGATAGAATATCAAGCCACATTGAAGTAAGAATTGATCTTTTCATTTTTCTATATCAGTAATATTCTGTAGTTTTGAGATTCCTGTTGGTGTGTATATATACGCCAAAGATGGTAGCAGAAGAGGTTACTCTATCCTTTCTTGTGGAAGCTGCTTGTCTTCCGTGCTTCCAAAGTGAGGGAAGGATCTGTTTAGTATAATAATTTTCCTTGTAGGTTACCAGGCAATGTGTAAATAAGGCTATTGTGTTCTTACATACAACTATGCTCGACAGGTTTTTATCCAAAATATCCTATAATTCCTAACTCTGGTACAGCTCCAAGAACAGGAGCCTGACTACAGGTAAAGATTCTGGGGTTATCAGTGTATTTCTGAAAGTTATTTTCATTGCCCTGGATCAGTGGATCACAGGCAGATTAATTTATAGAAGTGAGTCTGACATAAACTAGAGCATCAGATTTTATCACTATTTCATCTAAATTATATGGAAGGCTTGAGTATTAAATATAGTGGTTGCTAACAGGAAAAAAAAAGAAATTGCAGGTTTTTTAGTGCTTGTGGTCCAATTAATTATAATTCTCCTACCTTTTTGTGTTCTTCCCAGCTTATGGTATAATAATATTATACATTGATAAGAGATCAAACAGTTCCACTGTGTTCCTGGTTTTCAGTTGTAAAAGCACGGATCCTCTTCATCTCTTCAAATAGAGTTTTTAGCCATTTATTTAGCAGTTGGCAGGTATTGAGATTTCTAATGTTAAAGTGTTTTCAGCTGACCCTTGCATGTGTGCATTTATGACTACAAAATGATGAGGTCTTTTTTGAAGAAAAACCGCTGTGATTTGTCTCCCATTTTGGAAGCAGATCCTATAGTTCTGAAAAGAGCTACTGCTGTGATCCTTTGTTCTGCCATAAAACAGTGAAAATGTCTTCCCCGGATCCCTAGGGGTTTGTCGCTGTTCTGTGTCTGCAAGGGCTAAATTTTGATTTGCAAAAATGTTCCGAATTAGCTTACATGCTTATTGTCATTTGCGCTACTGCTTTATTTCATTCTAAATTTTAAAGAGCAAGATGTGCTGTAATTAAACTTCTGATGTCCTCTCTTTGTAGTAAAAAGAGTCATTGATGACTATGCCTTTACTGTGTCATTCAGCCCCGCAGAAAGGGCTTAGAGAGATGTGAAGGACTCATAGGCCTCCTCTACAGGGCCGAATTTCACTTCCATAGCTCATAAAGCGTGTGCAACCCACCCCTTCTGAGCCGACGTCAAGCCAAAGCCTTCCCCGTGGACGTGCCGTTGGGTGGCCGAGCCGGCCGAGTTTCCCGTGGCCGGCTCCCAGAGCTTGCCTTGCAGCTAAGCTGCGGCGCTCAGCCCCGCGCGAGGGGGGAAGGCGGCCCCACGCCGCCCCTCACTCGTGCATCCCCGGCGGCGGCACAAACCCGGCTCGCCCCCCCCGGCCCCCCTCTCCCAGGCGGCGGGGCAGCAGCGCCGCGGAGGCAGCGCTCCCCCTGCCCCGGCGGCGGGAGGGAAGGGGCCGCGGCGGCCGGGGCCGCGGGCGCGGAGCGGGCCGCGCATGCTCCGCCAGCCGCGGCCCTCCCCCGTCTCCTCCCCCCGCCCGGGGCCGGCCGCGGGGACGGTCTCGACCATTTCTGCGGGCGCGGGGACGAGGAGCCGAGCCCGCGCGGCAGCGGCTTTCCCGAGCGCCGCGGCCGGCTCTGCTCTGCGGCTTCAGCACCGCGGCGCCGGACAGCGCCCGCCGGGGCCGGGGGCGCGCAAGGGCGGCGCAGGGAGCGCGGGCAGGAGCCCCCGCGGGCGGCGGCCCCGTCCCTGGGCCAGGCTCGCCCTCCGAGGGGCTGGGCAGCAGCAGGATGTTCCTCAGGCTGGCGGTCGTGGTGCAGGTGCTGTCGCTGCTGGCAAGCCGGGTGCATGGCTTCCCGAAACCCGCGGGCAAAGGTAGGCGCCTTCGTTAACACATTGTCTCCATTTTCTCCGAGGAGGGGAAAGTTTTGCAGGGTACAGATAGAGGAAAGTAAAAACTTTCCTTCCGCTTGGCTGAAAGCAATTAGATCCTAAAGAAACAATATTCCTGGTGCAGGACACTGGATCGCTGAAGTTGCAATCTAATATTAAAGTGAAGAGATAGGTGCTGGAAGAGGGAAAGGCTCGGAATTTTTTCTGTCTTTTCCAAGCAATGTTCTCTCCATTCTGCAGCAGTTTCTGCACAAGTCTCTCTCGCTCCCTGTCTCCCCTGGTATTCTGGATGTAAGAGATTTTTAATCTCTTGGTTGTGCCAATCCGATTATTGCTATTTTAGTCAATCTCTTACAGCATTTTTTCCCCAATTTGTTTATGAGTTTTCTCATCAGAAAGGGGTTACTGAGTCAACATCTGTATTTCCATTACATCTTTTGCAGAACCTCTTCCTCTGCCCCAAACAATCATGCTCTGTTTAAATGTTTGACTTTTTTATTCTATTCTCATTCTTCTAGAAACGCTGAATTTTTTTACAAGAACTAGCAGTTGGCATCATATTTAAGACACCATGTTTTATGGGAGAAAACTATAAATTAAAAAATATGTGCTGTCTCTTTGTAGTCGCATGCATCGTATAACTGAGTATGTATGTATGTGTTTGTTTATTCTAGATAAAGCTATACACAACAGACAATTAAGTGTAGAAAGACCTTTGGAGGAACAGGTAAGTGAAATAAAAAATATTTACAATGTTTTTTGGTTTTGGTATTCTCATAATATTTTGATCCTTCAGGTACCAGATCCATGAATATCCTAATGGCTTAACAAATGAGTTAAAAATAGGTTTGTCAGTAAAGTAAATATTGATGGGGTTGGGTACAAAATAGAGTGTCAATAATTTTTAGGAACTGGCATGTAGAGTTTTACTGTCCAGCATTCCAAAAGCAGGTCATTAGCTCCAACAGCTCACAGGTGTGTAACCCCTTTGTTTTGATACTCTACGGGAACATAGCAGGACCTTGGATTGAAGGAGAATGTAACTGGCATTTATCTTAAAATGGAAAGTCTACTGCAGCTTCTCATAATGTCTGATTCTGATCAGAGGATGCGGTGGTACTGACAAGAAGTGCCAAGCGCTTAATCATGTTCTACTTATTAAGGCAAACTTCTTACTAAGAGTGAAGATCAGGCGTTAAGGCTTCTGCTGATATTGATAAATTAAGAGATCCCACGTTTTAGTGTATTTATTCTTTCTGCCTGTTTGTTTTTGTTTGTTTGTTTGTTTTATTTTCGTATATCAGATTGCTGAAGCTGAGGCAGACAAGAATAGGAAAATAGCTCCCACAGGTAAAACATCTGTCCTGGTTTTATAGCAATATTCATAATGGTATTCAAAGAGGTATAAGATTTTATGTCATGTGTGCATTGATATATTTTCCAGAAAATAAGCCAGAGTTCAGAAATTATTCCTTTGTTGATGACCTGAACCTGCTAAAATCAGTAGCAGAAAGAGAGAGGAATGAAAAGGAGAGGGAATCAATTAGAAGCTCTTTGTATGAACAGCAACTGGCCATTGATGATGCAGACTCCACCAAGAACCGCAGGCTTGTGGATGACTATGACTCCACTAAAAGTGGACTGGATTATAAATTCCAAGGTATTCTATAATCGTCTTCCAGTGAATTTTAGGTTAGACTTCTCTTGCAAACTGATTGCAATCATGAATGTTGTACTCGCCACTAAACATGAGCTCTATTTGTTACTGGAGAGCAATTTCAATTATTTCCCGTTGTAGAAGCTTGTCGTATTACAATTAGGTTTTGAAACACAATACAAAAGAATTGCTATTGATTTTCACAGTCTTCTTCTGTGGAGGAAAATCCAACTGTGTAATTTGCATTATGTTTTTTAGCAATTCATATTTGATGGAAGGAAAATGGGACATATTTTTAAATGAAAATATATTTATTCTGGTTTGAAAGGAAGAAGCACTTTTATATAGAGCTAAATCACATATATTTGTTCCAAATGTTGTGTGCAATGTTAGATAATTTTCCTCATCACAAAGCTAAAAGAAGTTACCAAAGGCCAAAGAATACTTACCTTTACTACAGGAGTAGTTAATTGACTTGTAGTTTAAGTGAGTCCTCTGAGAGTTGTGAGCAACATTTAGCTCAGGGTATTTTTAATTATATCAAAGTATGCTGATCACAGACCAAAGCTTACTCATCATATTCACTTTCCCATTGGTCATGATGATATTATTTGCCGTAAGTAATGACTGCATAATTAAAACTTCTTTTGCTGAAATCCAAACAAGAAGATAGTATGCCGTTTGTCATGATCTGTTTTGATCTAAGTGGCCATGCAGTGAAAGTAGATACCAGGAAGATGTATATAAGCGGATATGTGAGCAGTGTTCTCTCATTCTTACAAATTTTTCTATAAACAGGAGAGTATACTCCTGACATTCATCTCTGCTCTTTCAAAAGAGCCAGTCAGAAAGACATATTTCAGATGTGGAAAATGAGCACGAAGAACTTTTCATTGGGACTGATGTAATGGATTCTAAAGTGTGTATCAAAGTATATTCCTAATGTGTCTAAAAGGTGCAGCTTTGTTCTGAAGAGAAAAAGATGTGGGCAGATATTTTTTACAATATGTCTAATCCAAATGAGTTAGGACAGGCAGCGCACAGTTAAACTGTAATCTTTTTAGATGATCCAGATGGCCTCCATCAATTAGATGGCACTCCTTTGACTGCTGAAGACATTGTTCAAAAAATCGCTGCAAGAATTTATGAGGAAAATGATAGAGGAGTGTTTGACAAGATCGTTTCAAAACTTCTAAATCTGGGACTAGTAAGTATCTTGTTAATACTTCATTTAGCTGTTTTGTGGGTTGGTTTAATGCTCTTTTAAAAAACAATTTGGATGAACACTGTGTCCAGCTAATAATGCTGACTTGAGTGAAAATGAATGGGATTCAGGCTCTAGGCAAGCTTCTTGACTAATTTGGGCACATTGGTTTAGTTCTGCAATACCGTTGTTCTTGTGATGGCTTTGCAACAAAATAGGCCAAACTGCAGAATGTTTCTGATGTGGAAAAACATTCACTGGTTGTACTCCTCCCATGTCTGCCCTCATTTTTCCTTTAATTTCTCTTCTGATTCTCATTGAGTTCTTCTGTATTACCAATTTCTTTTGGATGTTTAGGGAGAAAGGTCTGAGCTCATTCCTGTCCACCTACTAATTATTGTCATCATATAATGATGCTGGTTAGTTGAGGATACATTTCTCATTGTTACTGATTTTTAGCAAGACTGGGTTTGTCTCCGACCTCTGGATGTCTCAGTGGTTTTAGCCATTGCAATATGGGATCCTTATATTTAAAATACTAACCTTATCTTTTCGGCACCAGATTTTGCAATGAGCTATTGCATGCTGAATCTCACTGATTACAAAGGGAGCTGTGGGACAGCTGCATGGTAGAGTTCTCATTCAAGGGACAGCTGTTACTAAGCAAAGAGAAAACATTTTGATGATGCCATAGAAAGCTATTTGCTTTTTCCCTTTCTGTATTACTGTATTCTGTTGCAGTTACTCGACTGTACATAGGTATGTTGCAGAACATACACATACACACACATATATACACATATGGGTATACCACACTTGCAGCTCCATCTTTCAAGCTGGACTCCATTGTGTTAAGCCCTATATGGGTTTGTTTTCCTATTGGAGGCTATATGTGTGGGTGGGTGTTTTTTTAATTATATGTATACGTGTATACACACACACACATCACTGAAGGTTTTAATTTGGCTGTGCTCAGCTTTGAAGCAAACATATTTGAAGCAGCCTATTTACAAAGCTCAGGTTTCATATTGATGTTTAATGTAGGAAAAACACAATATTCCATAAGTACTCTGCACAAATATTTTAACAGATCACAGAGAGTCAGGCCTATACCCTGGAAGATGAAGTGGCAGAGGTTTTACAACAGCTAATTGCAAATGAAGCAAAGGATCGTGAGAAGGAATCTGAAGATTTTGATTACCCTCCAAGCAGAGCAGACAGTGATACAAAAGAAAAGCAACAGGAAAGAATGGTAATTTCTTAGCTAATCGTTTTAATTCACTTGCCAAATGGTACAAGTAGACCAATACACTGCTTTGCTTTAGGAAATAATTAGTTCAATCTGGAAACTAAAGGTGTTCTTAAAGAAATTCCATCAGATAGAAAAACGAATCGTGAGTTACTTTGAGGATTAAGCCAGATGCCAAATTGAAATAACTTTGAGAAAATAGTATAGTCTTCACTTCGTAATTAGGAAAATGTTGGCATAAGATTATGATGCTATTTATTGCTCTATTAACTCTATCACCAAAAGCAATGTGTTTATAGATATTATTTCTTTATGTCTTTTGTGGAGACACCAAGCAAAGCTGATCAGGATAGTTTCGTTAATGGAGAAACTGATGATACGCTGGATAACACATGGTCATCATCTAATATCTTGGAAAGAAGAAATGAGCTGCCTTCTGAAGATAATTTTGAAGACCTCCAATATTTTCCAAACTTTTACGCACTGTTAAAAAGTCTTAACTCAGGTGAGCTCATCATGTGTTTACAGGAATATTTAGGAAAAAAATTAGAAAATTAAGATTCCCTCTGTTTTCTCCTACTCCTTTCCCTTCCCTTTGCCACAGCTTCCCTACTTGCAAGAGATCACGTGCTTTAAAAATGTTCTCTAAGATGCATAGCAGAAACTAATTTGATGAGTGAGTATGGCAAAACATTGGGAGGAACAACACTCAGAACTGCAAACTGTGTGACCTAGGTAGCCCTTTCCATTTTGTGCTGTATGATTCAGGAGTCCTGAATTCTTTTGATTCCCGTAAGGACATGATGAAAAACTGGCAAAGTGTTTTCTCCAGACATCTTTCCAGTAACATCCGTGTCTTCTAAGCCAACAGAGATACGAGTAAGCCACAGTAGAATCCTCACAGTGATGGTACCAGTAAATGAGTCTGAGCCTCCCAGCCTTTTCAGAAACCACAGGTTTGCTGTTTATTGCAATGAAAGCTCTGCACGTCTCTTCCTATTCCGGTGCTAGACATCATTGCTTTCCAGTTATTGCAGGCAAGATTGTGGCACCTTGCCACAGCCCCTTTGTCAGCACGCTCTACCACACACACCCACTCTCGCTCTCTGCAGCCAGCATATCTTCTGCTCTCTCCAGCACAGTCAGCAACAATTTATTCTGTAGATTCCTTGTCCTGCAGGAGCCTTAATCTTGCTTCAGACTGTCCCCATAAACACCTGAGTGGAGAGCTAGAATGAAAAATTTGAGGGCATATTTTGCTCAAGTCCAGTCTACAAATTTCATATTCTTCTTCCTGTTCTTTTCATTTTCCCATGGTGGTTTTGCATACTAGTTCTCTTTCTACTCACAACACAGAAAGGCATGTTGGGTGTAACAGGTTATCAAGCAAATAGAACCAGGTCCCACTGGCTGCACGTCTCTGCCTTGTCTCCTGCTTTATGCTGTTCACCTGCTGGCTTGTATCAAGCTGGAGGAGAGGGGATTCAATTGCATGCTACAGATGTGTGTTAAATTGCAGGGAGCAATAAAAAAACCTGTTCAGCAGCTCTCCAATGGGGCTGGCCCTCTGCCAAGGCTGGGAGTATGTTTCTGACTGTCCCTGTCTGACAGTGCCCCTGGCTCTGTTGGGTTCTTCAGTGACAACCTGGGGTGTGGGAAGAGCTTGTGTAACTGTGACGGGGGAGTTTCATGCTGCTAATGCAGAAATAGCAGTAATATTGTTCAGCAGATAAACGCAGTGGAAAAAGCTAAGAAGCATTGATCGTGAAGATAATGAGAGATATGTATGGGCAAGAAAGATGGATTTTTATAATGAAAGATCATTGTTCATATCCTATTCTGGAGTCATGATCCTCCCAACCATGTAATATTATGTTTCCCCAGTACCTGAGTCATGGTCTTGTGCACAGCAACAATCTCATTTGAGACACTTTATATTTTTGTCATTGAACCCATGCATCTTGTAAGAGAAAGGATCTCTGAGCTACCTTCCTCATACAGATCCAGACTGGTCTACTAAGTAGTTCACAGACAAATAAAAGAAAAAGACAGAGACTGTAGAAAACTCTGCCTATATCTGCCGTTTGACCAGCAATTTGAGCTCTGTCAAGTCACTTCATCTCAGTGTGTTTAGTGTTCTTATCTGTAGAATGGAATTAATACCATTTGCCTTCCATAACATAGACCTTCAAGACAAAAAGCTATAAAGAAGAACCAAACCCAGAAGTTTTAAAGTATATTCAGCTGTATTTTGCAGGAGCAGTTTAAAGGGAAACATATATAGGAGTTCTCTTTGCTAATCCAGCACAGCAGTTTCTTTTTAGTGAGTAGGTAATTTTTTATGCATGAAGTTTGTGCAGAGTTTGCAAAACTGATTTTTTCTGAGTTGCCTGAAGTCTTTGACTAGTTTTGGTTTATCCCCTCACACAGAGACAGAGGCAAAAGAGAAAGAGACCTTGATAACTATCATGAAAACCCTGATTGATTTTGTGAAGATGATGGTTAAATATGGAACAATCACACCAGAAGAAGGAGTTTCCTATCTGGGTGAGAGTACATACTTTATGCAACAGTGTTATTAATGCTATGTTCTTACTCTACCAACAGTGATAATTACAGTCTCATCTTCCTTGCTTTTACGAGTCCTGTTTCAGACTTGTTCATTCAAAATGTTAAAGCTGCACTTCTAAATGATTGATCATTCGTTATAGCAATGTTGAATTCCATACTGCTTTAATATTTCCATCTAATGAAGGAAAGGTTGTTTATCAGATATATATTTAGAGGATTATTCCACTTTCACAGCTATGAAGTGCATTTGATTTCAATGGCTTTATGTCGGGGAAGATTAGTGTTTTGCTCAGTTATATTGAGGTGGATCAGGTACCTGCATTTTCCAAAAAGAATCCAGCACTTCAGCACCTTTAATCTGTCATCTTTAAGTAGCTAGAGTAGACAGGACCTAACGCTATGGTCTTCTACCAAGTAAAACTCCTTCCATCTATGGAAAGTGTTACATCTTGGCACAGGAGTAGTTTTTGAAGCACTCTTTCCTCGATCCATTTTAGAGTCTGTGGCTATGCAGATTTTGTAAAATTGTTATAATTTCCTGAAGAGGGATTTTGGAACAGCCTGGTTTTGTGTTTTTGTTTTGTTTTGTTTTCTCACACACCTCTCCTGGCTTTTACACACTCATTTATATTAACTGTTGATAGCCTTTCTAGTTAAACAAACAGCGCTACAGAAGGGCTTATCTGCATAAGCTCTGCACAACTCTCTCATTTTTCTGAAGTATTCCTAGTCTGGGTTAGCCTGAAAAGTTTTTGTTTACATCAGGGCAATTTCTCAGCTTAATAAATCAGCCTGTCACAGAGATAGGACTGGCAATGATCTTTCATGACTCCTGCTGGCTTGTTTGATATGGGCTGTTGCAGATACATGACGGATTGATGCAACTGTAACTGTACGGATTGATTATCAATTACTTGGCTACAAAAAATCCAGTGGATCATGATTCACATTCAGTGCATGATTGCACCTCCCCTCTAAAGAATCCATTCTATCTCTGACCAAGATTATCCCTTTATTTTCTGTGAGAAGTCCTTGAATTTTGGAATATTTGGACAACTTATGCTACAGTTCAGCTCTTTATTTCTCTGTCTGCCTGTACATTTAAAGAAAGATGCACATAAAGAAGTGGTTGATTACAAGCACAGTGGTTTCAGTGTCATTAAATGAAGATAATATGGCTTGAGCAGCTATTGCCCTCCCTGGTAGTGTTGCGCCAAAACTTAATAGGCTAAATTCATCCCTGACGCCAGACCACTCAGATAATGGAATTACACTAGGGATGCATTTTTCCTGCTAAAATTCAGGGCACTTGTTCACATTGGCCTTACTTTGAGTAAATAAATACTGTAACCCTGGAAACAAATTGCCATGATGACATAGTACAGAGGGCAGGGATTAGGTTAAGAGTTTCAGAGGTCTGATTTAGTCTGGATTTGAAGTAAGACTATCAACTGATGTATCCAGACTCTGCCTTGCAAATGAGTGATTTATGCAGAGATGGATTTTGTACTCCATCAAAGCAACTTACTGTAGTGGAAAAAGCTTTCTCATAGGTCTCAAGTTGCTTCTGTGGTATTCTTTTTTTAGACTTGCTGTTGAGAAAGGACTTCAAAGCTGACCTTCATTTATTGAGCTAATATTCTCAAATATTCAAGAACAGCAAGCACAGGAGAATCTTAGCTTCTTGGAGTATCCATCAGCATGGCAGCAGTTTTACTGCCACCCTTAGTGAACTAAAAGTTACAACATAATATACCCAGTAATACTTGAATAGGTACTGTGTTTCTTGGTGCAGTGTGGGTTAGGGGATTGATGCCCAGCTGTGTTTATTTATAGCAGATAAAGGAATTAGTATGAATGTCTGTCAGGGAGAAGAAACAATTAAAACAATTGGCAGCTTTTAGTTGTTTTCCCTCAGTCCAAAATCAGTGAGCAGGTCCCATGCTAGTTGGTGGAAAATACCTACTGGGTCTGCAGATGGATTATATCCTTTCTCTGTTTTATTACAGTAGGAAACTGCCTAAATTACTTTTCCCCACTCTGTGGCTGAAGCCATGCGTGAACTATGTCCCTGAATTATACATTGAAAATAATAAATCATTTACTGAATCAAGTCACAAGCTTTTGTGCCTCTCACATGGACGCAGAGACAGTGAATTTGAATGCATATACCAGTAACAGCTGGTTTGGGATTTGGAAACCACAGATTATGTCATCATCATTGTATCCTACTCTAGGGGAAAGTATCTTGCTGCTGCAGTGAATGATGTTACTAGGTTTAGCTTTAAGTTACGAAGGATCTAGCTGCAGTGTGTTGCAAGAAAAACACACATGCACACACATACAAGTGCAAGGAAGAGGAAGTTCATGTTTAATACACATATTCAATATTATGTCATACATATTTAAAAGCTTTCCATATGCTAAATATAATCTGTAACACAGAACCCAGAAAGCCAAAAATAACGTATTCATATATATGAAAGAGGAGAAAAAGTAGTGCATTTTACAGTATGTATTCAGAAAGTATAGCTCTGGAAGCATTAAAAAGAGGCTGTAACAAACAGATATAAAATGTGCGTTCAGCTGTAATGCATCATATTTGATAATTGTCTGCTGGTGGCAAAATGCCACTATCTTCTATCACTCTATACTTTCTTAACTATGAATGCTCTATTTTGATGTACTGGGACCAAATTCTTCTGTGGAGTGAAAGCCTCATGATATGTTTCTAGCCTGTTCAAAGGCTTTCAGAGATCTTTCTAGAAAGTCTATCTGCCCTCTGAAGATTGAAAGCTGCTTTAAAATCATTTTTGCAATTAAAAGAATGGACAAACATTGTTGGTACAGAAAGCATAAGGTAATTAATCATATGACACAGGATCACAGTTACACAAGTGGCTTGTGAATTAGATCCAACTGTGGTATCAACTTACCCACTTATGGGTTGGTTGTCAGCATCCAGCAAATGCTGCCCAAACAGCTGAACTCTCCTTGCTTGCTCCAACCTGCTAGAGGCACAGGCTGTTATCACTGAACAGGTTGAGTATTGGGAGGGACTTAGGACAGTTATTGAAACAATGATTGCTGTTGCCAAGAGTGTAGTGACGGAGTGGAATGAAAGAGTTGGAATCCCTCCACATAATGACCAGCAGAAAGCAGCAAGAAGCTTTCAGAGAAGTTATGACTGATTCAGTGTAAAATATTTCATTATTCATGGCATTCATACTGTTTCTGTTGCATAAATAGCTGATACTGAATTTTCCACGCAGAACTGAAAGGACTATATCCTTCATGGTGCTGAGTGCTTCAAGGGAAAAAGCGCTGTTCGAGCCAATAGCAAAACTCACTTTGATTTCAGCAGAGCAGAATAAGGAATGTATTGCATAGATACTTGTACTGTTTGAATATTAGTTTGTGAATAATATCATACTTTCCTTCATTTTCCTTCTGTCTGTTGAGTACTGTCATGGTGGAGATTCACTCTGATAGCTTTTCTATCAGACCCATCTATCACAGACCAGATAAATATGAAGAAAAAGCTTCATCTACACCTCACAAAGAAGAGGAATTTTTTGTGTGCTGAGTGACTTTTCCTGCATATGCCAGGCTATCTAGCTAGTTTTAAAATGAAAGCATATCAGTCCACTACCATCCTGGTAAAAGCTCTATTTATAGTAATTATGTAAAGTAAACTATAGTTTTGTAATCCATTTATTTTAATAATATTGTTGTCAGCTTAGAAGCAGAACAAATGGTTTCTGCCAGTTTGTTCGATATATTTGTAAATCATCTCCCACTACTAAGACCAAAATAATGAGTGATTTGTAGAACCATTCTAGAAAATATTTGTAATTAGAGCCTAGTGGACCATAACAAAAATAGAGCTTTCAGACATAATAGACAAATTTTTAAGAGGCATCAGTGTGTATGTATGAATTCTTTTTACACAGTACATGGATTATATTCTCCTGCTGTACACTGCTTACAAGAGTAGATTTGTAGCAAATCTATCCAATGCACCCCAACCAAATGAAAGTTGTGTTATCCAATGAACTATTACCCTAGAAATGTAAATTAGTTATGTGCACATTGTGTTCTTGTCTGGAGTTCTCATTTATTGACTAGTACATGTAGGACAAGCTTTTGCCATCAGTACTTCTCTATCTCACAGATACATGGAAGCTTCACCATGGTACTGCATATAATGCGTATTTTATTGCATCTTATGATTGAGGTTGGTCATTTTGTTTTCAGTTTCTAAATCAGGGCTTCTGTATCCTTCCATAACTGAACAACATTGGAGAAGAGAAAGAGGCAAAGGAGTGGGAAGCAAGTTAAGTTTAAGCACTCTGTAGCTTTGCTCTTTCTGAGGGGGATCCCACTTTTCACCTCCTTCTAGTAGAGCATTTAGCTTACTGGAGCCACAGTGTACAACACACAGCCCACAGAAGGCTGGTTGGGGAGCAACCCCCCCTTTAATTAGGAGAGAAATAGAGAAATTGCTCCAGCTCATCAGTATGCAGTGTTTGAGTCACAGCTGCCTCCTTCCATAGACCAAACCAAAGCCACCTCTCACACCGCCTCCCTTTGGCTCTGACTCACTGTCAGAATCCACACTCTCCCCCGTGACTGAGTAGGAGATTGTGTTGGTTAGAAATGGGCATGAACAGATGTCTCTGTTTACCTCTTCTACCTCCTCATCATTTGTTCTCCATGGACAATTAGAAAGAAGACCAAACTGCAAGACACAGTAGCAATAGGGAAATGGATGGTTCATTGGTAAGCTATTGTCAAGGTATACGTACACTCATTAGTTTGGTCCTTTTCTAAAGTTACTGTTGGGATATTGTTTTACTATAATATTCTCTTTTAGCCAGACTGAGGCTGCCTGACAAAAATCCAGGGGAAACAGAAAAGGCAGAAAGTCCCCTATGTTGATTTTTAACATGCCCCTGCCTCTCCATGCTAAGGAATAGAGAATAGCTGTTCTGCCTCTCGCGTTCACACTTGGTACCCTCAACAGCTCCACTTCTGATGAAGGCAGAGCTCTGCAATTTCTCTGGCGTAGGCCTGTGCATAGTAGACACAATCTGGCCTTTTCCTGGGAGAGGAGGACCTGTTTGAATACTGTGACTAATCCCTGAAGTTCTAATCTGCAGAGATGCTGCAGGCCAAAGGTCTGACCCTGATATTTGTTTAGTTAGGCAAGAACAGGCACAGAGCCAAGAGTGTGAGGCAAAGAGGGGATCAAAGCACAGACTGGCATCATCTTTCCCCTGCTCACTGTGTTCAGAAGCAGATGCTCCCTGATGCAGACTGTGTGATTTGAAAGGGGTGAGGGAAGGTGTGGCTAAATCAGTGCCAGAGGCTGCAAGTGATAAATGGACAATGTCATGTGGACCTTTTGTTCTTTCCTTCATTTTGACCTGGGAGATGAAGGGCACTGACAGTATTTCTTTCAGGGAACTGTTCATGCATAGTACCTTCTTCTTCCTTTTTAATGTCCTTTCTTTCAAAGGGCTCTTTGTTGCTATTGTAGGTTTTCTTCATAAGCATTAAAATCTTTAATCGATTTTCCCTATCTGAATTTCCCTTTGGTGATTTTTCTTGCCCAGTATTACTTTATCATATGACTGATGCATACAGCTGCCAGTGGGAGTTATTTAATTTCAGGCAGCTCTCTTTTCTCTGCTATTTATTTTATATCTGATGAACTAAGGTGATACAGATGCCAGTATACTGTACTGTTCTTAGGAAGATCAAGGACTATCACATACCTGAAAAGCAGAAATCAGGGGCACCTCAGATGGGGGCAGTGGGCCAAATACTGAGGAGCAGCAGTGATGGTGTAAAGTATATGTGAATAGTTAAACCCAAGATGAATTTGCATGGAGGTAAGATAAAAGCATGTGGGGACAGATGGTGTGCAAAGGTCCCAGACAAGACTGGAATCTAGGAAGTATGTTGATTGCAGACCCCACTGCAGCTTTATAGCTTTTCTTTCTGTAGCCTCATCCCATGCCTCATCCATGTCTGTCCCATGCTACTTCTGCATTTGCACAAACACATAAATGTTTTTTTGCCCCCACTGCTTAGATCTTACTTCCTATTTTCCCCCATTCAGACTCTCACTGCTTAGAAAAAAAATGGGTAGCAGTGGTGTGAAAAGTCTATGCCAGCTAACCTCACAGTTCTTAGAAAACAGAACCACTACACACTACGGTAAAATGGGCATCACCTGAGGGTGACAATATGTGTGAGAGCATAGTATTTCCAATATCCATAGGATCTAAATTTTCTCAGATATCTTTTTGGGAGAGATCCAGTAGTTGTAGTATTACTAATTCTTTTTCCCACCACATTACATGACTATCAAATCATGTGTACAAGAACCAAAACGAGTGTATTACAGTTCATTCCTTTGCTTATCACTATCTACCCTTTAAATTTGCAGCTATTTCTTGCAAATATATTGCCTCTTCTTCTGTTTCCCTTCACTGCCTCCTCTATGCTTTCCCAACTGGATACTTTGTAAGAAATCTCCATCTCCTTGTAGTGTCTTTTTTGACAAGTATATTGCTTAGTTCCTGAAAATCTAGGTTTTTCATCCTACCAAGTGGTTTGTGTTTCTGAAAAAAGGAGGGCAATGCTTTTATTTTTTCTCACTGTATTTAATAGCTGCGTAAAAAACCTTACATTCTGAATGCAGTATCTCTCTGTTGACAGCTGAGCACTGAGACCGTAAGTTATGATTTGAGATGATGATGTGGGTGCAGGGTAAAGAGGGTGTCACTGAACTTTCAAAACTAAGCTCCATCCCACTCCTGCAGTAGAGGTGGCTGTGTGCTGCTTCATTCCCAAACCGTTGTGCTTATAAAGTGCATGCTATCAAAATACTTAAAATGTGTGCACAGGCCACGTAGCAGCCTCAGGATGGGAAAGGATTAGGAAACGACTGCACCACACAGCTCTAGGAGACCTGGAGAGATGCAAAGAAAATGCCTGTAGAATACTGAAAGGATAAATCTGATAAATAGTCTGTAAGGTAGGGAATTTAATAAGGACAATAAAGGAGACTTGGTCAGAGCTTTGTTCACCTCAAAACACATCTATTTAATTGTGTTTTACTTTTTGAGTTGCTTTTAATCTGATTGCCAAGTGATACTGCTGCTGTTTTATTTCAAATCACTCTGACCATCTTGCCTGTAATCCATTTACTACCTGGGGTTTGTCACCTGACATGTCATTCCTCATGGCAGCATTAGGCTTTAGACACACCATCATGACAAATCAGTCAAACAGGAAGTTTCAAAAAGAAAATGATGTATCTTGACATGTAAGGCAGGGAGTTGGAAAGGAACCAGAGATTTGCAAGGCTGAGACCCCTCTGTAATTCCACAATTGAGGGATTTCTCTTGTTCATCACAGTTTAAGCAGTTTATGTGACATGTGCATGATACATATACGAGCTGACTAAAGGTCAAACTCTGCTTTTGGCTACATTGGTGAAAATCCAGTGGATATTGACAGTTCTTGGACCTGCACTCATGTAAGCTAAAAGGAGGATTTGGCCAAAGAATTAATCAGGCATGCTATTCCCCACAGAATAGTCACAAGCAAATGCTGAGATGTCCTGAGTTTTGTCACAGATGGAAAAAGGCCTTGCAAGCTCTTAAGGATCATCTGCTGCAGGAGACAGAAGAGCCCTGGGAGAACTGTGCTTTTTTAATACCTGAAATATGTGCATGTCATACAAGCAGTCGTCAGCACAAAGCTTTCCCCCTGAAGCTGCTGTAGTGTATGAACTCATTAAGTAAACTCATTTTTTAGCTATCGTTAAGATTGATTTCAGGTACCATGATCATCCCGTTTTCTCCTTTAATAAACACAGCCTTTCTATGCTGTATGAAAACAGAACAGCAAAGCAGGTCTTTCTGTGGAAGTTTAATGACATGAAATCTCAGCTTCAGTCAATTTGACGGGGATAGAATGTGAAACTGGCTCCCGGGTGCAAGACAATTATGCAGATGAAAAAACCCTTTGCAGGAAAATTTGCAAGAGTCCGGAAAACACCGTGAATCTGTCTATCTATAGAGGAGAGTCCATTTCACACTTCTGTTACCAATTCCGTTAAATACTTGGATGGGTACATTAGTTTCTGCCTCTCTAATAAGAACAAAGTAATTTAATTTGTAATATTTTTTCACATTGTATCTTTTTCCATGGATTTAAAGGGTGTTACTGCAGTGTATTCTCCCAGAGTAAAGATAAGCATCCTGCTTTTATGTGATTCAGATTTTTGAATGCCCAACTCAAAGGACTTCAGACTTTCAAAAGTGCTGGGAATTTGCATTTTCAGATGCAATTAATAGGATCTGTCGGTGTGTAGCGCCTGTAGAAACTGGGCCTAGGACATTGCAGAATGCTACTCAAAATAGGAGCCCTCTTGCAGCATGAATGCTTCAGTGAGTCATCCCAGATCAAAGAGCAAGTTAGAAAGTGAGGCAAGGCAGAAACCAGATCTTCTGACTCCTGTTGTCTGGTTCGAGTGATGAGATTATACTGCTCCGCGGAAAGCTGGCCGCCAGAGGAGTGACCTATTTTACCAACGTAGGTCGCTTCCATTAGCTCAGTAGTTATTGTTCTGTTGTTTTAATTAGTGCTATTTCAAATAAGTGGCCGGCTCTGTGGAAAGGTCAGTACCTTTCTGAACTCTTCCTCTGTAAAAATTACGTTGCTAGGGAAACGATACCGGAAAAGTAATTCTTGTTAGACCTCCAAATACGACATGCAGTTGCTTAGCTGCTGGCCAGGCACATCTCAGTTGAGAAGATGACTCACTCCATCAGTGTAACTCAGAGCAAATATTGTTCAGCCCTGGCCTAGCCACATATGACAAGTACAAACATGTTTTGAAACAATACCAGCTGTTAAAGATGTTAATTCTGAAGAGGAAAAAAAGGGCAATAAATCCTGTTCAAGAAGAACTGGGATTCTCTATGGTAATAAAGAATTCTCTCTCTGGCTAATAAAGAGTAACATTCTCTTTATTATATATATATAGGTACACCAGATAATCCCCATAAACATGAACAGGCTTACATAGTTATCTCCCCTCTGTCCCACAGAAAATACAGCTGCTTATGAAATTGAGATTCATGTTGATGTGCCATCCAGCTATCAAGATGGATTCAATATTTCTCCTGTAAAATGTAGTCCTTATTAAAAGGCCTGTCATATAAACTTGTCCATACCTTTACCGACAAAATAAAGCTTTGAAATGGAATATAATTGTCATCATATTCAGTCTGGCTTTAGTGGCAAAGCTTGGATCATTAGTGGCCAACATTGCCATATTATACTTCTTATACAGATATTAGCTGTTCAATGCATATGGCTGGAAAACAATGCATATTACCATGTTACTGTACTCGACAAAGTAGTAATAAATATTGTTTATTACTCATATATTGAGCTCAAATGAAATTGTTAGCCAAATCGAAAGACTCAGAGAAACTGTAGAATTCCTGAGGGGATTTATAGAAGTAACTGAATAATGGAGGAGTATAAATCGTATTGCCTTCAGTAGCACATGCTATATGTGGATATGTGTACAACTTTTAAACACTACAGTCTATCAACATAACAAAAACATTTGGAAATATTATCAGCATGCAGATATTTAAATCTAAAGATGCCTAAGCGGATTGTAAATCCATCTTGTGGTGGAGTCTTTTTGTTTTCTGCTAATACAAGCTTACTGCAGCAGTGCCTAGATGCAGATACTTTTAAGAGAGAACATGAAAGGCACTTACGAATCAATGCACTTACATAAGTGTGGCATTTTAAACATTTAAATACTCCTATTTATTTTTAAATACCATGTTTACTCTTAAAATTAAGCCTGATTTAATAGATTATGCTGGATTCTAAAATCAGTGACATTTTTGCATTTGCATGAATTAGTGAAGGAGAATAATCTATTCACTTGAATTTACAAAGGGTTTTTAAGTTCTTAGCTGTATAATCTTATCCTAAAAACTGTGCCTCTTGCAACAGAGGAATCCTTATATTCCTGCTAGAATACTAGTATGGTACTGATTCAAGATAAAAAATAGTATCTTAAGCTCAGCTGAAAGGAATGTTTACGGTCCTTTCAATAAGCTTTGGATCAAGTGATTAGTGAGGCATCAATACCGCCACTATAATTCTAGCTTGTTTTTTTCTTCATCAGTATGTCTGATCCAGCTTGTAACCCAGCCCAGACCTGTTTAGTTTAGGGCAAGGTCAGAAATCACATTAAAAGGATATGTACCAAATGAAAATAGTTTTCACAGAAAAATCCTAATGTGATGTAGAATTGACAGGGTGCAATCAGGCAGGGTGCCAACAAAAACTGCTTACATTTTAATTTTATGTAAATAACAAAATATAGAGGACTCAGGCAGACAGGATTATGTGATTTCTCATCAGATGGCAGGCAGAATTGCTTATGATGATCTGCCATGAAGAGAAATGTGCTTGCTAAAAAAGTAATCTTTAGATTTCAGCTCTGAGTATATTTCTGATGGAAAAAGATGCTCTTGGCTGATGGATAAAATGTTGGCCTTACACAGAAGATATGGTCTAAAATATTTACTAGCCCTATAATATCTATTCTGCCACAGTTACCATATCTCATACTGAATATTTTAGCTGTTTATATAAAGGGAATATTGACAATTCAGAACGAAGTCTCTCAAAATACCTTATGAACTAGCTGACATCTATCAAATTTTAGGTCCATGTTTAACTGAACCTTTAAAAAAAGCTGATAAAAGGAAAGAAAATTCTATACCATGTCCATAATATGACTGAGGAAATATGGCAGATTGTATGATGATCTGTATTTGTGAATATCTGTTAAGTGTTGGTTTTTTTCCCACATAAGCATACAATGTTTATATCTGAAACATCCATCCAGCTTTTACTTTCAAATTAGATGAGTTCAACCTTGAAATTTGCATAGAAAAACATTTGCTAGACTTCTAGAGCTGTATACATGGCCACGGCTGTCTGCTGGGTTTTCAGGTAGATGCTTGACCTCAGCAATTTAAAAAATATTTGTTTTAATCAGTTCAATTTACTTATTTATTTCATCTAAATATAATTTCAAACCTTTTATTGACTTCTTTTCCAATGAAACCATATAAAATCCAGACAGATAAGCAGTTTGGGATAATATTTTCCCACCAGGATGAAGCACATATTTCACAGTCTTGTACACTTTGTGAAGTTAATTGAACCCTTCCATTGCTTTCATCAGAACAAATTGCTACAGATATTATCTATATTTTGTGACTTATGTTACTTAAATAATTAGAATATATATGCACACTTTCACTGTCTTTATGAATATTGGCTCTATTTGGTACACCTATTGTCATGATTTAGTTGTTCATTTTTTTTTAATAAGATTGATCAAAGTTCCATATAGCTATTTGTTTGTTCTTTTAGTGTTGGCTCTGCATTAATTCTTCAGAGGCAAGGATGAAGACTGTTCTTTTAGATTTTTACTTACTATTCAATCTGATGTTGTGGAGAATATAGTATAGATTCTGCATCATATCTGTTGAAGAATAACTGGGGTTTGATTTTGTTTTGCCTTGATTTCTAGAAAACTTAGATACAATGATAGCTGAGCAGACAAAGAAGAAGCTTGAGAACCCTTCCACTAAAACCAGGACAAAGCTACCAGCAGGTACTTATTCTACAATTTTCTCTCCTGGAATAACACATTTTTTAACCTATTCACTTAAAAGCATGCTAATTGCTTTAGAAACCACACTGGAGTTAAAGATACAGTCCTTCAAGGACCTGTAGCCACAGCTTGGATGTCTAAACACACAAGAAGAGAGGAATTTTTACTTAATTGTCCAATCTTTGAGAAGTATATTCACTGTCCTTTTCTTCGGTGGGGTCCAGGCATTACACATATACAAAAACAAGCTGTGTCAATGCTTTTTAAGACCTAAATAATAAAAAAAAATCAGTCTTTGTCAACTTTGGATCTAGTGAATGCAAATTTCCTATCATTTTTCTCTGCACAAAGGATTGTGCCTTTATGAACTACATATTATTGCATTTTAGTCACCTGTATTCAGTCACTGTTTGTAAGAGCAGAAACAGGCATTCCTGTTTCCAGAGGTCTGAGGTAGAGATGACCTTTAGAAACCACTTTGAGCCAGACTCCGATAAGGTTCTTCCTCAGTCATCAGTCAAAATGTTTTACTTCCTAAAGTAAAACACATTTCACATCATTGATGTGATTTAGAAGTGCTTTTGGTACATTTGATACAAAATTGCTCTTATTGTTATTTCTTTAGACAAGAGTAGTGAAGAAGCAGACAGTACGAAGGAAGAAGCGGCTAAAATGGAAAAGGAATACGAAATCTCAAAGGATTCTACGAAAAATGAAGAACAAAATGCAGCAGGGAACAGTGAAGAGCCCAGAGGTACAAAATAGCCATTGCTTTTGCTACATATGTACGCTCCAAGTGATTGGAATCTTTTCCTGTCCGTGGTATTGTTTTTCCATTGTGTTAGCATAAATATCTTCAGTTTACAGTTACTAGGAGTCAGCACACAACAGCTTGATTCGGAAGTGTACTTATTTGCTTACTTTTAAATATATGAAACTATATCCCTTGCTGAGTAAGGCCATAAACTTCCACAGAATTCATAGCCCCTTTTGAGAGCAATATGAAATGCATTTTGACACAGTAGTGCAGAGAGATTTTGCTTCTTTGCATCTGTAGCTTTTCAGTGAAATCAGATCATCAGGATATTCAATATTCTGAGTGAGCCTGTTGATTTCTCTAGTTTGTGTTAGAACAAGCTGGTACTGAAAGGTGCTGAAAAGTTCTACAAAGTGAAACAATTTGTGTTACTCACTGCCAGAGGTTAAGGGTCATCAGCAATTAACCTGTTTTACCTAACTTTGAAAACCTGTTACAGTAAGTTAGTGTCTCAATAAGCAAACTTAGCACAGTAGTACTTTTATTACCCTGGTTGCCTTAGCATGACACATAATGCCACATGCCATGCTACATTAGACTGTACTAGCTGAAGTTACTCTGTCCATGGGGTGCAAATCAGCTGCTATATCTCAAAACAAATCTGCAGAGGACAGTGTGCCTCCTTACACTATACTTCAGAGCCTGTGTCCCAAAACCAAAGACAAGCACTGCTATACTTTTAGCTAAACCTTGTATAACCAAGCATTTCTGCGGTGTCCAACATAGCTCTCAAATATTTAAATACAACTTTTTGTCTCTCTCAGCTTGTACTAGAAGTAAATCTTAGAATTAGAAGTGGTTGGTTTGTAAACTTGTAAGACAAGAGTGGGTTCATTCTAGATCTGTGTGTGGATGAAGAACTTACTGAGGGGAAGGAAAGTTGGAGAAGTTAGTTTGGCAAGTGATGGTTACAGTATAGTGCTTCAGGCTCAGCCATGTCTTTTGATAGAGTGAGTTCCATAGTCTAGCTGCATCTCCAGAGTAAGTTCTCCCTCCTGCACACAAAAAACTTCTTCTTCATCAGCAGTTTATTGGCTAGACTTAATGGACTTTCTTAGGAAGTGATGTATAGACAGGAGATTTGTCAGGTAATGAATGCTGAACTTTTGAAGGAGGATGTTTGTTGGCGCAGAAACCTTTCAGTGGGTTCTTATTGCTAAGGATTCAGCGTAAGCATCTGTGTTTTGTAGTCTGTTGGTTTAAAAAAATTGCTTATAACCTATTTTGCACTGTTGCTGTTTTATGCTCATACTTTTTTGGATGCATGTGTTTTCATTGCAAAATGCTTGGTAACAAATTGCAGTAATCAAGGCTACAGTAGACTGTAGTTCATTGGTCACCTGGTTCAGTCCTGTGGGCAGTGCAGGCATATAAACTAGTAGCCACTCACAGACAGAAGGTGGCATTTTTTCCAGCAGTGGTCATTTGAGCATAGAAGAGGAAAATAGCTCCAGACGGCTGTCTAATTTCACAGTAAAGAAAAATTGTCTCAATACCCGTGGGAAGTGATAAATAACATATTTTGCTTGTCTGGTGAAGATTTGTCTGTTCAGTTTGGTTCAGGTTATTTTCCTTTACCTTCAGAAAAATGTTCAGCCCAATAGCTTTTTAGAAATTTAAATTGGATCAGTATTTAGTTCTTTGTCTCATCATGCAATGCCCTTTGCTCTTTCACGGAGTAACTTACTATAAAGCTAACTCTGCACTCCCAGCTCAAAAATTACAGTATGCCTAATACTGTATCTACTTACTAATGGGACCAGACATGCATAGTTGGCAGTAGTAGCCTTCTACATGCTAATCACACTAGGGTTTTTTTTTTCCTGACAAATGTAAGAACATTACATCAATAAAGCTCCAGCCAAGTTAAGAATTCAAAATCCATTAGCTGGAATATTTCCTTAGGGGCCTTATTAGGTAATCCTTGAACTAATTCTGTCCTGTGTGCTTTCTGGTCCAAAAATAGCCATCACTTTAACATTTCAGCTATAACAAGGAGTTATCATGGTAATTTTAATACATACTTTTTCTCCGTAAATATAAGTAGCTGTATTTCAGCTTGTCGTTCCAAAATATCACAAATTTGCTGTATGCTGTTAGTGCTACTGAATGGAGGAGTTTTCTGACACTTTGTATATGAGATACTCAAAGCTCTCAGTCTTATTTAAGTCATTCCTTGCTGTCTTAACAGCTTCATCTTTGTTGAACAATTATTATGATCAAAAAGCTACAGATTGCCTTTAATCCACATATGCAGTATCTGTGGACACCACCAGAAGTTATGTATACAGATCAAAAAAGCCATGATCCTAAGTTTGTGGATGACTAATCTTACACAGACAAAACCTGCTAGCCATCTGTGAGAATTTTGCCTGACTAAAGTTGACAGGACTCAGCTTTTAAACAGAAACTAAGAATAGTTTTAATCTGCCTTCGCTGTGACCAACTTCACTCAGTTAAGCAAGCTGCATCAATCATTGATGTAAGTGCCTGATTTCTCTCTCATCCTTTCCTCTAGGGAAAGCTGAGGCATATTTGGAAGCAATCAGGAAGAACATAGAATGGCTAAAAAACCACAACAAACAAGGTAACAAAGAAGGTATGAAGTAAAAAGCCTTGACGTTGGGGTGGGCACCATATATATTACGAAGCATGTAATTTAAATTGTGTTGTATAACTTAGCATTATGTTCTAAGTTAAATAATAGTATTGTGAAACTGTGCTTGTCTAGATTATAGTGATAATTAGTGATGTTAGAGTTAAATAATACAGGTCATGTAAAAGTTAAATCAATGAATGCAAATAGTAAACTAAGGCAAATTCATGTAAACTGGCTCAAACAGCCGTTGGCCACAAAACACAGTGACTAACCAGCTAGAGGTTAGTCACATGCTGTCCAGATAGTCATGGTGGTCTGCGTGTCACCAGGTGACAGTACATCAGTTTTGTCTAGTGCTTCATTTCTTAGTTCAACGTATCTTTTAATTATGATTTTATACATGAGGTAAATGTATTTTAAATGTCTGAATGTGTCTAGAAAAGCTCAGTGCATCTGGCTAGCACTGTGCATACCATCACAAATAGCAATATTTTGTTTCATAACCATAAATAGTTAAGATACAAACTTATGTCACTAGCACTGTAATATATTGGATTATAGCCCAAATCAACTCTAATGACTTGTAGCTCTCACGCAAAGCTGTGTAGAAGGGGAGCAGTGACTGAAGCAGCTGCACAGGCTATGCTCACCAGCTGCCTCACCATTTGACTCTTCCTCGGAGGCAGGGCTGTATGAGAGCTGGAGGGAGAGAGCTAACAGCAGCAGGATTTCTAGCTTATTTTTCCCAGATCTTTATGTGTCCATATCATGTTTGCCCTCAAGATCTTACATAAAACCAGCCTCCTATCCCTCCTCTCTGCCATTGCTCGGTCTTCTGCCGTCACCCGCTCTGTAAGTAAAGGTTCCTAGCCAAGGGATCCATCCCTGGGCTATGACTGGCACCTGGTGAGAAGGATGCTTCTTGCACCAGCCAAGCAGAGGAGAATCTGAGATGGGATCAGCCCTGGCTAATCTAGCCACCCTCCCTGTGAGTTCAAGTGTATATGAATTACATTTTAGAGATGAGTGCATGCCTACAGCCCAACACATTCATTTTCCTACATAGAAACTCCATAATAGGAAGGAGGGTTTTTTTTATTTTTTCCCTCTTAAAATCATTTCCACACAATGGCAGCAATGGCAGTTAGCAACAGACATACATATTTGCTCAAGAGTTTTCCTGCCAATTCTAATAAACGTTTCTGTTTATCGGTGTACTCATTATAGTAATTAGATCTCAGTCATGTGTGATTATTTCTCTGTATCACACATACTGACTGGGCAGCCCCTCACTCCTCTTCATAGTAACCTTTCCTCTGCACTACTGCAGTCTGAAAATGGCTGTGACTGCAGATCAATAGCATTTTATCTGCCTGTGAATGCATTAAGATGTACGCTTTCTGCGTAGATGGATTTTCATTTGCACTAAAATATCTTTATTGTCCTCTGGCAATAGAAATGGGTCTTAAAGTGAGTGTAAGTTAGGACAAAATTAGAATAGTGTTTTTACTCTTGTGATACATTATCTTTATTGTGCCTTTCCATACTTTTTGGTTTTGTAAAATGCTAATTCAGTTCTCCTGGGATGATGTTAAAGGAAGTGCAGTCAGGGTAAGCTTATCTAACCGTGAATGCATTGCACTGTGTTTCTTCAGTACAAGATTAGGTGTTATTGATGTGCTCATCAATCGTTTCTCCACTTCCAGCTAACACCTAGGAGCTAGCGGAAAAGTGACTCACAAAGTAATTTGTGTATTAAAATGGCCAGTCTTTTCCACCCCTATTCATGGATTGTTTTACTCACTGAATATACTTGAAGAGGTTTAGGTTTTCTTCAGGCAAATGTTTGTAGATCCTTAACTTTGTATGAATTTCAGTAGAAATTATTATTCATTCAATGACTAATGACCCTGGAAATGTTAATTTGCATTTTCCCAGTTTAAAAATATCAATTGCCTATTAAGGAGGCAAGTAAACTTGAGTGGTCTGGATGATTTAAAGAGAAACATGTCAAAAGCCTAGATTTTGGCCTGATTGGCTTTTGTGTCCAAAGTTTGTTTTGCATATATACAATATATAGGCTGCCTGGCCCTATCCTTAGTAATCTCCCAGACCTGGCTTGATCTTTGAAACCAATGCTCTTTAAGACCAGCTCCTCTCCCGTGTCAATTAACATCACTCCCACCAGTAGACGTCGGCTGCTGGGTATTCTATTGCATTTAGTCTCCAGAGAACATAACCATCAGTCATTTAACTAATACATGCAAATAGGATGTTTGGATTTTTCACAAAATACTTAGGTAGTTTGTAGTTTCATAACACTAACAGTAGCCATTTAGGAATGAAAGTAAATTCTATAATTAATTGCAATGGCAAATGGCTTGATTTGAATATGCAAATAAGACCTCACTTCATTTACTGTAGCAGTTTCACAGTTCAATGTAATGCTGCAGCTGTTGTGGTGAATATAAACCAAAGCTGATTTTTCTAATTACTTGCACAAATTAATAGGTTGCAAATAAGTATTAGAAATTAACAGTTATCAATTTCTAGAAAAAAATCAAATTAAATTGCCATGAGATATACAAATTAGTGAGAATTGGATAATATCTTAATGGTTGTAATCTCATACAGAATGTTTAGTAATTAAACCTTCAATCTCCACGTAATGATCTTTACAATACTATTTACAATATTTAAAATATTATAAATACTATTCTAGAAGAAAAATAAGCTCAGGAATTTTAATGTGAATAATGTGGATATTAATCATCTTAGTATTTGTTGTTCCAATCATTTCCATTCCATGGTATTTTTCACTGGAGACTCTCATTCTGCCAACATGAATGAAATCTCACAACGTTATTATTAAATTGCTAGGTACTATTTGTCCCTGTTACTCAGATAGGACGGAGAGACAAACAGGTTACATTCTCTTACGTAATGCTGGTAACAGACCAGGCGTGAATCCTGGCCTCAGTACAGCAAATAGAAAAATTCCTATTAACTCAGATATGGAGAGGACACCTCTGCAGGAGAGGGGAGTTTTGAATATCAATTCTTTGTATTACTCACTTGAAATTGCCTTATACTGTTATTAAAATGATCGCAAGTGTTAATTTGCTTCTTAATGTCTTTCTATTTCTATCCAGTTTTGGTCACTCAACCATAAAAAGCCAGAAAGTCATTATTGTCTGTTTTGTTGAGAATGTACAGTTTGAAAGACAGTCCTTCCACTTATTGCTGTATGGTGATATACATTGGAGTACATTACAAAATCAGTAGTAATATATTCTGAAGGTTCTGTCTGTGGAATAAGTAGTTTATACTGAAAAACTCAGGATGTGTCTGTTTTTGTGAAAGATATTAATTCATTTAACTTAGTATGAACCCTTAAGACATTGATGTTTTCCAGACTAATAGCTTGTGATTCTAGCAAATTAAGCTTTACATTTTATGCAGTAAATTATGTAACTGAAACTTGTATTGTGTTTATGTGTGAATATACTGGATCTGTTGCCAGAGTTACGACTACACAATAGATTACCTTTTTATGTTATTTGAAAGTAGAATTCTTTTCATGGAAAATAGTGATGTTTTCCAGCATAGGAAGAGTCTATTTAATGTATATGGTGTGAATCATGCTGCATAGATGCAAGCGTCTATCAGAAAAGGAGGAAGGGTCTGTTCAGCACTGTATTGCTCATCGACATACAAAGATTTTCAAAGACTACTTTGACACTAACACTGTCATAAAGACTACTCATTGCAATATTTTTCATGTCAGAATATTATATTTGTATCAAGGTCAATAATTGTATTATTTCGATTTATTTTCAGGAAGTAGCTTTCTTGAATTTTCACCACAGGTGTTTGTAGTAAGTGGGATTTTTCCTGGGATTTCAATAGGAAACAGTCAATTTAATACTTTCTTTTGAATCCATGACAGTTGTGAAAATAATAGGGTTTTAACAACAGCTTTTGCATGCAGACTAGATCATCAAATCTCTGGACCAGAAAATATTCTTACTTTAGCATTTGCCAGCAAGCAATCAAGAGCAAGAGATGATTATTCCTCTTGAATATTAAAAGCACCATGACATGTAGAAAGACTGTGTGCGGATGTTTTTTTTTTTAAATTGTTTTCGCAGGTTACACTTGTAGTGAATTCCCTTCATGTTGGATAAATTGCATTTGTTGGATAAATTTTATAATGACATTGTTTCTTAGGTGAAGCAGTGTAATGGCAATGACTCATTGTGGAAATGAATTCTTATTTTTCAGACTATGATCTTTCAAAGCTGAGAGATTTCATTGATCAGCAAGCTGATGCTTATGTGGACAAGGGCATCCTGGACAAGGAAGAGGCTGATGTAATTAAACGCATATATGGCAGCCTGTAAAAAGCTAGTGGCTGCCAAACGTAGAAAAATAGTATAGCTTCCCCCATTCCCGGCTCAATGACTTACGACCTGTTATTTTGAGGTTATCATACAAATGCTCTGTTTACATTGTACTGACAACTTTCTAGACAGAAATGAAGAGCTGTAGTGCTCCGTATCCTGACTGCATACTGTATTTTCCTACACTGGCAAATCAACCCTAATCGCCAAATTCTGACATTGAATCTCTATTTGATGGGGTGAATATTTATGTCATGTTCTCTTCAATTTATTATTTGTATTTGGTTTACTTTTGTAGATAAACCAATCATTTCTGATGGAAAGTTCTTTTAATGCTACATCTTTTTGCTCTCACTCCACTAGCTTTCTATAGATGCAACTATGTAAAGGGCATTATTAGAAAATAGTTCATAGTTCTCTAAATAAAATATTTGAAAATAATTTACCTATTAAAGTTTTCATTAATCTTAATATGATTTTATATCCAGAAATCTTGTTTTTAAATCCTAAATACCTTTTTTTTCTTGACCCTTTTTTATTTCTTTATGTAGTATTCTATAACTTGGACTATAGTGTCCTTAGCTAACTGATGCATCTTTGTCACTACATATTACAGAGCTGTATTCTCCCCGTTGTTGCTTCATTCAGCATGTATAAACATTCTCTTTGGTGCACCATTTGATGATTGTGCATGCATAATTAGTTGAATTCCTGATGTGAGTAGCCTGATAACAAGTGTAAATAGCCATTACTTTCTTTAAAGAACAAAAAAAAGGAAAGCAATTCAAGGAAAGCAAATCCCAAGCAATTTTGCATGGGAAGGAGAGTTTGCAACCAGAGATGTTTTTAGGAAGATGGGCCCTGCTTTTCAGAAAGACTTAATTTAAAGAACCTATCATATCTCAGCATCTCTGAATATCAAGGCTGTGGTGTGTTTACTGACTTCTGATCTGTGTTGAGCAGTGTTATTTTGGAAAACTATTTTTTGGGCACATATATGCTATCATTAGCCAAGAATTTGGTACCTCCTAAGGAATGAAAAAGGAAAACAAAAATGTCGCTCTCATACTTCTTCCTCAACTTACAGAGGTTTTGAAGAATGGTTTATGAGATCTTTTATATTTAAGTGAAGGGATGATTTTACGTATGAAGAACTCATGAAGCAAGATCAAAGGTAAAGAATCTTTTAGAAAAGTGAATTTTAAACTGAGTTCCAGAAGATGTAAGTCCTGAGACTTATCCCCTGCAGCAGTCATTTGTCTAAATGAACTCCAGGAAAGCCCTGTTCTCTTTACTTACAGGTTCTTCATTGATAATTGAGGTTATCCTTGCTCTGATTTTTTTAAAAAACTCATGATGCTTCTGAGACTGATACAGTCACATAATGTTAGCTGATGTAGAGGTCGGTATCTGCCTGCCAATGAAGGGAGATGCTGACTTACAGCACTGCCTGCACAGCACAGAGTTCTGTAAATGTTAAACGGGCAGATCATTTCCTTCCTTATTTTCTCCGCACAGTTGGAGGTTAAGGAGGAGTAGGAGATTTGAGCAATGTTTCTTAGCCAACTGAAGTAAACTTTGGAATCCCTGCAAAACATAAATTATCAACTGAATGTTATCAACAGAACATTATTGGTAACAAATATTAAATGGATGTGATAGCAATGAGGTGTAACAGCATATCTATTTGAAAACTGAAGATACATAAGCCAATGAATACTTTCTAGCGTACAAAAAGTACGTCACTGCCTGCTCATAGACATCCTGATACGGATCATTGAATTGCAATATCAGTCACTAATGGTGGTATTTATTTTAAGATAAAAACTGTATCCAGAAATGTAGTCAATGTAACTTCCCTGTTTGAAAAATAGTCCCTTAGAAACACTGCAGAAAATAATTAGGAAAAAAGAATTCCCGTTATTTTGAATCAGTGTATTTGTTCTCATCTAATTTGTTCTCATCTAAACCCTCTAATCTTTATTATTATTATTATTATTATTATTATTATTATTATTATTATTATTATTATCTGCTAATGCTCCCAAAGAACAGAGTTTCTTCTTGTCCCTATAGATCTCAGTTGTTTTCTGCAACAGCTTGTGACTTACTTTCTTCTGTGAATATCACACTGGAAAAGTGTACTTTTGGACTTATGAAAGAAATCAGGAGAAAGCTAACTAACCATAGACCTTTACAGTTGGGGAAGTGGTAGTGATCTAGGATCTGCACTTAAAAAACAAAAAGGAGAAACTTTCCTTCCCCAAGGGCTGCTTTAAAAAAAAAAAGCAAACTTCCTTCTCCTGTCAAAATAATGACTAGTATAATAGTATTTTTAATTTTCATTGGAAGTTAGGTTCTTACTTTGGCCTCTCAGGAGTCTATGCAGGAGTCTGGTACTAATGGAAAGATGTCATCAACTAGCAGCCTGTGATTATGAACTGTTTGTGTCCACAAAAAGGCTAGTACAATATTTTTTAACCTCTCAGTTTTGCAAATTTTATAACTTCAACGAAGCATAGATGGCATCATTTAGAAAAAAGAAGTCCAAACAATGGGTATCACCTGATTCCAGTTCAGAGTACACACGTTCTTGGACCTATTCTGTGCTTACCCTGCTGCTGTGCATCACTTGGGGTCCATATGTAGACCAATTAGACCAGCCTGATGACTAGCTGAGAACAGAGCAAGCCCTCTGACAGATAGATGAGCAATCTCAGCTATGTTCTTCAAACTAGATTCACTTCCCATCCTGCCCAAGCCCATTAAACTTGTTATTTGAATGCTTCAAATACTGGTTTCATTGCTGCTACATCAAATGAACGCCTATCGGTAAATCATACCTTTCAGAACTAGACAGTCAAAACACAGCCAGCCTGATGAATCACCCTGCATTTCTAAAAGGCTATGACTTACGCTAAATAAAATCAAACCCAGTGACGTGAGTTTCAGCCTGCACCACAGATCAGTCCTTATTTTGAAGGGAACACTTGGAGCACATTAGCACTGGACATCTGCTGCTAGTGTGTTTAGTACATACTTAGTGAATCATATTCTGTCAGTGCTTTCCTTTTTCCTGGTGAGAAAGGTATTTTCAACACCTGCACATCTCTGGTTCTTACCTTGACAAAAATCAGTTTCTATGTTGTTTGTATCTCTGCTGGGTCCTTCAGAAATCCTTCATTCCCTAAATTATCACTGAAAATGTAACAAGTACAATATATATGCTATTCACCTTTTCAGCTTTTCTATTAGACTATTCTTTCTGATACTGTACTTTATTAAACACTTTACTACAAGCTACAGTAGTACAAGGCTGCTCTTGTGTGTTAAAGGGAATGCATCTTTTCTATCCACTGCCCAGCTTGTTGAGGACATGCTGCACCACGGAGCAACAGGAGTTCATCGTGATGTCTGCAGGAAGGGGGATGCAACCGAGAATGTTAGATGCAACTACAGCACCTGATGGCTGAGTTAGCTGGATTTCCAGGGGTTTAGTAGCCTCCAGACACATTGAAATGAGTCCCAAATGAAAATTTCTTATGGGATATGACCTGTATTTCATTTAAAAAGATCCTACTCCAAACCTGCCCGGGTTTTGACTTTTCAAGCTTTGACTGAAGAAATATGTAAAAACAAAACTGCAAATGTGCAGGTTTCCCACCACAGACTAGCTGCAAAACATGGAATTTTACCTGCACTGTGTGCTTCACTTCGGCCTGAAATTGCCCCGTTCCAACCTTAAACCACACCTTGCAGGACCGGTCTAAATATATAGACAAAGAATGAAGTTACAAGTGCAGGAAGAATAAAGGTAGAGTGAGAAGCAAAATACACAGGATAATGTATAAACAATATATAAAATATACAGGAAAAACTGTCATTGAGTAATAATATGACAATGTGGATTAAGATATTAAAACATTGGCTATTTCAGAGTCTTAAGAAACCCTTTTTTACAGAGTAGGAAAACTCCATCTTGAATTACTCTGAATATATGACAGATAGACTCTTTCCAGGCAGCATTTTCTCTCATCTGCTCAGTTTTCCCTGGGGCCGAGCAGACCTGCTGCGTGCGGTGTGCCTGCCGGGGGCGCGTGACCAGCCGCCCCGCGCAGGGCTGCAGCCCAGCCGCGCAGCAGCCGCGCCGGGTCACGGGACCTCACGCCAACGAAGGGCTGCGAGACACTTGCAGAGGCACAGGAAAGCAATTTCTAAAAATATTTTACCTGTACATAAAAAATGGGCGTTCGGTCCCTGTCGTTGCCCTAGGGATTATGCAACACGCATCTATCTACCTGAAAACCAGGAACAGGCATTAATGAAACACAACAAAATGTAACTTTTCGCCCACGTTGCAATAGGCTGCCGGGACAAAGAGAATCCCGTTTAATTAGCGCTTGGGCAAAAGCCAGGTTGCCTGCAGCTGCCGCCCTGCTGAGGAGACCCAGCTGCCCAGGGGCTCTGTCAGGGCCCTGCGGCCATAAAGAGCAACCCCCGCCCAGGGTAGGGGAGAGGGGTTTCTGCAGGTTTGGGTAAATAGGACTGGAAGAGTCAAGGAAGACGGAGTGGAAGCAAAAGCTAAGGCCCTCTCTGGCCCGCTGCTGAGAAGTGTGCCCTTGGGGCACTGTGAAGAGTGTCTGTGTAGCAGGCAAGGAGTGGAGACCTGCTCTGGGGCTGCGGCCAGCAAGGTAGGGCCTCTTGCGGGCAGCTGCCAGCAGCCTTTGTTGTGGTTAATGGTGGTGTTGAAGACCCCCGTGGGAAGATGCTTGTGTGGAACAGATGGGTTAGGTGTCTCTGCTGTGTTATGCT
The DNA here is from genome assembly GCF_035582795.1 of Mycteria americana. Taxonomy (NCBI): domain Eukaryota; kingdom Metazoa; phylum Chordata; class Aves; order Ciconiiformes; family Ciconiidae; genus Mycteria; species Mycteria americana. The sequence goes on along the minus strand of NC_134370.1, from coordinate 57,349,982 downwards.
AATGGCTTTGCAATGGATGTCAAGTGCTGGTGCAGTGGGATTTCCAGAGATGCTGTGGGTCAATTGGGGTGCTGCTGGCCTGAGCTGTGGGGCTGGGCTGAACTCTGCCCGTGTCTGGGGGGAAGGGTGTGCGGTGGTGGGTCTCTGCCCAACCAGGTCTCCAGGCTGGCACAGCTGCTTCTTCCCTTGCACTTCTGTATGGCTTTCTCAGTCAGGAGAAGCAGATGTAAATGGTGTCACTGATCTTCTGTTGTTTGTCCTGAAGGTTCTCCAGCTCACGAGCACAGCAGCACTCTTGAGAAGGATGGAGTGAAGTGTGGCTCTGCCAGGAGCTTGGTCAGCCTCGTGTGGCTGCCAGAGGTGTGCTTGCTGTGCAAGGAAAGCTGTGCTTCTGACCTGCTCAGCAAAGCACCCTAGTCCTGTGTGTGCTAGATAGGTGAGGGTATTACAATAGCAGGTCTTTGGTAGAAAAGGATTAAATTTTTCTATAGGACTATAAAATATAAATGGGCTTGAAGGTAGGGTTCTGGTTCTGGTAACGTCCTACTGAAATTAACTGACAACAATAGAAATTATTATCCTGTAAGGAATAGATACAAATTCCAATTTAAGAAAGATACAAGACCTAAAACTTATTCACCAGTCTCTTCAAGAAAAATCAATGCTTACTTTTATTCACTCTAAGCTTTCCCTGTTCTTGTTAATTTGTGTGCCACTGAATTTTTATTTCTAGTTTTAGTAAATTAATGTAACTTTCTATATTGCTTCCATCTTAACATACTGCAGAAAGTTTTTGCTTTGAGAGAGCAATAAACTATATAAATGAGCTGATATATAGGAAACAGCATCTTACTGAATACTTGAGGAAAAATTGTAGGATGCTTAACAAGAATTTGCTAATACATTAACTTCAGGGCAAAGAAGGAATGCAGTCTGCACTCCGCCTTCCTGAGCTTCAGGTGGGGTCCACCTGCAGACTTGAATACTGGCATCTCTTCTCAGAACAGTGAAGGCTTACCAGTGTGGCTCTTACTAATCTTAACACCGTTTTCTTGACTGCACAACTAGATCAAATAGTTCTCACAGGTCTCATTTAGGAGGTAAGCTATATTGTAAAGGAGATTATCTGCCCTGAAATTAGCCCATGTAACTAGAAAAACCATTCTTCACAAAAACCACACTAGAACCAAGCTGACTTCATAATGAACAGACACATCGGTATTTTTGTATTTATTAAACTAAAACCACACAAAATATAACTGCACACAAGAACACACATCTGAGATTCCAATGTCATATCTCACAAAGAAAAATCTCTTGCTGTAACTCTTCCCTTTTATTAACAGAAATCCAATTTGCAAACAGTTGTTTAACCATAAAGGCTTTAACTAATCAAAACAAGTTGAATTTCCCCTTCTAGGAATACATCATAACCACATACAGACAAACACACAGAGTTCAGAGCCAAGTTCTGCAGCCCTGAAATAGACAAAACTTCCACAGCAAACTTGCCTGTGTTTGCAGAATAAGTAAACTTCTATTATTTTCATAGTTTGTCATTGACAAGCAAACTTATTTAATATTTTTAAATACTTAAAACAAATTTCACTTTAACAAGTATTTACAAAATCTTTACTAAAGATCAACATCCTGCATAAAGGTGACCTCAAGGATATATTGTTGCTACCATGCTACAGTTTGCACAGAAGGGGTATAAAGGCCATTGCTAGTTTTGGAAGGCTTAAACCCTTTGTTGATATAGCATAAGGACATTAACCTACGGAAGGCAGAAGAGGTCATAATTTCAGTGCAATTACCCATTCATGACTTGTTTTAAGTACATCAAGACGATGAGTCCAAAAGACTTGGTTTTTGAATTATTGACCATTTAGTTCTTTAAGAACTGATTTCATGGAAAGTTTTCAGGCCATCACATGTGTCTTCTACTGGTGATACGAAGAAGTTGCATAGGGGCCTTCCTCATTCTCCTCTTCTCTAAAAAGAAAATGATCATAATCATCAGATCAGGAACGTGTCATGTCTCAACAGTAAAACTGTAATGCAAATGCAGATAACCAGTTTTCCTAATGGATCAAAATAGATAAGAACTCTCATTGCCTAACAGGAATACTACCTGCAGTATACTACTGTTCCTTATACATCTCTGGAGTTCTTGTTTTCAGCATTCTGTTCTTGAAACAGCATAACAAGTAAAGCTGTCTAAGTTCAACAACATCAGAACATATTTAGAGTTTAATGAACTATTCTTGACATGACAGTGCCAAATCAATAAGAAATACTGTAAAGGATAAACAAGTGTAGGACATGCTGGAGTTCCAGTACTGTTGCTTTCAATTTCTTTTTTAAAAAAAGCAAGCTTAGTTGTAGGTTTGTTTCAGCCTTTCAAATGGTGGGGGATGCAGATGGACCAAATGAGGCAAGAACAGGAGCAGTCCATCATAGCTGTAGCTGGATCTGTGTCCTGATGCTGCAAGGCTATCAAGGAGTGGGCTCCTTGATGTATACTTCCTGTGCATCAATCAGTATTGAGACGGATCACTCGGATTTTCTTGAGAGAAAATAGTTGCCCACAAGTGCTATTGTTAATGCAATGACTGGATAAGCCAAAGTAGTGTTGCTATTAAAAAATCCTCAGGAAAATTCAGTCTGCCTACTGTTTACTTGACAATATTGCCTTTAAAAAAAAGTGGTTATGTAAACCTATTGCAGTGCAGCATCCGGTACTAATTCAAGCATGATCTTTGGAGACCTTAGCATTTTCTACTACTGTAGCCTCAAAATTATGTTCCTGAGAGCCTGTTCTTAAAGCTGCTGCCAATTTTGGTGTTTTGGTGAGAACTGAAAGAGTTAACAGTTGCTACACTGTGAGCTTCAAAGGATTTCCAGTTACTTTTAATACTGTATATGCCTCCATACAAAGGTACAGTTATTCAAATAGTCTAATAATGATATAAGGTAAACTATATATTCCAATAGTATTCCAAACCCCAATCATGCATACTTTTCCCTACTAACTTCTAAACATGATTATTTATCTACAACTTAAATTTCATATAACCCCCCCAAAGAATAGAATCAGAGAAAGAACCCTACAAACTAACCAAGCAGCTGAGTAACTTGCACTCATTTTCCTAGCCCTTCCCTGTTCTTGGGTAGTCCAGCAAAATTATCTTCTTAAGCCAAAGATGTGATATTGCTGTTACCTTGAAACAATCTTGTCAAAAAAATGAAACCTCAAAAAACAGGTTTTGGATGAAACTGGTAGTCATTGCAGGGATGTGTGGTTATAGTAGTACTGAAAACAGATTTTAGCCTTTCTTACAAATACTACATCTATGTATATTAGTGATGCTACAGACCCAGTACCAAGCATGATTCTTAAGATACAGATGAGCTGTGTATATTTAAGTGGTATCTTTCCTTATATCATCAATTCTGCATTGCAAAACTGCCATGGAATACTGTAATTTGCAGATGCTGTTCATAATACCTGGCATGACAGTAAAGTAAGGAAGCAGACAATTCATGTTTAGTTGAATAAGCACTAAAGCACTTTTGATCGATAAATTGTCTCAAGATGACATTTAAAAACTTTTTTCAGAATTTACACCTATCAACATACCAAGCTTGTCAGATTGGACTGCAGCACTGTAAAATTCAACCGTAACTACTTGGCTGAAGCTAAATATTTCAAAAATTATATTCTGAAGCTCTGATATATGCCCTTCTGGGGCAATGGGTTTCTAGCCATGTATGCCCAGAACATAGTTGCAAATAGCAATCTCCTGCTAGTTTGTGAGGATGAAGGAGAACAACTGTATTTTCAGAGCTTAGACTGTCCAGCAGGGGAGAAGCTTACTTTCTATGCTGTACACTGAAAGTTACTTTGTACTTCTTAGTTTTGTTTCGCCTTGAAGTAGAATAAAATGTGGCAGTTATAGCAAAAAGACCTTCCTTCCAATCAGAGGCTGTCAGAATCAGCCTTTCAGTCTTTTTTTTTTTCTTTTCTTTTCCTTGAAAGCCTTAATATAGGAATAACCTCCATCATGACATAGCAACAGTCACACTGGACTGAAATTAGCTGCAGTTGATTGTGGTGGATAGTAGGGGTGAATATGGAGAACTGAAGAGTTGAAGTAGTGATGTTGTATTAGCAGGTCTTCAGACATCAAAGTAACAAAACAGCTAGTCTAAGCTGTTCGTCTCCGCTTCCCTTGTGAAATACGCACTTGGACTATGGGCTCTTACTTGGCAATTGTCAGTAAAGGGCAGAAGACTGGCCCTTGAGTCACAGCCAGCTTTGAGGGGTTTCTGTATGTGGCAGGGACATAAGAACCACGTAGTAGGTCATTATGCTTTGAACCTAAGGAAAGCAGTGACTGGCTGTAATGTGCAAAATAAATTTCTGACCAAGGCTCAGGCATGCTGTAGCTGGCAGTAAGGGTTGGCAAGAACAGCTTGTAACCTTCTGTCCCAGGCTGCAGTACTAGGCTGTGTTATGAGGTGTACAACACATTACTCCAAACCAAGGTAATGGCCAGGAAATACTACTAATGTAGATCTTCAGAACTGTACACAGCAAGTACAAGTCTGTTCTGATGGCTTAAAAACAAGCCAAGCTTTATATGAAATAAAATTACACAGTAGTAGCTCTGGTCCATGGTCTGCAAGCAACGGCGTGGCAGTGTGTGTATGTTTAATGACCAATTTTCTTCACTTTTAAGATGCTTAAAATAGCAAAGTGGTAAGTCACTGCAACATTCTCCTTCAGGCAAAGGGAAAGGAACAGCACAGCATTACTATGCTTCATAGTGCTGTCTCTTCCTGTTTGCTGTTGCCACTTTGCCCAGCAGTTTACAGGAGCTGAAAGACATCTACTGCAAACTATTGTATGCATCAGGCCACAATAGAAAATGCTAATAACCACTTCTGTAAGACCAAGCGCACCTGAGTGTGAACAAGTAAACTTGAATCCAATGCTTGGATGCTTCTAGAATTCACAATTAAACAAGGCAGCAATCTGAGTTAGTGAGTTAATAGCTTCTGGAAGCCTGAAAACCGGATTCTCCATAGGCAGCCTCCTTTACTGAGGTATCTGTTTCCTTAGCTGATAGCCAATGATGGTGAACAATTATTGGGCAAATTAACTCAATTAGTTATCAGTTTCAAATGCTTCAACACTCTTTCCTAGGTTCAGGTCAAAGCAACTGAGCAGATGACAATCTACAGCTTAGTGGTGGACTTGGCAGTGTTAGGTTTATGGTCGGATTCAATGATCTTAAAGGTCTTTTCCAACCTAAATGATTCTATGGTTCTGTTCCAGGGCTGCACACCAGTTAATTGTATTGGCTCGCATAAACAATAATGATTAGAGTGGCTCTATTCAATTACAAGGTTTTCACAATGAGTCACTAAAAGGCAAATGCAGAAAGATGTGACCTATCCCAGAAGCACAGCGTATGGCTCTAGTGTTGTAGCCTACCACAGTACCACCCTAAAATATTAAGAACTCTATAAAGACCTTGCATTAGACCTCTGGTGTTCAACTAGCTGATACAAAAAGCATCACTAAACTCAATTTCAGTTTCAGCATCCTGAAACCTGCATAACAGCATTTTCGGCAAGATGAAGCACTACCGTATTTTCTCAAACTATTACAAGTTGGTTTTCTTCCATATGTGGATAAAACTAACAATGGGTATTCTTCCCTAATATGCAAATATGTGAGTTAGCAACATATGCTACAAACAACTATATTAATACTTTTGCATTTCTTTTGGCCTATTATAAAAATATTGCTCAAAACAAAAACAGGTCTTACAGCCTTAAGCTGTTCACCTAGAGCTGCACCTTGGGTAAATATGGCTGACTGGGGGATTCATTAACCAATGATTTCTTGCTCAATGAAACTCTAGTAAAAAGTAGTATTACACGCAGATCTAGCCATATGCTTATATAAACTCTAATAGTGAAAATCAGCTGGCACAAACTGCGTGGATTACATTCTATAATCTTTAATGCTTGTCTACTTGCATGGCTATTAAAGTTTAATATCTAGTCTAAATCTGCACCTATGTGTTCCTCAATCTTTCTACCTAACAGCAAGAGGCTTTAGCTGGGAAGAAGCTGACTTTAGAGAGTAATATACTTTATTCCTTTGGAAGCACTTAAAGGGTGACTTCAAGAGTTATGATTAAACTATGTAATTCACCTTAAGCTGTCTTTGTAGCACAAGGCAGTTTCTGACTATGAAACTGCCTGTAAAGTTTGATCAGAATCAGTGCACGTATGTGCATGCGTTCTTGGCAACTTTAAGGGAGACCAAAGTAAAGAGCAATTTAAGAGATGTCGTGATTCTCTCCATCTGTCAAATCAGGCTCACGGGTATGGTGAGAAGTTACGACTCTTCAAGTTCTAGAACTGATAGTCTGCTTCTGCTTGCAGTTTTCTTAGTTCCAATGTCCCTTTTGATGGTAGTGCATGTAACTCTAGGTGCTCCTTTCTTACTCTCAAACAGGCACTCAAGTAAACCACAGTGTTGGTGCATGTCACATTCTAAACAGGCATTGACAAGGCAATCTGAATGCAGAAGGCCAGAGTAGCTGGAAACAGCACTCAATTTCATAAATGGCTTTCACTGTAAAATTGAAAATTTGTGTATTCATGACACTGGCCTACTACCATGATGGCTGTCCAATTTTCAAGGCCTCCTGCTCCAAGCAAGGGACAAGAAAGGTTTAGGCTGGAGGGAGAACACGTGCATCCTGGGGAGCTGCTGGAGCAGAGTAAGGAATGTTGCCACTTTCCAGTGCGGGCCCAGAAATACCATTGATGGAACATAGCTGAGAAGTATCTCCAGGGCTTTTGGCAATGGTCTCCCTCTACTCCTGCTCTCTGCAAGGAGTAAACATTCACTTTGGTCCTCTGGCACTTCCTGTCAGACTGTAAAGTGGTGAACACAGTTGGAGAAGATAAAGCAAAGATGGCTTTTGTGAGCCATGACTGAAAGCCAGAGGTGGTCGGGTGGAAGGTGATATTATGAAGACTTTATCAGACATACAGGAAGCTTTTTCTCTTCAGAAGCTTTGGATAACATCCGGCTCAGCAGATAGCCTGCAGTCCTGTACTTCATGCTTCCTGTAGCATCATGACCAATAAAATCTGTGCTCTATGCATAATTAAGAAAATTACCTGCTAAATCTGAGCAGGAGGTGGGAAAATAACTCCTCCTCCTGTATCTATTATTCCTTGGGAGGAAATATGGTACCAGGCTCTCATTTCCCAAGTTTTAACTTAAGCAATATAGGAAATGGATATTAGTAGTAGCAGTGTACTACTTGTGCAGTGTCACTCTCACTGTATTGGCTCTGCTCATGGTGCAGCAAGGTCTAAGTGAATTTCCTTCTGTAAATTAGCATTTTATTTTGTTGAAGGGATGTTAAAATAATTGCCTTCCTCTGGCAGGGACTGTGGTTTCCTGTCACCCAGCTTAACTGCTGGGTCAACACCCACTCTAATCTGCGTTAGAAACATACGTCTAATGATCTGAGCAGCGTCACACTTTGATAGATGCTCTACATGGTTTCAAATATAACAGTGCAAGTGAATGAGTTTGAATAGAGAAGGATCTGAGTTCCAACAGCTGTTCTTCCTCTCACATGTAATCAATTCAAAAGGAAATAATTGACAAGTGTGTTAACAAGATGTGAAAGTGTTCCAGCCTTCCCTGAGACTGCAACTCTAAACCAGTGTCCTTCTGGCAATGGAAAAGTTGTACGTGGAGTGCAATAGGTAATGAATTACCTTAAGCTGTCTTATGGGATATTTCTCCAAATGAGGCTTGTCCAATTACTAAATGCGATATACTGCTCCTCCTCAAATTTTTGTCTATTGAACAAAATTAAGTTGCCGAAATAATCCCTTAACTTTTTAAAGAAATGATGGGACTCTGTGCTCAATAGATTTGGTCCTGAAAGGTTACTTTCTTCTTAACATGAAAAGTATGTTGCTTGTGCTCAAAATCAGAGCATGTGAAGTGAACCAGGATGATGGAAGAAGTTCTGCATTAAACAAATTTGCAAAAGCAAAGTACGTATCTGCAGGCACAACCTCTCTCCAGCTCTCTGGTAAGAGAAGTGATACCAGTCCCCTGCAGCCATACCTTTTATTGTCATGAGAAAGGGCACTTTGGCATCACCCGCTGAGGCAATTTCTGCAGAGAACAAACAGGCCAGACAACCAGCCCAAGAGACTGCTTGCGAACAAGCTGAGGAAGCTTGTCTCAGCGACATGGGAAAACAAACACTACTGAAGTCCATTCTTGCTCTAAGTCTTTCTGTACTCTCCATGGGATGCCTACATATGTGAGGGGATAATCACTGTGGCAGAGAGGTCAAAAGGTACTGCTTTTTCTATGAGTAAAGTGTGTGGGAGCTCTTGGCTGTAGAAGAAATACTGAAGAAACGACAGAAGTCTGTATAGGCAGATCCACAAAGGTAGGGACTGCATAGGGAAAGGAGACTGGATAGCTTAACTGAAACTGCAACATGGAGAATATTTACACAATTATGAGGCAATTTGGGACAGAAGAAAAAGGCAATGATGCCTTGCTGTATGCAAACAGCTTCCACATAGGCCTTGGCTTAGTACTCTACTGAAAACTATGGTTTTGCTTAAATAGTTGCCAACTTACATAGCAAGACATCTTGGAGAATACTGGCCTTCTAGCTGTCATGGAATATTATTGCTATTCTATAAACAACGTATTGTGAGGCAGCCTTTATAACTGCCATATCAAGGTATCTGATAATGGTGTGTTCTGAATGTATCTGGTGCATGATAATAGTATAGACTTGCTGTTGACAAATTAAAACTACAGATGCTGTCTGAGATACCCCCCACAAAGAGGGTTCAGCTGAGACTAAAAAGCCTTCAGGATGAAATTAAGATGCTTAATACTAAAAGCGGCATTTACCTGACACTGTTATCTTTTAGTTTTCTGGCTGCTTGTTTGGATAACTTAATCTGCAAGTCCAATCTCTGTAGGAAATCTTTGGCAGATAGTTCTTCTGGTGCAGTGGGCTGATTGTCAGGCTCTTGAGGACTGGGAGAAGAACTACTTTCTTCCTGAACTGTCACTAGTCCTTCATCACAAGAAGGGGAGCTGTCAACAGTTTCATTCTCAGGAGACTCCAGTGAATTAAGTCCATTGAACAGTAATGGTTTCTCTGATATAACAGGAATATTCAGGGTTTTCCTCAGAAATATACAGTCATTAGTGAACAGTTTATTTGCCCTCTTTATTTGTTCCATCTGAAAAAGATAGGAAAAATGTAAGTTATTAGGTTTTGGCAAAGTATAAAGTACTAACTTTCTTTAGTACAGTAACCTTTAGTTAAAATAAATCTATACTTTCTTTGCAGCAGCAATGACTTCAGGAAAGGATTTTTTTGCATTCGAAGTGATTTCAGAGTGTATGTTCTGTCTTAGCCTTGTTAACTCAACACCCTAGCTTCTTCCATTTATGTAGACTTGACTCCAAAATACTGGTCTTTCTAAAGTCTTGCAGTACCTAAAAATGCTTTTCTTGAACAGTCTTCTAATCCCTATACAGGCTCACATGAACAACTTGCCAAAGAATAAAAATTCTATTGCAAAAGTGCTGCTGATTTGGCTTTATATTAGACTAAGGCTCAGAACTGCTAGCGGCTGCCGTAGGTGAACTCTCTGGTAAAAACCATGCATAATACAAACAAGGGGCAATAAAGTTACCTTGAGCATTCTAGGACATGCTAGTTATGAATAGTGAGCACCACAAGTCTTGGAAGAGCAGTATATCCATAGTATTTTCCCCCTAGCTGATGTAACAAATTCAGACTTCACATGAAGTCCTCACTTTCAGTGAGAAGTCAGGCAGTGAAAAGAATGGGGGACTCTTAAACGCTTTGTAATGCAGTTGCATAGACTAGTGGCTGCATTTGTCCAGTAAACTGAACCTACAGCATGATCAACAGCAAACTCATGTATGTAATAATGCATGGTAACACCCACCACATAAATGTCAAATACTTTTTTATGCATCTTTTACCCAAAGTACTTCTTGCAACCTACTCATCAGCACAGATGATCTCATGGCAGAAGCAAGAAGACTATCCCATCTTTCTCAGCATACTAATGCATAAAGCCCCACTTGTTCTATACTTAACCTGAGAAGCTATTATAAATGCCATTGCTTTACAGGCGAAGAAAAGCTCCCAGTAAATATTTATACTATCTGCCTACTAAGAATGTTGTTTAAGTTCTTACTCATCAAAATTTCCCTTCCAAGCCAGTAACAGTTAAACTAGCTTCCTATTTCTCAACTGCAAGCTTTAAAAAAGCACAGAAATCAGTATCCATGATTATGTGACTTTAAGCTTTAGTTATAACCTGAACTCATGATTTCATTAGGAAAAGTCCTAAGTGAAAGAAAAAAAGGACCATTCTGGTCCTCTGGTAACTGCAATAAGCAGAAATCCCTAATCAGTACTGCAATGATAAATGCACTCTAAATAAAACTTGCTTGAAAACAAGTATAAAGAGAACTGAAAATACCTATTGCCTGCATTAGAAGTGTTACTCATTTTATTAAACTAAATGGAGCTAAACTGAATAAGAACAAAGACTGTAAGCCTTGTAATAATAGGACTCTTACTGCTAGTATAGTTGCCCAGAAACAGCTGAGCGCTCTAAGCACTAGCCACTCACTACTTCGAAGTCTGAAGTATCTTCAGTTCAGCACTGAGATGATGGAAAAAATTGTTCTACCATCTTACACCTGTCAGTCTTAAACTCTTTAAACTTTGCTCTGACACTACTTGGAATCCTTCCCAATTGCAAAAGAAAAGACCATTGTTAACAGATAATAATTGGGTTAACATACCTGTGCATTTCTTACACTGAACATACTAGCAGGGGAAGCTGTCTAAACCCAAGGGAAAACAGTAGAGATGTTACTCTTTCTTCTCTGTGCAGATGTGAAACTGTCTGGCCACCTGCAGCACTGGAATAAACTCCTGCACGCAATGTAGACCTGTACTGTGTGGTAAGAGTATCTGCTCCAGTGCCATTATAGATCCGGTGTCATGTATAATGCATTTGCTTGGGTCCTGGAAGCCCGATGAAATTTTTCTCCATAAAAATAAATAGGAGGTTCTCTCTAGAAAGGCTAGGTGTCTGGGAGAGTGAGAGTAGTGAAAATGGTGAGCAAAGGTCAGCAGTAAGTTATTTCTATCCATTAAAAATACAAAATTGGTATTCACTGCTTAAAGACAACCCTAACCTGTTGCTGAAGATGGCTAAGATGATGGAATGATTAGATTTAATAATCACTTTCAAAAGCTGAATAACTAATATCCAGTGTCAGATAGTAAGCTACTACTTCAAGTAAGAGAAGCTCATTGCTCTTCCAGTTCCTGAAGCCTGGAAACTATTTTTAGTTACCCTTACACAGTATATGGTGTATCTCTAAGTTCTCTCCCAAGCTGAGTACCATCTGAAGGGCATAAAGGAAGCTTTGCCTGACTTAGTAATGAGACCTATAAAGGCCATCAGATGCTAGTTTAAATGTCAATTGTCAAAATGTCTAAGTTTTCTGTCTTGATGGGTATCAAAAAATGTTTAAAATGCTAGCTGGAGCTTTTCTCTAAAAATACAGTACAAAAGCTGAAAACTGAGATCTCTACTACAGAGGAGCTGGAAGGTGATGCTTCAACAGCTGATAAATAATGCACTGTACTGCTGTTCTCTATCCTACTTCACTGTAACTCTACCTCTGGTTATTTCTTCCTAAAATACCTTCTAAATATAATCTCGTGGCATTTGGATGACTGTGCACCTCTGCACTGAGTAACAATGAAATGGGAAATACTTGGTTCTAAAAAGAACGTTTCTCAGCCTCGAACAGGTTATTTGATATGTGTAATATATACTGCACCTTCTACAACTCAATATGACTCCATACATTCATAGAAGAGCAGGATTTAACATTAGTTTTCTCAGTGCTAAGGAAACTGAACTAATTTCTGTTAGCTACAGACCTGTAATAGTGAAAGCATGTGCTAAAGCCTTTGCTGTTAATACTTTAACTGAAGCTGCACTAATGCATAAACTGGTGTTGAACTAATCGATCAAAACTACTTCGACTGACAATGAAACAAATAGTCCTCTTCCTTCTCCCCTCAAAAGGGATACCTTTGTATGATGGAGAACAACACTCCAACTGAACCATAAATATGATACTAAACATTCCCAGTGTTAACTTACCCAACAGTGTTCAAAGTAAGATCTAATGAACACAAGCCATACAAGATTAATACAGTATCTGGGGGAGAGGGGTGAAGGGCAGAGGATGAGGCCAAACAAAGCACACTGATGTCTGTCTCTCCCCCAACGTTTTCATCCATCTTAAACTGCCTATGCTATGTCATGCCAAGGTGGGCACTGGACAGGATGTCTCTTGCTGTAAAGTAATTCCCAGTGAGGAAAACCACAGGGGGAAACTTCTAAAAACAGTAATACCGGAGGCAATGGCAGCCAAAGATAATTCTGATGTTTCCATTACAGCAAGCCACTTCCAGCCAAGTATACAGGATGCAGGAAGCAAATGTAATGACTCTTTAGAGGAAGTCAGTCCTTGTCATTGTATGAACATGTAAGATTCTTCATTTTGCCAAAAACAAACATGTTTGCATATGTTCCTACCCTGGGCTGAAACCCATTAAAGCAGAAACACAATGGCTGATTGCAGCTAATTTGGCATTGCTCCTAGGGACATTTCAAGTCAGTTTAACCTTCCTCAATTGAAGTCTATAATGATGCAGCTCTGGTTTCTTAAGCAGAATACTAGCAACATTAAAGCAAATAACGAATGAGATATTTAAAAAAACCCCAGCATTTATACTTTAAATGCATCATTAAAGCATTTATACTTTAAATGCATCATTAGCACAGCAAAAGCTTATTAAACTCATACTATGAACAAAGTTTATGGGTCATAAGTTAAACCTATTTTTTTCAGACTGTACAGGTTTGGTCCACAACTTCACTTTAGCTGAAAGGGAGTTGGAAAGTGTTGAGAAATGCCTTTCTTCTAGGAAACTACTATCTTAGTAATCTGTTTATATTTTTCACTTATTGCAGTGAGCAAATACACTTCTGAATGAAGGACAACATAGCTAAATCACTTAGGTGAGAGACTTTATTCATTATGGAAAGCACTGTCAAAAATAAAAACTCAAATCCACTGAGTGGCTATGTCACTTTGCCCTCGTAGTGAGCAAAACTTTGTTTTAATGTGGACCAAAGTGAATCCAAAATGCCACTAGTCCTGTTGTCAACAAGATTTGGTAAAAAGTGGCTTAAGGGAAGAGAAATAGACTCTTAAGCCTTTTCACAACAAAGGCTGTTGAAGTTGCTGGAGGGCTTTAGTAGATCTTTCAGAACCAGAGAAGGAAAGGAAACCCATTCCAGTCAGAACCTATTCATTTGGGACTGCACTGTACCTCTTCTAGAAGAGAGCCCAACTGGAAGGTGCTCTTTGCAGCTGATGTGAAAGTGACATTGACTGTGTACTAATACTATGCTGTTAGCTATGCTCATCAGCTGCTCGGCCCCAAGCAATTTTGCATGTTGCATGCATACTGAAGCTGCATACAGATACGTCAGTTGGTAGCTCACTGGGCTCCAAATAAGCTGGAATGAAGGTAGGGTAGGTGAGCTCTGCTCTGTGGGGAACAGTAGTGTGTTAGGGCCTGCTGGTAGGCCCTATTGGACTCTGAATGTCTTAGGCTGGCATAAGCCTTTCAACGTTTTCCACAGAAGTAAACTTTCTTCTCTGTAGGAAGAGAGCAGAAAAGCTGCAACACTTTCAAATTAGTTGTATATCACCTCTAGGCTGGCACATAGACACTGGAAGAATTTTTAGCCTTGAAACTACTTGAAGAAATTATTTCTTCTTGTCACAGCCTATGTGTCAACCTCAAAAATAATGACTCTTTTCAAGATAAGTTTGATTACATTATTTTTTCAATCTGAAGTGAGTGTAGTGGTAAATTGTCATGTGAGCAAAGGCTGATTCTGGGATTATGTGCATCTCCCTTCCTAGAGGCTGCCGGCCAGTCCTGCAAACCCAGCACTTGTCAGGTTCAAGCCTGTGCTGGAAAAGGCCCTGTGCCCTGTCTCAGGCAGTGTAAACTTCAGCCATTACCAGCAGAACTGGGTGCTGACCCCTCCAAGCAGGTTGTAAGATTCAGATGTCAGCATTTTAAATACTGAAACTAGCACCGTATCCACGGCAAGAACTGAATCTCCTGCCCGCGATGGGTAGCAAATGCTCTGGGGGACAACTTCACCCTGTAATCTCCCGGCTGCTTTTCACTTCCCGTGCATCTTCTCCTTTTGGCTCCGTTACTTTCTGGGCCTAACAACTCCGCGCCGCTGTTACGGGAGCCAATCGCCGCTATGGGCGCTGCGGCCCCCGGGCTGAGCCCCTCCCCGGCCGGCCCCGCCGCCCTTCGGGCTCCCCGGGACGGCCGGCCGCTCCGGCGGCGCTCGCCTTACCGTGACGCCGTACTTGAGGGCGATGCCCTGCAGCGTGTCCCCGGCGCTGAGCCGGTGCTCCACGTAGCGCTCGGCCAGCGGCGCCGCCACGCTCGCCGTGCTGCCGTACGAGCGAGCCTTGGTGTGGGCCAGCCGCTGCGACAGCTCGGCCTCCGACTCCGGCCCGCCCGGCGGCTCCTCCCGCAGCGACTCGGCCATGCTCCCGCCGCGCCTCAGCGATCGCGGCTCCGTGCCGGCTCCGCAGCCGCCGCCGCGCCCCCGGGCATGGCGCGCCGCCCCCGCCCTCTCAGGCGCCGCCCGCCCGGCGGCGGCGGCAACGGCGGAGGCTCCGGCTCGGCTCGGCTCGGCTCGCGACAGGCCCACCGCGCATGCGCCGCTGGCGGCAGCGGGAGAGGCCGCATGCGCGGGGGCAGCGCGCATGCCCACTGGCGGCCTGACGCCGCGGTTGCGCAGTCGCGGGTCTGCGCGCCTGGGGGGTTGCTGGTGGTGAAGAGGTTGCGGCAGGCCCGAGCGGGCTTTGCACGCCTTTGGCTAATGCTCAAGCCGATAAAGAATTCACGTTTTCGTAGAAAAAGTTACCGAGCAAGCTCTTCTCTCTTTCCACGCACCCCGCTCTGTGAGGTGGTCTCCCTGCAGGCTTTGTGCCTCTGCTCTCTGCTTCCCCAAAACCGCCCCCTCCTCGATGGGGCGTCTGGGGCCCCGGGGCCCTCACGGGTGGGTTGAGAGCACAGAGCAGGGCGGGAGCGTAAACACTGGAGACTCATCTGGCTATGGGGATTTATTAGTCACTTGCCAAGAAAAAGGGATACATTTCTTTGTGCTGGGTCCCAAAATCTGTGTCACTTTAGAGACTTCTGATTTCTCTTACCAGTTACAAAGGAGCAAGCACAGAGTACTGGTGGCTGTTGAGACTTCGACCCATTTGTCAGCTGGGAGTCTTGGCAATGCAGACTTTGTCATAGAGACTGAGAAGCACAGAGTTTAAAAAAAAAATTGGGGAGTAAGCGCACAAATATAAAAATGTAGCAATTATGCCAGATTTATTGGAATAACAGTAAGAAGTGGGAAAATTCCTTTGAGGAAAAATTGGTAGACTTCATGACTAATAACTTAGGGTTTCGAATATCTATGTTATTTTAAAACAAATGTAACAACAGAGTGTTTTAAGTAAGTACTTACCAAGAAACCCATGTGTAGGCCTTCTTTGAAAGGTGAACCATTGTTACTTAACCGGGGCTTTATAACAAAAACTGTGTTACATATGTATGGTACACACATGTGCATCCTGTACAGGCACAGTATGTACCAAAATAGCAAGAAGTGTCCAGGGCAGCCTGCTCTAGGTGACTGTGCTTGAGCAGGGCTATTGGACAAGATGCCTTTCAGAGGTCACTTCCAACCTCAACCACGCTGTGATTCTGGGAAGTGGTGTACGTGTAACAAACACCTAGTTTGGTATAATTTTTTTTTCTGAGAAGTCCTAGAAAGATAGACCTCTGGCTTAAACTTAAGCAAGAAAGACATGGAAGAGATCTTAATTGGTGTATGTGGTAACCTCAGCATTCCTCAGCACATATTCACGTAATTATTTGTAAAAACAAAATGCATCAACTGACATAATCTAAAAACTGCAACTAGATACTAATTATGTTCAGTGAGTGAATCATGGAGTCTCTCCAAGGAATACAGTACAAAAATCAAGGCAGATGTGGCAAAGGTTGCTACAAGTTTCCAGGCATAAGTTAGGAAAATGTAAAAGCTGCCCTGCAGGATGCAGGAGTTACTGATAAGGAATGACACATCAGCACCCCATCATCACATGAGAGAAGCCAATGTGACAATCCTAGAGTGTCCGAACAGAGGAACTGTAGGCAATGAGTAGAAAGATCAGAACAGTACAAGGGATTATATAAACTGGTGGCAAGAAAAGGTTCACTTTAATTTTTCTGTAGTTCTACAGTATGTTTGGGAAGTTGGAGGCTCCCCTGGGGATGTCCAATTGAGGTTATACCAGCTGTCGAAAGAGAGCAGCAAATTGTGCCATCTCTGTGCTTTCAATTCCTTGTGAAACTCCTCGATCTGCTGGGCTGCATCAGCAATTCAGCCGTGACCCACCTAGCAAAAGAGCTGAACTGCAGGTCAGCATTTATTAAAGATGTCTATGGTGTGTGCAGTGTGGAGTCATGGCTCAGCTTCAGCCTCTTAAGACTGATCAATGGAAATTACAAACATCTGGATGCCTGCCTAGAGCTGGAATTACTCACACCAGTTCAGCTAAAGTGGCTTTTAGTAAAGGGGAGCTGCAGTGCAATAAAATGGAAATGTTTTTTAATGTTACTGATATGATGAGCTGAATATGCAATATCAATGAGTTTGAAAATGTGTTTGACGGGTGCACTAATATTAGACAGTATTATTCCTTCTAATGTTATCTTAAACTCTATTTATATGCGAAGTGTGTGCAATACACTTTAAATCAGCTGTCACAACTCAGAGAACAGCAGCAGCATCCCTTGCATAAAGATAGCACAGATATTTTAATGTTGAAAGCTTTATTTTAATAATAAACCTT
Organism: Mycteria americana; assembly: GCF_035582795.1. Classification (NCBI taxonomy): domain Eukaryota; kingdom Metazoa; phylum Chordata; class Aves; order Ciconiiformes; family Ciconiidae; genus Mycteria; species Mycteria americana. Next base: position 57,332,791 of record NC_134370.1, on the reverse strand, counting down.
TCCAAGGACAGGTATGAGGGGTTTTTTGTGTGGAGTTGCTGGATTGTTTTTTCTTTGCACCAGCAATTTGTGGAGATGTTTGTGGAGGCCGAGCTGGAGCGAGTCCACGGGCAGATGCTGGAGGAGATGCAGGTATAGTATCCACCTCTTATTCTATACCATCTACATCATGCCCAGGTTCTACCCTTTCTAATACATTCCAATTAATCACCACCGCTTTTCCTGTCTTTTGATATATACGCACAGATATCATTCCCTTGGTCTATGGGCCATCCCTCTAAAATGTCTGTTGAGTTCATGTAGTCCATGACTTTGGGCTCCACTGTCATAACTCCTCTCGTGTCAGGGCAGGAGATGTGGTGTGTGGTGTTGGATTGTTGCATGCTGAAGTCAGTTCTGGTTCCATCACTGCTGCGCTTTGCTTGGTTTCACCAAATTTCATTCTTCATTAATCTGGGTGATTCTCACTGAAATACCGTTTATATGGTGTATAGTAACCATAAAAGCGATGACATACAGTATTATCCAGCAATTAACATCATGCCATTTAGTTCATTGGCTATTCTCGCCCAAAATCAAATCCCCTTGAGGTACACAGCGGACTTCCCCATCCTTTTGCATTACCCACTAAGTACACCTGGGTCCTTGAGCAAAAACAATCCCAGGAATGGGCTTGCCTTTGCCCGAGGCAGGAGTAACCCAGACTGTCTTCACCAGCATGTTTTTTTATGTGCACTACAGGGACCTTATCCCCTTCTACAGTTCGTAAAAGTTTTGATTGGGCAGGGCCAACTTGATTGACAGATCCCCTAGTGTTGACTAACCAGGTGGCCTTTGCTAAATGTGCATCCCAGTGTTTGAATGTCCCAGCACCCATTGCTCGCAGTGTAGTCTTTAACAGCCCATTGTATCGTTTGGTTTTCCCGGAGGCTGGTGCATGACAGGGGATGTGATATACCCACTCAACGCCATGCTCTTTGGCCCAGGCGTCTATGAGGTTGTTTTGAAAATGAGTCCCATTGTCTGACTGAATTCTTTCTGGGGTGCCATGTCATCGTAAGACTTGCTTTTCAAGGCCCAGGATAGCGTTCCAGGCGGTGGCATGGGGCACAGGGTATATTTCCAGACATCCAGTGGTTGCTTCCACCGTTGTAAGCACATAGTGCTTGCCTTGGCGGGTTTGTGGGAGCGTGATAGAATCGATCTGCCAGGCCTCCCCATATTTATATTTCAGCCATCGCCCTCCATACCACAGAGGCTTTAACCGCTTGGCTTGTTTAATTGCAGCACATGTTTCACATTCATGGATAACCTGTGCAATAGCGTCCATGGTCAAGTCCACCCCTTGATCACGAGCCCATCTATATGTTGCATCTCTTCCTTGATGGCCTGAGGTGTCATGGGCCCACCAAGCTATAAAGAATTCACCCTTATGTTGCCAGCCCAGATCCACCTGAGCCACTTGAATCTTAGCAGCCTGATCCACCTGCTGGTTGTTTTGATGTTCCTCAGTGGCCCGACTCTTGGGTACATGAGCATCCTCGTGACGTACTTTTACAACCAGGTTCTCTACCCGGGCAGCAATATCTTGCCACAATGCTGCAGCCCAGATGGGTTTGCCTCTGCGCTGTCAATTGTTCTGCTTCCATTGCTGTAACCACCCCCACAGGGCATTTGCCACCATCCATGAGCCGGTGTAGAGATAGAGCACTGGCCACTTTTCTCATTCAGCAATATCTAAAGCCAGCTGGATGGCTTTTACTTCTGCAAACTGACTTGATTCACCATCTCCTTCAGCAATTTCTACCACTTGTTGGATAGGACTCCATACAGCAGCTTTCCATCTCGATGTTTTCCTACAATACGACAGGACCCATCAGTGAACAGTGCATATTGCTTCTCATTTTCTGGTAGTTTATTGTACAGTGGGGCCTCCTCAGCACAGGTCGCCTCCTCCTCTGGCGATATTCCGAAATCTTTGCCTTCTGGCCAGTCCATAATTACTTCCAAGATCCCTGGGCGATTGGGGTTTCCTATTCAAGCCCGTTGTGTGATCAGTGCAACCCACTTACTCCACGTAGCATCAGTTGCATGATGTGTAGAGGGGACCCTCCCTTTGAACATCCAGCCCAGCACCGGCAGCTGGGGTGCCAGGAGGAGCTGTGCTTCAGCACCAACCACTTCTGAAGCAGGTCAAATCCCTTCATATGCTGCCAATATCTCTTTTTCAGTTGGAGTATAGCGGGCCTCTGATCCTCTGTATCCCCGACTCCAAAACCCTAGGGGTCGACCTCGAGTGTCCCCTGGTGCTTTCTGCCAGAGGCTCCAGGTAGGGCCATTCTCCCCAGCTGTGCTGTAGAGCACATTTTTTACATCTTGCCCTGCCTGGACTGGCCCAAGGGCTACTGCATGAACTATCTCCCATTTAATTTGTTCAAAGGCTTGTCGTTGCTCAGGGCCCCATTTGAAATCATTTCTCTTTTGGGTCACTTGATAGAGAGGGCTTACGATCAGACTGTAATTTGGAATATGCATTCTCTGACAATCCGCAACGCCTAAGAAAGCTTGTGTTTCCTTTTTGCTAGTTGGCGGAGACATGGCTGTTATTTTGTTAATCACATCCATTGGGATCTGACGACGTCCATCTTGCCATTTTATTCCTAAAAACTGGATCTCCTATGCAGGTCCCTTGACCTTACTTTGTTTTATGGCAAAACTGGCTTTCAGAGGGATTTGGACTATTTTCTTCCCTTTCTCAAAAACTTCTTCTGCTGTATTGCCCCACATTGGGTGCCAAAAAGGACTGTTGTGGTTTAGCCCCACTTGGCAATTAAGCACCACACAGCCGCTCGCTCACCCTCCCCCCTGGTGGGATGGAGGAGAGAATCGGAAGAGCAAAAGTAAGAAAACTCATGGGTTGAGATAAGAACAGTTTAATAATTGGAACAAAATAATAATAATAATAAATTGTAATGAGAAGGAAAACAACAAGAGAGCGAGAGAGGAACAAAACCCAGGGAAAAAACAAAACAGTGATACAACTGCTCACCACCCGCCGACCAACACCCAGCCAGTCCCCGAGCAGCGATCTCTGCCCCCCGGCCACCTCCCCCCAGTTTATATACTGAGCATGACGTCATATGGTATGGAATAGCCCTGTGGTCAGTTTGGATCAATTATCTTGGCTGTGCCCCCTCCCAGTTTCTTGTGCACCCGGCAGAGCGTGGGAAGCTGAAAAGTCCTTGACTAGTGTAAACATAATTTAGCAACAACTAAAACATCAGCGTGTTATCAATATTATTCTCATAATAAAATCCCAAACACAGCACTATACCAGCTACCAGGAAGAAAATTAACTCTATCCCAGCCAAAACCAGGACAGTTTCTTACCCCAAAATCCATATCATAGCCAGAGGAATGTTTGGATCTGGGATGTTGCCAAGATACTTGATCTGATTAGCTGTCTGCCTTTTCTCTACATAAAGTGAATACCCTCTAAACCAAAAATTGAGTTAAAAATTTGAGCCAGGGCTTAAATTAGGTAACCCATTTTTACCTGTATTTTTAATATGCATTCAGAATGAGTTACAGAGGAAACTAGAAGCGTCTTGCTAATGAGACTTCATTTTTAAGGAAGAAAATTGTGTTAGCAGTGAGAATGTGATGTCCATGCTACTGGAATATCTTAATGGAGTGGCCTATGATCTTGTGAAAACTAAGGGAAATACTAGCTTGCCTAGGGTTTCTTGGCTTTAAGTTTAAAATGAGAGGCTCTGAGAGGCTGTTAGCTGTCAGACCCCTGTCTGACCTTGGAAGAAGTTGGAGCTCACTTGCTTCACAATGTCATAGAATCATAGAATCATTAAGGTTGGAAAAGACCTCTAAGATCACCTAGTCCAACCGTCAACCCAACACCTCCATGCCTACTAAACCATGTCCCGAAGTGCCACGTCTACATGTTTTTTGAACTCCTCCAGGGATGGTGACTCCACCACCTCTCTGGGCAGCCTGTACCAATGCTTGACCACCCCTTCAGTAAAGAAATTTTTCCTGATATCCAATCTAAACCTCCCCTGGCACAACTTGAGGCCATTTCCTCTCATCCTATCACTAGTTACTTGGGAGAAGAGACCAACACTCACCTCACTACAACCTCCTTTCAGGTAGTTGTAGAGAGCAATAAGGTCTCCCCTCAGCCTCCTTTTCTCCAGGCTAAACAACCCCAGCTCCCTCAGCCGCTCCTCATCAGACTTGTTCTCCAGACCCTTCACCAGCTTCGTTGCCCTTCTCTGGACACGCTCCAGCACCTCAATGTCTCTCTTGTAGTGGGGGGCCCAAAACTGAACACAGTATTCGAGGTGCGGCCTCACCAGTGCCGACTACAGGGGCACGATCACTTCCCTAGTCCTGCTGGCCATGCTATTCCTGATACAAGCCAGGATGCCATTGGCTTTCTTGGCCACCTGGGCACACTGCTGGCTCATATTCAGGTGGCTGTCAACCAACACCCCCAGGTCCTTTTCCTCCAGGCAGCTTTCCAGCCACTCTTCCCCAAGCCTGTAGTGTTGCATGGGGTTGTTGTGACCAAAGTGCAGGACCCAGCACTTGGCCTTGTTAAACCTCATACAGTTGACCTCAGCCCATTGACCCAGCCTGTCCAGATCCCTCTGCAGAGCCTTCCTCCCCTCGAGTAGATTGACACTGCTGGCCAATTTGGTGTCATCTGCAAACTTACTGAGGGTGCACTCGATCCCCTCATCCAGAACATTGATAAAGATATTGAACAAGACTGGCCCCAACACAGAGCCCTGGGGAACACCACTTGTGACCGGCCGCCAACTGGAGTAAACTCCGTTCACCACCACTCTCTGGGCTCGGCCATCCAGCCAGTTTTTTACCCAGGGAAGAGTACACCCGCCTAAGCCATGAGCTGCCAGCTTCTCTAGGAGAATGCTGTGGGAGACAGTGTCAAAGGCTTTACTAAAGTCCAGGTAGATAACATCTACAGCCTTCAGTGTCATATAAACTGGGGCTTGAGTCGGCACTGTAGTGCAAATTGGCATTGTGCCTGCACTGCCTGCTTGTTGGGCTGCCCCGTGTCTGGCTCCAGACAAGCTGACAAGCTCTTCTGGTGGGCTGCAGGAAGGAACGGTTTGCACTGGTTACCCACCCCTCAAGGTGCACGCGTTCAATGTAGGGACATCAAACTTGCCACATTAGAAAGAGTCCCTGCTATAGCTTTTGGGATTCTCACTTCCCCATAACAATATTCTCCCTCCTGATCTCTGAATCAGCAGCTTATTGATATTCGTGAGTGTTTCCTGATGGACAGGGGCTACATGGCAATTAGTTTTAATTTATTGGTTTACTGCCTGATCATGATGTTCTCTGTTCAGCAAGGGAGTCTCTTGGCACTACTGACTCCACTTCTTTCCTCCCTGTTCTCTGCTGTCCTTCTTGTTTCCCTGTACTGCTTCTGTAATGTCTTTCCCTGCAGTAGCTTCCAGTTCCAAGGAGCTGTACTTGCCCAAACCTGTTTCTTGCATTAAAATCAGTAATTCTTTAGGTAATGCTAGCATTGAAGTCGCATAACTGGGGATTGGACTTGACACTTTCATCAGACTTACATGGGACAGAGAAGTTCACTCCTCCGAGTCATTGTTCCAAGGCTTGCTGCAGACATCGTTACATCTATTACTTATTTCATGTTTAGGGGGTTATTGCTGCAACTATAGCAGCTAGAAACATACCTTTAAAAATGAAAGCTTTAATTCCAGAGACCTCAACTAAGCATTGTGGAGTGCCTGGCTGACCTAAGGGTTCCTTAGAGCTGAGTCTGAAGAAGGGGAAACCCCTTTCTGCATTTTTTTTTTCTCAGAGACATGTTCAGACCTAGATAATACTAGCTTTGCATTCTTATATAAAACCCTTGTACAGGAATTGGATAAGGACAGAAAAGAAGTATGGGAGCTAATATTACAATATGTACTAATGAAGCAGTAGTTAAAGGTAATTCTAATGAATCATTCAGTTTAGGAACTCTCACTGTCTCTTCTGTCTTTCTGAATTTGTTCTGAAGATAAGAGTTTTCTTTTAAGTAGAGCTTCATGATTAATTTTCTGAATAACCAATAGTATTTAAGTCTATGCAGTCCATTGACTTCCAGTTAGTATTGGATACTTAGCTGTCATTTTATCATTGAAAATCATCCATATCTAGATCAGTAAGTGCACAGTGGTCTTGATTTATTTTAAATGTTATATAGGTCAACAGACTAAAGTTAGCGATCTTCTAAAATAGAGATCAGTATCAACTGAGTCTCGTTAAGGCGGCCCATATGATTTAATGGCAAAGTAAGTAGAGAAGAGAATGCCTTCTAGGTAGGTAATCATTCTGTTAATGATCAGATATTCATCAGCTACTTTGTCAGTAAAGAAACCCAAATTTGCTTAGTGAAGGGTTAAATGAGACAGCAAGCATTTCCTAACTTTGATGTTTATGATGCAAACCAGGGACATTACCATTTATAATAGTTGTACTGATGCACCACATGGATGTTTTAGTTTCAGGAACAATAAAAAAACTATCCTTGTGGCCTATATGTGTGGGCAGATTCACAGTAATTAGGACAGAATAGACAGAAAGAAGGCTGCCTTGTGGTAACGAGTGGTGTATCAAGCTATGCCGTCCACCTCTGCTCATGTTGCAACCTCTGATTAAAAAAAAAAAAGTAATGTAGGACAAAGATCAGAGAAATATCCTGCCTTTTAGGATAATAGCCCTGGGTTCTGCAATTAATTGTGACAAGGAGGGAGGGTCCTGCATGAATTTCAAAAGGAAAGTGGGTTTGTCTGAACTGGTGCACATTACTTAAGCTGCGCACATATTCCTCACCAAAATAAGCCCGTTATGTAGCAGTAGCAGCTGCGAGCCATTATTAATATTTAAAGCTCTTAGCAGGGGTTACTATGGGTTTCTGTAACAAGGTTACAAGACAGTGTTGCAATATCATGTGCTGTGGGTTTGCATTGTCGGAGCTTTTTTGGCTTTGTATTAAGTGCCAGCGAAGTTTTATTTATTCCCCTTCCCTACCATTTGCAGAGGCTGGATATCTTTGTAAGCTGCATTGTAGTGCATGATTATCCATTCTTCATTGCCTCTAGCTTTACTTATGCATCACCTGCTACTTAGTAATATGAGTGTTGCAAGTCCCATGCTGGTAGGAGCAATCTTGCACAGGAAAGGATGCAGGTGGTTTGGGTCCCATGGCAAGGCTTGCTTGTGCTGTCACAGATGTGTTGTTTCCTCCAACCGTGTGGCTTTTGGTGTAAGCTGCTGGAGAACGATGATGTCAGTCAGCCTCCTCTTCCTAACTTCATCTTTTGACTGGTACTTGTTTTCTACCTTTGCATGCTAAAAGGGCAGGCAGTTCTTAGGCAATTCATAGTTGTTTCCACTGAAAATAGGTGGGCTGAACATGCACGATGGAGTCACCATGTTTTAAACATCTGCATCTGAGAGGGGACCATCCATGGCTGTGTTAGACCTTGGGTCATGGGGCCAGCAGGCAGTACCCAGCACAGCACAGGGGACTTGGCAGGCAGGGAGTTGCTGCTGACGCTGCTTTGGAGGAGTGTGGGACAAGCTGTCCAGTGGCTCTGCAGGGATAGCCTCTGGCCTTCAGGCTCTCTTTTTGCTTAGGTCTTTTTTTTTAGCCTTTTTATTGTTTGTTACCTTTTTCTTTAAGTCATAAAATCCTTGAAATCAAACTGTTTACAGCTCTGTCTGGTTAATAAGTTATCAGGCAGTGAAGGCAACAGTACAGAAGGCGGAAACATTTGGAGCAGCAGCATATATATCCATTAACATCATAAACTACATAAAATGCTGCTCTACACTAGGAAGCAATTGTTAGGAAGGTGTCCTGGGATAGTATCTGCTGTCCTTCAACGACTTCTGGGTTAAATGTATTCAATTTACAAATAAAATGTCAGACTATAGCCTGCCTTAAATTCATACCTTGCTGATGATGTATGCAACCTCAAATTCCGTGTAGCAGATGGATACACATTGACTAACTTCATAATGTGTCAATAGCATGGTCCCTTTTACACTGTTTAGTCAGTGTGTTAGTGACAGGAGATATTGGCAACATACCTTTTACCTCCCAGGATGGCTTATAGATTTGCAGGTGGTGTTGCCTTGTGTTGCTTATCTGTTGTTGTCCATGTAAACCCTGCTGCAAGACAATGGCAACACATCATGCTCATTTTGGAAGACGAGGGGTGCAGAGAGGGATGCCAAAAAATAGTGTTGAAAACATGGAGGTAGACACGTGTGAAGAACAGACAACTTTTTGAGTGACTCCTGGACAGCTGACTGTTCATCATTGGGCTTCATGACACCATATTTGATTTCAGTTTCCAAAGTGAAATTAATATCAAAATCAGTTCTTGCATATTGCATTAGAATATTAGTCATTGCAGAATACTCCTGAGTTTCAACATGTTTGTAATTTAGCTTCTGTATGTTTCTGTTCACACTGCCTCACCTGTCCATGCTAACTGCTGCTCCCCATAAGCTTCCTCCGTTCACGTGCACCTGCACCCCAGCTAAGGCCTCTATATACAGGATCCTCACCATTGTCCCACTCTGCCATCGCTGCTGAGCCTTCTGGTGCCAAGTTAACAAGAATGTCTTCCTTTCCCTACTGAATTCAAATTTAGTGCAATTAACTCCTGCTTTAGCCTCTTTTAATTAAAAAGCAATGAATACTCTAAATCTGGATGTAATATGATAGTTAATGGCACCTCCACTGATGAGTACACCCAACAATGAGCATAAGAAGGGCAGCTCTGTCATGTGGGAGAGCTGTGCAAAATAGCCAGAGGGATGGTAATAAGGAAGTGTCTTGTCTTCATCCCATTACTTCCCTGTGAGTGGCTTTTTCACTCTCAGCATTTTCAGTTGGAGAATATTTTATTGGAAAGCCTGTAAACAGGTGATTCACCACTAAAAATGGTTTATTCATACAGATATTAGAAAAAAACCAAACCACCTCAATATTCATTTGTCAGTGGTGTTTTTTCTTTAAAGTGTCATTATGTACCTTGCTTTGCCAAAGTAGTTCCAGTCACAGTTCTGTCTAGAGCCAAAGGGAACTTTCTTAATTAAGTGAAGAATCACAGAGGAAAAGAATGCTTTATTTATATATGTTATTACAATTCCTTTTTTAAGACTTATTTTTACCAACAGTTTTGTATAACCTGTTCCAATAGGTCAAGAATAACTTGTTTATTTTATACATGCTTTTAGATTTGTTTTAGCTCAGGAAGACTTAAAAAAAATAATCAAACAGCCCTTTTAACCCTTCCCTCAACCTTAGGGTTCAGTACAACAGCAATCAACTAGTGATTTCAAAGAGGTCTGTCCTTTATGAAAGTGTACCTCAAACTGCTTCATCAGGGAATCCAAAGAAGCCATTCAGAAATTCTGCAAGAACATTAATGAAGTCAGCAGACATGTGAAAATCCAGATCAGAATATCAAGCTTTTCATCTCCATGTGCTGCCTACTAAATTATACTTATTCTTCCCTATGCCTGCTCATTGACCCTATTTCCCTTAACTGTCCATCCTCATCCTACATTTCCATCTTTTTGTTGCCCTTTCTCCTTCTTCAGGTTGGATCTGGCTTCAGCTGTGGAGTTGAAGTAGTCTAAGACAGAATCTGAACTGCCAGTAGACATGGTCTGTCCTCTAGACTCGAGTTTGCTCCAATCTGTGAAGTCACTTAGGTGATTAAGAGTGTAGCTTTGAAATTCAAGCTGTAAATCTTCAGCTGCCTGCAGATATCCCAACAGTCCTCTGCCCACTTGAAAGAAGAGCTAGGAGAAGCATACCGATGCTTGCTCTTGCGATGTATGCTTGCAGGGTAGATGTGTCTGGAGGAAAAAAAGCTTAGAAAGAGCAGCAGTTGAAAATAGAGGGGAGGGGGTTCTGTTTGTGAATGTTTTCCTTCAAGGAAAAACAAAGTTTAACTCTTGCCTTGGAAAGAGCAACTCAAATTAGGTTTTTGCTACGAGTCACTTCCAAAATTACCTGTCTTCATTGAGTGCAGAGGATGCCTCAGGTTACAGCTTCCCTGGGCCTGAAGGTGGCCCTTGTGATGCTCCTCTGAGAGCAGCCTGTCACTGGTAAGAAGGAAAGCTACCCTTTGAATGAGAAGACAAAACAGTGACAAGGGTGCTTTGAAGCTGTGTAGCAAGTTTCTATTCCAAGAGCTCTCTTTGCCTTCCAGGATGTTTCCTAGTGTATATTTTCTTCCTGTGGGAATATTTTAATTTGGCCTAATTAGCCTTGTAGCTCATGTTGTCGTTCAGTGTCCAAAACTGGAGTATGTTTTTGGCCCGTGACTATTTTTAGCTGGTGTAAATAGGGCACTAAACCAGCAGCATTCATGCTTTATATTACAGGTGTCTCACTTTGGGCACTGAGGAGTTGGCCTTAGAAGTATTATAATGGCGTTACTGGAAGTGAGAAGGTGATGGTGGACCAAGTGGGTCATTGTTTTGTATCCTGACAGTTTCTGGGTGCTGTTCCTTAGCTTTTAAATTCACAATTGTACAACAACTTTCTGAGATCTGGTAGAAGACACTTGGCTGATCTGAATGAAAACTAATTCCCCCTCCCTCCCCCCCTCGGGTAAATTGTTTCCCCTGGGGGGAAGGCGGGGGACTAGGGTGTGGGTGCATCTGCCTTTCCTTCTGGGAGCTAAGACACATGCAAACTAAAGTGGCCATACAGTCTCTGCTCCTATTTATCTGGTATTGACCTCTAACTCCTTCACTGCTTACTTTCAGTACTCTGCTTATATTGCCACCCCGTTTATATAGATCAACGAGATCAACCTGCAAACACAATCCTCATGGTGAGCCGAAACAGTCCGGCAGTTTGGTGTCCTTCATTTTTGTTCCCCTGGTTTTTTTTTACCGAAATGCTGCCCTCGAGTGGCGACCAGCTGATGGATCCCAACTGGAGATCTCCGAGCCGTCAGCCCTGCCTGGCCGCGGCCCCGTGTGCCCCTTCGCGGGTGAACGTCGCCGGTGCCCAGGCGGCCCCGTGTGCCCCTTCGCGGGTGAACGTCGCCGGTGCCCAGGCGGCCCCGTGTGCCCCTTCGCGGGTGAACGTCGCCGGTGCCCAGGCGGCCCCGGGCGCAGCCGGGCTCCGCACTCGGCGTCCGGCCGAAGGCTCAGGCTCCGCCTGCTCTGTGCAGCCACGCGTGCCGCGTTTCCCAGCGATGTGACAGCAGCAGCCGGAACTCCCTGGCAGCAACAGTGCCCTCAGCTTTTACAAGAAAATGGAGAACTGTAACTCTGAAGGAGATGTAACGATTCGAGATGCTACCCTGACCACAAGCCCTCTAAATTTAATTTGTATGAATGCTTCTTCCAGTAGCTCCATCCGTTGTGCTGTTTCTGGACTATAGTTCATGGTTTTAATGTAGAAACTGTAACTTTGTAGACGAGTGTTTTTCTGTGACGAGGGAAAGATCTCTGAGCTTGTCTAAACAGGAATTCCACTGCGCTCTCTGGGCCTCCCCACAGTATTTTATAACTTCCTTTCTGTTAAACTCTGAGCAGGCTCGAGTTAGTCTCTGACACTTATGGGGGAAATGTCATGTAGCAAAGGTCCTGTATGAAGGTAGCCTCTGACGACCTCCAGAGCACCCTGACAGTTCATTAAGTTATGAAGAGTTAATAAAGGGATAAAGGTGGCTTGTGGGAAAGCAAACTGAGGCATTACTGCTTTCAGTTTTATACTATGCCTCTCTGCTGGAGGTTACAGTCTTTACAGCAGTTTTGCTGGAAGCATAAGGACGCTGGCTCCTCAGTCAGTAAGTCATAGCTTAGTGTACTGGTTTAACTCAGAGATGCTTGTTTTTCTGGGCCACTGAAAAGCGTGTCAGTATGTGACTTGTTTTGCCTGCAAGTTAAAAAGCAAAAACGAGAAAGGGTTTTTATGTGAAGGGAGTTATATCTTCTGGGAGGACTTTGCTTTTAGCATTCCCAGGGTATTTGAAGAATACTCCATGTTTCCATGCTTCATTGTAGACCAATTGTCCAAAGGGATATATAATCCTACCTCTATGTTATTAAGTCTTCTGGCAAGTACCAAGTGTGTCCTATTGGGAATATTATCATGTTTTCATCTTTTCCTAAAGACAGAGCATAGTGCTTTTCTTATGTACTGTAAACTTCTATCATCCTGCACAATGTGCAAATACCATACTTTCTTTCTGCATTAACACATCTAATTAGGGATAGGCTTGTTTGTTCGAGCATCGGTATGGTTTGTGGAGTCAGATATAAGTGAGTATATAAGGTCATTATAATTAGAATAGCTTCTTCCTCCTCAAAGAACTTCAGCTGCGGAGTCCCTTCTAGGGAGTCCTTCGGGACTGGTTATTTAAGTGCCCGAGTCTTCCCTACTTCACTATTCCATCTGAATCTCTGTAAGTGCCAGTCTGATCTTTTATTTTCAGCTAGTTTCCCCCCTCACTGCTCAGCCCTCATCCCCTAAAGTACTTGCTGCAATGACCAGCTAATTCTTGCTCACCGTCCTTTGGGTGATTAGTCTTTGCAATAGTTGTGCCTATGCGTGTATGAATATATGGCATCTATGAGTATATGAAGGCCTCCGAGAGCCTCTGTGTGAAATATCTATGTCAAATATTGCCAGTAAAATAATCTCCTTGATGATTTGGCTCAGCTGAAGACTGCCAGTACTGAAGAGCGCTCTCAGAAATTATTTACATCTCTATTTCTGGTTGCTGAGAGCTCCTTAATTAAGACTCTGGTACTGGCCATAAAATGTGATTTTTTTTCTCAAATGATCGTATTGGCACTTCATGTGCTTTTACCCAGCACTATCTGAAGTCACATCAAAACAGAGTAAAGTATGGGAAGACTGTCGGGGGCATTATTACCACAGGCAAGAATATAGGAAGGAAATGCCCAGAATATTACGGTAGTAAACCAGGTACATACTAGTTTATGCTCTGAATTTGCAAACATGAATGCCAGACTTGCAAGCAGATGTTAGCTAGTTCAGCTAATTCTAGAGCCGAAGTTAGTAAGTTGGAGTGCTTGAAGCAGTGGTTATGTCTAATACTAAACCAGTGATAGATCAGATGCTAAGTATCAATGACTAGGCTGTATGTATATGGAGGTTTGGACAATGGTGGTTCCTGGAAGCAGTTAATTTTCACTGGACTTGCAACTGAAAGTACTTAGCTGGCCAGAGCTGGAATGATAGGAGGCAGATTCTCTCTTTCAGCTAGACTGTACTAGTTACATTACATTTCACATTTATTTATAATAAGTGTGAATACACTTGGATACATTTAATCCATTACTTAAATTTAATTTGATGCATTTAATTTTGATACATTAACAATTTACAATAAATGTGAATGAATTAAATGTATCAAAATGGAAAGACAATGTATTAAACAAAAAAATTTAAAGACAATTTGCTGTCACTATGTCAAAATGAAAAGAATCCCTCCTTGTTTCTGTCAGAAGCTGTAATAGCATACTATCACCCTACAGCTTTCAGTTATATCTGCTCACAAACGTGTTTTGGTGGGCAGGTAATCTGTATAACATCATGATAACCTTACAGTATAACAATGCTGGATTTATGCCCAAACACCCACGAGTATATCAAATTGGGTTTTTTACACTGAAACAATGGGCACAATCATAAGCGGTAAAATATGCAGTGGCACGGAGTAATAAATAGGAACAATAGCTTAATATGATCAGTTGGAAAGAAATAGATGATTAGTAGTTTCATTGTTAGGATTCATATTTAAATAGCCTAGTTCTTCTGTAAAAGAAATCAGATCAAAGCAAATAAAATGTTTTGCTTGGGGGGTGGGGTGAATTGGGGATTTTTGTATGAAAGCTTTCTATAGTGATTACTCTCTTCTGCAGTTTAGATGCAGTATGGTGGCAGAAGGTTGTGTGAGATGGTGAAACCTGAATTGGAATGGGGACCCGTTGATTTGCTTGCTGCTTACATGAAATAATCTTTGCTTCCCTTGAATTTCAAATTTGGTCATGCATAGCATCATCTATGCTAGCGTCTTGTGTCCTTAAAAAGATAACTTGAAAAGAAATGAAGGGAGCAAAATGGAGAAAATGAGTAAAATAGCAGCACTTGCTCACTGCAATTCAATGCAGAAAAGCATTTTTCCTTCCCTTTCCTGGCTGAAATCCTCAATAGACTTCTGGCTTTAGTTTCCAAGCTCAGTCCAGCATCCGTTTGTTACTGTGCAGCAAATCTATGTATGATACTAACTAGACATGGCAGCTCTTTTCTAAAATAGACTGTTCCAATCTGTCACTTTATTCTTTGGCACCAGGGATTTTCATTTTCCTGAGATGAACTCCACTGCTGGCCATCCAACCCGATGGAGTGGAAGAACTGCAGAACAAACTGCTGCCGTCAGCTAATTCACCTGAACAGAGCAGTGTGCGAGACCTGCCTCCTCCTGCGAGTGTCCTGCCGCTTGCAGCAGCTGAACAAATACTTTCAAGATGGCAAGTGAGCCAATGGGAGGAATTACCTGAAAGAGCCCAAACATTTTCTGCAAACACCTGTCCTGCTCTTAGTCATACAAGTTTGCTGGAACTTGCCTCACATCTTCTTTCCTGTTAAGCAATTCTTTCAAGCTGCTCTGAATCATTTCCTAACTCCATGTCACATTAAGAGCCTGAAAAGGTATCTTTGGTTTCTCAGAATCAGTCTTCTGCTGTTTCCTGGTGAGCATCCCTGGCAGGTTTGTTTCATTAGGAAGTAATCATGGAATTAATTAGCATTTAGTATCAAGGTTGACTTTCTTGTAAAATGATATAAAACCCTTGAGGCCTACCTGTTTGTTACAGTGGTTACAGCTGCCAGGATGCTTTTCTCCATCAAAAAATGTAGCTTGATCATGAACATAGCACTACTAAGTGATGCCTTTGTCCACTCTATGTATTGTTTGGTATCTTGCTTCAGGAAGAGCATGCCGCATAAAAAAGGAAAGAGAAGGTGAAGGAGGTGGAGCAAGGGGTAAAGGAATCCATCAGAAGAGCAAAGTGGTCAGGAGCTGTGTCTTGACCTTGCGTGTACAAAACGTGAAGCTTAACTCTGCAGCTCAATAGCTAGGAACAAAGTCTCAAAGGCTTCAAGCGTATGCCAGGAGTAGAGTCAGAGCAGCCCTCTGGAGCCGGAGTCTCTGTAAAGCTGTGTCTGTGCCTCTCCAACGACTTTGTGTAAGGAAAAAAATTTAAAAAATGGTTATTGTCATGATTTGGTCCTCGTCTTGCATGGATCCTGAGGGAGTAGGATGGCATTGTGGGAAGGGTATTCGCACCCTTTTGTTGCCTCTGTCCTCTTCTGCAGCATAATGTGAGATAATGGGACTGCAAAAAGAGCCAACTAGACTTTTTTCTCCTCACCCCACTTCCATGTATTTAGTCATATAGATTAAACTTGGCAAGCTGACTACCAGTATTTAATGCATGAGTTGAGAAACAAGAAGTACTGAATATATTAATCTCTTCAGTGTTGTGACCTAGTTGCCATCTGCTTTCATTAATTACTGTTTTAATTGTCTGTCGGGGTAAGAGGTTAATTTTCCTTCATTGAAAGTAGCATTTCATACTATCAGTATATTTCTGCTCACTCATATGACTGATTAGTATGAAATGTAAATTGAGTACAAAATATGCAAGAAAACTTTTTTAGAGTAGAATATTACATATTAATTGCTCTTCTGGTTGAGGGAGAGCTCTGTTCATGTAATCAGTCCAAGTTAGTGCTGAGGAATACATGAAACTAAGAAAAATCAAGAGAAGTCTGCTAAAATCATGTTTCTTACAGAAAGATATGACTGGATATCAAGTGGCTCTGAGGGCATAATTTTTGTGAAGTTGCAGGGTTTTTCACCTCCCATCAAGTGCACTTACTCATCTCAGTGAATATTTGTACAAATGGCTCAAACAGCATGGGAACTCTTATAGTAAACAATTATATGCCTCCTAGGGCAATAATGAGTGCCTTAAAATTAGCAGGCAGAAGGATAGTGCTCAGCAGTCGTTCCGAGATGCTGGCTCTGAATTAGATACTAAAATTGGAATCTTATTTCACAGCTTTGAATAGGAAAAAGCTGGGTTTGAACAAGAACTAGGTTTTTTGTTTTAACTGGCAAAATTAATTCCTTGAAGGAAAAGGTGTTGTGAACTGCGCTTCAGCTAGCTTGGTTGTACAAAGATTCTTCAGCCTGTTTTACTGAAGTAAAATTAATAGATGTGTTTAATCGTCCTGTGAATTGGGATCATTATTTTAGTACAGTCATAACTACAAAGGAAAATGTTAATCACTGAGATCGGATTGTGCAGTGACCTTTTAAGTCCATGGTGTTTGCAGCTGTTAGACTTGCTTCAAAGTAGGAGTCGGAAAGCACTTTCAGTAGTGGACCTTTTGGAAATAGTTTAAATGTTTCTGTCCAAAAAATAACAATCAAATTAAAGAAATGCTACTTTCCAGTTACTGATTTTTGAATTCTTTCTATAATCCACACCATGAATACACATGATGTTCTCCAGTGCCTCGGTGTCCTGCAAAGGCAGCAGTTTTCAGCTTTTGTTTATAAACTTGTAAACTACTTTTCCTTTTTTTTTCTTGATTAAAAGCACTTGATGTTTTGGCTTGGTATTTACATTAAATCTGAAAGTGGAAACAAGAAACCCGAGTTCTTTCAGGCAGATCTTTCTCCCCAGTAGGACTGCAGCTGCTTATGAGTTGTAGTTCAGTGGCTGTGATGGTACTGGTCACCCGTATGGGGTTTCTGTGGGGAAAGCACCTGCAAACAAAGAAGGGTTTCTGTGCAGAGCAGTGGGTGAGGGCCAGGAGGTGAGGAGTCCTTACTCTGCTGTGGAGGCTGAGTGAGATCCCTGGGCAGTCAGTCATGCCTGGGCTGGTCCTGTCTGGCTGCAGGTGCTTTAAGAGGTGCCTGGGCTTGAGATCACTGGAGAGAGCAGAATGCATGAAGGTAAATGCAGCTGGGCTTCTATACATTAGGTGCAGTGGAGCCAGACATGCATTTGTAATTTTGAACTCTAAAATAGAAATAATATAACTGCTATTTTAGTTTCTCTGCAATGGTAACTATGCTTTTGCTAGATATTTGGGTTCTGCATGGCACACTGGGGCCTCCCATTCAGCTGAGGCTGCTAGGCTCTGTAAAATATAAATAGCTGTTACAAATGCACATGCAATCTTTAGAGCTAGTTTTGTAGCTTTTAATTGACCCAAGTGATTATCTAAGCTAAAGTGAGAGCACTGCCTGGGCTGTTCCAGTGCAGGGCTTAGACTCATCTTCTTAAAAGCCTCTTTATGAATCATAACTCTTTCTGTCCTTGAATAACTTAAAATCTAACAGCATTGCAAATCTTAAGATTAACAGTCCAAACCTCTTAATGATGGTTGGTTTTGACGCACATCTGAAGAAGTAGGTACCATTACTCATCCTCACTTGGACTATATCCCTTAGGTCCATTTTGTAACATCCTGTCGTTCTGTTTCTTCATCACCAACTCCTGACCTGGCTCTGTAAACAGACAGGCTTCTGTTGTTGAATGTTAAATTTGGCAAACGAGTAAATCAAGTAGAATGTGTATTCAGAGCTGACATTTCAAAGGTGAAACCTATGAGGATTAGACTAGGATTGAATTTATTTTTCTAAAAGTGATTACACTAAAACATATTTCTCTGCAGTGGACAACATCGTGCCATACTGGTAATTCAGTCACTTTTCTAACTACGTGCACTAATCAGGAATTCTCTTAGCAAATGTTTTTGCTTGCAAGGATTTCTGCTCATCGCCTCTATTGTCAACATATCATCTGTGCACAAAATCTACCTTAGCTTCACTGACAGTCCATAAAGTTTCATTTGAAGGTATCAGCTATTACATCAGTATATCCATGTTGGTCTTCCGTGTTGTCTGTATTCTCCCCGGCTCTCTAGTCCTTCTCATAAACCCAGATCTGGGCAGAGTAGCAGCATTTCCTTATAGTGACCTCAGTCTTCCCTGCATGTGGCTTTGTTTTGGTGGTTACATCTGGTTTGGGGATGAGGCTGCTATTGTTTCAGCTGTGCCATTACACAGAGCAGCTTAGTTGCTCCTTGTAGCTGGATGGCAGTTACTGTTTACGCTGAATTTCAGGAGACTCAGGCCAGTCTATCACCATGAACGGCATCAGTTTCTACCTATTTTTATATTTTGTCTCCTAACAAGAGCATGAACTCTGATTAGTCTGTGGTGTGAAATATAACAAATCTTTCAAGTCGGTCTGAACTGGGTTCAAATTAAAATCATGATTCTTCTCCCAGTTTGCATATGTAAATGGGATGAGGTCAAAACAACAAAAGCTTGATGTTCTTTATTACAACTGGACTGGTCGTTTTGAAAAATAAGTTTGATCTTCCCTGTGTCATCCTGGCAACAATACCTGTAAATAGGTCAGTTCTGCCTTGTTAACATCAAACCCCACTGTGTCTCAGGTATGAAGTGCAGGACAAGAAAATGTCCTCTCATTGGAGAGAACATTTTGTTAGTCATGTTTTTCATCTGCACCCAGACAGGTTTTTCTCTATAACTCTCTCTCAAGAGAAAGTGATGTTCTGGAGGAAGAATGTGTCCCTGCTCCTCCCTGAGCCAAAATAAGTCCTCAGCTCTTTAGACTACCCTCAGGAATTTCTTCTGGGCAGTTCAGCCCATTTGGCCCCAGTAAGGCAAGTTCAGCAGGAGCCCTGAACCTTGGGCGAGTGCTTCCTGGGAGACAGAGTCAATGGCATCTGAGGAGTGGGGTAGAGGGGGAAGTCCAGGTGCTGATTTACATCACTCGGTGCTGAGATTAAAATAGGGGGCTCTTCACAAGCCAGAGCTTTTAGCTAAAGGCTTGGCTGTATCTGGAGGAGTCTTTTGTGCTATCGACACTAAGGGAAAAGCACTTCAGACTTTGAACCTTGAAGTCAAATTGTAAAGTCTTGAAAGAACTGAGCTGTGGTTGTATCCCCCACACTGCTGATCCTTTCTTGCTGTGGACATCAGGCAATTAGGGGGACAATGCTGGTCTCATTCTGCTGCTTCCTATTACATACCTTGTATGTATTAGCAGTACCATTTATTTTAAAATCGATTTTATACATGTAAAGCAGAGATCAACTTGAGTGCTTTTAGTTAAAGGGAAAATGGACATTCTCAATGCAGTGCCATTTACTGCTGCCAGTAGATCTGCAGCCCTTTTTCTAGCAGCATAAAAATGGTTGGGAGCAGCAGGTACTACCTGGAAAGATAGTGCAAAGAGTTAGTGAGGAGATCTGGGTTCTGGAATATGACTAGAGACTTCTTTTGGTGATGTATCTGAAGGTGGGATGAGCATCAGTGACCATATGCATATAGTTGTGGTATATGTAATGACCTTGGGATAAAGAACAGATGAATCCATCTTTCAACGGTCAGAAATAGTCATCACTGAGGAGCAAAACCTGTAATGGTAACTGTGCAAAGGCCACGTACTCAGGGAATGGTGGTGTCACTCCATTCAGCTCTACTGGAAGAACAGGGTACAGCTGAACAGTGCTGAATACTTACAATGGGTATGTGCTATTCTGGCTATGCAATGATTTAGGCATGAGTTTAAAAATGCTTAAATCAGGCCTGTGAGAATGCAGGTTTTCACATCTGAAGAAGCAAATTGCTTCATGTTTTAATTTTTTTTTTCTGAATATTTTCTTGTTTTCCTTGCACGCTTAGTTATTTAGTCTATAGAACTTACAGGCTGGTCTGTTACTTGAGGCTGTGAATTTCAGTTCCTCATCATTAAAAGCGGGTCTTTAGAGTACCTGTTGTATACCTTGTCCCAAGTCGATTTTTCTGTATTAAAAAATGACTTTTAGCATCCACTCTGGATTCATGTCTTCCCATAGTGCATGCTGTGACTGGAATTTCCTTTGTTATAAAGCATTTCAAAAGTGTCATTGCTAAAAATTACAAGCATGTAGAGGGTTAGCCTTTCTTGTTGTCTTTGATTTTGCATCTCTTTCCTGAATGATTGCTTGTATAGACTTTCACCTAATACTGAAACAGCAAAAAACCCCCAACATTTCCAACTGTGTCTTCAGTTTTGAACTCTGTACTATAGTGATCTTTGCATTCCTGAAGGTTAGTGACCTACTGTCCATCTACCAGAAGACATAAACTTATTTGTGGTAGGTCTCAGTCATCCCACTGGAAGGAGAGTGGGCAAACCCTGACCTCTTCCTCCCATGGTCAACGATGTAACCGAGGGCATGCTCGGGAGCTTCTGATTCCAAGTATATCTCTTCCTTCCTTGCTCTGATGCTGAAGGGACTTTGCATGTTAGAGGCTGACAGGTACTGGCAGTGAATTTCAGGTCTTTTAGTGATGAGCACACAGGCTCTAGGCTGATCTACTTGGCGTCCATCACCTTGGCACTGCCCTTCCTTGAGGCGGTGGTCACGCCAGCAGCTGTACCCAGCCCCGCTTCATCAGTGCTCCTTGAAGCTCAGGGCTTTTTCCCATGTGCTGTTTGGACCGGCTGTAGCCTCTGCTGTTTGCTGTCTGTTTGAAGTCTTTCAGTGGCTTGCCTAGGGAGCGCAGTAAATATTACCACTGTGGGAGAAAGGAAGGAGTGAGAATCAAGCCATTAATTACAGGCTGCCTAGTCTGAGTAATCCAATGGTTAAAGCACAGTTGCCATGACAGCACTGCCCCTGGATGCTCCAGCCTGAGTCACGCTCCTCCTGCCTCCTGCTCCCCTCTGCTCTGCCGGGGTGCCCGGCTGCCTGCGTGCAGAGAGGGTGACGCTGCTCTCGCTCCTACCCAGACAGTGGGCAAAGGCGTCAGTGACTCACAGCAGAGATCAGAGCGGAAGGAGAAGTATTACTGCAGCCCCAGTGAGCTCCACTGGAAAACAAATGCATGACTAGCAGACAAACCTTCGTTGACAGGGTAATGCATCAGGCTCTGTAGGAGCTGCTACAGGAAAAGTCAAGGGGACTTCTATTTTTAACATTTCGTTGGGTGAATGGGAAAAGAGTATTGAATGTATCTGTGCCTCAGTTTCCACCTCTGTAGTGTGTTAAGGATGTGTACGGTACTCACTGTTTGAGTACTTTTAAATGTTTGCACCAAAACTGTTTGGCAAAATACAGCAAACTATGATTTATTAATGACTTGAAGATGGTCCAAAAATTGAACTGTCACCTGTCAAAGGGGGGGTGCAATTGCTAGCCACCCCTTCTAAAGCAGGCTTGTTTTCTAAGTGTAAAGTTGACATTGGAGGGGATGTTCTGGGCATCAGTAACCTGAGGTAGCCATTAATGCCCAGTTTAGAGAAATGCGTAAGGATGCATCACCCCAAAAGTATTTATTTATGTGCTTTATGTATTCCTCAGCTTTGCAAAAATCTCAGTGCATGTACAGTGAGGCCCACGCATTCAGCCCAAATCTAGTCCTGCCTCCTCTCCCTCTTCAGTTAACCGTAAGTAACTTGTTTGTCATCCTGTGACTTCTTTGTTACTGGAGCAAACCCGCTGTACTCTCTGTCCCTGGCAAAGCAGCCGCCAGTACTAGCCTACCCAAAGCCGCAGCGGGAGAGTGGGGAGCTGTACCGTGCAGGGCACCCCAGGGAATGCCAGCACTTGTTTCAGAGCTCGCTTTCTCATTCCTGCTGCTTGTAAAACTTGCTGAGAGTAATGTCGTCATTTGCCTTTGCAATAAGTTGATGTTAATTAATAGTAGGTGACTGTGGCATTTCCAACAGAGTACATGTGCATTCCCTGTTAAAACCCAGTGAACTAAACCCGCTCTTGTGACAATGAGCAGGCAAGGATGGGCAGTAACTTGCTGCTTGCTTGGGCTTTCCTTCACAGTGTAGGAATACTGTTTGTGTCCTGTGCAGCAGATAAGAGAGGATGTCCAAATATAGCTCAGCCTAGCAGCAGTGTTTATTCTAAACTCCTACAAGGTAGATGCAGTCTGCTTAGGCACCATCAGCACATTGCTGATTACTGCAGGTGCTGGGCATGGTCGGAGTGAAAGCAGTTAAAAGGTGCTTGCTAACTTGGATGGTTGCACTTGAGGTTAAGCTCTGGTTGTGCAGTGCTAGATTCCTCAGAGCTGGGATGAGAGTTTTACTGTATGTACCCTTTGTGGTGTCTAAATTCTTTTGGGGGTAAATTTCTCTTTAATTTCACAGCAGCTTTCTTCAGGGGAGGAGATTCAAAGGGTCATCCAGAGGGCTGATTAGCTTGGCACTGCTTTAAACCTTTTCAAGTAAATTAGCCTGCTGAGGTCTCCTTTGTTAAGTTCCAAGCAGAGTGAATGATTGGGCTCAATGTGAACATCCGGAAAAGGATCCAGAAGGTTGGTGCCAATGCTTTTTTAGTACCTCTGCCAGATCTTGTGTGCCAAACAGCTCATGTGTCCAGAGGTAAACTTAATCACCAGCTCTGAGCTGATATCCCTCCACCCCAGCTGAGGTGACAGAGACCTCAGGCTTTTCACTTCCCTGTAGCAGGTGGATTTTACTTTCAGCACATGGAAATATCTGCATATGTCATACCTCATTCATTTTTGCCATTGCATCACTTATTTTCTGGAACACTGTTCTAGCGTCAACTTTTTTCCTTTATTCTAAATGATGCAAGTATTTGGCCTGATTAAATTATAGGCTGCGTACTGGCATGCAGTTTAAGGATATCAGATACACAAGAGGCCAGACTAGGTGGCCCCATAGTCCCTCTTATGGAAAAATAAGACCCAATAGGATCATTATTATAAAGCAACAAGCAGTTTCAAAGCAGCAGGAGCTGACAGTAACTCATGGGCAAAGCCGTGACCTGTACCACCCGAGTGATTAAGTACACACATGGCCTTTGCGATAGCTTATCCGACACTGGTATGAGTGGCATAGCTGGATGCCACGATGACTGCGTTGCATCAGTGGAAAAACAATAAGCAAAACCTTTTGCAAGTCTCTTCCTCAGCACCCAGATCTCCTCCTTGGATATTCTTGCAGTGATTCATTCTGACTCCAAGCTAGCCCAGTGAGTCCTTCACAGGACAGCAGGTACTTCAGCCAGTGTCTCTGGGGATTGCTGCTCTCCTCAGCACAGCACAGGCTGTGTGCAGGTTTGAGTCCCAGCTGACTTCAGGGCATGCAGGATCATGCCCCTTCTCCTTGGAAACAGTGTGTTTTCCATTGTACAAATATTAAAAGTAACTTGTTCTGACTTGTTCATTTAATTACGGAGTCAGTTTGAAAGCTCCAGAAGAGTGACAGGAAATCATATTTTTAATTGGATTTTCTCATTGGTACAAAAATAGAATAGGAAATAACTAGAAGATATTAATTACAACTGTCTCATTTTAATGAAAAATAGATACCAAATGGAAGCAAATGCATTTTTATTTAAATGTCATCACATATCTTTGTTTAAACCTTCAGTCTTTCTCATCATGGAAACGATCTTTCAAACGCTATGAATCTCTAATGCTGGAAGGGACTCCAGCTCTTGGCAGGTGGCATAACTGCTTATGTCCCTGCTGGCTGGGTTTGTCGCAGCTGCTGAGCACTTCTGTCCGCTTATGACCATCAAACTTCCATTGCCCGTCTGTCAGGCACTCTGGTTTTTCTCCACAAATGCATATATGAGACCAATACTCTGCAGAAAAGCATGGTAAGGGGAGCAACTTAAATGTGAGGTAACCAGGTCCAGCTTCATAAGAAGTGCTCTTGACCTTATTCCAGGCTCAGAAGAGATGCCATAAACTTCCCTGCAGTGCATTTAAGATGATGTCACAGTAGTTAACCTGGATCAACCAGCACAGTTGGAGTGCAAAGGCGGGGAGGGCTTAACTGGAGCTTTAATCAGCTGCCACAGAGCAATCAGTTCTGAAGACCAAAATTTAAAGGATATTATTTTGAGGGGATATCCTTATTTTCTAGTGAGCTTGACACATTTAATGAACCTTTTTTTCCTCCAAGCAGCCTAAAAGCATGCAGGAAAAAATACAGGAATGGGATAGAGTGACTGTGCCGCCTAGCGGGACCAGGCACCCGTGGGGGGAGGCTGCGGGGGAAGCCTCGCTAGCAGCTCCTGCCAACGTCTCTATTTCTTCTGTTCCTGAACGCAGAGTTAAGTGAACTGTTATAATGACAAAAAAACAGATTCGACCTCTAAGCAACCTAGTTAATGTGGATGATGAACACCAGCGTGTGCAGTGTGCCAGCACTGCTGGAGTACAAACTAATGAAGAATGCCAACACCCCAGTTCACCAGGCACTTGTACACAGTGACCTCTTTCTCCACCACCATCATCTGAAAGCTCTTAATGCTGATTTAGACAGATAATGAGTATATAACCTTTTCATGGACAAGCGGCAGAATTAATGCAAGATTCTCAGGTTTGGGAAGTTCTTTATATGTAGTGTTCACCTACACAGATGGAGAGTCCAGGCAGCTTTTAGGTGTCCTGCACCTGTGGTGACAGCTGAGAAACAAACAATTTGCAAGTATGAAATGTTGCTTCCAGATTCTGTTCAATATATTATCAATGCAGTCATTATCAGAAAAGATTGAGAGTGAAACAATACATGCAATTGCTTTATCTGACAGCCTTGTTTTCTCCTCCCTTGCTCATTGAACGAGTCTACCTAATGTCAGACTCAATACAGGCAGCTGGCTATAAGAAACAAACAGACCCTCATTAAGGGAGGCCCCTCACGCTGCTTTTGTTTGTGCTCATCTGCTTTACTGGAGTGGACAAGAAAAGCATGAATATTTAAAGCACTTTGCTGTGGCTGGGAACCAGCTGAACACAGTTCTGCTCTCTTTTTTCCCCTCCTCCTCTCCCTCAGAAAGGAAATGTCAAATGCCATTGACCATTCTGCTCCATTCAGACATAGATGAATATTTGCTATCGCTGAAACAGGTTAGAATGACAGAGATTCCTTGGCGGTTGTTGGTTTTAATGTGCAAATGCTGTCCTCTATTAAAATAGCTGAAAAGTCGATTTGAGAGCTGCATGGTTTAGTGGTTGCTGTCCAACGTCCTCACACCCAGCAGAGTACTCACCCCGTGGTTTCCCTCTCCAGTTGTCAGTGCTCTCCATGAGCTGCACCTGGATGCCAGCCTTCTGCAGGTTTGGCAGCAGCTTGACATTGGGCACAGAGTGCAGAGCTCCTGGCTGCGGCTAGAGAAACACACAAGCAGGCAGATCAGAGCTACTGCAGTATGGCAGAAGATTTAGTCAGCTTGCACCTCTTTCTTTGATGTTGTATTAAAACTCCCCAGAGTCTCTGTATCGGTCAAAATTGAGAAGATTTTACTTTTGGGTAGATGAATCAAAAGAACACAAGCAAGGGACCTTCTGCATGGCAGCAGCAGGAGATGGATGGCCAGCGGTAAATGCAGCTTGCTGCAGTGCAGGCCGTTGCTCCATATCACATTCATGGGGAGACTGACCCAGCATTCCTTGTCGAAAATGAAGCACCTGGGGTTTGCACTGCTGTTGCTCAGGCTTGAGAGAGGCGTGAATAGATTGGAATAGGAAAGATACGAAGATGCATGCTCAGAGACTGTAAGAATAGTATCAATCCTCTTTTTCTAAATGAGTTATTTTTCAACTGTTCGTACATGAAATTTTCATTCTGAAAAGAAACAGGTGCGAGACAAGAACCTGATTCCTAAAATAAAGGTTCAGAGTGAGAAGGTGGGATACAGTATCTGTGTTCCTGGGCATATATTGCATTCATAGCCAAAATCCCAAGGGACTTCAACACAACCCCTGTAACGAAAGGGATGCAGGGCCAAAACCAGTCTTTTTGCAAAAGCTATGAAGTATGTAGAAATAAACCCCTATGTTGGGAGTGTGTGACTTCATGAGCTTCTTTGCAGCCATATTCTCTGATTCCCTTATGACTGGGGATCTGGGAATTGTGCTGCGTAGTTCCCGTGAGCACTGCCTCTTATGTTGGGTTCTGCAAATCCCAGCAGAGCCACATACAGGGACACAGATACCTCCTCTTCTTTCACTTAGATTTCCTAATTTTCTTGAAGAGTCTCATCCATTTCCTGGCATGCAAGAGAGGGAAAGTAGAAAGATACTGTGAGATTTTGGAGTTAAAGTATTGACATAAGTAAAGGCAGTCTTTAAATGGGTAGGGAAGGTGGTTTGTTTCTCTGCAGGTAAACTGTGAACTTCCCTGGGACTGCAGAGAGCACATTCATTGTCTGTGGGGAGATGTTCTGAGGTTTCTTTTTTAACTGTCCTTATGCATGTGTAGTTATGTGTATTTTGCAGGGTGTTTTAATGTACAGCATAAGTTCTAAGGGTCAGCTTAACCATTTCATTAACTCAGTCTATGCCTTTAGGCACTCTACAGTGCACTTGATTCCCTTGAAGCTTAGAGCTGTGTATATCCTGGAAGAAATCAGTATATGTTCTCTGTGTCAAATTCTAATGAGGCGCCATATGGAAAATTGCTGAGACACTGTGAGGAGAAGAGAAGGCAGGAAATATGTGTCTCTCTACCTGATGCTCTCGGAAAGCCCATTTTGCAGACTTTCTGAGTAGAAGCTAGCTGAGGAGGGATAATTTGATATAGTGCTTCTGCTATGTTTTGGATACAAGATCCTGATCAGACAATAGTGATTTTATGCATACAACTGCACACAGTTGAATTGGATTCTAAATTTTTCAAAACAGTGAAATCTCTATCTTCCCTGAGTTAGTGATGAAGAAAACATGAAATCTAGTCTTTGCAGCTCCAATGGCAGCAGCCTTTTATAAATTGCACTCATTTTTACTTCAAAAAAGAACAGCAGCCTGCAGAGATCTATTATTGCTTTGTCATGTAATTTCAGAGCTGTAAAAATTGAAACCAGAGCTCAAAAAATATTAAGCACTGTAGAATAAGGGTCCTGTTTTTCAGTTGTCTTTGTTTTTCACTGTGTACTTATTTTTAGAGCGATGGCATTTATTAAAAAAAAAAATAATGCTAGTAATACAACCTAGTCTTGGGATATGGGGCATAATTTTCAAAAGCCTGTAAGTTCCCAAAAGGGGGTTGGGCACCTGGGCCAGACTCTTATGGTATGTCTGTCTGTCTAAGGACAAGAACCAGTATTTTATATCTCTAAACTTACACTGCAGCTGGTGAGAGCTGGTACCTAGTCATTCCTGAAAATACCATGGGTTTTCATGTGCAGCTTTAGATGTCTAGATGCATCACAGAAATCTGATCCAAAGTATCTCAGATAGTGACACATTCTGAAAATGGGAGTTTTTAATTTCCCATTTATTTCCTTTAGAGAAAAGTGCATCTCTTGCTGCGTCTTCCTCTGAGAAGCTCAGAGTTTCACAAGCATTCACTGAGTTGGGAGGCAGGAAAGTATTAGGTTGATGTTAGAGTGTGCAAGCCAAGGCACGGACAGGTATGATGAACTTGCTTTAAATCTGGGAGGTCTGTTAAACCTGGGAGGAGAATCCAAGTTTCTCTGTTCCCAATCCTGGTTCTGAGCACCCAACCATCATTCACAAAGCTTCAGCCCAGTGCATGTAATGTGGGGGGAAGAGACGGTGAAACCTGGCAGATAATCCAGATGAGTGAAAGCTGCAAGAGCCACAGTGGAGAAAGCTCCTTAATCCAATCTTGGAGCATCAAGGGAGGCTTGATTCAAGGCACGAAACCATGAGAAATTGCAAAAGCCAAATCCTTTACGAAGATTTATTTAGAAAAACCACAATGCTGGGGAGTCACTGTTACATAGCGTGGTAATTCCCTTCCTCTTGAGTAATATGCACCACACTGTGCGCATGCAATTACTTTTGTTCCAGAGATAACATCTTCATCTAGAGTTATACATGTACACATACGGTCCTTGGTGCACGCTACAATTCACATATATGTTAGGACACGCACACAGTTGAGCTTTTCCATGAAAAAACTGTATAAAAAATGCAAACCAAACTGAAGCTGTCAACACGAGAAGCAATGTGCAAAAATAGACAAAGTTACTCCTGAATGTTTGCTTAAGAAAAAAGGACTCTTCTGTCCCTGTTCCCCAGTCAGCATTGAGTATGCCAGATGTTGCTTGAAAGTAGAATTTAAAAAAACTAGTCACATCCTGACCCTCTCCATGTTAGTTGCAGAGATTTTTAACCAGCTAAATAATCCTATATTAATATGAAAATCTGCCTCCAAGCATCACCATTGTGTGCTGTTGTTGTATTGAACAGATCTTTATATTGTTGCAATGTTTGATTTGTGGTGCTCAAGGCCAGGTGATAACCAAGCCCTTGTGTGGAGCACACAGAAGAGGCAGGACAGAGATGGTCCCTGGTCACCGAGCCCCCTGGAAGGGGCTGGCAGCAGCTGCCTGGAGAAAATGGCCAGGGATTAGGAGTTCTCCTCATGCATGCTGGAAGGAGCCAGACCTCCCAGGTCCCGGCCATGGGGTGCACAGCTCCAGGCACTGTCTGCTAGTGCACGGTGGGGCTGGTGTTTGAGATGATACTCTCAAGTGCTTGAGGAATCCTCCCTTCAGAAACATGCCTGTGCAAAGAGCATGGCAGATGAAGGGATGGAGAGCCCACGCGGCCTTCCCCAGGCAGGGGCCTTGGTCCATGATGCAAACTGTAGCTGACGTGACCTGACTGTATAACCACTTGTGTGGCTCTGAGCAAAGCTGTATAGGATGACATGCTGCAGACATCATGAAGCAGCCAGACCGATCCATCCTTGTAAAACTGGTGCATGCAAATACCAACACTTTAAATGG
The DNA here is from genome assembly GCF_035582795.1 of Mycteria americana. Classification (NCBI taxonomy): domain Eukaryota; kingdom Metazoa; phylum Chordata; class Aves; order Ciconiiformes; family Ciconiidae; genus Mycteria; species Mycteria americana. The sequence continues at coordinate 57,303,861 of NC_134370.1, read as the reverse complement.
CAATTAAGACTAAAAATGGATTGCACTTATCTCCCTTAAACACGTATACGTACCACCCCTTTAACAAAAAAGTAACCAATTAAAAAAAAATCTTCAAAATGCATTAAAAAAAATGATTGATAGTTGGGATTCCCTTGGTTGGATCAAAGGAAAAGAAGAAGAAAATAGGGGCAGTGTGATTCTAATCACTGAAGTTTGTCAGCAACCACAGTCTTTTGGTTTGGGGGATGAGGATTCTTCCTACCCATGAGACTTGATGCTGCAAAGCCCAGTATCCCCCTGGTAATCCGCATGTTTTTTAAGGACTGTTTATTTAAGCCCATGCAGAGTTATGACTGTGTTACAGAACTTGTCTTTTTTTTTTTTTTAACGGGATATCAAAGTTTTTCACGCCAAATCCTGCATGGATCTAGGGAAAATCTCAGCAAGACTCCCCTGTGTGTTATGTTTTTTACTTGCAAAGCAAAGGTTTCAGCCTTATTCTGAGGAAGGGAAGGAGAGGTGGAAATTGTAAAGACTGGGAGCTCTCTGGGGAAGTAAACTGTGGATACTGCACTTTAGATCCAAGCTCAGCAGACCACTTTAGCAAGCTATTTTTAGTGGGATTTAAGTATACGTTATTCAGTTTGGACCCCAGTATGAAGACCAGTATCCAACAGGAAGAGTCTTGCCTTGGACCTACTCATTTCCATTATAAAAGGCACAGAGGGAGGGTTCATCCTGTTGGCTTGCACCCCAGCTCCAGTCACGAAACATCACTCAGGGAAGTATGTCAAACAAGTATGTCAAACACGTACCAACTGCTCCTGGGGCTCCCCGGGTTCTAATCCCTGGGTGCCCAGCTGCACAGCGGCTCACAGCTCTCCCCCTGGGTCAGGAGTACGCCGTAGTGACTGTGACCTCCAGCACGGTCCCATCACCCCGGTGAAGGAACCAGTGCTTCATCCCAGCTGTCCTGAAGGAGCTCTCAGAGGAGAGGCTAGTGTTCCCCAGGTAGCAGCGCTAGCCCCAGGTGCGTTGCTGCAGCTTTTTTGAAAGCAGTGGTACGTGTGACGCACCTAACCAGAGTCTCCCTTAGCTCTTACAGCATGCGTACGTGTAACCAAAATGAACCTCTGGCTGTTTGTCAGAGACAACTGTTGGCAGTGATAAAACAGTGATAGAGAATAGTTTCAGACTGTAAAACACACAAAATGAAATATCAGACTGAATTCTTACTAAAACTTTGAGCTGTTGAGCATTGGGGTTAGCTGCTGCTTCACAAGTGTTTTCCACTGGGTTAAGATTATGTACAGCATCTGAGTTAAGGCCCTGATTTAGCAAAGCATTTGTGCATATGCTTAAATCTGCCCTTATTCAGCTAAGCACTGACGCGAATACCTAAGTGCCTTGTGATACACGGACAAACCTGAACTGGAGCCTATAAATGTAAGTTATGTAGTTGGTACAACTACTCTCTTAATGTTTTTTTTCCTGGTAGCACAGCTGCTCTCCTGGATTAACTGTTTAATTAATCTTCATCTAAAAGGTCCTGAGAACAGTTCTATAATACTAACAAATATACATAAATACCAGAACTAAAAAACGTCAAACACATGGCTCAAAGCAAAACAAATATTGCTCAGAATACTTGTTTAGATTAAGATTAATAGCTGTAAACTGTGCATTCTAGTAGCAAATAAAAACCTGTTGGCCTAGAAAAAATCTCAAAACATTCAAAGTCTATAGGCTTGGCAGCACTAATACAACTTTACAATGCGGAGTAAGGATTACAAATATCACTGTAACATTGTGAAATGATCCACCTAACCTAAGCTTATGTAAACAAGTAGGCTTTGACAATGTTTATACATCTAGGCACGATCCTGCACTTGGACCTGGACGGGTGGAGACCCGAGAAGGTAGAAGGGTGCTGTTCCAGTGTGGTTCCAGATGCCCAGATCCAGCTGCAGGAGAGAGGCTTAAGGGTTTGATCCTGCAAACCTGTACTGGCATTACTAGTTCTACTCCTAGGAGCATCCCAGTGCAGGATTCAGTTCGGCAGGACTATACATATATAAGTAAGGATTATTCACAGACATAAGGCATTGCAGGACCTGACCCTAAAATTTCTATTTTCAGCAGAGAATCCCTTTATCCATACACAAGTTCGTATTTTAACATATCAAAAACTGTCTAAAATAAGGGTCAGTGTCACTATGTTATGCTCAGTAACACAGTTAAGATTCTGCATATTGGCTTCAGATATTGCAAAACATTTTTTTCATTAAAATCAAATCAACTATGACTCTTTCTCGTAAAAATTAAATTAACTGTGAAAGTTAAAAATGAACAGGCTGCATTTGCAAGGTTAAAAGGAGACGTTAACAGAAATGAGCAACTCCCATTGTAATGGTTTTCCAGTGTCTTCCCTTCTGACCAGTGAACGCTCTGAGATTGCAGTTGTTGGCAGCCTCCAGTCTTGCCTTGCATCCTCTGTGGCGTGGCTACTGCCGCTCTCCTTCCACCCGCTTTTTACGAACTAGACCAATAAAACCAGAAAAGAGCAGTCAGTATTGCTTTCCTGAGAACCTAAGGACTTTTCTCACTGACACACTCCCTTCTCAGTAACATCAGTAAGAAGGAAGGAGCTTCTAAAAAATACTCAGCAGGATTATGTCCACAAATGCCATAATTAACAGGTCTTAATGCTAAACAAAACAATTGTATCTAAACTGTGCTCTTCTGTATCACAGACTGTAGAATTTCACCCAATGTTCATATCAATACATTTTCTATAAAAATCAGATTCTGAGCTAATGGTTTTAAATGATGGAGAATTCACCGTTTCCAGTGCCTCCTCCCAATGGCTCAATTTAGATTTTTGCTACAGTTTTATTGTTCTTTTAAAAGCCACTGTGTTCCAACTAAGTTGATGCTGGTCTGCTCTAGTCTGCATGGCAGTGCTCTGGATTATTTAAGCATTAGGCATAAAAAAATTAATAACTTTTCTAATTGCACAAGTGTCCGCTACTGGTAAACAACAATCATATGCTCTTAGAAAATAATCTGAAGTACTCCTAAGTACTGATATCAGTAACATGAACTGCTGAAGTACAGAACAGAACCAGTAAATCTGGATGAATGAACGTTTTTCACTACAGAAAGTCAGTAACAACAATATATTACTACAAACAACCTCTTACTTTACTATCAGGAGGTTTATTTCATAGTGCTATCTTGGCAAACAGACTGCATTATTCCAAAGCCTACAGTGTAGCATCAGTCATTTGTGTCTGCTTTCAGTGGTTTGTTGCTTCATTTATTTTATTTTATTGAATTTTTGGGGTGTTCTGCCCTACTAAATCTTGAAAAAAACCATACAATATGAAACCAGGAAAATTAAGATTAAATATGAAACCAGGAAAATGAAGATTAGGTACAGGACATATGTCTAATGGCAATTAGTTAAATAGTGGAAAAAAAGTTTTTCTCTCTTTGGATGTTTTAAATATTATTCCAGGACACTAATAGTTTCAGGAACAATAGTACATCATGGGAATACTTTGGTACTGCTAAAAATTAGAACTGCAAAAAAAATTAAAAGAATGTGTCAAAGAAGTAGGTTCTAGCTCAACTTTTATCTTAGTCCTTACAGACAGAAACCCAAGCTGAAGCCAGAAAAGGCATCATGGTTTGACACCCCACTTTGAAGTAGAATTGACTAATAACACAGAGTTTATTTTTTATTTTTTTTATTCTTACTGTAAACGACTCCTGCCTAGTCATCTCCTCCCTATTCTGTGTATTCAGCACGCAGGGTAGAGCGTGTCACACTCAGGTAAAACTTGCAAAGTGTTATTGTCTTTGGCTGTACTTGGTCACGCAGGCAGGAAAGTCGTCTTTGTTCCCGTGGTTGGGCAGGCTTGGTCTGTCATGAGCAGCGCAAAGAAGTGAGGAATTCTGTGTTCACTGAACAAACAGGATGGGTTTGGGTCTCTCCTTACTGGCCAGAACAGCTGACAGGGCAGCTGGAAATCCAGGGTGCTCCATGGAAAAGACTGAAGTAACTCCCCTTCCCAGAACCAGTGGAAGAAGGAGAAGAATAGTGGCTCCTAATCACAGTAAGATCTTTGCTGTTGTCTACTCTAGAGTCCATGGAGCTATGCATCACCCCTCACATATAGCAGATTGAATGTTGTAGAGTTAAAAATCAATCTTATGTACAGGCAGGAAGAGTTGTGTCTAGGAAGGTCAGGGCTTGGCTCACATAAACAAATGATGAGTAGATTTAGTAGCATCTTACCCAGATCATTGTTTTTAGTGATAGCTGCTGCTACCCTGGTTCTTGGACCTTGCTTTGTGAACTGGTATCCAAACTTGAGAATCTTGGAGTTCTCCTCCAGCATCTTGGCAATCTCCATCTCTACAGCTGTCCCCAGCTGCTGCCTCTGGTGATGCAGTGAAATGTCCCCAGAAGAAAAGAAAATATTTGTTTTCATAGCAGAGAGAAATAACTGGTTATATTTCAGTACTGTGCTGCAAACTACAAAGAGAATCCTGTCCCTAGGGATTTTGCTCTGGGTTTTATATTTGGCTTTGACCGGTTGTATTTAGAAGTTTTCCACTGTTTGGTTGCATGGGCATGAGACATGAGCTGCAGAATGACTGAGCCACAGAGGCTGCCTTGACTTTGCCAGACCCCTCTAGGAGAACCCTCTGGGAATCCATAGAGAAGGGAAACAAAAGTGGACTCACTCAGTGCTCTCTCTTTACCTGGTTGTCAATTTTAATCTCTGTCAGGGATTCATTCTCTTTCAGTGCATCAATTAGTGCCAAAATACCCATCCCAGTGATGAAGTTGGATTCTACATTCAGACTCTTCAGTGTTTTGTTCACTTTCAACATATCTGCAAATGCCTGAGGGGTCAGAAAGAGGGAATATAAGAAAACGTCTTGAGAGTTTCAGGGAATAACAGGGAATCTGCAAAACATGGCTTAGTACCTACAAAGAAATAAAACACAAATAGGCTTAGAAGAACTTAGAGGTAGATCAGAAGAGATTACAATTCTACTTTGCTTAGTCACAGGAAAATTCTGCAAGGGAAAATGAAGAATGTATCCTAAATCAGACATAGACCTACTTAAACATTGTTGTGACTTTTTTTCCAAACGGTGTTTAAACTTACAATAGCTACAGGGTCATTGCTTCGAGTAGCTGCAAGGCTGAATGTCTTCACATGCGTGTTGCTTTCCAAAGCTTTTGCAAATTCTTTCAGTGTTGGAATAGGAATATTCTGCATTAAGAAAGTAAATCCAGTAATTAGGAAAGCCAGTCACATCACTAGACACTGATTTTAATTGTTATCAAACTGATTGATTAATAGCCACAGTCTACGCAATTTAAACATCCCCGATGCTTTTAAGAGTATCTCAGAACGGACAAAGTGTCCTCTGCTCATAGTGGCCTTCAGGGACCCATGGAGGCCAGCACTAGGATGCGGTGTCAGCACTGCCTTTAACTGGGTCAGGCCAACGCAAGCACGGGACTGATCTCTGAGCTATTCTCCTATTTTGCTGCTGGTTGTTCAGTCTCTGTGTGCCAGCTCCTCCTCCATTTGCATGTCTGGGCTAATTGAATTTGGCTGGTGATGATTATATAGTGCCCATGAGATATCTTGCTTTACCACCTACTAAAGAAAGGCAGCCAGAGGGAGCCCCCCCTTGGGCTTTTCATTGGCACCTAATTCAATATCAGGCATTGATGACCTTGGAGCCTCTACTACAGTTCCCTCCACAGCCCTTTCCTGTGTGTCCTGCTTTTCCTGAACAGTAGAGAGAGGCAAAATTTGAAGATAAAAGGCAAGGGCTCTGGAAATATTTGAATAAACCCTCCTATGATGACATAAATGAAACCACGGCATCTACCTTTATGTTGTTGAGATTAATTTCTATGAGACTAGGATCGTTTGCTTTTATCCTTTGTAAACTTGCTTCCACGTTGGTCGGATTAGGTGGCTCCTCAAAGATGGGCTTGACCTTTTCACCTTTCACCACATCTGCAACACAAGATCTCATGAAACGTTGATGTCAGGAACAGGCATCATCAGTAACAGTCTGGCTTTTCAATTCCCATTTAGGTTTGTACTATAGCATTCGAGAAAGGGTTTATATGAACCACAAAACCTGGAAATAGGAGAATTAGCCCCGTTATCCCTGCCATGCCCTTTGCACCTTCTGTGTACCCAGAAGCATGTCACTGGAGGCTGCGGTCACAGCAGTTGGGCAGTATCCTCACGGTCAAATTCCTCCTTTCTGTACAGAAGTCCCAGTACAATTAATTTGAGCCAAAGCAGCTTTAAAGACTATAGTATAGAATGTAATATACTGCAAGGGCTGCTTTGTTCTTTGTCTCACAGCTGTAAGGGAAGGTGTGTTCAGAAGTTGCACATTACATTAGTGAGAAAATGTCCCTGCATGTATGCATAGACTCTGCGAACATAAAGGAACATGATCAGGAGGCCCCTCAGTTTCCTTCTCTAGGCTGATGCTATCAGCCTTACTATAAATTCAATTAGCTCTTGTAAAATTGCAACATCTGCACTTTCTAAATAATAAAGCTATCAAAGCATGAAAAGCAAGTCCGTCTGCTCGCACCAAGATTTATGAAGTCTTTGAGTATTCATGCTCCGAAGAGATACAGTTTTTAATGTTGGCAGCTATGAGCTATAAATATTCTGAGAGATGCATAAAACTCGTAGGTTAGAACACAATTAGTATTTCTAATTCCCGCGCCTATAGTTATGGAGATTAATTTAAAAGCCCTCACCACCCAAGCCACTAGAGGCAAGAAAGGAATACGTTACTGACCACAAGTACGTTGAAACCCTTTTATTTTTTGTTGCAGACAGTGAGTTATTTTGAAGACTTGTGCTCAAGTCTCAATGTACTACGCATTTCTGTTCAGTGCAATGGGTAAAGTTCATGCCACATCATGGGCCAAAAGAAAAATATTTTTTAGAACTCAAACTCTTAGTAGAGGTGAAGTCCTACACAAACCTTGAGCTGGTTTTCACTCTGCTCCCTTTTACCCTGAACTTTTTTTTTTTTTTTACTAATTCCCTGAGAGACCTCACACATGCCTGAATAACACTCCCGCCTTCCTAGGGAGTAGGAAATTGAAAACTACTGGTAAAATGCATATAGAGAATTCACCCTATCTTTAAGGCACAGACAGAAAGTAAACAAAAAACAGCAAAGCATTTTTTGCACTTGTGGCAACACCCTGCCAAGCTGGGAGCTAGGGAGAGCCTGGCACCCTGGCCTCAGGTTAGACATCACAGTATACTCCGTCTAGAGTTAGCAGTATTTTTCAGTTTCTACTTCTTGAGTTTCCCATGAGCTTCCCATGAGTTTTATCTTGTTTCTTTAATAATGGTGCTGTTTTGCCACATTGATGGGCAGCTTTTGAGATGTCTCCCTCTTTTACCGAAGCATTTCACTTGGCTGAGGAAAGGTATTGCTTTTGGACCAAAGAATAAAGTGATGTGACGGTGATTTTCTGGTTCTTAAGTCTGTGATTGGAGCATAGTTTAGCTGACTCACATAGCTGACATTTTGACTCAGTACAACAAAAATAATCTGAAATTTATGTGGATTAGTAATGCATGCAGTTGCCTGTTATGAGGGGCCCCATAGGGCCCCACTGAGGAGGCTTGCAGAGCAGTTTTAATCCTGAGAAAAATGAAGTGACACAGTGTCCTGTCTACTTTCCCACCTCCCCTTTAGTAACGAAGGATGGAAATGAAAGTCCTTGGTAAAGATAGCTGCTGTTCTCATGGCCTTAGAATAAGAAAACATTTTTTGAGTACTGCTTCCCTAGAAAAGAGCATTCCACAATTTTGTCTTAAAAAGCAAAGTTTAGCCCACTTGATATCCCAGAGCTTGGAGGTGATGAGCTCCGGATCGAGGTTTAGCAGCTCTCAAGAAAAACTTGGAATTCAGATGTACCCATTTCTCCCCCGCCTCCAGCCTCTTGTCGGTTGTTGAACTAAGATGTGATTCACCAAAGGTCTGTTTATTTAGTGCAAACATTTCTGGATTTGTTTTTAGTAACTACAGCTGTTTCTGCCGGGGGATTTCCTGAACGGTTACGCTTCCCATGTACCTAAGGAGCCGTATAACAGCCAACGTTTGAACACGCTGCCACATGACTAACATGGAGGTAGTAGATCAGAGAGAGCAGCCGGGGCAGGAGGACATCCATGTGGTCTTTCCCTCCCTGTGAATGCAGCCTGATGTGACTCTGGTCGGAGATGTGACTCTGCCAGGGATTCTGCCACGTTTGAGCCCTGGGGTTACAAGTCATTATTCAATTCTGTAAATGTAGACACTCGAGGCAAGATGGCCTGACCTGGGATGTGGCCACCTCTTAGCTACAGCTTGCTATGTTTTCTGTCCACTGCCTAAACTGAAGAGGAATAAAAAGGTATGCGTCTTGGCTTCTTAAATACTCCTGTCCTTTCAACTACCTCTGCAGAGCTAGATATTGCTCTCGAGGAAAACGGAGCTTCTTAGGAATGATTTATTTGCATAATACTGTTGTCATTATAGATAATGAATATTAAGATTATATTTACTTTAAAGAGCTCCCCCTCATGATTAATTAGATCAATCAAGGTCAGGCCCAGTTACATTACAGTAAATTAGACCAATACACCCAACCTATAGGTGCACAAGTCGCTAAAGATGATATATAGCCCACAAGAGAAATCTGCTTGCTTACTTCTCACAGTTCCTTTTCCATCTTTACTGCGAGCTCCTCCTTCATCAAATTTTGGGTTGTTGACCATGTTGTGCACTCCAAGAACAGCTGAAATGTGTAAATATCAGCAACAGGATACAATGTTAATAGCAGGAACAAAGACTGCAGAAAAATATCTCCTACAAATTCTAGTTTACTTCCCTGAACAAAAAAAACCTTTATAAAATATTAACTCTCTGAGTCATGCTTGCTTGTAGGGAGAGTCTTTAGGGGTCTCAATACCGGAGATACAGACATTTTTAATACAGGTTTTTGAACAATTGAATCAATGTAGTATGCATATCACAGAAATGCCAGCTGGAAGGAACCACTGCAGGTCATGTCCAGCCTCCCCCTCAAGCAGGAGTGTTGCCAGCATTAACCAGGTCAGATGTGGCTTTGTCTAGCTGGATCCTGAAAACATCCAGGGATGGAAATCCCACAATCTCTTTGGGTAACTTGTTTCAGTGCTAGACTCCTAATCATTTTTTTTCCCTAATATACAACCTGAACCGTTTATTGCTCTTGGGGGAGACCTTATTGCTCTCTACACCTACCTGAAAGGAGGTTGTAATGAGGTGGGGGTTGGTCTCTTCTCCCAGGTAACAAGTGATAGGACAAGAGGAAATGGCCTCAAGTTGCGCCAGGGGAGGTTTAGACTGGACATTAGGAAATTTTACTTCACTGAAAGGGTTGTCAAGCATTGGAACAGGCTGCCCAGGGAAGTGGTTGAGTCACCATCCCTGGAGGTATTTAAAAGCCGTTTGGATGAGGTGCTTAGGGACATGGTGTAGTGGTGGTCTTGGCAGTGTTAGGTTTACGGTTGGACTCGATGATCTTAAAGGTCTTTTCCAACCTATATGATTCTGTGATTCTGTGATTCTGTGATTCTGTTGTATTGTTTGGCATATCTGAGAAGAATTTTACTGTACCTGTGGTTAGCTTAATAAATTGACATTCACACTGGGGTTTCTTATAGAAGCACGTGGATGCTGATGTGCTTGGAAAAAAAAATATTCCAGGACTTTAAAATAAATAGTGAGGATATAAACAATTATGAGAGAACGACAAGAGAAACCACAACTCCATAAAAGAAGCTTCAAAGTTATCTTTTGTGCAATGAACTTCCATACTGTCAGGGAATAAATTGTGCTGTGTTTGCTGATACTTCTCCCATAAATTATCTAATTGAACTTTATTCTATAGGATCATGCATTAATTAAAAGTCATTAACTTGATGTAGATTTTTACTTTTATCATCAGTTTTTTCTTATGGAAAATACTCTGTTGAGTAAGCAAATGACTCTTTAGTTGCTGTTACAGACTATTTTCAGAACTCTGGGCAGTAGGTGTGCTACTCTTTTTTCTTTTTTTTTTTTTTTTTTTAATTAGACTACGATACCTACAAATTCTGTCATGAATGGATATTGACCAGAGCTGAGCAAAACTTGGAACTTCATTCCATGACCATCAGACTTCCTGACAAGTGCCAGCCGCATTATAATCCTGATTCCTGTGATACACCACATTTCAGTCAGAGCCAAGACTAATGCATCCAGAAATGGGAGGTGTAGCCAAGAATTACAGAAGATAATGGCAAGATCACATCCTTCAATAGGACAATATAGTAGCTACAAGAGTTTTGAGTTTAATGTTGATCTAACCCAGATTCAGATTAATCTAATATGCGGAAATATTTTATTTAGATTTTCCTAATGAAAACAAAAAAATTGCCAATAGAGTTGCAATTCTCCCACCAAAATTTTTGCATAACTAGGGCCCAAAAAGGTAGACAAAGGACCTCAGAGAGCCCAGGGAAGGATAGAATCCACTCGGAACTGGGTGGACAAGGCAGGAGATGTCAGTGGTTCCATAGGGAGGTCTCAACACTAGGTTGAGCAGGGTTTTAGAATAACCCATTGACATTAATCTCACCAGCTCTGGCTGGTTTGCTTCTTCCCAAATTAGGGATTCAGATGGTGATCTACTAGCATAAACATATGACATACCCATGATACAAACTGCTTGAAAGTCACAGGTGGCTCAAGAACTACAGATTGGCCTTTGTTATACTGTAGGTTCAAATGTTATTTATGCAAGTGGATACACTTCAGAATTATTATTTCCTTTGTGCACACTCTAGAACATGAGGTTGTACTCTGGATTAAAGGAACAGAATTAAAAGTGGTGAAGATACCCAGGTCTCATCAGCTGGCAACCAATTTTCTGATTCAAGGGGTTAGATTCCAAATTTCCTCATGGATGCAGGATCTTCATCCATTGCATCCTCTAACAAGTTCATCCTGCCATTTGGGATGTCAGAGTTGAGCGGAGGTAGCAATAGTATGCTACAAACAATGCGGATGCAGTCAGATCAGTGGTCTCCACTACAATGCAAACACCTGCAGCAGCCTGCAGTCTACCCTTCCTTTCCCCAACCATGTTAGCTGGTTCATCTTCTCCCCTTGCCTGCCACATCAATTATAAGTAGATGAGAGAAGTCTAAAATGCAGCAGCTATCGAGTCATGCTTGAAGTCCTCATGGGCAATGCATGGCCCACAGGTTGCCACCTGTCTGTATAGCGAAACAGCAGGTACTTGAGAGATGATCATGAGACACTCCTGGTGGCAGGTCTAGGCAGAGAAGAACTGGATGTGTAGGGGGATCATAGCTATATATTAGCTAACCTGCAAGGTCGTAGAGCTCAGTATCTGAAGCGCTGGCCAGGGCTTCTTCTAGTTCTGGATCCAGGGTCACTTTCTCTTCTGTACGGGTTTCTATGGGCTTTTCTTTAGGGATAAATATTTTTCCTAAGAGAAGAAAAAAGCCAGAGTGAGTAATGAATTACTGGAACAACTCCTCTGCCTCCTGGCAGTGGGGGAATAGGTCTGTGACAGTGGAACTGCTTGGAAATATTATCAAGTGCATGTTTTCCTGTTTCTTACTTGATGCTATCCTCCACACCAGGGTCTTAATAAGAGTCTAAAAACAAAAGGTGCAGACTTCTGCTCTGTGTTGGTGATTGTTAATGTGGAAGCAAATTTCCTAAATCCAAACTTCCTAAATCCCCAGGAGCAGTCACAGCTGGGATTCTTCTGAAGTTCCTGTGGCCTTAAATAGGCAGAATCAGGTCTACACGAAAAGCTTGCAGAAATTTCATCTTTATATTTAAATGAGGCACCAGAAGCAGTTAAAACCATCCTACTGCAAGAACCTTTCAGTTTACCAAATGCCATACAAGATCCTGAACACTCAGCAAACCTGTTCTCTTCCAGTAATGCAGTTTAATTTCCAGCTTTTCCATCAGTATTTCCCTTCTGTGTCTCCTGATGTTCAGTCACATAAATAGCCTTTTCCTGAAGATCCGTGCAGGCCTGAAAAGTCCAAACTGAACTGAATCGCATGTTCCCCCAGAAAGACTCCTGACCTGTTTGTCTCTTTGTATACGGCTGTTACATTGGGGTTAGCAGGTGTGTGTTTCTGCGCGATATTCCCCCAAGACTGAGATCATTGGCCCTTCTGCTGAAATGAGAAAACGGTAGGATAAATCCAGAAACAACACAAAAAGTCTGACCACTCCTTTAGCCTGTTGTTATAGTTAACCTCAGTAGCGTGATGATGTGACCGCAAATGCCTGGAGCGAGGCCCTTTAAATTAGCGCTAGGGCTGCACTTCCGTCACCAGCGCCGCTGGAGCTTTTCTCCCACTCAACACTTCCCTGTACCAAACCCATACAGTCAGTAAAACGTTAGACGATGCCACGTGCAACAGACGGTGTCATTGCTCTGACAATGCTGTGAATTCCCATCTTCTACTGTCCACTGTGGAGTGGTTCCCCTCACCTTGTCCCTAACAACTAATGCTCAAGCCGGCTTTAGTTAATCCCATTGTAGTGAAGCTGTGATGACCTTTGGATGCAGGTGGCTTTGGCCCACTGTCAACTTTAAATTGTCCTTTTGTGCAGCTTTGTACACTCTAGATGTAATGCTTGAAGCATATCCTGTGGCTTTCCGAAATGTCTCTCAAATAGTTTAATTTTAATTGTATTAGTGATATTATTTTGTTACTATTAATAAAGGCAGTTCTGATTTTAGTGTTGAATTACAGATGCTTTGCCTCTGGTTTTTCAACTGACATCTTTCTGTGGCTTAATTTTTCCCCATTATGGTCCAAAGTACCATTTTCATGTAGATAATACCCAATTCATTTATCTCTTTCATACAAGTTTGTCTACAGCAATTTCTATACTGTCACCTTCTATGGCTGAGGTCACTGAATAAGCTCAGAAAAAAAAATTAATGGAAATTTCTGAAACTCTGGCAAGGTTTACTGACACGGGATTCTTATTATTTACCCTAGACATATTTGTACGAAGGCTAAATAATTTCTGAGTACAAAACTGGACAGAAGGTTATGTAGAAAGACAAAGTAGTATCATATTATGATTCATTTTTCATGCGATATTTGAAGTAAGTAATTTTTTTAAGAGGCAGCTTCTAGAAGATGAAAGCCTTTGTGGGCCAAAGGTAAGAATCATTTTAACTTTCACCACGCACTGGGTGATATGAATCAGACACAGCCATCCCAGCAACATCAAACAAAAGTCAAGTGGAAATCTGGGGTGAGAAATACTCTGTGAAGATAGATTAGTCATGCTCTCCAGATTTCATAACGGCACAGGTGCTAAGATTTCAGACTCTCTCTGTACTACCACCTAATCTGAAGTGTTGGATGGCAGCTTCCAGACCCCACTGACCAAGACTTAACTTGATGCCAGCTTGACTGCTAAGGATAACACGTAAGGAAAAAAATCCATTACTATGTTGGAAGCTAGAGGACCAAAATCAATCAGAATATCTGAGTAAACAATCAGTAGTGAGGAGTACTGTCCGTAAAATATTTCCCTTTCAGCTCACTGGTGGTTCCACATGAGTTTCAAGTAATCAGTAAGTCGGTTGAGATCTTGAGGGAATCCTACTTATCTTTATCCTGACTGATAACAGTATCCCCTACTAGCTATACTCCACAGAGCCATAGCTTGCATAAAACATCTCCATCAGGCAATAAGTGATTCTTCACAGACCCAAACCCCAGCCACACTGTTAACAAATACGGATGGAAGTCTACATTTTCACACATAACACTGTAACGGGACACAGGACCTTGAGTCTTGTGTAAACTGGACACAATACGTATTACAGTTGGTCCTTCCCTATGGACTTCGGATATGGGTAGGCCAAGTGCCTTGTGTAACAAGAAGTCCAGGGGTAATGGAAACCAGTACAGGCTCATACTTTTTCTGTGCAGTTCACATACATAGGAATACAATTTTTAAGCATTTGTTTCAGGCATATGTAATTCTTGGATGGCAGCCCAAATCTTTTAAAATGTGTATATGACTCCCAATGATAGTTTCATTTAAAGCATTCCTGGCAAATGTTTTAGAAAAAAATTCTATTACTGGTTATATAAAATATTTAAAGGGGCAAGGTCATGTCAAAGATGGTAATATATATCTTTAATATATGTGGGCCTTGCTGGCATCCAGTGGCGTTTTAAAAATATTCTTTTCTCTGCTACCTAGATAAGAACATTCTTTTGCATTATCCCACTGTGAAGAGATGCTGTAGCATAACAGATAGAGGTTAGAAGAGCTCATGCATTTAGCACGTTATTAGGAATTCATTACCTGTCCACCAACAGCAAAACTGTGTGTCTGTGTTCATAGATGGCTGTCAACTAGTTTTCCTTCATTATTTTAAGGACAGGGTGTAAAGATTTAGGAGGTCCCTCCTAGTCCCACATGCGTACATTGTAAATTCATTATACAGTGCCATCATGGAATTCACTGACAAAATAAAATATGGATTGTGGCTTGCTTGCTTCAATGGTGCAGCTTAAAGTTAAAATTTATTATTTGGAAGAAGCCTTGGAAGAATAGTGACGTTTTACTATTTTGAAGTGAGATTTATGAAGAAAGGCTGCTGCTCTTGGTGCTCTTTATATTCGCCCTGTATTTTAGAAGGTACTTTATTTTAACATTCTATGTGGTATAATTAATGTTGGCTGTGTTACGTTTTGCCTCCAGAATATGCTAATGTTCTGTGCTAAGTCTTGATAGCTTATCTTTCTACCAATGAAAAACACAGTGGCAAGTTAGGTTTATACATACCATACTTGAGCTACATCAGTGTTAACAACACAAAGATAACCACCTTTATGTACAAAAATGATATATTCTTGTGTTTAACTGCAAACCAAAAATTCAATTCCAGTAAAAACAAACAGTAAGCATTAAAATATCATTTTATTTTTACACATGCATAGAAACCCAAAATGTCTGGAATCCAAAGTGCTTTTTTTCAACATGAAATTTTAAGCGTAAATCAATGCAATTCTCCCCTCCTTTCTGTCAAAGTGGGATAAGTGCCTGGGGTGACCTGCATGACAACTGAGGCAGCTTATTATAACCCAGGGGACTTTCTGACTGTGAGTGCAGTGAGCAGAGATTTGTCCTGGCTCAGTCTAACAGCAGACCTGTTCCTTTTCACACACTCCAAAACTTCTATTCAAATTGAAATATGATATGGTTCATCTTTTACTCAAAAGAGGCTCAGGGAAAAAATCCATTGAAAACCAGAGAGAAGAAGGATTCAGTAAAAAGGACTACAGAGAGACATAGAAATGCAGAGTGAGATAAAAGGAAAACAAATTCTATGACAAAAAGAAACACACTGGGTACAGTCATAAAACCATAGACGTAATTTTGCCACTTGGTTTCAGCAAGCTCTGATTTCCTGCATTATGCAAACGCCCCCATTAAAGCAACGTCAGCGTAAAGCAAGGAAATGAGCCCTATCCCTACCTCCATCTCCTTGTACAATAATAGTTAACTACGTAACCACATATGCACATCCACAGGAAAATGTACTAATCGAGCAGGGAACTACTTCAAGTGTATTTTCCTGAAGTAAGTTTATTTGGTTATTGTTATATAAGGGGAAAAAAAAGGAATTTGAATAGCATAGTTGGTAGGATTTTACTAGTGTGTCCAATCTAAAAAACATTTTGAGGATTTCATCTTCATTTATAGTTTACAGCATTTGGAACATCATTTCTGGCATGTCTTCTCTCTGCCGTCCTTCTTATGTCATTAGACTTTTGTGAATAAATATAAATTGCCACTGTTTTTATTTAGTATAAATACTTAGTATTTATGCCCACCTTGTACAAGCCAAAATTGTACAAGCCAAAACTCAACAAAGCACAGAGCAATGGGAAATAAGCCCATTTATATTAGCTGTAAAAACGTCCTTTTATTTAAAATCAGCTTTATTAAGGATAGTTAATTTTATAATACAAATGCATTTTCTGCCGTAATTGTAAAACAGTAATGTACTTTCTTTTCCTATAAACTGTAGGTCAGATTATTGTACTTTCAAGAAAATATCTGGTTACACTTACTACTTCTTACTTTTCAATGAATCACTGACTACAGTGAGTGCCTGTTTATTCTCAACTACAAAATGCTACAGTGACCTTAGAATTGAAATTCAATAATCTTGCAAATCTGCCTTGCATAAATCACAGGCACCTGATTCACTTTTTCCATTTTGCACTATTCTTTTCTTTTTGAGGCTTACTTAAAATCCTCCCTACAAATATTCTATGAAAATGGAGCTAAATTAGTTCTTACAAGGAATAAATAGGTTTGTATTATGAAGAAGAAAACAGGCCAAGTTCAAATAAGTGTGAAGCCGAAAGCCAGTAGTAATTAAAATGCAGTATCGTAATTTCTGCTGTGCTGTTACTCTTGGATTAGCGTCTGCATATCCTATGCCTTAAAAATTATGATAATGGAATGGGAAGGTTGCAAAGTTAAGCTTTCCAAAGTTATTAAATCTATTGTGCATATACACAAAGAGTGACGTAAAAGCACCAGCGTCTTTGACTTTGATCAGCGTGCCACCTTAGCGATACCCTTTAAAGAATTCTTCTGAAAAGTATACTTTCTCAAATAAAAATAGACAAAAGCCAACCTGTGATCTTTAAAACAGAAGAAAGCCCAGAATCACATGGGTTATCACAACAGTTCGGGTCCCTGTAGTCCTACAGCAGTCCTCTGGATTACCACGTGGATTAACCCACTTCACCAACAGTAGCAGAAAGCTCTTTCTTACATCTGATGTGGAATGGCAGCAGAGGAGGAAGAGAGTCAAGCTCTGCTGCTGGGCTTCAGGTTCTCAGGGACATCAAAGAACCTTGAAGCTTGGGCAGAGCCAGATGCCACACTAGTTACGTGCCTCTCTGGCCTCTTTTCTCCCACCCCGCATCTCCTTCTCTTCTGTTCCTTTCCTCATTGCCCCCTGTGCCTTCCCCATCCCCTGTGTCTCCTGGTTTTGCACATCTTCGAATCCTGACCCTTCCCACCACCTCCTTTCCCTCTGCCCTCTCTTCCTTACCACTGTTCTCTTCTACAGGTCCTTTCCCCAGAGCTGCCACATCTAGTCCTTCATCCTGAATATATTCATACAGCTCCTCAAAACCCAATCCCTCTACCTCTCTGTACCAGCCTCTCTGCTGGCTGTTTACTCTTTTTTCTCCTTTACGGTGCCCTTCCAAAGTGAGGGGGACTCTGTCAGAGCAGGAGAGAGTCTCCTTGCCCTGGTGCCTGCTGTGCCAGTGGTCTCTCAGATGAGCGATTCTGAAGAGCATCCAGCAGAGCCCACGCACCCTCCAGCCGACCATGCCGGGTCTCTCCAGGCGCTGCTGTGCTGTCACATGTGCTGTCTGCACATGCAGGCAGAAGCGCCGAGGACATGACTAATACTCACTGCAGGGGGAATATTTGGAGAACACTATAACAAACTGGATGTACAAGCGAGTACAATATTTTGAAGATGCCAAATTCAAGTTTATCTCCCTGGGGATTGCAAAGGGCATACATTTCAAGTCCCCTCTTCAAAGCATGGAGGCACTGCGGCTCATAAAAAAACAGCTGGAAAAATTTACTTTAGATGGCTAAAACAATGTGTTTTCTCCTAATCTTGTTCTTGGAAACAGCTGAGTCCTTTTTGCTGACACTTTCCAAAAATTCAGCCCGAGGCAGACTCTCAGCATGGGAAATTTCAGTGTGAACTGTGTGAGTTTGGCAAAGTCATGCGCAACTAAAACAGGGTCTAACAAAAGCAAGCAGTGAAAGGCACTGGCTAGAGGCATTACTGACAGCAACTGCAGCACTTTCAATGCTTTAAGAGACAAACGTTGGTTCTAAATTTAAGCCTTGAAGAACAGGAAGAAGGTGGCAAAAATTTCAACAAACCATTTCAGCATTGGGGGTGAAAAGACTGCCTTTGTCAATCCAAGAAAGATACCGTATCTCTAAACTAAACCCTCACTTTTTTATGTAGAGTCTGAGAGAAACTGGATTGGAACTCATTAGCATCTACTCTAATACTTTGACCTTCTGAAAATGACTGTCGTTATTACTAGTGCTGCGTATTGATACTCTGCTTGGCACAGCACAACATGCAAGATAGATGGTCTCTGCCAGAGCAATTGAAAACGGGTTTGGCCAAAAGTTCTCTGGTTTCTTCCCTTTCCCTTTTATCAGTTGGCTAAAAATGTTAGCATTTAGTCACATACAAGCGTGTTCCCCTTCCCTTTCCAGCCACAAATAATAATAGCCCAATTCACTGGAGTTTTTCCATGACTCTGATGAGTACTGGATCGGATCCAAAATGAAATGGTTTGGCAAGGAATGGAAGACCTTGTAGAAAACAGGGATTGTGGTGACGGGTTGAACCAGCAATCCTTATAGCAATTAAAAATGGCATGGCCAGCTTTTCATATCTAATGATATTTCACAACAACAGAACTTTTTTCAGTTATGTTTCATTAGTGTCATGTAGTTAAGAGAACCACTGCAACAAAGCAGAAACAGAAATGTTAATAGTTTATGTCTGCATTACAGTAGTACTCAGATCTTAACCGAGATCAGATGTACATACCACAATCGGTAAGAGAAAACATGCAGCATTGACATTGCTCTTCAATATTTTGTGCCTGCACTGCCCTTTACTTTCTCCGCCTCTTCTTTTTATTCCTGGACCTTTCATGAACTTGAAAATGATACAGAAAAGGCTTCGCAGTGATCTCAGTGTGATAACCAGCTGTTCCAGCTATATGTGTTCAATGCAGTGGGTCAGTCTAAGTAACTTCTCTAGTTTATCAGGTTCTATGTAAGGATTTCTAGAATTCTATCCTAAGTAGGAACTAATCCAAAAATACATAAAATAAACACTTACAAACTGCCAATCGCTATGGCTACAATTATCAGCCCTAATTCCCTATACCTCCATTGCTCATTAATAACGAGCCCTCTGTTTGTGGGAATGGCTGCTTAACAGCTGTGCTGCCCAACAGCTCCTGTTCCAGCAGGTCCCTGCCTATCACAATGGGAGCAAACACTGGCCACGGGGCCATTCAAATGAAGCTCCCGCCCCTGACTGGGGCTAGGGAGGATGTGGGGTAAAGCGGTCTGAAAAAATTGCTTGGTGGTCAGTTTGGGTGTGCGCCTGGCAGGCTGTGACCGTTCTGGCCCTGGTTCAGCGCAAGACTTGGGTTTTCCTTGAAATTTGAGAGCTATCCCATACAGGCTTCAAACCTTCTTTTTGTACAGCAATTAATGTAGTACGTTAACAAGCTGAAATATGGCAGAGGGCCAAAACCCTAATGCATGCCATACGTTTGATTGTTTTTGCCAAACATTTCCAACCTCTCAAAACCACAATTACAATCAAAAACAAGGCAATTCCCTGCACGACCAGCCCCCCACCTTGAGCTCTCATTTAACACTTCCTTTGTTTTAACCGCTCTGCATATCCCCGCCAGCTCTGGAATTTGTTTTGGCTTGTTTGCTAGCACAATCAAAACCTGATGGTTGTGTTCAGCATATAGAGACCAACACAGGCAACTGCGTTTTGTCCTTCAGCAGCTATTTGGTATTGCTTTTTGGTCAAGGACTCTCCAATAAAACATTAACACAAAAAAAGAGAGGCAGAGACACTAGATAAACAATAATGATGTATCACAGGCTATTCTGGAAGGAGGATATTTTAAATGTCACCTTCTTTTCGGCTCATCACTGAATTTTCAAGTCAGTATCAGCTTTGCATGATAAACACAGGAACTGGTAGAAATGTCACTTAACATCTGGTAGAAGCATCCCTCTTCCTAAATTTGAAAAAATAAATGCTTTCCCAGTAGCAGAAAAATATCAAAGTACAAAACAGTGACAAAAGCTTAAACAACACTTGACATATTCTAATCCTACTGACACACAAATATTCTCAGGAGGTAAATAGTGCCAAATGGCACATTGACATCAACACCTCCCATTTCTAATTATACACAACTGGATGCATTTTGGAGCTGCCTCAGACCTTAATTTTTAACTAGCAGAATTAGTGTAAAATTAATTGGGGACTATTTACAGGATGGCTACATTATAGCACTGCTATAATGTAAAGAAATCATTTAACAGGCATCTTTATAACATAATCATATAAATATTTACTAATCTGTAAATACACCTTAGAGACCATCAACATGCAGAAGGTGAAGAATAAGCTTTTCCTCAAGAGATATTCTTCTTTAGTTTCTTTTGAGCACATATTTTAGAAACGTAAATTATTTATCCTGAACTAATTACAAAGCTTTGGAAGAATACTAATTATTCTCTAATTAAAGTGACTTTAAATCTAGCATGTAGTGTCATATCTTGGAGATGTCTTTGCAGGATTGCTTTATTTCCTTGCACAGAAAATATCTTAGTATAAATGAAAATCAAGTCATTAATATTTTAATAGTCATTCTGTTATTGTCTCTTCAATCCAGTTGGTGAAAATAAGTAATGCCGCAGTTACAAGCACGGATTCTAAGATCCAGAGCCAGCCACGCATGGCCTTTACGTGACATCCATCATGTTTCACCAGATTCCCCCAATTAGCAGAACTATCATACAATTCATCGGAAGATTTCAGTACATTTGGCAGATGGAGATCTCAGTCATATGTTTTATAAGGCTCAGATTCTGCATGAAGTCTTTGCAGTGCAGAGCAAGGGGGAAGGAGAACAAGAAAAGAGAGAAACCCAATGCTTGAAGTCTGGTCGTCTTTCTGTAGGACACCTCCTGCCAAGTCGGGGGCAGAAGAGAGACGCAAGTACCAACAGGGGATCAGGCGCAAAATAAACAGGTTCTTTCTCAAAGCCAGTTCCCTTAAAGCAGCACAAAAATGACACTGCTGTTCATCCGGTTCTCAGTTGTCAAGGTACTGGACCTCATCAGGTGTACAGAGCTCAGATTCAGTTATTTTGAATGTTAACAAAGAAACAAAGGGTATTTTCACGGTATTTGGCCTTTGACTTCAAAGAAAATTTAGAAGAATTCTTTGTGTTTAGATTATAATTGTAAAATGACTGCAGAAATCACAGAACATGCGGTTGTTTTCATTTGACTTAATCTGCTAAAGCCGATACTGAAGATGTTGTCAGGAACTCGTACAAGGAACAGGAGAAATCAAGGGAATAATTCCCTTAGCCTAAAATGCTGTCATAACCTTGTAATTGTGATAATTCTTAAAACTGTAATTTTGAAGTTAATGATCACAGTCAATCAAAAAACAAAATAAGAATAGTTTTAAATGCTAGCGTGGCTGAATTAACTTTGTGCTGAAGAAAAAGTGATACGTGTGGTTATTTGTGTTTGTAAAGCAGTGGTATTTCCATGCCAGAGACACCAGGAATTAATAAGCAGCGCTAATAAGCACTTTAAGAGCATCTGGAAGCAAATGTAGGAATACTACTGCTTTAGCCTCATCGGAAGAAAACTGAAATAGAATAAACAGGCCAGTGCATACAATAACACTGTCACGGACAATGCAGAGATTAGTTTTGTACAGATCAAGTGCCGGTCCTATGGGTATATGCAATTCCATGCACTGCTGGTTTTTTGTGTACTTATGTTTCAGGCACGTTTGGAGATCTCAGGCATGACTACAGTGCAAAATGCAGAGTCTTAGCCCTAAGTCAGTAAATATCAGTAAGGTGAGACCTGACTGAAGGTGTTGGTATAAATATGCAGAGACCTGCAAGTGGTAACTTGTACAGGTAACACTGCAGTGTGTAGGAGACTGGAAAAGGGAAACAATTGATAATAAATCCATAATAAAATAAACTGTTTTCTTTTCTGTACAGTATGTGCTTGATCGCTCCTGCTACCAGCAGGATCACTGCAGTGTCACTGCATTTCAGCGGGCTCAGTGTCAACCCTGTGAATAGCATTGAGCACAAGATATGAGGGAGGAAAAAGTAGCTTAAAGAATATGCTGCATGATAAAATAACACATCAATCAGATCGAGCTGAAAACTGTCTTGTTTGTCTAAAACCATTGTTTCAAAGAATGAGAACAAAATGTAATGACAGTAACAACTCTTGGCCTGCAAATAACATTTTATATCTTTGATAATGATACATAAGGTAAAAAATGTTGCACTTGACTTTCTTGAAATATCTGCTTTCCCTTAAAGCAGGTCCCATTGAAATAATGGCAAATTCATCAGATGGTCAAAAATGGACCCAGACATGGTAAGTTCCTTCTTGAATGAAGAGGTGGCTGGAGGTAGGCATTTTTATCTGCTCTATGTAAATGAGGAAAAGGAGATAATGGTGCTAAAGGAACATCGCTCACCTAAAAATATGACTGTTTCTGCCCTAAGGTTACCCTATCAATGTTTGAATGATTAGAATTAGGTTTTCCTGTTTTTCCCTTCTTTTCCTGTAGCTGTAGGACAAGGGGAAGCAGAGAAACTGTCTGCATAAATAGCATTGCCAGATGTGCTAGTAAACAAGTGGAAAAATACTTATTTTTTGTAAGTGTATTCCCTAAGCTATTACTTACAGCAATTATAGGCAATACTTACTTAGAAAGGCATTTAATACGTTTCCTCCTAAACACCTCCCCCACTACAGTACTCTCGCATGGGCCTAATGCTTAACGTGGGAATGGTCCCAGTGAGGTTGGCGAGGCCACCTTTGTCCACCCTTGACTGCAAATAGAGGTTTTTGCTGATCTGGGAGCTGCTGACTGAGCCCTTTGCTGGACTGGCGTTCGTGTGTTCCCATACCCACCAGCGGCCTGATTAAACATGCAATTCTAACCCCAGAGTAGCAAGGCAGAGCACTACGTGGCAGATAAAACCACCACTTCTTCTCCTGCTACAGCAGCTCTAGATCTGACTCCTGAGCTTCAACCTGCACGGTAACAGCCTCCACCTCTTTTGTCGCAGCGTATTCCACAAAAAGGCCAGGCAGCGGTGGACGCCTGTGCTCAGGCAGACCATTACTCAACACCGACACGAAGACGGACGGTACCTTTCTTTTCCCCTGTAAATGGTACAAAGTCTTCTCTGTCTTTGTGCTCAAGTGCTTGCTTCTCCAAGTACGAGAGCAGGCGTTCTCTGTCGAAAGGGCCCGTGGCAGGTTTAGTGGTCTGGTCCTTTTGCCGAAATCCTGCTGGAAGCAAGGCATTCTGTAAAAGAGAGGGATGCATGTAAAGGAGATGAGGCGATTTCATATAGTGTTCCAAATTTCATTTCAATGTTGTTTTTTAAGTGAAACCAGTCTTTGCATGTTACTTCGCATAATGCTCTTTGATGACAGCAATAACACACATCTCCTGAATGTAACCACTAAACCCAGTATATCTTCCAGACTTCTTGATTGTACCACCTATTAATATTTTTATTAACTGTATTTACAATCACAGCACCAAAGCACTGAGCAAGATCAGAGCCCTTTGTGTTACACATATTATAACCACAGAGTCTGCAGTCCAGGTAAATAGACCACGGTAAGTTTTCTATACATTTTCTTCTCTTCATTTATTCTTTTTCCTCCCCATTTTTCTCTCTCTCTTTCCATTTTTTCAAAAATTCCTTTCATTCTAATGCAGATGTCTCTTGGACTTCAGAAATGAATGGCACGCACAGAAAGTAATTGGTGAATTATGTGGACTTCAGCTATTTCGAGTATGCAGGAAGCAAGCAGATGAAGCCCCACTTGAAACATGTAGCTGTGTGACCATGTGATTGCAGCTGCATCCCATAATATAGGAAGATGCCTAAGGCTCCCACGTTTCAGTCCAGGAAATCTCAGTAAGGAATACAGGTACATGGACTTTGCAGTGCATGTGCAGTAAAGCCAAAGCATTGAAGATGCCGCAGAGTACTGCAGAAACACTTCATCGTCGACCAGAACACGCACAGTGAATCTGATCCATGGCAAATACCCAGTGAATCCTGAGCACATCCAGTGAACTCAGGTCACTAGACATTTTATCTGTGCATGCACAGACGTGCCCAGAGTGCTACAAATTTACCTTACATATGATATGTAGCTTGACTACAAATGCATCATGGCTTTTTTGTTGTTGAATGTTCTGTATCTCCATTTGAGATGCCAGATACTTGAAAATACCAGAAAATGCACTGCAGAAGTGGTAGTAGTGAGGGAGGTGGCAACATGGAGGGAGAGAACAGGAAAGCCCACCCTTAATTTCCAGGTAAATTTGTGCTATAGAACTAGAAGTTATAAATCTATTGTGTTTTTTCAAATGTATTTTGTCTCCAGAGTGAGTGGATTTCATCTGCCAGTTTACCTGCCAGTTTTCAAGCTCCTACATCAGCTTGGAAGGCTTTGGGGTAGGTACAGTCAGAATTCCCAACCAGCACACTTGTGACCGTAACCTCATTATTGTAGGACTGAGTGGTTCCCAGGCCAGAGATCTTTAAATTCTTTGTGAGAGTGTCTTCAAATATCCAAATTATCCTTGCTCTCTACAAAATGACAGCTGTGTAGATGAATCTTATTTTTCTTAATCATGCCTAAATATATTCTCTTCAGCTAAAAATATCTGTGCTGAATGACATAGTCGACAGATTTCAGAAGTTCGAAAGATCTGATCTTCACAAACACACATTATGTTTGTTTGTTTATTGCTGTGCTCAGAAATAGCAGCCATAAAAAGCTTCTCATCGTGCTGCAGTGTACAAACATGATTAAAGATTTAGATTACAGACAAGCTCATGTCTAAATAGACGAGGGATAGAGAAAGGGCACGCTTGTACAAAACCAAGCGGCACATCACAGCAGGAATAAAACCAAAATGTCCCTAGCTGAGCTGCTCATCCTTTAGGGTACACTGCCTCTACTGTAACAGAATACAAATAAAAAAGGTGCTGTATGTGGCATTTATAATAGCTTCTGAACTATGACCCCCCTCGGCCCCCGTTACTAACCTCAGGATCCAGGTCATCAAGAACATGCTCTAGCTGTTTCAGTTCATCCTCCGAGAGCTTGCTGAGTATTTCATCTTCATTGATATTCTTATATTTCTCCAACTCTTTTCGGAAGGGCAGAGACATGGCTCCTGCTGCACTGCTTGACTGATGCTGCTCTTCAAGACTTCAGCTTCTTGGGCTTCACTCACTGTTAACAATAAAGCGTTATGAGTATCTCCATTTAGCTGATATAGTCCTAAAGAGCCTGCATGCTGAGAGTCACATTTACACTTTATTAATGAAAACAAACCAGCAAGATGTCCTGGCTCAGCGGAGGGGGTGTGGGAAGTGCTGGGGCTGCCTGTGCAGCCGTAGTCAAGGGACAGCAAGGAAAGGTACAGTACGCTTGGGAACCTCACGGGTGCAGCGGCAAAGAGAAGCTTTGAGACGTAGATAAGAAAAAACGTTGGGAACTTATCCTTTTCCATAGAGATAAATGTGGTTTATTTAATTTGCTTAGTAACAGCAGCATCTGCTTGTTCTTTTTGCTAAAGGGAGAGGGAAGTGGTAGAGTCACAGACAACAGTCCAACACTGACAAACAAGAAACAAAATGTTATGCCTTGAGGCATTCTGTCTTATCCCAGCTTTGCTGATGGCTGAAAGCTTACCCACACCATCTTGGCTGGCTTTTTGGTACATTCTGGTTACCTAAGCAGCTTTAAAGTATGCTGGTCGGTAGTCTTATTTCCAAATTTTTGGCTACAAATGATAGCACTTATCATCAAAATAATTCTTGCAGTGGGGATATGCTACTTACAGCTCAAAAGTTCATCTGTAAATTAGTCTGCTGCATGGGGCACCTGCAGGCATTCAAAACACAGTCATGAAAAAAAAAGGGCTTAGTATTTCACAAATTCTTTAAGTTTTAAAACTTGAATGGGGTTCCTTGTTAGATGATCCCAACTGATCAGTAACAAGAAAGTGTCATTTGCATGGCCCCAACAGTCACTGTCATATAACTTGTCATATGATGAAGGACTCTCTGTCTTTCCTCGCTCTTTTTTTCCTCTCCAGAACCAATCCTAGAGCCAGAATCTGCTTGTAAATGGATGGAGTGGAGGAGAATTAATGTATGATCAGACACAGCATTAGCTGGGGACTTTAATTGTGCTCCAGGCCCTCCCAAGTCTGCCCAGTTTCCCACACCAGCACCAGAGCTCTCCGAATTACACAGCTAGCTGTGCAGTTTTACAGCTGAGTTTTTGCATTCACAAATTTCAAAGTTATGGTTGATATAGAAACCAGCCAACTGGCACCTACACCTGCCTTATGTATCAACCCAAACTCTGATTTCGTTTGGCCAGGTCCTTACTTGTCATAAGCTAACAAAATCCATGTGGGTTCTGTCGCTCTTCGTATGAGCTGGAAGCCTGATCTTTATTTCTCTTTTATTCAAAATCCAAATGAAAATGTTGCATTACTTAGAGTTTCATTATTAAAATACTAAATACTAAAACATATCTCATTTTTCTATTTATCGGAAAGACTAGAAATCAGCAACCTATAGACAGGGAAGAGAATAATGAGTAGAATTACAAATTTGAACAATCTGGAATTCTGTGAATACTGCAAGGCATGATAAGCCTTGACTTGAAACACTTAAACATCCTCTTCCAAGAAAAAGCATTATTTCCCCTATACACTCTCTTTTTTTTTTCCTTATTACTGCTCTATGTGTTGTCCCTGTTTGCATAGCATGACATCATCGTCAACCCATTCCAAATGTCATGGTAGAATTCAACTGTTCTTTAAATTGTGTGTTTCTTTTAGGAAGTTAGCATCTGATGTTTCACAAAGATACAGCAGTTGCACAAAATTCTTATATTATCAAAATTCTATCATATGTGATGAGTGTGATAGGTATTTTGGCAAAAAAAGTCCAAAATAGGTAATGTTTTTGTGTACTTGGTGCTTAAAGAGAACACTACATACGTTTAATTGATACAATTTGTTACCAAAACTACTTGTTAAATAATGAAAGCATTGTATTTAAAAGTGAAAAGTATATTTGTTTAAACTGTAAAAACAAATTCAGCTGCAGTACAACATTTCTGGACTGAGACAGCAGGCACCTTCTCTAAGTTTCTTTGGATAAACTCATTAAAAATGTAACATTTCAGCTAGCAGTCATTAACTGGGCTGAAAAATTTCTTTGAGGGGATTAGAGCTTTTTAAAACTCTATTTAACAGTTGAAATGGTTATTTTACTAGAGTTTAATTGCATCCCTGGAAAAGACAGCAATGTAATCCGAGGTTAGGTTAATTAAATATTGTTAGAAAAGTAACTGGTAAGAGTACATAACAGTTTCCCTGGCTGAGATTCAGCACTTCGGTTGCGCAGGATGCCTGGTACCAGTACGTCTCCCTCGGTTGTATGGCATTGCACGGATTCCCATCAGGGAACACAGCTAAGACTTGTTTTACTGATATCGGCAATACCATGTATGTCATGGCTTTTGTGAAAAGGTTTGCAAAGTTGAATCCAAGTGCTAATGGGTAATGACTGCAGAGTGTGATTTGTGTGTACCAGAAGTTTTTGATTTCTTTGTGAATTACTTCAGTGCTTAGCCATAAAGGGAAGACATGCCAGGACACACTTTTCAACATGTGACAGTTTTCAATATTGTAACTGGTTCCTTTTAATTATTAGGGAGACAAGATATTTGACCATGTGCAGGAAGGATACCCAAAGAGAAATATAAACCCAGATATTAAAGATGTGTCAGTCTAACTTCTCTCATGGCATGAAGCACTATGTTGGATAACCCTTGTTAGATTAGTGGTGCGTGGAAAAGCTTGAAATCACGCTTTTCTTGCGTGCATACGTTTGCAACAGAAATTTCCTTGACATTTTCCCTTTCACATCTGAATCTTACTCTTCAGTGGCTGAACAAAAGCAAAAGACACTGCTTATGGAATTTCTTTGTCCACAATCCCTGTAAGTAGTAAAGCTTTTCTGGAGCTCGCACCCTGCTGTAAAGGCTAGTGAAAGCTCCGCTGAAACGCCTATCGTTCATGTTCCAGCTTTATGCTCTCTATTGACCTTTCACCACAATTACATTATCGGAAACGCAGATAAATCTAACCATTCAGCATCATTCAGTCTGGGAAGGAAATGCTGAAGTCTTGAGTTCACATACTCTGGAAATTGCTGTCTAATGTGATGATTATGATCTCCACCTTCCTAATTGGATTTCATACTGTTAATTTTGTGTATATAAACAGGGTCATAAGCTGTCTGTGCTGCTGCTTCTTGCGGTTTGTCTTTTCTGAGCATACATATACTGTTCACTTTTTACAGATTATATGCACTGGATTTTCTTTGTTATGATTACTGTATGAAACAAACATCCTCCAAACTTTAATCAGTTGAAAAACCAGTTGTAACTAACCAACAGCTCCTAGCTACTGTTATTTTGAGCATACAAAAGCAGATCAGGTGTCACACAGTAGAAAGGAGATGTTCAATCTAATTGCAGAGGCGACATGCTGAACGTTACACTGCATGAGGGACGAATGAGGGACCATGGGTAAGGCTATGGAGTCTCCCTTCAAACTTACAGGGAAGAGTGAACAAGGAGAGTAAGGAGCGGAGGAGCACAAATCCCATTTGGTTTTTTCCATTTAGTTTCAATACGGAGCATCACAGTTTACCATGGGCTCAAATACCCACTGTTAAACAGCAAAGCATGCTGTTAGATGCCCAAGAGGTGAGAGCTATGCTGATGCAGGACTGTAAGAGGTAGCACTTCTGCTAACCATGTACTACTTTTAAATCGTTGTGGAGCACAGATGTTGCACAGTGAGCTTCAAAGACTCCATTGCTATATTTTTATCTTTGATTCCTTCTAAAGAAATACATACTTCTGTTTTATTTGGGGCAGCTTTTTCACCCATGCCTGTCAACATCAGGATTCAAAATACGTTTTCAAAGACAAAAAGGGTGTCATTAGTCAGCCTGCATAAAATCATTCTTGCTCTATGTAGTCAACACCTGCTGTGCTACAACTCCTCTATACTTTGCTGTGTTCCATAAGTACTTTTTGGTTATAATCCTTATACACTACTGAAAAGCTTTTCTAGAGTAGCTAGGCTGTAGTTTCTGCTGATACCATAATACTGTCGTAATTTTCTACTGCTGATACAGATATTTCTTTCTGAGATGGAATCAGTCCTCCACTGAATTACTGTTAGATGTCAGAGAGGTCCCACTCGCATTTGCTTGGATCCCTTGAGAAGTGTTGGAACAACCTGAACTATAGAACCTCCTATGGACCAGCAGCTACAAAGGCACATCAGGTCACTCATGCTGTCTAAACCACCGGCTATACACCTAGAAAAACATAATGTCTCTGGGGTCCTGTAGAGATGAGAATACTGTGATACAGACAATGTGATTTTCTAGTTTTTGATAGTGTGTACAAGCTAAGAATGAAGCTGCATGGCAATGTGCATTTATTATGTAAAAAGAGATGTGCTGAATGGGAAATAATCCAATGGAGTTCTTTGCATTTTTATAGAAAAAAAGATCTTTTTTTATAATCAGGTTTGAGAAAGTGTCCTCATTTTTCCTTTCCAAATCATGGCAACTGATGTTTAGAAAGGAAATCCTGATGCACGATCTATTTTAAACTATCTCCGTATCCACAGTGGTGGATATTTGTGTTTTGAAAAATAGCTGTGAAACTGATCTGTCAATGTGGAAAAATTCTTCCCTTTCTTTAAATAGGCTCAAGTAGCTAAACATGAAAATAAGAAACAGGTGGAATAAATCCCACGTTAAATTGATACTGGACCAAATAAATAGGATTGGGGCCATTATGCGTAAGAGCCGTGTTTGTGCAACACAAGCAGATGCTCAGTAGAAGGAGGGTGATTGTCCCGCACCATCCAGGCAATGGAGTGCTCCCACCAATACACTTAATCCAATGCCAGACACGGGACCTCTCTGCTGTCCAGGAACTGCTATGAAAAATAAGGCTGAGATGTTCAAAACTCAAACTTAAAGAAAAAAAAATTGATAAATACTTAATTATTGGACATATAAATAAGGGTCCTTTTTTATTTTTATACTTAAAAAGCAGGACCAATATGTACTTTCTAACCATGAACATAGGGGAGATGTATACTCAGAGATCATGTTTTGTGGTACAAAATTGCTTCTTGGTTTTGAACTAGGAGGTTCAGAAATCTCAGAAAAGCTAGACAGGATGCATTAGGGCCAGCACAGTGCAGAAGTATGATAGGAACATATAGTGAAGCATTATGAAACTGGGTATTTTGTGTGTATGATGAAAATGGTATTAGCTACAGGTCCTGATGTACATAGAGACAGTAGACATGTGAAAGAAACTCACATAGGTAGAAAATAGAAGAGGTATCTGTAGAAAAGGATTTGGTCTTCTAGAATCCCCCAACTTTTCTGCCCATTTTCCCCAAAAAACTTCTGGAGAACTCACGACATAAGGAGCACTGAAATTCTCTGGTTTAGTCACCTTGTCTAACCCTTTCCATCCAGGACACAGCATGATCACTCGGTGGATCAAAACAAATAACCTGTTTAAGGATTTATAGAATGGGTCCTTCGAGAGGGTCTCGCTGGGTCTGGTGGGGAGCGCTCTCAGCTGCAGATGGCACTGAGCTCAGGGCTGGCTCTGGGCGAGTAATGACGTGGCCAAACCTCTTCTGTTCCCAGCCCAGTTTGTCATCTTTTGTCATACTGTAGCAAAGAATCTCTAAAAATCCCTGTATGCTTAAAACGCTATTTTTCGCCAGGGTTAATGTAGGGTTATTTCATGTTCTGTTCCTAGCAACTGGTTTAATCCCATATAGAGACTGGTAAATAATTAACAATTATGTTGTCCTAATATTAGACTAGGCCTGAACCTTTAGGATAATCATTCCGTGATCAGAAACTCTACTTCATAATTGGATGAGCCTTTCTGAACCTTGGTAATGCTTATGCCACTCTGTAGTTTACATTACAGTTTGCTTCTTTACCGAGGGATTGACAACTCCTATGCAAATAAAATGCAAGACATCAATTCACTTTAGTGGGAGTTCAGTCATACCCTTTGTAAGAAAATAACCATCATGTATATTGCAAAATTATCCATACAAATGTACCTTTATTTTTAAAGATATAAAGGGATGTACTCCCTTTGATTCAGATAACATGAAAGCTTTTTCACTGGTGATTAAAGAAAGATGAAACATTAATGCCTCCCCCACTGATGCAGAATAAAGTTATATAATAACAACTAATTTCTGATTGTTTCTAAAATAACATTAGTGGTTTCATATTCATAACCATTCAAAACATGAAACTAAGTCCTGGGAAGGAAGTAGATTTCTTTACAACACCTGACGGATTTATAACCTGTTTCTGGGTATCGTCATATTTTTAGATCACAACCACTAGACCTGTTTCTATACAAAAATTCTGACTAATTATGCAGTGATCATATGATGATTTAAGCCAGTCTTATTTAAAAAAAGTAACCTTTAAATCACTCAGTTCCCACCTACAGGAAGAGGATGACAGAACAAACCTAAGCATTACAAATATTAGTGGGATTGTGTCTGGTGCTCTGACACTCCAGTGATGCGTCAAGTATAGGAAATGGAAAAGACGAGAGAGACCTGTCCATCTGTCGTGTCTCCTGCAGGGAGAGACTTCCGCCTTGCTTTTAGAGGGGTAAAGTTTAGTTATAAAATAATGAAGCAACCATCTTCTATTTCTGCTCATTGCAACTAGTAACTTTGTGGAACTGGAAGGTAGGTTTCTTCCATCTTTAGAAGTTAAGTGATTATTTGAAAATCCATGCAAGGTTAATTAGCTTTTCTAAAATAAAAACATAACATAGTTACTGTCTGAAACTGAGGATGGTGTGAAGTGCTAGGCTGAAAATCCTGGAGAGCAGAGCCTTTTTATACAGACAAAATGGACTATGAAATGGCAGCTCCACCCACGATTCTTCATCTGTAAGCTTCAGCTCTGACGTGAACAGAAACACCCTGCTGCTGAGCTGTACCAGTGGTGCTTGACTGATGGTCCCTCGGATAAGACTTAACATCACGACTGACTGAGACTATCGGTGTTATAAGTGACAGTATAAGTGCCCATTTGATCCAACTGGAAGAAAACGGCCTCAATGTTTTCTGTGGGGCACCAATGATATTTTCACCTCTTTTGATAACTACCAGACTCTGCAGGTTTGATTCTGCAGTAGACAGGTGCTGAGTCACCTTGGAACAAGAGGTTGTACCTCCCTTGGTGAGCACCGCCCCGGAGCTTACATGCTCCCAGCCTTGTGACACAGCAGCCCATCGCTCTGTGGTCCCCAGGTGAACATGGATGAATCCGTTCCTGTATCATGCACGTTACAGTAATAGCTGTGACGTTTACAAGATGGTGTCTTCATCCAGTTCAGTCTCCCCTATTTTGTGTTGTGTAAAGGATTGGAGTTCTTGTCATCAGCACATCTACCATGAATGCAAAGCAAAGCATACATTGGGCTATGAATTATGTGCAGCTTTGTAAAAAGGCATCCTCAGGAAGCCAAAGGCCAGGTTCTGGTATCCTCAGTGACCGATCATGTTTACATGGAACCAACTGTTGTGGTGCCTTAAACACCACCAACCCCACGAGAGCCTCTCCACTTCACTGTCCTGTCAGAGGAAAGAAATGCCTTCTTTGAGGTCAAATGGAAAGTCTGTGGCAAGACAAGGAATTGAACCATCTTCCAAGCGTTGGACAGCTTTTCCTTTGGCTATGGGCCCCTTCTTCCATGGACAGTCTCGTTCATTTAAGTGGATCTTTTAAAGATCCAAGTGAAAACACAGCAGAGAGAGAACCAAAGGCTGGGTTAAGAGCATATACTACTGATTGCAGAACTATGATCATTAGTAATGATCACTGTTAGATAACTTCTAAAAAACCTTCTTTTTGCATCTTTCCTAAGCTGTCTTTTCTCCTTCCAATGTACAGAGACATCATAACTACCTACGTTTTTTGCATTGTAGCTGTAAACCAAAGCCAGAAACCATCCATGATGCGCACATCCTGATAGCTGAAACAATAAACAGGAGAAGGAACTGTACCTGGAAATAGACTTTTTATTTTTACAACAAAATAGATGAGACCAGCCCTGGAAAAGACAACACTAGTGTTTGTTTTTCACAAGTCAGGAACATCAACAGGAAAAAAGGACACTGGGTAATATTAACAAAAGCATTGTTCCACCTGTGCTGCCAACAGATAGCAAACGGTGTGCTACCTTTTTGCCACTGTTGTTCTCAGATTTCCCTATTTTAGGACAGCAGCTGGACCTCCAGACCCAGCTGTTCCTTGAAATGATCCTAATAAAGAAGGATTAAAAAATAAGTTTACAGATTTCTGTGGCAGCAAATAACGATGACCAAACTCCACTGTTAAACAGAAGCCACTGCTACACTTGTGTGTTACGGTCAGTAAACAGAACGTGTGCATTCACCCTGGTATTAACCTGCCATGTGCAAATACACGTGGCTACAGGATGCTGCCTGGCGCCTCTCAATGCAAAGCCCTGCGTAGCTACCACAGCCTCCGTCAAAAGGATGCTCAATCACAGGAAGACGGCAAACTATGAGATTCAATAACTTAGGAATGCTACAAAAAAACCCCTAGAGCAGATTAATAACAGCAGAAATGCACAAACATTGCTTGACAGAAGTTGTAAAATAGGGGAAATAATAATAATAATTTGGGGAAGGAAGAAAAGTTATGCAATGAGAGAGCAAAGCGCACCATTTTGAACAAAATTATTTAGGTTGTCAAGATGAGAGAGGCTAGTGGCTAAGTTCAGACAAATCCAACCAAGCTAGATGAATGGGAGAAAAGATACATACGGAATTTAGGTTGGCAAAGTCACTAAAATGACTCACATAACCTTCTTCATTTTTTACACAGGGGTAAAAATTTAAATATATATATATATTGTGGAAGCCAGTTAAGAGCTGCACAGCATACAGCACCACAGCAAAGGCAGACAGTCTATTAGATAGCAAATGGGCGCAGGATAACGTGGAAAAGAGTGTAGTATTGTTAGTATAATTCAGTGCGATGCCTCCATACATCCCTGAGTTCATTTTTCTAATAATTGTATCCCTTGCGAGGAATTAGGAGATGCGATGCCTGCAGTATTAGGCCAGATGGTCCCAGGTGTTTCTTTCCCATTACGTGTTCCTATCTCCAGAGGTGGAGGGCAGAACAGAGGAAGTTCAAGGACAATTTTTGAGAATAACCAGTTAAAGAAAAGCGTTCCTATGATAAGAAATTGAAAGACTGCACCTATTTACTACAAATATGCAACTCAATAACTTACTGAAGACTTCCTCTACGAAATGTTTTCAAAAGCATAGCTCTACAGAATGTATCATTCATGGTATAAAAATATTATCACTTCTCCCAATTATTTTTAAATTGATATTTGCTATTGATACATTTCTGAATCTGTTTCATCATTAATGCTGTGACAATGTTTTTTACATAAGTTTATGTTACTCCTAAGCTCAGGGTGGTCACGTGGATCTAGCCAGTTTTCATTTATTTTTTGGTGTTATAGTCCTCAGATTTGTCTACATATTTCTCATTGATCAACTGTGGATTTTTACTCTAGCAAAAGAAATTCCCCCAAAGCTTCCATCAAAGCAAAGCCCCTTGAATTAGCAGAGGGCCACCCTGATAATTTTGTAGTCAGAAGATGACAAAATAGAGCACGTGTGACATCTAATGCCAACATGCAGGTTTTGAGGACACATTTTGCTCATCAAGAGCTGGGCAATGTTACAAAATGTTACTAAATCTGCATCCTGTTCCTGAACCTGTCACTGGTACATTTATTCTGACCTGCTCCACGGCAGCAGAGCATCACCACCCTCCATCAGTCCTGACATACAAAAGGCATGAGATCTGTAAGGAGAGACAGCTCATCTTCATTTACAAAAATGCCTTCTTCTCACATTTTATTAAATTGCTTCATCTATTTTTTGTCATTTAACGCCTGACATAAAGGATGCGAGCCCATCGAAATGCCTACATACGCGCTCCCTCGCAAAACGCGCTATTGAACCAAGGCAAGGCAGAAAGGAAAGGCGCTCCGCACACCGCGGGAGCCTCGGACGTTTCGGGGCCGCCCGGGCGAGCCCCGCCGGTTTTCACACGCCGAGGACGGCTTCCAGCGGCTTCCCTGCCCGGCCGCCGGGGTGGGGTCGGGGCCAGCCGGCGCCCCGCGCCCCGCGCCCTGCGCCGGGGATGCTCCGCCGCCCCGCCGCGCCTCCCTCCCCGCTCCGCTCCGCTCCGCACCGCAGTGCGCGGGGCCCCGCGGAGCCGCCGCCCGCCCGGGGCCCGCGGGCGACGCCCCGGCGGCCCGCCCGGTCCCGGTCCCGGTCCCGGCCACGGCCCCGGCCCCGGCCCCGGGCCCCCGCCTTACCCCGCCGTGGGGCCGGCCCTCGCCGCCAGCCGCCTGCGCGCCCCTCCGCGCCCGAGCCCAGCGCCGCCCGCCGGCTGCGCGCCCCTCCGCGCCCCGAGCCCAGCGCCGGCGGCGGCAGGTGGGTGCCCGGCGCGGCGGCTGCGCACCGCGGCCCTGTCCTGCCGGGCACGCTGGGACTCGTAGTCCGGCAGCCGCCGGCAGCCGCCGCGGGCTCCGCGGGCTCCGCGGGCAGCGGCAGCGGCAGCACGGCCAGCCCCCGCCAGCACCCCACCGCCCCCGCAAGCGCCGCCAGCCGCACCGGCACCGGCTCCAGCAGCAGCATCCCGCCCGCCCGCACCTGACCAGGTCGCCCCCACGGCCCCCTGTCCTCCCTCACCCTTCCCGTTTCTTTCTGCCCCAAGCCGGCAGGTGACGTCCCACCTCACCCGCGTCCAGAGCATGCTTATTCCCCCTCGCCTTTGCCTCGGCATGACGTGGCCTCAGCCTTACGCATCCCCTGTGTGGCCCCTCTATATGGAAACCGTGACAATAGACTATGCGGTGGCTTGGATGCTCTGCTAGCTGCAGCCGTCTCCCCTGTATATTGTATATAATATGTAACACTATTTGAATGTACCCCCTGTAATCAAGTATGTCCATAATTTAATTTATCAGATTGCCTTCACTGGGTACTGTGTTTTACCTGAACTGAGGCCCTTGGTTCTGAGCACTAAGTGATGAGTCACCAGCAGCAGAAAAGCTATTCCCATGATTAAAATGTCTTTAAGTTTCATGACATGTTGGCAGGAAAGCAAGACATTGCTTTGTTAAGAAGCAGATGCTGCACCGGAGATGAATTTTCCTATGGAAAAAAAAGTGCAACTAGGAAATGCAATGCCTTCGGCTTCATTCTGCACCCTGCCAAACACCTCAGGCATCTGTAGCAAGACTTACAGCAGAAAACTCAGACTAGTATCAGGGACTGAATGGTTACCTTGGGCATTTTGCCACTGCTGCTCAGGAAAGCACCTGTATCCACAATAATGTGCAGAATGCACAAAGATGCTCCAAAACTGCAATGATCTGCTTGGAGCCTCCTTGCCCCAAACTTCTTATGAAATGGGATATTCAGCCATAAGTTAACAAAGCTTTTGCCAAACATCCAAAATGTTACCAGGTCAACAGAAATGGAAAAGAAACAGATCCGTTTACACCACAGTCTTCCTCTCTCTTTCTCTGCCTTGCAGTGTTCAGAGAAAACAGGGTTTGCATCCGTGGTTTTGCTTGTCTCTCATCAGCACCAGACCTGGTGGGGAAGGTGAACGGAATTGTTTTGAAATCTGCTGCTCTGGTACTTAGTGGCTCAGGCTGAAGGTGAATCTGTTGGTTTGGTGTTGGGGTTGAAGCTTCACTGCAAAGAGGGCTGAATTCAGACATGAGACAGAGAACTCTGGATTTAATTCTTAACATGAATTAAACCCTCTTTTGGGGTTTAATCTTGGTCTGTAGGATCAGGGGTTGAATGAGTTGCTCAAATTATAATTATACAAATACTGGGAAAGGGAAACGTACGCTACCAACAAAGAGCGAAAGTTAACTTTGGAATGTTTGCTTTTTGATAAACTTCTGCAAGTTTTTCACTCAGATTTTCCTGTCACGCCTTAAAATATATTTAAGTTGAAACGCTTTCTCAGTTGATATGAATGGGAAGAACCCCTCCCATGCTGACTTTTCTGTTTGCAGTTGCCTTGTATCTGCTGACAAATTCACTTCATATTAGTTTCTGTTAGAAATGTAACAATCTCAGACCTCTGCAGGGAGTGCAGAGTTTGGCTGGAGTCAAGGTTCTTCTCTTCTTTGGCTGTGTTTTTCTTGTTTCTTCCTTCATTTTACCTCATACATAGAATTTGCAATCAAAAAAATAGAAACATGATCAGTCTTTGTCTAAGAAAAGATACAGGTCACCTGTATTCATGAGACATACAGACAAAAATAGACATGGTGAATATATTAAATGCAGATGTACACAACAGTATATGTACATGCATAGGAGTAACATTCTCCTTAAAACCACAGCATACAAAGCAAACCATATCACGCTTCACTCTTGTGTACCAAGTGTGTGTTCTAAATAATTTTTCATTCTTCCCAAACCGCAGAATTAAAAGACCAAAGTATTCTATACAGTTCACAAATCTGAGCTGCATCCCATGTATGGATACGCTGTATGTCATGTATGGGCTATACCTGCTACGATACCTGTACATCAAATGACTGTGACTATCTGGACTGACCGTATTTCCAATGTGTGGGACTTCACAGACTAGCACCCTGAAAGCACATCTAAAAGTACAGGGTAAGGCTCCAAAACAGTCCTTTTTCCCTGGCAGGAATCTTTGCATAACATTTTGCCCACCTAGGCTTTTTATGTGTTTACGTACTTGACTTGTTGAAAGAAGCACAGTGCTGGAGTTAACACCCTAAGGATACAACATGCATGGGGACAACTACTCTGGAAAAAATTTTGCTCCCCTCTGGGGGACACCTTCAAGAGCGAGCAGTCCTGTGGATCCCAAAACCACCTATTTCCTGGCTCTGCTTTCCCTTTGACCAACGACAGTTTCGTTCGGAGCCACTGCACAGTGAATGCAGTGTAGAGCTTTGGTGTTTTTCCAACACTGCCTAAACCGAGCTTACTACCAGCAGGCTGCACCAGTAAATCTTTAACTGGGGCACCCAAAAGCAAGTTTTATTTCACTGAACTATTTGTAGTCAAAATGTGGTCAGTTGTTTTAAATTGTTTGTTATATTTTTTAATAAAAAAGCAGAGGGGCTGTTGTGATCTTTTCATCTGTTTTCCTTACAACACAGCTTGTAAGACTTTGCTTAATTAATTCCTGCTTGAGCTGGAGTATGTCTTTCAGACAAACATCTGGACTCGATTACTGTGTTGTGCATTTTTTTATCTCTTCCCTTAAAGACCAGCTGTTGATCAAATCCAGTAAGCTGTATATAAAAACCCCTGGTTCAATGCCTGATCAGCAGATCCTGGACCTAGGGTAGAGATAAAATTTGACTCTTGCTCACATGTAAAATTACTGAGTTTTGGAGACACTTCTGAAATGGCTTTGAAAGAGAATCAATGTATGTAGTCAGCCCCAGTTCATAAAAGCCTGGTAGTTTGGGCCTTAAAATGCTGGCCAGCCGCAGCTCGAGTGGTCAAACAGCAACTATATTTAGGCTGGGTTTTTTTAATTGCATTGGTTTGACAGATAATAGGATTTTCTTGGGCTGTTTTATAAGGCAGAGTACAGTAACACATTAAATAACACTAACTTCAAGTCATCTGCTATTTCACCCAAACTTGATTTCTGTGAGCCCTTCTGTATCCATAGTACGCTAAATCCTGAAGAAATGCACTTAGATTGGGACACTGCACTGGCCACGGTAGTAATAGTAATAATAAATACCTCATTTGTACCAATTAATTTGCAGCAGTACATCTCAAACTGAATCACCATTTCCATTTTGCAGGTGTGGAAAGTAGAGACACAGAACAGATGGTTATTTGAAGTCTGGGGCCCACTCGGTAGGCATGCCACCAGGGACAGGAACACGGGTCTCTTGCTTGGGGACTCCAGAAAGCTGAAAGGTGGAAGGAATTGCCCAAGGACATAAGAAGACCACTGCTGACCCTGGGACCAGACCCCGTCAGCTCACCATCCTCTACGCCCCGCTTACAGAGCTATGCAGCACTGCTCTGCTCCAGGCAGCGTGTCCAAAAGCGTGCCTTGGCTTGGCTCACGCTTCCCCGGTGCTGCCCCTGAGTACAGGCAACATGAATTCTGCTCCATCCACTGAGATACGGTTGCTCCTCCACCTGCCCCACCTCTGCTGTCTGTGCCGGTATGAGAAGGAGGCGGCTTTGGAGGTAGAGGCCAACTCTCCACCTCCTTTAAACTGTTCTGTTTAAAGTGGTTTGCTCCTCAGAAGGGAGCAGGATCTAACAGATACTGTCCTCCGCTCTTTACAGGGTCTGCTAATGGTGAAGATCTTTCTGCTCTACCTCTTTCTCCATGAATGGATCTGCAGGACAGCTTGTTCAGTGTTGGATTTCCTTCTTTACCTAAAGAGCCTGAGGCCCAAGGTGAGACAAAGGCCCTCTGCAGCTGACCAATATGATGTTTCTCTTAGCATGTTTCTTTTATACAGCCAGTTCACAGTGAATTGAATCATTTTGAAAATGTCTAAACTGTCTTAACGGTGCACTTGAGAAACAAAACCCTGTGCAGCGTGATCCCAGATGCTGGGCAGACAGCACATTAGATAGCGTGTGGGCTCCTGCAGATAGGGCTTAGAATGCTGCAAGTCTGACTGTCGGTGCTTGAGCTTGTCTCCAGACATGCCTCGGCAGGCTGGCCCCGGGCTGGCCGCAAGGCAGCCATCTGCAAGAAGAGGGAAAAATTCCAAAACGTGTAGGTATCTACCCCTGCAGCCTCCTACCAAAGGCTGTGTAAGCCTGCCGCACACGGGAATGTGCTCGTCTTAACCCTTCATGTCAGAACGTAGCATTCTTAAAGCATTAGGGTTGTGTCTCAAGAGAACCAGGACTGAACCATGTCTTCCTTTGCTGCCACTGGAAGGAATATGATTTCCTCACTCATAATTTGTTTCAATCTGAGTTTGGCTACTCTCATAAAAAAATTATATAGGACAGAGGGTCCAAGCACCACTTCTTATTATCATCTAGTTTACTGACAATATCCTTCCTGTCTATACCCTGTGTGAATTCCCCAGCCAGGAAGATATTTCTATCTCAGGCCATATACATTGAACCCATGTTCTTCATTTGTACCACGTCAGCATTGTAGAAAGTAAATATATTATGATATAATCAGTTTAGGATTATGTTTGAGGCTTTGGATGTTCCTTTCCTGCTGTGCACAGCTCAGCTCAGTGAACAGCAGCGAGGATGCTTCATGCTATATGCACTCTTGCTTTGCATGTGCATCGTTTCAGCACTAGTGGAAGTTCCACTGCTGTCTAGGTCTTCTATGCCCTTTGAGGTTTCATATTTGCAACAATTCCCTCACCCATGTATGATTGTCTTAAATTATATCACAGCCTTTGAAAAAGAAATCCCTCTACTAATCCTTTTGAGAACATTATGTTTGCCCTCTGATACATGCATTGGTCTGTCAGCTTGGAAAACACCAGCCTGCTAATGACTGAAGGATTATGGATCAATTGCTGAGCGTTTGCAGAAGTGCTCTTGTGGTTATAAAAGTGTCTCTTCAGTCACCCGTGGGCTGGGTGCCAGAAGGGCTCAGCATGGCTTTGCGGGTCTCTTGCCTCCAGTGCCGAACAAGGGAGAATCTCACAGAGGTCAAAAGCCCAGCTCCATCACCTGCTGACCGCTCCCAGCCTCCTCCTTTGCACGCACTGAGAGTTTCTTTCTTTGAAGCAAAGCAGATGGTTCAGCCCCAACACATTGGGCTGTTCCATTTTAAGTTTGCACAATTTTGATTTTAATATAATTTATCAGATTAATTTCTGTCTCTATTAAAGTTAGTAAGAGCCTCACTAATGACTTCAGCTCAGCCAGGACTTTGCAAAATATCTTTAATTAATGTATTAGTCATAAGTTGCTAGAATTTTACATATTTTAACTAAACTCCATATTAAATAAGATGGAGCATGTATGTTGCCTTACGCTCTATATATCTTAAGGAAATGAAATCTTCGCACTACTGAAGCAGACGGCAGAACTTACACTGATGCCAGTGGGGCCAACATTTCCCCCCATTTCTTTTCCCCAATCTACCAAGAGTTCCCAGTGACTCTGAACAAATCAGCGTCTCAGTATTACCTACTGTGTAAGCCTCGGAATCATTTTTCTCTAGGTCACAGTGGTATTGTAGGGCCCTTGATACCTGGAAAATGCTTCGAGGTTCAAACTGCTATAGCTATACTAACGATTACTGGTTATCGTTTTCCTCCTACAAATGCCTTATCCCCAAAGCAGGAATGGCAATGTCTACTAGGAACGTTACTCAACAGTTTCTACTGTAAAACCAGATTTTCCATTATTTTATGTTGCCAAAACTTAGCCATTCAAATTAAATGGCATGTGCCAGAAAACTGCCTTAATTTTAATTAGTTTTTTTTTATTTTGAGGTGTGGAAAGTCTAACAGTTTCCAACATTGAGATAAGAAGAAAGTAAACCCGTGGTAAAAAACCAAACCTCTGAAGACTGCTCTCTTTGAGCAGCTCCAGCTTTCATGTACACTGAAATTTGGTAGAACACAGACTAAATCAGGTAAAATCTTTTACTGTTTTCAACACAATTTGTCCAGATTGCTTTCACATTATAAAGCTTTAAAAACTGTACATAGCTAATGTTTACTAGCACATGGTGTTTACTAGCACATGACATTTGGTAGCTGAAACATCCAAAGCCTTAAGCACGCACCAGCCCTTAACAGGACGCGTTGGTGTTTGAACTCCTCCTGCCTCATGCCAACGGGAGGCAGCGCTGAGGGTGCTCTTGGCCCAGAGCTTTGCAGATGCCACCATTTCCCTGTAATTGTGCCTTTTGTTGGGTCAGGGAGGGACGGGGCATTGAACCCAACCACAAGGGAGTCACCTCCCCAGTGCCCTGCCCAACAGCCCAGAGGAGGAAGCTGCCTGTTCTCAACACAAAGAAAACAAAATGTAGGCAGAGGTGAAGGCAAGGAGCCTGGAGAGGCCACAGGAGAGAAGGAAGAAGCTACCAGAGAGATCTGCAAGGACGCAGAGAGCTGTAAAGGCACACAGGAGTTTCAGGGACACCCCTGGTCTGGCAGGGTGAGCAGGGCTTGGCCTCTTTGACGCCACTGGCAGCACACACATCGTGCCTGTCTGGGAGCGGGCACACACACCCCGGCCTAAGTGCAAATCCTGTCCTTTTACTGCATTCACCCGTGCTCCAGGTGGGACCTGCCAGCCTCCCTGCCCTGTCTAACATCCGCCGTGGCTCCCAAGAGGCTCTGTTAATGCGTGTAAGTGCCAGCTCTCCCTCAACCAGCACAATTTCGGCGGTGCAGGGGGACAGGAGCTGTGAGCCCGGGAGCCTTCGAGGCGCCGCACCACAAAGGCCGCCCGTGGCCGGGGCAGCTGTGGAGCAGGGACGGGCGGGAAGCAGAGGCGCAGAGCGCAGCCTGGAAACATGCTTCGCCCGCTTCGCCCTGCCCTGCCCTGCCCTGCCCTGCCCTGCCCTCTCCTCTCCTCTCCTCTCCTCTCCTCTCCTCTCCTCTCCTCTCCTCTCCTCTCCTCTCCTCTCCTCTCCTCTCCCTTCCCCCTCCAGAAGGACCCTCCTGGGTCCCTCAGGGCCCCACGCCCCCCTGTGTTTTAGGGGACGGCAGTGCCCGCTCCGCAGAGCACAACAGGCCGGCGCTCCGTCCAGCCCCCAGCTGCTCGGCCCCGGCCCCGGCCCCGCCCCCGGCCCCGCCCCCGCTCCGCCGGCGCAGGCGCGGTCTCTGGCGCGGCGCCCCCGGCCGAACTACAGCTCCCGTCATGCTCGGGGGTGGCGCGCAGGCGCGGGCGGGGTGTGGGGCTGCTGGTCGCGGCTGAGGGAGTTGGGTCGCTGCCGCCGCCCGGGTGAGTGGGGAGCGGCTGCCGCGGGCGGGGGCCGAGGGCTGGGGCCGGAGAGCGGCCGCGGCCGCTCGGGCTGAGCCGGGCGATCCTCGCGGGGGTGCCGGGGAGGGCATGGGGGGGTGGGCGGCGGCGGGCGCAGCCCTCTGCCCGCTGCCACAGCGCGGCGGGAGCCCCGGCGGGAGGGGCCGCGGCGGCGGCGGGAGGAGGAAGAAGGGGCTGGGGCGGCGCCCGCCCGCCCCGGTCCCCAGCGGCTCTCCGGGGGCCCCCCGAAGCCTCGGTTGGTTTTCCGGAGCGGGAAGGTCAGGGCTTCGTTAGTGCGGAGCTGAAGGGCGCAGGGCGGGGTTTTCGTATTTGCATGGGGAAATGGGCTCTCCGGCAGCGGGGTTTTCCTGCCGCTGGCAGTGAAAGGGGTTTTGAGGGCTCAGGGGCTGAGGGCAGCCGGGTGGGTGTCTGCTGGGGGCGCTCAGGTAGAGGGCGTTGGTGAGTTTTTTAGCCAGCACCCAGCTTTGCTGTGAAATCCGAAGACTTTAAAAACTTTGCCTGTAGATCTGGTTAGCATAATTCTTTCAACTTGCTATATATGTTTCCTACAACTTATAAAGCATGCAAGTGGATGACACTTAATTACGGAAGAATGCTTTTCCGGTGCACCCGTGGCTGGCGCAGGGTTTGTGCTCCGCGGCACTGACACCGGCCTTCCGCTGCCGGCAGCTCCCGGTGAGGCTGCACCGCGGCAGGGAGCCGGCCCCGAGCAAGGTGTGCGACCACGGGGAACGGCCGGGGCCCGTCTGCATGCCCGGTTCTCTGTATTTCCCGAGAA
Source organism: Mycteria americana (assembly GCF_035582795.1). Lineage (NCBI taxonomy): Eukaryota > Metazoa > Chordata > Aves > Ciconiiformes > Ciconiidae > Mycteria > Mycteria americana. Next base: position 57,259,768 of record NC_134370.1, on the reverse strand, counting down.
TTTTGCACCTAAGCTCTCAGTGTAAGGCTCTGAAAGCTATCCGCCTGTGTCTTTGTGGGAAGGCGCAAGTTGTGTTGAAAATAAGTGCTCTTCTAGAGAGGTTGCTGTATGCTTTAAATTTGCTATAATATATTGAACGTATCCTCAAGACTAATATTTTGCTACTGTGTCAGGTGTACAGAGCTTGAAAGATAGACTGTGATGTAGGGGAGAACCTGAAATGGGCTAGTACTCAGAAGTTTTCCCCAAGCAATGTAACGTGAATAAAGTGAATTTCTTTTGCTGTCCCGTTCTAGGATTGTAAGTTTCACCACTTTTCTGTAATGGATACAAATATCTGAATGTTTCTATAAACATTCAATAGCTTGCATCTGATGTTTCTTTTTGACTGAAATGCCTGTGGCAGTTCCTCCAGGAGGAGATACTGTGTATCGATGTCTATGGGCGGTACATCTCTATTGAAGAAAATCCAGGTATTGTCTGAAAAAAAAATTATATCAAAACATCCCTCATCCTGGCTGGTCAGTAACTCCGATGCAGTGGTGCTGCCCTGTGTGTTGGGAGAGGGAATGGACAGCTGGAGTGGCGACTTCTGCTGGGGGAACTTCTCCGGGCAGGCGGTACCTGTGGTAACTGGGATTTTTAGCTTATCCCAGCCTTGTATTTATTTGTGGTTGTAACACCTGCCCTGCAGCTAGTTTGATAAGCACGCCTGGAAGTATCATAGAGATGGATGTGCTGAAATGCCACCTCCTGTGCTGCAGAGGCTGCTGCTTCTGTGCCCTGCACAGCTTGCTGAATGCATGCTTCAGGGCTCCTGGCTCTGTCGCCTCTGCTATTGCCTGGGCTGGATGGGTACGTCCATACAGCCCTGCAGCGTGGGTGACTGGTTTTCAAGAACAGGCACACAGGAGTAAGTTTTTATGGGACAATGCCAACCTAGCAGCTTAGCCATCACTCGGAGCACCCTGCCTGCAAGATAGCTGTGTCCTAGTTCTGTGTATACAGGACATACAAAAGAGCAAAGTGGGCTTTGTCTGGTTCCAGGTGCCCTCCGATACAGAGGAGGAGCTGGCAGGAACTGGAAATACAGGTGTTTTCCTATTTCCTTCATCATGGAAGAATCTTCGTGGTCTGTGTAGTTACTCAGCAGTAGCTGTCTGTCTGACTCCACTCCCTGGGTCGCTGTATGGACAAATGTGAAGTTGGGGAAGCTCTGCTTGCCATCTATAAAACTCAGTAAATTGTTTCTTTGAACAGAATGAAGCCTTGGGCTTGTTTTTAGCCCAGAATAGCTATTCCTTACTGCCTGGAAAACACAATTTGCCCTGACAAAAAGCACAGGCAAAGATGAGCTGCCACCTGCTGGCTCCGTAAAGCTTTGGGCTAGGGAATGTCTGCTGGTTCCCTGGGCAGGAGGACCTGGTTCGTGTACCCTACCCCAGGCAGGAGATTTGGAAGGCTCAGGTGGGCTCTTGAGAGCTTTCTTCTAAAAAAAGCAGCACTGGGCTGTTCAACAGAGGTATTGTGAGGTGTTAAAAAACCATCCTAAGGAACTTGCTGGGGTTATGGTAATATTTATATTCACTCATTTTTATCCTAGCTTTGGTAAATAAAGATTGCTCTTTCAAGTGCAGCACATTTTTCATAAACAGTTCTGTATAATCTTGCACACTGGAAAATAAAATTGTTGCCATCCTAGGGGTTCCCTGGGGAAATGCTCAGTTTAGGCTCCTCCAAGCAGCTGGGATGGTCTGGGGCCCTGACTGGTGCAGGAATGCCGACAGCCCTGTGGACCCCCCTGCTCCGGGTCGGGTTCACCCAGAGGCTGGGTGGAAGGAGGCTCAGAAGGAACAAATGAGATTAAAGTGAACTCTGTGAACGTGCTGGCCAAAACCAGCTCGGTTTGTTTTTTATGATGTCACTTCTATTTTAAAATCCAAGTTACAGAAACCATTTGCAGTGGACTTTAACAAGACTGTAGTTTCCTGTGGGCAAGATATTTCTAAAGAGTTACTCCTGTTAGGGTCCCAAGAAATTGTGTTCTTAAGTATAATAGAAATTTCTGAGGGGGTGAATTTTTGAAAGAAAATTGGAAGCTAGCTTTTTTTTTTTTTAGAATCTTGTGGCTTTTAAAAATACACTTTCAGATAGGAGAAAACAAAAATATTTTAACTTGTAGTTAAGAGGTGTGTGAAGGTTGCTTGACAGTCTTTCAGGGAATGATTCAGGTAATTATAAAATGGCCTAAAGTAAAGTTACTGCTCTCTTCTAATTTCTATAGTTGTTTGTTGATTTCTCCAGTGAAGGAATAATGTCAAGATTTTTGTCTTTGTGATGTCCAACAGAGTATCTTCATTTCTGATTTTTCAACTTCACTTCTGCTTAATAAACAGAGAATTGAAATTTGATTGATTGGAAGTGATGGCTTTGTTTCCATTTCCCCAAATGTTTCTTATGCAACTATGAAGTTGCTAGAGTGAAGAACTTAGTTTACCTTATAGTTAAATATCTGAAAAAAGAATACTAGCCCTTTTGACTTTTAAGGTATGTAATGTTTTCATGGTAAAGCTAAGAAGGATACCTAGAAGAAAACTAGCTCTGCTCATCAAAAAAGTGCAAAGTATTTGCAAAGCCAAAATTGGTGGTTACGGTTTTGCCTATGATTTTGCAGTAAGATGTGCCACAAATATTCACAGTCTAAATAACTGCTCCTTCTAAAAACTTTTAATTTGTTACACATGTATCTTTCTTTAAGCTGCACTGCTACAGTGAGTGATAGAAAGCAAATAGAGTACCAGATGTGTTTAATGGGAGGTGAAGGGGCTTGTTTGATTAGATCAGGGCTTCAGCTGGCCTTTATGCCCTTTTTAGGCAATGAGAATTCCTGACACCATGTTTTAAAACCTGACTTTTAGCACATTATATATGAGTGTCATATGCTGTGGTTTCTTTTGTAGGGAATGTTTCTGAAAGTTGTTACCAAGCAGTCTCTATGTAGTACAGACATGCTAATCAGTGCTACCATCAGAACTTTTTAAAGGTGTCTCAAGTTAAGTATGCTTTCATATTTTAAATAATACTTTTGATTGATAGGTATTAGAAAATGTGTCCAAAACACTTTAAATTTAAATTTGCCAGGCCACAGGTGATGCTCTTCCTCTTGCTGAAGTAAAGACTCAGTTACAGATATAGTGGGTTTTTATGCTCTGCTGCTTTATTTTTTACTTTTTGTGTGTGTGTAAACACTGTAGCTCAGGATTTGAAATGGCTACTTTGATCATATTATAAAACAAGTGAGGCTAAGGGCTGTGACCTGAACATTAATTAACGTATTATAAAGGATGAGTAGTTTTCCAATGTAAAACATACCAATGCAGTAAATAAAAGGTAATTAATTCTGGGTGACAGCATTTTACAGCGATTCATGGAGAGGAAATATAGCCTACGTGAATGTAATGTATGGTTATGCAGTGCTACTCTCCTGCATAAGGGGAACATTATTCTGCAGTATGCTAACTATTTTGGTCCTTATAATTACCCATTAAAACTACACCTTTTAATGCAAAAGGAGATGCAGAAATGTGGGAAATAGTAGCATGTTGATGTAGGATTTGGAAGGTGCAGCCTGGTCACAGACAGTGCTGTGTAATTGGCTGCAGGAAATGTTTTTCTCTTATGATAGTGTGTAATGGCTTAAACTGTAAGGAAGGAGAAAACATTAAGGCTCTAGGAATGAGAAGTTTGCATGCAGATTGTGTGGCGTTTGCTGCAGCTATCTGCTAATTGTCCTTCAGCTGTTATGCACCTGGAGAAACAAATACCATGAGACTATGAAAACTCTTGGAGGTGGCACACTAGACCATAGAGACACTCCTTTGGTTACTTTTGGAACACAGCTTTGAAAAACATAGGCGTGCTACCCTCTGCATTTTCTGCAGCCATTAAACTCTGATGTTCTCACCTCTGTGGCCTCTTGCAAAAGGTCCAAGCTCTTCCAACATGATTGGTTTTAGTTCAGAGGAAGTCAGACACCGTTCTTTTGACTTAATTTACCATGAAATTGAGAATTCCTCCTGGTTTTTGTTATGTTCGAGAGAACTTTACCTAAGTTGGTAGTTCAGCTTTGGACTTATGTCCTATCGATGTCAACTGTGGTTTACAAGTAAGCTCTAGTGTTTATATCAGTAATATTTTTAAAAAACAGACATCCTGAAAATAGCTGTAAATATATTCCTCGTTCAGGTGTAGATGTTGGTAGGAACTGAAAATTTACCGTTCTTGCAAAGGCAATTGTTAAAACCAGATTTACTTTACAGGTAAACTTGACTGAATGGTGTGGATGAACCTTTATCTGATCATGTCTGTTCATTGTGTCTGAATTAAAATATCACCCTATGTCACTGTGACGGCCAGGGAAACCTTTCTTGATGTAAACAACTGAGGTGAAGGAATCCTCTAAGCAGGATTCCATGGTATAGTATGTATATACAGCCCTTCTTTTTCTTTTACTTAAGAGGCAATAGCTTTAAATTGATCTCTTTTTGAAGTACAGTGTAAGTGCAGGTTTGAAGTAATGCAGTTAGTGTATGTGGTGTGAGCATCTGAACTGGAATGTGGGCTATTAGAGAACAAATAATGTTTGCTGTATGTCTGATCTCTGTGTTGAGTATTTCTATGAAGCTGAGAAAGGGGTTAGGGAGGCTAATGAGCCTGAATGTATGGGTCTAGCTTTTGCTCCCCAAATACATTACGGACACTCTTGGTCACTTACAGAGAGTCATTCAAGTTACCTTTTTTGTGTGTGTGGTCAACGTGAAGCAAGAATTTGGCTGAACAAAAGGAGAATCCCAGAACTTCTTACAGAAAAATGAGAGAAACCAACTTGTCGGCTTCAACAATGTTGTGATTAACTGTTTGTTTTTTCCAAGCCAAATGCTCAAAAATTGTGACTGTTACAAAAAGGTTCCCTGTGTTCTCCTTGTCCGTGAGAAGTACTATAGAGACTGTACATCTTTTGAAGGACCCCAGTTTCCTCTAAATGTAATATTTAGTGAGCAGTTATGCAGTCTGTTCTGTGGGGTTTTTTTTGGTGGGGTTTTTTTTTTTTTGGTAGTAGGATTGACTGGAGCACTGTAGTTAGGAGCTGTATTCCCTAAGTCTTTCATCAAAGTATTTTAATTTTCCTCAGATAGAACAGAATGTTACTTCAATGGTAGTGCTATAATTAACTCGGAGGCAAACTTCCTCTGTTCCCTCTGTAGGTAATACGCAGGGATATGAGTCAGTAATAACCAATTAACCTGTTTGTAGTTAAGTTCTCCTTTACTGACCTCACACAGCAGCAGCAACAATAAATGTAAAGTATCATACTCTTCTTTGGACTGCAGTATCTGTAAAAACCAATGGCACTGAGCTGGACTCACAAATACTAGGTACAATTGGTATCTCCTCCCTCCCACCCCATAGCCTGCCCTGCTCTGTGGGAATTATGGCCTTGGAGTTCTCGTAGAGAAAACTGGGTACTGGCATTCATCTGAAAATATATATAGCTTAGTTATTGATGGAACTGGGCATGGCAGGATGGGATTCTTGTCAGTGAAGAAGCAAGGTGTAGACAGCTTCCAAGTGTTTGTTGTGTGTCGTAGAATAACAAATAGATATGAATACTGGATGAAAAACTCTCCTTTCAGAGATGTACTTGGACATTGAAGATGCTTTGTAGTTGGGATATTTACCTCACCTATGGTTATTTCTTTTTAAAACTTTTTTTTCATAGAGCTGCTTAAGGATAAGACTTGGGTTTTGAAGTGTTTGAGCAACTTGCTACTGCCCAAGTCATGACACTCCCATTTCGAAAGGACTTGGACAAGTACAAAGACCTCGATGAGGATGAAATTCTTGGCAAGCTTTCAGAAGAAGAACTGAAACAACTGGAAACTGTTTTGGATGATCTTGACCCTGAGGTAGGTATTAGCCAAAAGAAGGGTTTTTTTCACTTGTTCAGAAACTAGTCTGAAATAAATTGAGACTCTTTTTTTACTTTAACAATATACTTTTGGACAGAGGTTTTTCCTAGTCTGCTAATGATCTTATTTACAGATATATATGTGTATATAACGTTTCAACTGTTTATTTCCTGTTTGCAATGTGAATGCAGCTGCAGTAGAGGAAAATGGAAGAAAGGATTGTCAGGAGGAGCTTTCTGGGATTTATTTATAAATAAAAATTGCTATTAGTCATGTTCTTGAAAAGAAAGTTTATTTAGAAAAGCTTGTTTAACTTTCCCGTTTCCAGTGTTGTCTGGTAAACAACCCTTCTGCATCCATTATTACTTTGTTGCTTCTACCGTTGGAGTTTGATGGGAGAGGTAGGGTGCTAACCTCTTCTAAAGATTGCTGGTGCTGTATCTGGTAGCCTGTATCTATTCCTGTCCTCGTTCTGACTTTGCAAAGAGGAGGCAAATAATTACTCGGCTCCTGAATTATGTCGTCAGCATGGGGTATCGAATAAGGAATATTTTATCCTTCTGTTATAAAGAGCTGAGTTATGTCCTCTACTGATACTGCAGCTAATGTTAGAGTAATGTAAGACTTGTGTTTTCACCTCCTGATTATCTGTTCTTGCTTTAATAGGACCAGGATTAAGTTTAATCTTGATGCTCAGGGATCACTTAAGAATTGTACGATCACCTATTTTGTTGCACTGCAAGATATTCTTGATATTTTAATTGACTTTATAGACATTTTAACAGAGGAGAACTGGCAAAATGATTGGTTGTCTTTTACGATAGTCTGAATTTCTATACATTCTGTCCTTTCCATGCTAATATCCTCCATTTTTTATGTTTGTTTTGGTTTTTTTTTTTCCTTTAGCTGAAATATGTTGATGATAGCAAAAAAACCACCCCACCTTGATTCAGGTCAAAAGTAGAAACACTCTGTGTTAAATGCCAGAAAATAGTATAGGCAGTTGTCTTAAAGACTTAGAAACACATGGATGTAAGCGATGGAGGAAACAGTCTTCTCACTGAATGTCTAAACTGTGAATAGCTGAGTTTTATTTACTACTACTCATTTAAACAGTGTTCATTCTAGAAAAGAAATGCAAAGTAACTAGCAAGTCTAGCGCTTGGAGCTATTGTACTTAAAGAATTGCTTCAGTCCTATTCAGAGTCCAGTGTGCTCTATTTTTAATTATATTCTTGGTATCTAAAGAATAGATTACCTTGAGTCCTTCCCTGCCCCCAAAAAAGGAAGTTGGCAAGGAGTCAGAGATTGCCTAAAAAGGATGATGTATCAGGTTTGAACCTTGGGGAGAGGGAGATGGAAGAGGGAAATGAAACTGAATAGGTGTTCACTCGGACTTGATAAGCTGTACTTGTTTGCTCCATTTTGTTTTGCAGAACGCACTTCTGCCTGCAGGCTTCCGACAGAAAGACCAGACTGCTAAAAAGGCTTCAGGTCCCTTCGACAGGGAACGACTTCTTGCATATTTGGAGAAGCAGGCTCTTGAGCACAAAGACAGAGAAGACTATGTGCCTTTTACAAGAGAAAAGAAAGGTAACGCCACCCTTTCCGGTGTAGGTGGTTATGAAATCTCTGAAGTGGACTAGCCAGAACTACTGTGAACCAAAGTTTATTGAAGCACTGGCAGCTCTAATGCTTTTTAACTCGCGGCGTTTCCAAATGAGTGCTACTGTGCAGAGGCGGAATGCTTCCTGTTCAAGCATTTTGTGGCACTGGGGCTGGTGTGCTGTTTGCATGTAGCACAGGAAGGAAATAAGACTCGAAGATTTTAAGTTCTGATAGGGATAGTATCCTCAAAGTAAAAGCTACCCCTGATTTGTGTCAATAATAACAAATGCTGTGGTTGTGCCTGTGGCTTATGCCCTGTGGCACTGAGTATAGACAGTAACATTTGTAATGCTACATTGAATTTAAAAAATAGCAGTAAAATGATGTCGTGGTAGATACGTAGTAATGTTCAAAGATGTTGCAGGTAGACACGGCTAGGCAAGTGGTGTATGTAATCATGTTGTCTTTCTAGTATCCTTACTGAGAGGTTTAATAAGATTGCATAGTTACTATTAAATAATTACATAGTTAACATCGCAAGAAACTTTGAAATCTGGCAGTGGTTTGTGGTCTAAAAACCATGGAAACATCGACCCAATGAGTGGACACATTATTAAAGCCTGGGATTTTAAGTCTTTGTTTTGGATCTAGTTGTCTTGTTGACTTGATGGGAAGCATTTTCCTTTTCAGGAGAAAATTTAAAAAGAATGTGTGTCTTAAATACTATAGGAATAGATTTATTTATTTTTTTCCCACAAAACCAAGAGTTCCCAAATTTGTTGTGCCTTACTAAGCACTATTGGTAGGGACAGAAACTCCCAGTCCTCTGCTGGGCACATATGTGTAGGAGGAGGCTTTTAGCTGTTGCCACAGTGTTTGTGTACTGCTTGTGAATCCTAGCTTGTCTGAACCTTCCCCAGCAGCAGGGCAGATCTGCTGCAGTAAGACTTCAGTAAATTGTTTTATAAGTTGTATTCCAACTGCCCAAGATGAACAGACTCCTCTCTTAAGGGCTTGAAACCTTTTAATTCTACTTAATTCTCTGATGTGAATCACTGCTTATTTCAGTCTTGAGTCTTCATTCATCTACTGAGTTTGTATATATGATGGTGATTGTGGTGTATATTTGATGAAAATTTTGTAGGGGGTATTTGCATTTTCTCTGCCTGTACCAGATAGCTGTTACTTGACAATGTTGGTCTCTTTTTCTTTTCCTTGAAGTAATAGAAAGATTGTAACTTTATAATGTGCTGCACTGTGTATGATGTACTACTTCTGTAATACACCGTGTTTTGCCTTATTTGTGTAGTTTAACACCACTTTTGTTGAGAGATAACTGTGACACTCCTTTGCTGACAGAATGGGAGTTTGCTGACTGAATCTGTAAGAGTAACTAAGCTAAGGATAACGCAATGTATTGAATGTAGAAGGTAGTCAAAGGTACTTAAAGCAGCAGTACCCTTATGGTGCCTCCACTGCTGGCAAGTACCTGTTGATCCCATGTTTGGCTGTGCAGTGTGCTGCTGATTCCTCTCCTGTTCTGCTTGTTGCCTGACATATTTGCTAGTATAGATTGCAGACAGCCTAATGGCTTAACGTGATTGAATTCAAATATATTCAGGCCTTGTAGCTGGTTTGGGGAGTCCCTTGCAGCCCGGCTAGCTTGTACACCACTCCTTCAGGATGTGGGGCTGGGCATGGAGGATTTGCTCTAGTTAGTACTTCTTTTCCTACTGAGTACTAGTGCTTCATTCAGATAGGTGGTTCTTTAAAGTCAGCTTACGTATACATGCACACGGCAAAACTATTTGTTTGGGTAGATAAAATCTGTGAGAATCATGTAGAAAAACAGAAGGGTCCAGCTGGAACACAGATCTTGATTAAGAAAGATCAAATGTCATTTCCTTTATGTAATAAAGTATTACTAAATAGCAGTCTGTCTGGATGTTGTAATATGTCATACCAGTTTAGTTAGTAAAATTTCCTGTATCTTAAAAAAAAAAAGAGTTGCTATTTAATAACTTTTTCTACCATTTATTTTAGTACTATAGGAGAGGAGAAAATAATATGAAAAATGAAATGTAGCTTCCTTTCATCAAAACTAAAAATGCAGAAACAAATGTTCAGTATGGACATTCATGCTCTGTTAAATGGGTGGGAGGAGGCAAGAAGGCTAAGCTCATTTTTGTAGTAGGTGAGGGATAACCTTTTCTTTTCCCCTCATGAAAATGTTATGGTTCAACTTTGACTTGCTGCCATGTTTGTGGTCATTTTGCACAAAAATGGCAAACCTATGTAACTTAATCTTTTAAATGAAGAAATCATGACCTTTATCTAGATGTAAAACTTGGAAAGGGAGTGGAGCAAAACTTAATGCTTGTGTAGGATGTTTTTTATCTAGAGGGAGCTCTTATCCTAATGTGCTTTTCTTTAATATTAAAAAAACCCAAACAAATGACTAAGCTGGCTTATAATTTTTCTCTTTGGCTAGATAAATGTATTATGGAGAAATGCTAACAAATTGTGGAATAGGCGTAGGTGAAAATCTTCCTTGATTATCCTGTTAATTCAGAAGAAAACTGACAATCGTAACCGTCAGATCTAGAGGTTTTGGGGGGAGAGAGATGAATTGGAGTTGCAGCTATTTTCTTGGTGCCATTTTTGTGGGTCAGACTTTGCTAAAATATTTCTGTGTGCCTAGCTGGTCTCATTGCTCTGACTTGGTCTAATTATTCATTTCATGGAGTAAGAAGGAGAAAATCTATCCTTCTCTTTCCTTTTCCTATTTTAGTAGAACTGATGTCCTGTGTGGCAATTTGGCCTGCAGGTTTATCAAAGCAGCTTACCCTGGGTTCAAGATCCTGCCTTACTACTGATTCTGATAACCTTGTTTCCCTACCACAGTGTAAAGGAAAATCCTCTCTTCCAGTTGTCCTAAGTACCCCATTTTGGGGTAACATGTTATTAAAACAATGTTGCATCTCTTTCACTGATAGATGATGTGATTTGGCCAAATTTTTGGAGCCTTTTTTTGCTGTGTGCTGTAAAACGTGGAAGATCTGAAATCATGTAAAGTGTCCTGAGGTAGTGAGATGAACAGTGCTAAAGAAATGTGAAGCTTAACAATCCCTAAACTATATTCTATTGCATTTTTCCAGTGCCTGATTTTGTTTCTAAAAGCATCCTTAAAAACATACTTTGTTTTTAAACACGATCTAATGACCTAAGTCACATTCTGTTCCAATTAAGTGTTGAACCATACAGTAAAAACCATTGTTCAAGAGATTCATGAGAGCAATGTGGTAATACTTTCAACAAAACTAGCTTTGTCTCAATCTGTGTACGTAAGTATGCCATAAAGATTTTAGAAGGAATACTGCAAGGAAATGGATCTCTTATCTAAACAGTGAAGCGAGGCTTCAGTGCTGGAGTCTTTTGCCCTTAAGTATGTTCCACGCGTCTGACCAATGCTTCTCACTTCTCTTGGAACAGCAAAATATGAGAATTATTGCACCTGAGCTCAAAACATATCTAATGTCAGTTATGTACTTTGTGCTGTATAGTGCAAGGCATTAGTAAATTATTATGTAAATGAAGCTTTGCATTTCTAGCCTTTGCACTCTCCTAATCATGGCTTTCTCTTCCAACTCTCCTCTGCATTTGTGCTGGGGTATGTTTGTTCTGTGTAGATTTGCATTTCATGTGACTTCTGCTTTAATGTTGGGGTTGGTTGGTTGGTTTGTTTGTTTTCCCCTGCTCTATTACTCAGAAAATAGGCTCAAACTGTAGTCACCTGGCTAGAGCTCTTTTGGTGCTGCCCTGCTCAGTTGTTGCTCTAGATCACCATATGCTTCTGTTGCAGGAGGATTGGGATGCTGTGTTCTCTGTTTGCCTTTCAATCACTGGTCTTTAAAGGAAGCATGTTACGTGTTGTAAAATGAAGCTAATATCCTGTAAGAGCTTTGGAGAAACAACTTGTTGAATTGACATTCTCTATACAGGACGACTAGAACAAAATAACATGTGATACTCTAGCCTTAATGTAAAACAGTTTTCTAACTCGCTATGTGCTCTGTAATCAGATAATGCATAACAGTACTGTTTCTACAGTAAGACATTGAGGAAGTAACTTGTAAGTTGAATTTAAAAAATTAGTATTAAATTGTGCTTACAAGTGAATTGATGAACCTAAGTCTGTCACATGGTAACAATTGGTGATTGAATTGTGGATTATATCAATTTCTGGATTGATGAAGCTCTAAGGAACGTAAGATGTAAGGAATATATCACATGTTGCTCGCTCCTCTTCATGAAGTCACTGATGAGGTGAGCTTGTATTCGGTTGTCCTCAGGTGACACTTGATTCCTCTTCTGCAAACAGAGTACTGCAAAGTGGATTTTAGACTTTCTTCTGATCTGCAAGTCATGGCTGCTTGCTGCCTACTAGCATGAGGGTAGGACTGCGGGATATGTGAGAATAGTACCAGCAATATGCAGTGCATGGCCACACTGAACAGACCTGACTTCTGCAAGATTTTCAGTCCCACCTTAGATACTGTGAGTCTGTGTATGAAATGTCTAGAGCACTTCAACAGACATCATCCAATGTTTCTGCCTTTTGAGCAATGTAATTGTGTGGAACTTGGAACTGAAAGTTCATTCTGTAGAAAAGCAAGCCTGTGAATTAATCCTGGGATGCGTATAATTTAACATGTTAGCTAAAGGCATAGAAGACTTGAATATCTAGTTATTACAGAAATGATGTGAACATCTCTGAAATTTGCCTCCTCATGTTGTATTGCTTAATCTTTGCAGTATCCTGGTTGGCTGAAGAGGAGGATGTCGTGTTCCTTCAAATCAAATCCCTGCTATTTGGAAATGTTCTGCTTGAGGTTGAGGGCTGAGAAAGCTATTCATCTCATGGGCTGCACAGATGTGTAGTCTTGGTTTTTTTGTGTGGTTTTGGTTTTTTTTAAAAAAGCTTACATTAGTAAGGGGGGAAGGGAATTGCCAAACTGTCTTGGCAGCAGGCCTTGAGTTAGATCATTGTCCCCAGAGCCACAGGGGTCTTACTCTTTTTGAAGTAAGTTCGTTAGTAGAAGTGGGGAGTGGGGAAGGACCTGCTTTCGTATGTGCATTGTAAACCTCTGAACTCTGGGCTAGGATGAGATGAAGCCAATGAATAAGAGATTATATACACAAGGGTGTGACCTGTTTTATAACAAAACCTGCTCCTGACCCAGTTCATGTGACTGGAGTTGGCTGCAATGAACATTTCTGGAGGGGCGTGGCTTTTAACATTTTTGCTTTAATAAAAACTGAATATACTTTTTTTAGGTTATCGTAAGAGTCAGGCATGTATGGATAAATTTAGCCTTACTCTTAGGAAGCAAATGTTTAGAAGCAGAAGTTCCTAACCTATGAATTTAAGAATTACTGAAAGTAACGTCAGGAAAACTACTTTTTTGTGGGTACTGTGTGATGAACCAGGCAGGAGGCTGATCTAGGTTGAAATACATTTTTACAAAGTTGCTTTTAATTGAGATCAGTTTCCTTCTCCCACTCGCTGCCTGCTGTGCTCATGCTGTGAAAAGGATGACATGAACGAAGGCTCAGGTGCTCAAATCGCACTTTCCTTCTCTCCTCCTTCCTTGTACTCAGAAATCCTCACTTTTTTTACTATTCTGTATTACTGAGGGAAAACAATGCAAACAAAGCTAATGAAAGGCTTTAGATCATGTGTGTGCTGTTCAGAGTGTTTCATGGGTTTAACGAAAACCTCATCAAACATTCTCATATCTCTTTTGAAAATTACAATTTAAGTTGAAAGTTATTCTCTCCCCAGTAGGTGATGCTGATAAAATAAAATGGGGGTAGAAATGTACTGTATCAATTATATCAAAATAATCTTAAACATTTACTACCTAAGCCTTCAATTTATGAAGATTTTCTTTTAATCCTGAATCACCACATAGTTTGTTTTGCACTGTCCATCTAACCTGAGGTATGGGTGGTAACGCATGTCAGCTGCTTTCAGCTACTGTTTGTAGTCAGTACAGTTATGTAAGGAGATTTATTTGCTGCTTCTAAATATGGATAATGACCATTTATACAACTTTACAAAGAGATAGCAACCCAGGAACAAAACCACTGTGTTGCTAGCAACAGATCTTGGTCATCAGACTGTGTTGTCAGAGAAAAACCTGATACACTTCTTTGTAATCTGTGCTAGTGGTAATGCATTAAGTTCCATAAAAAGAAAATGAACCACAAACTATTGTAATCTAGGATGGGAATTTGGAGAGAGAGGAAAGGTGGATGGATTTTGTTATGCCCTTGTCTGCTGTGGGACATAGGAGCTGACTTCAGGCATTGCTTCCCACAAGTGGTGAAAGCAAAATCCCGCTTTGTTGGAATTTCCCAGAAATAAAACTGAAACATCCCTGTAAAGCTTCTTGTCACTGGGAGGTATTTAAAAATGCTAAACTTAATCTTAGTCCAAACTTAGTCCAAACAAGATACACTTGTATGCAGTATGCGGGAAAAAAAATCTTAGGCTTCTGGCTTCTGCCCAGCTGGTCTGATTCTGGTGCATGGTGGGTTGTCATCATGTAGTTGGGATGAGCTAGTATGATTTGTGTAAATGTTTTTTAGCTATGAATATGGAAGAGGGTGTGTTCTTGAATTAGCACGCAGTCTTCACAGGAAGATTATCGGCACCGCTTCCTACCCCAGGAAATAACTAAAGGAAGTTGGAACCTCTTTCACACAGCTCTGTGTGCTGGTAGCTCAGGCAACTTGGAAAGTTTGAAAAATTTTGAATAACTGTTAAGATTAGATTCACAGTTTTCTAGTTGTGAATTACTTCTATCAAATGGATCAGTTTTGTTCTCTCATACGGTACTGGAGCTTTTATTTACCACGTTAATTGGTCCTGAACCAAAGTACCCCTTACCTCTCCTGGGTTCTTATGCAGTGGTAGACTTCTTTGTTCTGAAAGGCCAATTCTAAATCATTAAAATCTGAACTGTTTTCAGAATAACTGTTAGAATAGCTTTCTCACATTCTGATTTCTTACCCTAACTTTTCAACTGAAGATATATGCAGGAATTATGCTAACCACACAGACCTCTATTTATAATGCAAGTCTCCTAAAATAACTTTTCCCATTACCCATCTGTAATGACTAAAAAGTTGGTGCAGAACATATTACTACTGCTCCTTTTCCCACTGAATCTTCTGTGACCTTTCTAAGTATTATTTTACAAAATAGTGTCATTGGCAGAGAAATCTATTGTTTTGTGCTGTTCACAAACCATGGTTTTCTCAAGCAGCTCAGGCATCCCCTTTTTTACTTCAAAACTGAGTTAACATCTGAAATCAGAAATATCATGTATGTTGTAAAACTGCAGTGAATACTGAGGTCTGTTATTTCAGATTATTTTTTTTATATTCTATTTCTCTGACACATTCAGATTACAGTTCTGCCTGGGTCCCTTTCTCCCTTGAGAGGATATCAGTCATTGTTCTCTAGTGATACTAAATTTTCCTTACAGGCTCTTTTTCTAGGCTGTTTAAAATGTACGATGGAGGCTTATATTTTACGTTCTAATACTTAGGAGAAACAAATAAGACTGGAGTCATGATACAGACTCCTGACAGTTTGGAATAAGTAATGTTATATTCCTGCTTATGCTCCTTCCTCATCTCTGACTTTCAAGAACAAACAGAAGAAACCTCACTCCTTTATGTTGTCCTTCATGCTCTTCTCAGGATTTACTAAATGTAATATGTATTTCTTAAGTACAGAAAAGTTTAAAGATAAGTAGCTATATAATACAAAGTAACATCAGACTTTTCATTTTCTTTACTCCAGGGAAAATATTTATCCCCAAGCAAAAGCCTGTACAGTCTTACACAGAAGAAAAATTCTCTTTGGATCCAGAACTGGAGGAAGCCTTGACCAGTGCCACAGACACAGAATTAGGTGACCTTGCAGGTTAGTTTTTTGAAGTATGAATGGGCTGATGCGTATTTACACAAGAAAGATCTTTAATTAATGTGGTAGTGTATTCGTGATCTGAAATGTGACTATAGGAAATTGCAGTTATGATAGAAACTAGAACATGTTATATGCCAGTTTGGTTGTCATGTATCATCTTTATTGATTTGTGATAATTTATAGGAAGGTAAATTATTTTGGCCTGCATAAGATATCTGATTTTCAAACTCAGAACCTTTAAGTTCATTGCTCAGACTGGCTGGTTTTTGTTGTGTACACTACCACTTTTTCTTGCATGTAAGAATGTGTTGCTATATGCCTGTATTCTGAAAGCTTCAGTCAAGAATTTTGTGACTGAACTGCACTTTTAACTTTGACGCTTGAGCCTGGTAAGGTCAAATCTTTCTAAGATGTGAAAGCCAACTAAAAAGTCTATAATTAATTAAATTTTTTTTCTACTTTTCTTTAAATTATTAAGAGGTAGAATAGCTTATTGTGCTGATAACTGGGTATTTTATAAATATCAGTTGTTATTATTTAAAGGAACTCTGCATCTGAGCTGAATTATTCAGGAACAGTAAAATTGGTTTTCTGCTTTTTCTTTTTCTCCTTTTACAGCTATACTGGGAATGTCCAACTTAATAACAAACAATCAGTTCTGTGATGTAGTAGGAAGCAGTAACGGGATTGACAAAGACAGCTTCTCAAGTAAGTGTGTATGGAAGTGCTAGATAAATGCATTCTTTGTACTGCACACAGTTACTACAGCATTAACTATTTTCTGTTGCACTAGCATTCTTTATAGACTTCAGTCTTGAATTGGAAATGTGCATGTCTATAACATTGCTAATTGAGTTCTGGCAAGAGTGGAATTAAAATATATCTATGTACACTAAAATCTATTCTGCAGTTAATTCACTTTGGGGGGGATAAAAGTAGGCATAAACATGCATTTGTGTGTGTTGGTTTTTAGGTTTCATGTTTGTGTTTGTAATTCAACTCCTATGTGCTTTCTGAAAAAAGCTGGTGTGCAAGAAAAGCAGAAAGTCTGTGAGGACCTTTGGAAAAGAACTGAACTTTATGAAAATATGGTCAGGAGAGGATGGTATGCTTTTTGGGTGGGGGAGAGATGTAAAGACTGATGAAATGATCTTTAAATACAGTAAATATTTGGTATGTGTATCATTTATTCATAGTGAATATGTGACCTGTTTGATTACAATTAAATGCCTTTTCAGATATAGTAAAAGGGGAAAAAATGTTGCCTGTTTTTGACGAACCGCCAAATCCCACAAATGTGGAGGAGACGCTGCAAAGGATTAAAGATAATGATTCCCGTCTTGTTGAAGTTAATCTAAATAACATTAAGGTAATTACCTGAAGTCTGCAGTAAATATGCTGCTTTTTCTCTGCAGAAGACACTTTAAGCTGTAAAACTCTATAAGAGCATGATAGCCTTATTTTAAGAACAGCAGCCTTTCTGCTAAATGTTGCAGTGTATGTAATCTCAGAAACCTGGAACTAAACCAATAAGTCATCTTGGTTTCTTTTGCCAAAAGTGTATTTAAAAAGTCTTAGATTTTCTTACTGCCAGCCCAGATGTCTATTGCTGCCAAGTTGGCGACAGTTCCAGCAGATCACCATCGTGAAGTTAACTACCACTTTGAATCCTTTGTCCTTGATGAAGCAATGTGCTCTCAGTTACTGCTATTGTAAACAAAGTGATATTTGTACCTGACACCCTTCTGACTATTGTACAAAAGAGCTGTTGGCAATTAGGGCAGCTTCTGCTCATAAGTGTAACAATTGTGTTTTTAAACATGACTAAAACTTTTGTGTATTTGTGTGAAAGAAAACAGAACTATAGCAATCCTGACTTACAGTGCAGACAGCAGTGACAGGCTGCGAGCTGCAGCCTTGCGAGCAGCCTAGGCTATTTGTTGCCCTTAAAGAAAGAAAATAAAATACATGGTTTAAGAATATTGTACAATAAAGAAATGCTAGCCAAAATAAATGCCTAAAAAGGCAATGGAACAAAATTTCTGATATAATAAACTGAGAAATTTGCTACCTTAATTATCTACAAGTATTCCTTTTAAGCTTGGTTGCTACTACACTGTAAAACTTACCAAACTGTAAATTGGCAAATTCTGGAATTATTCTTAATATAACAGAGAATGAAATGCTAATGGTTTCACCAGTTTAAAGCTCTAAATCTTTTTATATTTGTGAGAGGTTAATTTGATGCTGATAGCAGAATGTTCAGTTCATGTAAATTTTGCTCAGTAACAGTTCCAAGTCAGCTAATTATTTTTTAACACTTCTATTGTGGCAATGGCATCAATGAAGTAAAGGTGACTTTGCTTTATAGAATTGGTGACTCTAACAGCCATTGCATCTTACATACAGCTTTGCTACACATGTAGGCCTTTACTTGGAGACTGCTGGAGACCAGTGATAGTTATTACAGTACATTTTGCTGTAAAGACAATAAGATCATGAAAAAAGTTGTGATAAACTTTGTGTATCTTAAGAGAGTGAAATGCTATTTTTAATTCAAGAACATACCAATTCCAACGCTGAAAGAATTTGCAAAAGCCTTAGAAACCAACACGCATGTGAAGAATTTTAGCCTTGCAGCCACCCGAAGCAATGATCCTGTTGCTGTTGTAAGTACTCTTGCTAACATTCTTAAGTGGGGTGCAAGGGAAGTTAGGATGGAAAGACAAGGGTAAGGGATTGAATTTAATCCTGTTTAAATATTTAGGGATGAAAATTATTAAATTCTATTACACTGTAAAGTATGTTTTCTTTAACAAACCTTTGTTGTATCAAAGTTGGTAAATGATTACTAGTTGACTAATATGCAGCAATGCATCAGATGTATGAGATGAGTGAGAACTTTTTTTCCAATCCCTTCCCCCTGATTTTTCATTTTGCTAACCTCCTTCCTTTTTTTCTTTCTTTCCTAATTGTTTAGTTCCTGATGTTCATTCCACGAGCCAACAGTATATTCAAAATTAACTTTAAAAGAAGCATGTTTGAGGACTGAAAAAGCTCATAATCTTTTTCAACTAACTAGAGTTTTAGTTGAAGAAAGTTGTAAAATACCTGTTTCTCTGGTCTCCCTGCTACCAAAGACTGGCTTAAAGCATTGGCATATAAAGCATAATATTAGTCAAGGTATTTAGTTTGACACAATTGAAACTTAAGTATTTATCAGTTGGTCCTGTTTTTCCTATGTTGAATCAAAAGCAGTACCTTATTTATTTGCAAATAAAGAGGTAAGAAAACAGCACTAACTGTTTTGCCAGGACAATCCTTTGCATTTGTTTTAATTTCTAATTAGAAAGAAAACTGGTTTGAAAGACTCCATTAAATGAACATATGAACATTTGAAAGCTTTTTTTTTGGGTCAATTAAGAAGTTCCTTTTCAGTAGAATGGAAACATTTCTAATAAAACAACCCTTTATAGATTTTTCTCAGGTGTGGTTTTGCTGGGGTTTTTTTGCATTGTGACTTGGTACGAAAAAATGTAAAGGTTATGATTTTTATGATAGTCAACCTGAGCAGTTACCTATTCTTGTTTTCTTATTTTCTTAGAAATAACATCAGATATATGCCATATCTGTAAGAGTGCTTTTAGCTACATGCTGGTACTGTGCTTAGAGCTTTGAATTTTATCTCTTCCTCCCAAATCTGTAGACACAAGCATTTTGAAAGTCAGATCTCCTGCTTACAAATTAACCATATCTAATTCTCTGTTCAGTTGACTAACGCCCTTTCTTCAGCCTTTACTTAGCAGCTTGCGTTACTCACTGTATGCTGTGAAGGCTTACAAAATGGAATTGGTCCAATATGCTAATTTCAGACAATTTATATTCTGTGTAGCTTTTTAGTTTGTAACAAGAGAAAGACAGGCCTTTTCTTGACTAAATACTATTAAAAAAGGGAATGTAGATAATGCCTGGTTGAAGACTCCCTTCAGTCTCAAATAATAAGTGAAAACTTGCGAAGTTACACCATGCATCTGTGAACTTGTTGCTCCTATTGAACTAGTTAGTGGAAATGGTTATCACTGTGTCCTATGATGTACTGTAGCAAAATTCAAAAGTTTAATGATGTTTTCTTGTATTCAAAGGCTCTTGCAGATATGCTGAGAGTAAACACAAAATTAAAAAGTTTAAACATAGAATCAAACTTCATCACTGGAGTTGGAATTTTGGCACTGGTCGATGCACTGAAAGACAATGAAACATTGACAGAGATCAAAATTGATAATCAGGTAAGCGAGATGGTGGTAATACCATAATTAAAATCAGTCTATCCTAGTATCCTAGTTTACTGAATATTTTTAGAAGACAGCTTGTGGTAAACTTCCCAAAATATTTTACTTTTAAATATCTTAACCCCATGAATGATTGTCCTTAAGATTCTCAGAAGCATCCAGTTGAAGTTGATTCCTGGTCAATTCTGTGCTTGCTTGTGCTTTAAAGTGCACAAACGTTATTTTATGACCTTCTACCTTTTAGATTAATCAAAATGAAGCTAAGTGTTATTGACTAATATGACTAAAGTATTCTGATCTGTTTTAGGGTGAATACACGTAAGCTCTGTTGTCTTTTTATTTTAACAGAGGCAGCAGCTGGGCACAGTTGCAGAAGTAGAAATTGCCAAGATGCTTGAAGAAAACACCAAGATCCTCAAATTTGGATACCATTTCACACAACAGGGACCTCGAGCCAGGGCAGCTGCAGCTATCACAAAAAATAATGATTTGGGTAAGACCTGTCAGTAGGGAGTGACTATTAAATGAATGTGTGTGTGGCACAGGTTTTAAAGGTATCTGGTTTTTCTGCTTTTCTGTTGACATAACCAGGATAGCAAAATATGAGTAGATCAGTTTCAGGTTTCTCCTGTGCTTTACTCCTACTCTTCTGTTGCTGCTTGTTGTTCTCCTTTTATTTTGTTGCAGAGTGTTCAGGTGTATGAGCTGAGGATTTTTAGCATTGTCTAGAACAAGAACATTCAAATTCCACATGAGTTGTGGCAAAGGCAGGGAAAAGAATAGTTTTGATCAGTTTTATTCAGATAAGAGTAATTGTTTCTTTAAAAGCAGTACTTGAAATTAATAGTGTAGGATACTTTCTTCAGTGCCAGTACACCCAGTCTCATTTGGATTGCTTGAGCAAGAAAACTGAATGTACTGTCATGTGCAGAGGCTGGGACTGGGTCATCTCTTCCCCTATGGTTCTCTTCATTCACAAGTACCTTCCCTGCCTCTCTTAAAGGTAGCTGGTAGCAGCGGCATCTTTATTTGCTGCAGTAAGTTTTGTTGGAGCTCATCTGTTAGAATCCTAATGAAATGGACCAGCAGAAAATTGGTTAATAACATAGCATATACAAACAATTTCCATTCACAATAATGTCAAATACTTGAAGCTCTCAACTACAACAAGATCAGGCGGTCCATCTATTTAAATAGAATTACATTTTTAAACTCCATTTAATGAAACTTTTTTGATTTAGATGCTTTGTGGTAAGGATTACCTATCTCATTAGCGTGAAAACGGGCCAGGCAGTTTAGTAGTAGTAGTAGTAGTTCAGGAATACATTACAGGGAATGACATAGGAAATTGGAATTTGTTTTAAAGATCAGCTTCCCCTCTGAGTAAAGTTTAAAGTGGAGGAAAAGAGCTCTGAAAGAGATGGAGGAGGAGTAACAGAATAGAGCATAGAGAGAGAAGAAAGGCACTCAGACACTGCATAACTGTTTCTTAAAATAGATTCTAAATGAGTTATTCTTTTTTTTTTGTCATAATGCTTCAGGTGTCTCTCTACTTTCTTTTAAGGTTTCTCTTTTCACTAGTTCTCATTTTAGTGTTTTGGCTGCTGGAAATCTATGTTTCTATTGATATCTTGCCTTTTTTCTTTGCTTTCTTAGTCTGGAGTATGCGAGTAAAAGTTTCTGCAAATACCTTTTCATCTCTCCAGCCCTGAAGCTACAGAGACAGGTTACTCTGAATACCCAGTTGGGTATTGAGCACTGAAAACTGAGATGTTCAAAGTCTCTCATTTCTGTCTCTGCATGTTTCTTCTAAAAAATAGTCTACATATTCTTTCTCCCTTGTTTACACTGTGGTGTACTACTTCCCTTTTCTTTGTCTGAAACTGTGTACATGTTGCTTTTAACTGCATGATTGGAGAAGTCTAAGGTTGGAAACTCTTCCATCTGTTCTTGCGATTTGATGAAAGCAGGTATGCATAACTTCTGTCACTGATGAAAACGACTTGGATTCAAAAGGAGAGAAGTCTGTGGGTTACTCTCAAATGAGCAATACATTGGTTTTGTAAAGAGTAAAATTATAGTGTGATTCTATTCTGATGGTTTCTTTAGACTACATCCAAAGCATTTCTTGAGACAGGAAGAGGGAGGGGAGACAAAACAGCTTTCCCTCTGTTATTTTGATCTGAAGGTAAAGAAGATCAACTCACATTGCAAATATCTGTAAAACCATATAATTTCCAATGAGTGGATTTGAGAACAGAATCACTTTCTTCTTACATAGATGTGCTTGCTCCACTTTTTTAAACAAAATGGAGATGGCCTATGTAAATTCTAAGACCCTTAGCCTCAATTGTTATGTCTGCACAGAGAAGGAAAACACAATTTGATAGGGGAAAAAGAAAATATCAGTTAAAAATACTACAAATATTGAGCAAAACTCCAGTCATTCAGTCAATCTTGCATATTCTTAAGTCTAAACAGCATGTGAGCTTTTAGTGATTTTATTCACAAATTTTTGTTGCTCTTGCATTTTCTGATAATTCAGTATTTTTTCTTAATAAATGGAATGTTTTAGGCTATTGAATGTAACTTTTTTTTTGCAAAGTGTATAAATCATATTAGATATACTGTGAAACTCTCTTGTACTGTTTCTTTTGAAGCCATGTAAACTTAATTCTTCACCACTAGAAAACTGCAATGTAAAAAAAGAGTACTGGCTAAATCTGCTTACCAAACATATAAAATGATTAATGTTTCCCACAAGTCTCTCTTCACAAATATTTTGAAACTGTTCATGAATAACACAATAAGCACTGCTAAAGCGTAAGCCTAAAATGACGGATAATACGAAGTGTTAATTACCTTAAGTTGTACTATGCGAAATCGTTTTTTTGCTCTCTTCTTACAGTTCGCAAGAGAAGGGTTGAAGGAGACAACTAGCAGATCTTGTCAAAACTGTGTGGAGATTTCAAGGGTCCTCAAGGCACACTCATCACCGTGGGCTTTGGCAATCTGGGATGACATTTACCTGGGTTAGAAGGGAAAAGACTGGAAACCCCATTCCTTTTAAAGCAAAGCTATATTAATAATCTGCTGGTATGCATCACATTTTTCAGATTGAGACACAGTAACTGCATCAGTCTATCATAGGTTTTGATTGTTTTTTTAAGAACTTTTTTGTATTTCAAGACTTCGGCTGTGCTTTCTACTAAAATGTAATTGCAAATCAATGGTATAATTGTCTGTAGTCAAAGAATGGGACATTCAGGATCATTGGGCAGATAATGACCCAATTGAAATGTTTGTTAGAAAATCTGGGGGTGCTTATTTACGTGGAGGGGTGTGTATATTCTTGAAAACAATGCGTTAGTGATAAGGGATTCTTCACACAACAGTTGGACTCATTGTGTAGAGCTGTTCAGCCTTGTTCATATGCACTGAAGAGAAATCTTTCACAGCTATCTTGTTTGTAATTCTACTTTTTTATTTTTTATTAGTTCTTGATACTGTGATTAAGTTTAAAGACATCCCTTTAAACCAAACTAACATAAATTGGCTAAGGACTTCTCCCAAGAGATTTGAGGGACTAATAAAGAAGTGGAAGCCTTGCAAAAAAAAAAAAAAAGTAGGAGCCTTGGAAAATGACAGTTTTCTATTACACCTAAATCCTTAAAGTATTCTTCAAAAGGTCCCATAACTGTATCTTGCTCTGTATCTAAACTGGATATGTTTTTAGACTGATTTCATGTGTTCATCAGCATTATTTAGTTTATATTCTTTGTTTAAAAATCCTTATCTAGATTCATAAATACCAATTTGTCTAGAAGTAGTGGACATGTATTTCTTAAACTCTGCATAATTCTGTACAGGAAAAGCAGCCTTAACTGTAAAACCACTGTCCTAAGTTGCTGGCAAATGGAAAAAAAAAAAAAAAGGGGGGGTTTTCCAAGCTGTTGTATTAAGCTATTAGTACTTCATATAAATCTATCATTTTTTAATAAAGCAATGAAGTAACATTTTTAAGAAAGGATTTTTCTATTCTACTTATGTCTTGATGTTGAAACACTACATAAGACATGCAGAAATTAACCAATATGCAGTGTCAAATCTGTATGGCATAGTGACTATTAAAGTATTTGAAGTTCTATATCTAAGCAAACTAATAAGGCAACAAGAATCACTTCAACTTCTGTACATAGTCACAGTAGACTTCTTTGAAATAATATGAAAATCTAGAGGCTTTTTGGTGTAGGTCTGTTTGGACCGTACTGTACTAGTTTGCTCAACGTTGTCATGAGATCATAAACTCACAAAAATGTTCTAAAGGACTGCTTGGCTATATTTATAGCAACAGAGAATTCAACTGACAACTGTTTTCACCAAAGGATCATAATATGGTGAGCATTTTATGTACAGAAAACATATTGGACTGAGATTTTTACATCAAGCTGTATATACTATAAAAATTTAACAGAGTAACTCTGACACTGTGCCCATTTGTAATTTGTGCAAAACTTGTTTTGGATCTCTAAAGACAGACTTTATTCCGGAGGTGACTTTGAATTTTACTGCAAGTGTACAGAGAATTTTAAACTATAGTGCCTTCAATGAGGATGTATATAACTAGTTTATACTTGTGGAAGAACACTTCTTTTTTTCTTATTTCAAAATCAGCCTTTTATTATAATTACAAATAAATGTGTGCTCTGGAAAGCAAGTTGGAATTAATTCTGTTAAAGCCAAAGACTATACATACTATAACTTCAAAACAACTAGAAGTGATCTGACTAGTAACAAAAAGGGCTTCTTTTGGTTTGGGCTTTTGTGAATTTTCAAAAACTTTTTAGATTTTGAAATTTAAGTTCTTATATAGTATGCATAAAATCACAAGTTAAGTGTCTTTTTATAGACAGTGCTGTATAAACATGGCCAAAGCATGTCATGTGCTGAGTTGCCTAAAGCTGTACTTTACTTTTTATTTGCTAGGCACCATAATAATTTTGTGTCAAAAAACAGGCTGTAATGTCTTCCTTCATTTGTTGAAGGGCTGCATGTTCATGGAATCTGTTCATGTATTGTGATTCTGTGATGATTTATTTTATCATTATCTAACAAGATTAGGCAGTTTTCTTCTACTCAAAGGTGAAGGAGAAAAATGAAAGGCTGGATTATGGAAATGATAGCCCAAATCCCTTCCTTACTTTATTAAATCAAGTGTAGCTGCCTAATTATTTATATTCCAATCAAAGGCAGGGGCTTTCAAGCTGCAACTCTCAGGTGTCCTGTCACAGATGACAGTAGTGGACCTTAATAATTGGTTTAGCTCTGTAGACAGCAGCTAACTATTTGACTGCTTGTTGGCACTTCCAGGACAGATATCTGACAGGCTGGGCATAGAAAACCAGGGTCGTTTTCAACCAGAAGGCTTTGGCCCTCCAAATTGTTGCAAGACATTTGGCATGGTGTATGGAACAGTTACAACAATCACTTTTGTGCCTACAATGTTTATCCTTTTTGGAATAAATGAAGGAATTCAGTCTGTAGCCAGGAATCATAAACAGTCTCAACAAGCAAAGTGAACACTGATGTAATGCTATCAAGTGTAGTGAGATCTTGTGTATGACCTCATTATTTTTGAGTGCAAAAGTGGTATTACTTGGATAACCAGCTACCATACACAGAAGGTCTTTTTTCCAAAAGAGGTGATACTTTTTTCTTCTTGATTATTTTTCAGACTTAATGCAGAAGTCAAATGACCACATATGTTGATTCTGTTGGTTCCAAGCTAAGCATGGAAACATAGCCTATATTCCAAAGCAATTATCTATTTACTGTTGTATTTTAAGGAAATAGCCTCATTCTCTCTACAGCTTGAGTAATACTGTTTGTAAGCTACAAACGAGCAAGTGTTCAATTTAAATTTCCATTGAGGAAACATGAATTGAGTGTTTTAGCATATCAGCACTATATGCTGTCAGATTGTAAACCAGTAAAAGTTTTGGATTATTAAAGTACTGTATTCTTCTTCTGGTTTTGGAGGTTGGCTTGTTTGTTTGTTTTAAATAGTACACTGACTTGCTTAACGTTGACCCACGTGTTTATGTCAAACCATTACTTTTCCTTCTCCAGTAGGAAGTGAGTGACCAAATGGCACTTCTGGAAGTAAAGGGCTACTGATGCAGAACTCAATTTTCACACAGCAGGCAGCAGAAAGATGTGTAAGAGCCCGTAAAATGAGTGACAGCATATTGTCATGCCTGTTCAATCCATACAAGCAAGTAAGGAAGAAATGGGGTGGGATGTTAAGCTGCTTTGTGCAACGTTATTTCAGCCACATTTGGCAAGGGGAAGGTGTAGAGGTAAAGACAAATTATGATGCCTTTTTTGGACGCAGTGCGTAAGAGTCTTCCATCCGTCTCAGCTGAGTGTGCAGTGTCTCACCTATAGAAACATGCGTGGGTTGAGCTCATCTCCTCTTCAATGTCAAAGAAACAGGAGCCAGGTCTAATACGGGTGTGATCTGTAACCATGGAACTGAGGGAGAACTTGTATTTAAACTAGACGTCGGTAGAGCAAGGTGACCTGTAACAGGAATGGAAAGACGGCATAACTATGAAGTAATACTGTGTGTGGCTAGGCAGCTGGTAGGGTGAGTGTGTACACAGAGCGTACCCATCATTTATTTTTTGTTTCCCTGCTGGCCTTTGCCCCCTGCCTGCCCTCTTCCAGACTGCTCTGGGCCTCGGGGCACAGACAGACCCCGTACGTGTAGCTGTGACCAAATCCTCCTTCACCGTTTTCTCACAACGCCACTCTCTGCGTTAATAATCGGACCCTCGGGGGGGTGGCAGTCACCGCCCGGCCGGCTGTCGCCCACGCGCGTTTATCACTGATGGCACCTCGGTAATGGCCGTGGGGCGCGGCCCCTTTAAGAGCAGCCTCTTCCTCCTCCTCCTTCCCGGGCTTAGCCGGCGGCGGCGCTGTGCGGCGCTCCGTAGTTACGTCATTGAGCGGCGCCGGTGGTGTGGCCGTGGGCGCGCGGCCGTTGTGCGGCGGCGGCGGGGCCGTCCTCTCGCCATGGCCGACATGGAGGACCTCTTCGGCAGCGACGCCGACTCGGAGGCTGAGCAGAAAGGTGCGGGGCGCCGCGCTCCCCCTCCCCTCCCCTCCCCTCCCCGCGGCGGCGCCCCGCAGGCGGGCTGGCGCGGGCCGCGCCGCCAGCCCTTGCCTCGTCCCCTCCCGCAGCCCTCAGCCGCGGGCAGGGAGGGGGCGGCGGGCGGGAAGGGAGCAGGCCTGCGGGAGATGGAGCGAAGCGGGCGGGCGGTGCTGACCCGTCGGCTAAGGGGTTAACGTACCTCCTGCTGGCGGCATTGCTGAGGCGGCGGGCGCTGCCCCGGGCCGCCTTTGCACACCGGCTTTTCGGGCCAAAAAGCAAAGAAAACCGCGTTCGTGTAGCTGTCCTCCACTTCAGAGCGCCTCACTGCAGTAAAGGTGTTCTCACTCCTGCAGTAGCGCCTGCCTTCCCACTTACGTGCTCTGAAAGAAAGAGCCTGGCCTCACAGCTGGGACTGCATGAAAAAGCAGTTTGTCGTGACTGTTCCCCGTCACCGCAGCCACGGAGAACTCCCGATCGGAAACAAAAGCAAAGCGTACTTCGGGAGTTGATAACGTTTAATCATACGCTTGCTTAGAGCTGTTTGGATTTGAGGTGGTGAAAACAAGGCGTGTTTCCTGTTTGCCCCTCGTTATCTGGAAAAGTTTTAGCTGTCATCACCATCTAAAGAAACATGATGGAACACCTGCCGATTTAAGTAATTTGTATATTTTTAAAACGCTTGTCTCAATTTCTGTAAATTACTTTTCAAGGCAGATGTTCCTTTTTTTTTCCTGCTTGAAACTGCGTTCAACAACCTCAGCATTCAAGGGTAGCTCCGTTGTAACAAACGTGTCAGGGTACATAAGACAGCTAACTTGGATTAAAAAAATGATGACAGTTTTAGATTTGTAGGATTTCATAAGCCATATGTATGTATTTACGTATTTTAAGGCCTCGCTATTTCAAATTTTACTTTCTTTACTTTTGGATAATTGCTTATTGTTTCTACAACTTTAGAATCTTGGACAATACCTTGTGTCTTTCATTGGCTGTGCCTTTATTAGTAGACATTTTATTTTATTATTCTAGGTGACTTTTATAGTTCTTTCTTACAGTTCTCTGTAAGTTCTCTCTCTTGGTTTTGGGTTTGTTTTTTTTTTGTTTTTGTTTTTGTTTTTTTTTTTTTTAAAAGCAATGCCGGTCACCTTATGTGCATCCTTGTAGGGACATTTTAATTCTTGAAAGGGTGATGTTTGTTTTGCAGATTCCGATTCTGGATCTGAATCTGATTCCGATCAGGAGAATGCTGGCTCTGGTAGTAATGCTTCTGGAAGTGACAGTGACCAGGATGATGACAGGGAGGCAGTAAAACCTAGTAATAAGGAGTTATTTGGAGACGATAGTGAGGATGAAGGGGCATCCCATCACACAGGGAGTGACAACCACTCTGAAAGATCCTACAATCGCTCTGAAGCTTCGGGACATTCTGAGCACGAAGATAATGATCAGTCAGATGTGGACCAGCACAGTGTTTCAGAAGCTGCTCATGATGATGAGGAGGATGATCGTGGGCATGGGTCAGATGAAGGCAGTCATCATTCAGAGGGAGATGGTTCTGAAAAAGCACATTCAGAGGATGAGAAGTGGGGCAAGGAGGACAAAAGCGATCAGTCAGACGATGAGGAGAGACAGCAGAACTCTGATGATGAGGAGAGACAGCAGAACTCTGACGATGAGGAGAAAGTGCAGAACTCTGATGAAGATGAAAGGCCACAGATGTCTGATGATGAGGAAAGACTCCAGAACTCAGACGAGGAGAAAATGCAGAACTCCGATGATGAGGAGAGGCCACAGGTCTCAGATGAGGAGAAGATGCAGAACTCAGATGATGATGAAAGGGCCCAGCATTCTGACGAGGAGAAGATGCAGAACTCTGACGATGATGAAAGGGCCCAGCACTCCGATGAGGAGGACCAAGAGCACAAATCTGGTAGGACTGTATACTGTGGTAATGATTTGCTTCTAGTTTGATCTCTCTTTATTGTTTCATTTATACTGGCCTGAAAAGATTCAGACTTCAATGTAAAGGCATTAATCACGTAGCTTTCAACCATAGTCAACTT
Organism: Mycteria americana; assembly: GCF_035582795.1. Classification (NCBI taxonomy): domain Eukaryota; kingdom Metazoa; phylum Chordata; class Aves; order Ciconiiformes; family Ciconiidae; genus Mycteria; species Mycteria americana. Next base: position 57,230,681 of record NC_134370.1, on the reverse strand, counting down.
CGTAATGTTTTTTTATGCACCACTTTTAAATGCCTTTTCATCTGACTCAACTTGTTAATACAAAGGAATTTTAAAATATGTGGAACAAAATTTTTAATTTGCTGAGAATAATTATGCTCCTTAGTAGAGTCTGCAAGGGGCAGTGATAGTGAAGATGAAGTTCTGCGAATGAAGCGAAAGAAACCAATTGCATCAGATTCAGAAGTGGACAGTGATACAGAAGGACAGAAAGGTAATGGTGGCGTTGTTTTGTGGGGTTTTGGTTCATTTAATCCTCATCTTAAGCGCAACAGTCATCTGCTACAGAACTTGATAAAATTGATAGCGCTTGCTATATGGTGTAACTATAGTGCCATGGAAGTAACAAAACAGCATAGCACAAATTCTGTGTGGGGAAGTACATGCTGTATTTCTGCTGATTATGTCTAGTTAGCTCTGTCAGTTTTTCATTTTCCTCCATGAGAGACAGAGCTTTTCTTTCACGAATGTTGTTTCACACATTTTTACGGAAAGATATTAAGAAATGGTGCCTGTAATCAGAGCAGCCCGGAGAAACTGTACTGTTTTTTGTGATGTTTAGCTGGCTGGGAAAGAGGTGTGGATTCTTCTGAGAAGTAAAACCTCCAAAATGCATAATGAAGTTGCCGTTTACATATATTTAAGTTGTTTACATGAGTAAAGGCTGATCTTATACTCTTGATTCTTCTGTGGCCATTTTTCAGCTAGATTCTCTTATTCGATAGACCCTTTCCAGGAAAACGCACCTTGAATCTTTAGCTTAAAAATACAAGGGAAGACTGGTTTTCAAGATAAGAGAATAATGTGTGCTTCATAAATGTGCAATTTTTAACCTTTGTAGCTAATTTTAAGTGGTAATAAAAGTGAAGGATGTGTTAATCTTTTTTTCTGTGAGTGTGCTTGCATGTAGGGGGGTGTGTGCACTTATATATGTATTTTAAAATAATAATTTTTCTGCTCAAGAGCATGCAGATGTCATGGATCTGTTCGGAGGTGCAGATGACATTTCCTCAGGGAGTGATGGAGAAGACAAGCCACCAACTCCAGGACAGCCCATTGTGAGTAGACTTGACTTTTTAAATAATTAACATGCCATTCCACTCTGAAATGCAGAACACTGATTGAATTTGATAATATTTTAGTAAAAAAAAGACTAACAGCATTAAGTAAGCATTACAGATCATTTTGACCTAGCTAAAATAATTATTAAAGTTTTATACATAGCAACATCAGATGGATTCATTTATCTGCCTTCCCCCATCCCTGCTCCACTTTTTGTACTTGAAAGAAATATACTGAGTAGTTTTGATTGTCATCAAGTAAAATACGAAGTCATAGCTGTGTTTGGTACCTCAGTACAGCTATTTGACAAATATTTTCACTTTGGGTCTTGATGATAACACATAAAAATATTTTTTTATCTGGGAAAAGTTGTCCCCCATTTACTCTCCAGTGCTTAGCTGAAAACTGTATGTCAGCTCCTTTGCTGTCTCCTTTATGTCTTTGTTCTCTTGAGTTTGCACTGGTATTTGAAATCACTTCAAGTGGCACATGAAAATGCTGAATTGGATTGCTTTCACTGAAAAGGTGCAAGCTCTTTTACCCAAAGCTTCCTGATCTCTCTCTGTGCGTATGGATGACTTTTCTTCAAGCAAAATGTAAGTGCTTATTAGAGCAACAGTAGTAGCCAGATAGACTTTTTTCACTTATGCTCCTATTCTCTTTTTTTTATTAGGATGAGAATGGACTGAGTCAAGAACAGCAGGAAGAAGAGCCTATTCCAGAGACTAGAATAGAGGTAGAAATACCAAAAGTAAACACAGACTTGGGTAATGACTTGTATTTTGTGAAGCTGCCCAACTTCCTTAGTGTGGAGCCCAGGTAATTGTACATTAAATACTTGATTTATACGGTTTTTTAGTATTTTCCTATATTGCTTTTGTTTTAGTAACACAATTAAATATGTTGGCTGTATTTAAAATGGTTGACATTAAGATGCACACTTTTGGTTGTGATCAGTCAATAGTAACATCTGTTGTTGTTATCTAATCAAGTGCTGAGTAATTTTCTTATGAGCTTGGGTTTCAGCTTGATTTAATAACTTTTCGTCTTTAAAAAACAAACAAAAATATGATTTAATTGAAAGCACATGCTATCAGTTGAATTTTAAACAGAGGTTCAGGCTCTCAGAGATGTAAACGCCAAATGCACAGGATCTTTATGTACTTTTGAGTGATAAAAACATCATTTTGAATTTTAGAATAAGCCCTTTTTTATTTGTGTGAGCTAAATGTACTATTTAACTACGAAGAGGCTGGTTACTCATTTTCATATTTACCTAGCCCAAGCTAATGAAATTTTCTGGAATTCATAAGGAGAAACAAAATAGATTATTAGAGCTGTTTGTGATGTTAGGTTTGGCCCTAAAGCCCGCTTTCGGCATGTCTAGTAAATTGCCGTTAAATCTGTCTCTTCGAGTGTTCTGTTAAGTAACTTTATTGCACTGTTTAATAGGTGTCTTGTTAGCTGGCAGTGTAGCATTGTTTGTGTTATACATTAGTTAAATCATTCTTCCTGGCTTTCATGCTATAGACTGTTTCAGCAGAGAACGGTTAAGAATATGGTTAGTGGCTGTAATAGTGAGAGAAGTCTTGAGGATCTTTGGGGGTCAGACAGGACTGAAAATAAAATTGTACAGTAGCAGAGTCTGTTTATCACTTCTTTCCCTTACAGCAGCCTGGAAACTATTAGGAAGGAGGCTAGGGAATGGCCTTCCCCCACTCACTCCCAACCCAGGCATCAGGTTTTTTGAAGGAAGAGAGGAAAGACAATCTCGTCTTCCTTTCCCTTTGGTTGGTTTTGAGATTCAAATTAAAAAATGACAAAGATTGTGCTCTTAGCAAATCCCTAATTCACCACAATTATAAGATGATAATTTTTCTTTTTATTTTCTCGGTATAATATTGTATATATTTTGTTCCAGACTTAACCCTGACCTCATCATCGTGATACTAAGGAAACAGTATGTTCTGAGGCAGACTTGCTTTCTTTAGGTAGAGCCATTTAGACGGTCTGAATGCTAAAGTGGCTGTAATTGATGGTAGTGAAGACACTTGGGTAGGCCTCCTGTGGTGTAGAATCAATGCAGTAAATTACATTACTGCAGAAATGGCTGTCTCACAGCTGCAGTGCCTACTGTTGTGTGCAGTGTATAATTTAAACCTTTCAAGCACCTGTTATTTTGCACAACTCTAGAATAATCTGGGTTCATTTTTAGAAGAATAAAGACTATTATATAATTTATTGCAGACCTTTTGATCCCCAGTATTATGAAGATGAATTTGAAGATGAGGAGATGCTTGATGAAGAGGGTAGAACTAGGTTAAAACTCAAGGTATAATGTTAATTTTCCTTTTTTCTTTTACACTTATCTAGCCACATTTCTTCAAAGTCTATTTTAGGTATTTTAGAATGGTGTTTTGAGTTATGGTTCAGATTATGAAACTGTGGAGCAGTTCAGTACTGAGGAAAGTTGATCCATTTCAGTAATTAAAAAAAAGCTTGACAGCTGCATTTCACCTGTAAAAGCAATACCTTTCACCTTCATTTTTTTGCATCATGCAGCAAATTATCTAGGCTTTCTAACTGTAATTCTTGACCTATACAGAGTATATTTTACCACAGTGTTCCTTACTATGAGTTAGAAAACGTGTTTTGCTTTTTTTTCCCACAGGTAGAAAACACAATACGATGGCGGATGCGACGAGATGAGGAAGGGAATGAGATCAGAGAAAGTAATGCACGGATAGTCAAATGGTCAGATGGAAGGTTAGTTTGGACTTTTTGCTATTGAAGGAATACAGTTGTTCTTACAGTGAAATGCCATGGCCTGCAAAATTGGAAGGGCAACAAACTTTGATGTCAGCTCTGCACAGCAGAAATTATTTTAGTCTCAGTGCTTTGAAAATTTCATGCTCTGCTTAGTTTGGATTGAAATATAATTATTAGCTATATATAAAAAGGAAACATCAAGGCTTTCTCCATTTATAAATGAGGCAAAAAATAGACTGTAGTGGCTCTATCAAGTAACTGATGTATGAATTCTTTTAAGCATGTCTCTCCACTTGGGCAATGAGGTCTTTGACGTGTACAAGGCGCCACTACAGGGAGATCACAACCATTTGTTTATCAGACAAGGGACAGGTCTACAAGGACAGGCTGTTTTCAAGACAAAGTTAACCTTCAGGTAAACATGCTATTCTATATCAAATGTTGATACTACTTTTGCAATTAAGTGTTGTAACTAGTATATAAAAATTAGAGATACCAGTTCGTAAATGTTCAGAGCTTAACTGTTTAATAAGAATGTGCTATTTTCCAAGGTCAGTATTTCAATAAGATTTGTCCTACATTAGGTGTCCCGGTTTGAAAGGTTAATATGCTATTCACTGTAATATGTAGGCTACATATATTTTTTTATATATATTTTAAGTACTCATCTGAATCAGAAAGAATATTAATATTCCCTGAAATTAACCTTTCTTCTGATGCACAGTTGCTATCAAGATGATGATTATGTCTTGGGATATTGATGTGAAATGTGAGGATGATTATTTAGGCTGGTAACGGACTGCAGATGGTTTGCTGAGAGAGGAATTAATGTGTGCAGTAGCTGTTACAATGCACATAAATAAATAAAAAAAGAAAAAGGAGGATGCTTTTACTTTTGTGCAGATGAATCGTTGAAACTTAAGTATTGTGGCCATACTGTTGTCCTTTAAAAATGGATACATTCCTTTAAGAAGTATTTAACCCGTAGCAATTTTTTAACAGGCCACACTCTACGGACAGTGCCACTCACAGGAAGATGACTCTGTCTCTGGCAGATAGATGTTCAAAGACCCAGAAAATTCGTATTTTGCCAATGGCAGGTCGCGATCCAGAGTCTCAGCGCACAGAAATGATTAAGGTATTGTGGCATGGAACTCTCTTATCTGTGGCTTTAATCTAAAAAATCACAACTGTAATATAGCTGAACATTTCTGAAAATTTTATGACTTTATGAAAAACAGAGTGTATTTTGGAGTTATGGGCAAGAGTTGTTAGCCATGGGTGGAGATTGCAAAAAAAATGAGAATATGTACAGTCTTCACACTGCTGTGAAATTATTTCAAAAGCTACAGTAGAATACAAGGTGCTCTTCAGTATTTTTTGTTCCCCAATCTTTATATATTGCTTCTTTCTTTGGACAGAAAGAAGAGGAGAGATTAAGAGCTTCCATTCGTAGAGAATCTCAGCAGCGAAGAATGCGGGAGAAGCAGCATCAGCGTGGTCTGAGTGCAAATTATTTAGAACCTGACCGCTATGATGAAGAGGATGAGGGAGATGATGCAATCAGTCTAGCAGCTATCAAAAACAGATACAAAGGTGGCATCAGAGGTAATAATAAACCTTACCAGCACGTAAGTAGGGCCTGTGTGATTCAGATAAATTAATTTCACAGGAGAGTCCTAGTAAGATTGTATTTTGCCAGTTCATTTGATACATAAGGAGATATGAATTCAGTTCATATCAGTTTATTTTGTTTACTCTGGGGTTAGATTCTGCTAGCTTTTTGTGGGACTAAATGTAAGAGAAATATTTTTAATATTCTCTCTTCCTCACTGATTTCAGGTAAAGATAAATATTTGTCTCTTCGTTTTTCTCTGTAGAGGAACGTGCTAGAATCTACTCTTCTGACAGTGATGAGGGCTCAGATGAAGATAAAACACAAAGACTACTCAAGGCAAAGAAACTTACTAGTGATGAGGTGAGAAAAGTATTTGGTTCTTAAGCTACTCATTTGCAGTCAGGAACATTTCCTGCACTAAATCTAGTTTTTAAAGCTGAGACTTGTAGTTTCGTTTATGCTGTGATGAATGTATTATTTGACTTGGCATGCTTTCTGTGGTAATTAATCACCAATTTCTTATACACTGCATTAGTTCATAGACCTGAGTGATTCCCAAAGGAGGTCACTGTTGTTATTGCTGATTTAAAGATTGGAAAAATTTGTGCAGAGTTATGTAAAATTACTTTACCAAAATTATGCAAGGAGTAAGAAGACTTAATACCGGAATCCTACTGTAGTGTTGTCTCCTAAGCTACGTGGTCCTCTACTCTTCATTATGGAAATAGCGGAAGCATTTTCACATAGTATTTCTGCTCTTTTTAAATAAAAGAGTGAAAAAAGTAAGTTAAAAAGAGGTAATGTCTGTTGCTAAATAACTGTTATCCATCACCCAAATATCATCCTAAACACTAGGCCATGATCAAGTTAACCTTTAGCTACAGCAGTAGTGCTGTTTCCTCTTCTAAAATTGTGTTTTATTGGTTTGTAATTTATCACTGCTGGGTACGAGTAAATGAATCTTTGTGTATATCGTGTCTTGAGGTTTAGTTCATTTCAAGTAATGTTACACTGCAGTGCTGTATCAGAAGCAGTGACACTTTTCAAAATTGACAGATACCATTTCTGAGATTAAAACTTAAGTATTGTCATCCAGTGGTAGAAGTGGAACCAGGAAGTATATGGACTCTGTCCTATTTCAGCTATACCTGTGTAGTCTTATTTTCCTGACCCTTGCTCCTCATTGTAAAATGATTCTGTGGCAAAGGGCCATAGGACATTTACTGTGTACCTTGGGAACCTGAAATAAGGGGGAGTTTTGGAATTCATGACAAAGGGCAATTGACACTGGCTCCCTGGCTTCCCACTGCCCTGTTCAAGAGGGAATTGGGTTGGGTCAAGTGTTTGGCCTACTTGGTTTTAGTAGCCCATTAGTTTGCTTTCTTTTAGACACCACCAGTTCTGTATTACTGTGCTCTTGCTGTTGATCAATATAGTGCAGCCGTAAGTTGCAGCTGTGCTTGCATTTCTCTCAAGCCAAGCATGGCTTAGGAGTGGTAGTTTGGGCACACCTGAGCTCTGCTGATAGTCACCTTCACTTATGTGGCAGAATAATAAATACAAACTAACTTAGCTTAATAGGTTCTTATTACTACCTTGTAGGGTATGAGAGATGTTTTTACACTGGCATGCTAGTTTGATTAATCTTCCTGTCCTGTTTTACTGGAAATTATATTTTATTTAAATGTTTATGCTTAGAATATCATGCAGAAGTTTAAAAAAACAAAGTTTGAGTAGGTCAGTGTAAGCTTATGGAATATTTCTTAATGCTTCACCATTTCCTTTAAGAGATTATTTTAAATGTTTAAATTATTTTAACTATTGCCCTAAGATTTCTTTCAGTTGATTTCCTACAGTCCTATCTAGTGTGCTACTCTAATAGCTGCTGAAGTAGCTAGAACCTTATTCTTGAATTTGAGAGGCTTCCGTAATAAAACATCCTTTTCTTCTTAAAAGAGTAATTTTGCAGCGTAGCTTGCTATGTGTCCTTCTAGTGAATGAATGCATGTCAGACTTCTGTAGTCACAGCTGCTGAAATTCCAAAGTTGTGTTTAAATGACCAATATATGACATAGTTTTCAGTATGACACACACCTCTATAATGTAAGAAATCTTAATTTTTGAAGGAGTAAGCTTGCTCTCATTTGCATTTCTATACTGTGCTTCCTGGAAACTTCTCGGGAGGCATGTCTTATTTCCGATCCTGTTGGATGTTTGCTACAGTCTGAATGCATGTTCTTGCTGCTGTGACACTACTCCTTTTATACTGTCAGCTGAGTATTTGCACTAATAGGCATTGTAATATGAAGCAGAAGTAAAAATTAGTTTTTCTTTTAAAGACGTAGATTCTGGCTTTTTATGATACATAGAGGAAAATTTAATATTTCAGAAAGTATGACGGTAACGCTGGAGACAGTCATAATGAGGCATATAGACAAAACTGTAATTTTGTGAGCTCTGTTAGTGTTTGTAAGTAGAAATTGAATTGTTTATTTATAGGACACTACTAGTTGTTAGTTTATGATATAGCAATGTCAGGACTTTGCAATTCCAGTCTCTCAGAAGAAAAGGTCTAGGCAACAGTTTTTCTCTGCTGCTTGAGGAATGATAGCCTCCATTTTAAAATTACATGACTTAAAGGTAATATTCCTATCAGGGCCACAGAGGGGTGCTACAGTAGTACGAAAAAAACCCAGTGATGCATAACTACTTACTTTCAGTCACCACGTAGGAAGTATGGTATTTGTAATATGTATCCGCATACGTGAAATACGGACTTCCTTGTACACAGACTTGCTTTCATGTGCTGTCAGTCAACAACACAGCACAAATCTTTGTCCTGAGAACAATTTGTTACCATTACTGAAAACGTCAGTCTAGTATTAATACACTTTATCACCACATGGCAAGTAGTTTTACTGTTACTGTAGTTAATGGGGATATTCTGCTAAACAGGAAGATGAATCATTTAACAATAGCCTAGATAGCTTCTTGCTCAGAACAAGTATTTTCTTGTAATCTATCTCTGAGATTCCCCACCCCTACTAATTTCTGTTTTCCACGCTTAAAATTCCTTCCTAACTGTGATTGTCACTGTACTAACTTCATATGTTAATATAGAATAAAATGCTTTGAACAAAAAATTATTCATTAGAGTTCTGAAACGCTAATAATTCATTAAAGTCCTGAAACTCAATCTTTGCTGCTTCTTAAAATCCAAGTAATATGTGCTGCTTTAAAAAAAACCAAAAAACTAAAAACCTCCCAAAAAACCAAAAACAAAACCAACAAATGGAAAAAGCGATGAGGTTATGTAGACCTGAGGGTATTTTTAAAGATATGCTTCTTTTTAAACAATAATTGAGTTACCACTTGTTCTTCGTGTCAAAATCGGTGGGTTTTGCATTAACAACTAGTGATTTGTAGTTTGATTAAACATTTTCGTAGCATTGTGATTTTAAATGTTGTTTGGAAGGATGATTTAAGCTGAACTGGTGTAAATGCACATGGAATAAAAACCTATTGACTCTATATTTAGGTGCTAAAAATTTGGCATCCAGCCTATAAAAGTCATTATGGTATTGCTTGCAAACAGGTAATTAACTCAATGATTTGAGTTCCTTTGACCAGCTCTTTGAAGCCTTCTGAACTATTATATTTCTTGGACTGTAAACTGTGGTGTTGATTCTCAGTACTAGTGGTCTCTCATCAGTCTTTATGCCAGAGAGCTGTTTAATTTTTTTTTTTTAAATTAACAAACAAAATGCCTACCCACTTACTGAATTTCTTCTTTGCTTCAGTAGCTCTAATTTAGGGTGTACAAGCGTCCATAGTCTGAAAACTTAGCAAAGCTACACAGGTTGCCTGAAGGGAAAGCTTCTGCACGTTGAAAAATTCACTACAAATTCTAGGAATTACCCATGCTCGTAAGACTTGCTGAGAATGATATTGTATATGCCATAAATCCAGTTTATGACATATATTACTTTCATGCCATAGTTCAGTTTGAAGCAGGTATGGTTGCGTGTCCACTGAGGTAAAGGGAGCTGCAGCTGTATTATGGACGCTCTCAGGTTGGGGTTTGAGACCAGTAGTAATGTTGACTGAACTTAAAGTACTGATGCATAAGAAGTCCTGCATCACAGTAGCACAAAGTGGAAAACCTAGAATTAATAATTTTGCTTTTCTTACGAGAAATACTTTAAGGTCTTTTTGTTGTTCTTCTGAGTTTTTGATTTTAGCTTGAAGTATGTTGGGGTTTATTTATTTTTGTCCTTTTTTGCCTTTAGGAAGGTGAACCTTCTGGAAAGAGAAAAGCAGAGGATGACGACAAAGCAAGTAAGAAGCATAAGAAATATGTGATCAGTGATGAAGAGGAAGAAGATGACGATTAAGGAAGCACAAAAGTTGATTTTTTTTTTTTTAATATATATATATTTATATATATATTGTACAGTTCTCTTACAGCAAAGATGTAAGTAACCATAATGGGGTTATTTTGATAAAGGAAAATTCCGTTGAAGTCTGTGTTTCTGGTGTGAATAAAGTTTTTTGACTTCCTTTTATTTTTTAAGATTTTCTCTTATTGCAGCTGTTGCACCAGGGATCATCACAGTGCCATTTTTTATCTTGCACAGTATATTTCAGTTTTGAGAATTGTAGTAACTGGTTATCCAAGTTAATTAATCAGTGATTTTTATGGAGTTCATTAGGAGAAAGCATTCTAATCTGTATAGAATGCTTAAATGATAAGTTTGCCTGACAAGGGTATGGCAATGTAGCTTACCATTTGTATGGCAGGGTTGGAAGAACATATGAGTGGTACGGTACAATTCTGTTTTTTTCCTAGGTATTCCTTATTTCCTGTTGACTGTGGACAGTACATTACTATGCTGGTATATTTTGATGACTGAAAATATTTCTTACCATATTTGAGTAAACTGTGAAGTTCCTGCAGTTAGAATAGTTAACTGATCACACAGGACGTTTACTTTTCATGCATTGAAGCCCAGAATGAAAATCTGCATCTTGCCTGAGCATTGTTAATAACAACAATAATAGGCACATGCTAGTGATGTAAATGTTGGAGTAAAAGCACTTACTTAAAAAAAACTAAGAAATTTCTGCCAGCAGAGATGAAAGTCTCCTTTAAAAGGTAAAATGAACCACAATGCAAAAATATATCCTAACAATAGTGTCTCATAATCTCATGTAATCCTTATGGTGCTCTTTTCTGTTGTTCCTGGTTGGTTTTATAAATAGGTTTGTTTTGCCGGGAAGTCACTGGAGGAGAATGTCCTGGACAGAACCATTGCTGCTTTTACACTATTTCTAAACACCTTATTTGATGATGCAATACCAGTTGTAAAGTGGGGAAAGGCTAGAAGAAATATCTGAACTTTTCCACGCTTTCTTTCCAAGATGAAATATCCCATATGTAGTTTCGTTGGTGAGAGAGCATTCAGATGTTATCTGTGTTGCTTTTTTAACTGAATTTTCGTACAGTCCTGCAGAGTTTGGATGCGACTTGAAAAAAGTAACAGAAAGAAAACAGAACTAGCTTAATGCCTCTTTAAACAAAACCATTTACTGATGCTGTGAAAAGTTTATTATGTGAATTTGTGTTACGGAAGATGAAATAAAGTAGCTGATAGTTACGTAAGAAGGACTGTTACCCATCTCTTTCCTGCCCAGCTGAATTCTGCTTTTTCATAAAACAGTAGAAGGGTGCAAGTGCCTCATAGTGAGCATTTTGCTCTCGTGACATTCCCTGGTTCTTTGAGGTATGGCTTTCAATCTAGACATCTTGCTTTTGTCATCTTTAATTAGGCTAGTAGTTTGTCTCTACCTCCATTTGTCCTGCCTGGAAGGTACAGGAAGCGTTCTAGCTGCAGTAGCACGGAGCTCTGCATGTGTTAATATATTCTGCTGAGCAGCTGACTGCAGTGTAGACATTTGCAAGTATGAAAACAAAGTGAAAAATTTCAACTCGGAAGTCTGAGTGCCTGAGAAACTGTTCTTTTTTTCTATAATTAAATTGTTATCTAAGAGTTCCCATGCCTCTTTAATGTGTGCTTAAAACCTTTCTCCATCTGCTGGAATTTTGATCCTGTAGTCCTCCTTGTTTAGACCTCTGCTGGGAGGCTGGTTCCTTACAAATGGAAAGCAGGTAACCTCATGTAACCTTCTCAGGAAGAAGCCAGCTGTATAGAAAGGGACTTCATTCTATATGGATGTAACATGCTGTATTTTCAGTAAAAGCCTGCCAGGTACCTCTTAAACAACAAATTTGGTGTATGGGAACACACCACCATTTCACTGGTGATGTGTTTGCTTTTATGTCAGTTTAATTCAAGTGTTGGCTATTTTCATTTTTACTACGCTCCTAAGAGCGAAAATGTTTTAATCACTTTCATAGGTTTGATGCTGGCTAAGCCTTTACTAAGTAAGCGGTCCATTTTATCTTCCAAAAATGAGGCTTTTTGTGGATTACAAAGATGAAAAGAAGTAATTTTTTACACTGTCTTCTTTTGTAAATTGCTCTTTTAAAGTCTTATTTAAATGTGTAATTTTATAAAGTGTTTTCTCAGCTTAAATTGGTTTAACAATCATCTTGTAATTAAAGTCACTTGAATGAACTTAGCCTTATCGACAGTATTTTTTTAGTTGTGAGTCGAATGTATATTTTTATTTAACTCGAAGACAGTTTTTGCTATCCCTTTTCCTAGCCTCCAAGTATGTGAGAATTACTTGGAATTTTTTCTTTTTACCCAACTTAAAAATATCAAGCTAAAGGAAAGAGAATGTAGATTGAACTGTGTTTACTCTTGTACTGGCTGGTCAGAATACTTTCTTCCAGAAAGGGCATGATTTGAACAACTTCCAACAAAGAAAAATTTCTTTGAAGAGCTGATATTAAGCTGTGTGAGTACTAGATTTTCTGGCTAGTGGCAGGATGTAGGATAAATTCTCTTGAAACAGTCACTGAAAGCTGTTCTTGGCTATATAGTTTTGTTGTTTCAAGTATATCCTTCAACTGTATCCTGGTTTCCAGTTGTTGATCTGGAGTTTTCTTTCTAGTACCTGGTAGCATTTTCCACCAGCCATTTTTCTCCATCCTAGCCATGCAACTTGGCATGGATTTCGTGTTGCAGCACACCTGATGGATCGGGGAGTACCCACTGAAAGGAGCAGCTACTCATGCAGTCCTTTGCTCTTCCTAGCAGTAGGTTGGGCGATAACTAGCCCAGCTCAGGGAGTCAACTTGCTAAACTGTCAGGAAATTTCTTTCCTGCCAAGTTCTTGCGTTTTCTGCCAGGCATGCCTTCAGAACTGCCTTACTGGCCATGTAAGCATCAGAGCCAGCTCAGTAGGTTGGTGTGCTCATGACTTGGGGGACATCAGGGAAGGCTGATCTCTTTGTCAGAGGTAAAGATGGACTTGGCTTTCTTTTGAAAACTTACCCTGACCATACATAAAGAAGAGAATAGTTTTCTACTGGTGTAGCTGCCTGAATTGGCACATTGAAAAGTCAGCTGTGCCTTGAGGTGGTGCAAGGGGAAGCAGAGGTGGAGCAGGACAGATCCTGTATATGGCAGCAAGTTTTAGCTCAGCTCTGATACGAAGCTGCAGCCTGAGGAATGTGTTAAACATGAGACAGTGACTTTCCTATGAAGTCATGGGTATTTATTTCTCAGCCAGTAGACACGGGGGTCCTTGGTGTCAGCCCATTCTAGCAGAGTGCTTTTGTTTAACAGCATTAGGCTGCTAATCAAGCTTTCTGGATGTTGCTGAATGTATAGAGATTGTTACGTGGGAATGATTGAGAAGATGATTTCCTTCTGATAAATTTTTGCTATAAGAGGTCTTACACTTGCGAAACTTAGGCTATTCTAACGCTCAGGAACTTGCCTGTGGCTTGACTTGGAAGCGCTTCTTGGAGAGCAATGTGACTGATACCTACTGTTGCCTAGTGGTGCTCTTTGACTTGAGCTGGGGTTTTTTAATACTTGTCTGGACATGAAAGACTTGCAGAAAAGCTGCAAACTGGTATTGATTACTAGGTTGTATCTTTAATTGCTTTAAAACTCCTGGGCATTCTGAGGAATTATATAAGCTAAGTAGTTGAGAAAATAACATAAAATTAAGTAAATCTATGCTGAAATTATTCTCTGACACAAAAAAAAAAAAAGAAAAATCCTTTGGCAAGACTTTTGGTTTCTTGAGGGTTTTGGTGGTTGTTTTTAAAGGGTATTTTTATGCTTTAAAAGCCTATGAATCTTAGTTTACTGGGCTGATATTCGGAGGGAATCAGTTATTAAATTGGAAGCTTAACTTCAGAAAGTGTTTTTTGTTTTGGTCTGGGTTTTTTTTTCCATTAAGGCTTAGTCTTGAAGAAGTGAGAGGTGGTAGAGCCAGTTTACCAACAAATGTAACTTCACGTCTCTGGGTTATGTTGAAATTTTCTGGGAAGCAGTAGCATTCATGCAGTTATTGTTAGTTGTGGAATCATATCCATGTTGTATTCTTTATTTAGTGTAAATTAAAGATAAATCTTATAAAACAGTGGAAGTATTAACTAACATACCCTCCTTTTTTATATCCTATGACTGAGTCAGATTATATCTCATTTTATATTGTTTCATGCTTTTCCTGTTCCTTGCAAGATACCTCACTTCAGAATATAACTGTGGAAGTGAGGTGCTAATCTTAGCCTGGTAATCTGGCAGTTTTCTGAGTTTTTTTCTCATTGAGCGTAAAGATATATGATAAACATTCTGTACAGGACAGGTTCTTACAATAAAACTCATTATTGATCTTATGATAAATCCATTTTTGGAAAATCTACATGGATACTGAAGGAGCACTCTCATTTTCAATATGTAAAGGACATAAACTTTAGGGTTTTGGTAACAGCAGTACCAGCCCTTCCTTCAGGTGTTTACACTTGTATGTAGTGTTCATGTGCTTGGTTGCGGGGGTTATAATTTTGAGCTCTAGAATCCTGCTATAGCTGTTGGTCCAGTCTTGGTTCTGATCATGTTTAGAGCCTGCAGCTTTGAGGTTTGTTTACTGGTATAGAATAAGGTAACTGTATTTAAACTGTGTGAACTTGCTATCTCCTAGTCTTAGTTTTCAGCTTAAAATAAACTGCTACTTGGACTATGCTATATTTGTGAAGGGAGGAGTATATCCCAGAGAAGGTAAGGAAGGATCAAACCAAAGTGTTGTGGCTAAAAGATGGTTTGTTTGTTTGGTTGGTTTTTTTCCTTTTCTTGTTTTTCACTCTCAAAAGTAACTGGAAAAAGCTCAAATGCCAAAATCACAGTTGTGCAATTTAAAATTAACCCTGGGCAGCTTGCGCATTTCCAGATTCACACCTGATAATGTTAGAGGGTTTCTCCTTTCTTGCAAGCAAGTTAATCTGTGTTGTTTTAAGGGAAACTTAAGTTAGACTCTGAAAGGTATCTTTCCTTAAGTAAAGATAGATCTTTCACATTTTTCTTAAGAGGATACCTCATTTTGTATTAACATTAACACAACTTGAGTTATTAAGCCTTTTCCATACCCACCTTTCTACACTATGTATGTCAGATGAGTAATTTGTCTTTTGGATTGAATTTTCTGTGTTGTTTCTCTCAGTACAGGTTTTTCTGGTGATTAGGAAAGGCAATGAGAATATTCTTCCTTTGGAAAAAAATGCAAAATACCTATTGTCATTTTGAGAAGCATTGGTGATCATTTGCAGCTTCATGTCTGATGATGAAACAAGAGGCTTAAATAACAAGGACAGAAATGGCGGAGTGTTAGCTTACTGACTAAAAATGTTTATGTGTTATTCTTCCCAACGGTTCTGTGACTTGCCTTGGGATGTAGATGGTGTTCCTCTTTTCTTCTTGGGACTTAGACCAGTGCTTTACTGAACACAGTCTTAGTCTAATGTAAAAAGTTCATGGCTTCATAGAAGTGCAGATTTGGGCCCAAATGTGTTTGGATTCTTAAATCAGTCTTCTGAAAATGACCAGGACATGTTCCTATATGTTGGGACTAACTACATATAGATCAGCCTAGTGGGAGAACATAGGATATAGATCAAACTCTTGCGGTACCTACAGTAAAGACATTTAATCCCATAGCAACCTCCTGCCCTTTAAAAAGAGTTAAGTTGATGAAGGCCAAACTTTCAAATTACATTTTCAGGACAGTATGTAAGTTTTGTAACAGTCCAGCTACGTATAAATGGTCTAATATACCTAAGATGTACATTGCAGTGGTCTGTATGTAACAATGAATGGAAATCAATTTAGAGGGGAATAACCTTGAAGTCAGCAAGTTGACTTGACAGGCCTGTGGTTTTTAAGGAGAGTTGATGCTTTCAGAAGTGTTTGAGTTTATGATGAAGGATAGCCAACGCAAGATCAAGTATTGTAGAGGTAAAATGGTCAGCTTCCAGAATAAACAAACAGAATCCTTAACCTAGTGAACTATAGGCACTCGGTCTAGGATGTGAAAGCTGTCTTAAGGAAAAAAAATCTGTCTATTCATCTAATGAGGGTGTATAAAGCCTGTTATAGTCGCTGGTGAGTTTTTATGGTAGGTTTGTAAGATTCAAGAAACATGTTGTACAGTGAAAACACTAACTCAGCCTTGACCTGTCACTGTGTGACTAGGTGTTGCTATAAAAACAAAAGATTTATTTGTTTCAGGTAAGAGGGGGATCAGGTTCCCTTTTCTTTAGTTTTCTTTTAAGTTTTCTTTTTCTTAAGTAGGATGTGCAAATAAAGCATGCTTGGGGAGGAAAAGATGAAGTACCTTCAGTAGAAAATACAGGAATTTGTTACTAGCTGTTCTTTTCTCTAAAGTTACCAAGACAAATTGGTCTTCATTTCAGCACCCAATGAAGCGTGCAGTTACAGGACGTGCCTGGTCACTGTCAGTATTAATTTCAGGTCTGTACTGAAACTTTTCCAAGGATTTAACAGAATGAGCAGGCAAGCAGCAATACAGCTGCCATGTGGGCAGGTTTTGAATAGGGTCCATAAGAGGCCAGAGCGAGGAATGCAGCATTATACAGGTAGTGAGTTCTGGCGGCCAGTCGGTTTCTATGCGTGTTTTTAACCTTCAGTTTAGGAAAGACAAGACCCGCAGGGCACAGCCTTAAAATGTTGCTATCCAGATGAGTCAAAGTATTCCAATATGGCATTATGTCTTCAGCTAAACTCAAGAGCACTTTCTTCTCCTGCAGCCATGCTTAGTCATGGCTAGTGGGATATACATAGAGAATAGATTTTTGTCTTGACAGCCAACTGACTTGATCTGGCTGCTCTTACTCTATGGATGTGTTGGATAGGATGTTGCTGTAAATAAAAAAAATTGATGGGTATTAAAATATCCATGTCTGAGTTTAAATATACTTAATTGCAATGGGATGAAAAAATTACAGGATAGGGGAATGAATATTCAAGGATAGCAGGAGTCGTCCTATATCGGCTGAATAAGATCCAGAGTTTTCTGCAGCTCTAACTGCCCCTGTTCTTATCACAGCAGTAACATCTGTGCATCTATTTAGGTTATTTATGGTGCTTGTCTGGTTGATAATTAGGTTTGTGTCTGCAGCAACCATTTAGGTAATGTTTTCCCAGGATCTCCACTGGCAGTGGTTTTCTGCTTTTGGATAGTGTGAGGTAGAAGGCTCCTTCAGAAGGGTCCCTTCCTGCCCTTCCAGTGATGTCTGTGGTTTGATGCCGTGAACAGTCAGCTCAGTCCACTGAGCAGTATTTTCCCTTCATCTAAGTGGACTGCATTTTCCTTTGGAAGCAGTTCATTCACAATTGCCTTTGGTGGAGGCTTTTCTATTGTGAGCTGAATGATACTGCTATTTTCATAGTAGTGACAGAGCACAAAGAATTAAGAGCAAAGACTTGGAAGTTTCATATCTAAGCTACTTGTTAAGGACCTTGTCAACAATGAGCTCTGGGAGGCTCTTCAGAACTGTTAATTGCCGTAATTGCAGGTATGGTTAGGCATATAGCTGTGTGCTGAGTTGTAAGATGCATCAGTGCATCATTTTAGATTCACTGCATTAATTGTAAATAATATCAGCATGGACTTTGTCTGCTTAAACAACTGGCATTTTGATAGTATCTTTAAATACTTTCTTTCTTCTTCAGACAACCGTGTTTAGAAAAATTGATTACTAAAGAATATTGATGGGCTTTTCTTTGCTAAGAAGGAGGTGCTGTGCTCTGTTGATGTGTTCCCTTTGTTGATAGTATGTATGGCTGTGGGAGAACCTTCCTGTATCAGTAAGTGAGTCAAAATTTGTATGAGGGGTAGATAAGAGGGGATTGGTGTTTTATGAATACCATTCCCAGGTTTTTTCATACACATTCATATATATGAATGTATATTTTTCATGTAATTCTAATGTCTCTGGACATGGTCAAAAACTGTCTTTATATCTACAGATGAAAATGCTTTCTGAACAGGATTGCAAAGTGACCACACTTAAATTGAGAACATTTCACTAATCTATGGATATGTTACCCTTTTACAAATCCTGTTTGATCTCTTGGAACTAAACAGGATTACTCTGGCTCTCAGACTTTCTCAAACACTAAATCTGGAGTAGCTGCTGGCATGTAGCAGGCAGCACCATGTATGTGGTTGCCCGTCTTAGGATGTAGTCCTTCCATAGCACAACATTACTAGATGCTGGGGAAAACTAAATCTGTGAATGCTGCACTGCCAGTTTGAAGACTTGAGTCATTTTGTAATTTGGCACTTTACTGGACTTCAGGGCTCTCATTTTCCTTAGTTATTTACTACTGCTGCTCCTGTATTTTTAAATTTTAGGACAACTTTCCCTTCAGTTAGCCAGCGAAGGTTTTGAGTAAGCGCTTTTTCAAGTCATTTAAATGTCCTTAATACATGTAACAATGACATTTGTTAAACACAATTCTGAATTTACATCATGTGAATTATATAAATGTGTAATGCATTGTGATTGCAATATGTTCATTAGAAATACACCTCTGCATAAGTCACATAGCTGTGTAGAGCAGTGTTTTTAACTCTGATTTCTGTCTTTGAACTTATTTTCAAGGGTTCCACACCATTAAGAAGAAAAGCTGGCCGGTTGTGAATAGGCTTATATTGGATATGCAGAAGAGCTAATACTACTATTAAGAATTGAGGCTGCAGATTGGAAAAGGTTGAGAGCTGCTGACCTGGACACTAGGGACAGTTCGTAGTTTTGTATGTAGTACTGGATATGACAGTAGTTTGCATCTGAAATACACTTGGCTGCACAGAAAGAACAATTCCCAGATAAGCTGGAAGGAAGCTTTTTTAAGGGAAGAAATTATTTTGAGGCATGTTTGATAAACTCCTTTTGTGCCCCCTTTTTTTTTTGCCTTCCTTTCACAATGTCTTATTAAATCTCTTCAGACCTTCGTAAGCCAAACAGGTTTTTGTTGTTACACAACATCATTCAAGGTGCGCTGGCAGATCAGCTAGTATTGCCAGGGAGCTAGAAATGAGAGCTCAAGCTTTTTGACACAGCTAAGAAAATAAGGTGTCACGTTTGAGTTGGGGATCTCTGGGAGTAGCTTAAGACAGATGCATTGCGTGCTGCGGGGCTGAACTTTGAGCAAACACGTGTTTTTTGCAGCAGACTGTGATTGTAGAATTTAAAAAGAATATACAGCTCTCAAAAGTTATTGGACATTTTAGGTAAATTAGCTTTTCGAAGGCCTTTGATCTTGAAGGGTTCCTGCTTTTGTGTTTCTTAAATCAGGTTGTATAGGTGTTTCAAAAACCTGAAAAGCTTTAAAATTGAAGGAAGTGTGAAATAGATGGAATAGATGGGAAAAAAATCTGTTGTTTTGGAAGCAGAGAAATGGCAGAACTCTTAGCAGGTGTGTAATCTAGCAGAGGAGCTTTGTTGGATGAAGCTGTGGCCGTCTGAATCTGCAGTGCTTGCAGCCACTTTGCCTGTCCACGCGAAGCCACCTCCCCTGGGGCAGAGCCGTGCAGGACCACGCAAAGGCAAATGTACAGAAGGTGTGTGGGGGAACGAAGGCACAAGTCACAGCCATTTGTAGCATATATTATACTTGGCCTTGTCCACAGGGGTTTGTTGCAGCTGAGTTTGAGAGAGGCAGAACGTTATTTCTTGCTCTTTGGAAAGTGTAATTAATGAAGAGTGGGCTCACAAATAAAAAAAAATCCCAAGCATGCCCTGTCTTTCTATAAACACACGCTAATTACTCAGAAGTACACAAGTTGTCTGCCAGAAGGATGTGTTTTTCAGGACGTGAGTGCAGATGGTTCTTTCTAAACCATATAAATATATGTATTTCAAATCTGGTAACAAAGATGACTGTAAAATAAACTGAAAACCCCAAACTTGCATAAAAAAACATTTAGAACACATACCAATGCAATTTAGGCTGAAAAATTATTTGGATTCAACAATGAAAGTACGTGATACTTCACATATATACACACACACGGATTCTGTGCCTTTGCAACCCACCGATTCGACCAAGCTGTGCATCTCTACGTGTGCAGCGTGCTGGGGTGCAAAGCAGACTAACGCAAACGGAGCCTTCTGCTTGTGCAGCAGGGCTCCCTGTGCCCCGCTGTCCCGTGCAGGCTTGCCACATGCGTGTCTTCCCCTATTAGTCATTTGTTTATCGTTCCATCTCAGTGGCTGAGCTTTCGCGGTGTGTTTCTTCTCTTGCAAGACAGGGCTGTACTTTTCTACGTATGAAATGTTTGGCTGTTGCATAAGTTACAGTCTGTTAAGTGTTTTTCAGACGAGGTGCAGTTTTACTGTGGTCCAAGATAGTCAATTTATGGGAAGGATCCTTGTGAGTGTGTGGAGGCTGTTGGGGGTTTGAGCATGAAGTCTCCCTCTGAGGCTTGGGTTGTGAGATTAGGGCCATGGTGTGGCATGGCAGGGGAGGACCAGCTGGAGAGCCTGGTGTTAGATGGATGGGAGCATAGCTTACAAATCCTGTAAAGAGTTTACTTAAATGTTTAGAAAGCAGGAAGTGTTTGCTAAGGTGTATAGAGTAGCAAATATCTAAAGCCAAACTTCTGCAATACAGAATACAGAGTGCTTTGGTTCTTGGGTTGCTCAGCATGAAACACCAGTGGTTTTAGGTTCATAGAAAAATAGGCTTGGACATGGACCTTTGAGAGGTTATCTAGCCCGCCTCCATGCTCTGAGACAGGATAACTTGATGTAAGCCTTCCTGGCAGATTTTAACCTGTAAATTCCCAGTGATGATTGTGCTGCTTAGCTGTCTCCAATTTTCTGAAGGTTTTCTGAGTCTTGGCTCACCTTTTGCTACAGCTTTAGTCAGTACATTTTCTACTCTTAGTAGGCAAGGACAAGGTGCAGTTTTCTTAGCTACTTTTTGAGCGTTTTTCTAAATGTAATGGGGGGTGTCGCATTCAGTTGTGGACCACTGAGCTCTTGCCAGCTCCCGTTTGCTTGGACTTCTGGATTATTTTGGCTTCTGGAAAAAAAAGGTCTTAAGGCCTTACAACTTCAAGGTCTGTTGTCTGTCTGTATGTGGGGAGTCCATCCTGTGAAGATGAAGCAAGGCTGCACACTGCATGAGGTCATTTGGAGGTGGAGGCTGATAAATCTTTGCGCTTTGGTGTGACCCTTGATAATGCATTGGCAGAGCTTTTCTGTGAAAAGCTTAGATTGCTGCTTTGGGCCGGCTGTAACTAGTCCCTGTCGCCGTTCATCAGTGTTAGAGTTTCAGAAGGGCACAGGGCAGATTAGGAGAGAGCAGCACATGAAATTCTTGTCTTTGGGCAGCTTTTTGGTTCTTGTGACCGGTTTCCATAGCAGGAAAATACGCAGCTTTGGTTAAACCTGTTATGTGTGACTTTGTTGTTGTGCTCTAAAATGGCTCCTGTATTTAACAGCAGTGCTGAGCAGTGTAAAATCTGCTGTTGCCAGATAGCGAGTGGGTGTTGTGCCAGTGTGTTTGTGCAGATAGGAACTGCTCCGGCAGCTGAAGGGCAGCTGGCAGCTTTCCTGCCTCGTCATGTGCACTGGCGCGCTCTCCGCTGCCCGGTGAACTGATTCACCGCACCAAAATAATTTGCTGGTCTGGGGCATTCTTGTGAACCCTCCTGGCATCTCAGCATGATCAAGGGTAGAAAATGAGATTGCCTTCTGCACGCAGCTGGTAGTTGGGAGTGTGTATCGTTAGTACTGAATATGAAGGGAATTCGTATTTTGAGCTGAAGATCCCAGCATATGCTGGGATTCCTCGTGTCCAAAGCCACGCACCTTTGGGAAAACGAGTTAAGCAGTGATTTTGCTGCCAGATCTCCCCAGGTGATCCCACAGATGTGTTTCCATGGAGTGTGGTGCAAGTATGGGGGCTTGCGTACCATGCGTGCTCTCCCACTAGTGAAAGAAGTCTCGTAACCCCATTGCTGATCAAATTATCATCTGTTCAACGGTGATGCCTTATGGCAGCTTTTTCTTTCTCTTTCTGAAAATCCACCAAGTCTGTACCATGAGAACAGTGGTTCACAGTTGCCATTTGGAGAAAGGTCACGGCAAGGAAAGATTTAAGATCTTGTAGGAGTGAGGGATGTCCCTGGGGAACGTTTGTAGTAAAAACCTGGTAGTTTCCCCCCAGCACATCCCAGGAGCTACTTTCCAAAGTGGAGGGACAGGTTGCATAAATTCCTTTCCTGTGTTGGATGTGGGCAGCCTGTTGCGTTAGGCCAGCTCTCTGAGCGGCGTAAGGAAGGTGCCAGGGCAGCTGGGCAGACCATGCTCTTGCCAGGACACTTTCTGTGCTTCACTGCTGCATTCCCCTCCTTTGCTTTGGGTCCTCTAACTTCTCTACAGAAGTCAATACTATTGTCTTCTTTCTGCTTGCAGTAAATTCTGAATCGAAGTGTGTATTCAGCAGTGGTTTTAATCTCTTTAAAAAAAGTTGTCATGTTTGTTTCTGTTTTCAAGAGCAGCTAAACACCTTGTTTCTCACCAACCTCCTTCCACTTCCCCAGCCCTCTGTTGCAGGCTGCTGAGGCGCAGAGTCGCTCTATCCGCGACTGCTTTTAACTGATAATAGTTAATCACTGACTTTTGCAAAACGGCCTGTAATGTATTTTCTTTCTCTTGCTCTTCTGCTGGCCTGCTCTGTTCTCTTTCATTTTGATTTATAGCTCTACACATGGGTATGTTAATGGAAAAACCTTGAAGGGACAGATTGTGTATGCTCAGGCAGCCACTTCAGGAAGAGTATGCATTTAGCTGCTTAGATTTCCATGTATGTACTGCATTATGGCTCAGCAGAGCAAGTGGGGTGTGCATTTAATTTAGTAAATGTCTTTTCTAACCTGTCACAGTGCTGCTTGTTTTCGCTAGAGCATATGCTCTGATGGGGGCTGTTGATTCAGCAAAAATAGTGATAGCCAGTAGAGCTGATCAAATGCTCCAGAAATAGTGTATCACATAAATTATTCAGTGACTGTTGCTGTTTCTTATCACATAATGTGTTTGACCACTTGGAGGTTGGCGTGCTCCTGTGCAGACGCTTGCTGAGGGGGCTTTTCTGCTTCACTCACCTTTGGTGCAGGTACAAAGGTTTCTCATGCTCCTCATGGGCGGTACAGGTGGGGAGGTGAGAGCCTGGAAGGTCTGGTAAAGGCTTGAAGTCCTCTTAAAACAATTCCCAGTTGGAGCCCTCCAGTTAGTGAAGCCATAGAGAGCCCCTGAGAGCCGCTAACTGTGCATGTTAAAGATGTTACCGTTCATTTTTGCCCACCAGTTGGACACTGCCCCAGTTGTGCCAGCAGAAGGGATCACTGAATGTGTACTGGGTGGTGACTTTGGGTAACCCGGCTGGCTGTGCCCAAAGCTGGGCTTGCACAACCTCTGGGGCTGATGGAGCCGTGGGAGTGGTAGGTAACCTCCAGCAGAAGCCAGCGGGTCCACTGGTTGTTCGGGGAGTGGGAGTCTGGCCGTGTTGCAGCGTAGGGTTGCACACAGCTTTGCCAGCAACAAACCAGTTTAATAAATTCTCATGCACTCCAGTAATTCATTCTTGCCCCCTGCCACGGCAGCTGTAGAAATCAGGAAATTTAGGTTCAAAAGTGTGTGGCAGGTCGTTTTGTTTCGGTGAAGAGATACTGTGTCTCATGTTTTTCTACAGAAGGTTTGTTTGCTGTCTGATGTGACACAATTATACTTGTGCAGGGCTTGTGGGGTTTGCTTTTTTTTTTGTTTTCTGGGCCAGGTAAGTTATTCATTTAATGCTTAGGTTAATTATACGAGTGTAAACCTTCTATGATACTGATAAATGGATTATATGTCAAATACTGAGGGCACTGTGTAAAACTGCACTTAAGAAAGATGTTTTGTTATCTTCCACCTGCGGTTGTCCCTGTCACCTGCCCGATTTGACATGGTATCCCCATGGGAGCAGCCTCTTCCCTTCCCCAGTGCTGGGGTCGGCTTGCTAGGGATATGCAACATCAAAGCACCTTCTGATGCTGGTGAGTGACTTGGGTGTTGATCTTGGTAAAGGTAGGCAGTAATAGGGATGGGTATGTTGGGAGTGGCAGGGAAACCCCCAAGACTGGGGTTTTTTTCCAGAGAAATCTTTGTTGAATTGCAGTTGAAATAGTTGGGTTATTCCTCCTCTAGTAGTTGGCTGCTGGGCAGTGCTTTTACTGCATGAACATCTATGGTGAAAATCCCAGTTTCCCTCTCAGAAGCGAAAGAGGATCAGGCCTGCAAATCTGTCTAGGTGATAACTTGCCTGTGCACAGTCAATTTGCATTGCAGATGTGGTTTCCTCACAAGCCAGGCTGTTCTCCACAGGCATCCTGCAGTCCTCACACCCATCCTTGCCTGTTGTGCACCACCTTGTCCCTCAAGCACTACAGCTCTCTGAGCAGCCTCTGCAGTATTTTAACGCGGCGCTTCTCCTCAGGATGGTGAGTGGCCAAAGCAGCCCGTTAACCCCTGCTCCGCCAGCCCAGCACTGTTTCCTTGGTGCTGAGATGCGTCCTAGTTGGTGTCTGGTGGAAATGTTGGTTTCTGCAGTATTCTAGATACATCCGCTCTTGCATCCTTTTTGAAACAGTCATTAAGGAGATGTGGGGTCCCCTTAGATCCGTGAGGAAAGGTTGTGGTGAGCAGAGAACGTGAAGCCGTGACCCTGACCGTGCTCCAGGATGCTGTCCTTGGTGTGTGCAGCTTAGGAGGCACCATCGACAGGACCTCCCATAATGCTGTTCTTTTCCCTGGCTACCTATGTCACATGGAAGAAGAGGGGAGAGGAGGCTTCCCTTGAAGCGGTCCTGGGTGCGCTGTGGTCTGAAGGCTCTGCTTCACAGCCTGGCTTGGGAGGGCTCTGCCAGGAGGGCTCTTGGGAGACTTGGTCAGCTGGGGACCTGCAACGCAGCCTGCTCCTCAGCCCTGTCAGTGCTGCTGCCGTCGTCGTGGTGGTTCAGTGGGATGTTGTGGGGTGAAGGACAGGGCTGTTCTTGCAGTGGGCTGGTGTGGGTGTAGTTTCATGGTGCGGGCACTTTGGTGGCAGTGTTCCCCACTCCACCCTTGGATTCTTGTCCCGGCTTCTGGAACTGAGTGAACCTCCCCTTGTGGTGACACAACTGCGTGTGGGACTCCGCACCAAGCAGGTCTGCGTTTAAAGCAAACACAAAACTGATTTTATCTTTCTTGCTTTTAATATTATTAATTTTAAGACCTAGATCTGTTCTTCAGTTAGTGAACCCCATAAAAAGTTCCGTCGCTGCCAGCCCAAGGGGCAGCCTGGTGTGAGGTGAGGAGGAGATGGTGGGGTGAACTCCACCCTTCTGTGGAACCAGGCAGGATTTTCATCTTCTTGGTGATTGATCATCCCTAGCTTAGGTGGACCTCACAATGAGAGTTTCTGTGGCAGTTTGTGCTGCTCATACCATCTTGTGCACCAAGAATTCAGCAAATTGTTTGGAGAAGGAAGGATTTAAAAGCCACAAGCCAAGAGCTAAATGTCTCCTAATGTTACCTCAGTGCCCTGTAACCACCACCCATCACATGCCTCTTGGGTCTTGGTGGGGTGGGATTCAGCCTGCTCTTAATACATTGGCCTTAATACATTGGAGAGCAAGGGGGAACTGCAGTCTGTGAGGATATTTCATGTACCAAAATGTGACTCAAGGTGTAGCTCGGTGCCATGTTTTCTTTAGCAACAAAACAAACCAAAGCCACTTGACAAAACTATTCCTGCTCCAAAAGCCTGGACTTTCCCTCACGCCACTTTGCTGATAGACCTACCTGTGGGGCCACAGTGTAAGTGGGAGTACTGAAATGGAGTTTATTTAAAAAAAAAAATCCTTTTAAAAAGAGGAAAACTTGTTCTTGAACTAAACTCCTTCATCTGTGAACTGTATCATCCCTCACCATCTGATAACATTGTAAAGCAGTAGAGACTGTTACTGGCCTTGCAAGTGTGTGTCTGAGGAATCTGTCTCCACCCTGAAACTAGGGAGAGGAGGAAAGGAGGCACTGTACTTTTGGCAAAGGCTCCTTCATATATTTACATTTTCTGCTGAGATGAATTGCCTGTAATGGCCAAATCTGAGTGGTTCAGTTCGGTTTTGTTTTGTTTTGTTTTTTTCCTCCAGCCTTGTGGTAGTTCTGCAGTGCTGCATGGAGACAACTCTGAGGCTGTTTAAATATTGCTTGCTTTCACAGTTTATCACGATTCTTCTTGATCTTTCCTCCTGCCAGTAAAGTGATGCTTACGTATCTGTCACATGGCAAGCATTCAAGTTAATTGTTAGGGTGAATTTGTTGTTAATAGCTGAGGAGACCATGCTAGACTACCTCAGCATCCTCAGGGCAGTGGTATTAACTGTGTTGGTCATGCTCCAGTTGGGAAAACCCCTCTAAAAGCCAGCTATGATACCAGGCTATCCTTGAGACTGATGAGCGGCAGGCAAGCTTAGAGGAGCACCACGGTTTTTCCCTGGGGAGCTGATGCCCTGCTTCCTCAGGTAGATGTTTCGGAGCTGCTGTTGAACTTTCCCCCTTTGCAATGCAGCCTCGTCCCACCCTGCAGTGCCAGGTCTCCCTCTCCAGGGGCAGCAGCATGCGTGCAGTGAGGGCAGGAGTCGCAGCAGTGATTCTCCTCCACTTCTGCTGGCTTCTCCCACAGTCTTTACATTAGTGTGGCTCTGCCAGTCCCAAGGGCTGCCTGACATCAAATGCTCGGGACAAAGCATGACACTTGGAGCAGAGCAGCACACTGTGCCAATAGTCAGTGTGCCGTGGTGGGTTAAAATAGCTGCTGTCCCTGGGGCTGTTTGAGGCAGGATGGTGCTAGGAACCTGGGCCGCCTTCTCACAAACCTTCCCGCTGCACAGATGTGCCAGGCGAGTCGGTGTGGAGGCTCAGAAGCGGGATCCGGCATCTGCTGAGAAACCATGCCTGAGAAGGGAGCTGCTTGCACGACTAAAGTTTACAGGATGAGGTGTGAAGTACATAGGCAGGCATCATTGTAGACATCCAAAGTCAAAGCTCACGCTCCAGAAGGTATGTTGTTGTTCTGACTTGCGATTTGCTTCCAAGATGTTACTCTGACCGGGATTTTATTTTTGTTTTACTTTAGTAGCTGAATGAACATTGTTGTGTCATGAGAACGTACTGTGCTAGGTAGAGAGGAGTTACCTCTGGAGTGATACTAATTTGGTCAGTGCCAGGCTTTTCATTGTCATGGCAAAGGGTCTTGTGTGGCATGAAAATAAGATGAAATCTGCTACCTTCTCCATCATCAATTTCAGCAATAATTGCAGCAGCCACCAAGGACTGCGAGTCCTGGCATTCATTCTGCGAAAAGCGGTGACGCTGCAAGGCCATACCAGATAGGTTACGCACAGGTAACTTAACCCAGCAATAGTAAGGGGAAACTGGCTTGAACATGAGAAGGTCATGTTGTGTTGCTTCTCTGGTTTCCCAAGCTAAGGCTCGCTGTGTGTCCCTGAAAGACCTAGGTAAAGCTAAAATTAAGTCAGTCAGATAAATATTTATAGTAGATATGTTAGGATATAATCCTCAAGGGGTCTGATTGCTCTCTCTATGCTCTGAAATGTACTAAAGGGGAAATAATAGGCTATAAATACAGTCATGTTTAGCTAGGTCATTACCTTAGGGGTGCTTATGGTCGTTCCCTAGGGAATAGAGTTGCACCAGTGAAAAAATTAACAGGGAACTGAAAAACCAGTAGAGGGTGATCCCTTTGCAAATGATGCTTCGGTTGCGATGCTTCAGTTACGCAATGATTCATCATTACAGTAGCAATCAGGTTTAAAGTCCTTGTATGTGCAAGTCATGGCAGTAACTAGCGCAGCATTTGTAGAGGCCGATCAGACCATTTTGTTGCAGATTTCTTTGGAGAAGCCGAGGCCATCAGCTCTTTCGGGTCATTCGTGGTGGGGTTTTTTTTAATTTCTTTTCCCTTACATTAGAAAACAGAACAGTGCACAAGAGTTTGAGGATTCAGACAAAAATAAGAAAATTATTATGTTATTTTTCAACTGTCAGTTTTCCACACCAATTTACTTGGACATCTGCCAAAGTATTTAATATCTATACACAGAAAAAGTGCAACTTTCTGTAGTAAATGAGTTTCTTTGGTTTGGTTTGGTCTTTCCCTTTATAGGAGCAAAACTCGGTGAGCTGCTGAGTATGTGCTTTCCCTGGAACAGGCTGCTCCAATTTCAGTAATAAAGCGGGTAGAGTTTGCAAGAATTACAAACGGCTTGCACAGAAAGTAAAAGGACCTAATGTTCATAAACCCACGATCCCCAGCTTCTGTGGGAAAAACTTTTGAGGTTAATGTGCTGCTCCTTTGACCAAGAAGTTCCTGGTATGTGAAAGTCTTGCTGGGAAATGTTTAGTTTTTAATTTGGTCCGATGATCCCTCCGCAGAGGAAGGGAGGCTGGCTCCCCGGGTTAGGAATGTGGGGGTGTGCCTCCTGCCCGCGGCTGCACGAACCTTTCTGCTTGCGTATTGGGAAGCGCTCTCCAGAAGAGTCAGGAGGGAGTTGTGCAAAACGATGCTTGCTTTATTTTCCGAGGGGGAAGCTAGCATACATGCAGCAGGGACGCTTGATCCATCCTCTTTCCTGTCTGGTAACTTGAGCCCATGTTATCTCCTTGATGTCATTTGGTCTGTACTTGTTAGACCTTAGCAGCCTTGCCGCTTTAATTCCTGTTTCTCTGTAGTTAACTCCGAAACTGAGTTTCTGCAGTAGAGCAGCCTTTATAGCAGTGTAGCCGTTTTGGATAAGCATGTACTATTTATCTTACACATGACACCAATACTGAAATAAATCCATCTAGCTGGTCCACGCGTAGTGTTTTACTTTATGCAGACAGTACATGGGGTATATTTAGGGTCATGACTATATTTAGTACGTCGTTCTGAAACATCTGACAGCCGAAAGGTCTGGGTTGTGGGGACTTTGGCTTTTGAGTATCAACAGCGAGCTGAAACTTTCACCTGTGTCATCAGTGTTTGGGTTACATAAACAGCAAAAATTGGTTCTGCTTGAATTTATGTCATCACTCTGTTGTGGATTTTCAGCTTCCCTGTGACAACAGGAGCTCTGCACGAGAAAGAATAAAATCTCTTTCCTTTGCTGAATGTAGTAGCAATGATGTGGAAGAAGTAAGTGGACAAAGTGTGCTGTGAGCTCTGTTTTGGCCTGGGATTCCTGGGGTCTTCAACCGGTTGTCCCAGGGTATCTGAATATGCGTAGACCTGCGACTGTCAGTGTGATGGAGAAGTAGCCTGTAACTGTGACCAATTGACTTGCCCTCACCCAGAAAGAGAATTTCATTTCTTACTGTAAATCATGTTTGGCACAAGCTTTATCTAGTTTCGTCATTCATCTTCACACCTAAGTTTGTACATTCTTTTTCCTTTGACCTCTGTTTCGGATCTTTCCCTTATGGTTGTATATTGTTGTGTTGAATGGGCGGCTGCAGTCACTCCCCAAACACCTGCCAAGCTCTGGAAATTTTATCACAGATCAGTCAGCGTCACATGGTGGGACTAGATTATACTGAAACAAAATCCTCTTTATTGCTCTTTTTTTTTTTTCTTCTTTTCCAGGTGGATAGTTGAAAATAGCCTTGTTCAAACAGACCTCCCACAGAAGCCTGTATGAGTCTGGCAGACACTAGAGATTGAATAAGTGCTTCATGATTTGGTTTTGACTTAATAGTTCATATCAGCATTTGAAAAAAAAAAAAAACCAAAACAAAACACTACCCCTTCTTCACTGAAGAGCTTTCAACTTTGTGCTTGACAACTGCATTTATCTGATCATGTACAACAAGACTGATTTTCATGCGATTTCCTTCTAATGTCAAGCCATAAAGCAGCCTGGAGTCTGATCCCAGAAGACCTTACCCAACACTGTCTGCCAGCTGCAGCAAACAGTGATTTCTTGTGAATAATTAAATCCCTGGGGAGCTTCAATAGCTGGGTTGCTAATACTGCATTTAGATAAGAAGGAGGAACTATATATGATGTGGGAAAATTACTTTGAAGAATCTGCTGTCTCCCTAAAAGCACTTTCTACGAGGGCAGATGTCTATCAAATGTTGCTCTCGCCAATTAATTTTAGGGCTGAAGTTGCTGCTACTGTAGAGCTTCAGGAGGTCCAGCCCTTCATGAGCACATCAGCTTGCTGCTCCAGTCATCTTCTGGATTGGTGCGGGCTAAGGCTGTGATCAGACATGTCCCAAAGTACCCCAGAGCTGGCATGCTCTCCCCACTCCTGGCTGCCTTTAACTGCAGGTACCAAGGGCAAGAGCTGGAGTCAAAGCTTTCTCAGCAGGTGCAGCCTCTTCCCATCCCCGCTCAGGGCAGCCCCATGCTCAAAGCCCGTGGACACAGTGCGTAACAGGCTTCCCCGAGCATGCACTTGCACTTGCCCCTCGCATCAGGAGCAGAAACTTACTGCGTGCATCTTGAGCCTTCATTCGGAGTGGGGGTGCTTAGCCCCGCTCCACGCATCAAACTGTTGTGTTTCCAAAGAGCTGAACACTCCCAGCTTCTGCCACAGCTAATGGGACCTGCACTAAGAGCTCAGCAATCATGGAAATCAAGCCTTCAGTTGCACTCTTGGGAATGTAAGGAGATGGCTTATCCTGCCATGAACCTTTAAAAGCCCTGGTAGTGCAGTGGAAGTGGTTTGTAATAGCAGGAATTCATTTGTTAATAAATTTCCCCTTGCTTGTCCTGTCACGAATTCAGCGGTCTTCAGTGCGAGCCTCTGCTGCAAGGTGGCTGGTGCTCAAGCTGGAGAAAAGCAGCTCAGTACTTCAGGGATCTTGGTAGTATCACGGTTCTGAAAAAAAGCTTCTTAGCTCATTTCAGTATAGATGGGCTAACAGATGTACCTATTTACTAGCTTGATTAGCAGCTTGTTTCCTTTGGGAGTATATGCTGTACATAAAGAATAGCAACTGTAATATGTTTAGGAGAGTAAGTTCAAAGAAAATACATAGGAAAGAGGGATTGACTATATAAAATACTATCAGGCAACAGCCTTGCACTGGCAGGGAGAAGAAAAATGTTTTAATGGGTTCCCTGATTACTGAGGAAATCCCAAACTCTGTGTTTTGCAATTTTATGTATCAACAATACAAAGGCATGGATCTGGAAGGCAGAAGGCTATTGGCGTTCTTCAGCCTCACCCAGGTCTCGTGCCACCAGGAAGAGTCCTCCTCCTGCTCGGCATCGTTTCCCGGGGTCTCAGGCTCCGACTCCATCTGACGGAGCAAGTGGCTGCAGCTGCAGTGTCACCTCGAGCCATCCCTCGGGCTTCTTGGGGCAGCAGGGGACATGGGTCCACATCTCGGGGACTTCAGTTCCTGGTCCAGCATCTTAGCGCAAACCTGTCTTTGGTGGCAGTTGACTGCTGAACTGGGAGCTGAGCTGACCCAGGTGCAGACCCAGAAGTGGCATTTTCCAGGAGGGACCAGGGAGGTAGCTAAGGAGGGTAACGTGTCTTTGCGGGGCTGCAGCCAGCTCTGCTGGAGGTCATCGGCTGGAGCCCAGAGTCAGGCTGCTCTCCCTCACTTCTGGCTCCTGCTGCTGCACTTTCTGTTCTTGAATTTTCCCGTAACTTGTTTCTCCTGCCTATTTTTGTCTCTCTGTCATCTGCCACAATCCCACTGCAGCCTGGCTGTTTGCCACAGGGGGTCCCCTCACCTAGCCATCGCCGCATTTGGGGACATTATGGAAATCGTTTGCTCTGGCAGGAGGCAGAGTTTGCTGTTTGGTCTGTCACAGTGGTGGGGTTTGTGCAACGTGAACGACGGCCGGCCTTTCTGCTCTGCCACGCAGCACGGGATTGACTAGAAGTTGCTTTATAATTAAGCTGTAAGACAAGACGTGCTGTGCGTTTCTGGGTAACTGAAACACGTTGCGGGTGATGGTAGTTCTGAGGCAAAAGGATAAAGCTGCTTCAGTGTGACACTTGCCTGCCTGAAGTGCGTTGCTAGAGCCTGCAGTATTTTTATAATAATCATGCTTAATGCTGAGTACTTAGCGCTCTTCATCTTCAAAGCACCTTGCAAACATTAACTAATTAATCGGCATAACAGCCCAGTGAGGGAAGCGAGACCAGGGAGAGAATGTTAAAAGCAGAGTGGGACCTCGGGGCAATATTAAGTGGATAAGATAGGTGACGTTTTATTGCATGACCATTTTGGCACAATGGAAGAGCCCAAAGTGAAATGTATGAGTTGAACACATACATTTCTTGCCTGCTACCCAGGCAGGGAGGAGAGGAGCCCCATTCCAGGAGGCCCAGCTGTGCCCTGGGTGCCGAACCATCGAGGACCCTGCAGCGCTGCCTCCGCAGGCTGTTACTCCAGGGCTGATTGTGCACATCTAGAAAAGCCACAACATAAACAGCTCTGTTTGCAAAATGAGGCTGCGGCTTCCATCGAATTCTGTAGTTTTTCTGACTTAGTGGAACCCTCTGCTTTCCTTAATGAGACATAGCTGAAGTCTCCTGACTTTAGGAGTGACCTGTGCATGACACCTTTGCTTGAGGGAGAGGAAGGTAGAGCAGGACTGGTGTTGCTGGAAGAGGTGGGAGTATTCGGTTATTTACAGTTAAGTCTTTTGAAGGAAATGAAACGGTACTATGCCAGAGTAACTCATTGCATCTCACCTGGTTTTTATCCTCTCCTGAAAATAAAAAGTTAAACGTGTAATCAAAAATTTCAGAGTTGGTGTTTCTTTTGTTAGCTTGTTTTGAGTAAGTCTTGCTCTTAAAAACTAGAGAGGGTTAGGAGGTTGGTGGTGTTTTCAGAATGTCAATTTGAAATACGGAGAGATGCTGCAGAGCCTCTCCAACAGGCAGCAGATCCTTCTGGGAAAGGATGGCAAAGCAGAGGCACTGGCATTGAACCCTTGTGCTGTGTCATGGTCACAAGTGGAAATCGACTCAGTTTCCTAAGTGGAAATCAACTCCAAAGCAAAATAGGGCATAAGGCCCTGTTTTCCCTTATGGTTTCTCTTTGTACCGAATTAGTGCCCAGGCTGTCAGACCAGGGCTCTGTCACGTGTAGTGCTGCAGGCACAACTGCAGGGCTTTGGCCAGGGAGGGCTGTCAGCTGTGCCTGATTCAGGTGCAACTTGTTTTCATGATCCACATTCAAGAGAAAAGCATCAACATCTTTTTTGGTGCTGTGATGAGACTGCTGCCATGTCCTTTATTGGGACTGACCTTCAATTCGGCTTCAAACAGCCCCTTGTACACAGCACTGCCGGTGCCTGCTGGGCCAGGTCTAACACTGAGAGCACAGGCGAGAGCTCTCTCCCCTCCGCCGCGCTGGCTGAAGTCCGAGTACGGTGCAGCGTGGCCCTGCCAGTGCCGGCACCGCAGCTGCTCTGCTGCTTGCAGGCAGGGAAAACCAGTGGAGTGATTTCTCCAAAAGGTGTTGGTGTGGGAATGCAACACTCTGGGAGGGGAAATATGGGGATCCTCCTGACATTAGGGAAGTTTTGCAAAAGTCACCTCTGGTGTGGAAAAGAGGAGAGGCAGCGAGTAGGGGTGTACACAGGAGAGAACTTGGTGTTTCACAGTCGATCTTGTCAGTTGGTTTTGGTGCTGGTAAGTTCCTGTGCGTGCACGATTATTAGTGAGTATTTACAGTGAAACATTGACGAGAGGCTCTTACAGTCAAATAACAGTGAATTCTCTGCAGACCCTTACCATGCCCAACACTTAACGAACCCTTTGGCCCTGGGTCCTTTACGAAGGTGAAGGAAGGGAGCCTCCCACGTCCCCTGCGGCTAGACTTGTGGTTGGAGGAAATGCCGGCATGGTTTGTCCATGCAGTCATAGAAAGTCCGGAGCGTCTCATCTTGGAGTAGATCCAAGAGCTCTTGTGCTTTATGCACAAGCCCCTCCTTGGAAGGACGTGCTGTTTCCTGATACTCCTGGAAAACAGTTTCCTGCCCTGAGATAACCAGAAGTCGTTAACCTGAGCTAGGATTTACCCAGACATCTGATTTACTACCAATACCCATGCAGGAGTTGTGGGAACAGATGAGGCTGTCGATGTGCCAAATTCTTCCACGGGGCTCTTCAAGCCAGAGTAGGAGAGGCAGTCTCTGCTTAGCTCACGTTATTTGAGGGAAGAGAGGAGGAAGAGGGGGAAGACAGAATGCAAAGTCTGTCTTTTCTTTCTTTCATTTGCATGTATTTTCTGGACAGATTTTCCTGCTCTGACTCAACATTAGTAAGCCCTTGTTTCCCAGTGTGTAATTGTTCTCTGCTGATAGAGGAGGAAGGAGGCTGTCGTCATGTGCAGTTGGTGAAATGGCCTCTGACATTTCTGTTAACTTGTTTAAACAAATACATCTCAAAACCAGTTCTGTTTGAGGGCAGTGCACAGAGGTTAACTCTGTGTGTGCTAGTAAGTACTTGTAGATGATATTCTACTTTTTCAAGGAGGCATAGATATATTTTCATAGAGCTTGAGCTCTAGGCAGCAGCTAATTTTGGGTTGTTTAGCAAGATGTAGCTCCATTGCAAATAAGTTAATGTGATTAATTGCTCCTGCCTGATGCTCGTCAGTGAGCCACCTCAGGTGCACCGCTGAGGGGTGAGGAGATCTCTGCAGGCGCGCTGGCCGTGGAGTTTATCTTGCGCTTTAGATGAGTATAATGAAAATATTCTGTTTGCCTATCCAGACTTTCAGGTATTTTCATAAGTGTGGTCTTGTTTGTGAAACTGGTAAGATTACATCATGATAATATTTTCTGGTTTTTAAGAGGGCTACGACACAGAGCTATTATGAATAGACAAAAATTACCAAAGAAGCCTGTGACAGTGTTTAATAGCGATCTCTTTATGTCCTTTGTTACTGCAGGCATGTAGTCTGCTTTCTCCCAACAAATTCATGGCATCCTTTGATTAATCCCTTGGACTGCACATTTTAGTCTCATGTTCATGCATGTCTCGGAGGGTGAAAGAAGCGTAGTCTGTGAAGAAGCAGCTGGAAATCTGGAGGGATTTTATGAGTTGTTTTCTGTCATTTTTTGTTTCGCTAATCAGTTCCAGTCCACCCAACTGAGCTGCTGCCACCTCTCCCGGACCACATAAAGCCTGGATGTGAGGAGCAGCGTGTTCCAACTGAAGCCCCTGTTTTCCATGTTCCTGGAACAACGTGATGAGTTTCCAGATGACTGGCAAAAGGTTTCGAAGTGAAATAATGCCCAGGCTTGTTCTGTTCCTGACATCCAACCCCCCAGTTCTCACTCTGGCATCTCAGATGTTTTGTGAAATTCAGAAGCCTGTACTGTACCCTGTGTGCAGCAGGTTTGCCGAGGGCTTTTGGAAAGTCCCTGACAAAGGCTCTTCTTGGTTTGCTGAGATAGAGAAGTCTTTTAAGGATTGGGGTTAGCTAAATTGTGATAAGCTGCCGGAAGAGATTTTTAGGTTGCATTGAGGTCAAGGGAAAAAACTTTAATCCACAAATCATACCTCACTGAAGGAGGTTTTGTTTTTTGTGTAACTTGTCAAATGGCAGTTTGTCTGTGTTTTCATTCCTGTTTAGACCTTAGGAAAAACACTGGCCTATTTGAACCCTGGAAAGGGTTGTACAGAGGCTGACAAAAGGAAAGACCTTCTCCTTTACAGCGAGGAGCCACCGGACTCAGAGCTGCATTGTGTGAAGGACAAAAAATGACCCAGTAAGGGTGTGAATTCAGGCCATGAATCGGGAGCTGGAAAAGAGAACAGTGCAGAGAGCTGCTGGTGATAGCCGGTGGTCCAAGAGGAGATTCCTGTCCAGGTTTATGCTTGCTTTTGGACTAAGAGTATTACTAATCACAGAAAGTCCCACTTGTGTTTCCACCGAAGTTCCTGTCCTCGCTCCTCCACCCTCAGGGGAAGCCCACAGAGATGTGGGTAGCTGCTGTAAATATCCCTGTGTTTGGGGAGACGCTGCGGGGAAATGGTCTCCTGAAGCACATCAGACAGTGCAGGTGTCCTTAGCCTGTCACCTCTCCGCTGAGACCACCAGCGTGAACCCAGTGTGTGAACCCAGTGTGCTAGGTGGGTATGTGGCACACCGAGTAGGTCTTGGACAGGTTGTAGTCAGCCTGTGGGCCTTAGAGAGCTCCAGCTTGCATTTTTGCAAATGTTTGGCATTTACTAGCTGTGTTTGTGCCCATAGGATCAATTTACGTAAAGTGTTTAGCAGTCGGCATGCTTTGCTCCTGTAGGAATCTGTCTCTCTGATTCCTCTCCAGTGCCCGTTGGCATAACTGGAGCATCTCTCCAAGAATCTCCTTGTTGTGCTACCATTATTTTTAGCACTAAATTGCACTTTCTTCTCTGCTAGTTCAGTAATCCTTCCCAGAATGCATCCTCATTCTTGCCTCTTTTTTTTTTTTCCATGCAAACATGGCCAGCAGCTTTCTAGCTAACAGACGTAGCTCGTGTGGCTTCAGATGACCTTGACATCAGAAAGAAGTTCTTGTGTTGCTGATCATCTTGCACATAAGTGTTTGACACAGTTAGTTGTTCAGATGTTTGAGATTAGCAGAAATCCTGGGAGTGGAGCCTTTGCAGATACAGTTTGGATTAATTCACTTCTCCAGAGAACTGTCTGGGGGGAGCAAAGCACGCCTGCAGAGATCTCCTCACCCCTCAGTGGTGCACCTGAGGTGGCTCACTGACGAGCATCAGGCAGGAGCAATGCTCCCATGCCAGCTTCTGACTGCATGGCATCATGCAGACGCTTGAAGCTGATTACGTTTTGCCACCTGAGCGCACTTCCACAGTCTGAACGTCAGCTGATGTGAACAGGCTTCAGTTCCACGCACGTGTCTTTCCATTCCCGACATGACCTCTGTGCCGGGGTTAGGAGAACCACCCTCGGAAAACTGGCCGTCAGCTGACAATCCTCCCTGCAAACTGCTGGTGAAGATCAACCCCTTTCTGAAGCAATATGAGCCCCATGGAGATTTAGATGAGAAACAGCTGGCCATGAGGAGCTGGGCAGTCTGCTCCTCATGGACACTATAAGGAGGTATGCTCCTGTCAAGGCTGTGGCTGCTGAGAAGTTTTGGGGGTTTAGGGGAGCTCAAAAAGACCTGGGTGCAGTTGGGGGAGCTGGTGTGGAGGTGTAGTTGCAGGCTGCACCCTGAGGGCTCTCTGGCAGCCCTGATAACAGGAATGAGGCAGCAGAGCTTCAGGGATTAGGAGTGCCATCTTCCAAGTGAGAGGAGCACGGTGCTGTAAATCCCATTGTCCTGGCTCTCCAGGTGAAACTGCACTTTAGAAATATTTTTTCTAAGGCTTGACCTGCAAACAGCTTTGCACCAGTGTAGATGAAGAAGTGATTTGAAACCAATGCAGCACCACTCCTCTCTGGACACTCATCTACTGAGAACCGGTGTACTTCTGTTTGCCTTGGATTGGGAGGGGCTTGGGCATGGCTCATGGACAAATGCCTTCTTCCAGCTCCTGCCTTCATAGCAGAATCATCTGCCTTTACCTAGATTTCCTCAGATCTGCCACAGGAGGTGCCCAGCCTCCTCCAGTCAAAACGAATTGATTTTGGAGCTGCTGTTTATATGTTTACGTGTATAACTTCTGTGTACAGCTGGAGTTGTGAAGTTTACGGCAACTGTTTTCCTATAAATGTTGCTTGCGAGCTTCTCTAACAAAGACTAATCTTAGACAAGTGTTTCACAGCCCCCTAATAACATCATAGCTTGAAGGGCCACACATTGGAGGCCTCTCCTGTGGCAACAGGTTTTGAAATTTGTGCTTTAACGTCTCGTTTCCGGCCACTGGAGTGAGGTTTCCCGCTTAGTGCCACAGGAACAATCACGGCTTGTATTTGATCTGCGCTTCAAAGCGAGCCTTGTGCTGCAAGCCCTGCTGGTGCAACAGAGCCCACTCGGGAGCCCGCACCAGCACCGACCTCCATCCGAGAGCGGCGGTTCTGCCTGCTGCAAACATCTGCGGCGGGGGTGTCCTCAGGCGTCATGCGTGCTGGTGAGATCTTCTGACAAAACTTTTTTTTAAGGGAGTCATCCAGTTTGCGTGGAGGGTTGGCAGCATGTCTTTTCCTTTATTGTCTTTGGGACTCAGCATGTGCTTGGAGCTCTGCTCTTGTCAGGAGAATGGTCACTGGTTTCAGTAGATGACCTTGGGGAAGAGACCTCATGACTCTCTGTCTCAGTTTCCCTTTCTGTAAAATAGGGTTAGCGATGCCTCCCTCAGTGTCACACTGAATCCATCTTGTAGTTAATGACGTACTTCAAGGCCGCAGTAAGTACAGAGTGTCATTGTGGGACGAAGTCACATGAAGCTCTTTAGAAATGGAAAGAAAAGGGAAATCACTTAATCTCTGATTTCTCCATTGTGAACGATCTTTTAAGATAATATATGAAATCAGGAGCATTGCACTGAGATTAGAGCAGTCTTCGGTCCCAGGTATTACTAAGTTCCTTCTTTTGCTGTTACAGCCCCATCTGAAGTGGTATGAAATGCAGCAAGTCACTTGTAACGTGTCTGAGCAGGCAAAAGAAATAAAAAGACTAGTATTCTGGTAAGTCAGCAGATGTAAAGTCTGGCAGTTAAGTATGTCAGGCATACCTTGACTGGCTCTGTGCTGGTTAGTTCAGGTAGGATAGCACTCCAGCTCATCAGGACAACACGGCATTCAACACAGGTTGTATTTATTTAACCAGTTCCTGCATACACACTTAGTCCATGGTAAGACCTTGTGTTGCTGCAGGTAAATTTCTACTGTAACCCCAGCAACTGTGTTTTAGTGAGAGGTGTCGGCAGTGTAAGTGAGCCCTAGTGCATCGTGTCCTGTAAAACATTGCTATTTTGAGATTACTGCTCTTGCAGTTGCCTTTGCATCCGGTTATATTGGTGCCTGGGAATATTCTCTAGCAACTCTGATTCGTTCACTGTGTTTTCTTCTGGTAGCTGTTTCAATTTTTTTCTAATTTTAACTGTGTTTAAGCAGAAAACTTAAATGAGTAGACATACTGTTTAGACACTGTGAGAGGTAAAAGTACGAAATAAGGCAGTTTATTTTTCCTGTCCTAGCTAGCCAAGCATTAGCCTACTCAGTCAGCCCTCCCAGCCAGGGCTGATCCAGCCCAGCGCTCCCACCCCAGGCTGCTGTTACTGGACATACCCATTGTTCCCAGCTAATTGCTTTCTCCTACACAGAAGCTGACTTCCTTTGACCTGCAGTACAATGTGACACCACGCATCCCCTTGCCTTCTACCTCACTCTCCTGTGGCATGTAGCGACCTGATACAGCTACCACCAAGATAAATGCATGTAAAGTCAACACAACTTTCCCATGTTTTATGAGAGCATTGAACAGAGAAACGCTGATGTGATGTGGTCTTGCATGAGCCTTCACTGTTGTTTGAATTAACTAGACTGGTCTTCTTCCCTGCCTTCAGACAAGCTAAACTGTATTAATCCCTTTATAAAGAAATAACACAGTGCAATGGGGTAAGCTTTCTGTAGACTCAGAAACATGGGAGAAAAAGCAATGTAAATCTTAGTCTAAAGCTAAGGCTTAGCTTCATCTGAGCTTTAACTTTAAGGGCTGACCAAGTTCTGTTGCAGGCAGCTTGTTTCAGTTTTCTGCCTTACCCCTGTAACTGGTTAACTCCCAGGCTTTCTCGGTTTCTCCTCCGGTTCCCTGTGCAGACAGCCGCTCAGTGGCGAGGCTCTCTCTGGACTTTCAAGTCTTAACATCTCCAAGTCATCCTTGAGCAACTCTTCCATCTGGTTGCTTTCACTGCCCTCCTAGTCCCTTGCTTGGCTGCAGCATGTCAGGATGTAAATTAATATCCCATTGTCCAGCACTTTCCTTGGGCTCTGGTGATGTATTTGCAATGTGAAAGCAGCTGGAGCAGTCAGGGTTCCTCCCAGCAGCAAGCCTTACCCCACCATGGCACTGTGTTGTAACTCAGCGGTGTCCCGTCTGCGTTCCAGCCTGCTCTGGCATGCACAGGTGAGATTAAAGCATTTTCAGTGCAAGTCCTAGTTTGGTGGGGTTTTTTGGTTTTGTTTTGAAGGATTATAACACAGGGTTATTACATGGTGGCACTGTGAGTTGTTCTTCTCCCCAGCAGAAGAACAAATGCTGCTGCAAGTCACTCCCTCCGCAGGGTAAATAACTTGCAGATGGGCTCACAGTCTTTTGAGATCCATTTGCATCTCACAGCTCATATGACATGCATCAATAGTTGGTATTCACTCAAGTGAAAGAGGGAGTCTTCCACGCTCAGGTCCCTTTTGTGTGTCTGTACGCAAAACCCTGATTATACTCTCTAATCAAAGAAATTCTGGGGATTCCCTGGTGCACTTTAGGTGACTCACAGCAAATTTTTCATTTTGGTATTGCTTTGTTTTTAGGCTGGGGTTGTGGGGGTTTTTTTCTGCTTGTTTGTTTGTTTGTTTTTAAAAGCAGAAATAAATTTGCCCCATTTTCTGTGAAATTACAGTAGCAATGGAAGTTCCTTACATAAGAAACTTGTTCCAGCTTCTTCCTAATAAGGATGAATTTGGATGCACAAAATAATGTTTCACCACTTGGGTAGGGAGTGATTGGACAATATTCTCATAGTAAATACAAGTAACAAGCATCCTTAACCTTGTGATGAAATTGAAAAAGCAAGAAGAAATCTGTGTGTCTGTAGCATTACCAGCCTTGCCCCAGATAGTTCTGGGTCATCAAGTCTGGGCAGCATTTTTATCTCCGGCCTCTACAACATGACTTGGCTCCATGGCTTCAGCTCTCAACTCTTCTAAGGTTGGTTGTATGGAAGTTCTCAGTCAACTGTCTGCTGTCTGCCCAGCTGAATGTGTCCAATTTTAAGATGTGCTGAGCTAGAGTTTGGTGTTACTGGTGTTTTCAGATACTAGCAGATGAATTCTCATCCTGTATTCTGGTACATACATATGCTACTATTCAGGATTTACACCATGTTAAATTAATTTCATCGTGAATTACTCCCAAGTGCTTCGATATCTCATCTGAAAGTTGATTTGAAAGCAAAAATGAATTCATATCTTCAGAGAGACGGGAATTAAGGCAAGTAACTTGTTGATTTGAAGTATTTACTGAGGAACCGAGATACGAAGGTGCTAATCCTGTTTGACGTCAATTTGTTATGTCACTTTATCTAAATTGAGTTTCCGCTATCTCTATTTCCTTCCATTAAAGCTGGGACACTGCTACTGCTGGGGCTCCAGTGAAACCCTGCTGGGCTGGATGGCATTGCCCATTGAGAAGGTTGTCAGAAACAGTTAAAGCCTTGCATGAAGTAGTAGGTGATCCCCTTACCTGACACACATCACCACACAAAAATCAGGGCATGTTGGTGGAAAGGATTTATTGGGCACTGTTTATGCATGCATTGTGTATGCTTGAAGGAGACAGAGCAGCAGCAAAAAGAGAGGGAGCAGAAAAG
Source organism: Mycteria americana (assembly GCF_035582795.1). NCBI lineage: Eukaryota > Metazoa > Chordata > Aves > Ciconiiformes > Ciconiidae > Mycteria > Mycteria americana. Next base: position 57,189,151 of record NC_134370.1, on the reverse strand, counting down.
TAATCACAGCTGTAGCAGGAGTTCAAAGAGTTATTCTGGAATGGCTGTCCCACTAAAACTATTTCTGATTAACTTGTTTTATAAACATATTCCAGATTGAGTGTTTTTTTATTGTGGATTAGCTTAATGTATTTCCAAAGGCATTTTTGCTCTAGAACAGCAGTCTCTATAGCATTCATCTAAAACAGCTATTTCACCTTAAAATTGTAGTATTCCTTGATTTGAATTAACTTTCCCAAAGAAAGAGAGAGAGAACCTCTGGGGTTAATTGGTAATTCTCAGGAAGAAAATTAGTGCAAAGAACCTGGCTGCTGCTACCGAGTTCCTTTAGCACGCTGGGAAACAGGACTTTGCATGTTCCTTGTAAATAAGTCCACTCACTGATTTTAAGTTTTAAAGTAAAATTAAATTTTCACAGAGTTACTTTGCTGCTTTGATGGGTGACCTGGGAAAAAAAAAAAAGTTAAATTTTTATCAGTTTCACTCCTGCCTCATTTTAATAGGAGGTATACTTAGATCTATTTCACTTGAGAGTAAACATGGATGGAAAGGTTACTGAACAGAAGAAGAGAGAGACATTTAGAGGCACTCCAAAGAAGAGAACTGTGGATTTCCATATTTCTTCCCACATAGCATGGTTGGGGCCTGCAGTGCTGCTGCTTCGTCATCTGCTTATTAATGTAAATTTTAAACTTCCTCTTTGCTCTCAATGAGTGGATCCCATTGGATTTATGAGCCTGGATTCCACAGATTAAAATTGTATATGTATTAATTCTATGAAAGTTAATGATGATAAAAGAAGGCAGTTGCATAAATAAGTTAATTGGAATAAGTCCTTTGTAGTAATGTTTGTCTCTGCTCAAATGCAGAAGACTTAAAAATTGGTAAGATAATTTTCAACAACAGTTGACAAATGGTGGAGTCTTCAGTCCCCAGCTTGAGCTACCACATCTTTTATAAATAATTACCTGTGGACATGGTCTGTTAGAGCAAGCAGGATTCCTGCTGAGCTCTGCTTATGCTGAAAGTTATAATAACTCCAGAGCGGTTATGGTATGGCTGTTGACAGCTGCAGAGGATCCTTTTCCTTTTGGTGTCCCTACAGTGATGATCTTTAGTCAGCGTTGCAAATAATCTACTGGCAATGCTAATCTGTGTAACCTGAAGCAAACAAAGGGAAACAGAAATATAAAGCAGGAAGGATGTTCCGCTTCTTACAGATACACACCAGGAGACTTGAAAATACCCTGAATCTTTTCTCTCTACTGAAATAAAAAACCCTGGATGGTCAAATAGCTGAGAAGTTGGTATTTTCTAAAGATAGATGTCTGTGCCCTGGTGAGGAAACCCAAATCCTGTCTGATTTGTTTGCTGGTTAGACATGGTGGTGGCTTTTTAAAAATTCTGTTTGTATAGGATTTTTTTTTTAATAGCCCTGCAGAGAGCTAGTGTGCTTTGACTAGAGCTGTGTGTCATCAACCAAACTGCCAACCCAAGTTTGATTCTTGATTGTGGATGGTCAGGGCTGGAGTCAGAATAAATGGGAGAGATTTCATCTTTCCCCCAGTGCTGGTTCCCATGTGCTGCGGCGAATAACTCCCCTAAAGGGAATGTTCTTGAGGCAAATACTACACTCGATTGCTATAGCTGGCATTATGTTCCCTCAGCAAAGCCTTGGCCATGAGACAAAGGGAGTTGCAGAGCATAAGACCCTTGATCTCTGCATGCAAAGAATACAAAATGCCTTATGATCTTGGCCGGGGACCCTACTAGCTGTCCCCCGGCAGTGCCCTTTGATGTAAGATATTTGAGCATGAGGGTGGAACCTCTACTGTAAAGTTTCTTTGCCCATTATAAAACTACCCAAATGTCAGGATCAGACACTATCCTTTTTGCTCAGAGAGCAGGCGAAAGAGATCCAGTGATTTTTGTGTTGTTTTAAACGTAAAGCTATCCATGGAGCACCTTTAGGATAGCTTACCAAGCCAGCCTGGACTTTCTGATTCCACCCATCCTCAGAGTGGGGGAATCTGCTGTAAAGCCTGGTTAAAATGTGTTAGAGATAAATGGACATGCAAGTTTGAACCTTCAAGCTGAAACTGTGAAGCAAGTCCTGTGGCCTGGGAAAATGAAGGTGAATGATCGCAGAGGGGTCTCCAGTCTTACACTCCTGTCCTCTGTGGAAGCAACATTGGCTTTGGCTTCAGGATGTGGCTAGCAGTATGAGACAGTTTTAAAATTATTGAAATGCTTCACAGTTATCAATCAGATTGGTTAAACCAAGTATTTGTGAATGTTGTGGGGTTTTTTTTCTGGTGAAAAGCATAAACGTGTTGTTCTTACTGAACAGTAAAGTCAGCCTATAAGTATGCACCCATTACTAACAAAAAAAACAAATAGAAATGTGATCCAGAGAGAGAGGCAGTTCTGGGTTGAAGTTTAAGAACAAATAGAAAGCTCTGATCTGGGAGTTCATAATTTTTCACAAATAATCTGAGCTATGACTTCCTATCGCTTCCCTCATCTGGAAGTGTGCTACATGAGATATACTTGCAACTACGTCTACTGAGGAGCTTGTGCATTTTTGGGAACTGTGTCTCTTGCGATGTGCTTCGTGAGCCTTACCTGGTGAAGAGTAAGGGGGCTGGAAGACAAGAGATGTGGCAGTCAATGGCAAGTGCTGCAGTCAGACAAGGCTCTCCAGCTCTTGCTGCCGCTTCTTCTGGAGGTTTGTAGACCAAAATAGGGAGGACTGTGACTTCTGTGCGGTTGGTGGTGTAGCTTTTCCATCTGATGCAAGAGGAGGCTATTTCAAGACGGGCATATAAAAATGTTGGTGGGTAGGGTCTGGGACAATGGCTGGCAGTGAAGGGACTGCTCGTGCTTGGTGGGTGTGTGGGAGGACAGTGAAGTGGTGTCAAATTTAAAGCTGCTTTTGATCCCTTATAATGAATTTTCGTAATGTTAGATATTTAGTGGTTTTCTTTTTTTAAACTCTTTTTTTTCGGCTTTGAAATATCATAGTGTTTTAATGTTCTGCTGTGTAACTGGGTATATACAACAGTGATTAGTTTGGGAGTTTCTTCAGATCTTTAGGTATGCCACAGTTTTTTCCTTGACAATATAATAATATATGAGAGCCCATCTTGGATGCAGACTGTGGTAATTAGCTTGTTTTGGTATAAAGTTGTTCTAACAATGCTTTGAAGCTACGCCAGCTGACAGAGCCCTTCAACTCAGCTAGGGCCATGCAAGATGCTGAGAACTGCAGGTTACTTTTATTGATGTAGTCTCTAAAACTATGTATGGCATATGTCACAGACGGCAGATATGCAGCTGGATTCTGCTGTATATAAAGCAGAATACAAAGACTGTATCAAGAAGCCATGTGTAAACACTGCATTTTTGTAAAAATATTCCAGATCAGTCTTCTTCCAGAAGGCAATATGAGTGAATAAGCTAGGCAACAATGGTCTAAATAAAAGAAGTGATAAAACTCATCTGTGCAGTGAATGTGAGGTTGATTAATTCTTACCTAAATCAGACATTGATAGGCTCTGTTTTTATTTTCTTTTGACTATAACTGCTCCTGTGATGATCAAAAAAGCTGGATTATCTCCAAAAGTATACATCTTTCAGAGGCTTTGAATGGTTACTTGAAGTTTATTTTCAAAGAAATCTAGAAGGATGCTACTCAGAAGATACTTTACATAGAAAAAATTATACTTGGAAAAGGCAGTGAAGAGGGGGTTGTGAGCCAAATCTAATGAAACAGTCCAAGAATAGGATTCCTGAAGGATCAGATGCATTTGTCTGTATGCATGCTTCTAAGAGTCTTTCAGAAATGACTTCAAGATTTAAGTCCTTTTTCTTGTACTAATGCAAGTCCTTGCTAACACTTCAGCTGTATTTCCTTTATTTATTATTTGTAACATATGGCTTTCTTTACTGTGCATGCTTTGTCCTTGTAAGTAACACCTCATAAGCATTCAAGATTATATCTTTAAATGAAAATATAATATCCCATGTTTGTCCTAAAGAACAAACAGCTATAGCACAACATATTATTTACCTTTCTGGGTTTGAGACAACAAAGCTGCGAAAGAGCTTTGATGTTAAGCAGTGACTACAGCTGAATACAAGTAGGTTTTAAGACTGCTGCTTTCTTGTCTTTTATTATATGAATGCTTATCTTTATATTATGTTTCTTCAGAAAAGTTTGACTTTAATAGTCAGCATTCATCTCCTCAAAATGTTGTAGAAGTACCTACCAGCTCTTCACATCAGTGACTCTAGAAGCTATGTTACTTTTTAGCATCCCCATCAGCCACTAGCTGAACTGGTATGGAGATCTTCGCCCAAATGCCAGTAAGATCACAATGAGAGATTGCTGTGGCTGTTCTTCGTCATGTTTGACCACATCACAACCCCCAGGGAGGCTACAGCTTCCATGAGATCAGCTCATGGAGGAAAATCAGCTGCCGTGGCAGACAAAGAGCATTCTCAGGGACAGAAGAAAGCATTCTAAGAGTCTTAAGACAAGGTGTGGTGTCCTTGGTTGTAATTGTCCAATTCCATCTGCAATTTAGGAGTACTGTTGGATTTTGCAGTGCTGCTAAGCTTTCTCACAATAGCACCCACTTGTCACTCTTCCCAGTACCTCAGATTGGCTTAAAGTCTGGGCTCATTTCACTCATTTTGTCAAAATGTTCCCACAAATGGGCAGAGAGCTATGAAGTTATATTGTTCAATGTCTGCTGGGCATTCTTCAGTCAGTTCTAATAATGAGATTCCACCCCCGCTCTAAGCAGGAGCCTTCCCTCTAGATGTGTCCTTTCTTTGACGTACAAGTTTTATCTGAGGGGAAGCCGGACATTTTGCACATTTTGGGGGATTCCTGGATGTCTGGAAATCCAGGATATGCAAGTGCTCACCTGGGTTCCAGTGTCTTCTGGCTGCTTTGGACCTCTTGTACCTTTCTGGCAGAGACAGGCTATAGGTATTAAATCTGATACATTTGGCATGTCAGGCATTTTGCACTTTTGCAATCTGTACAAATGCATTCTCAGTAGGTTGGGTACCTCCCAAACGCACTGGTGCTTTAAGGCAAGGTATGCCTCAAAGAGGCAAGGAAAGTAAGCTGTAGGTGCCTTGCTGTCTGTGACAAAAAAAGCATTGGATACAGGCAAGGTGAAAATGGAGGATTTGACTAGCTCCACAGATAGTGCTTTTCTGTCATGCACCTTCGTGGTCTTCTGCATCATCTCCAAGAGAATGACGAAACCTGCCACTGAATTCCTCCTGATTTCATCCTCTTCTTCTGCTCTTTCCTTGGTGTCCTGTATTGGCCAGTGTCAGAAACAGGGTTAGGCTACATTGACTGTTGGTCTGATCCAGTCTGACCCGCTATGGCGGTTCTTTCCTTCTTAAAGAGTGCCCTTAAGACCATAGCCTTTGCTCTTGTGCTGGAAGCCCTTCCTCGTTAGTACTGTAACACTTGAAAGCTGGAAGGATTTGAGGTTTGGGGTTTTTTTTTTCTTTAGTGTGGACCTAACGCTGCATAAACTAATGGGTGCAAATGGCCCCACAGAGTGAACAGGACCTGGGAGGACTGCTGGGAAGAGAGAGCAGCAGGAGCCAGATTTTGCCTGGCGTAACAGCACTGGGCACCAGACACTGCATATTTTGGGATTCAGGTCTAGAAGTCTGCTGCTATAGGAGGTACTCTGCAATTACATAGCCTGGTCCTTTGGGCTTTAGGAAAAAATGTAATTTTCTTAATACCTTTTTGTTACACTTTTCCTACTGCCTCCCATCAGGCAAAACATATCTGGCCAGTGCTGGGCAGGTGCTGCCATTCCAGCTTTCCCATCTCCGCTCCTTCAGTGTGGGCTTTCCCCGACTTGCTCTGCCATGCGGGTTTTGCACAGAGCTCCAAGGCTGTTTGCTGGCTCTTGACCTGCTTCACAGTGGAAAATTCTTCCACAAGCATTACTTACAGGAAGCAAATGAACATCTCCTTTAAATGGTCTGGCCGCATGGGGAGGAAACGGGTCATTTTGTGAAGTATACTGTTTACCGGATAGCCAATGGACCATCTCCAAAATATATACTTAGCCCAAAGGAAGAAAAATATCTGAGGTGATTCAGTTTTTATGTCAGTGTTTAAATATTATGTAGTTCACAGCTAATGAAAATGTGCATTTTTATGTGGGCTAAAAACGTCCTATCCTGTACCAGGAAACTGGTAAAACCAAGTTTTAAATTTCTTTAAGTCAAAAATCCTGGGTGTGTACAGCTTGCCAAGTTTTATTTTACTGTAACGATTTATACCGTCATTATAATGGTTTGTGGTAGGGGTATGAAACAAAGATAATGTCTCCTAGTGATACTGATAAATTTTGTACTTGTTTTACTCAGTAATTCTAATGCAGCAGCCAGCTCAAGGCTGGAGCATGATCTTGGTTTTATGCAGGGCTGGTTTCGTGATGTCTTCATTTATAATTACAGTTTCTGCCAGCGTCTCTGGTATTTTTGGTCCAACCTCAGGCTGAAGGGAAAGTGCCACATTCCCTAACCCAGGAGACATGAGTAAGCATGTTGACATGGATTCAGTGCAAGATTAGCACTGCTTTGGCTTCAGATTATCTAGATCAGACGCTATACTGTAATGCGATACTCATTCATCCAAATTCAAAACATTGTAATCTGGCAAAAACAAAATGCAGCCGAACACAGAGTTTAATGAGGAGCTAAGGCCAATTTTTGCCGTGGCGTGGATACTGCACAGATGCCAGGGAAGGCAACGACAAGTGACCATGTGTACCTGAGTGCAGCACTGGGCTGTTGATGGTGCTTTTGGGGAAACTCTGCCTGTAAGCAGTACAGAAATGCCTGTAACATTCATTACGTGGGTGCTCATTGCTTCATACTGTTAAATAAGTATAATCTTTTGATAACTGTCAAATGCAAAAGAAAATAGAAAAAAAGCAGCAGAAAGCTCTAGGTATAGAGGCTGAGCCCCATGAAAGTAAGCAGGACATTTTGGGCTTCTCTAAAGGTTAGTAGTTGGTGAAACACCCAAGGGTCATCCAAAGCTTCGTGGTCAACATTGAAACTGCGTCAGAGCACAGAAAGGATCCTGCAGGTGTCTGTGTCTCTGTCTCTGGATCAGCTCCATGATCTCTATTGGATTTGGCATAATCAGTTACATGACTCCTCATGTTTCCAACAAGTAGGTGTTTGCACAGGGGATAAGAGCCTTCATTTTCAATCCAAAACCATTCATCAGTCTGCTCCGGAGGTCAAATCCTCAAGCAGTTTGGTAATTCTAGCATCATCTTCTTCATATGATTCCAGTGCAACCTGGTTATGACTTTTACTTGAAAGTATGTCCAGGGCTACAGCAAATTCCTCTGAACTGTTTTGTTAAGCAAACTCCCATATCTCTAGACTTTGCTTAACACTTGCAAAACGGTCAGCCAGTTAATATTTATCCTATTGTTACTAAAACTCACAATTCAGTGTGTCTTACTTCAGAGAGCAGCATATATGTCAGTAGTAATTACGAGCTGTTCCTTGAGTTAGAGCCTCCCAAGCTAAATTAAAAGCAACTGTGGCTTGAGCTAAATAACTAAAGGACATGTTTTCAAAGGCAGCCAATCAATTAGAGATGCAGTTACATTCAGTTTCTATCACCTATCCTTTTGGATGGGAATTTCATTCCTAATTTACTATGGGATCTTTGTGAGTCCCTGGGGATACCTACCCACCTTAATTTTTCTTTTTCTTTTTTTTTTTTTTAAGTCCTGCTTGAAATCTCCCAGCTGAAGACTGTTGCAGTCTAGCATCTTCTGTGGATGACACACAGAATGGCACAAACCACATCCTGTCTGGAGACGGCATCACTTCATGAACAGCAAAAAACTCAGCAGTGCTCAAGAAGGAAAATAGTTGTAGAGCTGTTCCACCAGCTGTAGGTTTTAGTAGGTTTGGAGAATTTTTTGGTACTCTGAGTTAGGTTGTCTCAAAGGGACAAGATTTGTGTGAAGTTGTCTGCGAGACAGTGTGAGTAAGCCTGGGACATGATGCAAAGGAGGGAAAGGTGGTTTTAATCTGTCTGTCCTGGCTCTGGGTTGTAATGGTCTGTGTGCAAGAGCCGCAGCCGGTGTCTGCCTCCTTTCAGCAACGCGGGAGCTGTGCTGTCCCTTGTACCCCACAAAGCATCACAGCCACCTCCGTTGTTTTCTGGACCATGTGTAGCGCATGCGAGATGCTGGAGGTGCCAGCTGGGGACGTTAAGAAACTCCCTCCTTTTTGCATGGGACAGGTCTCCATTGGCCAGAATCACTCTCTCAAAATGCAGTAGCGTGCTCTTGAGAGGGCTGCTAGTGGATGAAATGTGCTGGATTGTCTGTGTGGCTTCAGTATAAAATTGGCTGGAAGTCCTTGTCACAAGGACTTGTTTTCACAAGGACTTGTTTCCTAGTGTAGAAGGAGCAACTTTGGTCCAGTTTGGAGTAAGTTGGCTGCTGGCAGCCTGGCTGGGAGAGGTGATTCAGCGTGGCTGGCTGCTGCCCGGGAAGCCGTACCCGACCATGCGGTTCCTGCACCGAACAACTGGAAAAAATGACTTGCTTAATGGGATGCAGGCTCACGAGCTGAATCAGCCTCGGCAGGGTTTTTGTTGTTTCAACTGTTTCTTGTATTGAAAACTCCGCTCCGTGGCCATCTGTGAAGGCTGGCCGTGTACCAGTGGTGTCAAACCAGCGCTGATGATCGTTGTTAACTGGGGAGGGCAAGCCCTGCCCCCAGGCAGCCAGGGGAGGTGGAGAGGGACAGGCTAAACCTCGACCCTGTGCTCTGGGGCAGCTCAGCTGAGGCGAGGGAAGGCCTATAGCCTGGCCAGCAGTGCATCTCCGCCGCCCCGGGGAAGCAAAGCACCAATTGTGCATTTTTATGGAGAGCAGAGAGACAGCGAGAGGGTGGCAGCTGTGTCAACCCACGCTGCGTGCTTCGTCTATTAAGGTTTTGTCTGTCAAATGCATGCAGGCTCTGCTGCCTCCAAACATTGTTTGCAGCCACAGCCATCGCTGCCCTTTGTTTGGTGCAGGCAACTGTGCTGGGGCTGTGCTTGCTGGGGGCTTCCAGGACCCAGTGGCTTACAAAGGGAAATGCTTTTCCAACCTCCTCCTCCCCTGCCATGTAGAAATGGACATGGAGAGAAACAGGGATGCAATCAGGGAGTGCCCCACACACTTGCCTCCCCGAATTCCCGACTGCCTTTGCCTTGCCTAGATGCAGTGAAACTGTACATGCGCATTACATAGCAGGGGACTATGCAAGGGGACTGTCACACTGGCTCAGATAAACAGCAGTGGGGCCAGTAAGACCCAGACAAGTGATTCTCCGGCCATGTTCAGCAGAGGTGCAGCTACAGCTGAAATTCTGGGTCTGGGTTTTGCACGCTCTAGTTGAAGAAAGTGGTGGATCACACTAGAGAAAAGCAGCCAAAATAATAGTGAAAAACCCCAGCAAAAGTAACAGCAGCACTACTCCCCCACCCTACATCCTGTATGGAACAACTGAAATAAGGGTTATCCAGCCTAAATGGCAAAGAATTAAAGAGGGAGAGAACAGGCTTCAAGTGTGAAGTCAGAGCCATATAAAAGGACCTGCTCCCCAGGTCTGTGGCAGATTGCACAAGAAGAAATGGGCCGAATCTGCAGTGAGAAGAGTTAGCGTGAGGCAGGAGGAGCCTGGGGCTGGACTCCTGCCTTTCTGCTGCAGGGAACGTGATCTTTATGGTACGTGCAAAGCATTGAGTTCCTTTACTTGAGAAATGGGGATAACGATGCATCCCTCCTTGCATGCGTGTCTTTATCGCACATGGGGGCCCTATGGGAAAGAGCACTATGCAAATGTCAGGTATGAAACCTGCAGGAGCAGGTCTGCAGCAGAAGAAATAATGGCTGGTTGCTTTTATCCCAGCAACCTGCTTGTTTCTGAACTACTCGAGTGCCGTAGAAGTGGAAGGGAGCTCCGCCAAGCATTGCACTTGAGCAGCAGCTTGTGTTTATGGTGTAAGGCTGTAGCTGGTGAGCATGTGCGCACATGAGGAGTATGTGTGTGTGTGTTTGTGTGTGCATGTGCCCGAGCTGATGGCACTCCCTGCACACACAGCAGATGCTCCCTGCATGTACAGCCGCACAAGCCTGGTGGCTGCATCCTGGAGAGCAAATGGAGAGCAGCCGGTGTTTTGTCTTGTGACTGTATCAGTGCGGCTGCTGGCATTTTCAGGTCTGTTTTAAAGTGTGGCAGAGGGTTGGTGATGTAAAGAAGAAGAATTTGATTTTGCTGTCAGTGGGCTCCTGCACTGAGGTCCTTGGGGCCATGAGAATTTATGCAGCCAACATTGTCTCTTGTGTGAGTCTTGTGGATGGTAGCAATAAGGCCCAAAGCAGGGATGTGACTTGCCTTTCATCTCCCAGAGCCTCCTCAACCACATGCACAGGCAGCTTTATCAGCTCCTGAGACTCCATCATGAGTCTCAAGATACTTTGTAGCTTGGCAGAGACAGCTGCTTGATGCACAATATTTCAGGGAAACCTAAGTATTTTTTTAAAGGGAGATGAGGAAGGAAGGATGTTTCTAGCTCCTGTGCTTGCAGAAAGAGTCTTGAAAATGTGAAGGGGTGATAATCTTTTTTTCATGCTGAGCATTGGTTTTAAGTTCAGATTGGTGCAAAGGTCCGTACTGGTACTACTGCCTCTTGAAAAGCACCTAATTCAGAGTATTCCACTCCCAGGCATCGTGCAAGAGTAATGAACAGCAAGGAAATTACTGCTGAAAGAAGAGCCTTTTGTTAGGCTTGTCTAGCAAGCTGAAGAAGGTGCTTTACCTGCCTCTTAGGCTGGCTGCGGGGTAGAGAAGTGTGATGGGAGAAGAAGGACGGTGCTGGGGAGAGGTTGGGAGGGACAGAACTGCCACTCTGGGTTCCCTTGGAACTGCCACTGGTTTAGACAATCAGCAGCACGCTTGCAGCAAGGTTTGGGGGGGGGGAGGCTCAGCACAGTCCCCACAAGGTGAGACACTGCTCGCCTACGCATTTGCTCTCTTTGTCTTTACCTGGGTGCTTGGGGTTGGCTCCAGCTCCCAGCAAAGCCCCTAAAGTCCTTTCACGGTGGCTGGATTGAGTGCTTCCGCCATTCTTTTCATGAGAGGATCTGAGCACCTTGGGTCTGAGGGAGCGCTGAGGTTTAAGCATTATGCCAGTGCCTCCAGTTTGTATTTTTGCGGCATCTTATAAATAGCAGGAAATATGGTCGTTTTCAGCGTGCTTTTCTAAAACCCCAATTACTCACTCTGCAGTGCAGCATCTTCTACAGTTAAGGCCATCTATAATTTCTAGCCTTGACCATGACATGGCTGGAGTTAGACCTCTCTGAGCACTGCAGGGCATCTTGGAAGGATGCTTCAGCACAGATCTGCTTCTGCCTGGATCTCATGCGTGGAGGAGCTGAAAGCTCTCCGTGCAGATTGCTCATTGAAATGCAAACCTCATCCCAGTAAAGCTTCTGTCTGCCAGCATCCCCTTTGACAAACTGATAATCCATGATAATAGAGAATTTTATCTCCATTCTTAAACATCGTCAGGCATGATTATTAGTGTCTTCCTATTGCACAATAAACAACACAGAGTCCTCAGCTTTTCTGAAAGCGGGAGGCATGCAAGTTACATCTGCACTGTGGGTCAGCTGTGCATTTGCTGCTTCTGCAATCAGCCAACAAACCCCTCCAGGTTTCTGAGGCCAGACTATTGCTGCTGGCAGCTTATCTCCTTACTCAACAGCAGAGCAGACTCTCGGGGTGAAAAGCTGGGCCTGTTGAAATCAGTGGCAAAGTCCTGCTCATTTTACTTGAGTCAGGGTTTCTCACTTGATCTCTTCATTTCTGAGTGGGCAGAGGAAAAAGTCCTTTCTTTTCTGAGTGCCTTTTTTGGAGCACAGACTGGTTCTGGTTTTGGTTGCACAGAAGGCGTGCGAGGTGTTGGAGGTCCTGCAGCCCTGCCCTGCCCTGCCCTGAGCGAGCTGTGCTTGGAAAGGAAGGAGTGGGAGGACTGGGTCTGTCTGTGCCCCCCGTGCATGGCACATGGCTTGCCAACCTGAATACAGTACCTGGTTTTCACCTTGTCAGGATTGAAACACGTCTCAACAACATACCCTGAAGAATTCTGGTTAGGGTATAGGCCAGGAACTTCTCTTTTTGGATCCTTTGGTAACTTGTGTGACTCCCCTCGCCTGATGAGGCAAACAGTTTGGTTAATGCTCCTAGAATCAAATTTGTAATTCTCTTTGTCAGCCATGAACTTCCCTACAGGCAGCCTTGACTTGTTTGCAGGTATGCGTCTAGAGTGCTACTCTTGCATGTAATGAAAATACAAGGGTTTGTGCCACCTTCCCAGCGGCTGCAGCAGGCAATGACACAGCTGAGAGGTCCACAACAGAGTCTATGAGAAATCCAGCGGCTGCAACCCCACCATATACATGTTTACAGTCAATTTTGAATCAGAAAAGGCCCTGGAACTAGCAGTTCAGACATGATTTCTGACCAAGTATAGATTGAATAGCCACTACGCTAGATCTAATTGGGAACAGAAACATATATAACTCTAAACTCTGTTGCTCGTAATGACGCACTAATGGCACGTGCATTGCAAGGCGCCGTGGCAAGTACCTTGCTGCTTTCCAGAGAATACTCTGACCCGCCAACTGGCTGCCTCTGGCTTCTGTGAACAGAGCAAAGTCATGGGAGCCACCTGCCCCAGAGGGCAAAGACCCCGTGCCTCGCCTCTCGGGCACTGCAGCAGAATTGGCTTTTCTTCCGCAGTTCCTGAAACGTGCCCTGATTTGCTGTCTAAAGAGCAATTACATAAGCCTTTATCTCATCTGCTAGTTTTTGCCGGAGACCTCAACTGCACCTGGGGTTTTTTTTTTTTGTTTTGTTTTGGGGTTTTTTTGTGGGTTTTTTCCCTCTTTATCTCCTAGAGACTTTGTTGCGCCTGGCCCCTTGTTCTTAGGACACCACCTTGATCACAGAGCACCTTACAGATAATTCTGGTTGTGTTGTTTCAAGGCATTTCCTCTTTCTCTCTCTCTTTTTGTGGTAAATGTCGGTAGAGCTCTGCTGAAACACTGGCTGAACCTCTAGCCTGGTATGAGTTTTTGCTTTTGGTGAAATCCTTCTAAGATGTCTTTTCTTGTGCTCCAGAAGTGCCTGTAACAAAAGCCCAAGTAAGGTGGAGGTAGAAGAAATTCAGCTGTGAGTAACTGTGCTTGCAGTGATGGGGTGCTCGCTGGTTTTGACCTGAATGCTGCCCCAGTGCCTACACGCCTGTGCTGCACCTCTGTAGAGCTGACGCGTGCTTGAGTCACCGTTAAAACCTGCTTCTGGCACAGCCTTTGTCACACTTGATCAAATAAGGGAAAAATAGAGGTAGAGGACAGAGGCTGGCTTCTCTGCAGCTGAGACGTTGCTGGGCTCTAGACTGCAACTGCAGACATTTTCTGACAGACATCTGTGGAGGGAGAATTTGGCAGCCCTGTTTACCAGTGCCACAGAATATGAAACTGCTGGTTCGCATTTTCTATTTTTCATTTTTATGCCATTAAGATAAGCAACGCCCCTGTGGAGATGACTCCGTTTGAAAAGGTGGCAGGAGGGTTCCCAGCTCTCCCCTCCATGCTGCGAGGGCCTGCTCCGTTCACCCCTGTCCAGCTACTGCTGGCGGTTGGGCCTGTGCTGGCGGAGATCCCCAGGAGCTCAGCCAGTGAAACCTGGGCCTTTTTGTGCCTCCTCCTGGGAACTGGCCCGGGTGCCGTGCTGGCCGTCGGTGCCAGGCTCCTGAGGCAGGTGAGACGTTGGCCATGAATCAGAAGGCAAGAAAGAGTGAAATATAAGCAAAATGGTCGCTAGCTCCTCTGTAGTACAGCCTGTTCAGCAACTGGAATGGCAAGGTGTGGTGTCTTGTCTCCAACCTCCCTGCGCAGGACAGAAAGCATGCTCCGTTCCCGCTCCCGGCGGGCAGGCAGGGATCTCCCCTGGCCGGACAGGGCAGGGCAGGGCCCGAGGGGTGCTCCTGGGAGCAGCTCCAGGCTTGTTGCAACCCCACGGAGCGTCATGGCACGAGGGCCCTGTGCTTTCAGGCTGGGGATGTGAGGAGGATGGATCTTGGTTGGCATCCCTCCTTGCCAAGGGAATTGATTTAGCAGTTGCAAGTTATGATGGTCCTGGCTGTCCTCGGTGGAAAACTCTCTTGGGAAGCGACGGGCTCCTACACAGAGTGTTTCTTCCCCATCCTGCCAGGAGGATGCCAGGCCTGAGCTCCCTGGGACCAGCAGCCTCCTGAGGCCCTGCCTGTCAGGCTCACCAAGGCTGCCTCGCAGCACTCCGGTGCTAAGCCCATCCTCCGCTGCGCTCCCCTGGGAGCAGGAGCTGCTCCTGCTGCCCCCTTGCCTGCTGTCCCAGAGGGGTGGCGGGGTGCAGGAGAGCCCCTCCAGCAGCTTCAGACCAGCTGCTGTGAGGGAGCATGGGGACAGGGCTGCTTTGCCAGCTCTGCCCTTGCCCTGGCGCAGCCTGCTCTGGCAGGGTGTGCAGAGACGTGGCCCCGGGTATGGGCTCCAGCCGGGCCTGGCGTTCTCTCTCTCCCTGCGCATGGCCACAGGCATTGCCCAGTACGTGTGGGGACTCGCAGTTGCCTAGCAAGCTTTCCCCGAGCCCTCTCCCCTCCTCAGAGCACCTGGCCTTGTCCCCAGCCAGCCCCTGGTGCCTAGCTCTGTGCCGCCAGGTTCGTATTTTAGCCAGCACTGTTCATTTGCATGCCAGCTCTGCTTATCATCTGGCTTAGTGAACTTTTTGAGGTAAAAAAATGTTCCGTCTTGAAGTTTCATCAGGCACTTTCCCCCACCTGAGGTACCATAGTCTTTCCCCTCACTGAAAGCCACTGCTGCTTCAAGAATTGAAGGGTCTGTGCACTTGCCCTCCAGACGTGGTTGCATGGGGGAAACAGAAGCAACCATGAATATTCATAGGGTGGGAGCGATAGAAATAAAGGATCAGCCTCCTTAGTCTCTCCTCTGAGCCCACAACCACAGCATGCAAACAGCCTTGCAGAAAGCAGTCCTCACCTGGGGTCGTGATTTGGGTCTGAGCCCAGCGCCATGCTCAGGTGCCATGGCAGACTTTGGTGATGGGAAGGGAATACCTGGGATCCCAGGGTACCTAGGGGAAAAAGACCTGAAAACAAGTTCAGCTGAAGGCCTCGTTTTGATACCGTTTTTTTTTTCCTTAGGAAAACTGATACTGCAAGCTATGGGACACACCAGCTCTCAGTCACTCGTGGCTTGATGCAGTTCACACAAACTCCTCTGGTCTTTGGCTGCAAGTGAAGCTTCTTTGTGCTCCCGGCAGTGATTGCACCCCCTGGCATTAACAGCAACGTGTGCCCACCAGGTAAGAAACCCAAGTAATCATTGGTTTGTAGGAAAATCTTTGAGGTATTTCATTTTTGTGGGAAACACGGAGAAGTGCACTTGCCCCATCCTTTCATCTTTCACAATGGCCTGTGTTAAGCTGCTGTCTGTCTGAAGGAGCAGGGCTGGACAGGACTCTAGAGAGCCAGTTTCTGTTGCTCCTCACTCAGCCAGAGGCACTAGCGTTGAGCAACCCTGGGCACACCTACCCCCCAACCCGAACACACTGCCTGCGCACGTGTTGGTGCCCAGCCGCAGCAGAGCCTGCCACCGGCCCCGTGGTGCCACTGGCCCCGCACCTCCTGCGAGGCAGCCCCCAGCAGAAGCAGGAGCAGCGGTGCTGAGCCCCTGCCTGGCTTACAGAGCTGGGGATCTAAATCCAGCAGCTGCTCCAGTGCTAAGGCAATCAAACCCTTAACACTGGGGCTGGATCCAATGCCAAGCATCTGCTGGAGCGGTGCTAGGCACGGCGTTAGCTGGAAGCGGGAGCTCCCTTTGCAGTGAAATGTGGATATTCATGTGTGTCTGTGTGTGCACTTGCATGCCCAAGACATCAAATTGGTTCATTTATATTTGGATTACCACCTATTTTCATGCATTAAACATTGCCAGCTGTGTTAATGATGGCTGTAGCACATCAACCGCTTCTGTTCTCTCCCAGACTTGTTATTTTTCCCACTGGTTGTTCTATCTATTTCATGACAGTGCTACAGTGCAGTTTCTTTCACACAGTCTCAGGTAGAAAGTTGTAGTGTAGACTGTATATTTTTAGCATTACTTAATTTGGACTGGCAGGATCCCGGGTTTGTTAGAGCAGAGAGAGACCTCATAACTGGGATCAGCTAGCTACAGAGGCTGAGGCAGACTGAAAAAAGAGTACATTATCATCTTTGCGAGATTTAAAAAACATATGCCTCCCTTCCAGTACTCCAGACTATTGAGCTTTATCAGTTTTACTGCAAACTACAAATGCTTTTTGTGTAATGACAGCTTTTTAATTAGAACTTGGAAGCGATAGCATCTGCTGGTTATAGCATGGTCCAGCATGTTCATATTCCTCAGTTTTATTTCCAGCTCTGCAACTAAATTGTTGCATGCCTCAAGGCAAGTGACTTCACCTCTCAGTGTCTTTACTTCCACAGATGGGATTAAAACCTCCGCTAGAGATCCCTGGACAGAACCTGCTCAAATAGCACAGTCTTGGGTTACTTTTCCATCCTGTGCATGTTTGGGAACCCATGTATCAGTCCAGTGGATGAGGGTTTGGGATTTGCCTTGTCCAGGCATACCCTGTGAGATATTCCAGGTTTGAACAATGGAAATTTTATAGGCTTCAATTAACTGGCTGGGCAAGAAACAACAGCTTCGCAGTAATGAGTCCTCACTTGCATGGAATGCCATTTAGTGTCTGATCTCTCCTTGCCAAAGAGAGATATTAAAATCTGTCGATCCAGAGTGAATTTCTAGAGTGATGAAAAAGGGGAAAAACCCTCTCAGTTTGAAGCGATCCTCAGCTCTGTTAGTAAAAGGGTTTGTTTCCCAAGAGGGATATTATATACTAGTGATTATGGAAAAAATGAAGCAACGTAGTTCAGAGAGAGACAGCATGGCTAATTCTGCTGTCTCCAGTCTTTCCCCCCACCTAGGTGGGGATACCGGTGTAGATGAAGGAAGATGACAGTGGTTGCTGTGATGCCTCTCTTTAAACCCTTCATTTTGGGTTTGCCAGTTTGAACAACAGGAATAGAGTATTTATCCTTACAGCCAAAGGTAGCAGAGTGCTGTGCAGTCCCATACCAAGTCACTGCAGTCTCTTTCATTAGGGATTTCAAATGCACGCAATGGAAAATTGTTTTAAAGTAGGCCCAGTCACTAGATCAAACTGGGGCAAAGTCAGAAGGGAAGTACCTAAGGAAACAGAGGTCAGATCAGTACTGAGAAGTGGCAGAAAGGACAGTAAATTAGTGTTACGTATGCTTACGGGCAAGCAGTGGTGTAAATCGCAACAAGCAAGTTGCAATTTTTTTCTAGTCTTACTTAAAAATGTTCCCAAAATCCGTGAGTACAGCGTCGCAGAACGCCTGATATTTTGTAATGCCGCAAATGCTGACCTTAAAAAACACCAGAAATCTCACTGGGAGTTTTATCCATTTGCAGTGGAAACATGAGGTCTTTAATAGTAAGAACGTTTCAATAACTTTCTGGGATTTTTTCCACTTTGGCACAGCTGTTCCCTGACAGATTGCAAAAGAGAGGAATTCAGTAGTAACAGCTTGATCCTGCAGGATGCTAAAGCCTTTCTGCCCAGGGCCGCGTGCCCTCAGCCCTTACCCAGAGCAGCTCGGCGTCTCACAGGATTACTCAGCTTTTTGCAATGTGGAGCCTTTCTTACCCACTTGGCCTTGCCACTGACTTTTTTATTTCTATTTCTGTGGAAATGAGCCAAAACTGGTGCCATTCTCTGAAGGGACTCATTAGCCTTTCTGTCTAGGAAAGGGCTTGGTGTTGTCGCAGGAAAGCTGCGGAGCGATGATACGACTTGAAAATTTATGCCTGAATTTTTCCCTCTTAGAAAAGCAGCATCTCGTTGCTAGATTTAGTAACAATGGCAGCATAACTGAATTGTTTATTATGTTGTATTAAGGTTATGTAGAGGAAATGTCAAGGGAAATGGCTTCCTCCCCCTTTTCTAAAACTAAGTATAGACTCCAAACGGGTGTTTATTCTGATAGAATTTAACAGTTTGGGAAGGGGTGGTTTTTTTAGTTGATTAAACAGAAAAAAATATGGTATCTTTGCTACAGCTGGCATGATCAACGTTAATTAAACCCCTTGTTCAGACATAAAATACCCACTATTGCATAAACAGTCCCTGGGCTTTACCCATACAGCACTAATAGGGTCAATGGCAAAGTTCTTGCCAGCTTCAGCAGGCCAAAAGGGGTTTCACACTGTTCTGGCCCTTCCAGGTATTTGCTGCCTCACAGATCGGTGTATTGCAGAACTCTCCGTTGTTCAAAAGAAGGCAGAAAACATGTTTTCCCTCTTTTTGCCCTGGCCTTTCCTTGTCAAAACAAGGGAGAAAAGCAGGAGGCTGAAGCAAAACAAACATGAGCAGGGCAGGATGATATTTGGTTACTTTGGGGGCAACTTAGCTGGAGTGACTGCTCACTGGTTTTAATACAGCTGTGGTAGTCTATGTAAGAGCAGGACATCCCCACTTCCCTCCAAGCACCCCCAGGCTGCTTCCGCTCTGCACTGGGAAGGGCTCTGCCCAGCGCAAGGTGATGCTTTCCCCAGAAACAGACCCAAACTGCTGCATTGTGTTGTAGCTGGGAATGCTCTTTAGCTGGTCCAGCACCCAGAAATCCCACCTCTTTGCAGCACAGCATGTCGATTGTTGCTTTGGCACTGATGCCAAATTCACTGCTGCCAGAGCACAGCCAAGGGGAGAGCAGAAAGCAACCCCCCTCCCTGTCCAGTTTTGGAAGTCCCGTATCTTAAGCTATAAGGGCCTCCTAGAAGAGCCCATGCTGCAGGCAGAAAGGATGGCCAGACCATCACGGGTGAAACAGCTGTGGGGGTAGGGAAGCGTTGACTCCCTCGGCAAGGACACATGAACTGGGGTTGTTTGTGTTCCCAGCGCATAATCAGACAGGATGCCTCCAGTCACCTGCTGCTGGGAGTTTAAACTGATCAGGGTGGTACTTTTCAGCTGCTGGAATGGTAATTTTTTTTAATTGCTCCAACTTGATTGCATGCAATCATCTGCCCTTCAAGGAGAAAATGCAAGGAAGGATGTTTTAACACTGAGGTCAACCTCTTCTAATTACTCCTCTAGGCCTACTTTGCAAACTTCCTATTTGACCAGTGTTGAAACTCAGATGAGCATTTATCCAAATGGAGGCTGCTTTTGCTGTCCTTTGCTAACCTCTCGGTCATTAACTATAGAAATTAATGTAGGGGTTTGGCTCATACATATATAAAAAATAGATATATAACACAATGTTGGATTACGGTCCACTGAAGTATATGTGTAACAAAGTGGATCCTATCCTACAGTACTATCGTTCCTGAGATGATTTTTAAAACATAAAGCCATGTGTAAGTAACTTCAAATGTAAGCCTTGCTTTGGTTTTTGGTTTTTTTTTCTTAATAAAAAGCTTTTCAGAAACGAACCGCAAAGCCTGGCTTTGAAGCTGTTGGTCTGATGGGACACGACATTGCACTGATTCAGTGAGTGCAGGGCTGGGAGCAGCCGGCCCTGGCTCGGCTGCTCCTGGGGACCTGCCGTCCTCGCTGCGGGGCTTCCTGCTCTCCCGGCACTCGTTTCCTGCCTCCGAGAAGCAGAGCTTGTTCTTTCCCTCCTCCCCACAGCAGCGTGAACTTGTGTGTTTATTTTGAAAAGCTGTCTGTAAAATTCTTTAGGGTTGTTCTCTATTGTAAGGGGGAAAATTAAAATCAAGTGAACAGTTGCCTCTCAAAAAAAAACCCAAAGCAAGTGATTTTGCTTTGTGTAGCAGGGTGCACTGGCTTCTGCATCTGCAAAGGATAACGGTTACAGATTTTTCCAGCATAAAGTGACTTAACGGCTTAAATTCGTCCCACGAGTCCCTAAGGCCAGGCCTACATTAGACGCTTATGATAATAAGAAAATTCTGGTTAAAGAAAAGATTTCTTTTATGCCATTTCTGTATCATTAAAATCCCATTGTAGGTGCATAATTAAATAAACATTATTTTTTTCCTGTTTAGGTTATTTTACTTACTGAACTGGGCGATGCTCTGCCAGCAAAAGTACCCTTACTAGGAAAGTTTGTCATTTTTACTGCATTGAGAAAATCTGGTGTTAGAGGCAGGGCTGTTATGTCAAGGCTTTTTTTAATCTAGACTGTGTCTTCAGACCAGAGATTTAAGAGTATTTTGGATAGCAGGTAGTTGCCAAACTGCCTTTAGCAGCCTGACTCCTGGGGACCAAAGCCCGTTGACTGTCAGTGTCACTTCTGACAAGGTGACCACCTGGCTGTGCCACCCGGCAGCGTTGCTCTTGCCAGCGAAAAACGGATTGTGTTAGAGACGGGATACACAGTCTTTCCTACAGAAATATCAGCATCAAAAGCATGGGGAAAAAAAAAAAGATATATTTAACTTACATATACTGCTTAAGTGAATAGGATAACCAAGGTACCAAAGCAACTTTTGAGTGGAGAACCTGAGTGCTCTTTTGATTCTGATTCAGCAAACTGTTTAAGCATACGCTTATCTCTGCTATATATCTGCCTGGTTAAAAAATAAAAGAGAAAACTGAAGTGTAGTAGCCAAATCTCCAATGCTGATTTAAGACTTTTCTTCCTTCTGTGGTTTTCTTCTGTCTGTGGTTTATAGAAAAAAAAAAAAAAGCAGAGTAGCTTCTGGCTGTTCTGGCCATCCTGAACAGCGGCCAAAAGGCGCAGAATGGCCTTTTATCCAGGGAGGAGAGCAGCAGATACAACACACAGGAGGGAAGAGTTGTTCCCACATTCTCCAAGGCTTGCAATGGTGTTTGTCAAGCTGCAGTCCCGCTCAGGGAGCCAGCAGAGCTATTCCTGACATCGGGCATCCCATCCAAGTGCTATTGTGTCCTACGTTTTTAGCATTGCTGAGCTTATAACAGATAAGAAGAACAGGCTGCTAAAAAGAGTAAGTGAAGTAGGGTCCCAGCTTGGATTACAACAGAGAGGGAAGGCACAAGGTCATGGCTGGAGCATGGGCAGACCGCAGGGTGCTCAACCCACAGAGTGGCCACAAAGGGAGGGGAGCAGAAAGCTCATCAAGTGGCCCATGCAAGTGTTGGAAAGGCTTGCGGTCCTTTGTCTCAGTGGGCAGCAAACAGATGTGGTAATTAAGGCAAAAAACCTAATTGTCACATACAGGGATTTACGTTCAGAAATGCTGACAGCTCAAAAACAGGTTTGATGGTTCAAGCAATAGATATGCAGAGCTGCTGGGCTGCACCGAGTATGGTCTGCTGTTCAGACAAGCAGGGCTAGGCTCCTGACTTGGCTCTAATCTCTCTGCCTTAGTCCTTCCCTCTGGAGCCCCCATCTGCTGTTTTCCTCACCAGCCTGAAACCCCGTGCCCTGCCTACAAGAGAGATTTGTATTTTGAGCAAACCTGCGCTCAAATCTCCTTTGGGCGGAGATTCTGTAAAAGCCTGTGGTTTCAGCAGTTTTGCTTTGAGTTTTGGGTGGAAACCTGAACTCAAAGCAAGGTTTGCATGCTGCAAAAGAACCAGGCAGAAGCGTTCACACAAACTTCTGAAAGTTAAAGTTTCAGATTTGTTCAGCCCCAGAACACCCTCTTTTCAGTTCCCAGGGTGCTGGAGAGTAAAGGTTTCTCTCAGCAAGAGCAGAAGCAGCACGCATCTTTCCGCTTCTCACTCTTCTTCCTCTCCAGCCTTACCTCCAGAAGGTTTTACCTGAGGGGCTTCTGGCTGGTGTCTGGCTGGATCATTCCACCAGCAAGGGCACCCTCACCTTGTCCACTGTGCGTGGCAGTGAGACCCCGCAGCACACGCTGCCTGTCTGCCTGGTAATGCATTGACCATCAGCTCTAGTGGGGTGGCCTGGCTGAGGAGATGGGGGTGATGGGACCTGCTGCTCAGCCTCTGGAGGGCTGGTGGAGGAGAGAGGCAGGACAGAGAAGAGGTGCTCTTGCTGGGGGGGGGTCAAATCTGAGGGCCTGCTGAAGACCAGGGGAATTGCATGGCTGGGTGCTTTAATGGCAAAAATGGTGTGAGCCGGGATTTCAGTCCCAAACCTTCCCTCTGATTGTGGGAGCCGTTAATGGTAGAGGTGGACATTTGAGAAACATGGGAACAGTCAATGCTTTTTAGTGGGGATGACAATACACAGTGGTAGCATGGCCTGCAGCAGTCCTGCTGCTTATCTGTACGGTCCTGCAGACTTTTTGGCTCTTTTGGTTGTGTGTGTTGATTATAGTGGTTGAACCTTAGAGACTCTTGACCTGCTTCTCTTTGGCTGTGGGCCTGTTGCTGGTTCCCAGGTAGTTACTGGTCCTGCTGCGTGGGTAGTATCTGGGCTCCTATCAAGCCCAGATTTTGAGAGGGCTGTATATCATTGAGCTCAATCTTTATTTCAATGCTAATCCACTGGCAGGTCACAGATGTAGTTTTCTTTCCCTTCCCTTGTCCTGTAGTCCTGGTTGGATGCCTTGGCTGCATGCTGGAGGATTTCTCTGTGTCCTGTGAAGGATGAGGTTGTGTCTGTGCCCTTTATTCTATGACAAGTTCAGTATCTTTTGGAAGTGCCTGGGCTGAAATTTGTGAGTAAGGAAAGAAGGGACCCAAGTGCAGGTGGTGGGTTCCCCGCCCTCCCTCCCTTCCCTGACTTCCCAGCCCCAAGGGAGAAGCAGTACCAGTCCTTAGGACGCAGTGTGATGTCTGAATTCATGTAATAGCTCTGTCCAGTAATGGGTTAAATGAAGAGCCAACTATTAATATTACAAAATGTTGGGGGAGCCTATCTGATTTGAGATCCAAATGTGTGGCATGTTTCTAATTGTCATTGTGTGTGTCCATCCCTAAAGCCACCCCCTCTCCAAATACACAAATGAAGCATCTAGAAGAAAGGAGCTCTGTGACTTCTCAAGCTGAGGACAGACACTGCTCCATTTGTCCTCCTCCAGCGTGCTCTCCATGCTGGAGCTGGAAGTCATTAACTGGCATGTTTCCACCTACTTTGGACTCTGATCTAAGCTTATTGTGGCAGAGTTTCCTCTTTGGATCTGTGCAGTGCTGGTTTTGCTGCTGCTCTGATGAAAGAATAGCTGTTTGGTGGCTTAAACACTACCTCTTTGCTTCCAATATGCCCTTGTGACCTGCTCAGAAGATACGGGCTTAATAAGGCAGGATCACTTACGGTCCCACCTGCGTGGTGGGAAGGAAGCATGTGCCTGTTTAAATGGGAAGCTGTCTGGGATACAGGAAATCTGCTCTGGAACAGGCAGCACTGGAAGGCCCTGGCAGTATATACGAGCCATATGTAACCTGGAGCATTATTAAGTATGTTTCTTGTCCCACGGGACAAAATGAGGAAATGAGCCCCATTCACCTTTGTGATCAGTGAGATTTTGTTTGAGCAAGTGGGGCAGGACTCAAGATGTCGTCTAACCTTCTGGCAAAAGCAAGGATTGAAATAAGAAAGTGTAATGCTGCACCAACTCTGCTTGTAGTGAACTCAGTAGATGGGGACAAAAGGTTTTAAAAGTAGGCTATCAAAAGTAAATCTGTGACTAGGTGGTCCTGGAGAGATTTAATTGAGGGATATCTAAACTGTTTATCCTTTCCCAGGGGTAAGGAGAGTCATGAATAAACCAATGTGTGCTTTGATTGACAGTTAATGGCTGCATTCAGTTCTGTCCCTTATCTCACCATGAGAAATGGTTATTGAACAAAGCCCTATCCAGCCTGGGTGTATAAACATATTAAACAGTTTCCATTTGAACTTGATATACTGATCTAAAGTATTTTGTAAGTATACAGGTACATACCACTAGTGATAGCATCTGGTTCATAAAGGAAAATATACCGCATCATTCAGGCTGTTGTAATAATCACTGAGGGTAGCTACGGTTTCCCTGAGAATAGCTGCTATTTCGTTTTACTGCAAGAACATTTGTATAAAGGATTTTATGGCACTTTAAGCTGCCTGATCCTTGTGCACAATACAATCTCTGTTGAATTTTTTCCCTTCCTTCTTTCCCTTTCCTCTTTCCCCTGTTTCCCCTCCCTGTAACAGTTCTTTGTTCTAGAGTTTGAGCTCCTGAGAGAGGTTTTGCTACCTTCACCAGTGTTAGGCACTGTTCATTTACGGGGTCAAGACTGAGCCAGCTACAGTGAGGATCTGGCAGGAATATTTCCATGTTTGGGATGGTGTATCTGTTGTGGATGTTATGCTTCTAGCCTCTGAATATACACATCCAAACCTCTTGGGTCAAGTCAGTAGGCAGGAGGATGAATTGATCCTTATGGATTTACCTCTCATGGTTGGGCATGTACAGCAGGCACTAACACCATCTCTTATGTGCAGCCATCTACCTTCAGAGAACTTGTAGGACTGTATAAGGATGGTCATGTCTATACTGCCTTGTTACAGCTTCCTTCCACCTGTGACCTTAAGGCTAAATGTTTTACCATCCAAGTTGCTGAAATGACTTTAGCTGGGCCAAGGAAGGGCTGCAAGGGAGGCTGAGCAGGTAAAGCAGGTAGAGCAGAGAGTTGGGTTTCTCAAGCAATATCTCAGCCTGCTTTAGCATCTCTATTGAAAGTTTGAGCGCTGCTGGTGCTGAAGGCAAAATTACAAGAGTTCAGCCACAAGCTTTGCAAGGAGATGCCAGCCAAGAGAGTATCCCATAGATAGCTCCACTGACAACTCATTCACGCTGAGCTGGCAAAAGGCTGAGGACTCACTGGGTGGCCAGCACCCAGCAGGCAGAGCAGTCCACACAGGTGGCAGTGCTGAGGCCCAGGTGCCAAATCTGCAGCATTATCAGCCTCGGTGATGGGTGCTCAGGCTGAGGTACTTGGTATGGCAGTAGCAGCTCTCATAAGTAGAGTTGCTAACTGGACATCAAGACAGCTGAGAGCCATATGGCTTTTCCTTTGGATTTCTTCTGCTGAGCCTTGCAGATTGGTACTGGACACCTCTTAATGAGCATGCAAACGGGCAGCCCAAAACCTGAGTCTTATGTCCAGAAGCACGGGGCAGCTTAGGGCCCTTTGTTACCTTGTGCCTGGCAGAGCTTGGCCAGGACATGGCATGTACTTTGTTCCCCGTGTCCCTCAGGAGCTGCCCAGGGCCCTTGGGAGCACAAGCTCCAAAGAGTAGCCAGGGCACAAGGGGGAGAGAGGGACCTGTCCGTGCCGGACTTGGCCAGCCCTGGTGAAAGCGTGGGGCCCTCCAGGGAGCTGTGGACTCTGAGCTGTGTGAGCTTATTCTCGTAAATTGACCTAATCTCTCCTTGGCTGTCTTGGTTGTGCTGTGACTAGTGTGTGCAGGTTGCAGGCAGAGGGCTGACTTCTGAGTAAGAGTGGGTTTTTTGTTTGGTTTGGCTTTTTTCTCTCTCCTAGTGCAGCACTGTCAAATCTGGGCCAGCTAGTAGGGCTGTAACAGCCTTTCTGCAGGAGGCTGTGCAGTCTACTTGTACTGAAGGAAAAGTGGGGTTTGTTTTGTTTTTTAATGAAAAGAAAATTCTTTTCCTTTTTTTTCTGGATCAGTGCTCTTTGTGAGAACCTTAAACTATCTTATTTTTCCTTACCCAGCACTTTCCACAAAACACTCTTCTATACTTGTCTCTTTTAACAACTTCTCTTGCTCGAGTGAAGCATCCTAATTGCAAAATAGCTCTGGGCTGCTGGCGCAAGCTTGGCAAAGCCATGCAGCCCTCCTGAGATGGATACCTGTGCAGGCCAATGCCACCAGGTATAAAGCTCCTCTGGCAGGAAGGGAGATCTGGTGCTCTGCTTGGTTTGTACCCCAAGAGCCTGAACAAGGCTTCCTTTTCTGGGCTTGCTAGCAAGAGTGAATAGTGTGGCGTGGGCTTGTCAGCACAGCCAGGCTGAATATTATGACAGGTGGAGGAGAGAGAATTGTGGGTGTGGAGAAGTGTGGGTGTAGAGAAGCTACTCAGTGAAGGGGTGAGGTTGGAAGGAGTGGATAGGGAAGAGCCAGAGGCATAGGTGTCAATTAGGATACTGGTGAGGTGGCTCCTGCCCATGTGCTGCTCTGGCATCATGTATGACCCTCTTCTGGGCAAACCCTCTCTGGTGGGGTTGTTGGAGTGAGGAGGGGTCTCCCAGAGCATCTCACTCTCTGAAACCCTCAGGGATTTATCACAAGGTCCTGGAGCTCTGTGGAATGACAGCCCTGGTGTCTCCAGTGTCACGGTTCCTGCCCAGCAGCACTGGCTACAAATTTGTGCCCTGTCTTGCTGCAGGCACAATCGAACATGTAATGGCATTCAGGTATGTGCCACCCATGTCACTCAGCCTCAGAGACATCTGAGGTGGCAGTGGTGATGATGGTGATGCTTGCTGGTGCTGCCCAACTGTGCTACCAACTGCTGGGCACGGCTGTGTCCAGGGAGCTCTGTCAGGGACATGCTGTTGTGTCATGGTGGGGTGGCCCTTGTGGTCCCATAGCCACCTGGTTCTGCAACAGGCATCTGCCCTCACTCTCCTTGGCAGCATATTTCTCCGCTTCCTCCCCAGCCCTCGGAGCCACAGCTCTTCTGAGTGTGCTGGAGCAGCAAGATCCCTGCCCCCAAGGTGATGGCAGGCAGAGCCCCTTACATCAGGCAGCACGGCTGCCAGCCTGGGCGGAGTGGGGGTGTCAGCGAAACCGAGCATCCTTGGATGAGAACCAGGTGGTCCTGGCATTATCTGGCCCCTCTCACTGTATAAATGCCCAGTAGAGACAAGGAAGAACTGAAAGTTGCTTTTTCCAATCTGCTTCTTTAAATGTAGGTGCCAAACCTCATCCCAAACCTCAAGGAGGTGTGCTGAAAATAGGGGAGTCCACAGCGAGGTCACTCATGGGTCACGAAGCAGCAAAACACGGTCTCTACCACCACAGGACAGGGAAGAAGGTTAATGTTTCACAGTATAGTTAGCTGAGTGGAGTAGCTCTGTCAGTGTTTCACTTGGTAGAAATTATTTATTGACAAGGAGAGTTTCCAGACTGTCTCAAGGAAAATTCTTTGGGAAACTGTTGGGATTTCTTCCAAGTTAAGAGGAGCTATTTGAATCATGAGTTGAAAACTGACCCAGGGATGCACACGCCCGTCAATCAGTTACATTTAGGAAAGGAAAGATTAAAAAACTCTGAGGCAGAGCCAAGCACGTAAAAGGCAGAAGTCTTTGCATGAATTCCAGTGGTAAAATGCAAAGCCTTGTGATTTCCTGGACCAAGTGCAGATAAATGAAAAATATGAATAGGCCAAATACTGAGATCCTCATTACAGAAAAGGGCCACTTGAGAGTACCTAAGATCTGGCCTCTCATGAGGGAGATACAATAATTGAGGCAGTCCTCAGCCATAGCCTTGTGCTCAGCATCCTCAGCAGCCTTCTTTTTCCTCATCTGCGAGCTTTCTTTTTGTTTCCATTCCAATTAAAAAAAAGAGATGAAACTACCTGCTCTATTTTTAATCCTATTTGTCTGTAGATAAACTGCATGTTAGATGATTCATAGATCTTTATCACTTCATAAAGTTTAGACTATAAAAAGCCTACTCCTCTTTTTTGACTGATAAACAACTATGTAAGCCTTGCTGCTGTTACTCGAAATCTAAGTTAGACACAGCACTTTGGAGAGCATTTGTTAGTTCCTCAAGTGGGCCATGTGGCCTTTGCAGAGCCAGAGGGGAGTTTGTCCACTTGTGTGGCCTTCAGGAAACATGACTGCCCAGTTTCATCTGGAAAGACCAAGCTATGGAGCCCATTTGCTTAAGGAGAAGTCGGGCATGGGTGCAGGCTGTGTTTGACCATGCCAGGGGCTGGGCCCAGCAGTCTGCATGTGGTGGTCATACCTTTAAACCCTAGTGCTGCTAATTAAATTAGAATTTGCATGTGATGAGGGTTTGGGGTTTTTGGTGCCAGCATGGCTCTTCACACTGACCCCTCTGTTCCTAGGGCAAGTGCAGCAGCCAGCCTTGCCGTGAACTCTTCTATGTCCGTGAGTTGCTCTGTTACTGTGGTGGGGGCCTGATGCTTGGTTATAAGAGGAATGAATGAATGGTGTGATACCTCCTGAGTTAGGAGTTAAGTTACTTCTCTTGAAATGAGACTCACCAATGGAGCTAAGTGCCACTGACCAATCTTTGAATTTTGTACTCAATCCTTCTCTAATTGGCAAATGTCTTCTCCAAGGTGAATGGAGGCTACCCCCAAATCCACAGGAGAGAAATTTCAGCACAAAAGTGCACTCAAGGGCACTTGAGAAATTAGTGGTAACCTCCTCGGGCAGGATTTCCTTGTTAATATTTTATTTTTAGAAACAAAAAGAATTGGGTGAATTTGCCTTTTTTTTTTTTTTTCCTTTTTAACTAAGAGCATAGGCTGGAATGGCGTGGCATTTGGGCAGACATTGGACAAAGCCTGAAAAAGCCTTGACCGCAAAGGCACTTGGGAACAGAGGCTGGCGCCTCTTCTGAACCAAGACCATGGATTTGAATTAAACTAGCAACTTCTTCTGTCACTGGCAGAAGAGCAAATCTGAGCCTGGGCTTCTGGGCCTCCTCAAACTTTGTACATTGGTCTAGTTGCCACCAAGCCCAGCTGGAAATTGATGGTTGCCCATAAAGACAGCATAAAAGCTGTTGCAATGTGGTATTTTATGGAACCTATTAAATCTGTCAGCTGACCCAATCTGTACCTAAAAACGTTTATCTTCTATCACACATTCACCTTCAATTAACAATTCAGTGGTTGCAAAGACTTTTAAACCTTTGTCCGCAGTTTTTCTTCTAATTTAAAATGATACATTAGCCTTCTCTCCTTGTTAATGTGTATGACTATGCTTCATGCAGTTGCTTTTTAAAATGCAGACTAAAAGGAAGGAGGGAATAGTAGTGAGACCTCTTTGGCTTGCTAACCTTTTCAGGCTACTGAAGAACAATGGGAAAACTTGGAGGCTGCTCTGCAGACTATTTTAGCAATTGTACATGAATGCTTTGAAATCTGGACAACTGCTTGCACAAGGAGGATTTTGGTTCTGAAATAGTATGTGTGTATATAGCGTGGAGGAGGATGTACAAGGAGGAAGGGAGAAAGTTTGACTTATCTTAAATCATGTTTGGTACTACTAGTATAGAGCAGCAAATATTTTGCATTCCAGTGGACCAGACCCAACCCCTTCATGTTTTCTACATGAGGTTTGCTACTTTAGGGACTCTTCTGCTTCTTCCAGCATTTTTCCTCAACTCTTCTGTGGCCAATGACACAACTCGGCATCCAAGCTGGTTGAAGACTGAGCCCTCCAATTGCTGAGATACTAGTGAGGGTGCAGCTTTGGGAGTGCAAATAGTCTTCAACCTCATGGTAATCAGATGATGCTTGTTGGGGCTGGAGCTGTCTCTAGAGGCTGACACAGAAGCTCAAGGAATTGGAGGACGGCTCCTGCCTCCACATGTGACTGGGAACATATGAGTCCCAGCTGGGAGTGCTAACGGGGTAGGTGGCTAATTCCAGCCTTGTGTAGCTGTCCTACCCATGAGGCAGCAGCAGTGGTGGAGCTGGAGGGAGAGCTCTGCCAGGGATTAAAGCCAGTGTGGCAGGTCTGTTCTTCCAGCACTCCCAAAATCCAAGGAGGAAGAGCCCAACCTCTCCTGCATTAGTGTAATTACTAATACAGACAAGAGGGTATCTTCCTGCAGACCCTTATCATGTACTCTTGTGAGCAGTCTAGATCAATACTCCCCATTCCTCCAACATGCCCAGGGGTCTGATTTTGCTTTATGTACAAACCTTTGTAGCAAGTTATGAAGACCAGTTTTAAATGGTCACTCTACTGGAACATTGACAAAGGATATGGAGAAGGTCTGACAAGTGGTGTTTTCTGCAATGTATTAATAACACAAATCCTGTTGTACAGGATGCAGCAAATAAAACCTCCGTATCGGTCAGCTAAAAATAATATCAACATTAAGTCAGGCTGTTTGCATACTTGATCTTGAAGGATCTTGAAGGCTAATGACATGAAGGAGGGGGAATGTCTTTGCTTGAATAGGAAAAACCAGAAAATTTCTGATGAAGAATTTACCTTGGTGTGCTGAGGACTGATGCTACTGTGTAAGTTTGGCATCTCTTAATGGTTGTACTTTGTGTACCTTGTATTTTCATGCTGAGCACTAAGCTGAATGCTTCTCTGTGGATTTGTTCTGTTACAAACTATTTGTTACTTAGCCTCATGGCCATTTCTGGAGTCTGTGTCTGTATTTCTGGTTAAATGGTTGCTTATTACCTTTGTAGAGTTATATAGCCAACAAGGCGATGCTCAGCCAGGGGTGTCATAGTAACACTCTTTCTGGTAACAAGGAGGAGTTGTACAGAATTAAAAAGAAAAACCCAACCCCCAAAAAGCTAGCATGTGAGAGGTGTGTTTATATTGAATTGCTGGATAAAGTTGTGCAACCCTATATGCAACCAAGTGTGGTCAGGCTGCCTCTCCTGCCAGGGATGCCACCCACATCTGTCTGGGTTATGCCTGCATCAGCTGTTTCCTCCAGCCCTCCACCTTGTGCTGAGCCTGCTGTTGCTGGGTGTTGCTGCTCTACCTCCTGAAGCTGCCCCAACCACCCCGGGGCTGCAGCTCTGCTCCTCACAACACCTCCTCCTGCAGGCAGTTGCTCCTGCTCCTCCTCAGGTGCCACAGGTCTCCTAAGACCTGCCCATGCCAGAGACCCTGATGGGCCAAGACAATGGAACAAGCCTGGAGGTAAGTAAGCCCCGATTAAAGAAATGTTTTTTATCAACGTGTCTGTAGATAAATGGCAAAGTACAGCAGCGATTCAGCAATTCCCTGTGAGCAACTGCCAGGAGAAGCTCCCACGGGCGGCTCTTTGCAGGAAGCGTAGAAGCTTGCTGGAAATATACTGAAATCCAGGAAATACCACGTACAGACCTAGAGCACTGGCTGCCGGATCAATTTGTTTATTAGGTAATGGCTGCTTCTGAGAGTAGAAACAGAATTTAACTTGCAATAGTAAAACCAGGATAATTTCTAGACTTCTTCAGGGACCAGTTTGCCCACTTTTATTCATGAGGTAATGAAAACAAACCTTCCCACTCTAATGCTCTTTCTGTATTGGTGGCCTATTTTTCTGCTTAAGGACAGGGAGGGACCGTTGAGTCACACACAATCTCGTGCCCTCCTCCTCCTCTCATTTAAATATTAATATGATGAATTATTACTAGAGTAACAGCTGTGCACTACTCATATCACAGCAACATAACCTTCCCCTCCTCATCGGAGCACAGCTACTCCTGACTTGTGTTTTCTGGTCGACCTTCCACTTCTTCTGGATGACTTTTTAAAAATTACTTTGTTAGTTCTGGTGTGGTATCATTAGGATAATTGTTTGTTCTGTTCTTTCTGCTTAAATATTAATGATACTGAGGAAGTCAAAAGATAGCTTCAGTAATGGTAAGTTAAATGTCTGTGTGTATTCTCCTGTGAGATCTGTTTGTTTAGAGAGAAAGAAGTATAAAGGATTAAGATCAGTCTTTCTCACTAACACTTAAAAACATCTCTCTCTTTGAGAATTATGAAAATAATAATATATTGTCTTTTATATAAATAAAATCATTGTCAGCTAGTGTCTCTAGATAATTCAGAGGAATACCAGACATTGTACCTAGAAGTACTAATGCATTGCATTCTCTGTAGATAAAGTATTATAAGAGAGACTGCTAATAAAATCATAAGATAACTCTGTATAGACTGCTGAAAATAAATATTTGGCATCAAACAAAAAGGGAGGGAATATGAAGGAAAGATAAAACACCATGAGTTAGCTCAATACGATGGGAAATGCCAAGGTAAAGCATTCCCAGGCAGATTTGGAAATGTTAGTAGATGTTAAGTTTTGTGGGTAAAGGTGGTCCTCTGCTGAGCACCTTTTGCATGGTTCTTGTGTTTGTGCGTGTGTGTGGTTTACAAAACCACAGGTTTTTTTCTCCTTGAAAATGTCACTCCTTGGAGTCCTTTCATGCTGCAGAAGGGGCGGCTGGGTTTGTTGGTTTCTGGAACACTGTTGTGGAGAACTTAATGCCAGCAGGAGTGTGTAGAAATCAGGTCTACTGCATTTCCTCAGTTGCTCATATTTAGCATTGGATGAAACTTTTAACTCGATGCTCTTGTTACTTAGGGAGAAAAAAATCTGAAATGCTCTTACAAAGATTTTTTTTAAAAATGCCCATGTTTTTATTTGAAATTTTTCATTTTAAAATTTTGTTTTCGTAAATCAGTTTTCTTAAAGTAAAACAAAATGCTTTCCATTTGAATAAAATATTGTTTTATTGCTTTGTTGGGGTTTTTTAAGTAGCTCATAAATAGAACAGGGAACCTAAAAGATTCATCCCAATTTATAAATGATACCCTTCTTTTCCCACTCCTGAAGAAATCAGTAGAAACTTTTTTTCCCAATCAGCCTTACCAGTGATGAGAGAAAGGGAGGCAGGAGGCTTCTTCTGCCTGAGAACTCTTCCCATTCAAAATCAGCATCTAACCCCATGCCTGGTTGGGGAGAAGAAAGAGTGAAAAGAGAGTACTGCAAACTGTGTTTCTAAGTCATTGACTGCTCTGATGTAATGCTAAAAGTAGTGCTTTTACTTATTGAATAATTTTTCCACTCTGCTTTTTTCTGAACAAGTACTTAGTGGAAACAAAGAGCCCGATCCTGACTGTTTGCAATTCCCACTGCAGTCAACAAGAGTAAACTCATGGATTGAGACATGATCAGTACCACCTGTATACATATATATACATGTTGGGGTTTTTTCCCCTCTGTGTTCTGTTCCTCCTAAAGTTTGTGGGAGTTGGAAATTATTTTTTTTTTCTCAGTTTACCATTCACATCAGGAATTTTTTAATTCTCGTGCAGGTTACTGTATTGCAAATTATTTGGCAAAAATGCTGCTTTTATAAAAAGCCTTGATAAACTTGTAGCATATCCCCCAGATAAAATCTCATTTCAAACAGTCCCTTCAGATGATTATCTGCAGTGATTGCGAATGAACCTTGTAGCAATCTCATAACAACTGTCCTCGTGGACGGAAGAGAAACCTGCTGTCAGAACTACAAATAATTTACGTAACCCAATTTAAAGCTCTAACAAAATGTTCCCTTGTTAAGAGGATTGTTATACTTAACGTGTGAGATGAAAATACTTTCTGAAGGTCAGGAATGCACAGAAGATAGATTAGATCCCTTGAAAAGATAAAAAATGGGGTTTTATCAGAAATTTTTCCTCTGTCAGACATTCAACTTGGCATTCTCAGAAGCTTATATAAGCACAGCTTTATTCCTGCAAATGCTGTGTTTGCTCTGCAGAGGGAGAGGAGTCTCAGAGCTTCAGCTCTGCACATGGAAAAATATAACTGAAGGTAGACTAGGGACTCAGGCTATTTTTTGCCACCACCGGCAGCATAGATGGAAGTTTGTTTTAAAGAACACAAGGGCAGATTTGGGGATGTATTTCCTAGATTTTGCCTGCTGCAGCTTCCAGCATTATGCTGAAGGACCCCAGGCAGTTTGTGTACCTGCTGCAGGTGAGACAGCCACCCCGCAGCAGTGAGTGCCCAGAGGCCAGCGTGGGGCCACCCCAGCTACGGTCCCGCAGGTAGTGGGAGTGGGTGGGCTTGCTGATGTGCTGCAGCATTAACCCGTGTGAGCAGGAATGGTAGGACTGAGCTGTCCCTTTTTGAGGTCTTCTACTCATGACCATAGCTTGGTAAAGGTCCTGGGAGCTGACCTGCTTGCCACTGAATGACGGAGGGGTGGGACAGACTCTGCTGAGGCTGGAGATGGGGGTTCCAAGAAGTACCTCTAACCTAGGCAAGGCATCGGGGCACTCACTCCTGGTGTTCAGTGACCTGGCTGCTTATGCTCACTTGGGAGTTAATGCTGTCTTCATAAAACTGTCAAATAGAGCCACAAAACCAGAATTTGACATGTTGGAAAACAGCTTTGTGAGATCCAGCTTTTCATAATAGGATCTGGGGGGTGGGGCAGGTCTTGAAATGCTTTTCACATAGGATACAGTGGAAATAAAAAGAAATTACAGCCTCTGTAACCATCAGAAAGTCAGGTTAATGTTGCTGTTGTCCCCATCCCCTGCGCACAGTCTCATGTGGTTTCTGCCCAAGCTGATGATGGACATCATTTAAGCACTTATCTTCTCACCTCCTCCACTGTTGCATTCCCCTAACCCCTGGGGTCCCTCCCGGTAACCCCAGGTCTCCTGCCCGCCCTCTGCTCGCCCCAACGCTGGCTGTCCGCAGCCCCGCTAAGGCAGCTGCAGTGAGAGGGGGTGCAGGCTCTGCGCCCAGGAGGCAGGGGAAGCACCAAGGTTTCAGTGGTAGGAAAGGCTGCGTGACCGCGCGTCAGAGCAAAATAATAGGAATAAACTTTGTCCTGGAGAGTGGGATATTTTCTTGCAGGAAATGTCCTCTTGCTTTCCACTGCTGAGAGCTTTTTCCCAAAATACCTTTGCAAAGGGGAAGAGAAGCTTGAATAGGGCCCTCTGCATCCCAGCAGCGAGTGCCCAGTGCCCCTGTGGGGCTTCCCTGTGCCCCTCCAGCAACCTCTCGGCGACCCATGGGGAGGACACTGACAGGGCCATATCTTTCTCAGAAACTCTCTGGTCCACTTTTTTTTTCTCCTTAATACATTCCTGTGTAGGAAGACCCTTTTACCACCACCTTCCCCGACAGCTAGCAGCTTTCCAGCCCCAGGGAAGTCAGAAGAAGGCTGCCTGGAGAGGTGACACAGCCCACGTTAGCTTTCCGGGTACCTTCTGCTGGGGAAGGAGAAGGTGTGAATGCGCCTGTTCCTTTGCCCCAACAGAGGAGTGGTGATGGAGAGAGGCTGTATGTGCGGGGAGCAGTGGCATAGCAAAGCAGAACGTGGCACTTGCAGCCCCTTGGTGGCTCAGGCAAGACTGGGAAGGTCTCGTGTTGCGATTGCCTTGGTCTCAGTGCTTGCCTCGGGTTTGACAGACCATGACTTTGCTGACAGCTAATTCTTTGGATGGAAACATTTTTGTGCCAGGTATATTTCCAAATCTGAACTTTGCTGGAACGTTTAGCTCAAATATTTTGTCATTTTACAAGAAGCGGGGTGGAGGAGAGCATTGATTTCACCCTACTTAAAAACAGGCAGACAAAAAAAAGTTTTTAAAAGGCTCTTGCCTGTTCCATAAGAGAAGGGCACTCTTAAAATCCAGAATTAAAGATGCATGTTTTATCTTTGTGGAAAATCTCTTGATGTCTATGAACTGGAGACCTCAGGTTTTGCAGACTGGATAGATGTGGCAGCAGATAAATTTCGACACTGTCTGCTGGTCCTGGGTGTGCTCCAGCCAACTTCTGAACAGAAATTTTCCTGTGACTGCATCCACAGGCTGCTGCAGGCTGTGTTGGGTTTGTTGGGTTTGGGCACTTTAATATAAGTGGACTGTTCCTCCCATGCACTGCTTTTAGTGGCTCCTGTTGGCTCCAGTTAAGAAGCTGGAGGTAGCTACCTGACTCACGTGTGGAAGAAACAAGGACTGAATAGGTAGGAAATTTTTAAGGAGTAGGTTGGGAGAAAAAGCTTGTGAAAATGAGATTTGAATTGGAAAGGAGAAAATAAAATAGAAACTGCGAAATGGGAGGAGACTCGGAGAAACTAGGTGAGCAACTAGGAGGGAGTGGAGAGGCTGCTGTGGAGGGTGTGCAAACACAACTACTTGGGGGCTTCTGGTGCTGGGGAAAATCAGAACTGCCTGGACAAAGCCTAGAATAACTTGCAAAAACTGAGAATTCAGGGCTTCGGGGATCTGCACTTGGTGCAAGAAGTACCAATCACTTTGAAAAGTGGGTTGAAAAGTTGAACAGTGGAATAAAGTACCAATCCCTTGCAAAATTCAGTTCTAGCAATCTTAAATTGTACATCTGCTATTAAGGGCTACTGTGACCTTGATCTTTGTGACTCAGTTCAGGAAAGTGGAAATGGTAATATCCTGAGATTCTTGCAGATTGTAGAAATTAATTTAATGGGTATTTGCAGAGCCCTTAAACCCTGGTGGTTCTGTCCTCAGACCGGGGCAGTATGTGATGAAGACGACATAGCACAGTACACTGATTTTTTTTTTTTTTTTGGTATCCAATTACTGGTAATCAGGTGAGCACTATCTGTCTTGTGCAATGAATGAAGCAGAGCACTGAGCACTTGTGAGGAGAAAAAGGAGTATCTGCTCATGCAGTAAAGTTGTATCAGAGCAGATAGAGCTTGTTCTGATTACTGTGATTGTCATGTCACATGGAGTTCCCTTCAAAGGTCAGAGACATTACTAGCTGACATTAAGGCCCATATTCCCATGTTCTCCTGCTATCTGAAACATTAGAGCAATCAGGAAGATAAATCTTCTTGTTCCTCTGTGTGAAAAGGTTCAAAAGTTTCCATTACTACCCTGCTGTTTCACTTGATTTTGGCAGTTACCGCAGGTTCTTGGTTGAAGTTTTCCTACTTGACAACAGCCTGTTCAAGCCTTGCCACTGATTTACCATCGCCTAGCAATGATTACATTCGTATTATTTACTAACAAATATCATTGGACCTAGGATGATAAACATGGGATACAGGGTAGTACTTTGGTCGCAAATTGTACATGTAGTCCTTGAATCATTTTTACTACAAGCAAATTAATTTCCTTAATTATTTAAACAGGGATATATTATCACAAACCATCATAATCTCACTTTACTCTGTACTTCTAGGAAGTATTTAGATAGTTCATGCAGCTGTGGAAATACCAGCTTGGGTAGTCTGTCAGGAAAAAATAAACAGCTGACATCTCGAAACCTTTGTTGGGTTGAAGGGAAAACCACCGACTTGATTTTGATGAATATTGTGCTGTCTTGTGAAGTCTTTGTGAAGCGTCTCTGACAGACAGGCTTGAGAGTGTTAAGTCCTCCCTGGAGCTGCCCTTGGAGCAGGATGGTATGGGCAGCGGTAACAAGACTCCCAGTCCAGCCCTGGCAAGCAAGGGCTGAGACTCGTGTCCATCCTTGATTTCTGGGATATACCTTTTCCAAGACAGCCTGTAGCTAGAGAGGCTGTCTGTCGTGGAAAAGTTAATAGCAAGGAAAAGCTCAGAGGTCTGTGAGCTGTGGTCTTACCCCTCTGGGCCACCTTTTCAAGACACAGGCTACCAGGAAGAGTTTGCCCACTGTTGTCTGGTGGCTGAAGGCTGATTGTTCATTGCTTTGGGTGGCCAAGTGAGATGTCCCACTGAGCAGCCTGACTTTGTCACAGATAGTTTCCCACTACTGAACACGAGTGAATGGATTTGTGTGCCTAACTTCTGTGATAATGGATGCAAGGGAACAGAAGAAGGTCTTTCAGCTGGTTTGTGGCGCTGTGAGCCACTGAGGACATCAGATTACAGATAGGAAGCACGTAGCAGCTCCTGCTGTCATCCCAGGCAATGCTGGAGCAGATCATGGAGCACACGTGAACGATAAGTTCATGTTGGAGTCTGTTGAATTGCAGCAATCATGAGACCTAAGTATTGCAATTAGAATTGGTCCAAAGGTTGAAACTCTTCTTTGAATCCTCTCGATTGCTTTTGTTTTGGGAGTGTCCAGGTTAAACAATAAGAAGAAATTTGAGATAATGGTTAGCAACTTTTTTTGTTTACTAAAATAGGTTTATCAGCAAATTATTTTATTTTAACTGAGGCTTAAATGGTTCTCCAGTGTTTCATAAAACACAAAAAATGAGGGAGGAATACCTTTTCCCCATCACGAAATATAGTTTAAGTATGTGTGGTATCTCTTAAGTTTTGCGTTACCAGCTTTTGACCAAATGTGATTGAAAACTGTTTAGAGATATGCTGGAGATAAGAGAACGCTGATGCACTAAAAAGCAGAAGGTTTCTCTACCTCTTTAATCTTTCTTAGTTCCAGCTCACTTGCAAAGTAAATCTCACTATTCAGATCACGAAAGAACCTCTAGGCATAACTATACAGTGAAATGTTTACCTATACGAGATAACTTTCTGGTTTTAGGACTGTTTCTCAGTGATTTCTCAGCACCAGGGTATCCTATGGAGGTATTTCTGAGAAGCAGTCTGCATGAGCCCTGTACAAGAAGAGTGTGTCTCTATGGAGGAGGATATCCAGTGGTGCAGTGAATAGGCATGTGAGACACATTTCCTCGTAGGTCAAGAAGGAAAAAAGATATACAGGATTTCTTTCAAAGTCCAGAAAAGAATGAAGTCTGGGTTTACAATTCTAGGGTTTTTTTATGCTTGTGGTCGTTAAGGACAGTTGGATCTCATGCACTGGAGCTCTCATTGAGCTCTGCAAAAGTTGACAGCCTTGTCCACCTTCTCTTGTACCCTTCTCTCCTGCACACACACAGTGTGTGAACACCCCCTAACAAGTGGATTTGCTTTTACGCATACATGGACAGATGTATTCTGTTCTGTTTGCACAGTCTTTAACCGAGAAAGTTTGGGATGGCCCAGTTTCAGCACTGTCACACCTCTAATAGAGGTAATAAATCTTATGTTTCCAAAATAACACAAATTCAGTCAGATATAATGTCTTTAACAAAAAAAAAATCAAGTTCTTCTTTAGCCTTACAGAAACTTACATCATGGGTAAAATGAGTTACCCAGTACAAACGCTCAAAAAATGTGTCATGTATTATTTACTCCCTTCATAGGTAGGAGCGCTTCTAGGCTGTTCTGTCTGTCATGGGAACAGATAACTTACAAATGATGGGTAGAAACCATCCACTCCTGAAAGCAGAATGCCTCTGAGGTAGGGTTGCAAGAGGGATCAAATATGCAATTCTCTTTTACTTCGGTAAAATCTCAGCAGAAGCCTCAGGCTGCCTCCCCGATGCTGGGTCTGCGGGAGAAAGCGCTGTGGGTGGTTATGACGATGCCCCTGTGCAGAGGAGTGGTGTGCTTACACACTCTTGCACTTCTAGTGCCCAGTGCGGAAAGGAGACTGGTCCGTGGCCACCTCTTCCAGCCCCCCATGATGCTTAACTGCAACACAGGAACATAGAGGACCCAAATGCATCTCTTCCTGGGCTGAATGATTCAAAAAGCGCATCTGCTGGGGAGGTGCACTATCTATTTCTCACTAATACTTGTAGTCTTCCATGTATAGGACACTGTTCAGTCATCAGCAGTGTGAAAGCATGGTGAGGAGTGGGCTGAGAGGTGTTTGCTGCTGTTAGTAAGAGGAGCAACTTGGTAGTGGGGGAGAAGGCTGGCGTCCCTGCGTTGAAGTTAAATCTGTTGAGATTTTTACCATGGACTTAAGAGAGCTGACAGTTTGCCCCTATTCCAAATAAAGCATTTATTTGGGGATAAATTACCAGGTTTTATCTTGATGGAAGCTGATAGAAACAAAACGAGACAGTGAGTTGATTCTGCATTCTGTATTAGTATTGCAAAGAGGAACAGATAGTTCTTGGGATCAGATGCATAGATACAGATTAACCTCTAGGCAGCTATTATTGGAGCCCATTTAAGTAGTTTGAGTTGGAAGAGCCTTTGCTGAAGCTGATGGGAAATGCCAGGGTAAGAAGATGATCCCAGTGTTTGGCACCAGTCGGAGTCTGGACAATGTCCAATGCATGTGTTGGCATTTATAGCATGTTAGGAGGGGAAAGCTCCTCCTCAAGAGTAAAAGACAAAGTGGCAAATTAGACAATTCTGGTCAGTTTTTCCTCTTCAAAGGAAAATTTAATTTTCCTGTTTTTCATTGTAGTGTAGTTGCAAGCAAATAGACTTTTTGCTTGAGCTGTAATAAGATGGAGATCTTGTGTCTCATAAGCCTGATACCCTCGGCAGTAAATGATGCTTCTGTGCATTTTTTTTTTTCCCCCCTGTGTAGTAGTCAATGGTGCAAGTCCCTCTTTCTGAGCACTTCAGACAGTTGTCCTCTGTGGAGTGGCCTGAGATCTTGCATCATTTCCTGTCATCTGTCCAAAGCTATTTATAAAATGTCTGCTGATTCTGGCACATAGGCAAAACCCAGTTTTCATGAGAAAATAGTTTGGAAATGTATTCCCTCCCAGCAAGTGTCTTAAAACTGTTGAGAAAACCTGAAATGTCCTAGAAAATCTTAATGAAAGCTAAGATATAATGGGGTTGGGGCATATGGGGAATTGAATAGTCCCATATATTTGTAGTTGAAATCTTTAGAAATAGATGGTGCAACATGCACTGAGAAAAAGTTACAGAGTATTAAGGGGGAGGAAGTGGTTCCAAAATTTATTTGTTAGCAAAATAAAAACTTTGGGGTTTGATGTCTGAAGATACAACAAAAGTGACTCAAGGTAGCTTTTGTGATGCTGAATATTTGCCATATAATTTGATGGTAGTTGTTCTATTAAAAGTTTCTACTTTTCAATATTTCTTAGGTTTTCCATCTCTTTAGCTTCAGGAGACTGACTGGGGTAGGGCTCTGGCAGGGACAGTAGGAGGCATTAAGCGAAGCAGCATGCTTCCTAGTCAATCTGCTGTTTATGATAAGTGCTATTTTGGGAATCCTGAAAAAAGCGTGTTGGCCACAGACAAAATGCACCCCGAGCAACAGCACTCACATCAGCTTCCCACTGGCCTGCCTTGACACTGCTGGCACCGTGCTTCTTGCCTCTTTATCTTTAGCCATCCATGCTGCTTGCTTGTGAAACAGCTGCATCCATGAGGTTTGGGCATGTTGGAGACCACTGTGTGCAGGGCAAAGTGAATGGAGGATGGCCTTTGCCTGAGCAGTCACAAAGAAACAATTTCTGAATGTGTCTGTCAATCCAGCTTGTTTCATCCTGCTTTCACAAACCACCATATGAAGTACCACAGTGCCGCAGGTGGCCTAGGCAGGATTGGAGTCCATGTCCCACTCATGAAGGCCTCTACAGGGTACAAATCTAAGTAGCAGTAGAGGTCTGAGACTCTTCCACTATGACCAATTAGTATTGCTTTTCCAGCCCCCAAGTTTCTTGTGGCAGCAATGGATCGTGTTCTTGATGGCTGACAAAGATTCACTTCTGGCCATGCTGTTTGTATGTAGTCTATTGCAAAAGAATATTTGAAAGTGTTTGAAATGCCTCAACTCACTGCACCTCACTTCTCCCCTTGTAAGCTTGTAGATAACACTTGTTGCTATTTGATATGTAAAAGTTCTGTAGCCTCAGGCTGCTAAAGCAGTGCATTAGCTGATGCCCATGTATTTGTATTGAGCTTTGCCCCCTGTAAATGTATTTCAAGAGGATTCTGGTGTTGGTGAAAATGTTAGTGAATGTTAGTCCGATTTTTTTTTTTCTCTGTAACTGACAAGCACTGCAGCACCAGCTGTATTTACAATTGCACAGCAGAGGCTTTATGCAATAGCAATCAAAATGCTGCATGTAGGAAGGTTTACTGTTCTACAGGAATGAACAAGAACAGTTCTACATAGCAATATGTACAGTTCTGCAATTAAATGCAATAGTTCTACAAAGACGTACAATTGTTCTACATAAATCCATCATCAGGCCTTTATAACATCTGCTCAAGAGCTGACGTATTTTCCAGCAGGGATCTAAAACCAAATGCATTTTTTGCTGAGAGGTCCCCACCCTGCTTCCAGGGCATCTCTCCACATTGGAGTACTCAAGGTATTACAGATACCTTAATGTGCTGCCTTACAACTCCAGTAGCACTGCAGCCCATGCAATAACTATCACAGAGATGCCTTATTGCTCTGGTGACACTTCAGTGGGCAGATGTGTTCTCCTAACTGCTTCACTTGAGGTTTTGGAGGTGGGGATGGGAGCGGTGCCTTCCTGCAGGTCTGAATGGGGGAGAACTGTCGCACACAGAATTCTCGTGTACTCTCTCTGAAGTACTGTGAAAAAAACATTTGGTGCTTCTTGTTCCCACTTCATCCTATGCTTTGCCTTGTCACAACAGCCCTGTTCCTCTTTCTGTAGAATGTTTTTCAGCTGTAGATTCATCCACTGACTGGATCTACAGCCTGGCTCCAGCACACCTCCCGTGTCCCGCACCGGGAAGTTAGAAGCAACTCAGGTCACTTGGAGCACCCGAGTGTGAAAATGTTGGTACTAGTCATCCTTTAAAAGGTGATTAAACCTAACACATACTGCCTTAATTGCCTACCTTGGTAAATTTTTCCACGTTTGCTATTCTGTGCCTGAAATACTGATAGCTACCTCTATGCAAGGTTAACTAGTAATGA
The DNA here is from genome assembly GCF_035582795.1 of Mycteria americana. Classification (NCBI taxonomy): domain Eukaryota; kingdom Metazoa; phylum Chordata; class Aves; order Ciconiiformes; family Ciconiidae; genus Mycteria; species Mycteria americana. The sequence goes on along the minus strand of NC_134370.1, from coordinate 57,146,598 downwards.
ATTAATGAAAGGCTGAGAAATCTGAGAGAGCTCCAGCCCTACAAGTGAATTTCACACACAGAGGGCTGACGCTTTCAGTGATGACCCAGCTACAAGGCAACTATTCTAAGCTTTCCTATTCTCCCAGTATTGCCATGGCTTTGCCAACTCCTGCTTTAGGCAGCTGCTCTGTCCCTGAGCTAAGTGTTGGTTAAGACATAGAAAAAGTAGGCAATGGAATTGCCTGACTTAATAAAAATATGTGATATTAAACAGGGAGCCTGCATGCAGCTAGCTGTACCAAAGTGTCCTAGATTGCTGATCATGTACCAAGGGGGAAGAATGACTTGTTCTGTTTTAAGTGTTTAATGACTTTTTTCCTGCAGATTCACAGAATTTCCAAAGTATGTCACAGAACCCATTTATTTCTAACCTCAAAGTTGAACATTTTCTGTGACTTTCTTTTTCCACCTTCATTTGCCCTTCGTACTTTGCTGCCTTTGGTTTGAATTGGTCTCTGTTAATGGTCTGTTCTTTTCCAGTCTTTCTATTGTTTCACACAGGGATGAAGATCTTAGGGTTTGCTTTTTTCCTTTCTTCTAATCCCCTAATATTCTCATAGCTTCTTTCCTGATCAGAATGTAGACGGTACAAAGCTTGCTCTAGCAAACACAGTTCCACCAAGCGAGGGCAAATGAGGTGATAACATGCTGTCTGTGCCCAGGTAGCTTTGGCTACCGCCAAGTAGACTTTAACTAAAAAAGGATTTTGACACAAAAGGTGGTTAAAAGTTTTTAAGATGGCAACTTCTGTGTGGTTACCTGCTAATAATGCTGGCATGAAGTATACTTTAATATTTATTGGAAAAACTTTAAAGTCTGCAAACCCAGAGAGCATTCATTAGGAAAAGATGTTTGTGTTAAAAAGAACAAATAAAAAATCCCCTATGTCCAGTAAGGAAAGGTGTAGTCTGACCTTTTCCAGGAAACAGAGGTACCCAAGAAGTGAAGCTACCTGAGCTGTTGGGTTGTCAGTGAAATTCAAATTTATCTGGACTATTTGTGCTGAACATCAGCACTATGAAACTGTAAGCTGGGAGAGCAAGTGATTTGTAAACGCTTTGCTTAACACCTGCAGAGAACTAGGCTAACGGGAGAAAGCAGCAGTTAAAGCAGACCCACACAAACTATTAAAAACTCTTGGGAGCTGTGCCAGGAAAACCAAATTGTACTTCAGGGCCCCGATCACCCTGCAGAACATTAAGTAAGCAGGAACAGGCCAAGGAGGCATCAGAAACTGAGTGTTTCTTGAAGCTCTCCCCATCCCCTTTTAATAAGTGGGATTTTCCCTCTAAACTCATCCCTTTCCTCATGCAAAATGAATCCTAGACTTTAGTAAGAAGCATGGTCAGTCCTTAAAAACGTATCCTAGGATACATCTCCCTTCCTCTGGGAAGCTGCAGCAGAAGTGGTCCAGCAGGCACCCTGGGTACTGTCTGCTGTCAGTTTTCCCCTGTGTGTCTTAGCAAATTCAGCTGCCCAGGGGACTGATCCTGCAGGACAGGACAGGAACCAGGTATCACCTTAGGTACCTTAATCTTCACTGGGGGTGGAGGCTGCTTGATGTGAGGTACGTGCTTAAGTTTAGCCTGTTCTGAAAATACCTGGAATCATTACAGAGAGCTGCATAACGCCAGAAAACAAAGATTTCCCGCAGAAAAGTCCAGCGAAGCAGTGAAACTGAGACAAAAGCCTGGAGCTGCCAAGTCACCTTGGGCAACCTTTTCAAACCGTCTCCAAATCTTTCTTCCCTTGCCAATCATAATGGGTGTGGACACTTAAAAATACTTCATTCCCTTTTATGCCACAAGTAATGATTCACACACAGGACTGAAATATTACATTGGAACTTACTGTTTGATCTTTTTGAACTTGGATATAATAAATGAATCATTGCTTCAGTTCTAATTATTTCTTAATTGCTGGGCTTTATGACCCTCGAAGTCCAGTTCTTTTCTTACTCTGCATTTTACTGACAGTTAGTATCTGCAAATGTTTTAGCATGGACTGGTATCATATAGCATATCATCTACATGGTACGTAATCGCATTCTTGTGGGGAATGGGGAAACAATTTGAGACAGTAATTTATAGCCTAATCAATAGGATATTAAAAATCTGAGAATAGATTAGCAATTTTCTGGATTAGATAGCTATAAATTGCCATGTGACACGCAATTAAATTCTGAGCAACTCTCTCTCATGTGCATTGTAATTCTACAAATAGTGAGGCTGAAGACAAGTAACATTGCTGCACCATGCTCTTCCTTGTTGCATGATTTTCCTCTAGATTGAAGGATCTCATTCACTAGATCCTACTACAGACTATGCTCTTAGAATGGCAGAAAATAATTTAGAGGGGAAAAAAAAAAGAAAGTAGCTCTTGATTTATTCATTAGGAATCCAGAAAAATGGTGGTACATCTGGACTATGTGAGATTTATGAGTGAGCGTGTGCTACCCAGGTGAGGAGGCTTGCCACTTACTGCAAGCCTCCTCTGTGTTTGCTAAACTACTTTTCAAAGAGCCTGGGCTGCTGCAGAGCAAACTCCACAGATGTGCAACTTCTCCACCTGACTGAAATGGCAATGTGGGTATTGGCAAATAGTCCCAATGGACACAGTGTGATGATGGGCTCTCCAGGTACTGTTGCAAGGCTGTAATATACCTTTTTTCTTACTGCAGTACCCTAGGATCAGCTTGCTCTTTTGTCTCTCATAATGAAAATACTTTCTATGGGTGGAAGGATTCTTTAATTAACTAAATAGCTCTGGATTTAGACATACAACCACTGCTGCGCCTGCCTTTTTTTGAGTCCCAAATCTCCTTTAATGCAACTAAATACTCCTCTGTGGCTTGGCTCTGGTTGCCGTCCTAACATCACCTCTTCCAAATATGCACTCCTGCAGTTTTTTTTATAGACTATTTAAATACAGTCTGGAGCAGCTAATGCTGTAATCTTCCAACTCCGTTTTGCTGGGTGGGCAGAAGAACTGCAGGTTTGTTTCTGACTTTTCTCCACTGTTGGCAGAATGGTTAGCTGCCTACAAATTAGCATATATTGTAATGTAAAGTGTCAGTTTAGTTACTGAGTTCTGTACACATGCTATTAGTACAGTGCTGTATTATCAAATGCCCAAGTCACCTCTCCTGCTAGTGGGGGTAATGTCAGAGTTAGCAACGCATCTGACTAAATTAGAACAGTTAATGCTTGGCTTCATAATTGAAGGGGTTTTAAAAGTTATTTAAATAACTTTAGAGAAGCTGGGTAGGGAGTTCTTGGGATGTTGATGTATGACTTGTTTATTAAAAAAATAATGTGATTTAGCAGTGCAAGGGTCAACTGGATGCTTCTGTCCAGATGGCAGCAGAGCGAGCCGTAGAGCCCTATCCAATGTGAGTAACGTCTATCCTAGTACTAACTATAAATAACCTCTGTTTAAACAGTAAAAATAAGTATTGTTTTATCTTATTTTGAGTCATCCTGCACTGAAAAGGCATACAAAGGACCTAGGGAAACTGCACCCTGTCTTGAAAGTTGTACCGAAACTGTGTTAGTGGAAGCTTGAGGCCCTTCTGATACCTACAGGCCTGGTGTTTTCACGCCTCTCTCTCTCCACTAAGACTGCTGTATAAAAATCTCACAGGGAAAAATGTTAATGTTTTAATTATTTTGCTTTATTTTGTTGTATTAGTTGTGACTTTCAGGGAAAAGTAGAGTTTTACGGTCTCTGCCTATGTCCATTAAGGGAGATGCAATAGCAAGAGAGAAATCCTTTCTGGTGTCTACAGAGGTGACAGCAATGGCAAGTAGTTTGTACGTGCTTGTGGGGAGAACGTGACACTATGACACTAAGACTGCAGAACATCTGAGCCAAAATGTCCCCTTCGGAGAAGGAAAGCCTGCCTCCGTCGTTCCCACCTGCTGCCTTCCAGCCATGTTTTTGTTTCTCTACCATGAGGGACGTTTAAAGCCAGGATGGCTGAACTGATGGCACAACCACTTCCCTGCCTGTCATTGTTCAGCCCCCCACATGCTGACATCCGCAGGAGTGGTGCTTGCCCGGCGGCGACTGATGCTGGGTCCCCTTGTCCTGCTCCTCTTCTCCCTTTCCTCCCACCAGCTGTCGCAGGGCATGGAGACATGGCCCGGCTCTCCTCCCCGCATTCCCCCCAGCTGCAGAAAACCCACATTCCCACTCTCTTCTCCGCCTGTGGGGTTTCTTTTGGTGTGCTGTGTTGTGGTCAAGGGAAATGCTGAAGAAACCAAGTCCTAGGCCTTGCTGCTTGAGGCACTGCCAGGGCTCCAGTCAAACGCAGGTTTCAAAAGCCGAAGTCTGACTCCAGGGAAGCTGTCAGGAGGCAGCGGAGATCAAATAGGAGGAGCAGCGACTGTAATTGAAGCTTTGAGTATTAATGCAGTACTAGAGGGCCACCATTAGTGGCTGTAGGCCTCTCATTCGCACTGATTTTGGTGGCAGTGTGTAGCCCCTGCACACAGCTCCACTAGGCCCATTTCTTTGAAGTGTTTGACTCAACCGGACTTTGAGGCTCTGCTAAATTCCTCTGGCTAACTGGACGTACGGGCTACTGGGAGCCGCCGTGTCCCGTGAGGACAGGCTAGGCTGTGAGGTGACCCACTCAGCGGGAGGGTGTCCCGCTGCGGCTCCCCAGGCCTACCCCGCTGAGGGACGGGGGTCGGGTGCTTCTCCGGCCTCGAGGGCGCGGGCCCGCCGGCGTGGAAGGCCCTGCAGCGCCGACAGGCCGCGGGGGCGGCCCCGGCTCCCGCGCGGAGACACCGGCGGCGCTGGGCCGACGGCGGCCGCCACCCCGGCCCGGCGCGGCCGCCCTTCCCGCCCGCCCGCCTTCCCTGAGGGCCGGCCCTGGCCCCGCCCCGCGGAGGCGGAGCTGCCGCCGGCCCCGCCCCTCCCTGCCCTCCGCGCCGGGTTACATGGCGGCGGCTGCGGCAGCGGCGACTGCGGCGAGGCGGGCGCGCGCCGGGCGGGAGCCGGTGGCGGGGCCGCGGGGCCCGGCCGTGTGAGCAGTGCAGACCCCGATGAGCCTGGGAAGGCCCGTGAGTGCGGCGGGGCGGCCGGCGAGGCGGCGCGGGGGGAGAGGGTGATCCCGGGCCGCCGCACGCGCGGGCCCAGCCCCGCCGCACAAAGGCGCTTTGTTCCCTCCCGCCGGACGGCGGCGGCGCCCCCCGGCCCGGCCCGCTCCGCTCCGCTCCGCCGGGGCCCGGCCCGTCCGCACTGCGGCGGCGGCGGCCCGGGGGCAGCGGCGGCCCCGGGGCTGAGGAGGGAGGGAGAGCGGGCGGGGGCGGCCGCGAGGGGGGCGCTGCCAACGGCCAACGGCTGCGGCCCGGGCGGCGCCCCGCCGGGCCCAGGGGGTCGCCTCTCCCGCCGGAGCGGGGCCCGCGGGGCCGGGGGCGGCGGGCGGCGTCCGCGCCCTGAAGGGCGTTTGAAGGTAGGGCTCCTCCGCGCTGCGGCGGCCCCGCGGGGGCGCCGGGTCCGGGGGCCGCGGCGCGGCCGGGGGCCGCGCTGGCTTCTTCCCCCCCCGCCCCCACGGCCGGGGGCATGGCGGGGGTGGGTCCCCTCTGCCTGAGCGGTCGCCGGTGTCTGGAGGGGGTGCGCGGGAAAGGAGCGACGCTTGCGGGCGAACCTGGCTCGTGCCGGAGGGACGGCGGGAGGAAGGACGTCCTTCGCCGGGACAGCTGTGGGCTGGCGGCGGCCTGGCCGGCGCGGGGGGAGCCCGGCCTCTCCGAAGTCTGAGGAAGTTTTGGTGCTGAATCCGGTGCCGGCGGGGCCTCGCCGGCGGCTCCTCGCGGGGGATTCGGCGCCGCTCTCCGGCCGCTGTGCCGGGAGACATGGGGACAGGTACTGCTCGCTCCCGCTGCCAGGGCGCCCGCAGGCTGCCCTGTAACCTCGAGCACCTTTTGTGGGAAAAGTGACTTAATAGTTCTCATAAGCAGCTTGAAACACCCGATGAAAACAGCTTGAAGAGAGGCTGCTCGAGTTTTGGAATTTGGAAGAACAGGTACCCCTGGCTAGGCAGGCAGGATGCACACGCTTGGCTTCTGCGTGATGAGTATCTCTTTCTCTGGTGAATTCAGTGCCATTTTGGATCAGCCTGACAATGGCTAAGTTAATTGTGTCGTAGAAAAAGAAGCGGTGGTTGGCGTGTTGTCGTATGGCCAGTGCAAATGTTGATAAAAGCGCTTTGCCAACAAGCTTTTTTTATTTTTTTATGTATATATATATATATGAATATTTATATAAGAGTGCGTGTGTATATAAAAATAATATTGTGATAACATGATATGTTTATAAACCAGTTACAAATTCCAGAAAGTGGTGGCTTAAAATAGGGGTAGATTTTAGTTTGGCAATCAGGTTCAGAAAATGTGCGCTGTAAAGCTAAAATGGGAACTTTCATTTCAACCTCTTGCTCAGGCTCAGCCCTGGCTTGTGCGGTCGTTATCTTTAATTCACTCTTGACTGGTTAACTGTTCAGTGGAACAGCAGACGGTAGCAGATCTGCCGAGGTGCAGAAGGCTGTGGTTAGTTGATGGTAGGCTTCTTCAGTGTTTAATTTTCATTGAATTATCTGAAGGGAGGACCGAACCATTTTTATTTATGATACAGAAAAACGCAGTGGATTTTTGTGTGCTTTTACAGATCCTTCAGAAGATTTATAAACTAATAGTAACATTTGCTGACTGCCAGCACAGAGTTCCCTAAACAGTGTGGGGAGCAAGTAGGAGGCTTTAGAAAAGCGGCAGTTTCATGAGCTGGACGATGACTCACTCTGCCTACTGACTGCAACGTGGCTGATCTAAAAAAAAATACTTCTGTGCCCCGTATTTTTATAGTCAAAGGGATAGTACTTAACAGGTTGTATAATATGTCATTAGTCATTCTTGGTCTTTCTCTTGTGAGTAATGATTTGATCATTATGTGGTCTGCATAATCAAATTAACTGGTATCTTTCCATCTTATATGTATTTCTGAAAAAGTAAATGTCTCATACTTGACTGTGTTTCAGTGTACATCCTGTTTCCTGAAAACTGTGATAAATCCACGTGCAGAAGTTGAGCACGAATTGAAGGGGCTGCTTGCATAATGCATGAAGCTGGTCATGTGCAGTGATGTCTGCCAGCACTAGGAATAATTTCAAAGATGACAGCCCTTCTGTGGGTCACTTCTGCTGCCCTCTCTTGAGAACTGATCTGTTTTGAAAGCATAGTTGTAAACCACTTAGGAAACTAGTATCTTTGTGTTTTCCTCTTTAAACTTTGTGGGAGGAAGGAATAAAAGTACCGCTTAAAAAAGTGGTAGTCTTGGAAAGGTGACAGCTACCCTAAATGAAAACATCAGTGCCTGCGTGAATAGCATATTTGGCACAAATAGGGGTGATAAACACCCCCTTTTTATACTATAGTCCATCATGTGTTGTAAGTGGTTAGAGCGTGTTACACACAACTGAAGAGGAATTTGTCATTTTTGTTTATTTAGTGTGTATTTTCAAGACAGAGGGTTGGACTGATGGTTATGACTTTCATTGAAACTGAAAATGTATAAACTTAACGGGTGTTGCTGTCACTCTTTGTAAGTATTAGTGTTTTAAAAAAGCCACCTTGTTATTTTCCAAAGTTAAAAATCACTATAAAATGCAAAGAAGAAAATTTGTTACTTTGAGCTCATTTTGGCTTGAGAAAAGCCTTGATTTCTTCTAGTTGATTACCTTTTAAGTAATTATTTTCTTAGTCAGAGTGAAAGAAAGTTTGGGGTTAACTTTTTATTTTCCATCCCTCCTATCTGCTTCTGGTCCACAAGACTATTTGTCCTAAATGTCTGTTTGCTATTAACTCGTGGATGGGAAAACTAGTTCAGCTGCTTCCCTGGCCCCTGGCGCGAGCGATGCTCTGGGGGCTGCAGCCCTGGTCGAGGGGCCAGCTCACGGGCGATGGCAACGAAGGGGCTGCAGCGTGTGAGCAAAGGCCTGCGCTTAGGTGAGAGGTCGAACTGGCGTAGTGAAAGAAGTACATCTTTAGTGTGAAAGTAGTTAATGCGTGGGGTTAGTTTAGAAGCGTATTTTTTTGGTTAGACAAGGATATGTGAACCTGCTACAGCATTGTCATCTGTTATGTTTCCAAAGTAGAATTTTCAGTGGTAGTAAACAATCACTCTCAATGACTGAGTCTTAATTTCATTTGTTTTAATAGTGGGGCATTTTTGCTAGGACAATGTCTAATTGTCCTCACCATACTCATACGAGGTACTGTATCTGTTTGGTAGATAGGCTGCCTCCTGGTCAGCTTCCTAGGACTAGATCCTGTTTTGAATGATAGCTGGGCACTGCTTTTTGTGGCTTTGGGATTAAGTAATTTGCTCATAGTTACATAGGAAGTTTGTAGCAGGATCAGGTCAAATTGAAGGCTGCAATGGGTTGCTTATGTTGTCAACATTTGTTTTCTTAGCTGAATCGCTCTGATTCTGAAAATCATTACATACCTTCTGAAAATGTTGCAATTAGTGGTCACCTAGTGGAAGGATATAGTATAATCTGATGATTAAAAATGCATAATTTCAGGGATTCAGAATGAAAATTTTAGCTCTCCTACTTCAGTAAGCAAATGGGCCATAACTCCCTTTCTCCTTGAAGCGGTAATGTCATAACTGCTCTCATGTTGTAATACTACTGCTGCTGCCTTTGTGTAGTTGTGGCAGTAAGGGGTAGGATCTGAGTTATGGTGAAGAGATCAGCAGATCTTACTCCTTGCTACTGATGGGCATCTTTTCAAACCTGATCCTGTGCTGTTTAATGGGACTAGCTAAAAGAGAGGTTCCAGATGTGTCACCCAGCTGGTGCAAACCGATTCTGTATGGCTGCATATTGAAGACATCAGCAATGTGAAACAATAGGCCTAATTATGGTGAAGAATACAACTGGTTTTAGATGGTCCCAAGGATATAAATTACAGCTTATTGCATGGTATTTGAACAGAGGCCTTGGACCTTGAGTTAACATGAAATTTAAAGTGTTAGTATAAGCTACAAAAATGAATTTCCACAACAATTTTTGGGGGGGATGGGGAATGAAAGGAAAATGGGCTGGGGTGATGTAAATTTTTTTACAAGCAGCAGGTCAGAATGAATGAACCTGAAAATGGTGCATGTGAATGAGAAAAAATTTTTAGCTTTAAAAAAAAGTTAAAAATCAAGAGGCTAGACTTCTGGTTTTTATAATCATGAGCAAAGAGTTGGATAGTCACTGATGCTATCCTAATTAACTCTAGGATAAATTTTATATTTGTTCTTTAAGTAAATTCATGGGTATTATGAGAAGGGTCCTCACACTGATGTCTTAATACGGATATAAATTCAAGATAGTTTTGGGAAAAGTAACAGTGTTACCTCATTATGTTTGTACTAAGGTTATAATAATCCTTGAAAACACTGTCTAAAATAAGGACTGTTGGCAGTATGAGAAGAAAGGAATCTCAAGGCAATAGTTACATGTGCTGAGTAAAGCAAGCTCTGCAGATCACCCTTCTGGCAGGGTACTATACCACATCAGTGGAGGGCAGCTCAAAGCTTTTTCAGTTTATAGAAGTATTACATGTGGTGATCTTTCTTTAAAAAGAAAAACCCAGAGGAGGATAGCATGTGTTTCCTTCTTCTTTCCTGCGTTTGTCACGTGGCTGTACAAATACCTGGAGGCAGGTGGTGTGTGGCAGGAGGGAGCGAGCCAGGGCACTGGGGCTGTGTGTCTTGGTGGCAGTCAGGCTTGAGCCTAAGGAATGGTGATATTTAAATGCATTGAAACAGTCTTGTTTCTGTTTGCCAGTGTGCCTGCCTTTATTTTTTTTTTTCCTGCATGCAATTCTAATTGCTTTAGTGAATTGAGGCCATTATTTAGAATATGATAATAATTTGTCAGCTGCTTTTGCTGCCCTATTAGGAGTGGGGAGACTTGTTTTGCTTGGTCCCGGTCATCCCACTGAAGTGCTAGCACAGTTTTAAGGGAAAACACTCATACAGTTAATTCTAAAGTGTTGGGATAGTTTGGAGAACTTTACATTTATTTAGAGAGCTGGGTGAAGAGCTGAAATGTGTTAATCTAAGATCGAAGAGAAGACATACTTAGTGGTTTTATGTGACCTATAGTTGTTGGGAAGAACATACAAGTGACTTGTAATGGGACTGCCCAAACCTTACCCACACTGCGAAAGGTACACCTTTGACTCTTCTCTTTGTGGCATCTTTGAGCTTTTAAAAGAAATGAGGATGTTGTGCAGAAATGCAACATATGGTCTTTATGACTGCATTCTGCTGCTGCTGACAGGGAAACTTACTGAGAAAATTACCGCTTTTGTTTTCATAAATAGTAGTTGCGTTCATTAGACTATTAAAAATAAATGATGTCTGAAAGTGCCCATATGTTAGGGGAAACGGTTATAGAATATATCAGTTACTGTGTAAAATGTACTTGCTGTTAGTTCTTCTCTGTAATCTAGGTTGGATAAGTATAGAAGTAATTGATGAAGTAATATTTGTCTAATATGTAGGAATTACCCCTATGATTCCTGTAACAATGAATCTATGGAGGCAAAATTATGATTTGAGATGTTAGTAAACTTTATCCAAAATCACAAGGATTTAAGCTTTAGAAGTGGCATTGGATGTGTGCTGTATATTCTGGAAAGTCAATGAATACTGGGAGTGCACAAACCTCACCCTTTTCATGCGAACAGTACCCAGTTATCTTTTATGGTGAAATAGTTAAAATTCTGATTTTGTCTTTGAGTAAAAGTTTAGTGGAAAGAATTATGCCAAAATTTAGTGACTGAGGTACAGGTTGTTATTGTTTCTGACTTGTTTCTTAACAGCTGTATTGGAGAATTACCAAGTTTTCTGTGATATTCCCTTCTTTATTAAGACTCAGTAGGATTTTTCATTGTGTGCCTTATATTCTCAATAGGTTATATCTAAAACTTTCACAATATATATTTAGAAATGGTGGTTGGTGATTATTGTCAGTTTTCCTCCACAAGTATGAAAAGTATATGTCATTTCTAGTTTAGCTTTTGTGATGGTTTCTTATTTTGTAACTGGACACTAAATAAGTTGTATACTTAGGACAACTTAAGGAGTTGGGGGAGGAGGAAGACTTCTGTACGTGCTGGAATACTGATGTGTTTTTCTCTCCTTTTCAGGTTGTCACGGAGTAAAATGGATGGTAGCTTTGATTGTGATTGTGGTGAGCTGGAGCCACCTGATCATTAACAGAAGGCATCTTTTGTAAATCAAGAGCTGCCAGTTTCCTGTTTAACTAGACTGTAAACAAAGGAGAGAAAAAGGAGGAAGAAGGAAAAAGAAGAAATAGTGCTTACCAGCACCATAGAATGACGCTGCTCAGGACCAGTCCAACACTGAATGTATCTGCACTGTGAGGAGGAGGATGTTAATAGAAGCCTATTATGTGCATATTTATTCACATTTTTGTTAAATGTTAACCAGTTTAGCACAGTAGAGCTGAGTGCATAGTATGTCATTTCATTCCGTTTGAGTTTCTTGTGAGTATTTTCTTTAATGTCTGCAGAAATGCTGCACCTTTCTTGAACTATGAATGCTGCAATCTTTCTATCTTATGCTCGGTTTGAGTTCTAGAGCTTACGGGCTCTAAATTCAAGGGGACACAACAGGCCTGGCTGGCTCATAATGAAATGAGAGTATCAAGAAACCATCTTGCAGTCAAAGCCAAGTGTTTCTTCTCCCTTTCTGTAAGACCTTTCCTTCAGATACCAGTGGAAGTGTCTCCGCGTGTTTACAGAAGCTTAGTAGTTTGAGGAAAAAGAAACGTAAAGAATTTAAAAATGGCAGAAAAATTTGAAAGTCTCATGAACATTCATGGTTTTGATCTGGGCTCTCGGTATATGGACTTAAAACCACTGGGCTGTGGTGGAAATGGCTTAGTTTTTTCTGCTGTCGATAATGACTGTGACAAAAGAGTGGCTGTCAAGAAAATTGTCCTTACAGATCCCCAGAGTGTTAAACATGCTCTACGTGAGATCAAAATTATTAGAAGACTTGACCACGATAACATTGTCAAAGTATTTGAAATTCTTGGTCCTAGTGGAAGCCAGTTAACAGATGACGTGGGCTCCCTTACAGAATTGAACTGTGTTTACATTGTCCAGGAATACATGGAGACAGATCTGGCTAATCTGCTAGAGCAAGGCCCTTTACTGGAAGATCATGCCAGACTTTTCATGTACCAGCTGCTACGTGGGCTCAAGTATATTCACTCTGCAAATGTTCTGCATAGAGATCTCAAACCAGCTAATCTTTTCATTAATACTGAAGACTTGGTGCTGAAGATTGGTGACTTTGGTCTTGCACGAATCATGGATCCTCATTATTCCCACAAGGTATGTGAAGAGTGGGAATATTTAAGTGATGCACTGACAACCGTGCCTTCTTAAAATAGCATCTTTCTCCCTTTTGCAGAGGTAGATAGTCTGTGGAAGGCCTCGTTAGCAAGTGGAATATCATGTTAGGGATCATACAGTAGAACTGGAATGCTTGCAAATAGAGTGAAACGGATCTGGATGACATGTTTTGTCTCAGATAGAACTACTGCAAGCATAAAATAAAACTTTTTTTTTTTTTTTTACTAGATGTGTTCAGAAAAGCAGATTTTTAACAGTGAATACAGAACCTGAGATTAAGAGCAAGTTAGAGGCACAACTATAGAAGCCTTAGATAAGTTTATAAGGGGTGCATTCACAGTGTGCAAGTGTGGCTACTTCCTGGGACCGATTTAGAGGTCCTGTCTTCCTGGTTTAGATGATGATTCACAAGAGAGTTCATTATTATCTCTGCATTTATTTGGCATCTGCAAATAAGAAAGTTTTGCTGCAGTACCTCATTTGACTAATAAATAGTGTCATACCTCTATAGTGTTGCTGTTCACTCATAAAGATATTGCTGTTCCATTTTAAAAGGTAGAAAGGCTTAGTAGGACGCAGATGGTGCTATCCCTAGGACCTCGAGACCAAAAAATCTTATAGTAGTGCATTAAAAAATAAGAAACAAGTAATTAAAAAAACATACCTCTTAAAAATCTAAGTAAGCTTTTTTCTTTTTTTAAATTAATTTCATTAGGGCCATCTTTCTGAAGGATTGGTCACTAAATGGTACAGATCGCCCCGTCTTTTGCTTTCTCCTAACAACTACACTAAAGCCATTGACATGTGGGCTGCAGGTTGCATCTTTGCTGAAATGCTGACTGGGAAAACCCTCTTTGCAGGTGAGTGGAATAAAAATATGCGTATATATTCCTAAAAGGAGTGGTACTGCTTAATTATCTTCCTTAAGAAAGGTTGATTCTCATGGCTAATATCAATAGTCATTGACTATCAGGATATGCTATATTATTGTGCAATTATATAAGCAAACAATAAATTGATGTATTTCTAGAGCAGAAGATGTTTCAATTTTTGTTACTCATACCGGTGTGTATTTATATAAATATCACAATTTAATTTAGTACTCATATATATGGTAAATCTGTCTGTAATTAGGTTAAGCTAAATTTATTGGATGCCTAAGAGGTGTTCTAAATACATGTATTTTAGTGAATTGATGTGTCCAGGGAGTATTTGAGGATTATGAATGCCCTGAATATCATATGCATAATCACTTCTTGCTTCTTTATATATTAAATTATGAGAGGGTAGCCCTTTTTTCCCCATGCCCAATTTTTTTGTCATCTACATACTGTTTTGACCTGACCTTTGTTTCAGTGCTATAGGGAGGACTCTTAAGATTTAAAATTTGGTGTGGCATACCAAGGAAATGTGTAACCTCCAAATGTTTCTGGTAAGATAGGAAGCAGTGCTCTGATCTCATTGGGTGCATCTACATTAGTGCTTTGGTTAGGACTGGGAGCAAATATTTGAAGCAAATCTCTTGATGGCCATCCTGTACCACACTGCTGATTTAGCTTAGTGCACAAACTAGAGTCTTTTTAGATAAAATGAAACTGCCGTTTGCACTGTAGGAGATCATCCAGTATGCTCCACCTGCTGATAGGCATTCAGTCCATGGGAGCAGATGAGCTAGTCTAGAGTAAACCCCTGAAATGCTTATTTTGTGTGCACCCTGGGGCCTCAGCAGCAGCTGTCTCATTCAAGCTTGCTCTTGGATTTGCTCCTCTTGGTCTAAATTACCGGGGTAATACAGATAAAGCCTCTAAGAACTGAGCTTGCATTTCAAAGTTCACATTCCTTTAGATACATGTGGACTAAAAGCACACCTCTGCAGTAATTCTTAGCTTTGTACGTCAAGGTAATGAAATTGAGAGCTTCTTCCCATTAAGTACTATTAATGGAGTACTGTCACCTTGAAATCATTATTTTATAGAAATCAGCAATTAATATGCGAAGAAGCTTTTCTTAACTTGCAGTGAGTTGCTAACTCTTTGAGTTACTAACTATTGGAGTAATGTCCCCAGTGTGTTAAACGCTCGGCTGGTAAGAGATTTATTAAGTTTCCATTGCATCAAGCACTTCTACTGGAAAATAATGAAATAGTGGGAGAAAGTCTGTGGATTTCGGCATTCAGCATAGATTGATTGCAACTGCTAGCATTTTGGCTTTTTTTTGAGTAGCATTGGTATTTGCCACAAGTTTTTATTGGTCTAATATCTCTGTAGTGAGTTACTTTTTTTTGTTTTTTTAAACTCAGTCTTAGTAACCAAAATCCTAAGTTTATAGGCTCATTTATATGCCCTAATTACATTGTGCAGATACCTAGAAAAATATTTTTAGATGTGGATGTGTCCCTCTGATAATTTAGCACTGCCATAGTTTTCTGATTTAAAGAGTGGACTTATTAATGTCATGCATTTGAAAAGGGGAAATGGTTGGAGATATGACAGTTAGCCTGTCCTGAGAATCTGAATAAAATTCTTTTGCAAAGTTGTTTGGAGGGCTTGATTTGGTTAATTTGCAACTTCCTGTCTGCTTCTGAACCATCCCTTAGGAATCCTGCTGTCTGGAAAGCTGACTGGAATGGGAAGGAAGAATGCAGATTAAAATTGCAGAATACCTGGGATGAGGGAGGGAAGGGAAGTTGAGGCAGAGGAATTCAACAGCTGTTCCAAACAATCCTGCAATTCTTTCTTCTAAAAAGATATTTTAAAATGCTCATTTCATTTATAGTGCAAAGAAAGCTGATTAATTTTAGGATGGGTAGGACATGAAATAATGATACAGTAAAATCTGTTTTCCAGCAAATTACAGACAGTATAACATCTGATAGATTATATTAAGTAATTTGTAATAGTCTGAAGTAGGAGGACAAAACAGCTTTTTCAATCCAGCAAATAAGTTAACACGAGGCACGACTGATTCAGTTGGGGAATGTAGGTCTCAGTCAGATCTTCTGTAGTGACTTTGCCTCGGCTTTTCTTTAAGTCATCTGGCAGATACGTAGTAGGATGTCCAGTGCAGACTGTTGTGCAAACTGCTGAAGCAAACTGATAGCGCAGAGATTTTGACATGGTACAATCTCTTTCTGGCCCTGCTTATTTTTGTATTTAATGTCACATGCGTCAGTATCGCTGATGATTGCCCAGAGCTGCTTGGTGAAACACTGGCATGCAAATAATCCTATACAGTTTCATCTCCTACTTGAATCTCTAGGGTGCTACATGCTTCTTGGAGCTGAACAATAAATTGAGGTAGACAAGCTGTATTTCTGGGTGCTCCAACTTTAACACTGGTACTGAATATAGATGCTGCTCATTATTCAAAATTCACCTGCTGTATAGGCCCTTATAGTTCTTTACCCAAGGAAACTTCAGATAGTGCTAAAAGTGTACTATAATTTCAATCATAATACAGTACTTCTTCCCCCTCCCCCCCCCTCCCCCCAACAAGATTACACTGCTGAACTGGCAGGTGATTTTTGTCTTCCACCTGACAGTAATACAGGGTTTCAGAGTAGAATATTAATACAAATACTTGTGGCCTGTAAGATCTCTTGCTGAGCTAAACCACTACTGTTTTTATTAATAAGGGACATATAATTCAAAGTGAGGTCAAATACTGAATTCATTAGGTGGATCAGTTGAAAGGGGAGGATTGCAGTATATAGTCTATAACAAAAAGATAAGAGTGTTGCTGTAGAGTACCTCATCCGTGGTGAAAGCATCCTTGCAAAAGCTTATGGTTAGGTCGTGTTATCTGTGTGTAGCAGCTCTGTAATTCTTCAGACGCTACAGCATTTTTGAGAGCTCTTCAGATTTATTATCATTCAAATTTAGAACTTCAGCCTTTCCTCTGTTGTAGGAGATAATAGTCTTCTACTGAAAATAGCTGCTCAGAGCACAAAATTTTGACATGCCTTTCACATACAGGGATCAGAAGTGTTTGAAGTTGAAATGGCAGCTTGTATTTTCTCTTGGTGTTTAGGTGCGCATGAACTTGAACAGATGCAGTTGATTCTAGAATCAATTCCTGTTGTACATGAGGAGGACCGTCAGGAGCTTCTCAATGTAATTCCAGTTTACATTAGAAATGATATGACTGAGCCACACAAACCTTTAACTCAGTTGCTTCCAGGCATCAGTCCTGAAGGTAAGTAGTTCAGAAAAAAATACTTCCTGTATTTAAAAATCATAAAATAGTGAACAACTTTACAATGCATGTGTGTGATTGTTAAAAGCAAGTTTCAGTTAGAAGAATCTGGGTGTTCTCTGAAGAAGGATTGTCTTCTGCTGTAATAAAAAATTTGCTTACATGATAGCTACTTGGTCATCTTTGGAGTAGAGTTGTGAATCTCAGCTGGACCTGTTTGCACTGGAAGACTGGTTGGATTGCTCTATTTTGAGACAGTGGCCTTCTAAATATAAGGGAACATTGGAATGGAGTCAGTATAGAACAACTGTCTTTCAAATCTTTTTAAAAGAAAGTCCCCAAACCAAACTGACAGCAATGTTTCCTCATAGCTGTTGGTGGATAGTGATCCAGCTTGAAGCATTCTCTCTTACTATTTTTTCCTGCTTTAAGTTAAATTATTGTTGATCTTAGATTTGACCTCTACTCTTCTAGCCTTTCTATGGCAACAGAATAATGCATATTTGGCAGTATAGTCTCAGTAGCTGATACTTCACAGGTGGCTACTTTTAAGCAAATGCGCACCTCTAGAGCAAAGCACTGCACCTTTATCTTAAATTCTAGATGTCTGAAATGTCATTTTTCTCCTATTTAATGATAACTTTCTCTGCAGCACTGGACTTTCTGGAGCAAATTTTGACATTTAGTCCCATGGATCGATTGACAGCAGAAGAAGCTTTGTCCCATCCTTATATGAGCATTTATTCCTTTCCAACGGATGAGCCTATTTCAAGTCATCCTTTTCACATTGAAGATGAGGTTGATGATATTCTGCTGATGGATGAAAGTCACAGCCATATTTATAATTGGGAAAGGTAAATTTATCACTTACTGTGGCATGTAGCATAACTGAATGGTTGTGTGCTTGAAGTAATGTTGCTTCATGGGCATCACTTCCTTTTCTGTTTGTTTCTTCTTAAGTTGACCTGAGAATAAACTTTTCCCTTATAGGCAGTGTGTTGTCATTGGGTTTATAATTCATTAGACTGACTTGGATTTGGTGATGCATTCCTGAGATGCACTCAGGACTCTAGAATCTAGAGTTAATCTCTCCATTACTTTTTTCCCCAAAAAATATTTCTCTAAAAAATAAACTTTAAATGAAGAAAGTTTTAAGCATAGTCGTCTTGTCCAATGCTTAGCTCGTATAATAGTAGAGAGACGTACAGTAGTCATTTAAAGTCAGTTAAACACACTTTAAGGAAGAGTTCTGTAAATGGAGTGAGCTATTGTACATAATTCTGGACTTAAATCTTTCAGATGTGCATATGAGGATTACTTTATGCCAGATTAAATTAAAAACCTGGAAGAGGTACCTGATTGGATTGAGGAAAAACTCTATCTGTGTTGAATTGTCATTATTCTGTAAGGGAATTTCTAAACTTAACTGTCTTTGTCTTGGGAGCTAGAAGACTGGTTTTTTGCTGCTAACACTTAGGAAATTGTTTTACAGATACCATGAAAGTCAGTTTTCAGACCATGACTGGCCTATTCATAATAACTATGAAGCTGATGAAGTTCAGCGTGATCCAAGGGCTCTTTCTGATGTTACTGATGAGGAAGAAGTGCAAGTAGATCCTCGCAAATATTTGGATGGAGATCGTGAAAAGTATCTGGAGGATCCTGCCTTTGACACCCACTTCTCTACTGAGCCTTGCTGGCAGTATTCAGATCACCATGAAAACAAGTATTGTGATCTGGAATGTAGTCACACTTGTAATTACAAAATGAGGTCATCTTCATACCTAGATAATTTAGTTTGGCGAGACAGTGAAGTTAACCATTACTATGAGCCCAAGCTTATTATAGATCTTTCGAACTGGAAGGAACAGAGCAAAGAAAAGTCTGATAAGAAAGGCAAGTCTAAATGTGAAAAGAATGGGTTGGTGAAAGCTCAGATAGCACTTGAGGAAGCATCACAGCAACTTGTTGAAAAAGAAAGGGAGAAGAATCAAGGATTTGACTTTGATTCATTTATAGCAGAAACCATTCAGCTTAGTTTACAGCACGAGTCTACTGATGTTGATAAATTAAATGACTTGAATAGCTCAGTGTCTCAAATAGAGTTGAAAGGATTAATATCAAAGTCAGTAAGCAGAGAGAAGCAGGAGAAAGGAATGGCTAATTTGGCACAGTTAGAAGCTCTGTACCAAACTTCTTGGGACAGTCAGTTTGTAAGTAGTGGGGAGGAGTGCTTCCTCATAGACCAGTTTTGTTGCGAAGTAAGGAAAGATGAACAAGTTGAAAAAGAAAATACTTACACCAGTTATTTGGACAAATTTTTTAGTAAGAAAGAAGATGCTGAAATGCTAGAACCTGAGCCAGTAGAAGAGGGGAAGCTTGGGGAGAAGGAAAGAGAAGAGAGCTTTCTCAGTAACAGTGGAGAACTCCTCTTCAACAAGCAGCTTGAGGCTATAGGTATTCCTCAGTTTCACAGCCCTGTTGGTTCGCCACTGAAATCAATACAGGCCTCGTTAACGCCTTCTGCTATGAAATCATCTCCCCAAATTCCCCACAAAACGTACAGCAGCATTCTGAAACATCTAAATTAAAACACTCAGCAGACATTTCTTTTCTATTCATGAGATGTGTTTGTCTTTTTTTATTACTAGTGTAAGTAATTTTTTTACTTGAATCAGATGGTGTAATTTTGGTATGGATTTCAGTAGTTTTCTGTTTACCATTGTTTTTACAATCCAGAATTACTTTCTATACATGAGTTACTTTTGTTTTTAAACTGGCATGTCGTTTGCACACAAAATTAAAGAATAGAGCAAAATAATGCAAAATGCAGGAGGTAACAAAAATGCACTAAACCGAGAAAAAAAACCATTCTCTCAGTAAAACAGTGTCCATGTTTTGCAGAAAAAGAACCTTGCCTTGAAATTTACACAGTGAGACTGTACATAATTGCATGAAAATATCTATTTTTCCCAAAACATTTTTTCATTCATGCATATTTTAGAGTTTTTCATACTGTACACATTTCTTAGACACATGATACCAGCAGCAACTGAAATGAATGCAGAATTTGGTACGCATGTGTTATCTACCTCAAGGTAACAGCAGTATGTGGCAAAACATTAACCACCCATAGTGCTTCTCATTATGCACTTCTATTTAGCCAGCATTATTGTAGTAGCTATTCTTATTGAAAATCATTCAATATTTATAAATGTTCTGGTATGCATTCTTTATAGTGAAGTGTTAATATGCAGCACTTTTATTTATTTTAGCAAATAAGTATATTTCTGTAATTATAGAAAGCCAACTTAATTTTTGAGTTACTTTTCAGACAAAAGTTTTTGTTTAGCACTATGGTTTTATTGCCTACATAGCTGGATATATATTAACATCGGCTTATTCTGAGGCTATCCAATACATTTTTTATTTTTATTTTTTAGTTTTCATTTCAAGTAAAGCACTCACTGTGTATAGGAATTTGTAATTGGAGGTGCTTGATCTCTACAAAAGAAATTAGGAATTGCTTTATTATCAAATGCTCCTAGAAGTCTTAATTGTGTTCATTTTTTAAAAATTTTGTAATGTTAGTTGTGTGCATGGAAATAATTAAGGTACAACATTACTGTAGGTTAAAGTTCTATATGGTGAGACATTTTGTTTTTACTGTATGTTTTTACTGAATGATTCCTGTCCCACTCCCAACCCCCCTCAAAAGCAAGCATGAATAAAATTAGGTTAAATATAGCATGTAGCATCTCGGTCTTCTGAAAATTTGTTTTACCTTCTGATTTTTTGAAATACTGGATGTATCATTGGCTCCCCTGTTTAAAACTAAAAAGAAATAAAAACATGGCCAGCAAAAATGACTGTTGTTTTTTTGATGCTTTGTACAATGAAAGATAAATAGCTGCTACTGTAATGCAGCTGGCTGTCCTGTGAAGGCAAGCCTGCTTGCCTGCACTCCCTAATACAAGGTGCTCAAGGAAGCATGAGAAACTGTCTTGCAGTCTACCTTGGAAGTGCCGCTGCTGGGGATGCAGCGCCCTGGAAGGAGACTCCAGAAGTACGCTTCTGTCCCAGTGCCTACGGCCTGTATTTAAGAAAATCTTGTGTAATGGTATGGCTACGAAAGCATAAGTGTACAGTTGTGTCAATAACCATTTTTGATGAAAATACAATTGACTTCCAGAGTATAAGTGAGCATTGCTGTTTTATCAACTTTTTAGACAGAATAGTGTTAAAGTGGAAAAGCTGCTGTGAGCGCACGCGAACACCTTCACGTCGTTCAACCTGGAGTGAAGGTAATTGTGCAGGTCCCTCAGCCAAGAGGCTGTCTGGAGCACTTTCACAAGGAGATTTCAGGAGCAGGACCAGGTAACTCCTATGGGGTGTTTCAAAATGTGCAGATCGGGTCTCTGTTGCAGCAAGCCCTAAGAACAGTATGTATTTCTCTTCCAGTTCCTCCCGTCAGAACCATTCCTGAGGGAGCTAATTAGCTGTACAATAAAGCTACATCTTTTGGCAAACTCCTACAACTTTTTCTATGACAGTGTCTTAGTTCCTCCAAATTTTTCCATCCCTCTTCCCCTGCTCCTCTGGCAGGTGGCACAGCTCCAACTCACTTAAAACAAGGAGCTGCCCCTTCAACATAGCAGAAAATGGTCACTTGGGGAGATGGAACACCGTGTACATCCTCGGGTGTGGTATGTGAATGTTCACATAGCCACATTGATTTCTACAAATGGGGCTGTAGGGAGGAGGAAAGGGCTGGTAGCCTTCTCCTAGGCCAGGGACTGTTTTGAAGTGGTGTGGTATTTTTTTTTTTTTCCCTGAGATTGGATGAAAGCAGTGGGTGGGAAGTGCTTAGAAACTGGAAACAAAATTCAGCTTCAAAATGTCTTGTGCAAATGAAGTATCTTTTTTTTTTTTTTTCCTTTAAGAGCACCAATCAAACTCAACAGCACTTAAGAAGCCTGTAATGGTAGAAAGGGAGTATCTTGCACTCAAAAACGAAGGAGAGAGTCAAGTGTTGAGCCTAAATCCAACATGGTGCTTCACTGCCTTTGACTTCTATGTGTGCTGGGGGAGCAATGCTGTACAGGTACTGCTGGCTGTTGTGGTGAAAACCCTGCTCTCATAATGCTCCATCCACAGATCACTGGAGGGTACAGCTAGGCAGTCTGGCTTATTAAGTAGAATTAATTCCCTGTGTGGAGACAATTAAAGAAAGTAAAAGTGCTTTGTAAGGACCGTGCAAAGTGAAATCTGCTGCCGGGAAGTGAAGATACTCTGAGTGCGGAGTTAGGTTCTCCCTTGGCAAGCCCCAGGAGTCCTGTGTTGGGAGAGCAGTCTGCAGAAAGTGCAGGGTTTCACGGGGTGTTCCCAGCAAGGGGAAGATGGTTTCTGTCCCAAGCTCATCAGCCATCCCCATCCCTGCAAGAAAGAAGTAGGACAGTCACAAGTGTAGTGCTTTGGCTGTGACCTAGCCACTGAATTGTCTTTAAAAACAAATTACAGAAGAGGCTTAAATTATAAGCCAGATAAAGGGACCACTGTTTCCTGCCAAGGTGCTTGCCAAGTAAAATTGAACACCCTTATTTAACAAAAAAGCAAATAAGAAATGAGGATGTGAAACATCTTTTAAAATTACCTTTTCTTCTCTATGTGGTCTTTGGTTAAAAGGCAGCATTTTAAAGTATGTCTAATGAACTTCAGCTGGAAGAGGTGATGTTTACCCTTGCTGGACAGACCAGGACAGAACATGTTACATGTACTGTCATCACATGAGATCTAATAATTGCACACTGGCACAATGCTGAACAGTTTGTTCTGATCAGGAGTTCTCAGTCATGGTCAGTTAACTTTCTCACAACTGTATTTAATTTTAATTAAATAAAAGTTGCTATATATAATGTCAGCTATTTATATAAGACTTTGCCCACGCTGCTGTTAGTGGCATGATTACAGCATGAGTAGCGCGTCTTAGCTAGTCTTTGCCTTGAGCACAACTGGTCTGCTGGGGCTGTAGGCTGGACGTCAGGTTCTGCAAACCGGCTGGGAACTGGGGCAGCTGGGCAGTCCCTGCTGCTGCATCTTCTCTGCCCTGGTCAGCGAGATAGCTTGTATCTGCAGCAATGAGTCCGCAGCGTACAGCTAAATTTGTATGCCTTGATTTACTTTGTTTTTCTGTCACCTTGCTATTGCTTTTTCTGTGCTGTGGAAGTTCTTAGAAGTGTGCCTGGTACGTACATTTAATGCTAAATTCAATGCTTGCTGAATTCTCACTTTGGTCTGGCTTATTGCCTGAGGCATTAGTTTACAGACAGGTTTTTAATGCCTTTTTTACAGGGAAGAAGCTTCCTCCTGGAGAGTTTTTCTTCCATATGCAACTAATGTTGCTCTGGAGCTATTTTTGCTTTTTTTTTTTCTGTCCCCTTCTAAACTCTGCAATAGTCAGAGGTAGCAAGTTTTTCCACGTGTGGACTTTTCATCCCCTATTCTACAGGCGTGTATGCTACAAAACACAGAGAATTGCAGTTAGGGTCCCGAGGAATTCAGTGGCAGATTATTTCTGGGTATCGATAGAGGGGGAAAGCATCCTTGAACTAAATCTGCTCTCACAAGTCTTCTTCCCTTTATTTATACTCATGTTGCTTTTCTGTTGCTGAGATTTGGAAGTGCTTGTCAAGCCTTCAGTTAGGTTTTACACATAATTAAACACTAAACTGTCCTCATTCTTCCAAAGATGCAATCCTGAGCAATAGCAGCCCTGGACCAATTCGTTCCGTATTCCTCGAATTATTTCAGTGCTTACAAAATCCTGCAAATTCTTGTTTGTTGTTTTGCCACTGTTTGCGTCAGACTTGAGCCGAACAACCTGGGAAGTAACGCTGTGGGGTATTTAGTAACAAGTAAATAATCCAGATCACTGCTGGCACCCAGCACTCTTGGGCTTCCATTCCAGTGTCTCTATATTTAAAATGGTTATCTGCTTACTCCGAGTGCTATTTGAGAACTCCTTAAAATATTGACTGCTGAAAAGTTCAATGACTTCTTTCGACTGAGAATTAGCGTCACTGATAAGGTGATTTGCATGCAGCAGGCCATGTGCGGAGAGAGCTCTGCCCGATAGCCCATGTGGACGTGGTGATGGCTGGGTACGGCCGTGCTCTGCAAATAGCCGTGTCAATAGCTGGCAGCAGCCATTGCATAATGGCATTGGCTTTCCTCTGGAATCTGTCTGTTGCGTCCTGACTGCAAAGCAGCCCTTCTATAGCGAACTCTGATAATAAAATTCCACTTTTAATCTATGTGCTGGTCTACAGCAGCCAAAATTACTTTTAACCTTCATGTCACCCAGCCTGGATGTTATGCATGGTATGAAATACGTAAACGTGCTTTTTGCAGTTGGGTGCAGGACAGGGAACTTATGACTTGTCCGGCTTCGGAGCCAGCAATATCATTGCCTTTCACAACCCGCTCACCCTCCTCGGCTTTGCTTCCCTTGTTGACAAAATAAAGGCGCTGGGCCGCGGTTACCCGCAGGGCTGCAGGCGCAGTGGCTGGGCTCCCGCTCCGGCTAGTGCATCCTGCGCTGCCACGGGGGCCGGGGTCCCTTGCTGTCCCCTGGGATGGAGGGCTGCTGAGTAAGAGCACGGCTATATGGAAAGGGACGTGAGGAAGGACTTCTTCTGTGTTAGTGGGGGACTTGGGTTAATCTACCCCTACTGATAATACACGCGATTGGTGTTTCTAGGGTAGGGAGTCATTACTAAATTGGTGGCTGATGGTTTGTTGGGGTTTTTTCAGTTTTAACATTTGTTTCCTAGTTGGTAGGAGGCTGATGTATTTTGTCCTAATTCAGTATAGTTCCACATTACTTGTGCCTTCACTTACACTTTCGATTTTTCCAAATTTCTTGTAACTTCTGGTTTAGGCTTACTATATTATTCTAGTAATCATTCACAGCTGAGTACAGTCCAAGGCCTGTGGGTGATCTCCTGCCTGCTTGGTTAAAGATTACTGGCCACTCTCAGAATAGATGTGAGGCCTAATAAAATACAGGCTTTCCTTTATATCTGAATTTTGCCATGTTCCTCAAGCCATACCCCAAGGCTCCGGTGCTGTGCAGCGTGAAGGCTTCTTTGCCACGCTAACCCCATCATGGCTGGTGCAAGGTAAGTAAAAACCTGGTTGTTTTTCTGTGTCACCATGTCCACAGCATCTTCCCAAAAAGGTGTCTCCACACCACAGGTGTAGCCAGGGTGGAGTTTCTGCTTTACAAGATGGTTGATCCTTAGACACACTTCCAGTTTGTGGCCCAGGCTTCAGCTATGGATGCTCCAAACCCAGACTCTGGCAATAAAAGGACATTGTCTCATTCTTTTTCTTGGGGATGCTGTTCAGACTGGATTAGAGCTTAAAACTTCAGTGCTAGAGGCTGTAGAGAGACGTTTCCATTTAATGTCTGTCTTGAATTTTATCATTTTTAATCATTTAAAATCATGGAACTGAATAACTGAATGACAGATTTATTGTGACTTCTGTGTTTGTTTGGGTAAGATTTAAACAGTACAGTTCTTGAAATAGCTGGATAACTAGCAGGGACATTTTTAAAGCCTATGATTAAGAAAGCAGATGGGTTTGGTTTTTATTTTGCGTTATGTCTGCCTCTCAGATTTTTTCAGCTAATTTACAGAGTTTCTTAGCAAATTTGATGTTGACACATACTGAAAGATTAAGTTACTTCTACATGCTAAATTATCTTTTGGACCCATACGCATGATATTTCACTGATTTTCCATGATTCTTTATTTTCTTTTTGCTTGCTTTATGCAGAAAGACCCTCAACTGAATCTCTCAATTTTACATCACTCCTAGCCCTGTGAAGGAGCAAGGTGCCAGTCTATACAGCTATTGGAGTGCAGAGCGGACGGGAATGTCCTTTGGGTATTGCTGGCACTTTATGTCCATATTTCTGTTGACGTTGCCAACTGCATCACATAGAGTACAGCATAGATTTGCAGTGAGACAAGGTACAAAACCTCACCGTGACTGGCTTAGGGACCTGTATGGAGCAAGGAGATTCATCATCCAGGGCAGAGGAAATCCAAGAGTAAAGCAAACCCTGACATTCAAGTGGAGCTGTGGCAAGCTGGGCAGCCACCGAGCGGCTCACAGTTTGCAGCTGCACACCAAAAATTCACCGCTAGCTAGGGAGAGCATGGAAGAGTCTGGCTGTCCACACCTGTGTGGCTCTTACTTGGGTAGTTAATCATTGCCTCATTTCTCTTGTCCTGATAAAAGCATAATTATGTCAGCAATGAAGCAGGTTTTTTGGTTCTTCATCCATCATGCAGCAAAATATGGAAGCACATAGTTGCTTTGAGTGATTTAGTGGCTGAGTGAATTTGAAATGACTTGGTGTGAAGCGGGCCGTTGGCCATGGTGGGCGTTTGGGGCCAGCAGCAGGTACCAGTGCCGGCAGCGGAGAGGAGCTGGCACGCGACCGGGAGAGTCCAGCTCATCCTCCAAAACGCTGGCACAGCCCTGGGAGGAGATTTCCACCCTGCCTGCCAGGAATTACAGTCTGTGTTGGCATGGGCAGGAGGAAAAATATGATGGGAAACAGGGAGATTAAAATAACCCCGGTGAAAACAGGATGTTGGAAGGCTGCAAAGGGAGCGGGGCTCCGGGGCTGTCTGTCTGTGGAGGGCTGTCTCTCTGTCTGCAGAGGGCTGCCGGGAGCAGGAAGGCTCTGACACAGGGACCTGTTTGGAGGAAAACACCCAGTTCTCGCATGTTTATGGGCCCACACCAAACCCCCAAGGCAGAGGCAGCGCGGCTCTGCTGGCAGCAGGCTTCCGTCCTGCGTTCCCCAAAACATGACTGATCATGGCTATTTACACAAATGTGTTCGCTCACCTTCTCTCAACACCTGCCTGCTCTCTTTTTGATCGGATGAAGGTCATAAACCATTCCCTACAACACATCAGCCTGGCATCATATTTATTTAACTGATATGACCTCACAGGCACTGCCAAGCAGCGAAACAAAGCTCTATTTCACAGCTCGGCTGTCACTCGGGAGCTGTATTTCTCCCAGCTGATAGCAGTCTGCTCTCTGAGCTGTGATCCATGGCTTCCTTCCAGCCTAAAACAAAATAAAAACCAAACAGTGTTTTTCTCTTGCTACCTGACTCTTCCTTTCAGGGGCTGACGGCAGCAGTTTCCGGTGTGGATTTACGGCAGGGGTGCCGGGTCCCTGCAGGCGGGGGAGCTGGTTCCCATCACCAGCAGCCGGTTTGCGAACCGCCAGAGGTTTTTGCTGCAGCTGGCGATGGGCTGCCAGCTGGTGCTCGGCCAGTTCATTGAATCCCTCGCACACCCATGGCTGAGGTGTTTCTGCTCCTTTGTGAGCAGGGAGTTTGGGTGCCAGAAGCTGGTTTCAGCCTGGGAGGATGTGGTGGGCTCACAAGAGGGCTTTACATCGCAAAGTCCCAGTCTCCAGCACGTGTAGACCATGCTCAGAAGCAAGCATGAACTCAGCCTTAACTCCCTAAGTTATGAGTTCATTAGGCCATTAGAAAATGCATCTCTGAGGCTAAACCAAACTGGTTTATTTTTAAGGTAAAATAAACATTACTATTTTCCATGAGTCCAAACTGCTGTCCATATTTACCATCCATGGTCAAATTTAATCACTGCAAGTCACCAGTGTTTGTCAATGCAATGCAGAATCAGACGGATGCAAAACAGTCCTTGGGTGAGAACTGTACCATCAGTTTTAATCAGCTGGGCTGTGGTTATCCCAGAGCGATTCTTCTTGGTCATCTGGTCTTCTCCCGGTTGGGCGTTACAGCTAGATAGGAGTCAGTCCAGTCCCTGTGGTCCTTCAGCAGAGGCAGGAAAGCTCAGGAAATGGCCGGCTCCCCCAGGCTCTGCCCAGCACCATGCAGGTCCCGCAGCAGTGAAGCTGGGCTCCACTGGCTTTCCCTGGTGTAGCTGCAAGTTACTTTTCTCATCAGCGTTGCGGATGATGGGGGTCCTTAGGATGCCAGCACGAGTAGTATTTCCTATAGCCTCAGTTTCTCTTCTTCCATGCTCAATGAGACAGATTTGCTCTCCAGGTCCATAAAATAGTCAAAATGCTATGCTCATCCATGAACATCACAGATGATCACTACATCACTTGACTTTTATGACCAGTGAGAAATAACAGAAGGTGATGGAGTGCTTAAAGTGAAAGTGAAAGTAGCTGGAGTTAGCGGCCTGCCTGCCCTGGGAGCTCAGGCAGTTCCCCAGAGCAGGAGGATGCCCACTTCCTTTAACAATCAGCCCTAGCACAATTTTTTCCCAAGCAGAAAAGAGAAGATATATTTTTAAGCTGAACTTCTCCACTGTTGCAGGATTTGACATGAATTTTGGCATCTGCAGGCAGTCTCACACGAGAGCCGGCTTCAAACCCACAGAGCCAGGGCTGGGGAGCCCCCAGCACACTGGGGGGAGGTGCGGGCACCCCTGTGGCAGCCCAGAAAACAGTTCAAATTCATGTTATTTTTAAATATTTGGCTCTAGAAATCTCTCCAGGCACCACTTTAATCCAATTTACGGCGTCTGGCTCAAGCGAAGTATGAGAAGAATTTGCTTAAGCTATTTGAGCGGTGGCGATGTGCAGCAGTGGGGAGCTGGGCAGGCAGGCAGGGTAGCCACCTGGCACCGGGCCCCCGGCCCCTGGGACCGTGGTGGCCCAGCAGCCAGGAGGGCTCGGGCAGCCCGGGGCTGGGGAAGCACCGGCTCCCCAGCACAGGCACCCTGCGCGCCGCCAGCAAGGACAGAATGGGAGCAGGTCGGTGGCAGACCGCCTTGGTCCTTCCCCGCCTTCTCCTTAAAATACTCGTGAAGCTGCTGTAAAAACCAAGCTGGAGACCCCAGTGCTCATGCCCTTGGGTAATTTGCCAGCGGGGCATGTTGCCTCTGGGTGTCAGGGCACCCCGTTGCCATCTCACTGCCACGCACCTCCCCAGCCCCATCGCCCACCCGGCTGAGCTCACAGAAATTTGGGAATGAGATCATTTTCAAACAGTTTAAGCCACCTTCACTTGCTGGTGAGGGAAAGAAAGTCTCAGAAGGCTTTGCAGCATGCTCAGATGTTAATAGCTTTCCTCCTGCACCCCTAAGAAATTTGTGTGTTGTCTTTTCCACTTTACAGCAGGGAAAATGGAAGATGGAGCGGTTAAGCCTCATCCTGCCGGAGCAGGGTGCTGGCTGGGTGGGACAAGCTGGGCTCCACCAGATGCTGGAGTTTGAGCCACCTTGCAAGAAGTCTTAAGGTAAGGAGAAAAAGTAATTTACAGCTTTAGCTCTTACTTTGTCCCTGAAATCTATGCAATGTCCTGGCAATTTATAGAAACTAATGAACCATGTCATCTGAATATGGAGCAGTTGCAGGGAGAACTGGAGCAGTGATGGTGATTAAAGGTAGTGTCCAAATGAGAAAGCGGTGGGAGAGCTCAGCACTGCTCCTTTCGGAGAGCAAAGTGTGCCGGTGCCAGGGACCGGTGTCGTTTGTTGGAGGTAGCACATCCCACCTGGAGACAGCGCTCTGGCCGTGCTGCCTTGCGAAGGCGCGTGAGGATGCTGGGCTGCGCTGGGGTTCGCTGGCTGGCCTTCGCAGCGGCAAACGAGCGGGGCTCGCTGGGACACGTGCTGCGAGGCTGGGGCAGCGCCCGGCTTCGGGGTGGACGGTGCCCTCGGTGCATGCCGTGCCAGCCGTGGGGGTGACGCCGGAGGGCGCGGCGGTGGCCAGGTCTCTGCCCAGGCTCTCGGAGCTGCTCAGCAACCCCCAGGAGTCCCGCGGGAAATCCCACCGGCCCCTCCTCCCCCAGGCTCTTACCGTCAGGGTTCCCTTGCCCAGCTGAAGTCAAAGAGGTGTGTCGGGGAGCGCGAACCCAGGATGCACGGCTGGCTGCCCCAACCAAGTGACTCGGTACTGTCTTGATGGTGTTTACCAAGGCTGCTTTCTGTTTTCCTTGTGGCACTTCTGTGCCTCTGCCCGGGGCTCTGCTGCACACAGCTGCTGCTCCCACCCTTCCCCTTGGCTGAGGAGTGAGTCCTGCCCTTGCTTTCAGAGGCAACGTGGAGGGGGAAAAAAGAGACATATGGTTTGGTCCAGACTGAATGGAAGGGAGGGAAGATCAGTTAAGCCTGTTACTACTGAAGTTGTGCTGTTTACCATGGTAGCATTCATGACTTGGGCCAACAGAGAGGTCTCAGGGATGGCATCATCACTGCGAAGCGGGATCTTCCACTCCTCTGTTTTTGGAGTTTCTCACACTGGGAGAAATCTCACATCCAATCACTGCTTAAGGACTCGTTTGCCACGGCAGTGCTGGAGCCCACCACGCGTTGCTGGCGGTGGCCACCACAGCACCTCTGCCTGTGCGGGCAGCCACTGCCTCTCCCCGAGAGCCGCGCTGTAAGGCCGTGGTGAAGCCGTAACGTACAGAACCCCTGTGCACCCATGGCCCAGCAATGCGGTGCGGTGCAGTCTCATCCCAGCCCTGTAGTAAAGCCGTTTGTTCTCGCCTATGACGGGAAACAAACCTCTTCACAGCCGTGGCGGAGCAGCATGAGCTGACCCTGGGGCTGACTTCTGCAGTCACGTGGCCCTGCATCCAAAGTGGTTCAGCTGCCTCCGATGCAGTTGTACATGTGTTTTATGGCCATCGTCACCATCTTTCCTGCCTTCCTCTCAGGGGAGGGCTTGGGGAATAATTCATTAGAAAATACTGTTGCACGAATGCCGAGGTAAGTCATTTTATATTGCTAAATAGTCAGTTCCAGTTAATGCTTTTTTTTTAATTTCTGAGAATGACGCCACAGACACTCGGATGATGTCAGTAGTGTTCCTGCCCGCTGTAACAGCCTGGACTTTAGGAGGCTGGCTGGGCAGTGCTGACCTGCTGTCTCTGCTATGTTGGCAACACATCCAGAGCATTACAAATGAAAATTTCCAAACATGAAGGCAGCACTGAGGGAAAGGAAAATTTCCCTCCAGCAAAGTATTATGCTATTGTCAGGGCAGTGTGGAGTGAAAGCAAAAAGGATTTCGGGACCAGCTTTCGGCTGCGCGTTGAGGCTCTGATTATAAAACGCAGCCTGAATGCACCATGCCTGAACCAACCCCTCCCCCTGCCCAAACCTTAAGCCAAAGGATTTAAACAAGCTCTTATGTAATATGGTTTTAGTGTTTCCAGTAGAAATAGGTGTTCTAAATATAAATGATTTGCAGATAAAATAGGCTTATATAAAATGCTTTTACGTTTATATAACCCTATATTGGCGTTGTACCTGACACCTCCATCAGCCACAAGCCCGGCGGCGGGGGGAGCATGCACGGTGCCGGCAATGCCCCGTTTGGGTGCCAGCCAGCCAGGGTGCGGGCTTGGGACTGCACTGGCATCTGTGGTCACAGGCCAATCCCCGTCCTGTCCCCAGCCCAGCAGCCAGTGCCCCTCCGGGGACAGTGCCTGCTGGAGGAGACATGCTTGGGTTGGTACTTCTCACGTTTAACTCCCTTCCTTCTCCCTGCCAGGGGATTCACTCGCAGCAGCAATCACAGGATACTCCCATGGTGTTCCCGTTAGTGTCAGCGCCCGGGGTGGTGGGGACACCCCCAGTTTCTAGCAGCAGTGCCATGGTAGTGGTGATCATCCAGACTCAGCAGCTGGGTGCTGCAGATACTGTCCCTTGGGGTCAACTGCTTTGGTCCTTCAGGCAAAGAAAGCTCTTTTGAACATTGAGAGCTGGAATTCTCTTTCATCCCGACATGCGCACAGGGATGTGTGTGCATGTATGTGTGTGTGTATATATGTGTATGTATAAATTAAATATGTATAAATGTATATGTATAAATGTGTATGTATAAATTAAATAAAATATAGATTATAAATCTCGTTTAGCCTGGAGAAAAGGAGGCTGAGGGGAGACCTTATTGCTCTCTACAACGACCTGAAAGGAGGTCGTAGAGAGGTGGGGGTTGGTCTCTTCTCCCAGGTAACAAGTGATAAGACAAGAGGAAATGGCCTCAAGTTGCGCCAGGGGAGGTTTAGACTGGATATTAGGAAATTTTTCTTCCCTGAAAGGGTTATCAAGCATTGGAACAGGCTGCCCAGGGAAGTGGTTGAGTCACCATCCCTGGAGGTATTTAAAGGACGTTTGGATGAGGTGCTTAGGGACATGGTGTAGTGGTGGTCTTGGTAGTGTTAGGTTTACGGTTGGACTCGATGATCTTAAAGGTCTTTTCCAACCTATACGATTCTGTGATTCTGTGATTCTGTGAAATTTACATATACACATGACATAGTAAAAGAGCCAACTGCCTCCAGCTCCGGGTTTGCAGCATGGCCTCAGGCTGCGGGCTCTTCCTGAGCTGTGGCCGCAAGCCCGGTCAGCAGCCAGGCGCAGCTTGCTGCCACAGTGAGCCCGTCTGAACACTTCAGGCTCTTAAGCTAAATGTCTCCTTCACCACAGAGCATGCCATCAAAGGCTCAGTCCTCGTTTGCAATGCCTCTTCTCCATGGCCAGCTTCATCAAGATTGTGGTTTATCAAAGCCACTGTGCTTCGCGTTCGGCTCAGTAGTGCATCAGGAGCCGTGACAGCGGCCACTAATAAGGCTAGTAACAATTAGCTTGGAAATAGTGTCTTCTGAGCAGAAAACAACGGCTCCTACATTACAACCTTTATGTACGGGAAAGATACTTAGTCAAATCTTGCACAACAGCCTTCAGTGCATCACACCAACCATTTGCTCTTAGGGGAAGGACTGATTACTAAGTATTTTTAGCTACCAACATGTGTACAACTCATGCATAGAATTAAACATAAATATATAAAGATATTAATAGATATGCATATCTTGTTTATACACACACATATATTTTCATATATATGAGAAACAATAATGCATTTTTCAGCTACAGTGTATTTTTACAACAGCCCGATATGATTTATATCTCTTTGCCATTAACATTCCCATTCAAATAATGCCTTATTTATGCCCATACCGGAGAAGCTCTTTTGACAACGTGGGAAGATGCTTTTTATTGTGAAGCCAGAACTGTCAGCAGCCTCTATTATTTCTGGTGCGACTGTCAGTTCTCCGAGTAACATGACTTCATTTTTAATCCAGGTTTGTTGGAAGACGCTTGATCCGTCCTGCTTTTGTCAGTCACAGAAGGCAAACTTGCCATAAAGAAATGGTATGCGTGACCTTAGAAAATGACCGTCACCCTTTCCGTCTTGGTCTGTGCTCTATTTTTCATAAAAGCCTGTTTCTGTGGTGCATTACGGGGGAAATGAGCCATTCATCTTTGTCTCCACTGCCCTTGCTTCTGCTGGGGGAGCCACTCCCTGCAGGCACGTGGAGAATGCTGGGTCAAGCAGCACTTGGGCATCTTCTAGAGCTGGACCTGCAGCGATTCATCAGTCACTTCCCTTTTGGAAATCAATAGTCGTCTGTAGTACAAGTGCTTCTGACTCCTGAATGTTATTAAATAAAGTCACACACAGATAAAAAACAAAAAAAAACAAAACAAAAAATAGACCTACAAAGTGGTCACAGAGTGTTTTATGCCTCCCAGCACTGAGACCACCCTAGCAGCCCTGCCATGGAGGCTGCGCTCGAGCCTCGGCTTCAGATGCAGCAATGTAGCTGGGGTGCAGCAGCTTTTTATATTTCAGTTAATGGCTGTCAGAAGTACATGGAAGGCTTTTGAGACCTTAACTATGTCTATGTAAGGTATGGTTGTGTGAAGAACGGCATAGCAGTGTGAGCTCCAGAGATTGCCTTTTGCTCAGGACACTGATAATGTGGTCATGGCGATGCAGCATTTCGGAGCAGGCCTGCTGCCATGGCAGGTCCTTCTCTTCTCCTCTCCTCTCCTCTCCTCTCCTCTCCTCTCCTCTCCTCTCCTCTCCTCTCCTCTCCTCTCCTCTCCTCTCCTCTCCTCTCCTCTCCTCTCCTCTCCGGGGACGAGGTATGATGTGTTTTGCAGCTTCCAGAGGTGTCCACAGACATTTGTAGTCGAACAACCTCGACACAATATGCTTAAGCTCTGATTTTACTTTACCCTTTTATCAGTTTTTGTCTCTGTGGTTTGAGTTTCACAGCCTGGCACTGGCTTTTGGGCATTTACTCCCCGATATGAACTGTCATTGCTGAGGCACCGGTGCATCCCTGCCGTTGGAGGTGCGGGCAGCCCTGGGGCAGTGGGGTGAAGAGTGTAGCCCCGAAGGCTCCTTAAAGCTAAAGCTGAGCCTCTGCCCAGCTGCCTGCAGCAGCGTGAGGATGCAATACACCGGTGAAACTTGCCAGTCCAATTCTAGTCCTCCACAGCACAGCTTCACGTCCATCCTTAGCTTACAGAAAGAGGCTTAGTGCGCCTTAGTCTCCTGGAGAGGGCTATAGATGGGGCTGAGGCTAGCTTTCCGCGAGGGGTGGGTGCCCTAGCCTTTCTCCCAGTGGCCCAGCGAGGACGAGCCGGCAGCGTCCCAGGGAAGGGACGCTGTGTATCCCAGCGAGGGGGGACATACGGCACGCAGTGGAGCCAGAGCACGCGGGCGGCACCAGCTCAGCAAGTCCTCCTGTATGCCCCAGAATGAAACCTCTCCTTGCCAGCACGGCTGCCTGGGTGCAGCCGAGAAATACCTATGGTCTCCATGGCAGTTTGCTACGGGGAGCTCAGCAAATTGCCTCTTTCCTCCCGCTTTCCCCCGGTTTAGCGCACAGGCAGGTCGGACGCTGCTGGAGCGGGCAAAGCCACAGGCTGTCATGAACATGGCGCTGAGCGCATGGAGACTGTTCCTTCATGGGGGGGAGAGAAGACAGAGCAGCGTAAGCCACTGCTGTGATAATGGGACTGGAACCACCTTCAAGTTATAATACCTCTATATTAGTATTGAAAAATGCCCAGTGCAACCAAAGTAGCGAGTTATAAATAATACACTCCTGTGTATAATTAGGGCCACAGCAAAACTTTCTGTCCTCCCCAAATGCCAGATAATATGCCAAAAGCAAGCAGGAGGAAAACTCGCTTTGCTCCTCGTACAGCGAAGCGCTGGCTCCCAGGTAAGGCAGCAAAGCATGAAGAAAAGACGACCCTTGGTCTAAACGCTTGGCGCTGGCATTGCTGGTTCAACGGAGGGCTCTGCCAGGTCCCACACGCTGGGGCAGTCAGTCAGGCACTGCAGCCCTGCTGCCAAACGCGAGGGGGCTGAAGAACGTGATAAAAACCCCACAGCTGCAGAGAGGGCTGCGAACCAGTTACATCCCCTGAGGCTCCTTACGGACTGTTCGATCTCAACGACAAAAAAAGTTATATTACGTATATAATATACAACATTATATACACATATATGTAAGATAGCATTATAGTATATGTAATATAACTTTATATTATATATACACACATACATATATATGTGTATATAAATATATATGTATAACATATATATGTATATAGATGTTATATATGTATGTGTGTATATACATACGTGCATAAGGTCTATTCATACATATATGTGTATGTATGTGTATAAAAATATATATACATATATAATGTGTCTATGTGTATGTATACATATACATGTATGTGTATACAGAATCTGTTCTATATGTGCATATAATGTGTAGAATATGTGTATATATACACATACACATATGTGTAGATATACATATGTATATAATGTCTATGTATACATATGTGTGTATGTATGTAAAATATATACATATACAAGGTGTCTATATACATATATGTGTAACACACATGTATACATATATACGTGTATCATGTATATATACATGTGTATCTATACAGACGCATATACGTGTTTGCGTACACACACACACACACACACACACGAAGCGAAGCTCACCTTGTGCAGAGCACTTGCCGCCTGCGAGCCCGCGACCCGGCAGCGGCACGCGGCTCTTGCAGTGCCCGTGCTCGTCCTTTCAGGCGTTCAGCGGCGACGCTTAACCCTGGGCCCTCGCAATGGACAGTGATTCCCCATACCTTGGTTCAACACCAGCCTGCACTTGCACTAATGGCACTTTTCTCCCAAGCTTCCAGCTCGTGTGAACGCAGGCAGAAGCCACTGTGTTTTCAGCACCGTGCTTGGGTGAGGTGCTGCAGAGCCCCACGGGGTGGTAGTGGCCATGTTTGCCCTGCCAAATCAAGGGAATACAGTGTATTTCCTACTTCACAGCCATGCCTGTTTAGCGTCCCAGTATACGGCAGTACATACCTGGTCTCTCTTCCAGAGGTAGGTGTCGCTTCTCTCCGGGGCTTTTAAAATAAGGTAAAAAGGCAACCTGAACTGTTGTGCTTGCAAACATGTAGCAAGCTCTTTCCGTACTGGGCTTTGTGCTTACAATTCATTCAGGAAACTAAATTTTGGTTACAGTGATTGGCCCACAAAAACTAAGCTGTCACTAAAATACCACCTCTTCCCCTTATACTGTTTTTCTATATTTCTGAGAAGATGGTTATTAATGTACCACTTTATTTTTCCAGTAAGTATGAAAAAAAAATGCTAAGAAAACTGCTACAAGGATTTTGTTTATTTTTCCTGGTTCAAAGCTGGGTGATAGGGCACTCAGCATGAAGACGTACGGAAAACTATGAGCCACACTCATTAAAACTTAAGCCAGCTTAAGCAGCAGCTCCTGGCAGCAGCCCTCGGCAAGCCTCGGTCCGCGTGGGTCGGTACCACTTCTTCAGACATCTCGGAGACTCTGCTAGAGGCCTCACTTTGGTCCCTGTGTGAGCACTGCTGGGTGACGGCTCAAGTTACTTCACACACTTTTCCTGCTGTGCTATATTAGCTTATTTTTAATGCTGTGCTCCTTCCCAGCTTTCTTTCTATTCCATAACCCTGAACTAAAAAAAAAAAAGCTATGTATTTGCTGCAGAAAGGCAGGGTGCTGGAGGGACCGTAGCTTGCAGTGGCAGCTGTAGGACTAGTTCGAGGGCTTCTGTTAACAGCCTGCATCAAGTATTTATGAAACCGAGATGGGGAAAAACTCTGCGGAGCTGGAGTCAGAAGATGTCATCCCACCCCTGCATGCACTAGTGCCAGCAGAGCTGCGCTGCTGTCGTGGTTTAGCCCCAGACGGCAGCTAAGCCCCACACAGCCGCTGGCTCACTCCCCCTCGGTGGGATGGGGGAGACAATCAGAAGAGCAAAAGTGAGAAAACTTGAGGGTTGAGATAAAGACAGTTTAATAGGTAAAGCAAAAGCCGCGCACGCAAGCGAAGCAAAGCAAGGAATTCATTCACTGCTTCCCATGGGCAGGCAGGTGTTCAGCCGTCTCCAGGAAAGCAGGGCTCCATCATGCGTAACGGTTACTTGGGAAGACAAACGCCATCACTCCAAATGTCCCCCCTTCCTTCTTCTTCCCCAGCTTTATATACTGAGCATGACGTCATGTGGTATGGAATAGCCCTGTGGTCAGTTTGGATCAACAATCCTGGCTGTGTCCCCTCCCAGCTTCTTCTGCACCTGGCAGAGCATGGGAAGCTGAAAAGTCCTTGACTAGTGCAGCAACAACTAAAACATCTCTGTATTATCAACACTGTCTTCAGCACAAATCCAAAACATAGCCCCATACCAGCCACTATAAAGAAAATTAACTCTATCTCAGCTGAAACCAGGACAGCTGCCTGCCTACCTCCCCGCCGATGTCAGAGGGGTTTGTCTGAACAGCGCAGGAGAGATTTGCTCCCAGCCTTTGCAGTACTGCGCTTGCAGCCGGGTAGGAAGCACAGAGCTGGTGACTAAACTCTGGCTTTAATGTCTAAAACTGCATATCGAAAAAATATATCCTTTCACTGGCAAAAATATTCAGGTGAGTGTTTTTGCAGGTACAAACCGAGCAGCTGCTTGGTGGCCAGGTAGCAAGTGGCTGGGAGAGGTCTGTGTGTTGCTATGGATTCATGCTCATGGAAAGCTGACAGCAACATTTCTGAGCTAGACAGACATCTCTGTGGAGAGGAAGGCAGCTGAAAACAGAGCTGACCCTCGTTAAGGGAGTAAATCCTATCTGTTTTTGCAAGAGGCATGACATGCATACTTCTGTTAAAGTAACAGCATAAAGCACCAAGAACAACCACTGGAAATTGGGCAACATATGTTTTTTTAGTGCTGAAAACATGCCAGCCCACTCAGGCAATGTGGGACAATTTTAGGAGCTGAAAGACAAAGATGAAACGGAGCTACGCCCTTGTGCTCTGTCTGTGGTGCGGTGAGAGGCTGGCCACCACGCGCTCCTGCTCTGCTGCCGTCCAGGCGCTGGCCAGGGTCAGTCCCCGCATCCCCAGCTCAGGCACAAAGCATGCGGGAAATGGTGCCTCCATTTGCAGACAAGATGGTCTCTCGCTCGCCAAATGGCACCACTTGCCCTTGACCAGCTCAGCTTGCGTTTCCATCAGCTCCTAACAGAGCACCTGCGCTGCAGGACTCCAGCCTTATCCGCTGATCCGAGTTTGCCGAGTTTGCTGAAAAACGAAAACAGCAACACCCTCAGCTTGTGCCTGACGCTGGCTGATTTGGTAGTTTCTCCTGAAGGGTGAGATGAGGGCTCCACTCCCTTACTGACTCCCAGGAGCATCAGCACCCGCAGGGCTCGAAGGGTTCGGCCCTTTACCAGCTTTGCCCTGGGGGCATCTGGGGCTGGACCTCTACCAGCAGCAGGAGCTGGCTTACAGACGGGGTTGTATTCATGGGCCTCCTTCGCTACGTGACCTTCACCTCCCGTTCTTTGAGGCGATACCTAAGGAATTTAGATTTAAATTAATCCTTTGGCACCATCAGTCTTCCACCATGAAGACTAAAGAGTTGCATTAAGATTAAATCCCATCAAGGAGAATACCAATGTCTTTGCTACTCGGCGCTCATTTGGATCCTTCCAAAATCGCTACCGCGGTGCCGTGGTTCACACTGTGGTTCACACTGTTCAGGCTCGAGGGGCTCATTGGCCGCTGAGCAGCCCGATGGAGCTGGACCCACACTGAGCAAGAGGGAGGGACAGGTGGCCTTGGGAGGCATCTTCCAACCTAAGTTTCCCCGTGGTGCTGTGATACCAAAAGCTTTCTTATGGAAATAACAACAAACTGAAAACTACCCACGATAGATGGAGCTTCTGTCTTCTGTTGTTTTTATGTATAACATGGTGACAAACAGCACTTTCTTCTGTACCTATCTTATCAGGAATAAAAGTGACAGAGAAAATGCACAAGGAAAGAGTCATTTTCTAGCAAAGTCTCTGGCATAAATGAAGAACTGTGACTTGCAGGGCTTTTACTTGGACTCTCTCATCTCTCCGGCTGAAGTCCCCGGGAGCTGTAAGCCCAGCCACGCTCATCACAGACTGCAAGGCCAGAAGCACCCAAAACTCACGATCACTTTTGAAATAGTGGCTGCATGAAAGCAGCTTTAAAAAGAAATGAAGACACAAACCTACACGATGCTCAGGCATCGCACAGCTGAACCGAAACCCTCGGTCTGAATCTGCCTCTTGAACTTTGGGATTTGGGCACAGATTTGTGCCTGAACTTCGTGCCCCTCAGCCATCTCAAACACACAGTTTAAACTCTTCAGTAATCTCTGATCTTTCAGGGTTAATGATCAGATGCAACTTTGAAGCCGCTGAACTTGTGAACCAGGATGTGTTGGGAAAGGCCAAGGCACGCAAAGATTAGCTGTTTTTCAGGAGGAGAGTGTTAGCTGAAGTGATGGGGAGGGTTTGTGTTTGGCGGGGGATTTCGCTAATGGGGGGTGATGCTGTAGCTCCGCACATCCACGGCAGCCCCTGTGCTTCAGCACACACAGGAGCTCAAGCAGCTTTTCCACGCTCGTACAGTGCTGTGAAATCAGCAGCAGGTGTAAATCCATGGCTGCTGCACTGTGCTATGTGGGGTTGGGTTTTTTTTAGCTTGTTTCAGTTCAACTGAGATCAAACTCAATCATTTATTACAATTTTTTGGCAAGGCAGCACTCCCGTCAGCCTGCAGCTGCTCACCCAAACCAACCTAAACCCTCACCCTGTGAACCATTCGGACACAGGTGGAGGGTGCCCTGCCTTGGTCAGCCCGAAACTCAAGCCTGGGAGGAGGCGAGCAAGGGGCAGCTCTGCAATCCCCACTCCAGGCTGCGTGGCCGTGCCCATACCCACCCCACCAGGCTGCTCCAGCCTAACGCCGCTCTGCACCAGCTTGCTGCCAGGCTGCGGCCGTGGCGTGCGGGTCCCAGTCCAAGCCAGGACACCCCCTGCTTTACCTCTGCTTCTTTTGCCTCTCAGTCCTCCCAGGCACAGCTAATATTTCCCAAATGACTTCAATTTTACAAGCTATTAGGATATTATCTGGTATGAAAGCATAAGCAGAGCAACTCTAATGGGATGCAATATGTGTGTATGTGAAAACTCATTTCTAAAAGGGATAAATTTGAAAATTGTGTACTTCTCCACAGGCAGCTATTTTCTTCCCATTTCTCCGTTATGTAGTTTAAAGCTGAACCATATCAGATTTTAAGTGTTAATCTTTTAAAAGCCATACCTGACCTGGCATCATGCCCATCCTGTTACTTCCTCAACAAATCTAGATTTCACCGCGGAGCAACCTAAACAAGAAGGGTAGCAGCTTTGGGGTTGAGAAAACACTTGCATAAATTGAGATTGTTGTATTATTAGGCATCCGTATCTTCTTCCCGTTCTCCTCAGGCCTTTTCTCCAGCGCACGGTGTCCCTATCGCCACGACGCAAGCGTAACCCTTTGGCCAGGCTGCCCGGGGGTTCTGATGTTCTCCCCCGCAACCGGCCGAACGACGGGCACGTACCCAGCCTGGCTGCGGGTGGCCCGGCCTCGGGCGCTCCTCTCCCCGCTCGCCGGCCGCTTCAACGCGGAGTTTCTTCCTGCTGCACAGGAGGAGAAGCTGCAGCTCCGCCCGCAGCCGCGGCGGCCGCACGGCCCTGCAGCGTCCGTGAGCCAACAGTGACCCCCGCCGGCCGCGGGCGCGGCCGCACCGCACCGCGCGGCCGCCGGGCCCCGGCCCGGCCCGGCCCCAGCCCAGCCCAGCCCAGCCCCGGCCCGGCCCGGCCCGCCTGCTGCGGCGGGGCAGCGGCAGCCCCGCGGCCCGCACCGCCCCCGGGCACGCCCGGCTTTAAGGCTCGAGTGCTACGACTTTTAAACGTATATGAAATTGTACACATAGGCATGCGCATGCAAATTGAATGCATAGGCGCGCTATGTGCATCGTACACCTATACCCGTATGTATGTACACACGCCTATATGTACACACATACATGTATATGTGTGTAGATGCATGCATATGTATAGCATTTGCATACTTATACACATATTTATGGGTGTATACACACACCTCTATGTATATATTTATGTGTAGAGATGCATGCATATGTATAGCATTTGCATACGTATACACATATTTATGGGTGTATACACACACCTCTATGTATATATTTATGTGTAGAGATGCATGCATATGTATAGCATTTGCATACGTATACACATATTTATGGGTGTATACACACACCTCTATGTATATATTTATGTGTAGAGATGCATGCATATGTATAGCATTTGCATACGTATACACATATTTATGGGTGTATACACACACCTCTATGTATATATTTATGTGTAGAGATGCATGCATATGTATAGCATTTGCATACGTATACACATATTTATGGGTGTATACACACACACATCTATGTATATATTTATGTGTAGAGATGCATGTATATGTACAGAATTTATCTACATATACACATATTTGTGTGTATACACACACATCTATGCATAATTTATGTGTAGATATGCATGTATATGTATAGAATTTATATACATATACACGGGTTTATCTACACCTACACACATAAACATATGTGTGTCCCTATCTATATAAATTATGTGCGTATGTATGTAGAAGTCGTTCCTACACAGAGTTCATGCTATGCATCGCACCTCCCCAGGAAAAGCGGACCGCGGGAGCTGCCTCCCGCGCTCTCACCCCCGATGCAGCCCCCGCAGCCGCCGCGGTTGCCCGGAGCCCTGCAACAGCCCCGGCCGCCGCAGGGAGGGAGCGAGGCGGGGAGGGAGGCAGGGAGGCGGGGAGGGAGGGAAGGAGGCGGGGAGGGAGGGAGGGAGGGAGGCGGGGATGGAGGAAGGCAAGGATGGAGGGAGGCGGGGATGGAGGAAGGCGGGGATGGAGGAAGGCAGGGATGGAGGGAGGGAGTCAAGGAGGGAGGGAGGGAGGGAGGCAGGAAGCCGTACTGCTGGGGAGCCCGATCCCGAGAGGCCGGTTCCCACTCTCACCCAGGCAGCTCCGCCAAGAGCGGAGGTGTTTGAAGCCTCGTAATGCCATCCCTCACCTGCTGCTTCGGCTGGCCGTGTAATACCGAACCAAATACTCTCCTCATTTAGTTATTCCCTGGTGTCGCCGAGAAGTGAGCTGACATAGGTGACAGGTGGGAATGGAAATATGAGCCTCCACGATTAGCCCAGTGTTTATTTAGAAACACTAATTGTGTGAGGGCAGGGTTTGCTCCTGCCCTGTGTGGTGTCCGTATCCACGCACAAACTCAAGAAGCTCAGACACCCCAGCTACTGCAAACCCCGGCTCAGGCAGCGGGGTGAAGCCTGGCTTTGCCGAGACCAGCGCTTGCAAACCCGGGTGGGCTCCACAAAGCAGAAATGCCAGCCTGTCATGCCTGCACGGGTACTGCCAAAGGCACCCAGGCAAAGCACTAAAGGCCTTTGGAAAATTATCTCCCTGCAAGTGGATAAGACGACCTTTGAACCTGCCAAAAGGAAAAGGTGAAAAACTAAGAATTTGGGAGGGGGTGGGACCACCCCTGCCTCTGCCCAGTGCTGTGAGCTGGGCTGGAGTCAGGCTGGACATCCACCTGGAGGCCTCCTGCTACAGCAAGGTAAGCCTTTAAAGTTCACCTTCCCTTCACCCTTCATGATAAAATGTGTCCTTTTAAGTACAAAGCGCAGCAGAACATCGAGACTAGCCATTAGCAATTGCATTTCCTACAGCCAGCCTCCAACAATATCAGGTTTCTGCCGCTATCTCTTGTCTGGAAAGTCTAAAGACTCCCCTGTGAAGTGTCTCATCTATTTTAGAAGCAGAAGATCCCTGTACCCAATGTAAAACACTTATGTCCCACAGTCAGCCTTTAGTACTTCAAAAAATTTCAGATCATCTGTGCAATATTGAACTTTCATGGAGTAAGGAGAGGGGAAATTTTTTTCCTTACGTTTTGCTTTTGGCGTTGCCAAAGCACTTTCATGTCCTGATTTTCAGAGTCACTTGATTACTGGTGCAAGATGCACCATATGATCTCAGCGTGTGACACGGCATTTGAAGGCAGGGAGCTGTGGCCCTGTGTGCCTGCAGCGCTGGCCCCGCGCTGGCCCTCAGCACAGTTGCTCTGCCATTGCAGTGGCGGTGGGAGTGACCTGTGTAACTCTGTCCCTGCAGCACGCTGTGGGCGTAGGCAGAGCACGGCTGTAACTTGGGGCTGCAACTCATTACAGCATCTTGTGAAAGCCCTAATTTCTTGTGCATGTTACCTGGGCTTTCCTCTCCTCAGCACCAACCTGCTGCCCAGCCGTCTGGCAGCTCACCCAGGAGGGCTGCGGGCGCTGGAAGGGACTGAGCTCTGGCTTGGCTCACTTACAGCCAAAACTGCGTGGTAAGCTCTACTGAAAGAAATGTGCAGTGCTCCCCAACATTTTGCACGTGCCACCCGCCACCCCAGCCGCACACAAAAGTGGTCTGTTGCGGGGACTGGTACTGGTAAGCTGTGCGGTGCCTCCAGCTCGCGTCCTCCAGGCAGGTTAAATAGCCTCCAGGACTTGTAATAATTATTAAACATATTACTTAACCAGCAGCTTTGCTCCTGGGAAATACCCAGAGCCTCCCAGACTGCCTGCCTGCTGGA
Source organism: Mycteria americana (assembly GCF_035582795.1). Taxonomy (NCBI): domain Eukaryota; kingdom Metazoa; phylum Chordata; class Aves; order Ciconiiformes; family Ciconiidae; genus Mycteria; species Mycteria americana. The sequence goes on along the minus strand of NC_134370.1, from coordinate 57,102,876 downwards.
CCCGCTCATTCATCCGCACTGTTGTCCCATGGCAGAGACAAGGGCTGGGACAGAAGGAGCTATCGGGACAGAAGGAGCTATTGGGATGGAAGGAGCTATCGGGATGAAACACTGGTGCTGGCAGTGGGGAGATAGTGGCTCGCCTCACCCCAGGGGGACAGGGTGACCCCGAGGGGGTGCTGCTTGCCCGATGGGACAGGGAGTGGAGAGGCTGCGTTGGGCTTCACAGCCAGCTCCAGCTGTCCCTCTGCTCAGCAGGGCTTTGGTGGCAGCCGGACCCTCTGCTCCAGAGCAGCCCAACACAGGCTCCCTGACATCCTCAGCTTTACTGCAGTCCATTTGCATACGGAAAGGCCACATCAGCCCTCAGCAAAAAGTCGTGTCACGGCCAGTAGCTAAGGCAGCGAGTACCCTGGCTGCAATGGTTACCAACTGCTTTCACAGGCCAAGGACAAGGAGTCTGCAATGAAAAAAAAAAAATCCCAAAGCAGCAAACTAGAGTATCTGTGAGCAATAACCGTGTGCCCCAGAGGAGCACTCAGCAGACCGGACACGCTGGAAACATTATGCAGAGCTATGCTGGTTTTGATCTGATCAGATGAGGACGAGGTTGGTTTTTGCAATTTGTGATAACAGCATTTTGCAAGCACGATGAAAATGTGTGGTAAACCCCAGGCGAACTGGGGCAGCCAGTGCACACAAACCATGCAACACGGGTTTTTAGCAGAGTCAGGCTAAGGGCTTTAACTCCCCCATGCCTGTCCTCTGCAGCACAAAGCAAGCCCTGCCGCCCGCGCCCGGCCGACAGCCGCCTCCTGCGGCTGCCTTGCTTCCTCTGGGGCCTGCACCTGGGCTTCGGCAGTGCTGCCTCAGGTGCCCTGCGGTATGGGCACGGCTGCGGCTCGGCGGCAGGTAAAACCCCACAGCCAGGCCAGCCGAGGGCAGTGAGCCCCAGGGAGCACGGGGCTGAGCACAGCAAAGCCAAGGGCATGCTCGCTAGCTGGGGAAGAGCCTCGCTAGCGGCTGCCCAAAGGCTTGCAGCGGGTGAGCAGAACAGTAGAAAAAAAATCGATTTGCTTTGACAGAGTGTCCTTACTGCCTGTGAACTGATTTGTATTAATAACACCATTACAGCAGGGTAGAGAACTGCTCATTTGTCCCGTTAGTTTGCTTTGCTCAGAAGAACCCGACATTGAAGTATCCTTCGCATCCACTTTCTTCGCTCCTAAAATACACATTGTACCTGGACTAATTGAGGACATCTGCACTGGCACAAGGAGCGGCCGTGTGTCCTGCCCTGGCTCCAGCTGCTGAGGGACTCATCTGAAAGAAACCCAAGATGCCAGTATTTTGAAAGAGTAAACAGGACAATGCTAGAGGCAAGTCACCATGACCCAGAGCCCAGGCAAGCGCTGATTAATTCAGTTCCCCTCCCTTAAATAGTTTATTTCTGCTAATCAAGAAAGGTTTGCAGAAAACAGATCCGGTCACAGTAACTTGCTGTGTTGCTGATACAGGATGCTTACATTTGGTACACCTCTTACTTGGTACTGTGTTTTGACTGAGAACTAGAATAATGCTAAAGGTAATATAGCACAAAATAACTGTGGCAAAACCTGGCCAACTCATAGGTCTGAAAAACAATTCTAAGTTGTGAACCAGCATCAAGTAGACACTTTGTCAGAGAAGAATTTTTTTCTTGCCTCTTTGAAATCTCACATTTTTAATCAATGACCTGGATGAAACTACCTGAATTAACACAGAACCCAGGTCCCGGCTCCAGAGGTGGGCTCACTGGACACGCAGTAAATGTTTTGCTACGGACAATATAAAAATCATAGGTAAAGCTAAGACAGACTTAGGGACGGGACATGGTGGTTGGACCAGCTCGGGGGGGGGCATGATGGACCCGCATGGAACTAACAGGGCTCATTCAATTTATGAGCAACAACCCCTGAGTGGGAAAAGCCCCAGTAGGGCCCAGTACGAGTGCTGCTGGGATGGTGCGTCCCATTCTGGTGTCCACAACACCTCCCCAGCAGAGACCTTCAGCGATGGGAAGGGGTGCGCAGCACAGGAGCTTCTCTGCTGCTGGGGGTGAGACATGCAGCGTGCACGAAGCCACCTATGACCCACCAGGTCTGCTGCGGATCACCAGCCCTCGTGCGACATCCCCGCTTGCCAGCGAGCCCACGCGGCCGTAAGCGCGCAAGGGAATCCTTGTGCTGTGGAGGCAACATCACGAGTAACGCTCGGCTGCTTCAAATGGACAACTACAGGTGGCACCAGCAGAAACAGACCCCAAAAAAGAGCCACAGATTCTGTAAAATCTTTTATGGCAAGACCTGCTGAGACCAGTCAGGCACACAGACACTGAACTGAATTTTAAAGGAAATACTATGTTTGGGGGATCTTTTTTTACAATTGCACATACTTTTCAAAGTCCATGGTGAGATTATTAGAGGCTCCTCTGGCAAGTGAGAAGCCACAAACCCTGCAGAGCAAAAGGTACCTTGAAACCTCCACCGAATCCGTGAGAAAGCTTCTAGCCTGAAGGGTATCCACAAGCTCACAAAAAACACACCAAAAATACCCTTTGGTGGGAGACGGTTAAACCGTACTGGCCTAGGCATCCGGACGCCTGAGATTGCTCTCGTGCAGTACTTTTTTCCTAGTTATTAGCTAAATCAACTTTGAGACTTTCCTCCTCAAAACAGCTTCAGTTATCCAGAGGAGCAAGGAGGCAAGAAAGCTCAGTCGCTACCTAAGCAAGACCTTGGCAGCTCTGGGCGTCCTTTCCTTCTCTTTGTGACAAATAAGGGTGACCAAAGCTGGCCAAGAAACTTCTGCTATTCCCTAGTCTCAAGCCTCAGAAATAAATGCTCTTGGACTTCTTTGTTTGGTTGTTATCTCCTTGAGGAGTCTCTAGGACACTTTGGAGGCTTCAGATAAGATTACGCCCAATTACGAAGGGAAGAAAGAGTTCATCTCTTGGTATCTTTTTGGACAAACAATCTGAGGCAAACAAGGTTTAGCAATCTCTCTGGGCTTGCAGGGTTTAGGATCCCAGTACCTCATCCTGATGCTGTAAACCCAAAACGCAGCCTGGCCAGTCTTCCGGCGTGGCAGTATCTTATCTGTTCCGACCCCTCCCTCCTGCTGGCGAAACCCACCCAGCCGACCTTTTTATTGCAATCCGCCCATGAAACGCCGTAGGGATGATGTGGTTTCTTTGCCTTTTGTCCCGCTCTTTGGAGCTGTGAGTGGCCCTCAGCTGCCTCGCACCCCGGCCGGGTCAGTGCCAGGTGTACCCGGTGGGGGCTTTGTGTCCCCAACACAACTGACGCAGACCCTGCATGTCTCCTCTGTGACCCTCGTGCTTTGCGAAACCCCGATACAGCTATTCGCCAGCAGGTTGGTGAACGGGCCCAGTTCCCTGCCCGAGAGGAAATATCTCCTACAGAGGAGCTGCTATTCCCGGCATCCCTCTTTATTTGCATTCCTGTTGTTGCAGCCCACGCCACACACCTGGCGCCACCGAGGCTCTGCTAGACTGGAAGAAAATTGAAAAGATGGTAAAATTCCTGTGCCCACACAACAAGACCTTTTTATAGCCAAGGGGATGAGGTTTTTTTACTCTCTTCCTATTTTCCACTTAGGGAGTAAACAGGAAAACCAACCTGGCCTGGTAGCTAATTTGGGAGCACACAGTGTCTGTCCGTGTGACGCCCTGCGATGCTTCCCGCCCTCTCCTGCCGTGCCATGGGCAGTGGGGTGGCACTGGGGCCAACACCCGTGTCCCCAGAGTGTCCCTTGGAGGGAGCCGACAGCCCTCAGCCGCTCCTGAACGGGGACGGAGACCCCGCCGGGGCTGTCACCAATTACACCCGGAGCCAGCATCGGGCGTGTGGGGCCGGTCAGCACGTGTGCTAACGGCAGGCAAAGCGAAGGGCAAGAGCATGAGCACTGCACTGCAGCCGCTCGTAGAGTGGACATTTTCCCCTTGGTTTGCCACTGGGAACGTTCTCTCGTGCCCTTACCCTAGGGCGGTGTGCCCTGACGTGCTGGGCAGCGCGCCCTGACTCTGCCGCAGCTCGGGGGCTGCTCGGGACGGGGGTGCTTCTGCCCAGGTGCTCTCAGGCCGTGCCGCCAGCCCGGGGGGGCCTGGGGGAGAGCTGCGGAGCTCAGGCTGGGGCAGCGTGAGGACACGGGCTCGGTTCAATGTACGCAGCTCCCTCGTCTCCTCAGCACGTTCAAAACATCTCTACGGGTCCCGCCACAGACGGGCTGGGAGCCAGCGCCTCTGAGCGAGCTGCAGGTGGCCTTACACATCCCTGCGTGTGGCTGAACGGGTCTGTGCGCGCTGGCATCCACGCAGCCTGAACTCAACCTGTACCTTCACCTGTATTCATGTGTGTGCTGCCATATAATGACGATTGCAAAGAGGAACCCAGGCTCCCTTGGGAACCAGAGTACGGCACCGCCATATATCATCCTTTGTTGCCCCTCTTGGCCATGCAGTTGGGTGATGAGCTACCCAACATCTGCTTCCCCCCGCCATGGTATTGCCACCAACTCTGAAATGCCTCCCCCCAAATCCAGCCACATGGAACAAAGTTGAAGAAACCCCCACCGTGGTGGTGTTTCCCCCTCCCGCCTTGGTCCCCATCCCCCTGCCACTGCCTGTGCCTCCACGCTCACCACCCTGGGGGGTGTGATGGACGCATGGCCCCAGGAGGGTGACTGCCGTAACTGAGCAATTGCTCTTACAGCAAAGCATCACCTCCTCCATGACACTGCCCACGAGAGAACACGTCTTTGCCTTTCGCCATTGGCAACTGCAAGAGAGAGGAAAAAAAAGCAGTCGAGCCGGCAACAAGTGGAACCCAAATTGCAGTGAGTTTTCAGGCCCTAAGAGATGCAGCAGGTCTCTGGTCCGCTCAGCAGGAACCATAGAATCATAGAATGATTAAGGTTGGAAAAGACCTGTAAGATCACCTAGTCCCACTGTCACCCCACACCTCCATGCCTACTAAACCATGTCCTGAAGTACCACATCTACACGTTTTTTGAATACCTCCAGGGATGGTGACTCCACCACCTCTCTGGGCAGCCTGTTCCAAAGCTTGACCACCCTTTCAGCAAAGAAATTTCTCCTAATATCCAATCTAAATCTCCCCTGGCACAACTTGAGGCCATTTCCTCTCGTCCTACAGAGGAACAGCCAGTGTAAAAGCAGTGAGCCCAGCAGAAGGAGCCTTGGTGGCAACACGATGACTTTAGTCATAGTCACAAGGCTAAAACAGCCAGGAGGGGGAAGTTTTCTAAAATACCAGATAGGAAAGTTGCATAACCACCACCCAGAGCCTTCAAGCAGGGCCTGATTTCCCCCTCCAAAATTAGGATGACTTCCCCATGCAGTTTCCAGCTGCATCTGTGGCACAGAGCGAACCGGGAAGTTGCAGTCCCTGTCCACGGGGTGGGCTGCGGGAGGAGAGCCCCATGGCCGCATGGCCACGGCTCGGCAGCCTCCGGGGAGTCCCACATGCTCGCAGGGGTGGAAAAGCATTTCAAAAACCATCGCCTGCAAGGCTAATCACAGCAAACAGCTTTGAAGCTCCTTTATTGAGAGATCACATGCTGGTAACCAAAGGGCTGAAGCCCGGGGATGCCTCCTGCAGGGACCCTGCCCGACACCTCCTGACGTGAGCCGGGGCAAGGCGCTGTGCTGTACCCTTTTGCAGGACTCTCTTCTTGGACCACCTGGGGCAGCAGCGGGAAAGCTTCAAGAGGATTTGTCAACAAGACTACAGTAAGAGTTTAGGTTTTTTGATCCCCTTCCAAAACGGACAGCGAAAGCAAGGCAAACAGAACTCAGACGCGTCTGCGAGAGCTCACTGCATACAAATGGGTGTGTGCCCAGTGCAAGGACATCCGTGAGAGCGGCCTGGTACCCTTAGCAGCTGGAAGCAGGCTGGATGCTGGAATTAAAAGGCCGCCTCGGTCGGCATTGCTCATTCCCAGGCACCGTTCGTGTGTGCATGAATCACCGGCCCTCCCTTTGAATCATTAATCACTGCAAAATCAATAAAGGCCACATACGTTTTTCATGTATCAGCCATTAGTCTGACCTTGTGTCTATCTCTGTAGAGGGTACGAAAAAAAAGCATTTCAGATCAAAGCAATCAGCACTAAATTTACCCTAGCAATAGCACCCGGTGGAGCCCGCTGATTTACAGCCGCTGAGCTCATACAAGGTTGTTTTGGTTCCTGAGAGCCCTGGGCAGTTACAAAGCCCTCGTTGTCCCTTGGGGATGTGAGCAGGCAGGAGGGGGGGCACTCCAAAAGGACGTTCTTTTGGATTTGTTTATTTCCTTAAAAACAGGGACTGCTTTCTTGTCCAAGAGCAAGTGTCTACAGCGCACTCAGGGATGAGCGGATGCATCTCCTTCCCCAGGCACTCACACACGGAGTGATCGCACCCACAGCTGCGTGTGAGTGTCCCCCCTCCTGCAGCACCTCTCCCGGCTGCCTCCCTCCGCCCGACCCTTCTGCGCTCTGCTGCTGCAGAACAAACACCTTGCGCGGCAACACCTGCTGGAGACACACCGTCACCCATAAGGGAAACCTGAAGGACCGAAGTAATTCACCAGGGATGGGGAATGGTAAACTCAGCCCTCTGCCAGCAGCCTTGCCCTCTGTGGCCCTTGGACCACAGGCTGAAGCCCCCTCCAGCCGGTGGCCCAGCCCGCGGAGTCAGACTGCCTACATTTTTTCTGAACCCTTTTATTTATTTTGGGACTGAGACACCGAGCGCCTCCAGGCAGCGCTGCCAACCAATTACCATCACTATTGATCACTTCTGCAGCATCCAGCTTTCTGGGTCAGGACTGCTCTAATTTTGTTAGGGGCAGGCAAAAGGCCGGCGAACTGGGAAATCGCAGTGCTCAGCGATGCCCCTGGGGCACAGAGAGAGGTCAGCCAGGTCCAGAAAACCCAAACTCCTTCCAAACGCCCATGAGCTGGAGGCAGGTATGCCGCTCTCCTGCACGGACCATTGATGACTGCACACCAACCCCTCCTTAGCGCGTCACAGTGCCCGTAACCATCTCTGGCTAATGCTGTTGCAGAGGCCACAGAAATATTTGCCTAAGGAAAGAGGATAGTTTGCTTTTCGGAATAAAAAAATTGGTCTTTGCACTAAGTGGGGCAATGGGAGCGTGGGTTAGGACACTGCAAAGTAAAGCTCATGTAATAGCGGGAGACACACAGCTTGGACCTAAACAGTTTCAAGACTTCTCAAAACCTGAAATCAGAAATAACTCTGCTACTAGAGACAGCTTGTTATTACGGATTGCTTTGGTTTTAATTTTAAAGCATCTCCTGTTCATGCTTCCCCAGCTTTGAGTGTAGGGACCGTATCAGGTCCCAGCTACCCCTAGCCTCTCTCATGAAAGCCGTGGTCCTGGCAAAGGTGCAGGGGCCAGCTGGGCCTCGCAGGACAGAGTTTATCCACTTCTCGCTGCAAACCCATCGTTCAGCCATCCTCCCCAAAACGTCCAAGTCTACCTTCCTACCACAGTCAAAACGCTGTTCACCACATCGAAGGCACCCAGCAGACACCATCGCTTCGTGCTCTCCCTATTAGCTGGGGTGTCCTTTGGCTGCGCCCCTCCATCCCGCCTCCCCCCCTCCCCGCTTGACACCAGTGTGCGTTTTTACTGGCAACACCTCCGCACTCAGCCCTCTCTTGGCACCGAAATAGCTGTGGCCAGGCTGCGGCCAGGCGCGCTGCTCTTGCAGGCGGCACTTTCGTAACTCGGTTTGCACTGGCTGCCTCCCTCCAGCGTGACATCCACCCCTTTATGTTCCTCCTCGCAGTTACTTATTTCCAGGGGAGGTACAGCAGCGCTTTTCACCCTGCGTCAGGCTGACACACAGCATGTCACACGCAGGCGCAGCGCCTTTGGCCTTGCCCAGAGCATCTCTCCTTCCATCGTCCACCCTGGGGCCAGGGTGCGGGTCGGGTCCAGCCACCCGTGACCCTGCAAACCTGCAGCTCCCTCCCTGGACAGGCAGAGCCGGGCGACGAGCAGGCTTTAGCCAGGAAGGTATGACACTTATGCACCTCCCTCCCAAAAGACCACGAAGTTTCTGAATGCTCCCGAGGAGCTGGGGCTCAGCCTCTGCGGACCGGCCGCTCAGCGCGCACCAGCAGCCCCTGGGACGGAGCGCTCTGCAGCGGCTCATTGACGCCACCAGCCTCCTGAAATATTATGGGGCCTTTTAGTTTCAAAGGAAACCACAAGCGCCTTCTTGGTTCAACTTCTCTTGTCACTCGCTGAGCTGTAGTTGCAGACACGGTCCTCGCCTTCCCGTGCCCCCCGGTCCCCACCCCGAGCCTGGGTGCAGGGACCTCCTTAGGAACCCACCAGTGCATGGTGGCACGGCAGGGCACCGCAGGACGCTGGCACAGTGCACAATCGCTCAGCAGTGCGGAGGTGAAGCACTGAGTAACTGGGGGGTGATGCCAGGCTGGCAGCCCGCACGCAGCTGCAGAGGACATCCAGCCTCGGCTCCGCCCATGAACGCGGGTGCCCGACACGCGTGCGGCCAGGGCCATCCCATAGCGATGGGATTTTGGAAAGTATGGCCGTGGCCTGCTGCGTAGTTGCTCCCAGCACTGAACAGATGGACAGACAGACAGACACACACACTGCTGATCTCAGTCTGCCGTTCCCAAGGTAATCCCGCTGTACGTGTAAGTCCGGTTTGCTGCACGTATGCAAACCGTGGGCAGCAACCTCCTTACTCAAATTTGGTAGTCAATGGTACACACCTCTCCATCTCGGAAAATAAACAACCCTGCCCCATTGCTTTGCCTTGGTCTCTCTTCAGAGAGAACTCCTCTCATGGCAAAGCCTTCAGCAGCCGCAACGCTCATTTCCCAGCAGCCCCCGTGTCAGCACCATGATGGGTTTCTGGGGTTTTTTGGTGCTTGATAGGCATCATCTCACAGAAGTAAATATACCCAAGCTGCACCAGCAAAATTCCCCAAAGATTATATGGGGGATTTTATTCGAGAGTGATTCTGCTTTAATCTTGCAGCTGAGCTTACTATAAACCTTTGGACTAGAGCACGTATCAGATAACTCCACCCGCTTAGCTGATTACATTGGGATATCGTTCAAAAAAATGTTACTTTTACATTTATAATCAAACATAGACGTTTCATGGTGAAGGATGGCACAGGGTCAGCTTTGGGCAGCCACCGGGGGCGGAGAAGCTCCCCCCACCCCGTGCCGGTGCAGGTCACCCTGGGACAGGCAGCCCCTGCCCACCTCTGCCTGCACATGGGTACGCTTGCGCTGGAGGGGGGATATCTACGTGGCTGAACACACCAGCAACGCTCGCCCTGCCCATGCCAGTGCTCTCCCCACGCTGATGCTGAGGCTCTCCGTCACGGCTGCAGAGGGCACGCGTGCAGCCCGTCACGCTGGGGACAGCCTCCTGCCCTGTCCCAGCAGCACGCACAGTGCCTAGAGCAACGCTAACTGAAAGAGGCGAGGGCTTTGGGGGTTTTTTTTTTCCCCTTACACTGCTTTTTACTCTTTTCCTCCGCCTTTTGAAATTCCAGATGAGAAAAATAAATATTGGAAGGTTATCCTTTGTATCTCATGATCAGATCACAAGTTAGCATGTGACGTGGGAGGGAAAAACAAGTCTTTCCAGCAGATGTCAACGCAGCGAGCGAGCTCCGCTGACTGCTGTACCTTGATGTCTGCTGCCAAAGTCAATTCTCGGTGCATCCTTGAGGTAAAGAACCTCATGATTCATCAGGATCTTACTCTAATTAAAGAAAACTCAGATGACTTTCATCTTGGCTTTGCCTGTTTAGCAACTCTGAATGTAACGTGTATGTAAGGATAAATAGCAGCCCTCAGCCACTGTTTTGTAAACAGGCTGCAGCTCAGGAAGGGCAAGGGCAGGTTTGGAGCCACTCTGTGAGTCGCGTGCTCGGGGGACTGAGCAAAAACCTCCCACTCAGCAAAGGGACCGATCAAACAGGAGCCCAGGTAGCCACCCTGCTGGCCAAGAGCCCGCAAAATGGCCTATAATGTACTTTGAAGGGCAGGGTGGGCATCGGCGAGAGGGGGAAGCATCTCTCCACAGGGGAGAGGGACTGGCGGTAAGCAAGATTGCTGCCTTCCCTCATAAAGCACATCGGGGTTTGCCCGTTCCCAGAGGCCTGGAGCCCGGGTGCTGCCCATGCCCCGGCACACGCGGGCACCCGGAGGCCCGTCCCCCACCTGAGCACCGGGGTTTGCCCGCGGCCCCGGCGCGGCTTGATAAGCTGGCGATACCGCATCTCGCTGCAGCGGCCCCGCTGCGGCTCCTGTCACATGATGGGTCAGCAGTTCGTGGGAAGTCGCGGGCTGAAAGCTTGAAAAAAAAACAAGTTACTTTAGCCAGCTCCTTCCCCACAGGAAATAAAAACTGGAGCTGAGCTTTAGCAATTTGGGTTTGACCAGACTTATCTCGCCTGGGGCCTGGGGTGGGTTTGTCTCGCCTCGCTCCTGACCAAGCTCCCAGCCACGAAACCCAGCAGGGAAAGGACTCGGAGAAGGGCAGGAGGGGCAGAGAAGGGAGAGAACACCATTGCATGTGCCCGTGGCGGGGGGGCAAAGGGGGTTGCTGGAGCTCTCCTGGCGCCCCACATCAGGACCCCTCTGCATGGAGAAGAAAGCCTCCCAGACCTTCCTGTCCCCGCGAGGCTGATGGGAAAAGCCAGCACAGCAAATATTCCCACGGCCGCTGTCCGCGTGCCCCGGCTCAGCCGGCGAAGCCGATCCCGGTGCACGGTGCACAGTGCGGCACGGAGAGGCTGTTGCCCTTCCTTTGCCCAGGCTCCATCGACAATCGGGCAGCTATTTTTAAACCAGCTTTTTCTTTTCCCCTACAGAGGCACTTGAATGGCTTTCCCCTCACACACGGAAGCGCAGGGAGCGCGGATGTCGTCTCTCATTGTGATGGGGAAGGTTGTCGGGTACAAAACAAAAGTGAAATCATCCGCTGGCATTCCTGGGGCCAAAATAGCCGCCTGCTCTCCAGCGCTGACGTTATTGCAGGGGAAGGAAGGCTCCGGATACAGGCAGTCCCGCTCCAGGGCTCACGTACTGACCCTGCAGCGAGCCAACACCCAGGCTTGCTGCGAGCAAGAGCAAAATGAGGCATTCTTGCCGTGAAAGATTAAGATAACTTGGTGGGTGAGGTCCCAAAGTTGCCATCGCTCCCAAGCAGCCACAGAGCTTCGCGCAAGCATCACTCCAGCGACAGCCCAGCAGAAAAGCTCGGCCGTCTCATGTTAACGTGCAGCACTAGAGACCTCCCGGGGACAGCAGGGGAGCGAGGAGAGCCGTGGCAGAGGGACACTCCTAACGGGGGGGATCTGTGAGCTGCTGGCCCCCGCACCCAGCAGCCTGGGGGCTGTGGTGACCTGCCCGCCCTGCTGACTGCCCCAGCTCCCCAGCAGCGCGGCTGGGGCGGCGCAGGGACACGGTGAGCTGCAAAGGCAAGGCTTGGCTATCAGCTCACTACAAGCACCTTTGCTGTTGGACTTACGTGGGGGTTTTTTGTTACTGCTTTTCCTCTTGCACAAGAAGATTAAATCCAAGAAACAGCGTCGCCACAAAGGCAGGCGCATCCATCAGACCTGTCCCGACAGAGCCGCTTAGGCATTTCTCAACTGAAATTTGTCACAAAACACTGGTTTGCTGAAAGCAGAGCTTGCCACCAGCTCGGAGGCCCGCATGCTCAGGAGGGCCCCGGTGCGGGGCTGCCCAGCATCACCCCGAGCTGGCAGCGTGTCGCTGCACGACCGAAGCGTGGCCCCCACCCCGGTCCCCTCGTTGCCTCGTGCCTTTCTGCAGCCCCTCCCGTTGGGCCCTCTGCAAGAAACGCCAGGGAAGCACCCAGCTCTGGGGGACGCCCGCTGCCGGCTGCTTCCCAGGGATCTCCCACGCCTCCTGCTATGGGAAACGCGACCACTGGAAAGTCCTTGTTTCAGTTTCTCTTCTCCAGGCAGGACCATGCAGGTGCGGAGCGGAGCCCCGGGCTGGCCGTCCCTGGGGTGCTCCCTGCGGAAACCATTTCTAGCGGCACTCCGAGGAGAGGAGCCGGAGGAGGGGATGGCAGGGAGACTCCAACACCCCAGACTGGCTGCTGCTCACAGTCCTGCTCGCCATCTGCAACTAAGCCACAAACCTAGGTAAGGGCTGCAGGGCCAGGCTGGGAGGGCTGTGGGGTGCTTTGCAGATGGAGAAGGCGGGGACACCCAAGAGATCCCGCAGACCCTGGTGGAGATGGAGCAGCGGGCAGGCGGCACGCCAGGGCTACGGCATCGGCCAGGACGTGGGGAGAGTGGGATTTGGGGAACGCTTTAGTGCTGAGCAGCCTTCTGTGCTGCCCACGGCACTTCCCAGCCTGGAAGAGCAGCTCATGTGCTGGGCATCTGGGCCGAAGAGGTAAACCTCCTGCAAAGTACAGAGACTTCATTGCTTAAATATCTCCCTGTGAGACGACTGCCGGGGGCGAGGCGTGAGTCGCAGCAGTGCTGAAGCTGAGAACCAAGGAACATGAAAACTAGGGGTAAATTTTACTTCCCCCGAACACACAGTAAAACATTTACCAAAATTGTCCAAGGCATTTTCAAAATAAGCTGAGCGCTCCACTGCCTGCCAAACCCAGATTCTTTTCAGAGAAGATTTAAGACTCTTCTTCATTTGAATTGCAGTAATGAACTAATACTGTGAGTGCCTCCAGCTGCCAGCAGCTGGCTCAGAGTTAATTGCACCCAGGAGCCTTTCCCAGGAGCTGTGGAGCTGCCCCGCGCCCAGCTCAGCCCGGGCGGCAGGAGCGGCCCACAGGCACCGCAAATGTCGGTTCATGCAAAACCAAACAGGCTGGGAAACGCAAGCCAGCGCTGTCCATACGGAGTCTGGTGGGGACGGCAGAGCTGCCAGCACAGGCTCCGGCACGGCTTTCCTGGCTTTGTTGACAGGTACAGCTTTATCGCTGTTAAAACACTGTTTGTTGCTGCGACTTTTTCCCCCCTTCTTAAATGTCAACTTGAAAAGAAAAATTCGGGAAAGGTCACTTACCAGAGAGACTGGAACAACTCCAGTCACTTGGATAAACACGTGTAGGGTCAGCTGCTGTGAGAGGGGATTTTAAACCAGTTATTTACCTGGTTGAACAAGTGGTGTGTTTCTGCAGGACGGCGAGACTTTATGTACCTTGTGGGAGGCAATCAATCTCCTTACCACCCATCCATCCGCTGCCAGGATCATTAACCCTTCGGGACACCCAGGCAGAGAAGATGCTTCACCCAGGGTCCCTAATTCCATATCATAAGGGGGCATGAGCAGCCATCAAAGCCCCAGGCCTACCCCGATACCACTGGTCTGATGCTACGAAGAGCTGCTCACCAGCAGCCCTTCCCTGGGCACCCGCTGGGGCTGCTCTGCGCCCCTGCATCGCACTTGGTTCTTCAAGCCGGCTGACTCACTAATATTTGGCTGGAAGCAACGTGCCGGAGACCCCATTAGTAAGGAGCAGCATTATGCGTACATAGATGTATGCAGAGCGGATCCAGAGTCAGGGATGCCGAGTCCTGTTCTTACTGGAAGTGTGAGCAGAGACCTGCTGCACTCCTCAGCTTCCCCCAGCTGCAAAAAAAGGATAACCAGGACATCCTGTTGATAAAAAGGCACCCATTTAGAAGATTAGAGGAAAGGGATGGGGTTTTCACTACCCGCAGCTAAGGTGGGGAATTGGAAGGTGAGAGCTGTGCACTGCAGCAGACACAGTGAAGAGAGCTTTCCCTTACTGCCTTCCCAAGGATGCTTCAGCACCTAGCAAACACTATGCAAACCCTGGCAAAGAGCACCCGGAACAGAAGCTCTTCCCCTGCCACCCTTTACCTCCCAGTTGGTGTCCAGCCACCTCCAGTGCGTGTTTGAGTGTGCCCAGCTCTCGCGGCCCTCCTGCCCCTGCAAGCTGGTGGCAGCTGGCCCCTTGATTTGCAGGTAGTCATCAAATCTGGTAATTGCCCCTGCTGATAGCTGTAGAACTGGGCAGGAGTTTGCCTGGCAGCCCCGTGCATGCCCACTATCCTTTTCGGGGAGCCTGGGCAGCCGAGGTGAGGAGGAGCCGCAGAAGATGTCCTGCAAGGTCTCACCAAACACCATGATACGCTGCTCTGGCAGCAGAGCAGTGGGCACTCCCAGCAGCTCTGCTCCCCTCTGCCCAAGTGCTGCTCCTATTTCTGTGCCAGCAGGTATGGTCAGAGCCCTGATAACTACGGCTCCTTTAGAAAAATTCCCAGCTACCAAAGGTGCAGGTGGCAAGGGGCTGCTCTTGCAAGAGGTCAGCAGGCGCGTTGATAAGGAGCAGCCCCTACAGGCACAGCCTCCTGATGCCCTCAGGCTCTACCTGCTGCCGCTGCGCTTGATCTCGGCGCGTATGTTTGTCTCTCACCTGGTACGTTTCCACCCTGCCGCTGAACGTGCTGGCTGCAGCCAAGTCAAGGATTTGACTAAAATAATAAACTTTTTTCCATTTGTCTTCCCTGTCCCAGCCTTCATCCCCATGGCTCCTCAACAAGGGAAACTTCAGAATTCTGTTAAACAAAATCCACTGATTTTTGCCCTTATTTGTAGCCAGTATGCTCATTTGCACAGAGTGCTCAGTAGCACCCAAACTAGCACATGGACCAGAGGAGTTCCAGACAAATCTGCTGCAAGATGGGCCTCCAAACCACCACCACCAGCTGAACCTGTTTGGTTGATCAAGGTCCCTAGACATGCACCATCTCCATTCCCGCAGCATCCTCTCACCACCTGCTGCGCATCCTGCACCCAACATTTCTGCGCCGGCCTGGATGAAACCATCACCACCGCAAGCTGGGAAGGCTGGAGCTACTATGGAGGGCCAGTACTAACCCCACAGCAGGCAGGGAATGGCTTTGCAGGCGCCTGCTTCGTGGTCATCCCCTGCGGCCACATTTGCCGAGGTATTTCCTGGCGGCAGCCCCAGTTTCAGTGGGGAGCAGAGCACACCTCTGCCAGCCCATCAGCAGCCCCGGCTCGGTCTGCGGAGAGATCAAGCCAAGGTGCACGCTGAGCCAGACCAAGGTATTTTGGTGTAAGCACTCTTTCCACAGCAAAAAGGGCACTGTCTGTGATCAAGTTTAGCTCTGTTGACAGTTGCTGTGCTTACTCCTAAATAAAAGCAGAGCACACAGCCTTATTTGGGACAACTACTCTGCTGCAGGAACCTGAAGGCTTATGTTGACCCTGTAAGGAAACCAGCGCCAGCCAGGGACCCCACGTCAGCCCCGTCCAAAATAACCAACGCTGCTCGAACCTAACGACTCACATTATAGCGCGCAATGAACAGCTTTATGGCCTCCAGCAGCCATGCAAAGGGTACCACAGCAGTGCAAGGTCAAAGGCATAAGGTCTCTGCACAGTGGGAAACCACCACCATGAGGCTTTCAGAAGTTAAGCTAGACAGAAGAATTGTCAGCAGCGGGGAAAAGGGCAGCTGTTGGTCCTGCCAGTAAAAACAAAAAAGGAGAAATCAGCCCACCACTGCTTCCGATCGGATGTGACAGCTCTGTCTGAGGTCCTCAGCAAACCCAGCCTGTGCTGCAAGCGCAGCAGGAGACCCAGGAGCTCCCAAGTGAGGGGAAGTGGAGAGCCCCGGCTCCAGCGGCGCGGGAGGGGGAGCCACGCAAAGTGGCCCCCGCTCCTGCTCCTCCCCACAGCTAGCATTATGCACCGGCTCACACACGCCTCGGGAAGGAGCCCGGGTCCCGGGTACGTGCGTGCCATGGGCCCATTAATGCTGGTGTGCTGTCCTGGCAGCCTTCCCCGAGCAGAGGGTGGGTTTCTCTAAGAAAACCAGAGACAGATCGTTTCCTATAGCTAGGGAAATTAAGAGCTTCTCGCACCTCTGTGCTGGCCAGGGTAGATGGCTTCAGGCAGCCTGTTCCCAAACACAGCAAAGCATTCCCACCAGGCCCCACACGCCCCTTGAAATAATTCATTTTTTGTGGAATTCAGTCACTTCAAAAAAAAAAAAAAAACCACCAGAAAACCCTTCCCCAGGCTCACAGCAATATTTTGTCTGTAAATAATCTAGAGAGCAAGGTCACATTCCCAAGTGAAAGCGGAGCAGGGGAGGGTGGGCGGGGGGCGGAGGCGGCGTGGGGTGCAGAGGGGTGTGCAGCCCGCGGCCCCAGGCACAGCCAGGCGGGGCTGGGGGACCGGGGGGGGGAAGCAGAGAAATGGGGGCTGGGGGGAAGGGGCAGAGCAGAAGACCTGGAAGTAAGAGGTGAGATGATTTCACCTTTCTTCCACCGGCTGTGGCAGAGGGTGAGCCGCAGGCACTGAGCTCTCGGCATGCCCCAGCACTGCCCGCTCGCAGGCTCTTGCGCATCTCTGTGCTCCGGTCCCTCGTCTGTGAAGCGGGGACAAGCAACTCCTCTGTCCTCCCACGCTTTGGCACGCATGCCAGGCCCCGCTGCCGGCAGGATGGGGTGCCGGCACTGAGCCACGCGGGGCTCAGCGTGCCCCGCTGCTGGCTCGCAGGGACGGCAGCAGCGGCCCGGTGGTGGGCACGGGCTGTCCCGCTCGCCAGGGAGCATCTCGCACCGCCGGTGCATTGCGGCACGGATGGAAACGCTGAGCACTCCCGGGGAAGGAGAGGCTGTCCTGCCCAGGCTCTCCCTACGGGCACGGCACAGGATGCACTGACCCCGGCATCCCCTGATGCTCACTCTGTTCATGCCAAAGGCGTTGAAGTCCGTCCTTTTCTGGATTGCTGCTGGAGCAGGCTCTCAGCAGCAGCTCCAGTGCAGCGGCCGGGCCACAGTGCCCAGCTTTGCCCTGCCAAAGGGCAGCTCCTCTGGGAGAAAGGAGATGCAAATCTCACCTGGCTCTGCAGTGCCAGGAGCGCCGGGAGTTCAAAGCCCTCCGCCGGCTGCGTGGCAGCGAGGGGAGCAAGAGCACTATGGGAAACCACCCACAGCCCTGGATCGAGTGTAGAGCAGATGGCAGAACAAACAGCACCAGGATTTCTGTTTCACATAATCTTTTGCCCTACTCACTCCCACGTTTAACCTTTTCCTCCCTTGGAGCAGACCTTCTCTTGGAAAAAGCGATCAGGAACACTGGAAGGGTTTCAGAGAGGCAGGTGGTGTTCTGCTCTGAGCATCACCAAGGACAACACACAAGACCCCAGAGGATTTTTTTTTTCTTTTTAAAGATTCAGGCTAATTTTGTGCTATTTTATGCCCTTTTCAAAAGATTGAGAAAATAATTTTTCTTTTTCAAGGCCGGGGAAGGGTGATGCTGCTATGGCAGAGAACTGCCTATATGACTGGCAGTAAGAACATTTAAGGATGCCAGGTTCTTCATGCCATGGCTCCGAGCGTGACTTGTGCTGAGCAGCAGCCCCGCACAGGAGGGTGCTCACGCTGGGACCGCCAGCAGGGCTACTGCAGGTACACCTTCTTCAGGGCATGTAAGGGGGGGGGGGGGAGAGAGAGAAAAAAAGTCAAACCCTGCGACCCTGCGCATGTTTTACAGACTTCTTGCATGCTGGAAAGCTCAGGGGTTTCTGTGGAGTTTTGGGACGGAAACCACACACTGGCTGGCTGACTCTGCAGGGCCGGGTTTCACCCGCAGCAGGCGGTGGCTGTGCGACAGCCCCACGCTCCCGTCACAGGGGACACCGTCCCTGCCCAGCGGTGCCACCCTGTACGGGGCATAAGGAGACAGGATCCAGCCCAGGGAGGAATCCAGCCCTCCTTGGCAGAGCTGGCACCTGCTGGATCACGTCCCACGTTCTGCTTGAAAATGCCACCATCCAGCTTGGGTACGAAACGCTCAAGGAACCACATCACTTGCAGGCTCCCAGTATAATGAGGTTCAACATTTAAAGCGCTTGCCTGTATCAAGATGCCCACCGTGCACATGCTGGGTATCAGGAAACAAGTGTTTGCCCTGCGTGTCAAGCACCATCAGATCCCGGCTGCCGCTGGTCTCGTCACTACTGTTTTACAAGGTTATCTTACACCTGACTGGCGGAATTCGTTCTTGCTCATGCGTTATAATCATTAGAAAGTCATCCAATGACCACCCACCCAGTATAGCACCAATATGACCACTCCTTCACGGCCTTGTGCTTGGCACCCAAGAGGCGGCGTGGCCGTGCTGCCCGGGGCGCAGCCCAGAGCGCGGGCAGGGCGACGCTGGGTGCATCCCAGCACGGCCACGCTTCCCGCAGGCAGGCTGCTGGGATCTCTGGGAGTGCATCCTTTGGTCGCAGGAGAGGCGGGAAAGCCCCAGGCTGGCGAGGGCACAAAGCAGCCGTGCCCAGCCAGAGGAGCAGGAGGGTCCAGCCTATGTGCCAGGAGGTCGGGTGCTGAGGGAGCTTTTGCTGGCGGCTCCCGGAGAGACAAGAGTTAATGCTGCCTGCCCTGCACTGACTCCTCTCCAGAGCCACAGGGCTCTGCCTGCAGTTTAGGAGTTTCCAATGGGCTCATCATAAAGCTCCACAATTAATGCTTCGAAATTAATTACAACAGTCTGGGATTCTTCTAAAGACAGTAATAGCTACAAGGAAGAAGCCAACCAGCCTATTAGCTGGGCACACTACAGACAGTGCTTTCTCTCTAGCACTTTGGTGAAGCCAAGCACTTTTGCACTTTTACTATTATGCATTGCAAATTCAAAGCGCCAGCAAGAGCTCCTGGCTTTGGTGTCAGGCTGCAGAGCAGGCTGTCCATAGCAGAGCTCCAGATACCATGCCTGGTCCTCCCTGAGGTGCAACGCAGCACGGACAACTTCCCTGCGGTTAGACTGAGCCAGGCCGTCATTCCCCACTGACCCTGCTGGGTACAAGCCACGTTTCAAAAAAAAAAAAAAAAAGACGAGACAGTATCCAAAAGCTGTAAGCAGGGTGTGGGGTTCCTGCTGTTATTCACCATGCGCTGAGCTGTTCAGAGACAAACAAAAGAGCAGGTTGGGTCAAACGCAGGAACTCCCTCAAGTGAACTGTTGTCACAGGTCAGAATCATAAAGAGATTAAATCCAGAGCGCACAAACTTTCTGCAGTGCCTACAGTGGCTCTCTGCAGACAGGGAATTAGAAAACACCCTGTGCTGCGGTGTCTCTGACAACAGGACATCATGGATTTCAATCGCCCCGATAGCTGGCATGGTCCCCTACTGAATTAAACCAGACATTTTAATAGGCTTAATTCTTAACCAACAGAAACATGTAACGCACGTCAGCTCTGACACAAAATGGGTGAACATCCAGAAACCACGAGATTGCCAATTTGTGGGTATCAGTTACAGGCTGTAGTGCTAGAAACTTATCACAGGCTGGGCAGAAACAAATGGCCTGTTTGAAAGGAGACCTATTTGACAAGAAAAGCCAGGTCCTCTCTTCCTCGTCTCATTTGAATAAAACAAATAGACCAAGCCCAGGCAGAGAAAAAATTCCAACAAAACGATCTTGTTAGTTCAGCGCAGAGCTGCTTTTTAGACTTCCTACATTTGACTTCAAGTAAATCAGGATTTTATTTTTTTATTTTTAACTCTGTTCTCATTTAAGAACTTCAATTTGTGATGGGATAATTGTTAAAAGTTTGAAGGTAACATTTTTAAGCGCTCCCAATAACAGCAGCACTTATGAAGGAATTACACCGGCTCTTTTTAAACGCGAGTCATTTCCCAGCTGCGCTTGCTCTCCCCACATCGCATCTTCTCACTGCAAGGACAACCCAGCTCGAGTCTGGTACAGAAAGCAGCCAGAAAAACAGAATTGAAACCCAGAAGTTTGTTTTCATTATCCAAACTGAATGAACACAAGAAGTGAAATTATGTGAATAAATGCCACACACTTGATCTTTTTTCCTTCCAATGGTTTGCTGGGGGATTTTTTTGGCTGCCCAATTAGTAAGTTATTTGCAACAGGGCTCTCCCATCCTGCCTGGGCTTGGGTACCACTGCAGGTGAGACCCATGCTGCACCCCTCAGGACGGCAGCACGTGCGAGCAGAAAAGGACGCAGCACCAGCACCAGTTCCTTCAGCGAGACATGCCAGGCCAGATTTTTTTGCATACCACAGCAAAGCAGCTCACAAACTGCCATATAACACCATTCTGCAACTCACATTTTTTGAGCTCTAACAGCATCTCATTTTTTCCAAGTCAAAAAGAAACCCACTGGCTAGTTCAACGCTCTTAAGAAGGCTGATGAATAGATTTCTCTTTCCTTTAACAAGAAGGCAGCTGGGTTCCTGCAACAGCACGGCAGCCTTTGCCCGTGGTTACAATGGATAACCCTTCAAAAGGGAACCGCGTAGGGAGCAGGTGCAGCACCAGCAGATAACACTAACAGCTCCAGTAAGACCACTGTGAATACCATTAGAAGCTGGGAATGCCGCCTTCTCCGCCTGCCAGCCCTGCAAAGGCCTCTCCTCGTACGCAGCAGAGCAGGAAAGACTCAGAACGGGTATGAGCAGCCAGGCGATGGCCGCAGCGGCTCAGCCAGCACCTTCGCTTCTCCCCGCTCCCCTCGAACACGAGGCCCTGCCCAGCACTCAGGCGCCTTGAAGCGACCCACAACTGATGGCTTCTGCAGGCATAGGCGCGCTGGGGCCCCAGCAGAACCTACAGCAATTACGGCGTGCTAATCGCTAGGTAGCACGAGGCCTGTGGCATCCACCACCTGCCCGGGAAGTACACCAACGCTGCAGATCTGAAAGCTGTCATGAGGATTACACGCAGCCTTGTGCTTAAACACCACCTACTCTCCTTCTGCATTTAAAGAAAGGAACAGCAGCATCTTGCTTCCCTCTTCTGAGGCAGAAAAGAGGATAAGCAGCAGTTTCCAATTGAAATACAGGACTTCATTGAGACAAATGGTCAGACTGAAACGGAGAAAAAAAAATTTTTAAAAAATCAGAAGTCTCAGGCAAATGTAAGTTAATCTGAACTGCCCCGAAATCACTGGGGCTCCAGTGATTTAAGCCCTGGTCTTCAGTCCTACATCACCATGGTCCCATGGCAGCACGGCTCCGGCTGGGACAGGCAGATCCCGGGCCAGCGCCAGGGCAGAGAGCGTGGGCTCCGGCGGCCCGGGCTGTGCCCACTGCTCTCAGGGTGGCTGAGCAGAGCACCCTCGGGTGTGGGCTGCCAGCAGAGACTGGAGCAGCCTGGCTCCAGGCATCAGGCAGCCACAGGCAGCGTTGCTTCTACGCTGCCGAGCTGCACTGCGGTATCCTGACTCAGCCTTACAGCTTTCCTAAATTACCCCCAGTTCTTCTAGTTCTTAGGAAACCTACCCCCAGCTTCTCCCAGGCCAAGGAAGAATGGCATACACTCTCCAAGCTGCACCTTGTAAAGGGTCAGGTTTACATGAAAGGCTGATGTGACTTTATTCAAGGACGTTTCCAGACTGTTTTCTTCTCTTTTCCAGAGCACACTGTAAAAACCAGCATAATATCCTCTCTGCTGTTGCTTTTGTGGAGCCTGCCAGATCAGGTTACACTGGAAATCAAGATACTGATGTTTTATCTTTGTCCTGCTTGATATTGGGGAGACATTGACATCCGCAGCAGGACATTTCCATGCAACATTTGACCTCTGTTTAGAGCATTTCTTGCCCTGTCGTGTGCCATGCTATTCAATGCACATCCCCCTAAGCATCCCATGTTTCGGGAACTACCTTCGCTTCCCAGCACCAGCCAGCTCACTCCCACCGTAGCCAAAGTTTCAGGCACCGCAGCCTCCTGGCTGCCCAGGAGGACTGGAGGCAGATGCCCGAGAGCATCCAGCTGCCGCAGAAGCAGGCGCCGTCCCTGTGGGAACTGAAGAGAGGAACTGAGCACGACGGTCCTGCGCCGCGGGGTCTTAATCCTTTCGCCGAGAGGAGCCAAGCCGGAGTTTAGAGAACTGGAAGTCGGAGAACAAGCAGACGTTTGTTCAGAGCGGGCGGCGCGAGGGGGAGGACCGCCAGCTCCTTCCCGCCTCCGCGGGACTTACCGTCCCTGAATGTCCCTTTTTGTCCTTCTCCCCGCATCTGCGGCCAGTCGGCACAACGCCGCTCTGTCCAGCGCGGGGCCGCAGCCCCCGCCGCATGCCTCCCCCGGGGCCCGGTGGCCAGCAGAAGGAGAAGCAGGGTGGCCGCTGCCGGCCGTGGCAATGCCGGCCTGGCTGCCAGGCCGATCTTTCCCAAGAGGAAGCTGGCCGCCCGCCAGGTGCTCTTCCCACGAAGGGGCATACCCTCTCAAAGGGCAGCGCGGTGGGCCGACGGGCAGACAGGGAGCGAGGCTGAACAACAGGCTTGCACCGTTTAACAGGCATCAGAGCCACCAGTGCCACAGAAACATCTGACTTGGAGGCGGGAGCCTGAGACCACTTTTTAAAAGCGTTAAGCCCAACACCCTCAAAAGTTACAGCTGCTCAGTATTACTAATCTGAGAAGGGCTGAACTCCGTCACCTATTGCTCAGTCTTTATCGTAACTCCTATCAGAAACTCCAGTTTCGGTAAAAAAGCATGCATGTGTGAAAGAGAGAGGCAGTAGCAAGTCTTAGCAGAGAAGAAACAAGAGCTCTGTTGCTCTCTACAAGCAGGAGCAGGTCTCAGAGGACCCTGCCTGTACCCAGCTATGTTAGTAAACTTTGGAAAATTTTGGCCTACAAAACCACTGGGTTATTTCCAGTTGCAGGCAGTGGTGAAGATGGGCCTTTTGGACTGGGTTTTCCCCTTAGGCTGTCTTACGCCTAGTTCTGACTGCAGGACTCCTGTGCAACGAAGACTGGTATCACGCTGCTCCGGTGCCCCGCAGCTCCTTGTTTCAGGTCAAATCACCAGGAAGCTGGGTACAAACTGATGCATCCAGGTAACCACCGAAACACTCACTGTCCGAGTACCATCACCCATCCAATCAAATAAGCAGAAAGTTTTTTAAAATAAAAATACTTAACATTTATTCACCTTTGAAGTCACCATAGTAAAATTGTACACGCTATGAGTAACCCAGGAACGTTATTAAAAGCTACCAGAAACATAAGGCAATTTGTACAACCATTGAAAGAAATACACAGCATGTTGAAAATAGAGTGAAATATTACTCAAACAAGACAACGCTTGATACACACTAGAGTGACAAGAACCAGCATTAAGTTTTAAACAAAAATAAAGATGTCATGGCTACAAGTATTATACAGTGATAAATACTTCAAAAATATATTAAGATATATGGAAATTCTCGTTTTGTCAAGGAAATCCAGAGAAATTCCAGCCTTCACTGGATTTCAATATACCAATTAAGGTTTAATATTTAAATTCCTTTCCTTTCAGTAAGAACAAGTACTGCAGCCATTACCGTCCTGTATCAACACTTATCTTCTTGTAGTGTAATGAAATCAGCCTTATGTTATATTAAGCCCTAATGCCTCTCGCATCATGGGCACTAATTGCTCTAAATCAACCAATGAGTTCCCTTTTGGTAACAAGTGCTGTGCACTGCATTTGAAGCCATAAACCATATTAAATCACAGTCAACGTTTGCCCACTTTACAGTATCAATGGAAGGCGGGTTCAAAGACTTGCCTCCATGTAAATAAGACGTCTCGAACAGAGGGTTTAGTAGCAAGTCCACCATAACGTTTTCCTAGCATAACATCGAGCACTCAGAAGTTACAGTACATGAACCATGCTAACGTTTAGGCTACACCTTCAAAAAGAAAGTCCAGAGGATGTTTGGAGACGACAGGTTTTGAACATGCACAAATGGTGGTTTAGTACACATTTGTTTGTGCTGTTACTGGGTAGCGCGTGAAGCAGTTTATAGCCAAGGATTTGGTGAGACAGTTTTCCAAGCCAGTTTAAAAATATAAACTTCTTCTTAGAGGGTCTGTTCTATAGAAAATAGAGTGAAATCTGGTAAATTGTCAGTTTTGAGAGTACTTTCCCATGGCAAGATCTGTTCATCAGCCTACCGCACCACCAAGAGAAAAGCCAATCCTGCTATTCCAAACCCCGCTGCGGCCATGATCGCATTGCTTATGGTACTGCTCTGGTCAGCTGGCTGGGAGCCGTGTCTGCTGAAGAAGCGACAGAAGCCATCCTAGAAAAGCAAGAGAAAGGACATTGAGTTGGCTGGCTTACAATTAACTGGATTTCTTTTAACAAGTCTTTGAGCAGGGGTTGGTTCCCACTCTCAGCACGGCCTTTGTCAGCTGCAGAAGTCTCTATTTTAATCACGAAAGTCTAAGCCTACTGCCTTGGGCATACAAAAATGTTTTGAGAGAGCCTTTGCACAAGGCGACTGAAAGCAGTAGCTGCAAGTGTTTGTACACTTTGCTCAAAAGACAGTTGCAAACTTCCTATTGAGATGCTCAGCATGTCATTACGTTATTTTCGCCCTTTTAGGAGGTTTCTGATGGGAGCTGCCAGCATTGTTTCCCCTCATTCAAGTTTCAGAAAGTATCTGAAACACAGGATATGGAAATTTCCGCTTGAAAGACAGGAGCCCAAAGCCGGTCCCATCTCGGTGGACGCAGGACTGATGACACACTCTCTTGGAAGGGCCAAGTGGACACTGCTCAGAGCTGACCTATGACAGAGCAAAGCTGGCAGCTGCTCTCCCAGATCGTTATTTGTGATAATCAGAAGTGGCAGCAATACAACTCCAGATGGTTGTGTTTGAACTCTGCTCCGCAGATGTCTATGTAAACAAGTTATACTCTTAATTTCTTCCGGAACTTTGTTCTTTACACTTTAATTTGTGCGAACGGGCAATGCGATTTTGCCAAGTGACAGCGTACGTTGTAGCCAACCACCATACTGTTCCGAGCAGTCAGATGGACCAGTGACCACTGGAAAATCAAGTTCATTTTGGTCTGTGGAAAGCCAACGAAACCAGTGGCTGCCTCCCCCCCCCCCCCCCTCTATTTTTAGTGCTTATTTGTCCTGGCATCAAATATTCCACTAGGACTGAAAATAGGAAGTGTGCAGCTCTGCGGGATAGCTGACATTTTGTTCAGGAACGCCGGCAGAGCTGCATGGACGCCTTAAAAGCCGTACTTTCAGCATGCATCTCAAGCGGCAGAAAGCAACAGCAGCCATGGCTTTACATCACAACGTACATGAACGCTATTGCCCACACCTTCCCGCGGCCCCGACCTGACCAGTTTCAGGACAAGCAGCAACCAGAGCAGCAGCTCTAGCGGACGGGTGGCTTTGTACACGGCATATTGAAAAACAGGCACATCGGGGTTTCGTGTTTACACTTGGGAGAAGACCTGGGTCGGCCTGCTCTCCAAAATCTGAAGACTGCAGACCTGAGGAGAAGGCACACCTTGCCCCCCACGAGTCAGCAGCATCGTTCCTGTATTTTTAGGAGGCTGCAGCTTGACAAAGCTGGCCGCTGGCACCTTTAGAGAACCGGCCTGAGCCACAACACAGGACACCCGCAGGCACCTTAAATACCCCTGCGCGCCCCCGCTGCGTGCCGCTGTGAAGCAGCCAGGCCCCGCAGACGCTCTGCAGCCTTTCCCGCGGAGACCTCCCCGCCGGTGCCGCGCACGCCCATCGCCGGCAGGCACCCTAGCACGTTCCCCTGGCCATAGCCCCAGGGCCAAGCTGCAGCGCGGCGCCGGGGGGCTGCCCTGCTCTGCTAACCGGGGAGAGGGGGCCAGCCCCCCCCCCCCCAGCACCCACCCCCGGCCGCTCGGCCGGGCCGGGCTCCCGGCTCCCCGCCCTCGGTCGCCCCGGCGTCGCGCGTCCGCACCGCGCCCGGGTCGACCCCCGCCGCCGCCGCCGCCGCCGCCGCCGCCGCCCCGGTCCCCGCTCACCCATCCGCCGTGCGCCTCCAGCCACTCGCCCCGCTCCTCGGCCAGGTAGGCGGCCAGCGCGGCGGCCAGGCAGCGCGGCCCGTCGCCGCAGCCCCGCTCGGCCAGCGCGGCGGCCAGCGTGCCGGCGAAGACCACCAGCGCCAGCAGCCGGCCCCAGTTGAGGCCGCCGTCGGCCTCCAGCTGCGCCGCCACCCGCTCCAGCAGCGCCGCCGCCTCCCGCGGCTCGGCCCGCGCCAGCGGCGCGCAGGAGCGGAAGAAGGGCCGCTCCCGCCGCTCCAGCTCGGCCGCCGCCCGCCGCAGCGTGGCCGCCGTGGGGCTGGGGGGCAGGGCGGCGCCGCCGCCGCGGTGCTGGAAGTAGTCCTCCAGCAGCAGCGCCGTCTCCTCCTTCAGCGAGCCCGGCATGGCGGCGGCCCACGGCGGCTGCGGCCCCGCAGCAGCAGCTGCCGCCGACTAAGAGGCGGGGCGGCCCCTCCGCCCGGCCCGGCCCGGCCCGGCCCAGCCCAGCCCAGCCCGCCCCGGGGCGCTGGGGAGCGCTCCCCTCCTCCGGGGCGGGGCCCGGCGCGGTGGGAAGCCGAAGGCGGGGCGGGGGGAAGCCGGCCCCGGGCCGGCGCGGCCCGCACCGCCGCCGGGGTGCGACCGCCGCTTCCCCGCAGGGTCCGCCTGCATCCCTGGGGAGGCGCCTCTTGCACAAAGCCGCGACTTTCCCTGGGCAGCCAAGCAAAACGCCGAGTTACCGGATGCTGGCTGTGCGATACTTTTTTCAGATGGGGTGGGTTTTTTCCACATCAGCGGCCCGAACCTGTGTTCTTTGCATCGAAGGAGCTGCAGGTTTTCTAGGCCTATAGGATGAGTGCGTTGTGCATTTACCAGACAAACGCAGTGGCATTTGCTTTTTGATGGGCATATAGGCAGAATTTAGGATTAGGACCCTCGTGGCGCAGAGGTTGGGCCCTTCGCTACTGCTGGTGTAAAATAAAATGGCTGAGAACACCAGCAGCCGAGTGGTGTCATTTGCACAGCACCATGGAGACATCTCAGCTAGACGCCTCCCTTGCATCCCAGCTCTGCCCTTCGAGCTCTGAGTACCATCAGCTGCTTAACAGATCATCAAAACTCCCAAAAATACCACCTCAAGATTTATGGCAGGCCCACCACAGGTACACCCAACTTGTGCTTCCTGCTCAGTGCCGGTTTGCAGGTGAGGTTCAGATGGTGGCCCGGTGCAAAGCATGGCTGTGACTGCACCGTCACCGCGCAGCCCTGTGCCAGCGCTGGGAGAGGTGCTGCCGCAGCTGCCTGGCACTCAGTCACGCTCTCACCTCTCGTCGCCCATCGCACCACCATAGGACTGCTCCGCTTCACTCCACCCATCTTGAGTTACAGCTCCCTGTCTCCATTTTACAACCCCATTAGAAAATCTAAAAATAGATGGTTGAAATCAATCCTATTGCAATTTCTCAGATCACTATCAAGAATTGGCCTGATCTCTTAGAGTCATTCCTAAGGCAAACTCTTAGTTTTACATCCCCATATTTGGCTTTTGTTTTGTTTTTAAGCAGGGAAATCTAGCCTGTGTTTATGTGCTAGAGCAGTAGCTGGAATGATATCTTTACTTTTCACCAGTGCTTTACACACATGCTTTTTTAACTAGAGTTTTCCTTACGATTGTTAATCCTGGAGCAGGAATTTCCTATTGCATTCCTCACAGCAGGAGAGCAAGAGGGAGAGGCTGCTCTTTCTCTAGCAATATCCTTTTCCACCCTTCCTGTTTATATAGCATTTTCGTTCAACAGGACGGAGCCGTCTGACAGTGACTTTGCCCTAGCTATAGCTCCCTTGCTCTCCCTATGTTTAACCTGGTTATAGCTCGCTTGCGTAGCCTTTCAGGACTGCTTTTCCTTCACCTCCTGGCTTGAGCTGAGGAGCGGGTCAGGAAGGTAGGGCCAGTGCCGGGGCTCTGATGTGACACTGCTGCTTCCCTGCTGCACCCAGAGCCGCACGCCTGTTCTCCAAGGCTGGGACACGCTGGGCAAAGGACAAGCAGCAGCTTAAAAGCTCTCCCTCTGGAAAGGAATGGAGGCATTTCCGAGACGCAAATAGCTTGACAGACCAAAGGGGGGGTGTCTCAAAACACTGGATTTTCCAAAGCCTCCCTGGCCAACCTTTAGTGAGTAAGAAAAACAATGGGAACTTTAGTACCCTGTTCCTCTGTCTTCATTTATCTGATGCGAAGTTGAGGCCCGTCCTGGTTCACAGCTTTCACCATTACCTCAGGAACAAAAAGGTGGTTTTCACAGGTGCCGCGTCCATGCAGCCCAACTTACGAGTCCACAGGCAGTGGCCCTGAAGTGCAGGAACCACAGGATTTCTCCCTGCAAGAACAGAAGTGCAAGATGCGATGTCAGCCTCATTCTCGCTGGAACTGGTGACGGTTTGGGCACTGATGTCACTCAGAACAAGCTGGCTCAGCACTTTCCCCAGCCCCTCAGAGGAAAGGAAATGAAACAATGAGCCTAAATGAAGGAGGTGCTTTTTTCACTGTCTAAACTGAGCACTTCCACCAACCACCTTCATGCTGACAACAAAACCTACACTAAAGTGGAGGGGACAGCTGACCCCAGCACAGTTCTCTACTGACAAGGCAGAAAGCTGAACTGCTGCATCTCAAGGTGATCTGCAAATATGGTTTACCCAAACAGTGATAGCCCGAGCCCTCAACAGCGTTTCGGTGCCCAGATTTCACTGGCATCTCACTGCAATGCGAGGAGAATGCTGCGCTCCCACAAAACACATACCCTATGTTTTCCAGTGCATTCCTGGGTATGGCGATGAGGATCTGGAAAGAAAACATCACACGTTAGCTGTGATCCTTCTGAGCGGGAAACCACAGCCTGAATTCTGGCCTCCTGAATGCAGCAGGAGCTCAGATGGAGTCTCAGGTACTTTCAAGGACTGCTTGCTCTCAGTTGCTCTGGCTCACCTTGGGCATTTCCAGAAGATATTCCAGAAGCAATTTTCTGGTAGATCTGGATTTCACCCTAGATTTTTGCAGGACAAATGGTCTAAGAAACTGTATGGTGCAAAAAGTAAATGCCACAAACCCAGAAAAAATAGCTACCATTACAAGTACCTAACTGATGGGAAAAACAACTATGTACATGTTCTCAATATGTAAAATACAATTTATTGTATTTAGGCCATTCATAAGTATCAACACAATGTACTATGTTTGAAACAAACATCTTGCCAATAAATACTATCTAAACATTAATATTAATCTTTTGATCAAATGTGTACAGTGTATTGACTCAATATTGCACAGTGAGCTCTATATGACATTTCCATAGTGCATTCAGTTTGTTACAGGGACAGTTTGCCACAAATATTGCAAAGCATCAGAGTTGACTTTTCCAAATGAAAACAGCTGAACTATTTCATTAGGGACCGAAGGCTGATACAAATGGCAGTGTCCTAGATTAATTGGTTATGGATTCATGGAACCTAATGTTTTCATGAATGAGGAGACTTTGTTTCTAATACAATTTTTATAGAATTGTAAAAAAATCCCACTTTCAAACAGAATGAGGATATTATCATCAAACTTATGTGAACAGCCAACTCTAGTGATCCAGTCATCAGTGAGCTTGTGATCAAGCTCACTCCAGTGAGCTTGTTTTCTCTTGTTTCAATCTAAATATAAATCGTATCTTTGATCTTTTCAGAGATGTATCTCACCACTTGCATTTCAAAAGCCAGACTGTGCAAGCCCCCAGCATTACTCCAGCACTTTGCTCCCTACATGCCTCTACTCAGGCTAGGCTCAGTACCCATCAGTATGAGCAGAGGTCACACACTCTAGTCTCAACAGTTTTCAATGTAAAAATGCAAATATAATTTCCCAATAGTTCTATAATTAACTGTATCTCAGCTTTATCTGGTTAAATCTTAATTCTACTGCATGGGGAGCATCAGCTCCTGCCAGTTTGCATTGCATTACCATGCTCGCACAGAGGGCTGGGGGCTGCCAGCAATACGGCTGGCTATACTGCTTCCCTGGCACCCAGCAGCTCCTGGATCAGCTGGGCTTATGGGGTCTGGTGAGCACAGTATCAAATGCTGGCAGGACCGTGGCTCACAGCAGGTTTTCAACTGCTCGCTGTTGTTCATTCTCAAGTCCAACCATGACAAAACTATGTCCACACCGGTGGGAGATTACTGTTAGAGTAAGGACTGTACGATTTGGCTTGTAAGGGTTGACCCGCATTTGCATGAACTTACACTGCCCTGACATTGCAGAAGGACCTTAAAATGGGCATACACTGCCGTAATACACATTTAAGCTACATTGCCCTGCCGAAGTGGTATGAGCTGCTCAAAATGCAAATAAGAATCATGATCATAGAATGACTATGACTGACTTGGAAAAGATCTGACCATCAGTATA
The DNA here is from genome assembly GCF_035582795.1 of Mycteria americana. Taxonomy (NCBI): domain Eukaryota; kingdom Metazoa; phylum Chordata; class Aves; order Ciconiiformes; family Ciconiidae; genus Mycteria; species Mycteria americana. Next base: position 57,072,490 of record NC_134370.1, on the reverse strand, counting down.
ACGGTGCTTAGTGCTTAGCGTGTAGTATCCCTTCGTGCTTAGCATGTAGTATTCCTTTAAGTAAAAGAAAGTTCACTCACCAAGTGATACAATTAAAAATTTCTAAGAAACTACTGGTTAAGTATTACCTCATGATTATGTAAATCATGTTTATATCCCTCATCTTTGCAGTTTATAATTTTGTATATATTTAGATTCTTTATATCCACATAACAGAGATGAAATACTTATTTCTATCTAAAAAGACGGTAGGAAAAAACAGAGATTGAAAGGATTCCTTTTTTGTACAAAAAAATACATTTTTATGACAACAGCCAGTACCTTCACAGTAGGTCCTTTGCTCCTCTACTTACTACCAAGGTTCAGCCATCCATAACGCCATCATAAAGTATCAGAACTGTTTTTCTTTCCACTTTTCAACACCAAAATTCAATGCACTACTATGGAATGTTTCCAAAGTCTTATGCTACATCCTGATAAACTCAGGAATATTTTTTTCTTTTTTTTTTTTTTACTTTAAAAAGGAACTCAATTCATGCAAATAAATACATAATGTGCACCGAAATACTCAATTCTATGATACAGGTGACTTCAGAGAAAAGTCCCTTTATAATTATCTAAACTAGTTCTAATAAAAGAAGATAGTTTCAAAACAGAATTAAAAACATCTCATTTACTGCAAGTTGATGTTTGCTATGTGTTCAAGCAGATTACATTTTCTACCTAGTTGTGTTAATCTGTGGGTTCAGTGTCACTCTTTTGTAGTGTAACAAATATTTGATTTTGAGGGGTGGCTTTTTTATGCAGGTTTTGTAGTCCAGGGTATCAGTCTTCATTTGGTTCTGCACACAGGATCTCAGGTTAAGCCCAGATCTGTGGAGAGAGAGTTGAACAATCGTTTATGACATTGACTATTCTATCAAACGTTGCATTAAAATTTGGCAAGGCAGTCAGATTAGTGGCACAGTGTATCAGCAGCAATGATAGTATTTAACCCATAAGTTCAAAATTCCCTTAACTTTAACAGTTCGGCTAGCACTCTGCGGGGATTTTTTTTAATCTGAATTTTCTGTTCATGTTTTACACTGTGGTTTTATATCCTCGTTAGTCCCTCTAGAGTCAATTTTCCTGTAACAACCCTTCCCCCTCGCCCACTTTTTTTAAACAATCAATCAAACAAAGAAAGAAAGGGTGCTGGTTTTGGCTGGGGTAGAGTTAATTTTCTTCACAGTAGCTAGTATGGGGCTATGTTTTGGATTTGTGCTGGGAACACCTGATAACACAGGGATGTTTTAGTTACTGCTGAGCAGTGCTTACACAGAGTCAAGGCCTTTTCTGCTTCTCACACCACCCCACCAGTGAGTAGGCTGGGGGGGCACAAGAGTTTGGGAGGGGACACAGCTGGGACAGCTGACCTCGACTGACCAAAGGGCTATTCCAGACCATATGGCATCATGCTCTATATGCTATATAAAGCTGGGGGAAGAAGAAGGAAAGGGGGGACATTCAGAGTTATGGCATTTGTCTTCCCAAGTAACCATTATGCGTGATGGAGTCCTGCTTTCCTGCAGATGGCTGAACACCTGCCTGCCGATGGGAAGCAGCGAATGAATTCCTTGCTTTGCTTTGCTTGCATGCACGGCTTTTGCTTTACCTATTAAAACTGTCTTTATCTCAACCCTCGAGTTTTCTCACTTTTACTCTTCCGATTCTCTCCCCCATCCCACTGGGGGGAAGTGAGCGAGTGGCTGTGTGGTGCTTAGTTGCCGGCTGGGGTTAAACCATGACAGAAAAAAAGCACCCAAGGCAGGTGCTCCCAGCACTTACTCGGAGAGTGTGGTCCCAGGAGCCCGAGCAGAATGCTGTCCCATCGGGAGAGACCCGCAAGGTGCTGACACGATTTTCATGTCCAAACAGAATGGATACACGGGACCCTTTCAGCACATCCCAGACATTTATGGTGTAATCGTTATAGCCTGCAAACAGTAGGCGACCTACAAAGAGAATGAGATTTTACAAAGTGAGGTCTTAAGTAGGCAAGATGTCTTGACTGCAGCAGGGGCCTTCTGCAGGACATTCATCACCCAGTGAGCCACAACCCAGCTTTCCCGTGCCACCCTCTGCACACAGCGAGCCCTGACCACGGCTTCTCCCAGGCCAGCTGTGCTCATGTTAGACACCCCAGCTCCACTGCTGACCTATCTGTACTAAATGCTGAACCAATTAAAATTTATTAGTTAAAATTGAGTTAAATTATACAGAATCTGTTCAGTCATTAGAGATGGGGGATGACTCCAAATCACAACAGACTGAAGAGCACTTCAACAGCTAATGGAGGGTAATAATATTTTGCTCAGACTTTACGCAAGAAGTTGAATACAAATGGTTGAATGATTAGTAGACAATTTGGTAAGCGATTCATTGTCCCCAATGAGACAAGCTGTGGTGCTTGTGACCATGACAGAGACATTTGCCTCTGTCCTGAGCGGAGGGCAGTTCACCACCCACTTATCCCCACACAGGGTGACTGGAGGAGCTCTGCATTTGTGCTGGAGCAGGAGAGAGAAGACTCGAACTCATGTCTCTGGACCTGTAGTGAAAAATTGTAATGTCTCTGTCTTCATGCTTCTCTAACATACTTTTACTATCTATTAATCATTTATTATCCTTCTATAAACTATTTATGTAAGTGTGCTTAATAGTCTAGTTACATTTCATGTTTCCTTTGAAATGTTTTTAATCATTATTGTGAAATTCTAGCCCAGCTGTAGTTAAAGGCAAAATATTTCCTGGCTTCAGCAGGGCCAGGAAAATACTTCTCATTGCTACAACAAAGCGATAGCCAGCTAGGTTATTTAAAGAGCAATTATTTTTACAGAGGCAAAAAAAAGGCTTCCATGCATTAAATGTTCCTTTTGGTACTTACTACTACTTTTAATAACTTTTAATAATAAATGCTTTATCAAATTAAACTGGCAAAATTTTACAGTTCCCCTCAAATCCCAACACTAAGATAACCTCCAAAGTTCAGGTCTCACCACTGAGAGAGAAGTCCACACTGGATGCTCCAAAAATGATGCTCTCTTTGGAATAAATTGCTACTTCTCTGTCTGCACGAAGGTCATATAAACGACACTAGGATTGAAACAAAACCAACACACATGCCTCAGTAAAGGCTGGAGTCAATGGCTACTACATTTCATTGAAAAAAATGGGATTGGGAAGGACTGCAGCCTAACAGGCATCACGGGAAGTGGCTGCTTGGCTTCTTTCCTTCTGCTATTTCTGCCTGCTGTAACTGGGACTCCTCTGGAGTCTAACAGGGATCCAGGCAACACAAGGCTGTTTTGTATAAATTGAGTGAAGAACTTGCTTTTCCAAACCACTTCTCTAAGCCTCCTGCCTGTCCTGCTATAGAGATGAGTGGTGGGTTTTGGACCATGGCTACCCACTGAAAGTCCCCCCCCGCCTTGCTTCCCCTACTTGCTTCCCTTGGTTTCCTGCATATTATGGCATCCTGCTGCTAGGGGGGTGTATGGGAAGACAGTCTCTAAAGACAACAGTTTAGCCACAGCTGGAGTCTGGGAGACAGAGTATTAAACCTCTAGTCATCTTTGAGAACACGAACCGCATGGCATAGTGCTCAGACAGTCCCTTGGCACGGGGAAGCCCAGATGGTAGTCGTTGCTCTGAGAAAGACAGGATAGCAAATAGCCCCTGCCCTTCCGTGAGGCCTCTCTGTCTGAAAAACCTACATGAAAATAATTCAAGTGAAATAATACATTTTTATACAGATCCTTGGTTTTCATTTCTCACGGAAAATCCCCAATCACCTCTACAACCTGCACTTCCTGTTTTTATCATTTGCCAGCATACTTAGGCTTGTTTAACATGGAAATAATGTATAGACAGACCAGACTTCATTGCCATGCAGAAAGGCCGTCTGTTAACCCTGAAATCAAAATGCACTTTTGAAACTATTTGAACTGAAAACCTTCCTCAATAAGTTAGGTTTAAGCAAACACTGGCCAGATGGGTTGGCTAATATTAAGATGTTACTAATGAAAAATGGCTGATACTCAAGCCTGCACATGAAGGAGAGGCTGTTTCATTCGCAGGGCAGTGGGGAGCTGCCAGGTACGTGAAGTCCAGGTCTCCCGGTGCTCCACGCTGATGAATAATTCCATCAGACTGTCCTGATAGGGAGTCAGGGTCACCACAGGTGACAGCACTGCCATGTGAGTACGCTTTTATGGTTTCCCTCCAGACAGTCAGGATTATCTGTTCCTCGAAATCCCTAAGTATATAAATCAGGTCAAGGATACCAGTCAGTGTATCAGTCCGTAACGCTGAAAACACCAACCTCTTCATTTAAAGAATGAAGTAAATGGAAACTGCCAAAAACTCTGTCAAAAGTACAGAGATGGAATTTCCCATTCTCCTGCTCAAGTCAGGGGTGTCAGGAATAGTTAAGAGAGAAAAACTCCATCAAATAAATTAATAAGCACAGGAGCCCAGAGCCTGTGGTACTGGGCTTAAGAAGAGAGTGCTCTCATTGGAATTTAATGATGGACAATTTTTCCATCTCACTCCCTCAGCACCTCAAGCGCTCACAGTACCGCATCCGAATGTGTGGAGAGGCACTGGGCTCACCACAGAGCTACAGGTATTAATTTATAATTGCAGCTTTTAAGACCTAAAAGCAGTGTACACTCCCTCCAGAAGAGCCTTGGAAGGTCTCCACATCCAGTGAAGACAAAGGGAATGTTTCTATTGAGTTTAGCTAGTACTGGAGCAGACTCAAAACATGCTCTGAGGGCAGAATACTTTAGAAAGAGTCTTCACCCTCATGCAGCTCGATGTGATGTTTGAATAAACAGGAGAAGCAGGGTGCCAGGTGCCTCTCAAACGTCTGCTCTCGAGTTACACTTAACTGCCAGCTCAGTCCCTGCAGGGCTGTGGTACAGGCAGAGCCTGGTCCCCCATGGGGACCCACCAGCTGCAGCAAGAGCCACCAGCCGTGTGCATCACTCAGGGGCCCAAAGGAACCAGGAGGTAAGTGGCATTCTGCATACAATGTGCTCACCAAGATTGCCTGTCAATACATACTGTGCCCCTCCTAGCAGGTTGCTCATAGATAAGTAAGATCCACAAGAGCTATTGTATCATCTAGGATGACCTGAATGCGGTGACTCATTGCAGTAAAGAGCTTGGCAGTGAGTCAGGCTGACAGGGAGATGTACGTGGCCAAGGCCACCCTGGGGCTGCACTCTCAGGATGCACAGGGCTGCGGAGGCCAGCTGACCGGGTCTGCCCAGCTCCGCACTGAGCTCACAGCCCCTCTGCTTGCCAGGATGCGGGCACTCATGTGCAGGCTGCCTTCATGCCCTTGTGCTGTGCTGCTCCTTCTGACACAAGCTGCAGCATTTCATCTGGTTCCTCCCATGTTGTGACCAACAACTATATGAAGCCAAATCTCTTCCAGTAAGACAACTAATTTTGATCATGAAACTTCAAAACACAGAAAATCTGAAATGAATATTTGGACAGTACCTCACGTAGAAAAGTTTGCAGAAGTGACCTACAAAGTGTTACTAGGTTTTCCCTATAGCATTATATATAGTATTTAATATATATTATATTATATTATATTATAGCATTATTATTTCTGCAACTTTGGTGTCACAGGCCCAGTTTAGTCACTTAAAGCCCTCTGTGGATGTGACATAGTCTTTTAGGAAAATCTGATTTGGGAAGTAACAGAACTTCCCTAAATTAGGTTGCTGAATTAACATACCGTGGCATCGTCTGAACCAGAGGCAAAAGCATCTCCACTTGGGTAATATCTGTGCATGAGTAAAAAAAGACCAGAACACATTACATTACTTGGATGAGGTCAGACTTCAAAAATAGAACCAGCGCATTGCTCAACATCGCAAATGTGTCCTCTCCCAGAAACATACTGACCTGACACTGTTGATATCTGAATCATGGGTTTCAAATGACTGGATGCACTGACCAGACCGCATATCCCAAACCATGGCTTTCTTGTCACATCCCTAATAAGACAAAAAAATTCACTACAGTTGTGCAAATGGTGACATTCACACCTCATGTGCCTGACACGCTTCATCAAGCCCAGCTACGTTCAAAGGCTCTGAACATGACAGCTCTGGGGGAATTTAACCAGCAAAGCAGCCTCAGAACTGGCTGTACTGGTACCCCCAAGCCTGGTGCAGTTGCAGTTAGGAGCAGAGTATGCCACGAAGGCTGGAGCCTCAGCGGTGCTGCAGACCAGCACGGGCGTAGCGCTGCCGTGCAGCACAGTGGGGTGCAGACAGGCCTGGGGTGTTTGCACAGGCAGTCCCGTACTAACCGGCACTCACAGCCCTGCTCTGCTTGTGCTGCTGCCATACCTGTGTCCACAGTCCCACCATGCCACAGAGCTGCATAACTGACTCATTCCCTTACCACTTAACATGCCCAATATAAAAAATTAATACCCAGCATTTAAAGTTTTATAACTAATTCTTTTCATATGCTGAAATAGAAAATGAAATAAGTGCATCCGGAGGGTCTCTTGCCCAGCCTCCTACCAGAGTCAACCCCTGCCGTGGCTCTGCACCCACGTGCTCAATGGCATGGCTGGGATGAGAAAAGAAGCACAACAGCATTTCATCTCATTGTCAAGCTCTAACCTGCCCTTCCAAGCTGTGCTTCCAAACACTCGGTGCTTGCTGCGAGGTGCTCAGCACCCTGCATGCTTCAGGCAAGGGGCTCAGCCCATGTAGTCTGCAACACCCTTGGAGCAGGAACCATCTCATACCCGTAGGGCCGTGCTCTCAGCCGCGATGTCTCGCTGCTGTCACAATCGCGGTCATGGGAAAAAGAACATGGACTTTTCTTTTAAGAGTGATGGGAGATTTTAATAAGTATGACCCTGCTGAGGGGCAGGCCATAGGTAGGCTCAGCTCGGGGGGCCTCAGCCTCTCTGAGGCTGCACGGGAAGTACAAGGCAGGCCAGGCGGCCGCTGCTTCTGCCGAGCTAGCGTGTTCTGCCCAGCAGACCGTGCCACACATGTTATTCATTTTTAAGCAAATATGATTGCTAATTAAATTAAACAGTCTCTTCACAATTCACATCGTTCTCTTTTTTAATTCTCTTGTTAAAATGAAATCCCAGTTTTTTACTAATGATGTCATTATTTAAAAGAGGTAATATTCCGTTGTACCAACTTGTGGTTTCTGCACAGGGGAAACCAAACAGGATAGAGAACATTTTGGACTCAGCATATTTCCCTCTCAAGCCCCGCCACAGCCCGAGCCCAGCCCTTCATATTGCTTCCATGTGCACTGTTCTTACTGACCTCTCTGGGAGTTTGGGGCCAAGACCAATCTGACAAGCTGGTGCTTTGACTCCTAAGGTTTTGAAGGAGAAAGCAGCAACCACCTGCGAAGAGATGGGCCCCCTGAGTGCTATCCAACTCGCCCCGAGGAGCAGCGCTCAGAGGGCACTGAGCGCAACAGCCTGGGATGCAGCCCTGAGCTCACCCAGGAGGGCTGGGATTTTCAGTTAAGTCATTAAATGTAACAGCACCCAGTCTACACGCTGATGTATTGGCATTGCTTATTCCAGCTCAAGGTTACTGTTACTGTATTACATAGGCACAATATACAGGGAGTCTCTCTATGCTACCATACCTTCAGGTTGCACTGTTTTGGCTATACCTGCATTGACATGATACAAGACAGATCTTCAGTGAAGTGGTATTTTGCATGTGATGAATTAAGTGAGTCCCTGTAAGGACGGACATGTCCAAGCTGCTACATCGACACAAGTATGACATATTCTCTTAGCAGTACCATAGCTGCTTGCGATTCTTTGCCCTATAATAAGCTGAGCTGTTCCCAGGGAGAATGAATCTATCCTTTCTGGGAAGCAAGCTCGGTGACAGGAAAGCCCGGGAGGAGCAATGCACTCAGATGGAATTAGCTTTCAGTCACGCTTCGGAGCAGCTGTGCTAGCAGCAGGCAAACTGGGCCAGTGTGCTGGGCTCTGCTCCTGATGGGTCAGCCAAATTTGATAAAAGAGCCATAACAGAAAAGGTCCAGGTTTATTGTGTAGGGATGGGACCATGGCTCCAAGCACAACAAATGGAATCCCCTAATCCATGGTCGGCACCCTCTGGTACAAGGGCCATTTCCATCAGCAAGCACAGGACGGCCCTGGGCCAGCACTGATGGGGCTCAGAAACCAGGTACCTTCAGCAAAGTTACTGGTAGCAACCTGCCTCCAGTAAGAGAGATCATCTCTCAGCTCCTGCTAGCTCTTCACCTGCACACTCAATTTCTGATGTGGGAAAGACCAGGACCACCTCAAAAAGGAGCTGAGCCCCATCCCACTCACCTTTATGCCTTGCCTGCCAGGCTGCATGCCAACGGCTCGGCTGCCCACGAACAGCGATCCCTCAGCAGCAGGACAAGATTTGGAAGATGCTCTGGGTACTTTCCCAGACCAGTCCTGCAGCCCCAGTGAGGTTTGTGTGTTCCTCTGGGCCAGGACAGGGAACGGGCAGTGTTCAACTGATGAAGGGGCTTTAAATGCCTCTGGTACCACTGGAAGGCAAAGGGGACTCAGCAACAGCTGAAGATGTGGCCACACCTCATCTCCCTGCTCCAACTTGTATGAGGGTTTAGCCAGCGTCCAAGCTACCCCTCGGCTTCTGGGGAGCGGCTGAGGGACATAGTGGCGCGCACATTATTTGCAGCCCCACTTCAATGCCCTGAGCAGCCACCTGGCACACCCTGTCCGGCTCCAGAGAGCTGGGCACGAGAAAGGAGCCAAATGTGGGAAGCTGTCTGCTGTGCCGGGCTCCTATCCACAGGGGCTCACACCTCTGCTGCGGTATGAGCCCGCTGCTCTAACTTTGAGCCTTTCCCTTCTTGGGAGAGGCGTTGTTTTGATCTCAGGCTGGATTGCTTTGGTGTGGGGTGGAATTTGCTAAGTAAGCAGAACTGCAGTCAGACTGGCTGGGTGGGTTTGACCCCACAGTCAGGGGTTTAATTTGCTCCAGCTTGGAAAATGTGCTTGCAATGAGTGGATTGCACTGGGGCTTCCAACACATACTCCAGCACTCTCTCAATAAGAACATGAGCCTCCTGCTTTGCTGCCTTTTCCCTTCCATGTTCCTTAATTTTATATTACGATAGGAAGCTCCTGCTTACCCCAGAGACAAATGTATTTCCCGTTTCAGAAGGGGCCAGGTCCAGGCACAGGACATCAGCTCCATGACCATGGAAACTCTGTAGAAGCTGCCCACTCTCAACATCCCACAGAGCACAAGTTCCATCTCCACTTGCTGTCAGGATCTATAGGATGTGGCAAGAAGAGTCACAATACAAAAATCAGCAGATGATATTCAAGTTCACAAAGAAACAAATGACATCCTATACATACACCAAGGACAGCTTTAATTTAAAGAAATATTATGCAATATATCAAAGCCACAAAAACAATGTGAATCTAAGCACAGTTTATGTTTTTCATTTTTAAGGAAAGAAGTTAGTGTGGAAAGGAGAGGTGTATTGACAGCTATACCTAACACAGTGTTTCAATAATGGTCAGTTTTGTGCAGTGGGGTTTGGAGAACTGATGGCAGTGAGAATCTGATGGCATTTCCACATTCTCCAAAAAGGAGGTAGAACCAGACTGGTATTCCTGTCTGCCTGTGTATTTAATCCTATCCATATTTAGGCTGCTGGAATTCAACCTGGGTAAAAAGAACTGTTGGAGTTAAGTATACCTGTTTAACCCTCTAAATTTTTTTTCTGCTTGAAATAGCCAGGTTAAACCCAATTAATTGGGCTTAAGACATGGATTTTCTGAAAGGGAAGTAAGCCTGTCTAGACAGTTGTTTGGTAAGTCCATCACCTCTCACTTGTCCAAAACCATTTGTGTGTGAAAGGGCTTGAACATACACTGACCGAACATAGCTCACAGCTTCCCTCATCTGCTACAGTGCTTGTAGAAAGCACATGTGATCAGTGCTTGTTATTGTGGCTAAATCCTGATGATGCTCAATTGTTCAAAATTTCCCCTTGGCACCCGAAGCTGTTATGCAATCATAAATTCTGTAGGTTGAAAGGGTTCCTGTGCACTGGCGTGGAAGGAGGCAAGGGTGAACTTAGGAGGGCTCTCAGTCTTATACACAGGTTTTTCTCATGGTTGGTGAGGAAACTCAAGGGATCCCAGTGGGTAGTCAGAAGTTAAAAAGAAAATACTCTTCAAGAAGAAAATGATCACATAATCATGAAACCATTCAGAGTTGCATAAAGGTTAAACACTGAACATGTTTGACAGATGCTCCAAAAACTCCTCCCATAAACAGAGGTCTGCAAAGCTGCAGAACAGACTGTTCCAAATCCTGCAGCAGAGAGATGCTAATACTCTGAGATTACAACAGCAGAAGAAAGTCCTGACTTGTCTTTCTGGCCAGCTTTTGAGCCTAGATCAATGAACTTCTCTGTTCTGAGGAATATTTGTACTTGGCTGAGGAATGAAGACTTTCAGCTCTGAGGATGTGCTCTCCTAATAGCATGTAAGAAAGATATGAGGGGAATAGGAATAGCTAAAGGTGTAAGGGAAGGGTCTGTTGGCAACCCAGAGCTCCAGCTAATGCTTAAAGAGAAATGTTATGGACTCAGCTTCACGGTATTGCTATTGAAAACCAAACCAAACTCCAAAAATCCAAAACCAGAAGGGACTTAATCTTGGCTATTAGACTCCGGCTTGCTGCACGAGGGGCTGTGGCAGCGCTGGATGGGGATCCTCGCCTGGCGCCTGGTGGCAAGAGGCAGCACTTGCACACGGCAGAGGACAGCCGGGACACAGTCCCTGCTCACCAGGAGCACATCACCGGGGCTGGGAGCAGCGGCGAGGGCAGAGGGGCCACCCTCACCTCTGCCGCCTCCGCCATCGCCACGGGCCTCATCCTGCTTCTCAGCCCTGCCGCACTGGGAGTATGGCTGCCTGCCCTATGCAAAACACTTGAGATCCCAATTAACTGTTGCTATTAATACATATGGAGCATTGTCACGTGGGGAGCATTATCATACCGCAGAGCTGCAGATACCTAATTTAGGAAGCGAGGCTCCCCAGCTCTCTGCATACTGAGGCAGGGGAGGCTCTCTCTGGCAAGACTGATTTGGGGCACCAAGAACAAGGTGCGCACGTCGCCCAGCCCTGCAGCTCAGCGCTTGTCTTGGCGTGGGTGGGAACATGATGAGGAACAAGGATGGGACCCCCGCTTTCAGCACCTACACAGCCTGAGAGTGGCTTTAACCAATGATGAACCACCCCCACATCTCTCTTTCCATTGCACTGCCAGATGCCCATGGGCACACCAACTCCTACCCCGTCCTTCATTCCTCTGAGGGAAAACCGAGCTGTAGTTCGAGAGAGCAGCCCAGGCAGAGCAGCAGCATTCACAGCACCTAGCAGTGGGTGCTGGGTGCTGCGGGGGCACTGGGCTGGGGAACACCTCCACCACACACTAGGGCTGCTCCAGGACAGGTACCACATCCCCCGGTGACGCGAGCTGGGACAGCAGAGCTGCTCCGCACACAGCTGGGAAAGCTCCTGCACAGTGTCCTCGTTACACTGTGCACCCTCAGAGTTACTGAACAATTCTAATTCTGAGGCCGTTATGTAAAAGGAAAAAGATAAGAAATCTGCGATTCTCTAGGATCCCCTACATAACAGTGTCCTAACAGAAGCCTGGCCAACTCACCTGCTTGTATCTGTTTCAATAATAACATACAGTGCTATAAATGATCACTTATAAGCCTATCAATCACAAGAAAATTTCTCTTTAAAGTCTTCAGGAAAATCTCTGAATCACTGAATATAAAGCACCTAAATCCACTGTGGTATTATTTAACAATAGTAATACATTACCTTCAATATCAATGCAGTTTGCTGTATTTAATATGGAGAAAAAAGACGCAATTTTCTTTCTTTTTTTATTATGAAAAATAAATAACTATTTTTCCTTTCATAGGATCTAATCACGATGCATATAGGTATGGACAAGAAAAGAGAATACTGTTTTTCTCTCTCATCAAAAACATTCCACTTAATTTAGACTGCTCTAATTACGCAGGGCTCCTGCACAGTAAGGTCAGGGCTAAGCAAGCCTGAGCACTGAGTACCTCCACCACTTGTTTCCATGGCAATGGACTTAAATTAGCACCTCGGAGTCATTACAGAAACCATAGAACGACAAACAACAACGTACTCTTGGGCATCTCATGTCCCGAAATAGAAGCAATGAGAGCTGATACTTCCTTCAGAAGAGCTCCAAATATCTGGAAGAAGGGGACAAGGTATTCCCTTTCCTGCAGCTCTGCTGACACAGAGAGCAATGAAAATGCTCCCTTCTGCCACTTATTTTGCTGCAGAGCTGCACTGCGCAGAGCTTCAATTAAATTCAAAAACCAGAGAGGACAAGGGGATTATCCTGGCTCCTTTCATCATCTTTCGTGTTCCTGGAGAAAGAGATCTTTGAGATATTCACTACAGAGGAAGGCTAGCCTTGTCTCAGAAGATCTGCATTTAGTTCCTGGCTTTGCCATCATCTCCCACTGTGGCCCTCTGTGCTCACCCTCCCCGGCTGCGAGACGGGGATAGCATCACTCCTTTCCCTCCAGGTAACACACCACTGCATGTACGGACAACAGGGCTGGCCCTGCGGGACCATCCTCAAGCTCAAATATCTCACTTGGTACAAACAAAAAATACTAAGAATGAAAGCAAAAGCAAAGTTGGCTGGACGTCCAGGACAAAGCAGGCAAACAACACAGTCTCCACCAGCTGGCATAGCACATACCCAACCTAGTCCCATCTCAGCTGGGTTTTTAACTATTTGTATTAGTTTGAGCTCCTAAAAGCACAAGCCAGCACAGACCCCGTGAGCAGAGAACCCACAGGTACCAGCGCGCTCCCTCTGCAGAAGGGACAGGCCTTTGCAGGGAGCAGACACGACAGCCCGGCCACGGGCCGTGACAAGCATTTCCTTATAGCAGCTTTTGCAGCACCTTCCTTGCCCCCAGCAAGGGTTTTCCAGCAGCCTCTGCATGGGGCAGGACATGGCCCTGGGTACCCCAGGTGCAAGGAAGGTTACTTGCACAGCATACGAATGCAGCTCATATTAGGCGTTGCTGGATGGTAAGCAGTGGGTAGGGAATGCATTTACCTGCATGTCTGAGTTAGTGAAGCTGCAGGCAGACAAGTAGTTTGTGTGCATTGCAACCGATTTCTTCTTTGCAGCCATATTTTCATTTTTGTCAAATGTCAGAGGGTACACAGAACACTTGTTGTCCAGGCCACTAAAGAGAGTAATAATAGCAATAACAGAGAGAGGAGAACTAGTTAAAACTGCAACGACAAAAGGCGAGTGGTGATAAGAAGGAAACCACCTGTCAGTGCTGTGCTGCCAAACCCTTGGAAGTACCGACTTCCCTGTATTGTGCTGTCTGGGATCTCCCTGTGCAGGGAAGCCCCAGCTGCCTCACCAGGCTGGCTACTTTACAGAACTTGAACAGCTGTGCCTCTGTATTTTTTACCCTCACAGAGTTTATAAATGGCACTGAATGAAACCTCATGAAAGTATAAACTGGGAGGTGACACAGCAGTCACCTCAGGGTTAATGTTTCACATAAAGCCAAACTGCCATTTTTCTGTTGACATCCGTCATTGTAAGGATCAGTATTTAAGCATCATTACTTATCTACCTTAATAAATTTGACCTAAGTCCTCTGGAAGAGACAGTATAGCAAGTAGTGGGTGTGAAGACAGGGCTTTTAGAAGAGTTTGGAAAAAAGGCAACAGAAGCACTGACCTCTGTAGCTGATGTCTCCCTCCTGGACAGTTGCACCAGTTAAGTTGTGTCTCCAGGCCAGATGCGGGACTCTTTTCTAAAGGGTCTGACTTGTGTCTGAACCTTTTCTAGAGTAGTGGTAGATCAGCCCCTGCCCTGGGATCCTGGCATACCACCAGGTGCTGGTTCTGTGCCTTATATTACGTGCACAGCACTTGACTGACAGCACAACAGAAATACAGAATTAGGTAGTGCAATGCATATATGCCCTCCCTGTCTCTCTTACAAGTGTGGAGACGGAGCTTTCTTGCCATTCTTCGAGTTTTAGTCAAAAACGTACAGTTTCCAGACACTCTCTCCACACACATTTTGGAGTCGGCCTGTCTGTCTCAGTCTGCTGCTTTCTAGATTTGCAAGCTGCACAGTAAAGTTTCTCTTTGTTCCCTTCTCTCTCCCCAAGCTTGCTTTGTCTGTCTGATCCACCCAGTCCCTTTTTAAAAGATGTTTTGCCAACATCTCATCTCTTTGTTTTCTCCCCTGCATAAGCTCAATTTTTTCAAACCTGAGCCCTCAGAAAACTTGGAGAAGATTATCAAGGATGGGGTTACTTCTCCCCACCCCAATCTATTCATGTGCTGGTAATCACTAATGACTAACCTCCTCTAGATCGTAGAAGAAAGAGTGCAAAGTAAAAACAGAGTTAAAAACACTCTCCCTTAGAAGATATATCCAACACACACAACCAAACGGGAACAGGGAAGTTGCATGCATGCAGAATTCCTAACCCATGATATAAATGCTGAAAGAGGATTATTTTCCACGCTTACACAACAAATGTTATTGCACTGAAGTCAGTGGAGATATGTGTATGAGCCATTATGGGAACAGAATAAGAGGCACTGAATGTAGTCCTTCCACCCACAATCAAGGCACGCAAACTTCTAGCTGTCAGCATCTGAAGGCACTGGGACACCACTACAAATCAAGCTTCCCTGTGTAAGCAGCTGTGGAAACTGGGAACTTACCCACAAGCAATAGCACATCCAGATGGGGCATATGCACACGCCATCACCCAGGTGCATGGCATCGTCACTGCGTGTTCCTGAAACACAGCATCTCTTTAAACTGGGATGTCACTGTTTCTCTAATCGGTGCAAGGAAAACAGTGTAGAGTAGTAAGGTCAGTATTTCTGTGGGACATCCTTAGGGTCAGTGAAAGGTACAGGTGCTTCCACCAGCCACAACTCACATGTAAGGCTGGGACAACCCTTACTGCAGAACCCAGCAGAGCAGCGGGAGGATGGCTAGTCCCTCCCTGACACCTTCCACCTTATTCATGAGCCCCAAACTGATCACAGAGCATGTTCTATTTGGGTTACTCAGTGCTGTAAAAGGTCCCCACTGCTGCACGTGTAAAAGTGAGTTACAAACAAGCTGGTTTTTTTCTCAGCTGTGTGGAGCAGGGTGCTGTGAGGCAGCCCTGGCAGGGCTTGGAGGAGCAGTGACACCATGGCACAGTGAGCACCACAGCTGAAGGATCCCAGGTGATCACACATGGCACCTGGTACAGGGGTTACCCAGGGAGGGCCTCTGTTTTGCTGGCTGGGCTTTGCCCCAGCCAGGAGCCCTCCCTGTCAGCAAAGAGGCTGGATCAGAGACTCCCGCTGGAGGCCATGACCAACCCCAGTGCCCTGACAGGGACTTTGCTCAGAGACAGGTCAAGGGAGGTGGTTTGCCCTGGGCCCCTTGGTTTGAGGTGCTGGTGGAGGTTTGCATGTTATCCTGTCATCCTGCTGCCTCCTGTGACACCTGTGAGCCCTTCAGCCCTCTACCTTATCCCACCATCATTTGCTCCGTGCACAGAAATCTGACTTTTGCTGAAGTTTCACTTACCTTGTTGGTAGTGAAGGAATCCCACACGATCACCTTCCCATCCTAAATGAAAGCACACAGAGAGAGAAATTGAGGCCTTTCAGAAACATGGCTATGAGCCTGCTTCCCAGATTTGGGGAAAATTCTGCTGCTCATTTCCATCCCCCAGTCTGTTATGTCATGAAATTTTTGTCTCCATTTTAGCAACAGCACAATAGTCACAGCAAAGCACCGAGGAGATGCTCCTCAGTAGTGCGAGTTATGTCTTTGACCAGAAGAAAACCATATCTCCTCCTTACTAAGACGACTGACGTCAGCTTAAAAGACCGATTTGGTTTTTTATTTTTTTTCCCTTCCCTTTTAGCGGATTTATGAGAACTCCTCTCACTTGCAGCACACACCATAGACAGGACAATCTCCTCAGGAAACTGCCACTAGCGAGCCCTCACTTGCCTCCTTTCAGCCACGATGTGTTTCTCCCAGCCTGTAATCACCACCTACAAAGCCTGTCACCTCTCCCAGGTGATATCTGTCAGGAGCTCAGTACGGGGCCTTACAAATACAAGAGGTGACCTGTATTACAAATCACTTGCCGAGCTGGCAGCACTCATGGGGACTATTTATGGACATTACACTGTTTATTCATCTTCCCTTTCCTGTCTTTTCCTGGTTTTCCCTTTACTTCTCACTACACTTACTTAACCTTCAATTATCCATTGATACAATCCGCTAAATAGCCATCGTAAGAACACTCCACAGAGAGCAACACAATCACTTTGTGCATGCCAGCTATGCTCATGCCAGCTACTTTGCCTTATGCGCATAATATTGTTATCCTCCCCATATCATGAAAGCGAAACGTTTATTACTGAGCAGCAATTGTTGCTGTACCTGGACTCACTACAGTTCTTAAAATAGAGTAAAAAATGTAAAAATGTGTTACAACTTGCCTGTTCAGCTTTCTGATCTACACACTGACATTTTAAACACTTTAAAAAAAGTGACATTAATTATTTAAAATTATTCTCTTTGCTGAGATCACCATGAATGGTAAAAACTCATAGTAACTGAAGGTGGCTTGTAATGCAGATTGCCTATTTTTATCCCTCAAGTGAGACCCCTGACAGATTTCATATAGGTCAATGAACAGCTGTGAGATGCAACGAGCTCACTCACTGCCATACTGGGCTTAGGACGAACCAGGGGATCTAGAAAGTAATTATCTCATTACCTCCTCCAGCTCATGAGACTGGTCTTGAGCAGGTGTTAGGACTATTTCTCAAAATGCCCAAGTAAATGCAGTAATTTTGGCAGGATGTTTGAGGCTTTCAAGGTCGCACCAATCATACAGACTGCAGAAGAAATTTCTGTGCACAGAAATCTCTAGAAGAATCAACATTTCTTCTCTTCCCTTTTCCTACTTATTTTCTCTGAACACATAAACTGAAATCATTACTAAATATTTTATCTGTAAAGAACAAGGAAATGAAAGCAGCCTCAGATGAGTTATATTTTCTATCATAGTAGGGAATATGGGGAAAAGCTGTATATGACTGGACAAGAAATATTTAGGGTATTGGCTACAACAGGTGTAGCGATGATCAGAAGCTTGTATTTGTGCTCTCTGAACAAATACATTGCCAATGAACTGCTTTAAGGGCATCTTGAAAGCATTTACAATATACAGAGGTATCATCTGCAAAGAGTGGCACGTAGCACAGCCGAAGCTACAGTGCCCAACAGTAGCTTTGAAAAACATCTGCCCAACAGCATACCTGGGAAGAGCTCACAATTCTTCTCTTGTCTTTGCACCAGTCCATACAGAGAACTTTATTTCCGTGGCCCTTCAGGGTCCTCCTGGTCTTCATCACAAACTGGCCCAGTGCCTCCACACGCTCTGCCACCTGATGAACTGCAAGCAGCTGATGGTTAGAGAGCCCTGCATCAAAGCTCTGCCCTGGCAAATCTGTATGTTTATGAGTAGTGTCACTTGGAGGAATTAATCCATGAAGTCTGAGTCTATGATGCAAGCCATCGAACTCTGCTTCAGAGCTGACAGGTGGTAAAACCAAGGTGGGCGGTGTATGAACATATTCACCAGATAAAGATAAGGATGAATTCACTCAGGGCTTGAATTTCAGGGCTGTAGCAGCTGAAGCTCTTGCAGACCATCACACCCAAGTATAACTGGAAAACACATTGCCCCCTTACCCCCTCTTACTGGGAAATCCTCAGTCTGACTGAGGCTTGAAAGTGCACAGATAGCCTCCAGCCTAACACATGCCTCAAGGTACTCAGCAGAAGTGAAGACCCCTACTGGGTCTTGGAGGAAAAATCATACAAAAGAAGGGGGTAAGCATCAAATCTCCAAAGTTTCAATGGTAAAACACTTGTTCTGGATGCAAGACTCCCAGCCGCAGTTGGCTTTCGGCACTACAGCAGTGGTGCAGTGTGCTACAGGTACTATCCACTGGTGCTGGAGAGTTGTCCTCTGCTGTGCTATCCCTTCTGGTGGCCAGGGGAGCACTGAGGGCCAGGACACAGCTCTGAGTGAGCAGAGAAGCTTGGCATTTGCTATAAGAGTGCGCTACCCAACTTCTCAACAGTATCTATGGACATCAAGGACTTCATGGGTGGGTCAGCTTTTTCTTTTATGGGAAAGAGAAACAGAGAGGGCAGGCAAGCAACTTTCCTGAGTAGCATCCTCTGGTGGAGAAGTCTTTCATACCTCATTTGATAGCAGTCATTTCAGCTGATATTCTTAAAACCCCAACAAATTTACATTTCCAATTGTGCAAGCTCACTTAGACATAAAATTCATCCCACTGCAGCTGACACAACTAAAAGGTGTCTCATGTAACCCTGATGCCTCATGCTGGGGTCATCTGCACGTGTCTGGGAGAAAGCATCATCTGAGGAAACCTATTTGCCCTGCTCCAGCGTTGTTCATCCAGCGTGGAGCTGAGTAGGGCCATGATGTATCTTGGCACCCTGTGGCAGCTCTGACACACTTCACCCAGAGCATCAGGGACAGTGGGAGTTGCTTCAAGTCTCACAGCAGAGTAGGGGTCCTGGGGCAGGAGGCCCTGGCACCAGAATTAAAAATGACTCTGTCTAGAGAAGAGCTAATAGGATCCAGCGCTTCCCTGTGTAGTGCGTTTGTCCACGCTGAAACCTAAGATGATCCAGCTGCTGTTAGCTAAGGGGGCAATGCCTGAATCAAACCTGAAAAAAATGCAGAAGCTGGCATGCTTTAATGAGCTGGTGAACAAAATCTTAAGCTTTTCAATGCCATGCTGGAGACTGAGCTCCACATCCCACATGGCAGGTGATTGCTCTGGAGCTGCATTGCTGCTTCACCCTTCATCACTTTTCTAGAGCTGCAAGAAAGCTTATGGGCTGGGAAGGGCTGTCACAGCGAGAGAGCAGGCATCCTTAACTTTGAGATCATTCCCTGGCACAGGGTCAGGGGAGCAATTTCTGCCTAAGGCAGAGACTGATTTCTGGTAGATTAACTTTTGAAGAGTTGTCTTTCAAAACCACCAGCCCTGCAAGCTGTGCCAGAATAATGTTCTCACCTGAAATCTCTGCTCGACCAGTCTCACCCAGCCAGGGGACAAGTGCTGTCCACCATTCCTGACAATCTGTCCATACCCTCTCTAACAGCAGGTCAGAAGAAAGTTTCTCAGAAAGTACCATATAAACCCAATGAGGAAAAGATACGTTTCCCCCTACTTTTGCCCATGGAAACCTGCCAAATGATTCAATCAAAAGACATGAAAACACAGGACAGGAGGTTATTATGGCAGCTGGAAAGATGCTTGTGTCCAGAACATATCTGAAAAAACAAACGTTTCACAGACAATGGGCAAAGCATTTCCATTATGTCAACACAGCCGAGACTCTGTGGAATTGTCTGGTTTAGCTTTACTGATTCTCTGAGGACGCTTATCTCCAACCACAGCCATAATAATCTTGCACCCGCCTAGCACAGGTTTTAGAGTCAGATAATTATTTTGAAGCATTCTCCAATATTGTTTCAAGATAGTTGAAAATTATGCACTCAGGCAAGTAGATCAGCTAAAGCCAATAAGTAGCTTGAGTGGTTTTACAAAGGTCCAGATAAAACAGGCTATTTTTCTAGAAGATATGATTTGGCCTGAACAGGAGGTGTGGATCTGGTGCAGATACTACTGGGTCTTTGATCTTTTCTGTGCTGGAAGTCAGTTGGTCCTAATGGTCTCTTCTAGCCTTAAAAATTTATGGATTGCATGAACACAACAAACTGTTTTATCTGCACCCAAAATTCTAAGCAACAAAATTGAATCCTTAAAATTGTAAGACTGCAAATCAAATGCACGTTTGGTATTTCCTTTTTCTATCCACGTTTTTGAAAGCTGCTGTTCAAAACCAGTTGAACAAATAAGGGCAATCCTGGCTCAGCCAGCTGTTTGTTTTGGGAACCATAGAGGGAAAGTCATGATCAGAGCAAAAAAATGCGAAAGATACAATTTTAGATTAGGGGAAAAAAAAAACCAAAACAGAAGAGATGCTTTATTCTGAAACTTACAATCTCTGCAGAAATAGTTCTTGGGGATAATTTAAGTGCAAAAAAGCTCTGATACAGAATCAGTGATATAAAATATTACGAGGGAGCATTGTTCTACAGCAGCGTAAGACTTTTGTCTTAGAAATCACGTCATGGCTATGCAAGCACAGCCTTCCAACATAAGTTTATAGATCTTACATATGACAAAGACAAATATCCTATGGCTATCAATGACACACACAGTTATGGTATCACTGCAATCATAGGTAAAACTCTTTGTGAGCAAAAGTGGATTTAAGCATGTGCTTAAGGGGTCTGTTAAACAGAGGCCCCGCTACTTCTGATACAGACAGTATACTGTAGGAATATGATGATTTATGGTAATGTTTCTGTAATGAGGCCATCTCCATTTGTTTAATGATTCCTATTAATAGGACACTCATATAACATATGATCGTCTAATTTAGACAAGAAAATGCTCTGTTTACTCCAGAAAAAAAAAAAATTCTTTTAACCCTCCCCTACCGGAAATTTAAGAATGTTTGCCAGTCCCTCAGTCTTACAAAACACTAAGAGTTAAATCACTGGATACAGGCTCAGATTCCTTTTCAACATTTAAGGCATCAAAACAGATTAAATGAAAGTTTTAATGACCCACTGATATTTCTAATAAAGTGAGCTATATGATTTCAGAGGAATACAGTAATTTACATGTTTTTCTCAAAAAAACCCCTGCAATATATTATATCATTGTAATTATAAAAATAAAATAATAAAAGGGTTTTTTTAATCTCAGGACAGATGAATTCATACCTATTTGAGAAGATCCATAAAAATCAGGTTAGCTTATTTTTTCCTGAAGGGGGTGGGGGGGCATGGTAGGAGGGCAGAATTGAAATCTGTCCATGTCACTTCTGTTACGTTAACCATAGATCTTGAAACTGCAGCTGGTAACAGTGTTACGCATTGACAGCTCGAGCATTGACTCACCCCACACCCCTGAATCAGCACCGGATCCCTGCAAGTTGTTTCCTTGAGGAAAGGAGGGGAGAAGGAGCTGTTTTTGGAAACCATGTTCCTTTTTAAGCCCTTTCACCTTACGTGAAATCCTGGTCTCATTAAAGCGAATTCCCATCAACTTCCACAAGGCTGGGCTTAATCTTTCTTTCCTCCACTAAGACGTGCATTAAAAGGATACAAATAAATCTCGGAATGCACCGAGGGGGATGTTCCACGGTCTCTTCCCATCCCTGCCTCCCAGCCACCCACCCACACCAAAGGCACTGCAGAAAGCGCAGCTGCGTGCGCGCAGCCACAGCCGGGCCAGAAGCCCCCGCGGTGCTGCGGGGCGGCCGGGGTGCTGCGGGGCGGCCGTCCCCGCGGCCACCGGCGCTGCGTGTCCCTGAACGCCCAGGGAGGCTGCGCCGCCCGCGCTCCCCGTCCGCTTCCTATTTCCCCCGGCGCGGAGCCGTGCATTGTTTGAGCAGCGCGGCCGAGCGCACGCAGCCGCCGGGCTCTCAGCTGGGCTTCAGCAAACATGGAAAACCGACCGCCACGACACCAGAGGCGGGCGCTGGGGGCGGCTCTCTCCGCGCCCCGCTCCCGAGCGGGATGCCTGCCTTTCCCGAGCGGGCGGCCCCGGCTTCCAGCTGTGCTCTCGTTTCGGGGCGGCGGCAGCAGGTCTTCCTGTTTACCCGGCGAGGCCAGGCCCGCGGCGCGGGCGTGCGGCAGCCACGCTCCCTGCCCGGGGCAGCCGCCAGCGCCCGGCCCTGCCCGCCGCCCTCGCGCCCCGGCCCCACTCACGCTCCACGTCGTGCAGCTTGGCCCGCTCCTCCTCCAGCTTGCCCTTCAGGCTCTCGGCCTCGTTTTTCAGCGATGCCAAGGTCTCGTTCTCATGCAGCCCCTCGGTTGCCATCTTTGCAAAGGAAGCAGGGAGAGAGACGAGATGAGGGGAGGGAGGAGGAGTTTGCTTGCCTGGCTCTCAGGGATGCTGCTGAGGCTCCTGCTGCCTCAGCAACGGCGCCGGAGCCGGCCCGGGCTCCCTCCCCCTCCCCATGCTGACGTCCAGGGCCGGCCTGGATGCTCCTCCAGCCCTGCGTGCAGCCAGCACCTGACCAGACACCATGCGGAAAAACACCCGTGAGAGCCAGCAGCCCTTGGCAGCCCCGCGCTGCAAGGCAGCACGGCAGGCTCAGCATCCCCGCTGGCCTCCAGGCCGGCAGCTGGGACCAGCCCCGCCTGCCCACAGGCTCAGCATCCCCGCTGGCCTCCAGGCCAGCAGCTGGGACCAGCCTCACCTGCCCTCCGCCTACCCACAGGCTTCCACCAAGCAGGTATTTGCTGTACATCCCAAGCCATTCTCACAGCCCGAAGGCTTCATTTCCCCAGAAATACATGCAAAAGGATGTTTCTGCTTTGTACCCAAGTTTGTTTGCACCAGAAGCTGCGCACTCTGTGGGGGAAGGAGGAAAAAAGTCACCGGTCACCCCAACAGCATTTTAAAATACCAGACTGAGAAGACAGATCCTGTCCAGGCTTAGGAAATCCCAGCTCAGCTCCATCATTCCCTTTCACCCCTGTGGGTAGGGGTGAGTAGAAGACTCGGCCACTCAGAAGGAATCTAGCCCAGGTCCTGTGCCAGCAGGACAGATGCAGTGGTGTGAACCCTTCTCTCTACTATGCTTTGAATTCCTCATTTTTAAAATGTTGTGTTATCAGGGTTGTCCCCCCTCCCCCCGTTTTCCCCTTAAACCAGCCACCTCTTTCCCCTGCCCACAGATAAGCACATTAGGGTCTGTGCCCTTCCCAGCCCTTGAAAGGGACCAGTTTCCAAAACCCCAAAGGGAACAAAGAACCCTCCCCTTTGGTGTTGGTGTGAGCCTAGGGCACAGCTCCATGGCTCTGCAGGCCCTGCTCGGGTGCAGATCAGGAGCGTGTGCTGGAGCAGCTGACGTTTCCAGAGAAAGAGCTGTGGCACATGGCCTTGCGGCTTTTTGTTCCCTGGAAGGGGAGTTCCTTGAAAACGTCCTCTTCTTATTACAGTAATTGTCCTTGATCTACACGGAGTGACTTTGCTCATATTGACTCCCATTGTCTCCCCTTAGCCAGAAAACAGACAATCCAATGGCTATTGTTCAACCTGGAGATGTGCCAAGATTGGAAAGGGAGATAAGAAAATACGTGTTTGCAGCTGTTGTTTAGACTCCGGGCACATCCTGGACATGGTGTGTGTCCCAGAGAAAATAGAAGTCCTTTCCCACACCGGGCTTAGCAGCAATGTCGCTCTCTGACCGGGATGCACAGGCAGAGCTGATGAGCTCTCCCCTGTCTCTCTGGAGGCTGAATTCAGGCCCTGGTCTGGCCATGTGCTCAAGGTCTCTCTTAGTCAATGGCTCTGCAGACAGGAGCTGGGTACCTTCTGTAACCATACTACGGTGTGTTTCCAGTCTTCTCATTGTCCACAGAAACTGGTGTGACTTAACCCCACGAGCCCGATGGCCACATAGGCAACCCTGAACTTGATCTAGAACCCTGAACTGAATTGATCCAGTTAGATTCAGTACCGCAAAAGAAAAAGTAGGTAGGTAGTATAATCTATGGAGTTCACATACTGCTGGATATGGGAACATCCTTCAAAGCCCCTCAGAGTAAACAGCACATTGGAAATACCTTCCAGCACACTGACAGTGCCAAGGAAATAGAAATTCAGTATTTTTAAAGTGATACCAAAAGAACAAAAAAAGCATCTTTTAGCAGGAAAGTGACAGGAATCTTCTAGTGTGTTATCTTCATGTCTGAAAAATTAAATCTACTTATATTAAACTCAATAATGCAGCTGTATCCTGGGGGAGTGGCAGGGGAAGATTTTGAAGAAGAAACTTCATTTTTGAAGGATTTTAATCTATGACAAATGCCCTATTTCTGAGACCTGATAAGCGTGAAGGCGCTCAGAAGTTAAATCCAACAAAAAACATAGGAAATTCCTTTGCCTTGATAGGAACGCATCAGCTCTAAAGAATTTGGCTTAGGTAATACCTGTATGTCAGATAGCTGGCACAGTTCTGACAGTGAAAAACCCAGACTTTCTTGCCTTACTGATGTGAACAGTCTCACTGCCTTGGGGAATGGGATTAAAAAGTCTACAAAGAACAGCATGGAAGGTGAGAGTCTTTGGGAACCATACATGTTCAGACTGATACATGATACCAGTCCCAAGATGACAGGGATAAGCAGAGCCATGAGGTGAAAGACAAGCCTCTACCAAACAGTGAACTACAGAAGTGTGGGACACATAATGTGTATTTCATTAGTTTGAATTAAAAAAAAACACCCAAACAAAAAAGTACTTAGCTCATCTGACCAAGCTGCTTCACTACCCATCTAGTCATTAGCTAACCATGCAAAAAACACAGGTTAGAGTAAGGCCATTTGGGAGCTTTAAATAAAATGAACCAGGGTTGGATTAATTTAGAGGATAACATAGTACTAGGTCAACTAAAAAAGAAAAATGTTACCATTTAGTAAACAATCAAGGCTTTTTGTTTCTCCCTTTTTATAAAATCTAACCATACTGAAGGCAATGTACTTTTAACAATGTATTTAGCAATTGCTTAAAAAAAAATTGTAAGTAGTAAATAATTTGTTAACACAGTATTAGAATTCACTATGCTGAAGGCATGTTTAATCTGAAATGGCAGTTCAGTCAGCAGCAGTGGATAAAGTAAAGGTCCTCTTAGTCTGGTCTCTGCTTTCAGATGAGTTTCAAAACACATCAGCACAGGACAAATGGCTGTAAAAACATCCTGCACAGGAGGTATGATATGCGGAATATCCAAGTAACTGAACTTCACTTTGTAATGTTATGATCCATTAATTGTGCAGTAATGACTGGCGCATAAAAGTATTTGTTGCTTCATACTGACCACCAGCATTCCCCAGAAAGCTGACCACTTCCAAACTGGCTGCTATGTCCTCAGCAGCAGTGAGCTTCCAAGTTGCCCAAAATGAGGACAGCTTCTTATAAGATAGCTTTTTTTCTCTGACTCTTCCCAATGGAGCAAAGGCAAGGTGACCCTTGGCTTCATATATTTTGAGGCTATTTTGAGGTAAATACTGTGAAAGTAGTCAGCTTTCTATAGGGCATTATTCTGTGGAGCTGCTACAGAAACATTAATCACCAAGAATTGTGGCAAAACCAGTCATTACTGCAATCATAAACCTACCTTCCACACATGGCAAATACACCAGACTGTAGCGATGGGGATGCATGGAAGAAAGTTGGCACTGTTCCGTTAATAAGGACAGTGGGGAAAACTGAGGGTTTAACAGCATGTCACAAATTGTTGCCTATCTCAAAAGTTAGGTCTTTAAAATAAGTTTTCACTCTCACTAATTCACCAGCTGATCTCTTTTTAAATTGTAAGCTAATTTACTAATACTTCTGTGGGGAAACTAAACCAGCAGACACTGATTGAGTTTCTACTGATTAGCACCAATCTCCAAAGCAAGCAAAACCCCTGAGGGAAAAGATTATTTTGTCTAAAATGCAAACAATTGAAGTAGGATGATCTCAACACTGGGAATCAGCAACTTCTAATTCTGTTATCCCTCAACATACGTTAATTTTGGGGAAATCACAAAGACTGGCTGATGAAAATCTATGTGTGCATCTGCTGGACTGAAATTAGGAGTTGCATGTGCAAATCGGGAAGTTGCAAAAGGATCAGCCAACTATACACCACATTATGCACATGCATCCACAAACACATGCACAAGTGTGGCAAGGATATAGTGTGCATTTTGATGTAAGCCAAAGCACACCCACAGCTCTGAAAAATCAATTCAAAAAAGTAAAGGATACAATTTCCCTACCATATGTATTTCAGTGTTAGTGCAAAGAGCTCTCTGTGTTCTGAATATTTGTTTTTAAATCTTTTATAAAATAAATATGAAGCAGGAAGCTAAAGCCAGATCTACCAGAAAGCCCACGATCCTACTGCAGTGCTAATAGGAAGCCTAACAGGCTGTTAGGTACTGACACAATTCTTCCTGAAGTCTCAATCTGGTTCCACCTAGCAGATGTTTCAGTTGGTAGGAGTCTAACTTCCATAATGCGAATAATAAGGAGAAAGTTGCAGGAACTGTAAATAACAAACAGTCAGTTTCCTGCAATTCCAGCATGCACTTATCAAGTCATGCAAAAATTTACTGGATAAATAGCTATTTATAGGCTGTTGGCCAAGAAGGACCTGAACAAAGCAGCATTTCAAAGTCAGAAGAAGTAAATAAACCAGGAAGGGACTGTCTTTTGTCTTGCAGTCATTACATCTAAATTTCCTCCTGAACAATGTAACGCATGAGAACGCACTGCATCAGCCAGTGAACTGTACAGACTGCACAACCTACAACCACCAAATCAGTGCTCTCATCTGCCTGTAGAACAGCATTTTGTAAACACAGCTAGTTAAACCTTTTAACATTCCTGCAGAGGTCACTTCATCTGACACTTAAATGCAACAAACTATTGGACCCTACTCAGTCATGGTGGGGACCAGTTCTGGGGAGGAAACAGTGAAGGGTATCTTCTCCAACTGATAATACACAGTGATTCAGGAAGATAAAATAAAACTACTCCAAGTTGGAGTATAATCAGGACAACAAAATTCTGAAGTTTACAAAAGGAGTTTTGGAGACCAGCTCTTCAGTAGCCACAGAGGTTCATGACCTTAGCTTTGTTATTTCACCTAAAAAAACCCCACCATGATCTCTCTAGAACAGTGCTCCCTACCAGGAGAGTGGGATATCACCTCACCAGTAATTGCTGGACATTAGAAAGCCTCCAACATCATCAGGTGTTCATGCACCTCATCAACTTCATGCAGGTGTTCTGGCAGGACCTGCTGGTCAGGCTAGCAGGTTTGCTAATCTCCCCTATTACCACCTTCTGTGGTGATGCACACACATGGTGACAGAAAACACTCCACTGCTGTGCAACCTTTTCCCACCTTATCCTCATTGTAGCTACTTCCAGCTCTCACCCAAGTACTGCACATAGCATACGAGACAACATGGTCTCAGTATGAAATGTGGGCCACGAAGGAGTTATGACAGCGCTTCACTTGTGTCTCGTTTTTATTAGACAGACTAGATGAACTTCACATCTCCTAGTCGCTGGTGAATAAGTTTATTGCAATGGTTTCATCTTTTTTTGTTAAGTTCTGTTAAAGGTAATGGGAAGCACTCAAGATCATAGGCCAAGCAGACTTGCATATACTGCAGAGTTTAGACAGGCACATAACATTTGCACAGCTGAGGAATGAAGTACCCTAGGGGAAAAAGCTCATGGCCATTTTCAAATCAATAATCATAAAAAGTATCCTTGAACCCTGGGGCCACCACTGTTGCAGGCTCATGGAAACACCAGGTGTCTGCAGAGGTGTTTGTTTGGCAGTCTATAGGCCTAGCAATGCTTATTTGCTGTCCAGAAAAATCCAACATAACAGAGCGTTAATACATCCAATCCCCATTTTTTGCAGTCTTTCCACATTCTGGGTAATAAAATCAATAACGTACCATTTCCACACATAGCGAGCAGTAGCTGAGTTGTTCTGATTTGATGTAAACAGCCCTAAGGGGCTTCTCTTTGGAGCACTTGTCACATGGACCAAATACAACTGCTAAAAAGGTCTGGTCACACATCTTTGCGGTTCGAGAGAGCTGAAAGAGATGGAGAAGAAGGTAAGAGTGCATTCCAGTCCAGTGCAAAGCTTCCCACTACTGCTTTGCTAGCTAATGCAGCTTAGACTCTATATAGACATCTGTAGGCTGGATAATCTTTCTCTGTGACTAATCTCTCGAGCTTGATGAACTGTCACTAGATGCAAGACAGTCACATGCTCTGCAGATCATATTTTTATGAAGAAAACTACAATGCAAAATATATATTCTGTTATAATGTGCACTGTGCACATGGATTCACTACATGCAGGAAGTTACCCTTAGTTTTTACTTAACTACTGTCAGCAGACAGTAACCAGAAATGTGTAACAACAGCTGGATTTGTGAGAAATCTGCACTGATCAATATCTATTGTTTTTCCACTGCATTATTAAATAGTCGATATTATGCATTATTTTTAAAGCTGAAAAGATGACCTAGGATTCAGTCAGCAGCTACAAAAATACTGTGAACAATGTGCTGCTTGAGCAGAAATTGATGCTTCAAGCACACTGAAAGCTGGGTCATTATGAACCCACTTTTGTTCTCAAGCCAGGCATCTCTAGCATCAAAGCACTATCATCAACAGAGAATTAAAAACTACTTGAGAGTCAGAAAAACAAAACAAGTATAATACTGTAGTGTCATTTTTCTCTGTACGTTTTTCATAGGGAATATGGGAGCTTTCACCACTTCCAGAATGAAAACTTTTAACGTCATTTAGACATGTACATAAATAATGAATTTATGGCTAACAATTAGAAGCTATTGCAGGAGAGATTTAAATGGAGCAAAAGAAATTCAATGAGCTATGCAGATTTTAGAATTTGTTTGGCTGGACATTATATGAAAATCAAACCAAACTTTATACTATGCACCTGCCTGCATTCTGCTGCTTATTTTTAAGTATTTCAGTGGACAACTTGAAAAATGAGATTATAAACTCAGAAATCCTGCCCACACTCAAGTCAGTTAAAGTTTTTCTGTTGTCTCCAGGAGATGCATAACTTCATCCCAAAACATGTGGGAAGCAGTCTGTCCTGAAAGGGACTACAGCACATTAATCTGAAATTTGCAGGGAGCTTTCAATCAGGTACATGCAGTCAGGGAGGTTTATACTCCATTTGATGAAAAGCAACAAATATGTCCTGAAGTTTTTAATACATTCTTTTGCAAACAATGAGCCTGAGACCACAAGCTGCCATCCTTTCACAGAGCTTCTCTGTGCTAGTATTGCTCATAGCTTTAAAGTGGCTACAGCACCAGGGCTCAGTTCTACTAGATTCTTAAAATTGGACATTTACAACTGAATAACCTGTTATTCCGAGGTTCTTAGAATTAGTGGTTCCCCCTGAGGGCAACTCAAGTGACATAATCACAGATTTATACACTTGGTGTGAAGCCTCAAGACACTAGGCCAACTAGACTTTGGGAGGAAAACCTTCACTTCAGAAGAAGTGTAAAATGAAAGTATTACAGGGAGAAATGCCATCTTATTTGAACAAAGTATCATTACTAGATCTAGAGGCTTTAGACAAGGATCTATTAGGCTTGGAATAAATACTCTGGGCAGAATTAATCTTCGATAAAGTGTGAGAATTTGCTAGAGTAACATACAGGATGAATCATACCTGCTATCGGTATTTTAATTCATATGAGATTATGACATATTACAAAATTTTGCTACAAGAGAAGCCAAAAAATCTTCTGAATAATTAAAAAAAGCAGTATTACGCCTGAGATTGTTTGTGATAATGATGGATTTGTACACTATTTTATAAAGATATAAACTATTTAAACCAAAAAAGTCTAACAAGTTTACAACTTCTTGCGTTGTAGCCTGAAATTTTAAACTTAATAGGTTTCTAAAGTTACACTAGAAATTTAAAAATGGTAGCATGGTGAAACATTAAGAAATATGCTACTTACAGAGAAATTCTGTAACAATGAATCTCGTTGATAAATATCCAAACTTACCCTTTCAAACAGCAAGAACCTGGAGATTCTCAAGATGACTAAATAAGCTGTGTGCAACTGGTAACGTAGAAAGGCAACCTTCCTATTAAGTCTACTTAAAGGGTATTTAAAGCTCAGCCTCTCTGGCTGTATCACCTCAGGTCAGTTATGTACTGATGATTATAGTTTAAAGGCTTTATTTTAACTGCCCTCTTTCAGAATATAGAATAAAGAACATAAGCTATTAGGCAAACTAGATCTTACCTGCCTGTTCCATATAGCAGCAATTTTTGGATGGCTCCAAATGTTAAAGTTTAAACGTACTGGGGAGGTGACTAACGACTGATTTTTCCAACTATCAAGCTGACATTCTGACAAATAAAACTGTCAATGTTAAGTCTATCTCATATTCTTAATGAAATTTAAGTCAAACAAATTGATTACTGTCCATGCTGGTTCTTCGTTGGATATTCTTTTACTGTTCACCTGTTTTAAGACAATAAATTTAAAATCAGTAAGATTAAAAATTGCTGCTTTTTGCACTCTTTCAAAAAATGTTGGGGAAATTTAAGAAAATACATCTAAAAAATTTTAAAAAAAGTGCTGAAGGGCACACCTACTATTGAGACTCTACTGAAGTCACTGAAATCATGCCATTAGATGTTTGCATTTGATAGTCAAGAGGATCTGAGACAAAATGAGGAAAAAGAAAATAAATTAGGTCTCAGTCCAGCAGAGACTTGAGTAGAGGTAACCTGTCCTAATCTTTTTTATTAGAGTCTTATGGGAACACAGGACAAAGGGACCACCTATGCTGCCAAGTCCTATTCCCAGAAAGTGCAGGAGTCACATGTCTAAACATATCCAAAGATGCCAATAGCATCTTACGCATCTCTCCATAAGCCATTTCAGTGCTTTCCCACTGCAGTAAGGGTCATCATTTGACATTTTCCCATTTGAATGAAATAACTTTCTCCTTTACTATCATTCTAGGAAAGTTAACCTTAGTAATGCCTTTTTCATGTATCTGCCTTCACTAAAACTGCTCCTTGTAGCTAGAAGAATTACAGATAACAAACCGAATTTTGTAGCTACACACTGGTTGAAGGCATTAATGTCAGCAAAAGCAAGATAACTTTCTGAGAGCATACAGTAGACACTGATAATTTTGAACTTCCTTTTAAAAATATATTTTGTTGTTTGCATACACAGCGTTAATAGTGTACTTCACGCAAACCTCTCAAAGCGACCTAGCATCACATTGGCAGAACAATTTTCCTTGATCAGCAATTTTTGTCATCAAGACATACATGCCTTCTGATACCTCTATGTGACATAGACGTAAGAGTGTACTCTTATGATTTTACTTATACCATCCCAGGTAACAGACATACGGCTCTAGGAACTGTAAAAAAAAAGGTTATATACAAATTACAGCAACAAAACTTGCTTGCATTAAAATATTTACAGAAATTCATAAGGAGCCAAGGACAGCATACCATCCCAACAGGAAGATACACAATGTTACAGCAAAGCAACTGGACCATTAAATAAATGTTTATGGTGCAATACAAGACTGATAGTATTCACTAATGTTCACATAGTTACAAGTAACTTCTTTCGAATGATCCCATACTGAAAACGTAACTATTGCATCACTCAAAGCACTACAAATTGATTTAAAAGCTACTTTATTTAACAGATTAAAATACTAGTCTACCTACATGTCCATGATATTTTGTACAGCTTTTATTGTTATTCAACAAAACACAAAATTTCTCCTTCATATATTTTGAATATATCTCTGGATATCACCATGAATATTTCACTGCACATAGTAAACAATGAGAACACTGAATAGCAAGAATGATTCCTTCTTTTTATTTACAGATTTTTCTGTGAAATTAAACAAGTAGTACTAACACTGTGTAATAAAAAAAAAAAATCACATCAATTGTTCCTTCCTGTAATAATTTAAATTAACTAAATTAATTAGAATGCCCCAAATATTTCAAAGCTTTAGTACTCAATTTTAATAACTATGTCTAATAGACCAGTTAGAAAACTAGCATTATTTACTGAGGAATTTCTAAGTACAGTCATCATTGCGGTGAGGGGAATGCTGTTTCTCCTGTTGTTCTGACAGGGTCCAGTACTAAATAAAGTTTCTGTTTGTTGCATTCTGACTACAGGGAGAAGACTGAACAAAGCAAAAAGAGGACTGCTTCTAAGGATCCTGCAACTGAATTGAAATAAAGATGAAAAGTAATTAAGCTTGGTTTATCAGTAAGACCATACCACAGTAGCTGCATTCACTCCTACTCAGTGTCTGGACTGGAAGAGGGAAACAAGCAAAAAAGAAAGGGAGAAAGAAGATGTGCACATGTGTGCACATTCAGCATATATTCTGAAATATACTGCACTAGAGATGGACCCAAACCAGCAGATGACTCCTGTTTTTTACAGGAACAAGCTTGTAATTCAAACCTGGATCATGACATGAATTTTATATCTGACTTTTCTACTACAATGACTGATATGAAAATCCAGACTTGTCACTGCAGAGAATAAAACTGAAACTGTCTTCAAGAGCAGCACCTGAGCCCTTCCCCTGGCTGAAAGGCTGTCTCGTGCGCCTGAACTGCAATGCAAGCATTCAGTGAGCCAAGCCAGCATGCCTACAAAAAGACAACGTGGGTTTGTAACAGCAATTCTCTTAGACTGATCTCAGTTCCCCAGTTTCAATGTAGCTATTTATATTGATTTTTTTTTAAACAATTGTGGAAGGACCTTTCCTTCCCTCCTACTACAGTCTTCTGGAGGAACTGTTATAAAAGACTTCTTTTATGAAAGGAATAAAGGTCTAAGAAGTATAGAAGGGTGAAAGCTACTGTAAAACTGATCCAGTATATCAAAGCAATGAATAGAATTACCTTGGGAAAAAAAAAAATCTCATTACAGGAGGTGAAGGCAAGGAAAATTGTAAAATAATAACATTTATCACGTCAGTCTTCCCCTCTCTCAGTGCTGACAGGGCACCAATGCAAACTTGTCAGATAAATGCTTTTCTTGTCAGGTTTGGGCTAAAAAACTGTATGGTTAGCTTTGTGTCCAGCTGATGATATAAAGTCATCATTGTAGGACTGTAATGAAGAGAGAAGAGTAAGAAAAAGAGAGAATGAAATCACAAGCTGAAATTATTCCTACTTGTTAAGTCTTGACTCCAGAACAAGTTTTTAACAGTTCAATTCACTGCAAGCTGACATACTATCCACCAGCTGGAAAAATGAACCATGAAAGTCTGCCTGTCTTTATATAGTCTCTGAGGAAACACCAATGCATTGGTTTTATTAAACCCTTGTGAGAAAGCCAACTTTGAAGCTGCTGGGGACTTGTATCATTTCCAAGGCATGTGGAGAGGGGGTGAAAGGAAACGTCACTTGAAAGAGATATTTGGTATCGAGCATCAACTGTGGAACATCCTCACGATTGTTTAGCATAGCCTGAAATTACAACAGAAAGGGTAAGAAAATACTGTATTAAGAATCAAAGCAAAACCAGTACATTGTTTGCTTCCCATTGCAAATCTGCTTTCACATGATGTTAAGGAGACTTGTTTTGATCAGTTCCAAATGTCTAGAAGCTGAGCAACTTAGTAATAATATGATGTAAAGGTCAAGTATAACTATGTAGCATCAAAAACTGTGTATACGAAGTATCCTGTAACTTGAATATGAGAAATAATAGCTGTAGCTCTTACCTGGACTTTACGAACAAATGATGGAGTCACTCTTTTCTCAAAATCATCTATTGGAGTGTATGAGTTGAGGATCTTAACTATCTGTTCAAATTACAAAAGACTATTTTAGTATGTCACAAAAAGAAGAAAGCATTAATATGACATCTTTATTGATATTTAATGGAAGATTCAGTAAGGAATTTTACAATAAAGAGAGAATTTTGACTGGTCACCTAATGAGTTGTTACGTATATGATGATTGCTATGACTCATTTCCAGATGTGTCAGCAGGATCAAGGAGATGTAGAAAAAGCTTAATCAATTAAGGGAAACAACAAAAAAAGCCTGTGACAAAGTAAACAAAATACACTGTGGAATAAAAACATGGGACAGAACAAAGCAGGCAAGTATTCACCACAGGAACAGTTGAAATGCTAACTATCAGGAATAAGGAGTTAAAAAAATTCAGTTTAACAAGTGGTGATGTGGAATGCTGAGGAATGCTGTTTTTATCAAATGAAAGGCCAACAGCTCTTTGCAACAAATTATTTTAGATAGCTAAGATTCTACAATTGGTGCTGCCAGAAGAAAACAGATAGTTCATTACCTGCACAGTAGAAAGAGATGTGCAGTGTTCACATATTTCCTTGGCATCATCATCTGTGATCTTTTTGACCTGAAGAAGCCAGGCTGCTTGAGATAGAGGCTCCAAAGTTTCTTTGGCATTGCTGCTTTGAAGATTCTTGTCCTTCAGCCATTCTTCCAAGTAGCTGATATTACATCTGGGTTAAACCATGAATGGACAACAGAAATGTCAGGTTCCCCCTAACAAGCATGTTACATTAAAGACTTCTAAAGAAGCAACACTCCTCTAATGCAGTGTTCAAATTCATACATTTTAAGTTAAAAACCATACCTGTAGATCATAAAAATCACATAATTAATAGCTTATTGATCTATAAGTTTAATCCTTTGTCTATTTCAATCCTTTTTATTGTTTTTATTTCTTAAAGCTTGGATAATAGAAAGCAAATTATTAGTTTAGCTGTTTACAGAAAATTATGAATATATACTGGCATTGCCTATTATACTGTAGCACTATATGTCTTCAAAATATTCATTTACAACTGAACTTATACAGGAAATGAGAACAATCTCTGCACATTACAAAGCAGGGCTGGGCTTATAACTGATGACATAAAGGTTAAAGCAGCTTTCTTCTAGTAATGTTCCCAGATAGGTCAAGATTTTACTGATTTTCTTTCACCTTAGTCTGCAGACTCTCTAATGGAGAACAAATGAACAGTATCTTCTGCAAAACAGTTAGGAGCATGTTCTCTTGATGCTCGTAACAAGACAGATGATGCCCAATCTAAACCCTCAAAGGCTCTGTCTCAGTGCCTTTCTTGTCACAGAGCATGAAAAATGCAAGTCAGTTTTTGTCTGTCTGCCAGCCAGGGGACACTGCACCTGTTTATTATAGTAAGAAAGAATTAAAAATACTATTCATCACATCATGAGTGAACTAGCGTGGAAAGAATCCTAAACATGTCTGACTTTAAACTCCAGACTGTAATTTTCTGTCTTTTCCTCCATTAGTGTTTCCATGGAAAGAACAATTTGTAATATCACAGAATCGTATAGGTTGGAAAAGACCTTTAAGATCATTGAGTCCAACCGTAAACCTAACACTACCAAGTCCACCACTATACCATGTCCCTAAGCACCTCATCCAAACGTCTTTTAAATACCCCCAGGGAGGGTGACTCAACCGCTTCCCTGGGCAGCCTGTTCCAATGCTTGATAACCCTTTCAGTGAAGTAAAATTTCCTAATGTCCAGTCTAAACCTCCCCTGGCACAACTTGAGGCCATTTCCTCTCGTCCTATCACTTGTTACCTGGGAGAAGAGACCGACCCCCACCTCTCTACAACCTCCTTTCAGGTAGTTGTAGAGAGCGATGAGGTCTCCCCTCAGCCTCCTTTTCTCCAGGCTAAACAATCCCAGTTCCCTCAGGCGCTCCTCATAAGACTTGTGCTCTAGGCCCTTCACCAGCTTTTTCAGCTTTTTCACCGCTTTCTCAACATATGTTATGTTGAGAAAGCTCAGCCCAAAAGGCAAAGATATATTTTTTCAAAAAGAGTAAAAAACAATTACCTACTTCCAATAGAACAGTTACAGAATATCCAGTGACTTAGCAATAAAGGATGTTACATAAAAGTGTTAAAAAGTCATTCTCAAGCAACTGCTTGTTGAAACTTTACTGGCTTTACCTTATCTGCATTCCTTTTCTACAAGAGCACATGTCCTTGCGGAGGAAGAGACTATTGAGGGTGATAGCGCTGATCAGAAAGAAAAGCTGCTTCACTGCCTGCTTTAGAAGCTCAGAGTCCAAGCCATTCTGGCACATAGTACTATAAAAATAGCTGAGCTGTTGCAGAATAGAGGTCATTGTGTAGGTATCCGTGTCGTCTATACTAGAAGAACGTTTACGGAACCCCGTAGGTTTCAAGCCAGAAATTCCCTGAAGACTTTCATATTCCAGCATGCCTGGTACTGAAAGACAACAGAAAATAACTGATAAGACCAACACCCCTGAGGCTCCTTTTAGTTATGTTAACTTAATTATTGAACAAAGCCTACTTTCAGGATATTTTAAAAGTTAAATGATACAAGAAAAATAAGATACTGACAAAGGCTTCTGGAGCACATGAATTTTAAAAAGCCTTTTGTTTTTGTAGAATGTTGATCTGTTTCAAAGCATTATCCCACACCAGGAAATGTGAGGAAAAAGTCTTTCCAAACCCTGTGGGTATATAACATTCAGTAGAATTTATATGTGCAAAACCACATATGTATAAATCAACAGGAGAAAGAAGTCTGTCCCATCCTTTGCCTTCATGTATAAGCTTTATTCGTATACTTCACAAGCTACATTTAAGTCTGTTTGGGTCGCTGCTGCTTACCGATCATGGGCTGAATGTTGTTCTCCATTACAATAATGAATCGGTGATAGATACGAATGGCCAGATCACTAAGAATTTGTCTGTATTCTGAGAGATCAAAATGCTTCAAACAGTTCTTATTCTGACGTGGAGTGTTACACTTCATAAATTCCTACAAGTAAGTTGTAAATATAATTATTAGAAATCACATAACATTATAATTATAAATTGTTACTATAATGTAATGTATATATTAGAGTAATTCATTCCATCTCTGGCTGAACACAGTCTCAGAATGAGTCAAAGCTACAGCTAACTTCAATAGATGCTTCCAGTTCTGGGTTTCCTGTACTTAATTTTCCAGTTTATGTTGACGTTTACTCTGTTCCTAAAGCCTGCTAAAGCCAAAGGAAAGACATGCATAGATTTCAATGAACTTTGGAGCAATTCCTAGATCACTTAAACAGAAAGCAAACCCCACCCCCTCACCCCACCCCCACAAAAAAAGAAAAAATGCAATTTTTAAACTATGTTAGCAAAAAAAAAAAAATTACATTTTATTGCTGCAAAGGAATCTCATTTTTGGACTTTTCATTAGGAAAGTTCTAACTTCAAAAGTCTAGACTGAATTCTAAGTTGTGTAAAGTCTTGAATGTTCATTACAAATATCGATTAAAACTCTAAATTCTGCATTCAGACCTTTCCCTACTGTTGCAACTAAATTATAAAAGACTTATTAATTAAGTTTAAATGTTTTCAATTCTCCACTGCTCTTTAGATGTTACCGATATGACCACAAGAGGGAGTATCGTTGTTTAGACAGTACATGGTTACTGTGATTCCAAGGCTTTGTGGTACCTCTTTGCCTTACTCCTGAAGACTGTTCTTATGTGTCTATGCAATTTCAGTTCGGTCTACCTAAGTTTATAAAACCTAGCAATAAAATAAAGTAAGAGTTTGCAGTTTAAAAGAATTCAGAATAATTTTGTATTTCAGGATAAAACTTAGCTTAAACAAGCAAGTGAAATACGGAAAAAATGGTTATTTTATTGTTTAGTTCCTTTCTTGAGGTTTTCTCTGTAATCTCATATTGGTAGCAGTAGGTGTTTGAATGGTCACAATTATTAAATAGTAAAACTGTTTTTTATATGTATATGTAAGCTGGACATCTGAAGTCCAGCTCACATTAAATTACTGTGAAAGAGTTCAAATTAAGTAGCAGTTTCCACTTCCTGTCTTTAACCTACTTTAGCACTTTAATGTTTCCTTGATTTGTTAGTTCTATACTGTCTTATTATTCATGTAAGATATATAACACCACTGCAGAGCAATATGAATATCTAAATATCTGGAAGGAACAGTGGTGAGCTGGTGAATAATTATCTATTACCACTATTTTTAATTCCAATTAAAGTCTGTCACAAGTAAAGTAATGGAATTATTTGATTAAATCATTCCTACCTCTTCCCCGCTGTACTGCTTCAAACAGTTAAGAAAATAATATGTATTGGAAAGCCAAAACGACAACATCTCAAAGTCTTCTGAATGTTCCTGAAAATGGTAAGTAATGCAATTTTATAATGGTACTGTCTCATGAAGTTAATTTAATAATTAAACTTAAGACCATTACAGAATTGGTATAATAGAATCCATATGTAACAGAAGGAGCATACAGCATCTATAACATGCTAGCTGAACAAATCATGCTGTGTTTTCAGGCTAATATACATATAGCAAAGATCCCTCTTTTATCTGGTAAACACTGTTTAGGTCTTCTTAAATGACAGACTGGCTAAATAATTCTGAACCAAGCAGTTTTACACATTTCTATGTACAGTGTTGTAGTATACTGGAGGCCTTCCTGCAAAAAAGCATGAACAATGTCTGTATACACAAATGAAACTGAACTACATAAAAACACAATTCTAACTATGTGCAAGTATGTTTTATTTTTTTTAGCCAAATAAGCACAAGCCCTTCTAATGGATAACCTGTGGTATAAATTGGTTCATGAACAAACTATAGGCATTCTGTATAAAACAAATTCAGCTGCATAAACCATAGTCCATTCCTGCCTGTGCTACTAAGCATCCCTGGTGTTTTATTGCATTCTAAATCCATAATAAAGCATTCACATAGCTGAATTTGTTATGTAGATGACACAACAGGCTAACAATTATTGTTTATAACTTGATCTTGTAAACTGGCTGGCAACATAACTTTAATAATTTCAGTATTAATGCTGCAGTACCAAATGGCATGTCAAAAAAAAATTACACTAGTAGAACAGCAGTGTAAAAACCTCTTAAAATTCCAATACCTGCCTGCTACCAAACATACTAACCTTCATTTCTGTCCATCTGACTTTCACCAGTGTCAAAAACACAGGTACACTTCACCTAATCAGCTACTCATTGTAAAATGTAAAATACTTTAAATGATTTTGTCAACAAGCTCTTCAGATAAAAATAATTTCTGTTAATGCATTCTGTGTTCAACACAGTAGAACCTTACCTGGAGGCTTTACAGGGATACTACTACAAACTTCAAAAAGAGTGTCACTAATGATTATTACTCCATTATAGGAATACTAGCAAATGAAAGTGTGAGCATTCCCCAGGTACTACACATGCATCCTGTAAACCTTACATTAAAAATCAAAAAGTACAGTACAGCCAAACATAATTCCTACCTTAACAACTTGTTTGATACCGTCAATGGTTACATTCATGAAAGATTTCAGCATGTCAGCATCATTCAGATAATCTGCATACCTCACACACATGAACAGGATGTGAGCTGGAAGGCCAGGTATCATATTAACTACAACTCCACGTGGCTTTAAATCTGCATAAAGGAGAGTCATCAGGTTTACTATATAAAACTTCAACAATTCAGTGTATCATTCTGAAAAAGACAAGCACTATGGGGTTTATTTCTTCCGTGACCAGTCACTTGATAATTGATTTACTGATTAATTGCTTGTTTCTGAAAACTTCTGTAACAGTATTGTTCATATAAGAGTATTAATTAAGTTTTCCAGAGTAATAGGAGAGTACTGTAGCAAATTCTAAGGTTCAGCATGGCATACGCCAGACAGGACAACTTCAAAAAGCAATCTGCATTTAACTATCCACTGGAGGCACCACCACATTCTAGCACTGCTTAATGACACACCTTTGTTCACAAAGACATAAACATTCACAAGGCTGAAGTAGATGAGAAGAAAAGGAAGATGTTGTTTCCAAGCAGTAGTTTATAAGGGTACTAATGTACATGCAAAATGTGTTGATTTACTATTAATTGTAAGCTAATGCAAAAAGCTGGTTTGGCAGTAAGATTGATATTGTGAAGTAACTCAGAGGAAGGACAAAATTCCTCTACAGGAGACACATGAAAGTATAGTTCCCTTAAGTGAAGAGAATGATATGGAAAGGACAGACAGGAGAGTAATCCATCACACATGGATATAAGCCCAATGACTTACAGACTTAGTAGATGACCAGGAAGAAAGTAAATTCAAGTCCCTGGAGTGCTCTTGAGATTTATAGCTTTATAAGTGAATAAACAGTAAGACAGACAATAGAGTCAGATAAATGATTTTTATGCAGATAAAGCACTTCTGTATTTGAAATGACTGGCAGTAGAAAAAGAGCAATATAGAGCCTCCAAGTCATATTGGTGGTAAGAGGGTGGAAAAGAGGCAACTTTATGTTCAAAGTGAAATATAGCGCCTTGTAGTTTTTGTTGTTGTGTTCTACACTGAATATCTTTGACTACTGATATAATTTGAAGTGTTACTAAAATACCGAGGATCAGATTTTGAATGATCCTTTCTTCATCCTCTTTTTTGTACTCCATCATTCCAATGTACTCTTTGGACAAAGTTGGCACATGAGCTTCAGCTGTCAAACACAAAAGCACTGTTACCTGCAGGTAAACGGCTAAGCTAACGTTCACGTTAGAACAAACTACTGGAGGAAAGTAGTTTTCTCTGTAATAAACATAGTATGGGCCCTGTTCACAATAACGTTCTTAGCTTACGGATCCAAGCATTATGAGTTAAATAACATTAATATTATTAATGTGATTAGTTTCACTGGATTCAGTGAAATTACTTGCACTAATAAGACAAATAAACAGTAACAACACAGCCCTACATTAGTCACCCCTGCAATGTTTTGAAGTGTATTCTACAGTGAAGAATTACTTGCTATACAAGAACTTTGTACAAACTAATTTCAAATCAGGAACCATCTGCCATTTGAAGGTCATGGGAGGAGCTACTCATCTGATGCAAAACTAACATTCTGTTGGCTCACAGACAGTTTGCGTGAGGGTATGTATTAAATTTTGTTGACAGAACCTGATGCCCCAGCTTAATCTTTTATCGTATAGTCTAGGTCCCATATGTGCCCATTATTAGCTGGAAAAAAAAAAAAAAAAAAAGGAAAGGGCTTTTATATAATTTCTGTTGATGGTTCCCTGGCACTTTTTTCTGAGGTTTTAAAATTTCTAACCCCACCCCAAACCCTACCTTTTTCTTTTTTTTAAATATACTTTCTTTCAAACACACACTGAACATCCAAATCTGTATTAAAAAAAAAATAATCACGTAACAATATCTTACTTTTTTCAATAGTCTTGGTAAGAGTTTTGATCTGATCCTCCAATTTTTTTATTATTCTATCTTTCATGTCTAGTTTTTCTTCAAGATCCTGTAATAATCAAAGTCAGTGAGTTCAGAGCAACCATAATTAAAAAATGTCTTCTACTGCTACATGTTATTTCCACAATTAAAGAAGCCATGAAACCATGATTTCTTTCTTTTTATCCTGCATTTCAGGTACAGTTTCTTAATGACAGTTTCATTTCCTCACCATGTTTTCCACAGTAAGTCGAGTTGTTTCTTGCTTTATCTTGCTTTTTACTTCATCCTGGATTTCCTCTTGCATCAAACCATTGCTCAGCCCCTCAATTTCTTGGGTTGTGACTTTCGGTCTCTCTTTTTCTTTTATGTCTGTTTCATTCTTTGCCTCATTTGTTCTAAGAATAGATAGATAGAAAGCTTTGTCTCTTATTCTTCTTTCGTTAAAGCATAGTCGTATCATACTTGTCCATTACTTACTAACTGTACACAAGGCTGTAAGGCAAAGCTTACATTGGATTTGGTACTTTAAAGAGTTTAAGTGACTTTGTTACCCCAGCTTATGGCAACTACATTTCTTACATTAAAAAAAAAAAAAAAAAAAAAAATATATTTACCGTCTTTGTGTTCTATCCCCTTCTAGCTCATAAGGCAGCCGATTAGACATCTCTTTCATTTTTTTCAGTAATAATTAGCAACAAAACCCAAAACAAAAGAAAAACAACAAAATCATGTTTGCTTACTGTTCTGTACTAGTATTCAGTAAATCTCTTACACTTTCAAACAAGCAAATTTAGCAAGAACTTTTCCCTCTGTCTCCCACTCTGATTTTTTCAACACCCTCTGAAGTCCACCTCACAGAGTATGCCTTAAGTTCCAAAACATCCTTCCTTTTTATGATTGTTTCCAAAGGGCATACTCCATTACACATATTCTTAGCAGAGCCTTACTGAATACACTTTCAGACATGCAAACCATAGAACTGAATGACCTAAAGAAGGTTAAAAAAAAAAAAAGAAAAAAATGCACATACCTGCATATATTTTATTCTTTAATAACACAGATATAAACTACACAACACATTTTTTTCATCATGTTTCTTACATTTTACTAGCAAGAAAGTAAGTAACAAGTCAATGAAGTTATCGTGTAATATTGTTTCAGCTTGTAAAAATTCAAATACAGGGAATTCATCATGTTCATCTTAAACAACTGTAAGACTAGGGACTATACTGGTACTTTACCTTTCAACTTTACAGTCTGTTCTTGAAGACGGTTTTCAAGATCCAATTTTTGATTTTCAAGTTCAGAAACTTGCTGTTTAAGATCTGGGATCACCTTTTAGAGAAAAAGGAGATTTGTGTATTTCAGCACCTGC
Organism: Mycteria americana; assembly: GCF_035582795.1. NCBI lineage: Eukaryota > Metazoa > Chordata > Aves > Ciconiiformes > Ciconiidae > Mycteria > Mycteria americana. Next base: position 57,029,811 of record NC_134370.1, on the reverse strand, counting down.
CTTCTTTTCAAATGTCTGCAATAGTTCTTATGATACCGGAAGACCTTCAACTGCAAATAGTCAAAAGACTGGGGAGACACTGTGAGGGAGTACTGCTACCTGCTTGCCTGACTTGTTTAACTTTTCTGGAGGCATCTGCTGCTGGCCACTCTTAAAAATGAGATAGTGAGCTAACTAAATGTTTGGACTGGCCCAGTACTACCATTCTTCTGTTCTAGTTTAAAGGAAATTGCACCGTGGCTTTAATTTTCCTAGCTCAATTAACATTGGAAAAAAACTTAGTATGTTATAAAATAACTTTTTAAAAATAACATTATAAGTAACTTTTCCTTATATTTTCAATTTTAGTAACTTTGTTTTGAAAATATTTCTTTAGTTATTTTTCACTCAGCAGAAAAATAATATGGTATATACTATCTTCTGGAATAACAGCACTTCCTTGTGTTAGATAGGTTTTACACAGTACTAATAATTAGACTCTTAAGCCTTGCTGCAATTTGTTAGCAACTTGATATGCTTAGCTGCCCTCTGGTGGGGAGAGCCTCAGTACTGCACAAAACTGTAACCACCATAAATCCCACAGGCATCTGGTTTTTCCCTATCAAGTCATAGAACTTGTCAACGTGAGACACAGAAATAGCTTTAAAGAGGCTTCTGAGAAAAAGATGCTAATTTCTGTCCTCTTATGAGGAGTGGCTGAGGGAACTGGGGTTGTTTAGCCTGGAGAAAAGGAGGCTCGGGGAGACTTTATTGCTCTCTACAACTACCTGGAAGGAGGTTGTAGAGAGGTGGGGGTTGGTCTCTTCTCCCAGGTAACAAGTGATAGGACGAGAGGAAATGGCCTCAAGTTGCACCAGGGGAGGTTTAGACTGGACATTAGGAAATTTTACTTCACTGAAAGGGTGATCAAGCATTGGAACAGGCTGCCCAGGGAAGGGGTTGAGTCGCCATCCCTGGAGGTATTTAAAAGACGTTTGGATGAGGTGTTTAGGGACGTGGTGTAGTGGTGGACTTGGTAGTGTTAGGTTTACGGTTGGACTCGATGATCTTAAAGGTCTTTTCCAACCTATACAATTTGGTGATTCTGTGACTACAGGGAAAGAACGAAGTAACTGAATTCTGAACTTGAATGCCTCAGTACAAGGAAAACTGAAGCTGGTTGCTGTGGGTTGACTCTGTCTGGCCAGCAGCCAAGCACCCACAGAAATGCTCACTCCCTGCCTACTCCCACCCCATGCCCCAGCAGAACAGGGAAGAGAACAGGAAGAGCAGAAGCAAGAAAATGTCTGGGTCAAGCTAAAGTCAAGATAGAGCCAAACACCCCTTTTCTTCTTCCTCTACCTCAGTTTTTATAGCTGAGCATGACAGCATATGGTGGGGGATATCCTGGTCAGCTCAGGTCGGCTGTCCAGGCTGTGTGCCCTCCCAACTTCTTGCCCACCGCCAGCTTAACTTGCTGAGGTGAGGCAGAGTAGGAAACAGAGAAAGCCTTGACACTGTGCAAGCTCTGTTCAGCAACAGCCAAAACACTGTCGTGTTATCAATGCTGTTTTACTCACAAATCCAAAATGCAGCATCATACGGACTGCTACAAAGAAAGTTAACTCCATCTCAGACAGACCCAGTACACTGTTATAATACTGACCCACAGAAAGTTACAGTATCACAAAACTGCTTTTCATTAAGTCTGAAATACCAAAAGTGTTCCATCAGAAAAATACATGGCCTGACCAAAAAATAGCTATTTTTTTAAATTATCAGATGAGAAGTTTAAATTAGGTAGGTATTAAAAACGGTATGGTGACCTAACTTTCTGGTCACTGCTAAACCTCCGATTCATTTTTTAGTTAAACTTCTGTGTAAATAAAAAAACCTAAATAAATACTTGTTTCTTCATGACTTCCAGTATAAAACTGCATATCTGTAGAAATTATTACACCCCTTAAAAGTTCCTCGCATTGTTGAGAAACTGCAAAAAGCACAACCAAAATATTTGTATGAGGTCAGGATTGGAGAACCTGGCAACATTTTGAAGGTCAAAACATCTTTTATAAAATCTGAATATTCAGCCACATAAGTGTACAAGGGCTCAAACGCATTCTAAAGACTCTCAGTGTCTCCCTAGCTATCAACAGCAGAAGCCAAAGCCTGTGTGCGCTACACACTAAGTCAGAGTTTGTAAAATGGTATTTTGCCATTCTGTGATTAGAATCAAATCTCAGTTCAAGTTTACACAAAAGCAAAGGGAAAAAGACTCTGTGAGGCTGCCCCAACAAGCTGTACACTCAGACAATAAATTTGGCTGCCTCCTAACAGACTACCCCAGCATGCAGGGAAAGAGCCTGTATGGATGTGCAATCTTAGATGGCCCTATCTGTTCAAGCCTTGAGATTTCAAGGACATGGCCACAAGATTTTGAGGGCTTTGTGCCACAAACATATTTGGATTGTATTACTAAGTAACAAAAATATATTTTGCTTTACTACACCTTGATCTTACCAGGTTTTCTGAAGTTAGCCTGCTAACTTCAAGTCGAATACCATCATTTATGTCATTCTCCTCTCGAAATAATTTTTGTAGATGATTAATATCTTGGCTAAGATGTTCAACTTTGAAGTTCAAACCTTCAATCTCCTTTTCATATATTTCTTTCTGAGACTGGAAATGACTTTCCAATACTCTATTAAAAAAAGGGAGAAAGAACATGGCAGATGTAGTACGACCTCTATGCAACGGGTCAAGTTTAACATAAAGTGAAAACAAAGTACTGTGGTTAACACGCAGACATTCCATTACATCACCTGTGCATTAAAGGAGTTGAAAGTTATGCATGGTATCTCAGAGGAAACATATTTCCCCAACTGACACATACACACTTAACTCACTGACTTAGTAAAAGTTTGTTAAAGTGATTTTAAGCTGCTCAGCCCATCATATAATGTAGTGTTTGTTCATTTCTTAAACAGATGTTCACTATTGCACTGTCAAAGTAGTTACTCACTGATCTTTCCATTTATTTTCTAGATCACAGCCGGAGTTATAAAAACACCAAAGAACTGAACTAACCTTGTAGCTTTTTTCAAGCCCTCGTAAGCAAACCACAGTTCTCCATCCTCATTTAAGTGTTCCAAATCCTCCGCAGAGAGCCTAGAATACAAGGCAGTATCATGGAGGTGAACAAAATGCATTTCTTGAGCTTTTTTAAAGAGACGTCAGAAAAAAATTACCTGCTTCTTACATCTTCAAAATCATAACTTTCAAGAAGCTGTTTTGTAACTTCTGACATCTTTTCTGGAAAAAACAATGTTTATTACATGAATAATTTTCTCTGCACATTTCAAATTAACTTTGATTATACAAATCAAACCAATCTCTTCCTAAATCTACAAGGTTCTTTCATGGTACTAAGTAAATATATCTGATTTACTACAAGAATATGATGAGGGACTTGGTTCTACTTCTGGACATGTAAGGTGCACTAGATAGGTATACCACCAATATTATTCTTTTTCTAAACACATCAAACTTGCAATGCAAAGTTACATCTTTCTGTTCTGAATCTGGACAACTGCTAGAGTTGTATAGATGATTTGTCATCTAGTGCTAGGTTACTGCATTAAATGCTGCAGACATAGGTTTGCTCTATGACATTGTTAGCATTGAACAAAGTGCACGACAGCAGTACTTCTTATTAAGTACCTTTTCCCAAAGAGAGCCCAACTCAGCAAGTTATTTAAGCATATTTGACATTTATTGGACCTAAGGCTAAAGATAGGATGAATGAAAGCTAGGTAATGTGTTGTTTCCATATTCTTGGGTCTCTACAAGCTACTTGTTAAATTCTAAGTGAAGTTTAAGTTATTAGTATAGATTTTTAAACCCAAAGGAGAAATGTTTGAAATCAGAGTTTCTTCAAAAGGGTACCCGAGATCTCAGTATTCAGTGACCACTTTGTAAAACTCACCTGTTGGGTTTTTTTTTTTCCCCCTTGCAAGTAAAGGTATGAATAGAATGAAATCACTATGGGATGGGAAAGAGAACTGGGTTTTTGTCAAAGCTAACATGGAAGACATCAATTTAAACTGGCCTGGTTCATATTGTACTTGGTAAGTTCTCTGAATTATCTGGTATGTAGCTTACCCCTCAATTCTCGCTTCTGTGACTGGGCCTGCTTTTCAACATCCAATTTTTGTGTCTGCAGCAGTTCAATTTCCTTTTGCAACTCCGGTATTTTCTAAATCAAACAAAAATTATAGACTGAGACAAGGAGTGAATGACAAGGGCTGAGTATCAGTTAAATCAAAGATAATTATCATTAAGAACAAGTTCATACGGTAAAAGGCTTAAAATATGTTGTCTTTAAAGCATCTGGTTCTCGGGCATCAGAGCAGAACAGTAATGTGATGTAGTGGAAACATATATGTTTGTGTCATGGAATTGACTCAGAGAAAAAAATGTGACTACGCAAAAGTACTATTTTCAGCTTCAGTTTATAAACTACATTTATGAAAAATCCGCTGAGAAACTAATAGTTTCTTGGAAAAAGGAAGAAAAAAAGATCCACAGATTTAAACGTAAAAATATTCAGGCACAATTAGTCTTCAAAACGTGACTTATTTCTGTGAGCAATAACTTATTCATATTGTGTACTACATGAAAAACAATGCAACATAGTGGTGTATCAAATACAGCTTATTAACTACAACTTCTAAAAATGCACTGGAGATAAAAAAATTAGTGAAGATAATCTATAAATAAAACACCCACATTCTCTACTTGCTTTATCTAGCAAAGACTCCAAAATGAAACGCGTCATACTTTACCTGTGCTTGTTTTGTAAGTTGTCCTACTTCCATTTTCAAGCCATCCTGAATGACAATTTCTTGCTGAATTTGATGTTGTAGCTGAGTGTTTTCTTCTTTTAGAATCTTAATTTCTCTCTTGAGCAATTCAATCTGCTTTTCATAGTCCTGCTTCTGATTTTGGAAATTTTTCTCAAGTATCCTAAACAAGACAATGAAAAGGTGGTTTTATTTTCCTACATTCATAAGTGAAAGAGTGGGCTTTGGTTTTGTTTTAATTTGAAGGACATGTTTCATTGAAGAAAACTTGAGTGAATCATAATTACTTGAAAATGCTATTCTACATCCTCAGAATCAATCTACAAAATGGATGATAATGGGATGAGAATGTCCCTAGATTTGCCTACATCTAATTCATATATTGGGACTGAATTCAAGGCAAAACTGAATTTTTTCCACTTAAAGGCTAATTCTCTAACTCTCCGAGAGTTAGCCTACATGAGCAGCTTTCCACTACATTTATGGCCACAGTCAGCACCAAAGAAGGACATAGCAACAGAAAGCCGTGTGTCCTTCTCAGTAAAACATTGCAAGAAGCTTTCCATTTTCTACTAGCCCCTGCTGGAATGGACAGGCTTCCAACATAATATAGCTAATGGGCAAAGCAGAAAAACTAGCAAAGAAGTGCTCTTAGTATAGTCTAAAGTTATTTGCAGCTGAAATCAGACTGAGCTGAAACACCACACAGCTTCCAACCCTCAGGAACAGTCACTGATTGCACTCTTCACACTTCAGAGAACAGCATTTATCTGGTACCTAAGGTTCTCTGTCTTATACTGGAAAAGAGTTACTGGGAAATAAACACTTGATCCGAGAAAAGCATGCTGCAAAGCAGCAACTATTTATTGCTAAATAATGGGATTTTTTTAATAATACAAATGAAATACCAAAGGTGGAGGGGGTGGAAGGTTTTCCCCTATATTTTTAGCTAAGTGTCCTTTACAAACACTGCCTTTCCTTCCAGCTGAATCTTTCAATTCTGTCCTTTAATAGTCATGTCACAGGAATTCTGACTGATATGGCCATCAGCTGCTCTTCCAGCCCTGACTGAATTCTGAGGACATCTCCAAAGAAACCATTATGATTAAGGTTGCCTTTCAATTCTCAGAAGGACATATGAAAAGACAGGAAACTGCAAAAGCAAGACCAGTCTCAGATCTAGAATATAATTTCCTGCATGTGACTGACACACAAACAAGCATGTGTTTTTCCTCAGCTGTACACGAAGTACTTCAGTACTAGCATTAATGTCCAAGAACACTGACGGATTCATAAGTGATGCAAGCATAATACATTTAGAGCAGGAGAAAGGCAGGCAGAGAAAGAGAAAAAACGAATGCTGTTTCAAAGCAATAAAATTCAGATTCCATACATTCTCTGATTTTCTTCTTTTTGTACATCATTGAAGAGTTGCTTCGTGAGGTCATCCATTTTCTCTGTCAAAAAAATATTTCAATATTTCAAAGACCTTCATGCAATTATGTGCATTTATTAAAACAGTATGACCACAATGAGAAGTTCTGTTTTAATAAGAAATCTTTAACGTATTTTAAAGCTGAAATTACTCTCTTGAGTGCCAAAATTTATCACAGTAAATTTTACAAGTAATGCTATAGAATAAAAAGGTTCTGAAACACCAAAGTGTTATTCATCTAAAGTATACGTCATCTCATGTGCTGCCTGTGTCCTTTGAAATTAGATTTATATATAAGATTAAAAGTATATAAAAAGGAACCAAGGACGAAGAAACACTGAAGGAATGCATGTGTGTAAGACAGGAAACATAACAGGAGGAGAGCTTTTGCTACTGAAAGAACAAATTTAATTTAATTATAAAATTAAAAGCACTTGCACTACATATTTTAAGCAAGAGAAGCTTAGGACCAACTTCTAATTTACTGTAAATTCAGTATTTGTATTGCTTTTATTAGAACAAAAGTCATTCACCTTTGCTGAAAACCTGACTTTACAACTTTCCCCCACTATAACTCCTTTATAACACCACCTTTAAAACTCCTTTTAGTTATTGTACCTTTCATTTCCTCAGTTTTTTCTTGAAGCTTTATTTCTAAGGTCTCTTTCTGTTCTTGTAATTCTTTATTCTGATTCTCAAGTTTTAAGATTTTCTGTACACACAAAAAGTAACCATAATATACAAATCACAAAGGAGGAAGAAATAGGTCACACAAGGCCGTACATTTTAACAAGCATATATGAACTCCCTTCCTTCCCTGCCACCCCCGCCAAAAGTGAAGTTACTTTGTAACTCTCGAACCACGCATTTGATAAATCCAGTAATCGAAAAAAATATTTAAACTAAAATAAAAGCACCCAGATGGCAAATAAAATTTACCTGTTCACTGTCCTCTCTATATTTTTTCCCTTTCTCTTCATATGTTCTCTTTTGAGCAGTTAACTTTTCAAGATCTAATTCGAGTTTCTGAATTGTATCCATGTCATTCATATGAGTTGAAGCCAGACTGGTCAATCGTTCCAGCAAACCATGATTTTCTCTACTCTACAATGAGCAAGACAGGTTAAAAGAAAACCAAAAATGCACACCTGAAACTGTTTAATAGAATTTTGAAGGAAGCACCTGACCTATTTCTGCTCACCATCCCATATCAGTCATGATATTTCAACCAAGGATTGTTTCCACCAACTAGATTAAAGCTACCATCTTAAAGATGATTTGGCTGGTGTGGCTCTCAAAAATAAGCTGCAAAATAAACATAATATGGAATTCCCAAAAGTTACTAAATATGTTGCACCAGAGCAGTATCTCACACATCCTTCATCCTAATACAAGTAATCCCATCCAGAGATTGGACAGACTACTTAAGAAACAGTAAAAAAAAAAAAAAAAAAAAAGTTCATGGCAGACTTCTCATTGGCAAAACTAACCAAAAAATATAAGGAAGCCCTGCATGATTCTTTCTACCCTGGATGTAGGAAGAATACTAGTGGTTTATTATAAAGGACCATATCCTTTACATATTATCCTGTCTTGTGAAGTAAAATATGGATATTGTAATTCATGTAAGCCTCTAGTCAACATGAGAGCTCCGAATAAAACAGATGTGATAAAAAAATTAGTACAAATCATAAACTGACTGGTGTCACTCACTTGTTCTTCTATCTTTTTCTGCAGTTGCTGAACTCTGTATGAAAGCTGAATATTCAATACAAACCGCCGAATATTCTGAAATCTGCGCCTGGCAAGCCATGCACGGGCATATTTCTGAAGGATCACAGCGTTGTGTTCTTCAAGCATCTTTAAAATAAAATATTAACATCTATCTGTAATTATCTATGGCTCAATCAGCATCAATTAAAACATTCTGTGAATCTACATACACTGTTAATGACAATGCTTCTCACAGAAGTATCAAAACACTGAAATACCCGGACTGCAGACACATTTGATCCACTGTAGTAATCACACTAAATGATCTGCATCAAGTATAAACCAGACAGACTTCTTGGTAGCTCAGAGATTACATCTAAGCTACTGTGTATCAGTGTTGTTATAGTAACAATATAAAAATAGAGTAGAAGATATGAGAACCAGACATGCCAAAGGTCAAGTATTAGGGATCATTGCCCTTGTCTCCATCTTTCTTAGAGAGCAATAACTGTTTCCAGTTACTGAAATAAATTTTTTGATAGGCTGTACCTTCTGATATTTTTTTCTTGCTAGAAATCCTCTGGTATAGGCTTGAATTGTTACAGCAGCCACATGGATGAGCTGGCAAAGTCTACGGACCAGGTAACCCCGACAGTGTTTCTGAATAATTATAGCTGCCCATGTTTGCTTCAGAGTTCTTGCAGTTATAGCTTGCCTTAATTCAAAAGACAAAGTTTACTTAGGTCACATTAGATTTCTCATGCTCATTCCCTTGATCAGCCAAATCACACACACAAAAAGAGAAGATATTGAAAACAGGCATCCACTATCTAAAACACAGCTTTTTCTTCCATCAAAGCGAAAGGGAGGGAATTAACCACAATCTTTGAAGTCTGTTCCACAAGCAATTGTTCTGATGGTCTCTTTCTGAAAATTTCAAAGCCTACAATAGAGCTATCTTCCTCTCTGTCTGCTCTGTGAATGACTGGTTGCGGTTTCTCTGCTGCATAATTCCTCATAATAATTTGTACACACTAATTTGCAGACCCTTGTATAAATTGCTTTTCCTTTCTGCTACCTGATTTATTCTCTGGCTCTGAAGCTAAGCAGTAAGCCCAAGCCAACAACTGCATCACATCATTAGCTAAGGACTGAGCTTAGAGGTAGACAGGCCCCTCAGGAACCTGGCAGACAACATTTGAAATCTGCTAGAGTACTTTCTTCATATCAGCTGAATAACTTGAACTTTTTCAAGTCCACAATTCCAATCAAGAGGAAATGAAAATACAATCTGAATTGTTGTGGTTTAAACCCAGTCAGCAACTAAGCACCACACAGCTCACCTAACTCAACTAAACTCACCCTCCCCCCACCCCAGTGGGATGGGGAAGAGAATCAGAGAAAAAGTAAAACCCGTGCGTTGAGATAAAGACAGTTTAATAGGACAGCAGAGGAAGAGAAAATAATAATAATAATAAAAGGATGCACAATGCAATTGCTCACCACCCACTGACCGATGCCCAGCCCGTCCCCGAGCAATGATCGCTAATCCCCAGCCAATTCCCCCAGTTTATATACTGAGCATGACGTCATATGGTATGGAATAGCCCTTTGGCCATTTTGGGTCAGCTGTCCTGGCTGTGCCCCTTCCCAGCTTCTTGTGCACCTGGCAGAGCATGGGAAGCTGAAAAGTCCTTGACTAGTGTAAGCACTACTTGGCAACATCAGTTGTGTAATCACATTATTCTCATACTAAATCCAAAACACAGCACCACACCAGCTACTAGGAAGAAAATTACCTCTATCCCAGCCGAAACCAGGACAAAATTACACTTCCAAATTAGTTGGGCATTAGTTTGACCTTCTATATCCCTTCAGGCACGCCCTAAGAGCAAATTCATTTATCAGCCAGAAGTACCGTACAGTCCGCTGCCCCCGGAAATACTGCTGTATTATAATAGCTGCTTGTTTTATGTGAAGGAATTTCTTCCGCTGCAGCCAGCCTCGAACACTCTTTTGGATCATGATGCATGCATGTCTCAGTTTATCTGATCGCCGTTTTTCTAAGTAAGCAACCTGTCCTGCTCTGAAGAAAATTTTTGTTCTCCCAAACTGATACTGGTTACGATCCTGAAAAAGAAAACAATAGGTATATTAAGTTTTTAGTTTATTATGGTAGACCAGACACTCTGTTCCTTTTATAAATTGTCACTTCAGGCAAACTCTTCTGAAATGACATGATCTTGCTAGATAAGAATAACCTCTCTGCCTTCTTTGTAGATAGGAGTATATGGGGGGAAAATCCACTTAGCAGGAAAGAACCAGAGAATTACATCCAAAAATCACACCCTAGTGATCTCAAATTAAAGGGAGGATCTGGACTTGTCATTGAGGCCTTGAAAGCAACCTCTTCACCCCCTCCTACAAGCCTGGTTCCTTGGGCTCAACACTACCTTTTGGTGCACATGTCTGGCCTTGCTTGAATCAGTGAGCTGTGTGAGCAAAAACTCAGGGCTCTTTTAAGCTCAGGCTCTCACCCTTGGCCTGTGCCGGAGCTATGTTGCAAGTATGCCTGTGTTTGGTCTTACACATCCCTGAGTCTGAATTCAATCCTGACATGCTGACTTGACTCGGACCAGCCTCATCATTACAGACTTGTCTAACAAATAGGAGCAATATGCAAAATAGCACATTTTTAGAACAGTTCTCCAATATGCTGCATTCCACCATCAAAAGCTCTCTTGTGTGCTTAAACTTCTAATACTTGACGATGCATATCATTTACTGTTCACTGGTTTATGAAATATAGGTAGAATATCTTCCATTTTACAAGTGAAGATATTAAGCACAGACAGGTTACATCACCTGTCTACAGCCACATCATGACTGTGTTACAACACAAGGTTATTGACTCACAAGCCTATGTGCAGCACACTACATCAGGAAAGATATTAATAACGTAAATGTCTTTCCTATTTGAGGAGTGAGATACTACTCTTGGCAAAAGAGATCTTTTATTAATAATAGATGCTGTAACACATACTGGGTCAGTGCATACAAACTAACCTGGATTAGCCGCTGCAAAACAATCTTGCAAATCTGCTTCTTATCATTTATGGAGAGTTCCTGCTGTGTCATAAGAATGCTGTAACGGCTGAAAAACTCAATGTAAGTCCACCTGGAAAATTAAAAGTTAGTAAATGCAATTCATTTAAGAGACACCTAAGTATATTTTGACATACAGAGGCCCGCTGCTATCCCTACCTGGATGGGTAGCTCTGTGCACTAATCCGAATAGTTTCCAAAACACCACAAGCTCGCAGTTGCTGAGCCACTCTTTTTGAATCAAACCTAAAAAAGCAGAGTTATATTTTACATTTTTGCTGGGTTTGGCATGCTATAATAATTATAATCATTCTACTAGCTAGACTTCTATTTCTGCCCACAGGATGCAGGGCTCCCTACTTTTTATACGGTGTCTTACTTGGTTTTTTTTTAATATGTGATAGGGAGTATCTGGGTCTTCTTTTTCTGCCTCAAAACAAAAGGAAGACCATTTTTTTTTTCCTAACGAAAAGTCCTGTTTCTTTTCAATATTAACTGTGAAAGCTCGTATCACCAAGTGGCAAAGAATCATGCCACTCTCAGCATAAAACATACACAGAAATAAATTCCCTCAGCAGTCCATTGGGAAATAACTGCCTCTAGGCACTCTTTAGCACGCTGATTATGAATAAAACAGGATTTACTCATGAATATCCGATTCAACATTATCAACACAAGGCATGGAAAGACCCTTTCCAATTCTAGACCAGAGCTGATATGCCCACAGAGCAACTACGCCACAGTGTCGATCCAGTACTAGCTAAGCGATCCCTGTGGCTGACAGATGACTATATCGTTTTTTCACAAACTTATGGTAGACTATTCTAGTCTAATTCAGACATGTTTTTATAGTATCCAAGCTATTTCCCCCCTCATTGCTATCACACAGAATAATGAGGTCTCACTGCAGTGACAGTGAAACAGTGCCATTTGTAACATGTTTTGATTTTGTCTGGCTTCAAGAAAATGAGCTAACACATCAAAAAAAAGTAATTTAGAATAAAAGTTTGCCTCTTCCCTCCTACTCAGATATGACAAAAGCTTTTATTTCATTTGTCATTACACTACCTTCTAGCTAGAAGCTGTGTAACTGAAACTAGATTCCACATGTCTGCCCACAAACCAGACCAATAGCGGCATCAAGGTTAACTCCTGCTTACAGTTAGTCATTATCAAGCTAGACATAGGAATTACACAAACTATCTGGCATATGTGATTGTATTGTAACATTAAAATGATATAAAATTGGGGGAAAAAGCCAAGGCTATGTTCAACACTGCTCATACCTTTTCTGACTTCTAAAGCTCCTCTAAGTATTCCTGTGGACAAAAGCGAAGTTCACAAAGAAAATGGCAGTGGCTTTTATTCCTTAAATATGAATTGGTGCTAACCCATACTGTACAAGAGCAAACACACCTCAACAAAATATCCACCAGCTTAAATCAAAGGTGGACAACCTTCCCTGAAAAATGTTACAGCAAATACATAAACACTAATATCTGACTTGAAAAATTTTAGGATAATAAAGAATTTTTAAGGTATCAATAACTATTACTGAATGGTTCTATTTTTGTAGGAAGACAGTATTTTTTTACTTCAGTTATCTTGAAAGGAAAAATATGTTCTGTATGGGAAGTTGCTCAACAGTAAGAATTTAGCTTGCTGACACGTGAAATAGAAAAATACTCTTAATTTTAAAGGTAATATAACAGCTCAACACCACTAACATACTTACTCAAAAGGCAACTTCTCATCATTTGGCTTTATGCATCGTACATAATGAGGGGTGGTTGCATTGAGTGTCACCATAAGTAAAGACAAAGAACTCCGGAACTAGAAAACATCAGACATAACAGTTTTGCTAATGAAATATTTACAGCTAAGGAAAAAGTCAAACGTTAGGTTTTTAATTCTTTGTTAGGTTTTGGCTGGACACTGGGAGATTTTCTTAGGGTTTAGATCTTAAACGCAGGAATTTTAACAGTCCTGCTGTACCTAACAGTCTCCTGTATATAAATTAAACACACCTACTTATACCCAGACCTGGAGCACTGCACTGTGGCTGGCTCTTACTGTACTGAAAACTGCATAGTCCACCGTGAATAGTAACAGAATACAGCACCATAGTCTCAGACTGCCCAGTACACTTTCCTGAAAGTATGAGCATCACAGAATAGCATGGTTATGTAGTACCTTACTGCCAACAGTCATCCGGAGTTGTTTGTTAGGTGATTTGAGAACAGGTCTTGCAGATTTGATGTTTATAGTTGAACTGAAAGGTGAAACGGACACTGGATTGTCTTGAAAAAAATTTGCACACAGATGAAACTAAAAGTGTGGTGAAAGAATCACAGTTAAATACTGTGTAACTGTAATAACATTTAAATAAAAATTACATTTACTGTAACATAAAATGCAAAACTCATCCATCTTAATGCTTAAGCCAGGTATTACAAGACTTGGAACCGGATCTTTAAGCCACAAACAAACAACAATTGAAGAAACAGTTGCAACAGTTCTGAATCTGTTGCGAAGCACTTACACATTTCACAGACAAAATTCAACAACTGTTAAGTAGGCCTGCAAAAGCTATTTCAATATGAGCAAACATGGACATAAATACAGAACAGAGTTAAAAATAAGACCACTTAACGTTATATTTTCACAATATTTAAGAGTATGGTTTTTGGTCAGATTAAGTTAGCTTCTTAATAGTAATCCTGAAGTCTCAAGGCTGTAGACTTGAAAGGGACAGGGCCTTCAAGCAGATGGGAAGCGGCAGGCACAGGTAAGACATCTGATGTTTTCCCTGCCCTGGCATTCTCTTAATCTCTTTTGAAGAATAAACAAAGGCAGCTGTTAATGATAAACTACCTATCAAAGCTACATATAACGACTATAGGAAAAAAAAAAAAATTAAGTTAATTGTTCAGTTGCAAGGATTCCAAAATGCTCTTCAAGGGAGATATTAAGAAAACAAAAAATTACTAACATAACTAGGAAAGTAAATGCACATATATGGAAAAGTTGAATACTGTGTTTTTCCATCTTGTATGTGATTTTGACATTAAAAATACACACTTGTAGAATATTAATAAAATTAAGAGTAAACTAATTGATTCAGCCTATTAAAAAAATCTTTTTATCAGAACAAATCTTTTAAAATCAGATCTGAATGAATTCCAGTAAAATCAGGTATTCAGAAAATTAATCATTACTGATTGTTCACAAACCTTGCTCTCTTTCAAGATTTCAGTCAATACTTCATGTACCGTATCTCTGTTTTTTTCCAGAAAGCCTTCACATTTATATTCTACCTGTGCAAACGGGTGAAATCATTAACTTTTCAGCAATACATGAACAGTTAGCAAAACAATAATTTTTACTCTCTAAGCTGTGGTGGCCCACAGCTCTTTATTAGTCTTAAACATGATGCCTGAAACTGCTTTTTCCAGTTTCATTATGGCACGCATACATACAGGCATACTGCAAATTCAGAAGCAGGACAAACTGTCAGAATCCACTATCAACTGCAATCTCCTTCTGCCTTCATTAGGAACTTCTTTCCTCCTCTCTTCATTATTCTATGATTTCAAGTCAAAATACCAAAAAAGGAATACTACATTTGAAACGTAAATAACAGACTAAAATGTGTAGACACTACAATCTTAACTATTTTATTTACACATTGTACTCTTTTTCTGCCTCTCTATCTCGATGATTTATTTTTATACTCTCAAATTCATTATCTTAAGCACTTATGTTTAAATGGCATGCTACAGGCAGCATTACCAATAAATAAATAGTACTATTACTGAAGATGGATTCTACAGAAGTTCCAAACAAGTGTGGTTAATATTTCCTCTATTTCCTAAGTTTGTTTCTTTTCTGAATGAGCTACTGCTAGAAACAGGGTGAAATAATACTGGGTTGTTTACACTCTACCTTATCAGCAAAGTGTTGAATGATGAAAGACGTGTTTGACATCCTTGGCTTTTCAAAGAGTGCGTTTTTATTGACAAAATTATTATATAGCTTTTGAAGCCAGTTTTCATCTGTTCCATGAGGTAACTGTAAAAAAGAGAAGGACAATCTCTTTAACAAAACTCTGTTGGACTGTTAAAAACAGCAAAACTGCTTACTATCAATAAATACTGTCTGAATGAAACAACTTCAGCGAGTTACAAGGCCTGATAACAATCAGTTTTTGTCTTTTCAGACTAGCCGGTGGCTCCCTGTAGCAAATAATTTTAAGAAAGAAGGTCGTATTAATCCACAAATTTGCTGACTACAGTTAATTCTCTGATGAGTCGTAAATCATTTTGTCCTGAGAGGATGCTACCTGCAATCAGGGACAATCTGATCTCTCAGAATGCTAATGAGCAGAATAACAGGTAAGCTAATGATTTAGGGAATATTGCCTAATTTCTCCCATATTACTCTATGGTTTGGGTTCTGAGAAGTATGACCTGCCAATATCACCAAAACACCTTTTGGAGACCATTTTAACAGGGCTCACCTTTCCCTGCCCTGTTCTTCACTGACAAAGCTACTTCAATAGGTTTGGAAGCCTAAGGAAACTACGTATGTCTGTAGAAGAAAAACATATACATTCAGGAATTGCTACAGTCAGGAGTGAGCACAGACAAAAAAATAGTAAGACTGAAGAAGAAAAAGCAAAGATGCAGGTTTGATGCATTCGACAAGAACTTACAAAAAAGGAAAGGAAGACTGTTTTTTGTATCAAAATTAGTGATTCATAGAATAACTGAACTGTAGAAATATTGGTGGAAGAGACCCTTGGAGCCTGGGTAGTCCACATTCCTGCTCCGAGCAAGGCTACCACCAACACTAGATCAAGATGCCGTTTGAACTCAAATCCAGGAAGTATCCAAGGATGAGGATCCTACCGCACCTCTACTTAACCTATTCTAGTACTGCACTACTCCCACAGTGAAGAAATCTAGTTGCTGGGTTAGCTTCTAGGTAAGAATCTAGTTTTAGGTTCTTAATTTTATAAGAGAAAAATGGACTAAGTGGCTTACAATTAAAACTAACAAATAGAGGGCAAACATTAACGTTCCTTTTTTGAGGAAAATGCCCTACTTCCCATTTAAAGGGCAAAATATGGATTACAAGCCCAACATGTAAAAATCTATATCATTTTTAATGAGCTCATAAATACAAGAACTTTTAAATTACCAAGCACTCTTCATCAAGAAGTTCTAAAATTCCCATTTTAGCTTCAATAAGGTCAATGACAGGCTGGTTGTCATAGAAGTCTATTAAAGTCCATGGGATATCTTCCTTCATATATTCTTCTTGTTCAAGTTTAAAGACATGCTAGATATGTGAAAATTATGAAGATGTAAGGTTACAATTAAGGAAGAAAATATATACAATGTGTGCACGTGCACGTGTGTGATTGTATATATAAGATATACTACAAAATATATAAATATTTTGTTTCTACTACATGTCTGTCTTGTAAGAAAAACTCAGAAATTTTCATTTTTATATATATTTGTGTGTGTATGTGTATATATAAAAATAAAATACTTTTATCTATTACTGGACAGCCATTATCCAGAAATATCCATTACTCAAACACAAATAGCATTTGCTAATATCCATTATTGATAATCTCAAAACTGAAGCAAAACAATATAAAGAACTGTAACAAATAAAAAAACATACCAGGTTAAATTGCTGCTGCAGTTTTTCATTAGCATAATTGATGCAAAATTGTTCAAAACTGTTCACATCAAACGTTTCAAAGCTGAAACACATGTCAAATAAGAAAAAAAAAAAATCCCTTGACATTTAAATGCAAATGGTACTATCCTTGTAAGTCTTTGGAGCTATCCTAATATTTCTAAGAAAATTAAATAGCCATAAGACTAATGAAGATGCTAAGGCATTTCAAAACTTCTCTAGAAGTTAGTTACCAGAAATAACAGAGCTAAAAAAATCCAGAGTTAAATCTAAAAGTATCATATTAAAAGTTAAATTTAAACCTCATTCACAAAAAAATGCTAATATTTACAGTTGCTGAGCATTTCCACTACTCTGGATGCTAAAGAATTTACATGACTATGACCTTTTAGTAAAACAAATCTCTCCAAATTCAGCAGCAGCACAAATTGAGAAGTGACTTATCAACTCCAAAGAAAAGGCACAACTTCAAGTAAATTTGTTTCCAGAGACATTCTTACCCATAAATGTCCAAAACACCAATAAAAGTATGTTGTTTGCCAGGGAACTGCAAAGCTTGGTTAATTCTTTCCACAATAAAGTCAAATAAATGAGAATAGATCTTCTTTGCCAGAGCATCTCTTCCATTAACAGCCTGAGCTCTTGTCATTGGCTTTATTACAGTCTCTGAGGTAGTGATAATCTTTCGGTGGCACAACCATTGTGCCATTTTGTCACAGTCTAAATCCAGAAGTTCACAGAATATATTGAGATGTTTATCTTCTAGCTTTGAAGAAGATAAATAAATAATATTAGATCACATTTAATACTTTAACTGTTGTCTAGACAGTGAAATCCTGGCACCACTGACATTAAACTATGACTTTTATTTTTACATAGACAAGGGGCTCTGTTCACTTCTTCGTCTGACAAAAGATCGAGAAGAGCTAAAGCAAATAATACTGGATAGAGCTCCTGATATAGGAGAGAAAAACGTAAGACTGGAGGAGATGAAAGACTGAAAGAAAAAGTTACTTTAGCCTATGTTTAGGTGTCCTTGCTTTTTAGACTTGCATTGTCTCCTCGGACACATTCTGAGCAGCTTTGACAATGCTCTGTTTCCTGTATCCTGGCAGATAGTCCCACATGGCTTTTCCAACAGCTGTGAATCAATTTGATATGGGGTTCTCTTAGCCACATTTTGCCTTTTGTTCAGACTTTCTGAGGTTGGGCACAAAACAGGATTTGCATAAACGCTTGCTGTGATTATAAACCGATGAAGATGGAGAAATCTCTCAAGTTTAGTATACCAGATTTAATGCTGCTCTGAGCCCCAGATATGAGAAAAACTATTGCTAAAGGATTTTTGGCATAGAATATAAAAGAAAATGTTGGTATCTGAATGAACTACTTCCTTACACTGATGGATGATCTTTCATGTCCAACAGCTGTTATTTCCACATTGCCTAAGTGTAGGATTGCTGCCAGTATTTTAAAAACATCCATCTGAAAATCCCCCTTCAGACCTAAAAAAAACCCAATTCTTTATTATTTTAAATACTCAGAAACAGTACAATTAAGTAAAATAGTACAATGCTGGATTACTTGTTTTGCTGTGTAGCCAAGAATTGTACAGTATCTCTGCAGACTACTATGCAAAGTCTTGGTTCTGCCTACTTTCTGCCTGTCTGATCCGATGGGAGATTAGGCATAAATTCCTGTACCTCCTGAAACGCCAGCTCAAGTCCGATTTCGCTTTCACATAAGCCATATACAGGCAATGAAGCTTCCAATTCCACTTCTGTCACACCATGTTAGCTTAAGGGCCAAGAAGACTCCAGCCCTTAGTGATTTTAACCATTAACAATGAACACCAATCACTAACAGCGATTTGCTCTTGCCTAGTACTTTTAAAACAGACCAACAGCGCAATGGATAAGCTATGAAAGAAATTATTTTGGTAATTACTACTAACGTTTTGGACATTTTAGAAACAATCCACCTTTACCTATTTCAGAAAAAAAAAACCCAAACAATTTTTAAATCTATTGAAAAGGTATCCCCAAGAATTTACCCAGTAAGGCAAATGTCTTCTGAGTCTCCACCATATTTGCTCGGTCATCAACTCCTTCTATTACTGTGCTGCCACCCATTCTTGTGTAATTAAATTCTTCTGCACTTCCTATAGATAAGAAGCAAAACTTGTAATGCTGGCAAATTCAGGACTGGGGATGGCCACTTGTTAAAGACTCTTGTAACACCAGAAAATTAAAGGTGCTGTCAGATGACAGCTCTTCAGCAATGAGCTGGAGGTGCTCTTTTTCTGAGGAAAATCCATGTGCCTAACTCAGTTAAGCTGACAAAAATTAGTATTCATAATTCCTAGCAATCTTAATACTTGATCTAACAAACAAACAGGAATGAAGACTGAGTAAACATATACCTAAGGTCTGCTTCTCCCAGGTGGCATTAAAGCTTCTTTGTATATAAATTAATCAAGCACCTAAACTGTCATTATAGTATCTGTCACTACAGAAAGTATTAGAATAAGATTTTCAAAAACACTTCAGTATTTGATTATGCACTATTCAAGTTACTAAGGATTTGCTACCAAGTTCAATACAAGCAGGATTAATAGCTAAGTGACTTAAAAATGCAAGTCCCGTCGTAAGTCTGTGAGATTTATGCTATAAAGCACTTAACATCCTAGCATTTGAAAATCCAATCTCCAAAATAATGCACTGCAAAAATGAAGAGTATGTTATTTTCTTGAGACGTACCCAATTTAAGATGCTTAAATTCAGGTTGCATAGCAGATGCACACAACTGATAAAATACATGGTAGTTTCTCTCATTCTCTGACTGTAAATTAAAGCAAAGAATACCATTACAGAAAGAAAAAAAACACCCCAAACCAAAACAACAAACAAACAGAAAAGCATTCAATATTCAACACTACTGTAAAGAGATAATGATACTTGAACACTAAATTCTGCTGCAACATAGTTTGGCAAAGAAATTGCCCAATATTAAAATGGCACATCTTAGACTTCAACAAGAGCTTTGAAAATGATAAATTTCAAGTATACTTTATTTGCATTACCGGTATGCTGAGTTCTTTCCCCAAGGCTGTTACTCTAATAATTTCTTCAGCCTGAACAACCAGCTACTAATAAGAACTGACAAATACTGTAATGAACAACTGTGTAGGAGTGCCAGCTGAAATGCTGCCCTGTGGTAACTCAGAAAACTCTCTATTTCCAAACCATCCTTCAAAGAGCAGATACATAGAAGTATTTTTCATAGTACTTACAAAGTTACAATACCACTAAAAAGCAAAACTTCATAAAAAGTTTTATAAAATTAAATGCTTTCTTTATTAGATTATCACAATTATGCTCTGACACTGTAATGAGTCACATGCAATAAGCCCTGGCGTTATAAATTTTCAGCCAGTTTTTTACTGAGATTCCCTCTGCCCTATATATGCTGTTCCTTTCCAGATACAATTGGCACATGTTACTATTGTGACTGAAAGCCACAGATTTCTCAAATACTTCTTGCACTTGTCTCAGGGAATTGTCCCTGAGATGCATCCTCCACTTAACATAAGGAAGAACATGGAATAAATTAGTTTCTTATTATAAAAAAGATTAGCTCCTATTAAAAAAATAAATCAAATGCTGATTAGACATACTATTCAGAACTTCACATAACATTTTCTATATGAAACTAGTAAAGGATAGTACATTTAGTAGCCATACTGACATTGACTGCTTTTAACTTTATTTTACCCACCTGAAAAACAACTCTGGATTTCTCAAGCAAGTATGTTCTCATGTTAGCTCCAATGATTTGGTAACTCTGATCAAAACTGATTTCAGTGTATTTTCCAAATCGACTGCTATTATCATTCCGTGTGGTTTTTGCATTGCCAACAGCCTATGAAAATAATAAACTTTTAGAATTTGTTTTACTAGCATCTTTCATAAGATTAACTTTCTCAAAATATGATTTAACTACAAGTTCCTGAAATCTCAGGTGCTCAAGGAACAACCTCAACATTGAGGTATGAGTTTAAATTTTGAGGCCCAAATTTGAAAATAAGCCTCAAGTCAAACAGTATAACACTACATAAACTGAGAATTAGAGAAACGACATTCTCCCACCATAAGGAACCTTAACCATTTTCTACTGCAATTCGTAAAACCAAACAAATAACTTGTTCAATATTGTTTTCCCCATCATCTAATTAACAGGATATGGTCAGATAAAACTCTGGAGGCAAACTAGTGCCTCCAAAGGGCCACTGGTAAATTAGGCAGAACCTGGGTGCTCCTGAAGCTGACTGCCTCTTTCTGTCGGTAACATTCAGAGGTTAAACTTCTAATTTAGGTATCTAACTCAGGCAGCTAAAACATCCCTAAAAATTTCAAAGATGTTCAGTAGCTCTCAGAATTCTTTCCTTGATGAGTACAAACTTGACAGATACTCTCTGAAACTTACCTCGGTTATTGGATTGGATGCCAGTACTTTATCCTCCACATGTGCATTGCTGCTTGACTTACTCACAGTGGCAAAGTATCTCATAGTGTATCTTGCAGACACAGTCTTTCCAGCTCCTGATTCTCCACTGACTATAATAGACTGATTTTTGTTATTTCTAAAACCAAATAATCAGACAGTTTAAATTAGACATGCCTAAAATGCATCTATAAATGTAAGAATTATACATATGAAACAAATGTATGAAAACACAACTGTGGTCAACTCTCATATCAGTTCCATCTTCCATCTGTTCTTCTCTTTTACTCCTCTTTGGCTGTAACCTCTAGGCTGATGTCATTGCTATTCACTCAGCTAAGACAGAGTTTTGCCCCTCATGAAGAATGAAAACAGTTATAAGTTCTAGAAATTCCTCAGCTGGTTAAGGAATTACTCCGCCTCTAGTTGTTACCCATTCAAAGGTATTCTTAAAAGCCAGTGGCACATACACAGTTAAATTAAATTACAATTAACACTAACTGCCACTAGACTTCACGTGTTATTTATGGACATTAAACAACATACTGAACCTTGCCATTTGCTTGTATGCTTCTTCTGCCACAGCAAATATATGTGGATCCATGTCCCCCATGTTTTGCCCACTATATGCATGGATAATAGCATCTCCATATATTGGCAACTGTTTATAGGGGTTTATTGCAACCAAAATTATTCCTACAACCAAGTGTACAAAACAAAAATAAAACATAGGTTAGGTCAATAAAAACTGGCAACAACAGTTAAACTGATACAAAGTTGCAGTGTTTTCTAAACTAGGTAGGAGATCCTGGTCAACAAACAAGTCTATACTCATACAAGAACTTGAATGAGTTAAAATACACTTGAGGAAAATACTACTCACATCATATTGCAAACTAACCCAAGATTTTTTTTTTTTTTAAGAATTTTTTTTAAACCTTGCATTCGACTTTGCTTACCACTATAGGTGTAGATAAGCTTAGACTCCACAAAACGAACTTTAAGATTGTGTAGAACAGCTGGTTCATGAAGATAACTAAGTGCAGTAAGATCATTTTCACCAACAAGTATGTCAGGATTTCGTAGGGGTGGCAAAGCAGCTGGACCAACAGGGTAATTCAGTTCCTGTCAACAAAAGTGACTTGAAATATCATAAAATGCATTTTTGCATAAACACAAATTGATGTTCTACCTTTACACAAAGTTGCAGGGTTGATGGAGCCCTGTCTGATCTTGCATTTCATTGGTTCCATACATCTCACTGAACTTAAGGGACTTGGAGATCATGAAAGTAAGACGGGTCCCTTTGTTGTTTATTAAAAAGAAAGCTACGTTCTCTTTATTTACAATATTTTGTATTGAAATCTGTAAAAATGAGGAATGTGTTTAGCTCTCTAAGCACATGCATATTTCAAATACAGATGAAAATGGCAGACCAGCTGCAACTGAATGAAAGTAAGCACCTGGTCAGAACTTAAGGCAGCTCTAAACCTACCCTTACTTGCAACCCTTCAGTTTTCTTTATACAAAATTTAAAACTCACTTCTGTTTCTTTCAACAAATCCATTTAATCATACATTTAATACTCGTCTTTATAGAACAGAAATGCAGAAATACTGTTTTCAAAATATTAAATCTGTAAAGAACTCAGATACTACAATTAACAGATCTTACATAAAGCAACAACTTTAGGGAAAAAAAAAGCAACAGCTAGCTCTGCGAGAGATAATTATGCCTGTCTTGCGCTTCCAATGTACTTCAACTTAAGATGAGCTTCAGTGCTTGTTTCAAAAGTGAAGTAAGTGATCTTTCTTCTTCAAGGTATGTGTTCTATACTAATGTGATACAGACAGTAGAACGGCACTCTTCATATTTTTAGGTAACAGCTGTTTACTGTACAAATTTCAATATGATAAAATTCTGGTCACTGCAGGGTTGGCATAAAAGAAAATATCAACAAGTCATTTAGATCCTGTAATGGTGAGTCCTATGTTTCTACATAAACATATCTCAGCAAACCCCACAATAATTAAGGCTTTTCTCCTTACAGTTCCATCTTCTAATTGCACATGGAGAAAACAGTCTCCAGCTTTGTAGTTTTTTGTGATTTCTGCAGACTGCCAAACTTCTTCATTATCAGGGATCCAAACCCTATTGTACTACAACAGAAAAACAAGATAATAGTTAGCTTAGCTATTATCACAATAGCAGACTAGCATAAAAAGATAGTTTTCAAATGTCAAGTGCAACCTAAGAGCTGAACTGGATGCCAGGACTTTTTGGGATTATTATTAGCTCTGACCCTTTCAGAGGGCTATATTTTTGTGTTTTAGTTATTCTTCATGTAAGAAAAAAAAAAATGAGGGCAGAGTCATTAATCTCAGACACACTTGTTCTACTCCTGTTTAGTGTAAAGTCTGCAGAACAACAGAGTGCAGGACTCTGAATAAGGGCCAGATTGTTGCCAGGCTCTTCAAACCCTCTAACACTGAACAAGGAGAATAAAATAACACCTAAGGCAGAGCCCTGATTTCTAGGAGATTTCAAATGAGCAAGTACCAGAAAAAGCATCCCACTTAGCAGAATTTAGACAATCACTTCCCTGAATTCAAATATGGGATACTGAACTTAGAAAGCATTTTGCCATGGGCACAGATGTATCCACAAGAAAGACTGGGCACAGTTACCTTTCTTCTAAGGGGACTGCAGCACAACCTCCAAACAACATCTTCCCCTGTTCTAGGGCAAACTTCAAAGACTACCAACAGGTTTCTTTCTTTACAAGCAATCAGCTGGCTTAGCTGAGCTCAGTCCCAGTAAGGTACTTCAGCTCTGCCTCAGGAAGAAAACATCCTTCCTAAAAGCACTTACTTCCAATGGAAGCAGATGAATTGTAATTTTCTTTTAGGTATTTGAAGAACTGAAACAACAGAATTACCTCTAACCTTCTGAAGCATAAATGTTTGAATGTAAAGTACGCTGTTCGAACCATCTAGTTCTCCTATGCTGAAGTTAAAATGCTGAAGCATTAGCAATATCTTTAAATGCTCTGCCTATAGAAGCTATAGGAAACACCCTAGACGCTATAGGAAACAGCATTCCTTAAAAGGACACAGCATAGCTGGCAATCTCAGTAAGTCGGGAATTTCTTCACTGATGTGGAGTGTGTCTTTCTCGTCCTGCCAGGGTTTAACAAAGCGGCATCATCCTTAAAGCCTCCCTAATGCTTCAACTATGCATTAATAGATACTGGTTTTAGTAACATTGAAATCACTTCTGTTTAGGGATTTACAGTTTGAGATCACTTCTGACATGTCACCATCTTCCTTAAACCTTGGTGCAAAATATTTTTTATGCCGTATAGCATGTATCTCAGATGGCAATGAAGATAACATGGAAGACTATATTTGGATATAAGGACAGGACAGGAGGAAAGACACTGATGTCAGAAAAAAAGCCTGAAAATCACCAGTACATGCTAGTACTGAGTTTCTTATGGGCCAGGTCCCCTCTCATTTGCGATAAAGTAACACTAGAGAGCACAGAACCATTCAGTCCCTACTTGCACAAGCAACCATGCCATATAATCTTCTTCCAGCATCTTTCTGTTTTGATAGCCAGAACCCTTCATTTCATTCCCCTACCTTAGCTATATTCATGGTCAGTTTAAACCAACTGTGTTTAAATAAACCCGTGAGAACTGCTGCAGCTGCTTATTTGAAAAATCAACATTAGTCAAGGACTTAATGAAGTGTTAGCATACCCACAGATACCCTGGAGACTCATACACCTTCTCACTTTGGTGTTGCAACTGTTGTTTTTGGCACAAATTACTTTCTTCCTCTCTAATTTGGAGGAAGCCCTGGAAGCTCCAGTCGATCCTTAGAACGTGAGGGTCTCCACCCCAAGAACCCCACTGAACACACCGCCAACAGTGAGTGCCTACAGATGTCCCTACAAACTGCACTGTACCTCAACACTATCTTTCTCAACTCTAACCCCTGAGGATCAACACCAAACAATTTAGGGTAAGGGGGACTTTCGCAGGGACGTCCTGCAGTTAGCTTGGGTTGCTCAGTGACCTCTCTAGCTGAGTTTTCAGTATCTCTGAGGATGGAGATTGACCTTTCTGGTCAACCATACGCCAACCTGGCGTGTATGTCAGGTGATGAACCACTAATCAAAACCTCAGCCACTTTCATGATACCTCTTTGCTGATGCCTTCAGCATGATGGAATTTTTTCCCGCAACCTCCAAAATCACAAAGACCTTTTCTAAACAACCCCAAACCACTATGATGACAAAGTTTTCATCTATCCGACCAAAGGGAAAAAAACCCAGCTTCACAAATATCTATTTAATGGGCAAACGAAAGACATGGCTAAATGAAATCAGTTTTAACTGTGCTTTTTCCATGCGTATCCAAGTTTAAATTCACTTTTGTGTCATTCCTACACTACACTGATTTACTGGCTTATAAAAAATACTTATCTATTCACAGCTGTTAAACTGAATTCTTTATTTGCTCTTATTCTATGTGAGTCAAGAATATCACCACCAAATAGCCTCAGGGGCACATAGCATGTTCCCATGTAAGAAGGTGAACTGCACCACCAGGTCACGGACAAGAAAGGGAGGAAAAAGCACATGATCAAAGTAATGATTCTTCAGAAAAGCTCCCCGCAGTTCCAGGAGCCTCCATTGGCAAATGTAGCCAGCCTACCAAAGCTCGCTTTCTCCAAACCCTGCCTTACAAGTAAACAGAAGAGAGTTTGCTCATTTTCGTATCAAGTTACACCCGCACTCCTTCCTCCCCTTCACCTGCCTAACATTATTCCTGATTAAAAAAACCCATTTGTTCTTTCAGCTGCTCAGAGTGTGGTACTAACACAACAAATGAATAAATACCAGCACAGCACAAGGCTAAACAGGCCTTATTATGCTGTTTATTATGACAGCTGCTTTTGCGATAGAAGAGATACAGGCTTATAAATTAGTAACATATGCACGTTAATTTTGTTATTTAAAGCTAGGCAAACAAGTTATACATCACAACAGTCTAGTGACTACAGGAAAAGTGGGAAAAATTGTGCAAAAAATACAGCAGCCGCATTAAGGAGCGAGAATCTTTGTTTTAGTGCCAAGTTCTGCCAAACATATTCAATATTTGCATAACAAAAAGAGCGAGCACTCCACGACTAAGTGGCCAGGGAAGTGCTGTTAAACTTTAAAATTGTCTAATAGCTGGCTAGCACATCAGAGACCTACACCTGAAGACCAAAAGTCTCAAAAAAGAAGTATTTCTCTCAAAAATAAGTATTCTCCCATGCTGCCCTGGGATTTTGTAGCCGCTCAGATGTGCCTTAGCTCAGCTGTCTGATACAGGTGATGCACCCTCACACACAGGGGACGCGTTCCCTCCGTCAGGTCCAAACCAGCAAACTCGTCTGTAACCCAAGTGGCTCAACATTTTCATGCACCGCCGCCGCAACCCCAGAAAGCACAAGCACGCTCCGGCGAGTTTGGCATTACTCGCCCGGCCTGGTCACCCCTTTCCTCCTCCTTCCCCTCGCGGGGCGGCCGTCGGCCCCTCAGCGGGCGCGGGAGAAGGCGCCCCCGCCTCCCCTCAGGCGCCGGCCCCGCCACGGCGGTCCAGTTCCCCTCAGGGCCGCTCCCCACCACGCTCACCTGGGTGTAGAGCTCGGCCAGCGCCATGGGGGCAGAGCCGCCGCCGCTCCGAGCCGCCGGCGGGGAGAGCAGGTGCAGCAGGTTCCGCAGGGGGCAGGTGGCCGCGGCGCCGCGGTCCGCCCCCGAGGCGTGGGGGAAGCGGCGCGGCCCGGCCCGGATCCTGGGCCTGTCCCACCCGGGTACGGCCCTGCTCCGCGGGGGAGGAAGGCGGTTCCCCGCCGTAGGCACAGCTGAGGCGCTCCACTCGCCTCAGTGACCCCCAGCACCCGGTTAAAGCATGTGGGGCTTTATATGCGGACAGCTTACACGCTAGCTCCTGAGGTATGTAAGTACAGTGGAGATGAGTAGTAGTCCCAATTATCATATACAGGTACAGGCCTTAAACTGATCCCGGCAGAGCTGGCATCTTGGGTACATCTTTAGGCATTAAGAATAACGGCCACTCTAGCTGCCAGAGGGATCATGAGGGGAGGCATTCCTGACCGAGTAGGGAAAAACAACAGAAACACTAATCACTGTCCCATAAAAGGCCATCAAGGAGTTTCTCTAACAAACTTAGAATAAGATAAAAATAAACAACTCAGAATGCATTTACTAAGCTTAGGGCACTAATAGGTGTTACATTTAATACCCTTTATGAGAAAGAAGCTTTGAATAAACGTAGTACCTGGTTTGGGCAGGTGGATATATGCTCAAAGGCCCACCAGCCCTGCCTGCCTGCCTGGCACTGAAGAGCTTTCACGGCACAGAAGACAATGTTTTAGCAATTCTTATTTCAGTAACAGTTAATATTTGATGACAAAATATCCTAACAGAAGTGGGTTATGTCAAACAATATTTTCAAATATGCACAGCAGTTTATGGCACATAGTCGGTATTTGGGTGTGTACTTATACAATCCTCAGATTTTAACCCTCTTCCCCTGGCAGTCAACACCAAGTCTGCCATGAAGGTAGAGGGAACCCATGTGATCGTCTGGAGATATGCCAGCGCACAGCTATGAACAAGCAACCAAAGAAGCAAACGAAAACCCCACAGCAAATCTTACAGTTGTATTTTTATTTGGACATTTTCCAGTGATAGCTATTAGGCTACAGTTTTTATGATGCATACGTTTACTAAGTACAACATCAGACACTACAACAGATCAGAGCTCAGATCATTCTGACAATGTTTTGGTTTTCATCTATGTACTGTAGTGGCATCAAGTGAAAACCTATGTTTAAAGGCTTTTATTTATCACATGAAGTATCTTAAAAAAACCAAGTGTTTACTCATAGTTTTTGTACGGTATTTGAAATGTGTTCAGTTTAAATCACAAATTACACAGACCTTCAAATTGCAAATGCTGGTGTTTCCAAGTTGGGAACAAATGTTACTGGGTATCAATCCACTTTTCAACATTGAAGTTGATCCTATTTTTTTCCTGTGATAGAATAGATTAATCACATTTAATGGACTTAAGCACTTTCACATTCCATCCCAGACTGAAGTCTGAGAAACAATTTTTCAAACTTTAGATAGAAGACTGTGTCCTAAACATCAGAATAAAACAATCACTGGAATAAAAATACACCAAATTGAAT
This sequence comes from Mycteria americana, assembly GCF_035582795.1. Taxonomy (NCBI): domain Eukaryota; kingdom Metazoa; phylum Chordata; class Aves; order Ciconiiformes; family Ciconiidae; genus Mycteria; species Mycteria americana. The sequence continues at coordinate 57,001,225 of NC_134370.1, read as the reverse complement.
GAGGTAATTATTGTGCAAAATCTCTAGAATAACTGTATATAATTCTAAGGGGTCATTGACAAGTATTTTTCCAGCATCCGATAGAATCTATCATAGCAATAGATAATAAATTAAAATATAAAAGATATGTCCACATTAAAAGAGCATAACAATGATTCAAAGGAAAAAAAAAGTTGTTAAAATAATTATGCATTATATTCCATGGTTAAAGAGATATTAGTCCTAAGGTGAAAGATACATTATACATTGACACTAAAATTTTACTTCTGAAAAGTGCATGTAAAATACTGCCATGTAAAATATTAGATGAATTACCAATTACACATCTATTCCAACTTAAAAATATTTTCCTTTAAAACATGTCAAGCAGCATATACTTTTAATGTGATATAAAAGTAATACCAGTCAAACCACTGAGTTTAAGGATATCTATAAATTACTAAACACTACTTTTTTTAAGGAAACGATACAATAAGGCTTTTTACAGGTAAACAAACTTAAAAAATAAACAAAAATACATTTAGACATACATTTTAATACACTAATGCTTAAGTAGTGGATACATTTCCTGATCTACAGTATGAACATACTGTAATGCCAATTGTTTGGTTTTCAATAGGAGAAAAATTTTGTAGGTCAGCATGTTCTCACTTATTTTCTTTCCTAACCTTGTTACTGGATGTGAAGGCTTTCCCATTACATTCTCACAAGTACAGTACCCCTAACAGTCTGAAAATTACATTATACCTTATTTGGAGCCACTTAACAGTAGCCGTAGTCTCAGAAATCAAGTAACATTTGAAAAAAGTGTTTGGTATACCATGCACAGGAAAACAATCTAAATCATTTAGCAAAGATCACTCAAAACATTTACGCGATGCAGTATTAGGTTCTTGGAAGTACTGCCACGATCCATCAAACATAATATAGGGCATACACATTTGAAAATAAGACGACATGAGCATCTTAAAATGAGACTGACAAAGTTTAGGTTGTCTTTACTACCGATTTTAGCAACCGTGCAAACAGCATGTCTACCCCTCAAGTAAAACACAACTGAAATGTTTCAGTCTGCTTAACAGCAAATTTTTTTCTGTGAGTTTGCAGGCAAACAGATCAGTACCAAATAGTCTAATAGTGTACCTCTAGATTATTTCTCAATATTTTAAAAGAAATTAATGTTAATGCTAAGACGCTAATTATTATAATACATAAAAAATATTGCACAATGCAATTGAGCAATGTGTGTGGCTTTTTTTTACATGTATATATTTGAGCCGTACACCACAAACTACCTGTTTTAAAGTTCAGAATTGGAACCTTCAGCAAGGCTTTTGCGCTTACGTTGCACATTGTGAAATGTGAATTCTATGTAGCAGATCCAAGACATGCAAGACAGAAAAATGTTTCCAGTAAGATGTGCAATATCCAAAATAACACAGTTTCTCATTATGCACTCTGGATCTCCAACCATTAAATCGGCATGAATCATAGTCAAACGACAGCATCATAGTCAAAACCTACTTAACGTTCTTGTTAGTCAACCTTTCAAAGAATGAGAGCCTTGGGCTACTGCAGAAATTTTCTACTAAAGTTTTTCCTCTCAAATTCCAGTATGAAAGAATACTTTTTCCTTTTTTTTTAAGTGGCAACAAAACAGAACAGATGATACTCAAAATTGACACTGTCATCTGTGGGGTCTACAAACAAAGAACATTAGACAGACTACAAAATCTAAATAAATACTAAAATCTTTATTGACTTCTGATCATTTGCTTCAAGATTCTGTATTTTTAGCTAACTACTTTTAAAAATAACTAAACATGTAATTTCCAGTGTGCTACTTGTGCTTAGTTACCATTTTCCTCTAGAGGTGTTATTTGATACCATTTGCAAAAATCCAGTTAAAATAACAGACTGCATTGGACTGTAAATAAGGTTGACAACAAAAAATGAAATATCTTATTTTTAGTGCCTAGTATGATACTGTCATACATTTCAAAAGAACACAATATGCAGCAGCGATTTAGTATGCTTGGTAAACCACAGTACTAACAAATGAACACCTAAGTTATAGCATATAGTGAGCTATAAGACTTATCACTAGAATTTATGTCAAACTGACATAAATAAAGAAGTGGTTTAAGAAATCATTTTATATATTGCCAGTTTGTGTTTCTCCATTCCAGTTTTTACAAATTAAATGTAACAAGCTCCCAAGTGACTGTGTATTCTACTACAAAATGCCTTACTTTCAAGTCTTCCATGTTCAGGACTGCGACTGTCCCTGTTGGTCCCTGCCTATGAGAAGATTACATATGGAGTTTAATTTACACTATTTAAATATGTTACTAAAGATCTAAAAATGTCTCTAGACAGCTGAAGACAATTTTTGTCCAAGCCCGATTTCCATATTCTGGAAATGTATGAATCAGTGATGTCCTCATAAATGCACAATGACTGAACACAAATGCACATCTTTCTATTAGCCTTCAATCTGTGGTGCTGTTATGTAGTTTTCCAGCTACTTTTACTACAGATCTGGGCATATATAGACTGTTTGTTCAGAAAATGTGTTTTCAGTGGCTCACTATGTTTTAATGGCTAAAGATACCAGGCAACTGATTCTCCATCTAACACGGACGGTACATCCTTGGGATCAGACACGTGATATGAAGCCCAGGCCCAAGCTGGCTGGGATCTGAATGGTTTCTAATGCCAGAGAGGATGGATTAAATGGAAAAGTAACAGGAAAGATGTGTTTAGCATCCATGAGCAACTGAGGAGAGTCCTTCCTGTCTCGCAGGCGCACCTGCAAAGATAAGAAAGTGATTACATTAGCATTTAGCCACTTCATTGATAATAATCATCTTGCAAAGACATAGTATTTCATCTGTGCTTACAGATACAAGTGTGTGTACAGACACACACTCTATGCTAACTTGACCCAACACATTTGCAACAATTGTGCCATTAAACTGTAGTTACTTTCGTCATTTTCAGTTCTGCATATCTTCCCCTTACAATGCAATCTGAAGATATTTAGATTCCCTGCAAAAGGAAGAATTTGCCCACTGTCTGGTAACTGCATCTTTTCAGTAAGTGGAATTATAGTTTTATCTCAGTTCTACCCTCCCAAATCTCCCTTATCCTGCTAGTAATGTAATTCGATTTCTAACAGACCAGAAAGATCACCTTTGTTTCTTTTATTTTGCTCTACTGGCTGCTTTTCTTTGGAGTTTTCAAAATGTTTCATTTTCACCAACATATATAAAACTAGAAGGGCTAAATGAAGAACTTTGGAATGAACACAGGCCTCAGTTTTCAAAGCAGATGGAACTTCTCATGCAGACACAGGTCTGACAAAAGTAAATTTGCATATATAAATGTCCCCACTTGAAAAGCTGGCATACAAGTGTGTTTACATACACAAAAATGTATAAGCACAAAAAACTCTCACCTTCCAAAAATCTCATACATGCTGACAGGGAAACTAACATTTTTATGCAAGTCTGGAGGCAGTAAATTGTGATTGCTTAAAATTTTAAGGCTGACAATGACCTTTTCAACATAGCTAAAAAACAATAGCTAAAAAGCCTAGTTTACTTCAGATTCCTGAATGTATTTCAGGACACAAGCTGTTTTGGCTCATCAGAGGGTTTCTTAGAAATAGTCAAATGATTTTTCATGAAAAGATATAGCCATACCTGTATTGTACGTATAAATGATACCAAGACTCTCTCTTCAAACTCATTAACTGGAGTATACAAATTCAGAACTTTTACAATCTGTGAAGAAGAACAACCATTCTTAGGTTCATTTTATTGATGAATCAACAGATGCATCCATGGTTACCAATAATATACTTTTAAAATCAGCTATTTTAAAAAGAAAATTCTTTACAAGTACTTGTTATTTTTTGCTTTATTGATTCATACAGAATTCCATGACCTGCTTAATGCTATGTTATATGACTGTCTCCTTCAGAACATGTGTTCTTTGGAGGTAGAAACTCTAAAATTCTACATGTGTGTGGAAAATGGTACCAAACTATGGAAAAATCAGATGATAAGTAACTGACTGTGTTCCTACATCCCCTAGAAACATACTGTATTTCTCTCCCTAATTTTGACCCTATAATTATGACCTTCTGTAGCTGCCATTCAAGAGAGTCTTATGACTTCACTATTTTTCAAGAGCATGAGCTATTTCTCTAAAAATAGAGCTAAAGCCACTACAGGAAAGAACAGCAACACAAAGACTTTAAATAATAATACGGGTTAAACATGGAAAACTTACAAAAAATTCTCTTTGTTTACATGATTCTCTTTTAAAAATATACAACACTTTTTAACAAAGTTAAAACACTTGAAGCATGTGGAATTCTAACTTCTTATTTCAGTACAAAACTAACAGATTTTCCAGCAATGTGAATTACTAAATCAAAACGGCTATATCAATGCAACTGCTAGTGCTGACACCATTGCGAAAGAAATGGAGACATTTCTTCCTTTTCCTGGTGGAAATGTTCAGTAATCATCAAAAATGCTTGGATCCAGTTATTCCTGTACAAGCTCTATGCAAACAGTTAAAAAAAAAGTGCAACTTATCTGTACAAAATCTAAGCTTTCATAAATAGAAGTCTTCAGTTGTTTCCTGAGATACACTTGGTTCAGCCTTTCTGAGGCTAATGGGTACAGTAACTTAACACTTTTGTTTGCAGACCCTGAGACAACAGCTCTGTGTGAATTGTCCATTAACTTAACTGGATACTAACTCCGATGGCAGAAAGATAATTTCCTAGTATCCTAGGCAGAGTTGCCTGGAGTACAGAGATGTCTTAGAGTGAAGCATCTCCTCTAAGGATTTTCACAAACTAAGAGACTATATATAGTACTACACACTGCACAATCTACTGAGCTTCCTCTCATTTGGTCAAAACTTATCTTGAATGTCAGACCTCAGAAAAGATCTGGTCCTTTTTTTACCCCTCCAATTTAATCTGTTTTTGTTTAAACAAAGTAAGAAATCTTTGATCCATGTGCAACAGCAGTGCAGGCAGGCACAGCAAACACCAACAGAACAGAGAACTGCTCAAAAGTGACAGCAGAACAGACAATGACAGTCTGCTTACCTGGGCAGTAGTCAGCGCATTGCACATTGAACAAATGGCTTCTGCATCTTCATCAGTTTTCTTTTTTACTTGCAACAACTGTGCAGCCTGGATGAGGGGTTCCAGTGTTTCTTTAGCCCCACTATTCATCAAATTTTTATCACGTAGCCATTCTTCCAGTTGACTCACATTGTATCTGTACAAAGAGGTAAAAGTATCAAGACATTAATGCTTGATTATGGCTAAATTGAAAGCACGTGCAATTTCTCCTTCCCAGTGTTTCTTCTTTGTCCTTACATGTTTTTCCTTCGCACTTGTCATTTCTTGTAATTTTGTCTTCATACTGTTTCCTTCTGATTAAGGCAGGAAATTTTGAGTTTCAAAACAGTTAGAAACTATGGCCAAAGACATCCACTAACTAGCTTTTCCCATTTGTTTCTGTTCTTATTAATTGCAGGAATGTGACGAGTATAAGAAGAAAGGCAAATGAGATTTTATCCTTGCAGATGTACAGTGCGACTTTTCAAAGTTACTTGAGGGACTGGAATGCCTTGGCTAAATTTCCTGGCATGTGCCAGCAGAATGCATTGGACAACTGATGCCAAATGTAGGAATAGAATAAGATGGCTTTACCGCAGGATGCAGCAAACTACAGCATGGATGAACACACCAGGTATCCACTGAGCCACCAGCATACAAAGAACGCAGCAGGCATGTTTGTTATTCTTCTCTAAAAGCTGAGAAAGCAACTACCAATATTTCACCTACAGCTCTGATTCCTACTTGATGACGAAATATTTTTGTTTTGCTTCTACCACATTTCCTTGAAAGCCAGGTTAGGATTGGGCCTAATTAACCAAGCTCTTTTTAACTGAACTACTCAAAATGAGTTTAACAGCATCTGCAACTGTTTGTGTGTGGAAAAATAAATATTCAAAGTGTATCTGCTATTCCATCAAAATGATGTTCACCAGTGTCAAGAGTTCACTAACATTTCCAGCAGCATTTAAGAAAAGTATAAAATGAGCTCTCCCACCTTATCTGCATTCCTTTGCTCCATGAGCACATGTCCTTGCGCAGGAGAAGATTATTAAGCGTTACAGCCCCAATGATGTAGAACATCTGCTTGACAACCTGTTTGATCAGCTCTGGATCCATTCCATGCTGACACATCACTGAATGGAAAGAGTTCAGCTGCCGTATAATGGAGTCCAGAGTGTAGGTTCCTTCATCAGCAATGCTGGATGTTCTCTTCCGCAGCCCTGTTGGTTTCACCCCTGAGACACCTTGGATAGTCTCATGCTCCAGCATTCCTGAAACTGCATTTGATTGACAACATTATTATAATGACTGAAAATTCCTATATGCAAGCATATTGTGTAGGACAGCAAAACTTAGTATTTACACAGAAAGAGCAGGCTGGGCTTTCTGCTAGCCACACTTTGCCATGATTTCCAGCAATTCTTTGTCCTACTATGTTCTGCAAAATCTAAGCTTATAGGGTATTTACAAAGATTCCAGCATGTCTGTTTGAAAGGAAGGGCTAACTCTAGCTCAGCAAAAGACTTTTTTCCTCCCACGGTCACGTAAGCAACAGAGCCAGAAACCCAAGAGCTGTTTCATTCTTCTAAATGGTGTGACTGGAAAGTGAGAGTACTGTCTGATGAGAAAAATGAAAAGTACTTTTAATGAAAAAAATATCTCTGAGTGTAAGCTTCATCACTGCTAGCTAGTTCATTGCTGATTGCTGTCCATAATGACAACCAGCCATTTTTCTCCATTTTAATTATGAGTTATCATGTAATTAAAGCCCAGTTTTTCCACGGGATATTTCCCAACACACAGGGCAACCAACGTCAGACTGTCCTAACAGTTTCTTCCTGTAAATGCATGATTTATGACACGTATGAATAAGGTACATCAATTTATTCTGTCACTGCCAGCCACAGTTTAGTTTTCCGTCTAATCCAACCTGTCCAGTGTAGTCCTTGTCATCTATAAACAGAATACCACAAGAACTATTAATAAAACTCTACTGGTTAGGAAGAAATACAAGATACAGCATATTACCACCACCACAGTTTTCATTTTGGTACTACGGTGTGAAGTTTAAGGAATTCAACTTCGCCTTACCAATCATTGGTTGAAGAATGTTTTCCAACACTCGGACAAGTTGTTGGTAGATCTGGATAGCCAAGTCACTCAGTACTTGTCTGTATTCAGCTAAATCAAAATTAGTGAGGCAGTGTTCATTTTGACGAGGTGTATTATGCTTCATAAACCCCTGAATTCATAAAATAACAGAAACAAATGCTTCAATGGAATACAAAAATATTACACAACACTAGCATTGATAATTTTTCATGCAACTGACAAATAATACTTTCAAAATAATAGTCACAGCCCCTCAAAAATTTAATTTGGAAGTTCTTCTGATTGAGGCTAATACTAAGATTTGCTTTTCAATTGTGACTTGTGCCATGTCTGCTTCCTTGACTTGCAAATTCAAATATCTGACACAGGAACAAACTGCTAACTTTCTGGCAGGTAAGACCCTTCTCTCCCACTCCAGCATGGGCATCCTCACCTAGCCATTTATATCCAAAATCCCAGTTAAGTATGAAGAAGAAATTAGGCATAGCATAGCCTCCAAACATAAACTGGTCTGCCTTACTATGGTTAAAGGGCTTAATATGGCCTTTTTCATAGGAAGTTCAGTGAATCACTACTAAACACCATAATGGTTGCAGCCAGATTCTTCTACTTAATCTGAGTTGGCACTTTTGGGAGCACAATGTCATCTAGCCTTTGGGCCCCCAGCCTGCAATAAAGGGAAACTGGTTCAAATCTTATCTCCCCGTGCTTTCCACTGACATCATCGCCATCATTCCAAAAAGTGTAGCTGTTTTAAAGGCCTTTGACTAGATATTGAGATATTACAGGAATTTGTTAGAGTAGTGCTCACAACAGTATTGTAGAGCAAAAGAAACCAGAGTAGGAGCACTGCTTACCTCTTCTCCACTGTATTGCTTCAAACAGTGCAAAAATCGGCAGGTGTTAGATAGCCAGAAGGACACTGTTTCGAAGTCATCACCTCTTTTCTGAAGATAAAAACAAATACATGTCAACAAAGACTGGTAGGAGGAATAAAATATAAAATGTTAGATAAACAATTAAACACTTAAAATGTACTTTCTTGTAGCTACTCAGATTCTGACGTTTTGCAAAACTTTGTATATTTCAGTAACATATCAGAAAAGCAAGGTTTTTGACAAAATACCATTAAATACCCTCCTGTTTTCTGTAATGTTTTTCAAAAACTTTCAAAATATGGTTTCCTCCACAGATAGGATCTTTCTGTGTTTTACAGACCCATCCTAACTGCTCTGTGCAGAAATCACAGGGCAATGTGACTGTATTCCCAAAACACTCATTCTGTGGCAAAATGACTCTTGTGAAGAGCCCAACACAGAGGATGGGAATGGTGCAGAGCCAGCAGGAGGAGCAGAGAACAATTCAGTTTGCATGAATGTCACTTACATCATAACCATTTTGGCAGCCTGATATGGAAAACAAATAAACAGCCCTCCTCGCCAAAGAACATAGAATCTAGTATATGCTGAGTAATTAAAATTTCTAGAGCTCTGTGGCATGCACTCCATTCACTTAAATATGTTCAAAAGTTTCTATGAGCTTCTACAGGATTGTTTACTAAATATTGTTTCAAAACATGTAGCTTGATTAAATGCTTGGGTTTTGAGCACATCTGCTTTATTTAAAAACTGTAAAACTCCATGAAGCATAAAGCATATTTATGTCTTAATATTGCTTTCAGGATACCCCTGGAGTAAACTCTCCTAGCCAACTCATTGCGAAGACTTTAGGCAGTAACATATTATCATCAATGTAGCCTGTAGGTGAAGCAAATGAGGAAATCTGTGAACCAAAACTGCAAATTAAACATGTTAATTAAGTATTCTGGATTACAAAGACTCACTATGCAAACTCTGACTGCATCCAAAGCTTTACAGGCATGGCTTCAGAGGAGGACGTCTATTCAAAATAAAAAGAAGGTAGTTCTTTTTCCACTAATTCAAACCATCTGTGGTATTATGTGGATAAAATGCTATCACTATAATTTGCTGCTTGTTAACAACTTTTTGTAGCTTTGGTGGGAGGACTTTACTGATCAGAAATCCAGAGCCAATTCACTGAAAGTCTTTTCCTTGCTCCTCTAACATAAAATCCAAAGCAAATTTTAAATTAATGTTTTCCTAAACCAAGCAGACTAACTAACCTTCAACACTTTTTTGATGCCATTGATAGTGGAAGTCAACAACGACCGCACTTTTTGGTCATCGTTAAGGTAATCCGCATGGCGTACACACATGAACAAAATATATGCTGGTAGTCCTGGAATCAGGTTGACGGCTACCCCACGTGGTTTCAACTCTTGGGAAAAACAAACACACATTGCTTCGTTAAGTATAAAGCCACTGGAAGGTGTTATATGTGGTAATTGCAACCTCCCCAGTTAACTGTACATACATATCTATATATGGCCAGTGAAAACAGAGTAAAACTAAGAAGAGCCACTTTCTTGGTAAAGTATCAGAACAGAATAAAACATAACTGCCTGCTAAAAAGTATGCAGACGCATTAATATCTACTATATTCATCAGGAAGGATGATTAGATTATGATAGACATTTAGGAATTTTAGATAAACCAAAATAAGCTATTCATTTCATAATGCAAATTCTGTGTTCTTATTCATTTTTCAGAGTGTGTGGGAGCAGAGGAGGCTGCAAATGCGAAAGATGCTTACCTAAAATAAGATTCTTGACAAGTTTTTGTTCATCCTCCTTCTTATATTCTAACATCCCTTGGAAGTCCTTTTCTTTCCGTGGAATGTTAACTGGGCGAATAGGTTCGTCGATGATTTGTCCAGGTGATATGTTCTCCATCTGGCCCACTTCAGAGGGGAAATGAAAAGAAATTATAATATAATATTTTCCAGTGAAACCAATGCACATCAGAGGAAACTATGACATTTCTAAGGAAGAACTCCATCATTTAGAACTAAGAAATGTTTTTACTTGGTTCAGGGTAACAAAACAACAAAACTCCCATTAAACAAAAAGGCAGATTTTTGATAAATGTATCTTGGGGTGGCACTCTTCCTTTGAAGAAGAGTGGAAGTGCTTGAATGGCTTCCATTACTACAGATGTACTGCTGATTTCCTGGATTTTATCATATAAAACCACAAAGGCAAAGCGATAGCTGTTAATCACTTAATCCGAGATTAATACTGCAAGGGTCACTGTTAATTGTTCTGCAAAATGCCAGTATTTTTCAAGCTTGATGTTTGTTACCTATTGTGGTAGGTTTACCTTGACCAGCAGGCAAGCACCCACATGCCCACACTGGCTCAGCTCCCCCCAGCCCTCCAGCAGGACAGGGGAGAGAATATTAAGAGCAAAAGTGAGAAAACTCATGGGTTGAGATAAAGACAGTTTAATAGGTGAAGAAAAGAGGCGGGGGGGAAGCAAAGCAAAGGCAATCACTCATGTCCCACCTCCCAGGGGGACCGATGCCCAGCCAGCCTCCGAACAGCAGCCACCTTTTACACAAAAAACCCCCTTCTGGCTCCCGACATTAGGTGGTAGGGAATATGGAATATCCCTTTGGCCAGTTCAGGTCAGCTGCCCCAGCTGTGTGCCTTCGCGCCCCCCCAGCTTACTCACTGAGGGGGCAGAGTGGGAAAAAAAGAGAAAGCCTTGACACTGTGCAAGCTCTGTTTAGCAATAGCCAAAACACTGGTGTGTTACTAACACTGTTTTAGCCACAAATCCAAAACACAGCATCATACAGGCTGCTATGAAGAAAGTTAACTCCATCCCAGCCAGACCTACTACATCTTTCAAAGTTAATTAGGTAATAAACACAGACTAAACTATGTTTTCAGAAACATTTTTCCACTCCGTATTTTGTATGAATACTACTGTGATCTTGTCCACAGTAGTAACCAAACAATATTGAAAGACTTTTTAAAAAAACAAGCTTAATTTGAGTAACCATTCAAAAGGATACATGAAATATCCACCTTGTTGGATACAGTGCCTCACAGTATCACATTCAACACTACACTCCGCTTGGTTAGGCTGCACATTTGTTTTTGAAAAGCAAAACTTGGCTTCATCCCATGAAAGCTACATCCTCTTCTCACAACCCTCCTAGCTGCATGCAATCTCTACAAACTATTGCACATCTTGTACGTGTGCTAAATGTGTGCACCTGTCAAATGGGATTGAAAATGCAGAAACTGGAGCTTGAGGAGAGCTGCCACTAGCTAAAGGATAACATACTCTTGTTAATCCAGGTTTAACTTGGTATCTCTTCTTTTCGAACACTGAAGCCTACACGGTCACTAATTTCAACCTTAGTACTCAATAGAACAACTCATTAGGCAGCGAGCTTGTTTCTGGAGGAAGCAGATGACCATAAAAAGCTTCTGAAAGATTAGGACCAGGATTATTTAAAAACAAATTCATACTTCAACTTTATAACATTATTAATTGCTTTTAGCAATTAAAATTACTTTACTTATGCAGAGACATAATAAGCTCTCAGTCTCACCAGTCCTAAGATCCTAAGGCAACTCACTCTGATACTCATAAAACTAAAATTAGCTTAGTCCATGTCTCGGCATTCTCATAGTCAAGTTTGGCCAGCAGCTCTGAAAGGAAACGTCAAGTGGAGAAAGTCTCAGCATTCTTGACTCCACTGATAAAGAAATTCACAAAGGAAAACTGGATAAACTATTTCTGCCTGGTTAATACTTAGTATTGCTTTTGTCTTTACAAAAACAGATACTGTCTTTGAGTACACAAATAGGCCAGGTAACATTCCTTTATGCTTCAATGGTTTCTGCCTTCAGAGGAACATCAATCTCCTTTTACTCATTGCTTCAAAATATGACAAATATTCTAAAGCTTTATAAAGGGACACACAGAGCTCTGAGTGCATCTCCTGTATTTGGAATCAATTAACAGAGGCTAATACTACTGAAGACCTCATGCCCTCCCAACCGCTAAGACAGATGGATATGATGACAACGGGATCACAAAAAGTAAACCAAAATCTTTCTCCTCCTCTCAAAACATAAAAGTACCTTCAAGTTCACCAATCTTCTTAGCAAATACTTTCAACTGTTTCTTTAACTTGCGAACAGTTTTGTCTTGCTTTTCAAGCTGCTCCATTAAATCCTGTAAATTAAAATGAGAGAAAGATTAAGATATGAGAAAGTGCCATAACGTGTGACAGAGACAAAATCAGTGCTGTTAGAATTACAAGGCGGTGAGGAAAGCTGAACAGTGGTGCCATCCTCTGGCTGAGGTTTGCAAGCTGGTACGCTGCCTATAACACAAGCCAAATATCGCAAATATTATTAAGTTATGTGCAGCATGACAAAGGCAAAGCTCTTAGGCAGGTATATTCTGCAGACACTCAGAACTAGGCCAGTTCTTATGGCAGAAGACATTTTGCTGCAAACACATCTCCCTAATGCTTCCTCCCTGTTCTTCCAAATGTCTCAAGGAAATAATTTTCATCATTATTTAACAGCTAGCCTGTATTTCTGCATCATTTATTCATGCCTTCAGGACTGACTCATTATTCAGACCTATCCATTTTATAAGACTACAAGAGAGAGATCTGCAGAAAGACCATAACTTGCACTCAAATTTACCAAAATCATCAAACATCCAAACACAGAACATTACTTGTAATTCTCTGCCATCTCCCTATCGCTTGCTGTCATCACATTTCCTTAGATAGAAACTGGGGCCTTACATCTTTTTATTCCGTACCTGAACAACACCTAGCACCTAAAATTCCTAGTCTTGCAAGCAAGCTGTATTTTTCTTTCAAAGGAGCACTCCCCAGAAATCTATCTTTGAATAATTCTGTGACCTATGGTAGTGCATTCATGAAATAATCATGTAATTAAAAAAGGGGAAGTCTTTCTAAAGGAAGCAAAACCTTGAGCTCAAAAAACCTGAAAGCCATTCCAGGTTAAGGGTTTGAAAGCAGCGTAATGAAAATGCTCTTTTGTAAGCGTGATTCTTCATGGCACTGATAAGAACATAAGGGACCATGAGCTCCTTGCATCAAAAGCATCATCTAGGAAACTACACCTTTCCTAAAAGTACTGAAAAATATTAGTGCAGCATTGGCAACAAATTTGAATTAGGCACAACATTGCTCTCAATCATGTACTAAAGAGTTTACAACCTAATATAATATATTGGAGCAGTAAGATACTAGGCCTGTTGAAAGAACAGCATGGAGGCCACGCTTCATATTTGAAGTAGCGTTCAATATTACAACAGAAAACCTGTTAATAACACAATATACTTCTCAGATATAATAATTTCTAGTGAAATTAATAAAAAAAAAGGTACATGTAAGTCCACAGACTGTTTTGAAAATATCAGTAAAGGGACAGGATTTCTGAACAACAAATATGCGAGGAGGAAAATAGTTCTTTCTATGGTTCCTCTAAAGAAATTGAACAGGTTTCACATCTCATTAAGATCTGGAATCTCATAAATTATATTCTTTCAAGATTACATATGGTGCTATCTCAATTTGTTAACTTTAACTATTATGGAAATATAGTATTATTTCCACTGTTATCCTTCAGACTTTGCATTTTTGAAAAATATTAAAAGGTTACATATTTTGATTCTGATAGATTTATTCACTCCAGATGTCAGCACTGTAAAGAGATCTGGGAACAAATTCAGGCTAAGACTGGCTACTCACAATTGCAGGCATTATTCACCTTCATAAGTATCTGTGTGATCAGGCCTCTATTCTGCTGAACTGAATTTAAACGTATCAAAGTTTCAAAGCCAAGAGTGGTTCTGAAAATTGAGCACCTTTTGCATCACGTACCTCTTTTTCAGGGTAGCATTAAGTAGTATTCAATAAGAAACTTCTTTGGTCACAGTGCAAGACATATTAGTAACAAAACTGTGCATCAAAGAGACACGGATTACACAGAGAACACTAAGACTAACAAAAAAAGCAGTGAGGGAGGTAATTGGCATCGTGAAGCTCTCTGCAGGGGATTTCCTTTGAAAGGGAGAAAAGGAGGCAGCCTGCTTTTCAATTAGTGCTCCAGAAATAGCGAACGAGACAACAGAGAAACAGGATTCACGTGATCTACATACAATCATCCGTTTGTAAAGTGAAATCCGGTACGATTGATACTTCTTGGGATCATCTGCATACAACTCCTCATAAAACTGTAAAAATAGGTACAGGATAGTTTTTCCCCTGCCTTTGAGACACTGATACTTCAGTAAGCACTATATAAATGAAGTCAAATTAAAACAAGATCAAGAATCTCTAATTTTTAGGTAGTCTCGTCCTTAGGTGTGGTCCTCACTCCAGCCTCTCCCAGGGAGAAGCTGATGTAGATGAGTTGCAGAACAGTCAGATCTTTTAAAAATGGGCAGTACTAATGCTGTGAAAGCCTGGAATATAACCTTTGTGAGAACCTGGACAGGACATTTTCTTATGCTAATCACTTGGGATTGCAGTGAATACTGCAATTCTACTATCACATCTGCAAAGCCTGTAAATTATTTCCCACTCTAGGAGTAGGAGTGGAAAAGAAGCATATTCCCGACTCGGAGTGGACTTCCAATACTCAAACATCAGAAGTGAAATACTAAGGAATGAGTCTATATTTAACAAGTAAAATTACATTCACTGTATTTGAAAATAAAGAGAGCTCCTCTGGGATGTAATTACATGACTGTGTGTTGTCTTGGGAATACAGAATGTGATGAGTAGGTCTCTTGGGGGGAAAAAAAGGCTAAAAATCGTAACATATGACTAAGCAGCAGGAGGGAGCTGTCAGAGATGGAAACATGCGCCATTTACCTTTGCCAGTGGGAGACAGCTGCTGCTGAGGCAAACTTATAATATACTTTGAATCAGTTTTCCAAGATCTATTCACTGAATTATCTGATGCTTTCCTCAAAACCTTTGGTACTAAGACAAGAGCCTGACAATGATAACTTCTGTAACATACATAAGCAGGAAAGACTACACCTCTAAACAAGAGGAATCAATGACACTCAGAGCTAGGATTTTTCTTCCTGAAGTAGCATGGTTCCCTTTACCAATAAACAGAGATAAGCCAACGATATTCCAACACGGGCCTCTGGAAAATTTCCCCAGAACTGAACTAGCCTGCACATGATGAACATACTCCTTTGCAAGGAAAGGTAAGGAGTTTCACCCGATCTTTCCTTCACACAAAAATGTTGTGCAGTAAACAAGGAATACCAATTATTAGCTAAGTGAATTCTAACCAAGTTTCTTTTTCTGGAACTATTTCTTTCTTCAAAACATACTGAATAGCTGGAGCTCATAACAGTGGATTATCTGTGGAGCTTCAGGCAGGGAGGAGGGAAATGGGAGGAAAAGACATTAAATAATTGAAGAACTACATCAGAGTTTTTCAACAAAATAAACAAACTAATATAGTTCAGCAGAAACACCACTACTTGGCAATAATATTTTTATGAGTTCACTGGATATCAATCTTCTATTTAGCAATGATTACACTCATCAGTTGAAAGCTGGGATCCATGAGCTTTCTCCATGCCACAAACTTCAAACAGATTCCCTGAAACGTTATTACTTCATCAGCAATAAGTCTCTCTCTCCCATTAGCTTACCTACAAAAAACCCACTGCATTCATGCAATTTTTTGCAGTAGGTTGCCATCTGAAAACTGATAAGAACTTACAGGTGCAGCAAGTCTGTAAGTCCCCTAGGCTGCTCCTGCAGCATCATTTCCCTTACCAAGTTCTCATTAGTTAGCCGGGTGATCTCATGCTGTAGACTGGCTTCAATGCGGGCCTCTGGAGGCAGCTGCAGATTCTGTGCTAGGAGCTGCTGCTGGCGATTGTTTTCTTCCTTCAGACTTTGGATCTCACCTCGCAGCGATTCCAGTTCATTCTCATGGCTCTTCTTCTGCGACTGAAGCTGAGACTCCAGCAGCCTAAAGAAGTTGAGCAACAGTTGCATGAACACATTTAGGAAGTTACCTCCCCAATTCTCAGAGGGAGTGTAAAGCTTTAGCTGCTGCTCAGGAACAATTAGCCATGGCTTGCAAAGGAAAATGAAAAAGGCAGAGTAAGAGTACTCTTTAAACCCTTCAGTATGCCTTCTAATTAAATTAAGCTTGCATGATCAAAAAGTGGAGAGAAACTAATTGTGACACTGCTTTGCATTTCCTTTGTGATTGAACACATACTGTGTATGGTACCACTGAGAACACGTGGCAATAAATGTATTGCTAAGTCTTCACAGATTGTCACTACTCTTAAAGGGGCTTTAAAGAGGTTTTATCTCTAATCAAATCAAAAAAACTGTAAGATGAAGAAGACAGTGTGTTCACTTAAGCTAGGACCCTGCAATATTAACAAAGGAAAATCTTTTTAGAGTTAACTCTGTTCAGTCAGAAACCATTTAATTGCAAATGCACATAAATAATCTTTACATTAAAACCAACATTTTGCAGAGGGTTGTCATTAGTGCACAAAAGGTTAACAACAGAACCAAACTCAGGACTGGGATCTGGGAGCTCTATTTTATCCTCACCACTGACTCACTCTTTCCCCTTGGGCACATCACGTCTCAAATTCTTCTCATGTGAAATGGAGATAACACGTACCAGCCTCCTTCTGAGCAGCGCTGTAGGGATCTACTCCTGCTTGCAAGGCACTATCCAAGTGCTCTGACTCATCATTTCATACATACACACACACAGGAAATGACATTACTAGTGACTACTAGTGTTCAATTAGACAATCTTTCAGGGTTTAAATATGCATAAGGCAGGCACATTTATTAGTAACTAGGCTGATCAAGCACGCAAAGGCAAACAGTCATTTACCTGCATTGCTCCACCATTTAATATAAAGCTTCTTGTCTCTACAGTGCTAGGACAAGAAACAAGACGTGCAGAGCAAACACTCTCACATCCTGCTCTGCAGAACACTTGCTCCAAGTTAGAGCTTCACAGGCTTACAAAACAATGTTAGGTGTAGAACTTGTTAGCACAAGAAAAGGAAAGACTTTCGTTAGTAGCATTCACTGCAAAATACCTCCTGTAGTTACTACTACCAAATGTGTATATTGAAGATCAGCACTGCTGATCTATTGCATTAGTTGCCA
Source organism: Mycteria americana (assembly GCF_035582795.1). Lineage (NCBI taxonomy): Eukaryota > Metazoa > Chordata > Aves > Ciconiiformes > Ciconiidae > Mycteria > Mycteria americana. The sequence continues at coordinate 56,983,848 of NC_134370.1, read as the reverse complement.
GTGCAGGACTAGGAACCATTTTGGAAGTCTGGACACATGTATGGATATGGTGCCCAGATGTGCACACAGAGCTGGAACTGCATTTCCCAACGAGGTGAATCTCGCCCATTACATGACCAGCATGCAGTCTTTGCGGAGACTGCAATGATTGCACTGAGGCTTGAACAGCACCACGATGAACTAAAGATTACTTCTGTTTGTTGGTTATTTCGTGTCTTACACATGAATCTTGCACGGAGAGACGTGGGAGAAGAATGTTCAATTTACTGAACTTGAGTCGCAACAAGGAGAGTAAGACCCATAACTACTGGAAAGTTAAGAGCATACTGAAGCTACTCAAACAATAGCTTTATTACTAAAATGATCGTACTTCTTTAGGCTGAAAAACTGTAAGGGGCATTCATTTTGATACACAATGTAAAGGCAGACAGATAATACACGGCTACAAATCTTTTCCAGTTGTGGAGCTTCTGGTATTTCACAGTCTATTTTTGTGCAAATTATGTATTAATTGTTGCCACCATCTTAACTTTTTAAATTATAAAACTTGACAAGTAGAAAGGTTTGGGGACTAAGTTTGAGGAAACTCTTTAATTCATAAAATTTGTGATTAATTTTTTTCTAACTGTTAAAGCAATAGAAATACTGTAGATAAAGCAAACCCATAGCAAGGGGCACAGTTAGCTAGAAAAGAAGATGCAAATGAAGAAAAAAAACATTCTGAGAAGTCTGGTAACCTGTTGGCTTGTTTTAACCCTTCATAAACCAGCCAAAGTTCTCCGTCCTCATTCAGCATATGATAGTCCTGGGGAGATTGCCTTTCAAGAAAAGTTTTTAAAAAAATACAAGAGAGATACATGATGGTGATGAGATGACACGTTAAGGACATTACACACTAAACTACAGTTACTATAAAAGAGAAACAAACAATGCTCTAAAACAACTTAGCAATTTACTTCTCTTGTTTATACGTATTTCTTCTTAATGACGGAAATCAGTTCTCAGTGTTAGCCCAACTGGTTACAGCATTTCATGCTGTTAGACTAAATGTATTATGATAGACTATTGTGACAACTACTGGACAAAAGGTAAAAAACCAGCATGGGGAATGGCACCCAGTTTGAGCAACATAGCAATTTTAAAGGCTAAGAAGATGTAAACCCAGGAAGCTTGATTTTGCATTTCCCCATTGTTTCCTAATCCTTTCAAATATTGCATACAGCAATATTACTAATCAAATCAACTTATAACCCCAATACAAGTGTTCTCTAAGTATCTAGACTTACATGGATGCAACTTACTGAATATGATATACACAGTGTATCACAGCAGACCCCAACTGATTGTAGATTAAATAAAGAGAACTTGTACCTGTTTGTCTCCTTCAGTCCAATATACGCCTGTGCTATTTCTCCTTTGTCTTTCATTTTCTGTACATCCTCCAAGAGGATTGTAGAATCTGTCATAGTATTCTGGAAAAAGAATGATGATTTCCAGGTAAATTTAACAATGGAATTGTTCTTTGAATCCATGTTTTCACCACTTCACCCACGTGGAACACTAATCCTTGTGTAGCCACATTAAAATTAGTATGGGTACCTCAGCAAGAGGTTGGTCCATAATTTCTATGTCCATTTGGCGTATCTTTTAAAATGAATGCATGCACCATGGTCAAATATCAGTCTGTCTAATAAGCGGGTACATGTGTTAACCCCTTTTCATTTGTTCATCATGTAAAAGGAACAACATAAATTTCATGAAATGATGAATTTGCATTTTATTTCGAATTACCAGGAACAGCTGCTAATACTGAAACTGAAGAAGCGTAATTTTGCAAGCTTAATTCTATGAATATTTCTTAAACATGGCATTACATGTAGTCTTTCAAATCTCATAAATAAGGTCTATTCCTCACTTCATATATTTTAAGTACTCTGGCAAAGCAGGAAATAATTTACAAGGGCTTGAGATTTTTAAAGTTAGATATCATCATAATACCATTTTGTTTCAGTTTTGAATGTTTACTATGGCACTTTTGCTTTTCCTTCAGTAAAACTTAAAATACTTAACAGATGTTTACAGTCACCTCAGCCAGTCTGATCTGAGTCATTGCTGTGGAATGATTACAGTGGAACCACAAGACTCTAATGAACATAAGAGATGGAATTCTGACTTTTCTTTTTGACTTTCAAAACAATCAAATGCTATTTTCCTGAGTAAAATTTTGCAAAGTGTTTACAATAACAACTTTGTGGACATAAATTTTGGATCCTAGGTCTCTGTGCCTAGTATGATTCGTGTTATCTAATATGAAAACCAATAAAATATATAAGCTCCTTGAAGAATTATTCCCAACATCCTTGTGAGATCTTTGTGATTTTTCTACTATTATTTTATTACACAGTAAAACTGCTGTATCTCACCTGCCAATCTATCAAGCTTTAGCAGTTTGAACATATTTATTATTTTTGTGCTGATGGAAAGAAATGTTAATTACTCTTACATCTTCAAGAATACCCTACCTGCTGTAGTTGTAGTATTTGAATTAACAGCCTTCATTTAGAGTCAGTTCAGTTTCTCATACTCCTAAATACTATGTGTTCAACTACATTTTCTAATCAAACATTCAGCAATTCCTATCTGATATCTACAGATGACAGCGTGAGTCCTGAATGTTTGTTGCATGCCGAGGATAACAAACACTATAACATACCACAGACTTTTTTTTTGGTGAAATTTATGGATTTTGAAAGTTAATAGAGATCGGATTCCTGAATCAGTGCTGCTCTTACTCTCCTAACACACTCAGCAAGATACACTGACTGAGCTAACTAGACCAATTCCTGAATCTTTCCTTTCATGTTCAGGTAACAATAAACCAACAGTTCAAAACTGTTAAATCTGCTTGTTTTGAAATAACTTGTTCCCTTGCATGGAGCAGGAAAATGGGGACATGGGGGACATAGGATAATGAGAAAGGTTTTTCAATAACAGCAAAGTAAAGTGCAAGAACAACTTCAAATACATGTAGGTTACTTATGAGAGGCAGCGAAATGACAGCTCAAGTATTGTTGACAGTTTTTTTAACATTTAAGAGTTCTGGTTCATAACTGTAGAAGAACATGTGTACCTTATCCTCCTGGCAACGAAATTGGTAGGCAAGAAAGAAGAAAAACAAATCATTAAAAAAAGTCTGTCTGTGCTGCAGCTGTCCAACCTAACAAGCAGAAGCTATCTGCAAACTGGCTGTTAGCCATCCCACAGGTCACCTTCACATTTCCCTCGTACTCATAACTGCTGTAAAAACAACACTCGTATCCCACCATTGCTGAGAATGTTATTCAAGGATTTACTATTCAAGTATTTATTTACAATGTTCTAAATATTACAGAAAAACAAGTTTTGTTTTCTTTAAAATTAATCACTTAAAACAAGATATGTACGCCTTCACGCATCACAGACTTTCAATTTATTTAGGACAAATATAAACATAACTTTGCAGTAGCAAAGGAAAGATGATATATCTGTTCATTCCTTGCTGCGGTTATAAAACACTAGATAGCTCAGTTCAGTGGAAATGACTAGTTCCTGGATTTACATGATACCTTTTCAGGTTGAATGACTCTTATTTTCAAAGCTATTACTTCCCTAAGTATCTCACCAGAATTAGAGCTTTTTAGAAGATATGCATTTTAGTGGTTGTAATCTACTCTTCTCAACAAAACCACACAGCACCTATCAAGCAATAATATGGAATTTATCTATCTTCATAGGTCATCTTTATGACATATTTGCATTTAACTAGTACGTATTTGCAATCATCTATGACCCTGCATAGATTTAGAAGAAATTGTTCCTTGTACCTCCTACTGAACTATTAATTAAAAAGAATTCCTGAGAACTATTGTAAATTTTCCAGTCAAACTACATACTCACTAGAGAAATTATACTGCTCCAAATGAGAATTATTTCTGCATTGTTAAAGGAGTCTGGGGAGATCCTGGCCAGACCATTGGTATTTGCCAGCCTGCTGTACAATATCTTTACATGAATGCTGGCAGACAAACCCAAAATTGGTTTATTAATAGAATCTCCCAACAGACTGCTGCAATTTGTGCACTAACAATGGATCAATGGATTACACTTAGAAAGGCTTTCAAACCTAGACCATTTTATTCTGCCTTTTCAAGCATGCTGTTAAAGTAAATACAGCACGTCAGTGATGCAATGTAACTTTACTACACAGTGCATCTGCTGACTATTATTTACCTTGGGTTGAATAGCCTCTTTCTGGCTAACAAGCTGAGACCTCAAGATGAGGACTTCTTCCTTGCGTACTTCAAGCTCTTCACTTACTGAAGTCAGCTGATCCAGGAGGACTCTATATGCAGGGGCACCAGGAGCAGTTACCTCTGGAGATCGTGTTTCTGTGAGGGCCTTCTGCAGCTCATTCAACTCATTCTTCAGTTTTTTATTCTCAGATTCAAGTTCTTGACGCTGCAAGAAATAGGGACAATTCTGTCACCCAGCAGCATTCCAACATGTCTATAAACCACAGGTACAAAACTACGGACAGAAAGGGTAAAAACGATGAGTAACTGCAACAAATCAATCAATCTCTCCTGTATCGCTGGCCTCTTCACTATGGTGAATAGTGCCTGAGAGGATTTCACTAATAGGGCTAACCTTCTGTCTGAAGTGCAAAATCAGAACACGTATACAGGAATCATACAGATTTGATGGGAAAAAAAATTACCAATCTTTTTTTCCTCTTATTCTCCCCTTAACAAAAAAAAAATAAAGTTCACAATGAATACTGGTCAGCAGGCTACGAAGATTCTGCATCATTCAGTGATAGTAGGAAATACTTTTAGTTTTAGTGGTCTAAGGTATGCATTAATTTAAATAATGTGTTTGGAAAAGAGGGCTACATTTATCACTGTATTTTTGCTCAAATTAACTTGCAAGCTGTACTAAGCGTTTCAACAGAGAACTCTCCCTGTTTTAGGGAATATTTTTGTTCTGCAGCCCCAGCCACACATTCTGCAACTCAAAAAGGACAATGGCACAATAAAATGATTGCTGGGGAATTTTTGTTCTAGTTTCTCTAGCTAATATTCTGAAACAGGAGGGCTGATGTAATTTTCTATGCCAGCACATAACAATTGGTGGCAATATTCTCACTAGAAAATAACAGAAACCTCCTTTTTAGAATTACCTTGAGCGACTCATACTCCAACTCTGCACCTCTTATTGGAGGCCTTTCCTCCTCCTGTGGAAAAATACAGACAAGTGTGAAAAATAAAAATCCAATCCTTTCTATTCTTTAATTTAGTTGAGACAGGAAAAGGAAAGCAAGGTGAAATTATTTTCCTATAAAACCGGGAAATACTTATTCTGATACTGCTGAGTGCTTTAGTTTGAATATTGGCATTACCTCCTTTCATTTACTTACAAGTTTATGACACATAATTGGTTAATATAAATAAAATCATGTACAAATCACACTACTGTCACTGGTAACGAAACAGAGCAGGATGAATGCCAGGATGCTCAAGAAATTCACTGGTGGAAGAGTAATAAGAAACAATTACCAAAACTGGTTTCATATTTTTATACGTACTTAAGGAGACCAAATCAGAGGAGAATTTCAAATAAAATCTGCTAAACATGTCTAATCCTAGTGCTTTGGCTCTGCATCCTGGTTGAAACACTTCTTATTCTGCCTAAAATGAACAATTACTCATTGTCCCCATCATTTAAGTAGAAATTCTATATTGCTATTCTTTAATAAAAAGTATTTTCTTTTTTTTTTTAAGTGAAGTCCCTAGCACTCTTTGGTCCTGTTAACTTCCATCAGAGAATCTCAAGGACCTTGGAAAACTAAATAACCAGTCCCGAGTACTAAGCACCAGGCATAAAACTTGTCGTTAAATAAAGCAAGTGCTAGAGGAAGGTAAGGCTTTAGTAAAAGCCAGTCAGCATTCACACAGCTACTATTTCACAAGAAGGGATACTCTGGCGTCAGCATTTGATCAGCTAGAAGGATTCCACCTTAGCTTTAGCACGGAGAGCCTGTTCTTCCTTTCTGTCCAGTTCATCCTGCAGGGATTGCTTTTCTTGCTCCAGCTCCGTAACCCGTTTCTGCAGCTTGAGGAACAGAGACATATCCAATGGTGCCTTTTTATCACTTGGTTCCTGCTTTAGAAAGAACAGAAGGAAGTCAAGACGTATTCCCCTTCCACATCACAAGGAAGCACTACAGTGAGTAAAGACAAGAAACAGACTGGGGAAAGAGAGGAACACAGAAATGTTATTTGATTCTGAGAGTTGACTATTGGCATCTAAAATACTTCATCAGCTGTCAAATGCTATTTTAAAAAAGATCTACTACTATAAAATGTATCTAAGCCTAAAGCCTAGCAAAAGAAAGCACTAGCAACTACCTAGCAGACAGGAGGTCTATAATTAAGCATACCTTTTATTCTTACTTGTTTGGAGGGGGAAAGGAGAAAAAAAAGTCTGTGGTTAGACTCACCTGGAAACAACTGTAAACAGAGGTGCGCTTTTTTTTTCCTTTTTTTTTTTTTTTTTTTTTTAGTTTTAAATTATTTCTACATTAAATTCTTCAGCTACAGAGAAATCTCTCTGCTGATTGTAGATTTACAGGTTAGTTTAGTGGGATGTGACATAAATAGGTACCAGAAGATATATTTTATGCCTTTTTCCTTTTATTATTCTAATTATACAGCCTGTTCTGGGCCTAATCCACTAGCTTTCTCACTATTTTCGGGACAAGAACCAGCGTTTGTAATCTGAAGGTGCATCAGAAATTGTCCATCAGCCATTTTGTACTTTATGTAGCAAGAAGATCAAAGCATTTACTATGAAGTGCACCATAAAATTTTGAAGCCTAGAAAAGGAACTAGAAAATTAATATTAATCACTGTAGCAAACAAGCAAGCACAGCCATTTCCACTTCATCTCCTTTTACTGTTGAGGGGAAGAGTCATAAACCACACCAACAGCTCAGGAAAAAGAAAAGAGACTTTGAGTTTTCTGGCTTTACTGGTTTGTATTGAGATTGACCCTATTTTTAATGTGGTTTTGTATCATTAAGCTCTATTGTTAGTGAAGATTTCAAACTCCAGTTTGTCTCTAAAGGGGTTAAACAAATACAGATTTAATCTTCTCAGTGCTGCATTTATTCACACTCTTGTGTGAGTTAATTTTTTTTCATTTATATTCTAAAAACCAAAACTGGCTCTAGAACAGCAATTCAGTAAGTCTATTAGCCAAAGGAGATGACGACATTTGGCTCATATGTGAAATCCAATCACAGGTAGTTGCACTGTCCTTTTCCTGATTACCCATGAAGGTAGGAGCATCTTTCTGAAACAATTATGCAAGGTGAAAAATATAAGTGGGAAGGCAAATGATGAATATGTGTCAGCATCAATGTGTCAGGGTATTTGCATCCATAGTAGAAAATAACTTTCTGCGGAGGCTTTCAAAAACAGTAATGACAGCCTGTAAAAAGCAAGTGTGGAGATAACTAACCTAGACAGAGGGCAAATGGAGCGAGCTGTGCAATGGCTCACAGTTAAGAAGATCTCTAGAATGCACAGAAAAAGCTTTGCATCTGCAAACTGCCAAGGACAGTCAGACCACCAACCTGACAGCTCTCTGCTGTGTTAGCAGTCCCACTTCTTTGGGAGGGGCCAAAAGGGGAGTTATCTTGGAAACTACTAAGAATGGTTTAGAGTTGCACCACAAATTATTCATTATTATTATTCAATAGCTGAATCAAGAGAGTAATCTTTCTGAAAATTTTTAAATATCCTGGGATTTGTATCTGTGCATATGCAAAGGGATAGTCCATTCTTGGAGTTTTATTCATCTCTATGAAATAGAGGAAAAATTAATCAACATGAGGTTCTCACCCCTAACAGCAAACTCATTCCATGTACCTACTAAGAATGTGGCTAGCCACCTTGCCACTTTTAATCCTTGAATATACAGTATACAGACTTCTCAGGAAGTCTCACTGGTTTTCTGAATTCCCACTTGGTGCTGAAAAAGTGATTGTGCTTACAAACACTGGCAAGCAAATGTTTTACAGATGCAAATCAATTGGATGGCCAAATATCTAGTCTGTTTACTGTAATAGAGAGGAATTCAAAGCATACTTTCACAAAATCTTTTTGCATAGGACCACAACTAACTAGAGAATGAGCTGTTTTCAAAAAGGAAATGGAAAAAGTTGGATTGAAGCATTAGGTATCTCAATATAACAATATGGTGTTCACAAACACATACAAAAAAAGAGACAGGAGTAAGTTCAACCATTGATCAATGAAAAGTTGTGGGGTTTTTTTAACATTACCTCCATCCTCACTGGTAAGTCTTCTGCTTCTGTGATCTCAGAGCTAAAAGTATATTCGGATTCATTGCTACTGTGAGTTGAATCTGTTCTTTTGTGTCCAGGCTTGGGGATGTTCTGGAGTGCAAATGAAACAAATCAATAGCACTGTATGGTTTTCCCTGTGACTGTCTCTTCACAACCTATGATTTAGCTTGTAATATTTGGTGTTATTTCACAGCCATCAAAATTTATAAGAAAAGATTTTTGATTCTGGTCTCTCATGCCACCGAAAGCCTATGAGATGTAGTTCACAATCAAATCTATGGAGACAGGTCAGATCCTATACCATCAAGTATTGCTGCAGAAAGCAGAATCAAGCAACAACACAACATTTTGTGGGAAAGAAAAGCTCAGTTTACAGGAAGCACAAGCAGCAATTCTCTAACTTCCCAGACATTGTATTGAAGAATATTTTTTCTTCCTGACGCATAAAATATTCCTAGAACTACTTAAAATTTAACACTGGATGAATGTGGTACAAACAACCCTAGCACATGCGAATAACTTCAGGGCAAAATAAGGGTGGACAGACGTGCAATACCACTAGCAAAGTCACAGCAGAAATTTAGCCTTCTTCACAAACATGAAAATAAGAATAAAATTTTAAAAAAACCAACCACAAATTTGAAATGTATTTGTTTTGGCTGAGCTAATCTAATTAATCAATATTTAAAAGGACAAATTCTCTTTTCAGGCACAGGTCACCACCACACAGCTGACAGCAGAATCAGTTACTAACTTACACCACTAGATTCTGCCTAAACACATTTGTGAACAGCTTTTGATTTCTCAGATGTTTAGCCACTTACCACCATTAAGGTCATTTCATCCTTGAGATCATCATACCGCTCCTCTAAACGGCTGAACTCATTCAGCAGGTTCTGGTACCGTAACCGTTCATCATTCAGATCTAGCTCTAGCTGTTTCGTTTCCTCCACTAGCTTCTTTTCCATTGTTTCTGCCATGGAGAACAGGAATCCAAAGTGAGAACTCCAGTTCTACCTACCATGCAGTGCATCCGTCCTGGAGGTACAGGCATGTGTCTGCACCAGGAACACAGATGGTGAAACAGTCTGCTGTTTGAAGCTGGTGTATGGTATTTGTGCTTCTGTAGGCAAACATTAAGCCAAATATATGAAGGACCAAAAGTATTATAGAGGTAACCACAGAAGGGCTCACTCAGTCAAGTTAGTTATTCTGCTAATACCTTGCATTAGTAATTTCAGGAGGGAGGAAGAAGGGGCACTAGCCCAGTGCTGCATTATCTAAAAAGCAAAATGTGAGATGCTTTACACCTCAAGCACACTGACCCTCCTCATCGTAGCTGCCTCCATCACAGCCTTCGCATCTAGAGTTACACTCTTCTGGCTGCTGTGTACGTAGTGACAGCAGCCAGAAGAGCTGCAGTAGATTAATTGTGTTAAATATCAGAGCCTTCTTTTCAAAGGTAAAACGCTTTGTAACAGTCACCCTCACCAAAAAGACCCCAAACTCTTAGGACCTCATGGAAACTCAAACAGTAAAGAATTCTGATGCATGTGAGTTCTTAAAAAAAGAAATGAAACCATTAAACTAAAAAGGAACGCAAACTAAGGCAAATTAGCCAAATCTATGCAGTAGAGTGTTGCTTTACAAGGTAACATGAAGTAGAAAACCTGAGTAAAGAGAACAGAGCCAACCTGTTATTTCCCTCGCCTGGTCATGGATGCGGCGGTTCAGCTCCTCCTTTTCTGTTTTCAGTAACGTGTTCTGTTCTTTCAGCTCCAATACCAGCTACAGAGATAATAAAATATTTGACTCAGAATGCAGTTCATCTTTTATCAGTAGCTCTAACAGCAACTACATCCTTGTTGTAAGAGTTCAAATACTTAAAATTCTCCTCAGAGAATGAAATTAGTGAACTAAGTTATGACATCTTCATTTCCCAAATTACAGATCTTAAATATGTCCCATTGCAGATTCCCCTGTATGTTCTGCACTCCATTTCTGATCAGATGCCAAAACTGCCTTGAACCACTCCACTGTGCCATAATATTTTTCAGTAAAGTCCCAAAGATGTAATTTATTCCTTAAAATATAAATATTCCTAAAATAGGAACAAATTTGGTAGTTCTTTTGTGTATTTCATTGCATTGGGTAACACCATAATTTAACATCTTGCCTCTGCCCAAAAGTTGTACCACTTTAATCGTGCCCAGGTTTGCCAGTTACTCATTTGTCTCTGATTATGGTTACTACACATTCCCTTTGCTTAATCAATTAATATTTTTCCTTATGTTTATCTGATCTTGAAATGTATCACTGCAGCATCATATAATGATGGAATGGCTCTTCCAATATTCAAAAATTGCACTGCTATTGGCAAGTAATCTTGACAGGAAACAACCTGTTTGATATGTTCATGGTTAAAGCAAAGATAAGGGGTTAGTCAAAACCTGTTGAACTAGACTGTGCACACACACACATGTTTAGTAGGCTAATTGTTTAAATTAGGTAGGATATAAGTAGGTACCTTTGAATACTGTGTATGGGACATTTCTGATATCTACGTGATCACACTCTCTAGGTAGGTAAAATGATCTCTTTTTATGAATACGCTACCTCTGACTAATTGAGGAAGCTTAAGTATTTGGATTTGCAAATACTTTCAATATCAAAATCTGTATAGATGGCATACATATATTTACATACAATATATAGATTTAGTATATTCTTCTACCATAGGTGTAGGTACTTAGGTATCAAGCCTATTTAGGATTGTACAGGTATAACACTGCTTAAAAATACTGTAAAAATATCAGCAACACAACTGAAGCAGTTAAGCCTGGGCAGAACCTGAGTGGACACCAGCCCCCTATAAATCTTCTCATGCATCTGAGACTGAATACTTGCCTGCTCGGTTTCATGTTTGTATTTGTCTGCCCATTCCTCAATGGTCTTCTTCTCAGACTGAGTTTGGTGCAGCTCCTTCCGGAGCTTGGCAATCTCTTCCTGAAGGCTGAGGACACGATTGGTTGCGTTCTTAGCCTCCTCCTCACTCATCCGAAGCCTTTCCACATCACTCCGCAGCTTCTCTGTCTCCGTACTGTACGTGATCTCCAGGTTGCTCAGCTTCTCCAGCAGAGATTTGTACTCTTTGTTCTTTGCAAAACACAACACAGACATAGCAGCTGTTGGAGAACTTCTGGTTTAAGGGAGCCTTCTAGTTCCCTACAGAATATATCCAGACACGGGAGCAAAAGAACAGCTTCCTCATTTCCAAAAAGTTTCAGTCTGTTTTTGCAGAATTGCTTAACAGGGTGACAGAACAGTCTCTAAGCCTGCACATTAACATTCCAAACTAAAATCAGACTGGGAGCCCACACACATCAAACATGATCACCTCACTTTCCCCTTAAACAGAGCAACTGATGTGCTTCAAATGAAATACTGACATTAAGGGAGCAGATGGTTTCTCTCAGTGCTGCTGAGAGACACAAACGGATGCTTTACTGTTCCAGTTCTACTGTGGCCTCCCTTTCTCTTCTGTTAATGTTCTTCAGCAGAAAAGAGAACTGATACCTTACAATGAAAATTCAGTGCATTTTTCTGTGAATGCCCACAGTGCTACTGAGAAAGGTAATAAAGATTTCTAAACATTTTCCCTGAGACCAGGGGGCTTTTACCTGCTCATCAATTTTTCGCTGCAGCTGCATGATCTTGTTCTCCAAGCCAATGTGAAGCTTCTTGTAGCGTTCTACAGACCGGGCCTCTATCTTCAGTTTCTTTAGCTCCCTCTTGGCCATCATGCGCCGGTAGCAGCATTGCAAGTAAACAATTGCCTTCAAGGTCCTACGGTAGTGCACTCGAGCCAGCCAACCTCTTACATGTTTCTGAATAATAATAGACTTGTGCTCCTGAAGCATCTACAGTTAAGAAAAAACACCACAAGGGGTATTAAAGTTGCAAACTACACCTGCTCAGTTAAACAGACTCCATAATGAGAGGTGTAAAGATGATATGCACAGAGAGACACTTTAGCCTGAAAAGAGAAACTTCTGGTGAAGAGTAACAAGAAATGAATATGGAATTCATTTAAACAAAAAAAGAAGAGGAAAAGAAGATAGGAATAAGGAAGATGAAAGGGAATAAAATGAAAAGGAACCAGAAGGAAAAACATGGAAAGAAAGAACTGGAGGCACACTGAAGAACCAGGCATTCCTTTGTGTTGATGTCAGATCCAAGCTAATTACAAAAATACACGGTACCTGTTGGCAAGATTACAAATACAATCCTTTTTTTTTACTGCATCTTTTATCTTGAAACATCTTGGAATCATTGACATATGCTGCATAGGATTCATCAATACAAAGTCTAAAATTATCACACTTGATATGCAATGCAGCTAGTACACACTAGAACCCAGAGTAAATTGTAGCAGCTGTTAAAACCAGCAGCCGCAGTCTAGCTGACCAAACTATAAATTCCAGTCATTTTTCCTCCCCCCCCCCCCCCCTTTTTTTGACATATCTTAGACTTGCCAGCATGGAAAAATCTCCATTTATCCTAATCAGAAATTTTATATTGTAATAATTCCAATTTATTTCACAGCAGAAATTTCAACCATAGCTTTGAGGTGTAAAAACAAAAAAATTCATAATAATTTTTTTAAAATAATTTTTAACAAAAAACAGTCCAGAATGCCAGCAACCTTCATCAGTGTGTTAGCCAGAGACTTCCACTAGGAAGAGTCTACTACTTGTTTTTGGACCCTTCACCCACTGATTCAATCAGAGATCCCCCAGGTGTGGAGCACCTGAATTCCAGCAGACCACAGCTATGCTCAGAGAGCCTGCTCAAACCCACAAGGCTTCCAGGACTCTGAGAACTAGAGTTCACTTAATAAAGCTTTGGCAAATTAAGCAGTTTATTCTAAAGAATGAAACTATTTAAGATTTTATGTTACTTCTTGGATTTGATAGTTTAAAGATCATATGCAGTTCCCATTCTTACACTGATTTACCACAAAGCTGATAAGACAAACTAGTAGGGTAGCAACAATTTGATTTTCTTTTATACTTCTTAGCAAATGAACTGCAATGTGTTAGAAGCGTTACATTTCCAGATCTATTAATTTAAAAGGTTCACTGGCAAAGTGGCACGATTTTAAGTGGCACATAAACTTTCTCCCTTAGCATTTATTTCTGAAGCAAAAATGAGACTTGACATACCAGCATTCGGTTAAATAGCACACCAAGGTAAGGAAATAGTGCTCTCAAAAGTACAGCAAGGTCAAAAGCCAAAGTCCTTCTCACCGCATGTCATGCAGTTAGCAGACCTGCCTCCTGCCTCCTTCTCACTTGTTTCCTGGAAATAACTTCAGGTTATACCTGCGGGTGCCTGAACAGCTCAAATACACCTAGCTGTCAACAACATTTTCACCTCAAGTTTGAAAGCAGCAAGTCCCATAAAATACCTCCATCGTGCAGGGGTGGTCCTCATCTGCCAGTGAATTCTCACACCCATGCAATCCAGTGAGGAAACAGGCCACTCCAACGTAAGGTGAGAGTATCAGAGAAGTAACTTAATTTACCAGATATTTCCCAGGAAAGCTTATGTAAAAGCAATGGAGGAACTAAACTCCTTGTTAAGCTGAGAAGCACATCAAAAGTCTCAGGCAGAAGCTTTCCCTAGGATGTGTGAAATAGATGATTCAACCATTTTAAATTCCTTGTATTAGTCATGTGACTGCAACACATGCCCTCTCTTCTAACAACAACAACAACAGGTACCTTTCACAATCCTAATGAACAATACGTGTACCATATATTACTTACAGAGTCACAGCCCAAGTGTGCTGTCATAGGGCAACCTTTCAGTTTCACTCATTTGCAATCATCATGAACTTCAGAACAACCGTGTTTACCTGCCCATGGCATGCAGAGCCCATGCTTCTCTCTCTGGCCATCCCTGTATCTCAGCTTTAATAAAATTCCAACTTAGGAGGACAGCGTGTACACAGCACACCACAGGTGTGCACTGGTCAGAACTTCATGTTTTACTGCGGTGAACAACTCACTGCTTGAGGGGGATAATCCCTGACAGGCAAGTCTGACCACCCCTTATAGGGACCCCTCCAGAAGTCTGCCATCTCTATTAAGAGGGAATATAACAGGTTTATAAATCTCTGTGCTACAGGACAGATGCAGTGTGTATCACTCACGCAACGAACTTCTGCCATACAGAATCATCTCCCATTTCCCAAGGATGGCTTTTAGTCCACATATTGCTCTGATCCATGTCTCACTTTGTCACAGCTGTCAGATGACTGTTAAAAACATGTCTTATATACTCTCACAACATAAAATATGGTTTGTAATAATGAAAATGCTAAGAATTCCAATAAAAAGGCAAGTAGATACCCACACAAAAGAACAGCCGAGTCAAGCACGGGGATCTTACTACTTAGAAATTCTTATCAGGGATTACTTGTTTTCAAACTGTCTGGTTAGTATGTTAGAAAGCTGTAATTTAGACACATTCACACGTGACTCTGTAGGCAACTTTAATCCAGATGAAAAAATATACAGAAACTTCAAATATAAAAGAGAAACACGTGGAACATAAGCATTAGTTGGCTTTTGGTTATATGCCTTCAATATCTACCTGCTTGGGAAAAAAACAGAACTTTTTTGGCTAACTTTTCGGTGAAATATAGGCTGACTTTTGAGCCTCGTTAAAACAATTCCTGTAGACAAAAGTGCCATGAAACATGTTGGCATTTTGTAGTCTAACCATTCGAATCATAATTCTGTTTCCAGCCCTGTAACCACTGAAGAGCAAATTCTAATTTCTCAATTGAATTTTTATTTTTATCAAGTGTAATCAGGAAAATATTATCACTAGGACAGGGTTATATCAATTTCTCAACAAATCCAACATCAATACATTAAAAAAAACCAACCAAACAAACAAACAAAAAATCCCACATTTGAGTTTTAATCTCCTATTTTTGTGGGTATCTCTTTGCTAACATTAATCTCTTTCAGTGTGTGCCATCAGCCATTTCAGAATCACTGAAATTAGGGATGGAATAGGAATAGTATTGCATGACGTATGTATACTGATATGAGCAATACTGATTTGGACTCATGGCGGCACATTCACACAAGGCCATTTTCCATATTCATTTTAAGTGCCTCGACATTCTATATAACACATGAAAAAGTCTTCTCAAGAGAAATGCTGTAAATCCCCGTTAGATTCTCCACTGACTGCACTGAAAGTTTAGGTACATCCATATTAGATGACAATGCGAATATCTCTAAAATGACAAGTTCATTGATTGCAGTATCAGATCTTTCTAATTTCCATGTACTGTCCTTCAATCCATGCTGCGATATTTTGTTTGTGCATTATGCATAACAGCACGCACACAAACATTTCAGATTCCCAAGGGGACACCACAGAGCAGCTTCATCCTGAAGGTATGTGGAAATAAAGCTAGAGTGAAGAAGTAAAACATTATGATTTCTTACCATTTGGTACTTGTTCCTGGCCATGTAACCTCTTAAGAGAGCCTGAAGAGCAATAGTGGCAGCTCGCATGCATTGGTATCTTTTGCGGACCACGTACATACGCTGGAACTTCTGAATAGTGATGGCAGCCCGTGTTCTCCGCAGGAACTTGGCATA
Source organism: Mycteria americana (assembly GCF_035582795.1). Classification (NCBI taxonomy): domain Eukaryota; kingdom Metazoa; phylum Chordata; class Aves; order Ciconiiformes; family Ciconiidae; genus Mycteria; species Mycteria americana. Next base: position 56,967,750 of record NC_134370.1, on the reverse strand, counting down.
GCTAAGCAAGAAAAAAATTACAAATAATACCTGTAATTATTTTCCAGTGCTTGAATACTATTTTTTTTTACATCCTATAACCTTACCCTCTTTCTCAAGAGCTGCATTTTCTACTTCAGTTTCTTCCTAATGTTGTCAGTGATACAGCATATTTACTTGCTATTCTACCAAATGGCAGTACAACAGAATGACAAATTAACAGCAACCTTGCAAGGTTTTACAGGGAAATGTTTTCACTTCCTCTGAGAACTGTGCTATAGAACTGACAAGATAAACTCAGCTTAATTTCTCATCACCTTTTCTCCAGCTTTAAAGCTATTTCCACTATGCCACCTTCCAGATCTCCTCTCCTAACCTCAACCTGTAGAAAATGTTTGCTCATTCTTGGCCCTCTCAGCAAGACAATTACAAAGCACCTTGACATAAGCCTCTTTGCAAAGGTTGATTCTTACAATCTTCATAACCACCTTGTCTTTGAACGATACCACCTGTACTCCTACCCTTTTCTCTGGCCCATCCACGGCCACCCCTCAGAAGTCAATCCAAACAAATGACTCTGAGTGATCTATCTCCCTTCACAGCTGCACCCTGGATGAGGAATGGCTTCTCCAGCAGGACAGACAGACCCAGCTGGGAGGGCACATGGAAACTGCACAATAAGGACTCAGCCAAGATGCCTGCTTTACCTCACCTGCAACATCTCTCCTAGTACTACTTGTACTCTTCTCCCACCAATGACATACTGTTCTAAGCATCATACAGCCAGGGTGCTACTGTCCTCTCAGGAAGGTCAAAAACAGGCAGGACAGACACACTCATTATATTCAATTTCCATCATTTCCCTGGAAAATCGTTTCCTCTCAGCCAGTATGGGAAGGAGAGAACAAATGTATCACATTTAAATGTCCTACTTAGAGGGATCTGAATTGAGGCTAGTGTGGGTTTTCCCATGAGCATTGCTTACCATCGTGCCTGGTACCCTCTGACATATCTCTGAATGGTGATGGCAGCCTTCCTCATACGCATGTACTTCTTTCGCATCAGCCAGCCTCGGATTGTCTTTTGGATGCGGATACAGGCAGCTCTCAACTTATCTGCCCTTATTTTTTCCAGATAGGCTACTTGACCAGCCCGGAAAAATATTTTTGTCTTACCAAACTGGTACTTATCCTTGTCCTATTTTCAGAGGTAAAAAGAGGATCAGTTACAGCATTAAATGTTAGTGGATAAAAAAAGGCATGAAGGGCTAAATGAAAGTACAATTAGTAAAGAGGCAAAATTATCTATGTAATATTTCAAGTAAACCTAGACTTAAATTAAGTAGTGGAGGAGAGTATTTTCTCCGTATGATTCTGTTAACAAATTAATACAGTAAGGCCGCAAGCACGGCCTCAAGGAATAACGTGAGATTTTTGCTTAGACAAGAATGCCACAAAGATTATAAGAAGTGGAAGGCTACAGGGGGTGACAAAGGGGCCCAGAGAATGAAAGCAATAGAGGCAATGCACATGTATAGTTCCCTGCTTAAACTGTAGATGACCCATCTGAACAGTCCATCTTCAATCATACTACACAGTACAAACAAAACAGCTGGGGCTTCAAACAGGTACACATCATTTACTGCATCAGGACTAAGCCAGAACAAAGCATCTTGCTGCTGCTCAAACACATCTGAAATTTCAGAACTAAAACAGAAAGAGAATAATACTCTATCTCTATAGGCTGTAGTACTCCTTGGAGGGAAAAACTGAGAATATACAAAGGTACATTGAAAAAAATTAATTTTGTTGATTGTTTGATGTTAAGTTGAAAGGAACAGCAGCCAAAGAGCTACAGCTTAGGATACATTTAACACTATACATTAACACTAGAAATACAGACACATGCATATAAACCAAAAGATTTTAATTAACTCCGCCCAATGACACAGAATTTAAAAAGCCGAGCCCCAACCTGCCTGCACAGTATTTATTTTTTTGTTTCCATAAACATCCTAACATTGGCATTGCACTTCAGCAAGGTAAGCTTTCTTGCTTCTCTATCTTCAGTAAACTTTATCTCTTTCTCTTCTTAACTGACACTTCTCAGTAAGTCTCAGTTAACCACCTTCTACTGAGAACTGGCTGGAACTGTCTCTTTGGGGCCTGCCTGCCCTCCGCTGTTCCTTAGTCCTTAAGAAATCCCAAGAAACACATCAGTTCAGGTGCAAAGCCAGTGGTATGGATGGCATATCCTGGGAATGTAGGGCTGCAACTGGAGGTAGGAGGCAAAGCAAGAGGCTGCCGAGGTACAAGGACAGCCACAGTGCTAAGCAGGGAGACAATGTCACGAGGACAAAAGGAGTGAAAAAGGTTGACTTCATTCAGCACAGGAGCTGAGAGGAGCAGCGTGAAAGACACAAACACATACACAGACAGAAACACCTCCACATTAGAAAACCTCCAGATAACTATACCTTACTTAAGGTGTGGTTAATGCATCTTGCCGTTAAGCAAGGTAAGGCTCACCCTCAACCCACCCACACTTAAAATCACTGTCTTCCTTTCCTGTGATACACTGGGAAATTCTACAGTTCCTGTGCTAATATTGGTGGTTTAGTACTTTGTAGAAGTACTAAAATAGTGAGGCTATGAGGGAGTAAGGGACGCTATCTTTACTCCTTCAGATTCCAAATGCTCTCAGCACTAAGTCTAGTACCAGAATCAGCTTCTCCAGGACATTTTTACATGTCTGCTTTCGGTCACTAAGGATATCTCTCTGCTTCATCAGAACACGGTAACGGCTGAAGAACTCTTGGTACGTCCACCTGTCCCAAAAAGAGAGACAGTGTCAGTCCCAGCAATGAATAATTCTCTTAAAAAGAAGAACTGCAGCTGAAAGCAATCTAAAAAGCAGCACACACACCTGGAGGGGAAGCCAGCTGCACTGATTCGGATGGTCTCCAGGACACCACAAGCTCTCAGCTGCTGCACTGCCCGCTTTTCATCGAATCTACGTAGGAATAAAAAGAGCCTGTGGGTGTGGGGCTAGTTTTGTATTACATGGGACCTCTGGCCCTGTGCACACCCAGGACAGGAGTGGCACGGAGGAGGAGCAGGGGTGGGATGTGATGGGTGGTTAACAAGTCCAGCTAGTGCTTCTGTAACTCAGTGATAACAGAGGACAGTCTGACCAGGGAATTGCCCAAGCCCGTCAGCTGCTGCAAGATGCTCATCCTGTCCTGCTTCCCGCTGGCCTGCCCAATAGCCATGGGAGACTTTGTGTGCCCGGATTTTAAGGAGACTTTTAAGAAAAGCTCTAAGCAAGTTCATACATTAAAAAAAGATAAGGATTAAGACATTGGAATCTGCAAAAGCAAATTCCGGCAAGTGCCAAATGAACTCAAGAAGTGCAAACTGCCAGTCATATTTAAAACAGCTAGCAATGAAAATGCTGGTATTTTTTCTCATATATCACCATAAACAAAAAAAAAAGCATCAGGAAGTATTTTTCCCTCTATTCATCCCAAAACATCTCCTGCTGGAAGTACACGTACACGCACACAATGAGTACATTACAAGAGAAAGGAGACACACCACTTCACTCCTGAGTGAGCAAGGTTTAGCAGAACCTCAATCCTCCGAGGCCTTGGGCAATTCCCTCCCATGCACAGGCTATACAAACCATACATGAACCAGCTTACGTGAACGGAAACTTGAAGTCATTAGGCTTAATACAGCGCACGTAGTGTGGAGTTGTAGCATTCAGGGTTTCCATCAGCAGATGAAGAGAGTTTCGAAACTTTTTGAAAAAGGGAAAAATATCAGAGAACAGCCTCAATAAGCTCAGTCATGTTTGAGATAATCTCAGGAAGCAGACCTAGGGATATTTGCTTATTTGTAATAATGCTTTCGGTAATAAACACCAGCTTGTTTTTGTTATGGCAATAGATTTTAGTTTCAGATACCACCTTTGGGTGAATTATTCTAATTCTTAGAATTATTTAGAATAATTCTAAATGTTAGGCTTTACAGGAGTAAAGCTCCCATATCAATATGTGATAAATTACAAAAACATGGGATAGACTGAGTTATTTTCAGCTTTGGACTATCTCATCTACCCTAATCTTTGTCTGATCCATCTCTTCATGACCAAATTCATATGGCATGACTAAATTCATATGCCTCATGGCATATTACTAAATAGCCATTTAATTTTAAATAAATTTTAAATCAAATTTTAAATCAACAGAGTGGTAAAAAAAAAGTATCAATTTCTTCAGCTCCCCTGATCCCAATGTCAGACCTACTGAAAAGAACTTTGAAAGTCCAATATCCGAGAGTTTTAGGAGCTTTACTTTTAAAGATGTATCAGGACCACAAATACCTAACGTACCGCAGTATATCCTTCTAACCACAGAATACCCTAACAGATAAAGAAAACTATGAAAACACATCTCAGATGTTTTAAACGTATTGGTATGGATTTCCCTCTTTCTGTTGAACTCATGATTCTAAGCCAACCTCTATATCTACACAGAATATGATAAAAATCACTTTTGTATTAGCTTTATTTAAAATTTATAAATTAATATATGTGGTTGATTGACAGGAGTAGTATGAGAGTACCCCTAACACTTCAACTCATAGTTTCAGTCTGACAACAAAACTGTTAGACCTCTACCAGTCTCAGGATACTGTCTGACTGCAAAAGCAGAAATTAAGTTCAAATTAAAAAGATAACTGGGCAGGGGTTCTCTTGCATGAACTGCAGAAGATCGGAATTAGCAGCCTGTACCACAAACACTTGCCAAGCAGATTTGCATTCTGTACAGTAGCATGAATAGTCATTCCTGTTCCCACCCATAGCCTGACATAGCTTGCTTGGGGAAGGTTATAGAGAAATGATGAATATCCAAATCAAACATTCTCTGAATTCCAATTCTCACTTAGCAGTGTGACTAGCTCATGACACTGCACAGACACTGTGCTAACATCTTTGTCAGGGGATCAACAACCATCCAAGCCAGCGGAAAAAGCCCAGGCATTTTTGGTGATGTTATCAGAACTCTGAGCACCCAAGAAATGTGGCTGGTTCATCTTAAAGAATAGGCAGAGGACCCTGATACAAAGAACTTATGCTCCCTGAGAGCTAATTTATATTCCAGGCTGTCCTACAGTTAACATAAAAAGAGTTATCCACACAGACCTCCTGGAAGCCCCAGGCAAAAGAACAATGCCGCTACTCACTAGCAAAGTGGTACAGGCTGGCAAGTAGCTACAAACTGAGTACTAAGCTGTCAAAAAAGTTCCCCTTGCCTCCTATGTATAGTCCGAGGGACAACCTGTCATATATAACGCACTGACTGGGGACATAACCATCTTGAGAAAACACCTGTTAAATCTGTTGAGTGGAAAGTAACAAAGAAGAAGTGAGTTCTCCAGCCATACTGATCTGCATACTTTTAATTTAATTCTGGCACATACATGTGGATATTTTATGTCTAGCCCACTGATAACTGGAACCAAGTTTTCTGGGGACTGAACTCCCACTTTTGATTTGAGTCAGACAATGTGGCACATGATCAAAAAGAGCCAGTATAAGATTTTCAAAGCTTCTCAGCATCCAGCATGTTAAATCTATTTTGAAAAACATGCGTTTTGGTTTTGGCATCACAATAAGAACTGAGCTCCCTGAAATAGTGGCCCAAAATGTATTAGTAATTAGGGTATATTTGCTCCAAACTGTAAGTCATAAACAGCTGCACCTATCTCAGAATCATAAGGGATCCCAAGAAACACCAGCGCACCTTGAGACCTATGAGACAGAGGGAGGTGGAGGGAAAGTTATTTAATAGAGCTGCATCTTCAAACTCACCTGATGTCCCACAGTTTTCTTATGCTCCTTGCTGGCTTGACCTGGCCTGGCCTTGGCTGGTTTTACAGCCGTTCGAGACAAAGGCACGCGCCCTGAAGGGGTTCCTGACGTGGGACTGAGGGCCTTCTCCTCATCCTGGAATAACTCTGGTAGCAGCTTAAACTGGTATAACAGCAGAAAAAATACAGACGGTAAGAATCCAGCAAGTGATTGCACCCATTTGTGCTTAAGGTAGGTAGAATCCAGGCGCAGTTTTTGTAAGCACTGGGTTTTTGTTGAACTCCACATGGAGACAAATGCAAAAAAGCATTCATGCTAGTAGTATAGTGAGTGGGCCGTGATTTAATACTAAAAATTTTGTGGGTTTGATCAGTGAGTCTCCTTCTGAAGATAAAATTCTGATTTGAGGTTTTCTTCACAGAGCCAGCAATAGCTTCCATGTGAAACTGTTAGATACTGACAGCAGTTTCGTAAGTACCAATTGCAATTATGTATGGCTGCTTTGATCTAAGAAGGAAACAACAGGGTCCCCTCATATTCCAGTGGTGCATCAGACTCCTTTGTGGTTGAGAAGTATCTAGGACACTGAATAACCCAGCAGCCAACAAGGAATATTCCTGCTTTATCACTCTAAATTGAAATAATCAACTCAAAAGAGGACCCATTAACTAAAAAAAAACAGTAGGCAAATTTATCTGACTGAAGATCTACTCTCAGGCCAATGGGAGTGGAGGAAAAACCTGAAACATCTTTCCAAATATAACACAGGGCTTCCGGTTCCCTCTCTCTAATGGCTACAAAATACACCCATATATAATAGCTGCTTTGAAGTAACTTGTAACTAAAAATAACACCATTAGGTCTTTCTAGTGACAACTATAGCACTTCAGAAGCATTATAAGAGTAAGAAAATCTGAACTTCTCTACCTGTCAATGAATAATCTTTTATCTAGCATCTGTGCATTTTCTCCCAAGAGATAGGAGCATTCAATTTTCAGTACTACAAAGTGCTTGGGCTAAGTACAACCTAAAAAATAAAAAAATTGGTTTTGCCTTATAAAACTTGGTGAGCATGCACGATATCCAATGAAACATGCTGCGCAACAAAATGGTACTTGTGCTCTGTGGTTGTGCCAGATGGGCTAGCAGAAGGCATCAAACGTTCCTCAGTGGCATCCAGCACAGCACTCCAGCATAATATAATGACTATGAATGCTACAAAGGTATCCTAAATTCCCAAAATAAAAAAGGAGTATCCCAGCTTAGCTTTATCTCACCTGAGTCTCCCAGATTAGGAGCATGATCACCTTAGATTACCTCTGTAGCTGGTGGAAGAATGACATTTCCAGAGGGTGATTTAGCCTGTCTCCTTCCACTGACTCAACAAAGAGTTCAGGATGATTGGGCCACCACCACCCCATTCAGCTGCCTGCAGTCAGATGGAGTGAGTCGGTATGCACAGGCACCTGAGCTACAGAGACAAGTCTTTTCATCCCATACAGAAACTTATTTGAATGCAATATGCTTTGTCTGAAACTCCTGATGCTCTCACACACCAGGGGTGGGGGTAGGAAGAGGGTCCCCAGTATCTGGATTGCAGATGGATGAGCTCTTCTAAGCTATCAGTACATAAGTCTTATTGCCTTTTTCCAACCCTGGGAAAACCTGCCTGTAAAAATGGGCAGGTGCATTTCAAAGGCGCCATTTTCATAGACACAGCCTCAGGTACTGCATGCAGAAGAAAGGAGCAATGTATGGCCTTCTGCAGCAGAGGCCAACAACAGGAGAGCATTGCTGAGATGATCCACACTGTGGGGGCATTCATGTTTTCATTTGGTTTTGGTTTTTACTACCTTATCAATTTTCTTTGTTTTGCAGAACACTAGGAGTGTTCAAAGAGAGGGAAAACACTGATCAAAGGGCAGATAATTCACGTGATAGAAAACAAGCAAGCAAGCATTTTTCCCTGTAATTTTTTCAGACGACTTAACAAACATGCTGCTAACAATCTTACAGATCACTTCTTTCAATACAGAGCCACAACAGAAGATTTTAACAACATGCCAGTAGCAAGCATAAAAGCTGAGGACTGTTGTATTGCTTTCATGATACATGCATGGAAACTGAACTAGTTCAAAGAGGTCCTGTGGGTGGATTTATAGAGAAGGCCAAAATAAATAGCTAAACACTACAGCGCCTGCCAAGAGCAGTGTGTGTCATGCACTTTGGAGAGCAGAGAAGCATTCGAGATGTATGTGAGAGTGGGCATGGGCAGGATGACAGATGATACATTTAATTTAGAATTACCTTCTGTTGAATGTGCACAGCAAACCCAGAAAACAGCGACAACAAAAAAAGTAAAAATCAGAAATGCAATCCCACTACAATTATTAATAAAGAAGGCCTGCTGAAAAATAAAAATGAAACATTCTTCTTTTGAAAATCTATTTTCTTCACAGTTGATTTTTTTTTAAAAACACCGGTTTTGGTAAAATTTACCATTGGGGAAAACCATGTTGTTTCTCCGTGTTTAGACTGAATTGACTCAACCTACTGAGCCTGCCCAAGCTGTTGTCCTGCTCTTATGGCAGCTACGTCCCCATCATCCCTTACTTACTGGACTACATCCCCCGGAGCACCCCTGCACAGTGCACTGCCATGCTGTGGCAGAGCTGGAGCTACACAGGCGGCTGGTCCCTGCCAGCTCCCCGAGGATGCCACCTGCCTCCCACACACACAGCAACTGACTTCACTCAAACCACTTCAACACTTCTCTACGTAGAAAGTCTGCTGTGGTTTTTCATTATACTACATATTTTAATCATTTAGCTTTATATATCTGCTCAGAATAGAAAGAGAAGAGAAAAATGTTGGTTTTCCTGATAGAACAGCATGATTTTAAATAGCCTGCCCTTGATACCCAGCTTCCTGGGCCATCAGAGCTAGCAAATTCCCAACAGCCATCATGGTGCAATGTCAAGTTAATTGCCTTTACATTTCAGAAGAGCACAACTAGCATTTTTGCCATTAAAAAAAGCAGACGATGCCACTGAAGGCCTGTTCTGTAATATTCCTTCACACAGTATTTTTCAATTCAGATGTTATCTTTCTTTCACAGATATCAAGAAGGCAAAACTCCGTAAATTCTGGTTTGTGTTCTTAGGGTCTATACATTTCATTCCTCTCTCATTATGCTGCTGGAACAGAACTTGTCTCTCCTCCAGAAATTTTCTGCACAATTGTCAGGCCATAAACAAGGAGTTTCTGTTTTCAGATTACACAATTAAGGGCTTAACTGTTAAGCCATCTTATACTACTATAGGATATTAGAAGTCCTCGATGCCTTTACAGAAAATACAGCAAAGTTTTGTGCAAAGTTAAAAAAAAACAAAACAAAAAATAAAACCCAAACACCCCCCCCCCAACCAAAAAACCCAAACAGTGAAATCAGTGGCTAAATATAGACTGATCTTACATGGAGCAAAATTAGGCTACAGGACTTTCTAAATTCATACAGCTAGGCAGGTAAAACACAAACTATGTTCAATTTCAGTTGATCTGATACTAAGGGAGAAGTATTTCCTAGGTTTATAAGAAATTTTATATGACCCTTAATTCAAGGATTCATAACTGCAAAAGAAGAAAAAAAAAATCCTTATACTAACCTTACTTGATTTTAGGACCTTAATTTGTTCTTCATAAACTGTGTCTTTATTCTTTTCCAAAAAGCCTTCACATTGATATTCCACCTGAAAACCACCATTTTACAAAAAAGTAAGTATTAAAAGTATTTAATAAGAATATTTTGCATAGAATTCACCAGCTGTAACATTCACATTTAAAACAGATAATTCTTGTGGATGTTGAAAATATCCGCTCCCAAGTGCATCTTTGTTAAATATAGATTTTCCTCAAATAGAGTGCTTTCCAGTAAAATTTAAAACATTAAAACATATAGAGATTAATACTGTTATTGCATTATACCAGATATATTTCACTGCTCAGAGACACCTGTGGTAAGACAGCATGATTGAATGGTTACTGTAAAGGTGAACATTCAAAATGTGTGTTGAGCACCTCCTTCACTGAAGTTATCAGGGCTGCAAAATTGTGTGAAATCCAGACGCAACTGAGAACAAAGTATCTCATCTCATCTCATTAGCTGAGAGGCAATAAGTAGATCTACGTGCAGCTTATTATGAAAATGCCTCATTTGTACTCAGAAAGACTATTTTTACCAGAAGCAATAAAAAGTCTGAATGTTGTGACAATACATAACAATCCTCTCTATCACAGGGCCACAGAGTCCCCTGGACCAAAGAACAGCCAGAGCGTCAGATAAAAACCTAGTATTTACTTCACTGTCCTAATTCAAGGCTGAACAAAACCCAAAAACTATTGTCAAAGCCTATACCTTAGAATTCGATATTAATTAATGCAAGTATGCTAACTCTCATGAAGTGTCTCATGCTAACTCTTCAATCTTGCATCAGCAGAAGTGCAGACTATACAATATAAGAGAAGACCTTTACAGCAATTTTATTCTTTCAGAGCAGAGAGACTGATAGCCATCAGCAGCCCCTCTTTCAGTACAGCCATTTATCGGTGCTTGCGCAATGACACTATACCCCAAGCTGCAAAACATTTCAAAAAATTCCTAGAGGGGAAGAAGGCAGAGGACCTCCCCCAAGGTCTCTCCACAGCTGAAAGCCCACTCTGAACATTACCTCGGGTACCATTAATGTTCTTACTGCGGGAGACAATGCCACGAGAGGGCAGCAGAATCTCTGCCTTCTCCCAGAGAAGACAATGTCAAGGCACAGAGGTTACTAACCTGCCAGCTACAGCTTTATTTTTTCCTTCAAGATGTCTGTATGCATTCACATAAGCACACAAGAAAGCATAAAATGCTTAGCACAGACAGCGCATCAGAGCTTAGAGCTTTGCCAATACCTGCTTGGAGCTACTTTGAGCTTTCCTTGGTCCTTGCTGCTCAGACTAGGCATAGGAAAGCCTTGTTTTCAAATAGCAAAGTTTAATCTAATGAACAGTATATGAAATATCAATTAAATCCTTCTGGTTCTCTCATCCACCAAATAAAACAGAACTCATGAATCTAAACAATTACAGAGATGTTCTTGCTGCTTTCATTAAGGTAACACTAGACGCAACAAGAACAGGACCCCTCTTCTATGCATAAATTCAAGAACCTGGGAGAAATCAAGTGGAGGCAAATAAAGGCCTCCAACCCCCCATGTCAGCACGTACAGACCTACTGGTAAGAATCCCAGAGCTTCTCCAAGCTTTTTTTGACAAAGCTGACAATATTCTGAGGCAGCTTCTTTGTTTAACAGGATAATTATCTTAAGCAGGATTTTTAAATATTTTGTTTTATTTTAACCTGAGGAGTTGCTCAGTTTGATGATGCATTGTTGGAGCTGAACAACGCGTGCACTCCACTGAGATACCCCTCGTCCACCTTCCTAGAACTAGCTGTTCACTGCCCAGCAGAGGCGAGGGTGGGAGCAGCACATACTGCTCCAGCGATAAGAAGAAGGGTGTGTTAGCTGCTTTCCTGTTTGCACATTAAGATGGCAGCAAAACCAACATCGTTTTGTTGTTACTCTTTAGCTAAAACTCCAGTGACATACATGATTTTCTATTTTGTGTATTTCTATAGCATAACTGGAATTGATAAAATTATGCTGTGAATTGCAAATACACTAAGCTGTCATGTTTTGAAAAAGGATGGTTAGTGCTTACAGCATGTGACAGGGGTCAGGAGCTCTTGTTTGTGTTCCTGGCTCTGCACAGCTGCTAGGTCAACTTTCTTCTCCTGATCAGGTGTACAGACAGGCACACATTTTGCAAGAAGCCAAGCAGACCCAGGGATGCCGCTGCCCAGTCGCTGCCTGCAACAGCCACCCACCCCAGGATCCCCTCCCACGCACACGCTCAGCAACACCAGTCACGGAGAGAGGTACTGGAGGAAAAGTCCTTACCTTGTCAGCAAAGTGCTTGATGATAAAAGCCTTATTTGACAAACGTGGTTTTTCAAAAAGGGCACATTTATTCAAATGAGTATTGTATAGTTTTTGGGCCCAAGTGTCATCCGAGCCTTTTGGCATCTACAGAAGAGAACACACAGCCATTTAAAATGTCTTGAAAACTTTTCAGTAGCAAAACAAACTAAGAAGATGGGAGACAACACTTTGTGGTTTGCTTTCAAACTCCAACTCCTCAGATTTCCAGCACTGCCATAAGCAAGGAAGCCGGTAACCAGCTATGCACTTGCCTTTCTAATACCCTGGGCTGGGTGCAGCCCAGCAGCAGGTGTAGCTGCTGTGTGACACATATGACACTAATAATGCTTCCAGTGTCACACACCTGGAGGCAGGGATCCAAGAGGTACGTTATCTGACCGAGCAGCATCTCAGCAGGGCAGAACTCATCCACCACCATTAGAGATTGCTTGTGATGCTTTGTGATACACAGGAACCCCAAGCTGGGTTTCCACTGAAGTAGACACCACACACCATCCCTTGTATATGGCTTGGAATAAAATAAACTAAGATGAAAGATAAAAGGTGAGACACCAAGCGAGACGCAATTTGGAGAAATCTGACAGGACCAAAGACTGCACTTGCTACACCTGGGAAAGAGAAAGTTGCCAGAGTCAAAACAAAGGTTGATCAGAGACCCAGAAACAGATACAGACACGTGATGGAGAGGAGGGGAAAAAAAGCATGACTAAAGCCATTTTTTCTCCTCCTATAATTGCCAATTGTTTGTACGTTCTCCAAATCCTTTCAACAGCAGAGTGTCAAAATGATGGCTGTACACAGATGACTTTTTCCTGTGAGGCCCCAGAAGCAGGTTGGCCGATGACCTCTTTCTCTATGAAAGCCCTTGAACACACACCTTGCACTCCTCATCCAACAGATCCAGAATTCCCATTTTGGCCTCTATGAGGTTGATGCAAGGCTGATTGTCATAGAAATCAATCAAGGTCCATGGTATTTGTTCCTTCATATATTCTTCTTGTTCCAGCTTAAAGACATGCTACAGGGCAAAAAGAAAACAGTTTTCTGTGAAATAAAATGCAGAATAAATACATCGAACTCTCACTTGAATTCATCTTGGCACATTAATCCAGGCTGTCAAGTGACACACTAGTTCAACTGAATAAACCCTTTAACAAGTAAGTATATGAAAAATAAATTAACCTTTTTTCCTGGCCTAAAAACAACAGACTAAATTAAACCGCTCATCCATATTCTCTGCAAATAAGGTCTATTTTTTCCTATCTTTTTACTATCTTGTCCAACAATTACTATAAGCTCTTTTCTCTTATAAAAAACCCAACACAAAACCCAGAAAAAGCCTCAAGTGCAGGAACAGCAACTTATAAAGTAGGATGTGCCATGCATTTATGATTTTGAAGTTATGAATACTGCTCTATTTCAAGTAAAATTTCACTATAACAAGGAAACTCAAAAGTATTTAAAGAACAGAGCTCCATTTTCTCTTAAATGGCTGCTGATTTTTTTCTAAGATGACGCATTGCATTAAAATATACTCTTCAGCAAAAACCTGCAAGAATGACTCTAGGAGTATTACCACAAGAAATCCTTTAAGCAAAATTTTATGGAAGATTTATCTGGTACAAAGATCAATAACAATGTAGTTGTCTATTTATTCAAAAATATTATCACAAACAACCTGCACAGCTTTAATGAAATGTGCATAGGCGATGAATTAAAACTTGAGGAAAAAAAAATATTAAACAGGCAAACTGTGGTCTTAACAGCACAAGCACTCTTTTTAAAAACAAAAAGACTGCTGACTCCAGTTATTTTAAATCACGTTTTATCTCCCATTTAAACCGTAACACGTACTAACTGCTCTGGCAGGCAGAACTGAACTCAGAGCACACCCCAACAAGCAGCGAGGAGCAGCGCTGCGGGCGGGGGGGGCTGCCACAAACACCTGTATTCGTGGAGCTGGCCTCAGCTGCACCCTGAGCAAAGGCCACAAGCCCACAAACGCCTCGCAGCTCTCTGCACACATCTGCGAGACAGCAGAAAACTACCCTGACAAAGAGGTTTATCCCTTTTATTTCATTAGCTTAACACCATCCTTTCCAAAGCAGCGCTCCTTAACGGCGCCCGCGGGAGCCATTCCCACCCCGCTGCTTAACGGCTGCGTTACACGCTGAGTTAATTCCTGACAGGAAAGCCAACGGTAGCGTTTTATTGGTGAGTCATATCCAACCTAAGTCCTGAAAGAAAACATAAAACCATTTCTCCACTGTAAAGGAATTAGCAATTACGTGATGAAAAATGTCTTCAGACCTGATTTTCCTTACGGGCTGTGGGTGGCCAGGCAGGGGAAGCGTGGCTGAGGAGGCCGGGCAGGCTGTGGAGATGGGACTGGCGGCCGGGCAGTCCCCGAGCAGCCTGCCTTCAGCCAGGCTCGGGCCACCCCGGGCGGCAAGTGAAGACTTGCTGGCTGCCGCCACGGATGTCGGGCTTTAATTTGAAACAACTTCCACCCCGTGCCGCTGCATGGCAGCCCAATGGGTCCGTGTCCACCGGCGCTGGGTTTGGTAGCTTGGCAGGGCATCAACACAAAAGCCCTGTCACCCTGTCCTTCATGAGACGAATGCTTACAGCAACAGCACGAGACGGAAGGGAACACGGGGACAGTGATCTTTACTAAAGAAGTGAACCCCTACAATTCTCACAGTGATTAGATTTTTTGCTGTAGAGCTGAGAAAACTCCGAGATACCTTGTGCTTAGCAGTTATGACATCCCGCTTATGGAGCTGAAGCCAGCCGTGGCACTACCAGCACAGAAAGGGCACACCGGGACTGGAAAGCCCAGCCTCTGCTCCAGCACCCGGCTTACTCCCCAACACGCACCCCGGCCGCTGGAAAGAACAATGGCGCGGGGGGATCCAGTCCTGCGAGCACGCACCGCCATGAAGGTATGCTCGTAAAGAGTTCAAAGCTATTCCTGTACTGCAGCACAGCCTAGCAACAGACCTGGCATAAATAACTTGCCTCATCGTTATGCAGGTAAGATATATAATTACAAGCGTCACTAAGGCTGAGGAGAGAGAGAGAATCGTGATCTCTCTGGAGGAGGGGGAAGAGGAGCCTCTTGCCATGCGTCAGTCATCAACTTCAGGATGCGGCTGAAAACCCTCAAAAAATAACGCCAGCAGAGGAAGCGCAGGTGGCAGATTTCCAGCAGCAAAGCCCTGCTCTTTCCTGCCCATGCACAGGCTCTCGTTGGAGGTTACAGAAGCACAGCTAACTCCAACTTCATCCACACGGTGCTCTCATTGACAGGCAATCTCAGGGTCTTAATTGCCAAGCACTGCTTCTGTCTTATAATTGTTACTGTGATCGGAATTTCAAATAGTCCCAGAGCAGCAGTTAGTCATAAAATCTATTTCTAGGAGATAGTCGATCTTTCCCCATCCCCCAAAGCCCACGGCCAGGACAGCTGGTTAATAGACTGAAGGAATTCATCGTAACCACTGGGGACCCAATTAGCAGAATGGACTTGGGTGAGGGGAAAGGGAAGAGGAAATGCCAGTCATTTCCTACTTACCATATTGAACTGCTGCTGCAGTTTTTCATTGGCATAGTTGATACAGAACTGTTCAAAGCTGTTGATTTCAAATGTCTCAAATCTAAAATATGCAGATACTCAAAATTACTAGTGCAGTGAAAAAACAGATTAAATGACCCCATAATTTTAAATTCCCTCCCTCCAGCTAAATTCATTGTGTTATTCCAGGCACAAACCACCACAATCAAGCAACAAAGCACACCGGGAAATGGCAAATTGCAGTACATGGGCAATTCAGTGATGCTCCCACTTTAGGCAGGGATGAGGAACACAGGGAAGGGACTGATGTTTCTGGAGAGCATGTTAGTTATCTTTGTCCTCTCTAGAAGTGCCACCCTGGAGGAACCATGAGAAGACAATTCCCTTGTAACCTTCTCCAATGCAATACATAAAGGAACTACCAACAGCAAAAATCTGAAATCCCACTATAAATGTCAAACCTGAAAGTCAAGACAAAGATCTTAGATAGCATGTCAAAACTAAACACCTACTTCCTTCAGCTGGAATAAGCAGCTGCTAAGGGTTTGGGTTTTTTTGTGTAATCCACGCAGCAATATATGATAAAGACAAAGACGCTTTGCAGTAAGATAATTACATAAGAGGTGTCAATATCTCTGACAAAAAGACTCACCCATAAATGTCCAACACTCCAATGAAAGAATGCTGTTTTACAGTAGCATGGAGGGCTTTGTTCACATGATCTACAATCCAGTTAAAGAGATTAGCATAGATATGTTTGGCAAGTGCATCTCTGGCATTGATGGCATGAAGTTTAGAAATTGGCTTGATGTAGGTTTCAGTGGCAGTTGCGAGCTTCCTATGGCAAAGCCAGTGGGCCATCTCTTCATACTCCACACCCATGAGGTCACAGAAGATGGTGAGGGGTTCATGCTTGGGCTAATAAAAACAATCTCGTTAGGTCTTGAAACAGTATTACCAATAGCACACATGCAATCATGTGATCAGAAGAACTGCCTGCCTGCGGTGATCCAACAATAAGCAGCAACAGCAGCTTCCTCAGCTCTTCCTCCTTCAAAACGTAACAAGTTCCCTACCCACTTATCACTTTCAAATCGCTGAAGTAAATTAGTGAATCACCGTTTCCCCAGAGGCATTTTACTATACTTGTGTTCACCAAAAAACTGCACACAGGGAACCTGCAGCCTTCACAAAAATGAATCACCTAGCTTCACAGGGATGGACTTGGTATTTTGAATTCTTGTAACTAACTGTCTCAGTTTTGAGTGAAGAAGCTAGAGAAATGCAGAGGACAGGGCATCAGCTGTGTGCTGGAGACAGAATGGACTACAGCTCCTGACTGGTGTTCTTGTCTGCTCATATACATCCACGGGAGGGAGTGGGGCCCAAGCCAAGAACGAAGAGGAAGAAGTGTGGAAGGGCTTTAGTGCTCTGGTCTCACTATTTAATACAGTATTTTCTCAGTGAATCCTGGAGACAAACATTAAGAGATTGGAGCACACAAATGATGTTATCTAACTCTCAAATTGGACTGTACAAGTGAAAAAATTGATCTTTGTTTAACCAGGTAAAATCAACTAGCAAGGCTTGCACACTGAGATGAGTATATAAAATTTCTGCATAAAAATCCATGCAGTGCGTTTACCACTCAATGACTTAAGATACTACACCTCGTGACTAACAAGCAAACCAATAGCTAGAAATCAAGGAGGACAGACAGGTCTTTCCTCCTAAGGAACTCCCCTAACACTACTTCCTCATCATGTTCACCTTACACCCAGTGGCTCAACAGCACGCTGACAAGCAACGTCTTGACAAGGACAGATTGTAGAGGAGTGTTACTACATGCCCATTAGCTTCAGGGTGCATCAGCTTTATCTTTCTATTTTCACCTCCTTCTGACTTCTCTGGGGCTTCTTCCAGTCCTTAGAGCATACAGGTCCCATGGCAGTGCTGTTACCCCTCCAAAATCCAGTCAATAGAGCATGTCTTCTTTCAGTTTAGCCATACCACTTTAACTGGCTCAGAAGACAATAATAAAGTAATAATAATAATGAACACTGCACAAAAGAGTGTCGCATTAGGGTTACTCAAGCTGCCAGTAAACAAACTGATTCGTTCACACAGCACTATGCAGAGCCCTTTGCTGAGCTCCCTGAAGCACCACCATTGCATCACCACGCCAGCGCTTCCCAGGCAGACCAGTCTGCGTGGCAACAGAGCTCTGCAATGACACGGCTATTGTCAGAGAACAGCACGGCTCAGGTAGTGGATGCCATTGAACAGACATTCACCACCACCTGCTAGATGTTTACCACATGAGGATAGGATTGCACAGGAACTTGCAGCTTTGTACTAGCTTTTTCAGTGGGATTCCTGCATTGGAGATACCCATTACAACACAGCCTAGCTCATCATGTCCTGGGGCTCATCCGTTTTCTACCTGTGATCATTAAATGATGCTTTTTTTGTAGTGAAAACCTTTTTAAGACACACCAAAGAGATAGTCTATTGCTGTGGTTTCACAGCAGCTATCTATTAGATCCCATGGACAGATGGTGTCAGACCAGGCACACTGATCATCTGTGGCCCAATGAAGTACCTGTTGTCTCAGCTCCAGACACTGCTACTGCAGATTCTTGAGAAACCGACTGACAGCAAAAGGAGAAAAAAACCCTGCAACTGTTGCTGCTATTTGAACAGAGAGAAAGATGAAGGCTGTGTAGTCCAGCAGTAAACATTCAAGGAAAGGCAAAAGGAGAAACTGGTTACTTGTGAATCCAAGGAAGAGAAGAGTGACAAGCCAAGCCAGATCTTTTTTGTTTCTCATCTCCAGAATATGGACTTCAGTAAGAAGCCTTGGTCCTCACTGAATGAGGAGGTTTTTTTCAGATCAGACTACGCAGTCCTCATTGCTGACCACCACAAAGGTAAAAAAGGACTGATAAAACCACGACACTTAGACGAGTCACATGAATCATATCTGTATATGCTATGCTCATGTCTAGACATCACAGAGGACTTTGCAGAGCATTTGCTCTGCAATTATTTAGGCCATTTTGGCATTTAACATTAAAAAAAACCCATCCTGCGAAGCATTTACTGTGGGCAGGGAATGTATTCACGTAGGAATATAAAGATCTAGACACCTGCCCAGGACTTCAAAGCTAGCCTGTCTGGTATTCTTTTCTAGGACAGATCAATTACAGTTTGGAAACAAAATTAAGGCAGCCACTGTTATAATACAGAGAGTACTGTCTAAAGCCTCTAAACTGAGAAGAGTTGAATCCATCTGCAAACAGAACTGTGAAAATGTTAACAAACTAGAAATAAACACATTGCTTGTGTTTTGATATTGTTACCCTTTTTCAGAAGAGGTCCCTGCAAACAAGCAGAAGGCAGAACTGTCAGAGCAGAAAACATGGCCTTCAGCTCATCTACTACTCACAGGAATAGTGCAGCTGTCAGAATCCCGAGATGCAAACTCCACGTTGCCCAAGTGAAGGATGCCAGCAAGGATTCGAAAAATTCCCATCTGGTAGGAATCACTAATCCCTGAAAAATGATGAATAAAACATTTTGAATGGAGAGATAAATAAAGAACCACGAGCTGCGGTTGATGAAAAATTTTATTAAGAAGAGAAAAACGGTGACTGCTGTGTGTTTTTTTCAGACTTTGGCATTTGACAGTACTGCTTGGCTCCACTTCTGTTAAAAACATTTTACAACCAGATGCAAAAAAAATCCATTAAAATGAGCTATTTAATTTGCTGTTTCAAAGTGCTTTGTCAGTGACCTCCAACACTGTATATGCCACACCAAGAGAATCCACCACTTATGTTCATATAATGTGTGCTCCTCCTACACTAGATATGATTCCACTGCAATACCTTCTTAATGCAATAAAAGTATCTCAGCCCAAAGTTTATCAAACTCTCTTGTTTTTAAACACAACAGAATATGAAGAAAATATACACAAACAATTGCTAGTATATTGGATTTGGGATATGACTGTGTTTTACAAATTACCTAGCAAAGTGCAGGCCTGCCTGGTGTTTACCATTTCCTTAGCATCATCCACACCATCAATCACAGGGCTTCCACCTTGCTTCGTATAGTGAAAGTAATTTGCATTCCCTGTAAGAGAAAAACCAGATCTTTTATACACACTGATGCAGACATTCACAGCACATCTGTAAAGCTGTGTATGATTAAGTTGCTCTTGGCAGAATCCATTATTTGAAATATGTCAGCATATTTCTGCCTTCTGGCTCATAGGACCCACTTATTCTGGAGAATAATTTTTTCAAGATTTAACAGTGCAAATAAGTATTCTTAAGCTACCTGGTTCCTACCTTAGGCCCTCAAGCATATTCTCTACCTAACCTTGGTTCAGACTTCCACACCTGTGGAATAATCACTTTGGAAGCAATTATTCTCCAAGTCTGAGCCAACCACCCAAGTTCTAGGTGCAGAGTTGACAGCAGCAGCAGCACTTTGGAATTACATGGCAGATATTATTATGCTATTATTGCATCAGGATATTTAAAAAATTCTATTCTGCGCATTTTCTTCTTGTTTCTCATTTATGGTCTGGTTTAGTCTTACGAGTATCTGTGATCCGTTCTGGCTGAGAAGTCATGGTTGGAGAACTGATAGTTTCATACCACTCTGGGGACAGCACTGGGCTTCACTGGGAGCGCAGTAGCTCTCCTGGATACTGTGTAAATTCCTACAGTTTCAGTGCCCATGCTTCCAGCTGCAGTAACAGACTCCTTTTCTTCTGATCTGCTAAGGTTTCAAGAAAGCTGAAAGAAGAGTCTGCTAAATGGCTTCTTTAGTTATAATTACATCAGTTCCTTTCTTTCCTGTGTCAGCAGATGTGAATCCTAAATGTGCCAGGATGGTGCAGATGAGCAGAGAAATGCTTTAAAACCAGAACGGTATTTCAGAAATCAGCACTGACAGGCTGTGCAGTTTTCCCACTATGAAGCTAACTTTTAAAAATATACAAGAAGCACGGAAATTTATATTGAATTTTAAAAATGATGACGTGATTGCCTGTCCCAAGGTCATCATCATGCCTTTCTTTTACAAAGTAACAGTTCCTGTTCAACAAGAAACCTTTCCTTTATCAACATTTTAATTTGAAAAATGAAAAATTTCACTTATCAGTTTTGTGATCACCAGGTTAGCAGAGATGGTAAAGTAATTGTTGGTAACAGCCCAAGTGAAACTATGCAGATGCAAAATAAACTCTTCAGGTGCTTATACCAGAAATGGTAAAATTCTCTAGTAGCTGGAGCCATGGAAAAAAAGGTTTTAAAGGACCAAGAGAAGAGAACTTCACCCTCGCCACTGGAAAGCTACTCTGGAATCCAGGACATAGTAAGTCCAGTGATTACTGCAGTGTACTAGAGTATGCAGAATAAACAAATCTGTTACTTTCATTTTATCTAAAAACCACAAAGCCTGAGATCTGCCATTTTAGTTTTTTCAATATATTTTAGTATTTGAAGGTTTAAAAGTTTAGAATTTAAAAGCCAGCAATCCTTCTTTTGGTTCTATGGCTCAAAAAGCTCAGAGATGCTGCTTCGTACCTACAATTACACAACACAATGAATGTGAATTTCATACCTAATCGTAGAGTTTTAAATTCAGGTAATGCTGCAGAGGCACAAAGTTGGTAAAAGATGTGGTAATTTCTCTCCTCTTCTGCCTTTAACAAGAAAGGAATTTATTATTTTTCACAAGTTAACAAGTGCCAGAAACATCCATGAGTAGAAAAGAATGACTATGTTTAATGCTTTCTCTAGCATTACAATAAGAGCATAGAAGCCACATGGAAAAAGGAAAGATAAATCAGCATCTATCATTTCCTTCTTGATTAATTTAATCCATTTTCAACAGCAAGAAGCATGCAGACATTTTCATTTCAAAAAAATGTATGATTTCACTTTTCAGAACTGTGGATTACTATTAAATACAGATCAGGATTCTATGGATGGGTGAAATGATCGTACTTAAAAGCTTTTCATTTTCCAAAAATAACTAATACCATTTGCCTCAGCATTTATAGTAAGCTGGTGAAGGGAGTATCTTTCTTGCCAAGGCAAAGCTGGTATTTTAAAATGAAAGACAGACACAGCTCAGAAGGTTATGACTCATGACCAACACCACAATTCTGAACTTAAGTGCTCTAAATTTCATAACTTCAAAACAAAAAGAAAAAAAAAAGAAAAAAAAAAGAAAAAGACTCTCTTCCAGCTAAACCATGTGCAAAAAGTCTCCAATATTTTTAAAATATACAACAGCACTTCATGTAACACCCCTACACAATGCAAACTGTAATTATTTGTTTTATACCTTTATACAGCCAGTCAAGGATAAGTCCATTTTTACTGAGCTCTAGACTATAAGGTAGGCAAAGATGGAGAGGAAGTGTGGGAGACAAAAAGGTTGTGGATCGGTTCAAGTATGAAATACCAAAAAGAGAGTTCAAGAAAGATGAAATTACATATTCTCATCTACCTAAATAATGGCAATTAAGACTCATTCGTAATTATTGTGATAGCAGTGGGTTTTAACAAGAGATTGAAAGTGAGCTAAGATGGCAGCTTTACAAACCACAACAGAGCACGAGTGGTTTCTGCTAGGTTTTGAAGCCCTATTCTATAATACTATGGTAAGCACAAACTCATCTCTAGTAGTGCTCTGAAAGTATTTCATGTTTAAATACACAACCTTTTTCATACACATTTCACAACTACAAATAGTTCACATAATGAAGGGCTGACTTGGTTTTCCTTTTCCCCCTCCTCCCCCCGTGTGCTATATTACAAATACACTATTACAGCTACCTCTTAGGAGCTGTAACTAATATCAGCAAGCAATAGCTTTTGGGGTTTTTTAGCATAGTCACACAAATATGTAATAAGAAGATTGCATCAGTATTACCTGAAATACCACTCTTGATTTTTCCAAGAGGTAAGTTCTCATGTTAGCACCAATGATTCGATACCTCTTATCAAAACCAATTTCAATGTATTTCCCAAAGCGACTGCTGTTGTCATTCCTCGTAGTTTTGGCATTTCCAATAGACTGAAAAAAGGGAATATTGTAAAGGTTAAACAGCTTTTACAAATTATCAAATCTATTTAATCATCTACATGGCTCATAAACACTTAAGAACATTAATTTTATCCTGGTTTCAAAATAATCAAGAATTTAATAAAGAACAATCTCTGCCTGGTCAGCAAGTTACATCAAAATATGGTTATTCCATTAACGCAAGATCAGGAGCTGATCTTCCTAGCAATGATTTCACTTCCACATAGACTAATTTTCCAGCTAAAAATCCTTTACTGCTCTCCAAAGTCTTTTAAAAGGAATTAAAGAGTCTAACAGAATGCTCACATACACCCAGATTTCTTCTAAGGACTTAATAAAACTATAACAATTATTTCACACTGTATATATTCATATATAGACGTGTACAGACATATGTATAGTATTTGCAGCCTCTGTAAGTCTACCTATCATAAACCCACAGCCCAGCAAATAGCCCCTATGTCTGGCTATTTTTTGTTCATTATTATTATTATTACTCTATAATCAACCACATTTCCAAACTACTTCTGCAAACATATCATTATAAAATATTTATTGTGTGCCTAAATATAACCTAAAAATTAACATGTACGGACTCATGTCATTTGCCTAAAACTGAATCCCTTCCATAGCAGCTTGGTTACTGGCTCAGAGACAGTCTTCAATGCTGTCCTACGTGCCTAACTTTCTTAGATTAATTCAATACAGCTTCATACGCAATAAACAATATTTAATGTATTTCCTCTATAATACATGATTTTGGGATGCCCAGGGCAAATGATGACTGTGGTTCCTAAATGGCCTTGGTGCACCTCTGTCTTACCTCATCAGTGTTGGGATTCACCCCACAACAGGTACCAGCTGGATATATCAGAATTCAACGCATGCAAATCACAACATGCTGAACTTGAAAGAAAAGCATTTTCTCTTCTCAGTGAGATCAAGTTTTAGACACCATATAGCAATTCACCTCCCAAAAAAACCCTAAAGATATCTCTGTATCAAGAGGAATGGTATTTGGAGCAATTCAGATACAGCACACTGCCTTTCATCATATGCCACTGTGTGTATATTATCAAGTACCTAACTCTGAAGTGCACCATAACTAAAGAACACAGAGTTGTACCTACATCCTAGTTTCCTAGTTCACATAGCCATCCATAGGAACGCTGTACCGAAATAAAACTTGGGAAAAACAAATGAGAGCAAATAGCAATGCTGAGTATCAGTATTCCAAATGTGTAAACAAAAGGCCAGTGAATCCGTCAGGGCTAGCCGGGTACAGCACGGGAAGCAGGGATTAGACATTCAGAGACCCCATTACAGCACGAGCGGCACGCACGCCTGACTGAGCAGATGTCAAAGCGGGTATCGGATGAACAGTTGCTATAAAGGATGTAAGAACAAATTGCATCTCTGCAGTTCTAAGAAATACTGAATTCATTCAAACTGAATATACTCAAACTGCATTTCTTGTGTTTTAAAATTATTGCTACTGTGATATATCTTGGTGGTGGTGGTAGCAATGTAATATTACAATATTTTCAGAAACCAATTATTACTTTGAAAGGTATTACTTATATAAAAAACAGTTAAGAAAGTCTTTGGTATTATAAGATTGCTTACCAGAGTACACACTAAGCTGTACAATTCGCATAGCTATACAGGGTAACAAAGAATGAGAGGCAGGAACTTTCATATAAAGATGTGTTTTAAGACTTGACAATTTCTACATTTGCAATAGGAAAACTGTACACAGTTATTGACTACAAAACTAATTATTTAAAAAGTTGCTAGAAATGTATAGTGTTCACTTGATATTACAGAGTATTTAGTAGGCAAAGGTGATGTGAAATTCTGACACTAATTATGGTAGCTCATAAAATGCTGATGTTTAGGTTGTCCAAATAGATATTAAAAAATAAAATTACCTTCTGCTCCTAAGAGTTTACTATCAACTTAGCAAATGAGGAGTTTCCCGTTTCTAAAATGAATTACTCGTTTTCTTCCTAATCTACACAGGTTAATTTATGTTTCTGCTGATTTATCAACTAAAGAGTTCGAAACATTAATTTTGCTATCCTAGAGTCTGTCTCAACAGCAGATTTCACAACACTCACTCTAAAGCTTATTTAAAGTTCAAGTGTTTGAAGTTAAAAGGATAACTTTCTTCCAATTATAAAAATGTTTAAAGTAATTGACATTTTAGATATAACCAGGTTCATGAAATTGTTGTTATCCCTAGAAAATAAAAATAAAGCACCACCATTGTTTTTTAGTGGATTAAAAAAGGTATGGATGGAAAGTTCATTTCTAGTCCTCAATTTAAATTTCCTTGCTTTGGAAATTAAAACTGACAATTAGTGGTGAGCTGATGGCCACTGATTGGGAGGTGGGGTCCAAGGAGCAAGAGAGGAGGATGTTTGGTTTAGGCTTTGAGACCAAACAAAAGAAGTGGTGCAGGGAAACCTGCAGACAGTTTGTATTTCACCCAGCAAACAAATAGCAAACTGCAGACCCATCCTGCAGAGTCTCTTACCGTAGCTGTCACTTAGCAGACAGGTGAGGACGTGGCCACCTGCCTGGCCCTGGTACCACCTCCGTGGCATGCAGGGGAAGGCAGAAGGGGCGTTCAGCACTCCTGGTCCTGTTAGCCACGCACCGAATCTCAACGTGGCCAACGATGGTACGACACTTATTGCGAACATTGGAGCAGTGAAAGGAGTACTCTGGGATTAGCTCACACCTCCAAAAATGCCATCACTCCCCAGGGCCCAGGCTGCTCCCGCTGGGGTAGGTGCAGCTCAAGACAGGGCTCAGCTCCCCTGGCTTCCTCCCATTGCTGGACATTTGGATCCCACAACAGCAGAGCCCACTGCTCATCGTGGCACAGCTTGTTTTATCCCACAAAACAGTTTCAAAACACCACACAGCACCGCAAACCAGGCACAATTACCTTGTGACAGAACACACACAACTGTGATGGGGCAGCTATAGTTTGAGTATCATGAACTCCTCACGCCAGGAGGAAAGAAGGAATAAAACATAGTTCATTTTTTAAAATACCTGAGAAAGAAAACAATGGCAGCATTTCGCATTTCACATTTCACTGTGTGCGCCCCATTTACTCATGTCTATCCACTAATACTTCACACCATTGCATAGAGATGCTAAACATTTACCAAGGCGTCAGTTGTCCTAAGCATTTTCTTAGGTTGTCCATAGGCACGTGCATGTACGTGCCTATGGACAGTGCTACTTCTCTCAAGGAATTCCCCCAAGACTGTTTCTCTCTGGTGAATCATTTCTTAACATAGTTCCTTAACTTCAGGAACTTCAATCTAGACGAAAGCAAAGACACGAAAAACAATTCAGATGAGCCTAAGAAATGTTTTCTGCTTGGCCACGACATCAGAATTACAGCATCTCCTGCGCTTCCTGGAGAACAGAGATCCTGAAGCAGGAGGAGGGAACTGTACATGTTATCTCACAGCCTATTGCCAGCACCTACCAATGGCTTTGGGACTTGATCACAGCTAGTTACACAAATTTCCAGAACTGAAACATTAGTCTGAGCTAATTATAGCAAAATTACATCTTCTGTCGTGTTTTTCCCCTCTGAAAGAAACTGTGTGCATCTCATGCAAACTTTGCTTTCTCAGTCTATCTTCCCTAATCATATTTCCTAAAACTGAACATTTGCTTTACTCAACAACTCTCTTCACTTCAAAGTATAATCTACCTGCCCTCACTCACTGTGTGATATACACGTTCGGTGGGTAAGACCAGAAGTCTTAATCCTCTTTGAAATTTTACACACAAAAACAGTCTTCTGCACTTGCATTTGGCCAGTGGTCTGGGAACTACCAGTGTTACAAAACTGAATAGATTTAAAGCAGTATTCATATAAGAATTACTTTGTTATGTGAAATACATTATGAAAGATTGAGAGAAGATGGGTGGTAATGTTTCAGTATTGTTAAATACCACACAAAATGATGCCTAAAGCGCCTCCTGGTAAATGGATTAAAAACAAAATTTAAAAATATGTTTATTCCAGGTTCTTTGATCGTTAAAAAAAGTATGGATTGCTCTCTCTATTGAATGCTTATGTTAGCCCCAGAATAATAACTGCAGCTGGAGGGTGGGCGTTAGTGCAGTAGCTCTCTTACCTCCATGATGGGGTTGGAGGCCAAGACTTTC
Source organism: Mycteria americana (assembly GCF_035582795.1). NCBI lineage: Eukaryota > Metazoa > Chordata > Aves > Ciconiiformes > Ciconiidae > Mycteria > Mycteria americana. The sequence goes on along the minus strand of NC_134370.1, from coordinate 56,940,960 downwards.
TCCTCAACATTGGCTTCACTGGCAGAGCCACTGACCGTGGCAAAGTACCTCATGGCATACTTAGCAGAGACGGTCTTTCCGGCTCCAGATTCCCCACTGACAATGATTGACTGATTTCGCTCATCTCTGAAACACAAAGACATGTTAATTACCAGCTGTTCTCTCAAGGACACTTACTTTTTGTGTCCCCAACTTGGCAGCAGCCCTTCCACCATAGATGTTAGCAATACAGCAATAATGTCAATGCACGTGGCAGAAAAAAGGCTGTTAGTGACCAAGCTGCCCGAATGGCTGATTGGACCGCCTGCAACCAGGGTGCTCAGTCAGGATTGATGCTGCTGCCACAGTCCAGCCAGCCAGCAGAGCTGCTCTAGAGAACCTAAAGTACCTGCTACCGCTATTCACTACGTGCTTCTGCAGCTACTTCTATCCAGAATCTCTGGTAAAGTGCTCCACTAAATTATCAGTGCTCATTAGTAAAGATCATTAACGCCATCTTACAGATAGAGAAATCAACAGCAGACTCAGCAACAGAAACCTTTCATCCTTCTGATCTAATCACCAGCTTTTCCCAGAATCGTTCTGAATCTGAAAAATTCAAGCAGGGCTGTTCAGGACACAAATAGCAACTCTGGAGCGAAGATGATCCCTTTGTTGTGAAGTAATTTCTTCTCACTTAAAAAAAAATAATCTCAATTTGCTACTAAAACAATTTTCTCTCATCTCAAAGAGGGCTCTATCCATAAACCCCAACTGTATGACTAATAAATACACTACAAAATAACAAGGATAGAAATTAGCATTTATATAGCCCGAATCTTTTAAAAAAAAGACCATACATGCTTTATACAGTATTTTATATTTCCAAAGAAAAAGAAGTTAAAATGAATGATATTTCAAAATACTCCTATGAGCTGGGTGACCTTAACTCTATCTTACATACTGGAAAATAGAGAAAAGAAGGAATAAAATTGTACTCCAAAGATTTTCAGAGCTGGGGCTGGAACACAGAAAGCATGACCAAGCCCCCGACCAGGCTGCACTTACAGCACAGTAACTGTGAATGAAATTTCAGGCACGTGCATGTCCAGGCAGTACATATACAGTGTGCACAGCCTCCAAACGCCTGCTGAGGCCACCAGTAAATGCTATGCAGGGGAAGCGAAGAAATATGCACGGAAAAACTATTTGTGGTTTCTGTAAAAAAGCTGCTGATGAAATTATGAAGCTAAATTACAGATCACGTTGTTACTCTCAAGCTGTTACCTATCTTCAAAAATATCCCCAAGCCCCCAGATAAGAGCATGACGCCAGCATCTACTTCGTGTTGCACAAAGACGTAGGCTAAAGGAGCCACTGGTTACGTCACGCATCTCCGGGAGAGCCAAGGTGGGATTCGTTTAACCGAATGAAGGCATCGGCTGAAGCAGGTTTTCCACATTTTGGTAACAGGAAATTACTTTGAATGGCTGGGTGCTGATTTAAATTTAATAGGAAAGCGTTAAGAAGATGAAAGCAACCTAATTTTATGTTCTCAACTTCCATTTAACACACTCGATAGGTGCGAATGACTACAGCACAGTTCACACGTTCACATACACCAAGCTGTCAGTCTCAGTGGGAAAGTTGTGGGAAAGCATAACCGTTCAGCTTGATACCAGGTTGCGTGTAGCCCGGGTTACGTAGACTGAACTGCCAGAGATGCCAGCCTCGGCCACAGGAGAATGAAAACACCCGCCTATGAGACCTTTCCTTACAGTGGCCATCAAGCCTGCTGCGCACGCTCCTGAGGGAGGTCTGTGGTGCCTGGGATGGCTTGCCGTGGCAATGGAGATTTCCAGCTGGGAAAGGAAGAAGAAACACTCTTGCTTCCTCCCCATTTCCCCCTCCCTGACTCCGCTGGCAGTAGACAGACTTGCATGAGGGACAGCCTGTAGCTCTGCACATCAGGAGGCGGCGTGAGTTGTATGGATGCTCACGTTCAAAAAGAGCAGCGGGAGGACATGGGAGAAGTCCAGCCAAAGACCTCCATGGGACAACCAATAACAATCAATTTTCCTCTCACACAGACAGTTCCTGCAGTGAGTCAAAAACAGAGAACAATTTCTTCATAGAACAGGCAGTGCTCTTTCTTTTATTCCTCCACTGCTCTTTCACATAGGAAAAAAACCCAGCCATACCACCATATGAAACTTCTGGTCTGATTTCAGGAGCTGCCTAACACAGGAGATGGGCAACGACATAACGAGCTTTTCAGTTGTAGATCACCAGCTCTGTTTCATGTATTAAATATCATTAAATATACGAAGACTCATGAAGCTCAAGTCCTATGAAATGTATCCTCTGATGATTAAGCTTATTTTAACTTAGTTCCCAACATACAGAAGGCTTTCAGAAAACAAAGTGATGCAACCTCAGTACTACAGACGTCTGACAAAACTGTCAACAAAAACCCAACTCTGTTGTCAAGACAGAAACATCGAAATAAAGGTGTCTCATTCTGTCACATCTCTGAAGGACAGGTGTGTGAGCGTGGAAAGCGCACACCGGTTTTGCAGTCCCTAGTCCCTCCTCGGGAGCTCAGGAGTGGTAGGAAACACTAGGCTCTTCAGAGCGCTGCAGAGGAGGGAGCTCCATGTTTTCAAAGACAGTCATGAAAAAATGAGATTGAAATAATTTCTCCTTGAGAATACTGTTGCTAATTAGCCTAGAGTTTCTTTCCCCCACGTCATAAGATACGAAGACGTACTCTTCTCCTTAGCACTCATTCATGTGCTCAGTAATAAGGGATCCATTATTATATTACTGTGTAAGTACATATACACATACACTTTTCATAAATTCGCCTAGAGAAGATACGGCTAGCTCTGTGCAAGCCGAAAATGTTGCTGCCATCTCTTCTGCAAAGAATAGTTGTGTTTGCAGCAGCTACGACAATCACGAGAAACAAAGGGCTCGCTCATTGCCTGCAGCGGAGTCCCTCGCATCGCCCTGCCAGCGCTCCATCCACCCTCAGAGCCACTCTTGTCTTCAGAAGTACATTAGTCCATTGTTTCGCTTTAACACACTGGAGTGACCATCCTCTAGCATATTATTCTTTCTGCTTTTTGGCAGAGACAAAGGAAAACACAACAAAACAGCCAAGATCACACTCGACATTCGAAGAAGGAGAAAGGACAGCGTAACACAACACCCCCAACGCAACAGCAGCAGGGGATGCGCTGTTACTGCCGCGACCCCAGGGAAGACTTGGCATGTGGATGTCCTACCACAGGCAGCAAGATACTCAGTCTTTCAAGAAGGAGGGTAGGGAAGTCCTGCCAGGCAGCTGTGTCAGCTCGGCAGAGGGCTCTTTCATGTCATTAAACTTTAAAGAAACAAAATGCCACATTACAAAGAAAATAACAAGTAAAATAGAATCAAAATACATGGGATAGTGCATGAAATGCGGTGAGAATTATTTTTAATGGTTCGGTATAAGCAATGGTCAGTCTAAAATATAACCTCTGCTTATGCCAAATGGAATTTTCACAATCAGGCTTCATTAAAAACAAAACAAAACAACAAAAAACCAAAACAAAGGAAAAAATCCCCAGAAAGCACAAGTAACAACACCCTGAGTTCCTTCTCAGGTATAAATAACACTTCTGGAGTTATTTTTAGCTAAATCATTAGCCCCCAACCTTTGACCTGACATTTTGAGCACTTAACATGTCACCAGTCAGGAAAAAGGCCATACTTAAAACTTCCAGCCAATGAAACAAGTAAGTAGGGCAACAGCGTTATGTGTGACACCACTTTGCAGCCTGATGCCACAATCCATTATCTACGCAACACTCCTTCATCTTCTTGGAGCTGTTTCTCTGAATAAAGCACATAATTAGATGATTTAAAAATTAAGATTACTTCTGAACGGAGGGAAGATTTTAATTATGCTTTTACAAAGAGAAATGAGGCAAAGCAAGCTGGGAGACAAGAAGGTGGAGGAGTCCTCTTTCACCCAAAGGTGGGTAACGATCACATCCTAGGATACAGAAATACATTACAGTGATATAATACTAAGCCAAATTATCTTGAAAAGAGGTGTTTAACCCCAGCAGCCTGAAACAGATTGAGTGGGAGCAGTTTACCATTCACGGAAACACAAAGTATTACGTTCGGACATCGGTCAGCATCACATTCCGCTTTCGCCATTTCTGAACAGTGCAGAAGAATAAAGGAATGACGATGAGAATAAATGAAGGATGATAGGCCCAAACATTTCACAAGCTGAAATGTGAAATGACAGGCTGACATTGCTTGCAGTAGCAGGGGACTTGATTCAGAAATCTTCCATATCCATTCTCTCAGGCCTATACTTTAAGAGTCATATGAGGGTAACAGCTATTTCTTGTCAAATAAAAGAACCGTAACACACTATGGAATAAGTAACTGACCATTTAAAATAGTGTTCTCTATCACAAAAATAATGCTGATGTCTAATTTTGAAAGGTAATATTCAGATGCTGTATCCAAGCCATATACAACTCCACTCCTTTTGACAAGCAATGGCCATAGAATGAGCAATAAATGTCACTAATTTTTCGTATCATAATTCTGGTAAAGGATGGAAACAGATTTGTGCATAGGCTGGTAAATTTTAAAGACAATTTTGCTTTACCTACAAAATTCTGTCGACAGGCAATATGTTTATGAGGAAATTCACTGTCAGAGTGCCAAAACAGAAGAGATGTAGACTTACCCAACTCCTGGAAGCTTGAGATTACAACCTACATTCCAGGAGGGGGGTTTTTTATGCTTTGAAAAACCATTGCAAAATTCAACACTGAAGATAGTTTCTGCTCAACGGAGGTTCAGCACTGGGGAAAAAAAGAGTGCTACAAGCTGACTTGAGATACCTTACACGCAGAAAAGGGTTTTGCAGAATACGAATGAAATGACAATCCACAAGAAACCAGAAAGTGGTTTAAAAAAAAAAAAAATCTTGTTTCCAAGATGTGAAAAAAAACCTTTGTTGAGGATGTGCATATATCTTAATGCAATATTTTTAATAGCATTGACTACTACTAACTTTAAATTCTGTATTTCATAGAAATCTAAGTGAGATGCTTTCAGAAGGGCTCAGAGTGGAGGAAACGCTACTCCCATGAGGTCCCAGCTGTCAGCTTCAGTGGAAGCAAGAGCAAGACTGTCACTGGGCACCTCCAATGTGTACAGTGCTGCAACAACACTGACTAATCATCGATAGCTGTCATTATCTAAGGTAGCTTTTAATGATTTCAGTTGACCAATGGAAAAATTGAGGCAACAAAGAAAAAACAGTGCAAGAAATGAAACATTAAAGTTACTAACATCAGAGTTGTCAATTTTCAAACAATTTTGATTCCTTCAGATCACTACACCCACTGAAGCTGGTTCCCTCAAAAACCAAGACAGTTTACTGCATCACAGCCGTTATTTCCATAGCAAACTGTCCAAACTGATCAGGATAATCAAGACATATAGACTGAAAAATCCCAACAGATATCTTTGTTTACCTTCTTCCTCTATACCAATAGAAAATCCCTCTCTGAAGCAGGAACACTAAACCAGTTAAAAACCTACCCATCAATAAGCATTTCAGAGGGGATTAAAGAAGCCCAGAGCTATTCAATTTAATCATCAAAGCACGACATTGTTTTTGTGGTTTTTTTGCTTCCTATGACTGATGCATCGGATGTATCACTTGATCTTGTCTTTCAGACTCATGACTCCACATCAAACAATGTCAAATAGATGTATATAAGCACACACACCACAAAACATCAGCCTCAGAAAACAAACAAAAGGAATACAGAATTATTGACATCAGCCTCAATATTCCTATCAATCCATCCATACCCAAGCCACCAGCATCTCTACCTGGCAAAAGTGCATCATTAACAGCTGATTTTAAAAGATTCTGATATGGACTTGGAAATGCTTGCCTGTGATGAACCACTTCAAAGTTGAGTTGTCTCAATGCCATATAACATAGATGAGATTGGCAGAAAAGATCAGAGTGAGATACCCTTAATATAAAATGAAGAGACCAAATAACAGGGCAATTTGATGAGACGAACATTAGTACTTACTTCGCCTTTGATCCTAAATCATCTACGCTCATTAACCTTGAGGACACTGCCAAGATGCTGATGTTTTTAAGGAAGCTTCTTGTCAGGGTAGTTTAAAGGCCACCACCTTCAGGACATCTTCTCCCCTCACTGCTCCAGTGCTAAGAGGTTTAAATAAATCTACTGCCTTTTTTTTTGTGGAGTTGCTACTGCTTTCTTTTTTTCTTTTGGAATAACAGGTTTCAGTTATGGCTAAGGGCACCAACCCCATGGCATACAAGAGTTTCATTTTTTACTTAAATCAAAACAGCACAAACTGCTGCTAAAGGCCTGACCCTGCGATCTTCAAATATTGAAATCTCCTACTGCTTCAATGCAAGAACAAGAACACAATAAATAGCTTTTATTTAATCTAGCAGTAACAGTCTGGTCTGCTTTATCTCACTGCTGTTCCGTGGTAAGAAGGTAGACTTGTAAGCCTGAAATTGCTTTACATTTTCAAAACAGTGAATTTTGAATGATCAAAGAACCTGACACAAAGTAAAAGGGAAGGAACCTGTGACTCAGGGAACATTTGGGATAGATCCTGTTCTCAGCGTACACACATAATTAAATTACCATTAACATCAATGTGTGTTGTGCCCATCAAAGACAGAAAAGGAACTTAGTGATATGCCATCCTACAGCTGAATTACAGCAGCAGGAAAACCAACCCAAGAAAATAACTTAAAAACTAATGACGTTGCTGAAAGGTCAGATAGGATTCATTTTGAAATGCTGGCATGTTTGAAATCTTGCTGTGTTTCCATTAGCCACAGCTACTCTGAGAGCCATAGGGTTAACCAGGGACCAACACAAACCTAGTTTAAGCTAAGTGACATGTTTTACACCCTACACTATACAGCAGATTTCCAAACTGTGCAAGGATACACGTACATACATGCAGCTGACATGATGAAGTGTCTCCAGCAATGCAAACATAACTCTGACCTAAGTAAGCATCCTATTTTTTGCAGTCAATCTCTCAGCATCCCCACTGCATATTTGTGACAGCATATGACCGAAATAACCTGCAGTATCTACAGTCAGAACATTCACACATCGTTGTACCTGAGAGCATGACTAAACAAATCTGTTTAATAAAGATCAGTTTCCCCTCATGAGGCAGCTATAACAAAAACAAGAGCACAGAAAATTTTACCAAATAACTTCCTCATTGATAAGATGAAATAAAAGAAGTTTACACAATGCACTGAAAATAAAAGCAGTGTGGAAGTGCTAAATGCCGTAACTACTTTTATCAATGTTCCCAAATAACTTAGAAGTATTGATGTTCTAGGAATAGAGAAATATATCTAATATTCCACCCATTCCAAACAGCTTATTCAGTCTTGGAATAATTACTCACAGAAAAGATTTTAAACTCCTTTCTTGTGAAATCCATCAGCTTTCATCAGGTATCAATATAAAGTTAAGAGTTCTCTAGTATCAAATGCTTTGTGAGCTTCACAGAAAGCAGGTTCATTAACTTATTAAGAAATTTAGGAAGGCACTTCCCAGCCGCAGGCGGCCAGCCCCAGCAGGCTAAAGGGAGCACTGCCTTCAAGGGACTGGGCATCTTCCAATGTAGGAAAGAGGATGCATAGCAGATGAATGCAGGGAAAAGAATAAAGCAACAGAAGGACAAATCCGTGGTATAAGATGAAACGATAAGGTTTTGCACACCTCATCTGAAGGCTCACTAAATAGGTCTGACTTCAATAAATGTTGAAATAAATAGTGTTTCCTAAAAATACCAGTGATTGTAAACTTGAAACCAAAATACATCAGTATTTTTTTTCCTAGAACACTCTCCTTTTTTCAGCACAAAATGTGGTTTGGGAGAGATACGAGGATTTTTTTTGCAGAGCTCACCAGCCTGTGCTCTCCCCAACACCTGCCCTTCCCAGTCCCCCATCGGGGTAGGTCCCAGGTTCACCCTTTGGGCAATCGTGCTCCACTTTTGTGTGATGCTTCCATTGTTACAGTTATTTGCTTTTCTAAAAGACCAAAACTGCTTTTTACATGTACCCTAAAATGAAAGGCAGCGGTAAAACCCACTAGCCCTGGAAGGTTTAATATGAGTCACTGCAATATATTTAGCTTCACCTTTGCCTAAGCACGGGTCTTGTGTGGCAGCAAACAAGGCTGTACAGGTTTAGCAGCACTTGTTCAGTGCAAAGGCCTTTGAAATTCAGCCCAGGGTGTGCAGCATCTGTTAGGAGCCATTATAAAAACTGGCAACTCTACAAACCCAGGATCTGCTTTTCAAGTAGAATTAATTTAACTGTTCAATAAATAAATAAATAAGAATTCATTCAGCAGTTTTCTGATGCTCTCGGACCGGTCGAGAACAGCAGCAGCCAGGTCCGGGGGCAGCCTTCCCATGACCTCTCATCGAGGGCAGGAGGCAGCATCTTGCCCTTCGTCAACCTTCTGAACAAACTACTTTAATCACAAAGTTCTTTGCAGCCCTAAATAAGTTCTGTTATCCCCTGTTTCTAGATTTGGCTCTTGGCCTCCTTAGCATGGGAAAGCACCCCCGTTTTGTCCTCTTACTTTCCGACTGCTTCCAATAGCCCGCATAATGCAAGTACGTCTTTCCATTCTCTTCACGTAGCTGCTGAGCCCCTCTCCCTTCCTCTGGAGAAGTCTCCCCTTCAACCAGGCAGCACCGATAAATGCCACCCCAGCGCTCTACCTTCACCTGTGCTGCAGGAAACCCTCTTCCCTCATTTTTAAAGTTTCCTCCTTGCAGTGCTCCTTTGCACAGCGGGCACAGCCCCTCCTTCCCCACAGAGCCACGTCATCCCGACGTTCCCAGTGCCAAAGCCTCCAAATTCACTTGTATTGGCACATCCCAAAAGGTGCGGCCTGACACAGATAATTATTTTTTCCACCCTCAAAGGGCTGTTGTGTGGATTAACAAGGTAACTTTCGTAAAACGCCCGGAATGTGCAAAGTGCTATGTAAGCGCTAAGGATTATTATTAGAGACTAAAGTGCTTTGAACCATTCTGTGGCGATGTGATGGGGGGTGGGGGAAGACAAGAAAAAGTGAGTTCCTGGTGCTATGCCCCAGGAGCAAGCGTCACTTCTTGCACAGAACAGCAGCCCCATTTCTTGGTCTGTTCCACCAGCACACCCTGTACCCATCGGTTTATTTTGACTATCTGGATCTAACATGCTCTGACCTGACAGATCCCACTCTTCACAGATGCCACGCATTAACAATTCAGAGGCACATTCAGCTGCACCTTGAGTCACAACAATTGCTCCCGACTAAGCAGTACATTAATTCTTTGTAAAGTCATTCATTTTTAATAGGCATGAAACATTAGTCCAACAAACCATGTTCTTTAACCACTTTTCTAAATATATTTCCAGTTTAACTGGCTTTTTAAACCTAACAGCATTTCTCACTGACATCTGCTTTAGCCGCTAGAGAAAAGAGGACGTTCTGAGCACAGGACCAGGGGCTGGAAGCTCAGTGCCTGGGACCAGCTCTGGGCTGATCCAGGCACGGCCACAGCACGCCATCTCTGCCTTACTTGTCTTCTATACAAGCACAAATTGATATACCAGTATCAGAGGAGACAGACTTTGGTGAATGCTTGTAAAGTGCCTGGAAAACACGAAGCCTGCCGTGAAAGCAAACGTTATTATGCAATATATGTTACCTGGCACAGAGACCCCTTAACACTGCAGGAAATGAAGGCATGCAAAATATACCATGTTCATTTTTGTACACTAAAAACAAATTAGCCTTGGGAGAATGTTACCAGGAAACCCATTTAACTGCTGCACTATCAATTACATACTCTATTCTCACATATTTTATTGTTAAGCTGGTGTGATCCAAGTCATCAGACACTGGATCAGGATTTTCGATTCAGGGTCTCTATGCCCTGCTTTTGCTGCCTTGGAGAACTCGCCAAAGCTCCCCTTGTCTCTTTCAACTTACCAAATGGAAATAATGATACTGATCTCTTCTGCAGAGGACTTTGAGATCTGCTCATGGAGAGTGCCAAACAAAGGTGAAATATTACTATTATACATAACCTGAATTCTCTTGAGTCTGTTCCACCTGCAAACCCAGCCACTCCAAAACACCTCACGTTCTTAAGCATCTTTTGGTCCTCTTCAACAACAGCTTGGTAAAAACGTTCTGCGATAATCTCAAAACCCACCAATGTACTTTTTTTTTTTAAATTAACAAATTGCACCACTTGCCATTTTAATTGTATCCAGGAAACACAACTCTTGACTGTAAAAATGGCGAAAGGTGAAAAGATAATGAATTCATGGTAACATCTCTCAACACATACAAATGAAGAAAACTGAGGTCAGCACATGCTGCAAAATCATGACAGATTGCACTCCAGAGGAGCACAAAGATGAGCCAGCACTATGCAACTGATTTATCTAGGGATTAGTCAGAGGTCACTCCTGCAATAGTTTAGGAAAGCTCATTGCTTAGCTACCAGCAGGACACCTCACATGAACTCTAGCTTCCAGCCACGACCATACTTAACCCTTTTGTTGCCTAAAAACAGTCACTGCTCAGATGAGTAAGTCCGTGATGTTACGTCAAGTTGATTACCCCATCTGCTGTCTTGTACCCGTAAGATCATATAAAATGTCAGAGCCAAAGTATAAGAGACTATTCCAAAATCATCTGTTCTCAACAGAAAGGACAATTTCCCTTTCCATTCTAATTTTAACAACAGAACCCGAAAAGTACCATCTCTTTTCAAGGTAAGTATCTCATTTAAAAAGTCATATGTCAAAGCTGTAAGTCAAAGGAGGCCCTTGTATGTTTGTACAGTGCCCACCGCAGCAGGCTCTCATTTCATAACTAGATGCAGATCTGTGATGGGTTGTTAATCATCCCCCTCCCGACTTCTGCCAGGGGACAATAGAGTATCCATTTATCAGACACTTGGAAGCAAAGCAGCAGCTGATCAAACGTGCATTTTTATAAGAGGACATCATCTTGGGATGCCTGGGATAACTGGAGACTGTCAGTCAAGGTGCTTTCAAAACACCTACTCAACAACTCACCAAGCTCCTTTTGAACAAAAAGTGATAGAAAAAAATCTTCCTGTAGCTGAGAGCCATCAGACATATGCCAAAAATCTGACAAAACAGAGAGGCAGCCTGCTTATTAAAGGTAATTTAATGAAAAAGATACACACTAACACTGAACAAATCACTATACTTTGTCCAAACAGAAAAAGCAAAACTTTGGAGAATGTCGCTTTCAACACGTTGCTTTCTGTCCTGGTATTCATTGAGTTTTATAGGGATCTCATCAGTATGTAATTCTGTTTGCAGATGTTACTTTCAACTTGCACTTTGCTAGACAACTTTACTAATTGATCAGAAGGAAATCTCCAAGTTAATTTATTAAATTGAAAAGCACTGAACTCTGCTGTATCTGTCATCAACCACAAGTAGAATGGAATAAACCAGACCAACAAAGTGCTGATAAAAACAACATTATCTTAATTACTGCAATATACCCTTACCAGGCAGGCGAAGGGATCCTGTGTAAGAGTGATTTAGAACTTCTTTTCCTAATAGTGTTAGGAAACTGATAATCATAACTCTCATACATTAATGCAATTCTTAACGGTTTCAAGAGTATAATCATCAACATCTCCTCTTATTGCAAACCACACAGTTAAAAACAGAGGGTTCTACTGAATATTACAAAGCAAATGAGCTGCACCTGCTGATGGTTACGATTCCTACTGAAGTTGTAATGCTTTAAAAAAAAAAAAAAAAATCTAACAGTTGCCAACTGATGCTTTGCCTCAATTTTCATATTTACCACAGAGGGGTAACTGTGAGGACTGAACTTCTTTTTTGTTAATAATTTGGAAATGCTGACTTACAAAAGTGGTATGCATTGTAGTTCAAAGGGTTCAACACATGCAAATACCCACATGCTGACATTGTGGTTCATATTTCTGAGACAAAAGTAAGTTCTTCAATAATAATTTATTTCCTTTTAAATCGCTCATCTGCCTTAAACACTGTCCCGAACCTGTATATGTTTGCTCAAATGAAGCAAGCTATCCATGAAGAATACATTGCCTATCTGCGAGAAGAGAGAGACCTCTGAGTGCAGGTCCCAGCCCTTTCCAAAAGCACAGCTTGTTACAGCTGTTCCTACAGAACCACAGCAGCCCGACCGCTGTGCAGGAAAGCCCTGCGGCAGGCGGGAGCCCCTCGGACAGGTCCCCGTCCGCCCCAGCCTGCTCCCTCCCGCTGGGACACGCTCGCGGGCGGATCTCCTCCTGCTCGGACGGAGGAAGAGATCTGCTCTGGAACCCTTACAGCTGCGGTATGGAGGGTCATACAACCCAAACCCATAAAGTTATTGGTAAGTATGAGGCGTACGTAATCCTAAGTCTAACACAATTTAAATGCAGTTGTAAAACTAGTTCATTGCTTATTTTGGGCACAGCAGAGGAAAGGTGTTGGAAATGAAGCTGTCAGTCTGTGCAGAGGAGCTGTAGGAGATGGAGAGAGAAAAGGAAAAAGGCACAGAGATACAGATGGGAAGGGGGGAATAGAAGGGGAGAGCGGGGGGAGGAAAAAAAAAAGAAAAGAAATAATAATCCAAAATGAGATTAGTCTTAAAAGAGCTGTGCACATTCTCCTGTGCTGAAAAAGACAAGAAGCTACTGAGCAAACAGTCACTTATTTGATTGTCAGCTACGGGTAAAGACGAGCCGTTCTCCTTTTCACTAACCCTCCGCTGGCAACTGGCGACAGAACCGCTGTTGAAAGAGGAAATAACGGATGCCCAAACGGGCACACCGCTTCACAGCCCACACATACCACACCACTCGGCTCTCTCTATGCGGAAAATTTCACGTGTGAAGGTATCTTTATGTGCTGCTTTATACTGCAATTAACCCCAAGCAGTCGGTGAATATCACTTTTCGTGCACAAGCCAGACGTGAGCTCCATCCCTGTCATTCCAGCAGTCAACATTTTTGCACTGTATTTTTTCTGAAGGCGCAATGCCAACACTTAGTGTACAATCACTAGCTTGCCTGATTGCTGTCATGGGGCATTTTCTATGGCTGAAGACGACCACGGAGATCATTTAGTTACAACCATGCACGTGGAAAGAGTTTCTGAGCCACAGCAGATGGAGTAATGAAGCTGGCATGAACAAATTATAAATCATTAAATTATAAATTAACAGGAAGACTTAAGGAGTAAATATTTAGAAGAGCTCACTGAAGCCGTATGGATAGGAGCATCATGACCAATTATTCCAGTGATCATTTAAACATGGAGCTAGGAAAGATTAGAAACAACAGAAAAATAAATCTCACCAATTACATGCATAAATGCAGATTAATGCTATATGAGTAGCTACCATATGAATATTCAATGCAATTATTAAAGCATTAATGAAATAGTCACAGACAATCTGATTTTCATTTTTAAATAACCAGCTGCAGAAATGTAAATCTGCACATTTTTTTTCTTTAACTTCATAATTCAGGAGTAAAAGGTGATTTGTTCAGAGTCTAGAAACTATCACTGAAGTTAAAGGGCAGGACAACTGATTAAGGAATTGGAAACAGCATTAGAAAAAGAAATTCAATGAGCAAACCCAGTATGTCCAAATGAAAGAAAAAGTTCTTAAAGACAAACAAGCCAAAAAAAAAAAAAAAGAGAGAGAAAGGAAATAAACATTGGGAAACTAAATAAACAATGAAATCGTTACTTCAGTGTAGAGGAATTTTTTTTTCATTTTCATTGTGTGCTCAGATTTCATTTTGCACCTATGAAAGTACTGTCAGTTATTCATAAAAGAATAACAAATTGTTTCTAACATGTTATAGACACAAAAAGGAATTAATTCATTAATGCAAAAGGATTATTTAAGATCATTTCCATGCTTATATAATTTCTCATCATTTGTTTCAAAAAGGAACTTCTACTGCATCTTATTTGTTGTTATTCAGGACAGCAGAATTGCTGGAGGGCGCAGTGAGAGCTGAAGAGCAGGCAATTAACACAAAAAGCAAAAACCACAGCAGAAATTCCAGCCAAAATCTCAGCCCTCTGAGTCTTCCTCTGACCGCAGAGAATGCAGATGGTGGCAGATAGAAATCTCCACTGCACAGGCTTCAGCTACAAGCACACAGAATACAGGCGATCCAGCAATTTGAAATTTCAACATGGGTAAGAAGTAAGCCCGCTCCAGACAGTGGTTAGAGGCAGCTAGTGGAGAGAGATCCCCCTCCAATCTCTTACTTCCACTTGTTAATATTAAGAACAAAAATTCTGGGACTTTGGATTACATCCATCACTGACATATAACTGCAGGTCACTGCACCGTGCCTCAGACATAAAGTAAGGCTCACAAATTCTTATTTTGTAAGCTTTTAGAAGGACCTGAGTAGCAAGTCTGTTTAAAACAACAGTGATCTACACTGAAATGGGCAACAATGCAGATGCGACTGTCAAAACACACAGTTTTGCCTTTATATTCCCATACCAGATTACATGTCTACTTTCTTAGCAGAAAGGAAGTAAGGCGAATACCTCTGCCATTCAGCAGTGCAGATGTATTTTTGAAAAACTGGCTATTTTGAAATTACCCTAAGTCATGAAATGTTGCACTGTACTGTACTGTTTTCTTTTGAAATTATCTATTAGCTGGGTATCATGAATCACCATATTCACGTACACAGCTGACTAACTTCACAGCATACGGAGCATTTTATTCATTCTAGCTCTCATATGGATTCTTAAAAGAACAGATAGCTAATTTCAAAGATGGACATTTTATCATTTTCAACCTATTCTCCCCTTGCCTCCCACTCCTGCAATAATGGCTTGAGGGCCATCGCAATTAATCCAGAGGTCTGCCACTGTTTTACTTGATTAATTTGGTCATGGGCTGTATTGTCAACAAGGAAAACTGTATCAATAGCTTGCAGCTAACCAGCAAGTATACCAGGGACCCCATCTTCTTAACCAAAGACCACACAGTAGCCCAAAAGATCTTTATTCTAGAAACGAAGTATTTCAAAAGCTCCTCAAATTGGCAGGCTCTTGCGGTGAAGGGGAAGAAGTTTCTAATAACTACTCTCCTTGGGTGACAAGTTCATTTTCATGCAATATTTAAAGAAATTAGGATTTCCTCCGCAGCTGTTACGGTGTCCTTGGAGACACTGTTTTCAGGCACTCTGTGCAATCGTCCCTCTGTTTCCTCTTAATTCTAGTCAACAAGAGCCACAGGCAGATTACATAGCTGGGACTTTATCGACATGACTAGGAGCCTATAATAGCACCCATAAACAGAGGGATTTTTTTTTTCTGTTGTCAGTATCACATATAAATATGAAACAGTTAAGAACCTGGTACTTTTATCTTTAAAAATCCACTGATGATTAAAAAGTATCTCCACATTTTGCTAATCAAATTAAAACAAAATAATCTTATAAAGCACTGGGCTAATTTTAGACCTAAATACTGACAAGATCTGTAGTTATTCCTGTTAACCTGTCAGCGGCCATGATCTCCATGGCATTCATAATGCTTTACTGTTCGCTAACTTAGGCAACTTATCCTCTTGTGAAATGTACTAAAACACTGGACAAAAGACAGATCTTGCAAAATATTTCATGAGCTATAAATTAAAGAGAAGGCCATTGGCCAGAAATTTTAAGTCTTATTTCTTTTAGAAAAACAATGAATTTAAGACTCGTGCTCTACAAACCTGGCCATCTGCTTATATGCTTCTTCAGCCACCGCAAAGATATGTGGATCCATATCCCCCATATTTTGGCCACTGTACGCATTGATGATATCTTCGCCATAGATAGGCAGTTGTTCATAAGGATTTATGGCCACTAAGACGATACCTATGAAGTAAATTAAACAAAAGGAATTATTAATAGTTGTTTCAAAATAAAACAAACCAAAAAAATGGCTTTAACACCAACTATTGTTCTAACCTTACTAAAAATATTAACTAGAGAAGAATAAGGATCTGATATTACTGACTCCAACAGATATTTATTCTGACCACAGCTCTGTGTACAAAAAGTGTCAGAAGAGTTTACTTCTGCCCTGCTTTAGGAAACACATCAGGGACAACTTTTTACTTTTTCTCTCTATCTGCCTTTTCTAAAGCTACCATGCACGTAACAACCAGATTCAGAGTGTGTTGACTTGAAATACAGCCTGCTCAGTGCAGTAAACCAATGAATGTGCTTTGTACTTCCTTGTGTTTTACTGTGAATTACAAATGATAATGTGATCTGTGAATTATAACTACTACACGGCCTCACTGACTGTCAGCTGGGATATGTGAAGGGTGTTAACCCTTCAGCCATTATGCTTTGCCCAGGAATAACATCTTCAGTTTTTGTAACAAGCAACGAAGTAGAGTCATGGTGTAATTTGGATTCCAGGGCATCTCTACCAGTCAGGCAGGACAACCTCCTGCTCAAAGGGATCAAAAATAAATATATGGAGACATATTTCCTAGGGCTGATACACAGCGGTACACAGTCATGTCAGGAAATTAAGTAATTACAACTCTAGAAGGCACCATAAAGCCTCATGTTATACATCTGTGTGTATAACTACTTACACTTTCCCTTTTCTAGTTTTTCCATCCCAATTAAACTCGTATCTGCCCTTTTTAATACCACTCATTACTACAGCATTTCTAAACTCATGCCATCCTTTTACTCTCCCTGCACAGGAAAACTTAGCCTTACTCTGTACATCTCCCCTAGCCACAAAGTGAGATCTCAAATGCTTTTGGTATGATTCTCTTTTTCGTGAGAAACGAGGATTGCTCTGCACACAGGGATGATTTGACAAAGATTACTTATACCTTTCTCTCCTGCAGCATTTACAACGGGTAGGGAACACTTATTTGCTCTGTGCAGGGGTGAAAACACTGATCACTGCCAGATGAGACCCAGCCGTGTCAGGCAAACTGTGCTCTCTTGGCATGGCAATTCCTCCTCACCTTGACAATGTGATAAGGGGGGAGGAAAAGAAACTCTAATTTTAACTGTGGCCATTTAAAAAATATAATTTCTTCTTACATATGTATTTTGGTGCCTAAAAGTGACAATGCAGGTGCAGATGGCTGCATAGTGACTACAGCAAGCATGCCGCGCTCCTTGGACAAACCATCCCTGAAGAACCTGCACCAGAAGCATTTCCATAGCACTCAACTTGCTTCTAAATTTACTCAGAAATTCACATGCACACACACAGAGTTCTCAGTGCAGATCCCAGCCCTCTGCTCCACGCAGATTACAACGTTGTGGTGTCTGTCTAAGAAATTTTCCATGGAAAAGCTGGGAGAAGAGAAGTGAAAGCATCCATAGCCTGGCACTGCTGCTGGGAGCATCATCCCATTTTTAAATCCTGTCATGCATTTACAGATCAAGCACAAAGCACAGCAAAAACATTCAACAACAACAGAATATATTTCACGAAGAGATCTGAGAGACCTCGATCTATTTCTTCGAATATATGGCAAGTTTTATGGCCAGACACGCCCATGTGAGTAGAGTCAGTGTTTTTCCATCAGCCATGACTTCACTGAAATGACTCAGGAGCTCGAGTGAAAAGTCTCTATAAAAATTTATGCCAAGTTCTAACGCTGTAGTGATGAGCCAAAAAATAAAAGGGGGGTTAGGGAGGGGAAGGGACCTCAGTACTAGCAGACTCGAGGAATATTTTCGGTGTCGGTTTTTAACATCTGCCCTTCGTAACTGTGAAAAAGTTAAGTAAGGCCGCGCCACCAAGCCGAGCCTCCCAGGCTTGCAAGTCTCATCAAAGAGACATTAAAAAAAGCTTCAGACAATTCCCTCCTGCTTTTGGCTACGTTGGCAAAAATAAACCCTTCAATTCAAAACAAGCAGCCCCATGGCAAGGCTCCAGCATACTAAATCATTTAACTTCGGTAGCGATCTGTAAAATCAACAAGTAACTACCATCTGGAAATATCCAAAACAAGTAAGTTAGGAATTATATGCTTTCTATGGAACTTTTAAATCAGCCTGTCTCACAGGACTATAATCCAGATTAATTTACATATAACTTCTCTTTATCTCCACTAAGTCATATTGCTGTTTTAAGAAATATCATGGGCCTTCCCAAATCAGATTTATGTGTGTTTTCATTCCTACAATTACACTAAATTAAACTCTGGCTACTCTTTTTGCCATTCTTCTTAGCTAATGCTTTTATCTTGAACGTAATCACCCATCTGTGGACAAACTGGATATTAATATAAATAATTTATTAAATTAAAGTTTTCTCTCCTGCACAGCAGGCAGCACTTTACACATCTGAACTAACCAGCAGTATTCACTGAGTTTTCATCACAGCCATAGCAGTATTTCCATGTAAACATTTGAATTTTCCTTTGTAACTTTTCAACTTCATTAATTCTTCATTTCATATTCCCAACAGTAAAGCAACATTATCAGTCACCTCTGAACTGCTGGTGAAAGGCTGACTTGAAATTAAGAAATCAGGAGGTTTTCTGTTTAAAAGTTTGGAT
Source organism: Mycteria americana (assembly GCF_035582795.1). Classification (NCBI taxonomy): domain Eukaryota; kingdom Metazoa; phylum Chordata; class Aves; order Ciconiiformes; family Ciconiidae; genus Mycteria; species Mycteria americana. The sequence goes on along the minus strand of NC_134370.1, from coordinate 56,922,253 downwards.
TACTTCAAAGTGAAATTTTAAAGCATTTAATATCCATTTGACATATTACACTAAGGACAGCACGGCTGAATTAATTTCTAGTGCTGTGGACATCCATCCGTCCCAGTTCTAGTTCTGCTGGTTGAGAATAACGTTACCATAACTGTCTTGGTGGATTAAGGTGTTTTTAATCTCCTTTGGGCTAAATCAGCTGGGTTAGGTCAAACCACCTTCACGGGGTATTTAAACTAACCTGGCTAATGTGTGAATCAGATTAAGGAGGCAAATACAGTCCCTTCCGCAGGCAGAGCTCTAAAGCAATAATCTTGGCAGAGGGGAAGTAACTTGTACTCAGGACGGGAACTGATAGAGCGGTTTGAAAGATAAACGTCCGTGGCCAAAGGATCAGGTTTTTAGAGGCCAACACGCCAACTTTATTTTCCTTAGCTTCTAACATAACGTACATATGCCTACATCCCCAGCTAACAAATCCACAGCATACTGCATTCCTCAGGTCAGTTAGCATTAAACCTCCTTCACCCGCACTTTGACCACCGGGAACCCCCACGCTACTGGATCCATATGTTTCTAATAAACCCACACGCAGTTCCCAGAATGATCACTTGAGACTTGTTCGGAAGCAAAACAGCCGACCAAGCTCCGCCATCCCAGGCCCTTTGGCAGACCCATTCCACGAAGAGATAAAGGCCCTCCAGCCCTAGGACAAACTATAAAACCAGCCAAACCCACAACTAAAGCTGCGCACAAACACAGCAAAACAAAACTAGCGTACAGCACATTCCTTTTGAAAGCCTCTTAAGTGATGCTCAACACAGAGCTCGTTTGCAAGCAGCCGAAACACAAACCGGGCAGGCTGCCTTGTGGGAGGGGTATGGTGGTAGGCATCCCTACCTCGCAGGGATCAGTAGACACGGGACCACACAACTGAAGACTGAAAACCCCTTACAAGCTCAGGCCGTGAGACCCCAGTTGCACAAAAGCCCTTTCACAAAACGTCCCCCCATCAAGAGCTTTGCCGTGGGGGCAGTAGGGACAGAAACACAGACGACGTCTGAACTGGGGGAACTGAGGTGTTTTCCCAGTGCCGGGACCAGAACACGCACCCTCAGCAGGGGTTGCCCAGAGAGGCTGCGGTATCTCCATCACTGGAGATGCTCATATACTCGGATACTTTGACTGGTCCAGGCCTTGAGCAACCTGACCTAGTCAGACCCGTTTTAAGTAGGGAGCTCCACTGAAGACTTCCAGAGGTCCCTCCCAACCTAAATTATTCTGTGCCTCTAGTCATGCTCTGACTGCGTGATGGGATGAGACGTGGGTATGAATCATTTCCCACTCCTACGGGAACGAAGGCTGGCTGCAAGCAGAGGGAGGCAAAGTCTGATTCAGTCCCCCCTGGTCTGGACACTGCTGAGAGCAGGACTGGGAGCAGATGCACTTTGCTGAGCATCCGCAGATTAGGAATAGCCGGAGTGAGCAAAACGTGGTAGGACATTAAAGCCCGCAGTCTGGCCATCGCGACATGTTTAAAGTGCTGGTTGCCTTAGCACTCTGTACCCGTCCACACGGGTGGAGCTGTAACAGTGACCAGAAGAGGAAAATCTGACCCTTGGGGTACTCCATATACAGACCAGGACAGGACAAGGCCTTCAGCTGCAAAACACCAATTCCTGCTTCAGAGACCCGCAGTCACGACTAGCTGATGCCTGTCAAGGGCCACCTTGCAACATGACTTCCCTACTCTACAGTTTGCGAAGTAGCGCAAAGTACAATGAAATTATAAACAGCAAGTCAAATAGATGATGACATCAGGAAGGCCCAATATACTCTAGCATGCGATACCCAGAACTGGGACTGCCCTACAAAAGCCTGACTAGAGACAAAGTTAAATTGCATATTTAAAAATAAATCATGTGGTATGTTTTCTGCTGGCATAAACTGAGCTACAATGAATATGCAAATGCTAATTTGACTACACCTACTGGAAGAATGTGTCTTTGCCTTAACCAGACAATTATGAGGAGGAAATTTTCAATATCTGGTTTCTAGCAATCACATCATCATATTATATGTTTTGTTTTACTCAGCTTAAAAATGTAAAAAATCCACCAATGACTTAAATGTTTCTTATGCACTAACACGATATCCAAAGTACATATTTGAATATTTGAAAAATTTAAAAAGTTTTTTATAGTGAAAGGTTATATTAAAAGTTAGCGATGTATTTTGACTAAGCACTGAGATTTGAAAGAAACACATGCACATACAGAAAAAAGCCCAGAAGGATGAAATCTAAATTTTAAGCCAAAATTATCTCACAATGTTTCTTGAAAATAGACCACTCGGCTGCAATTTTGAACCTATGATGAACTGATCATTAAAGTAACTTCCCCCATTCTGGCCATCTGAAAAATATCACAGGCAATTACAACTTTGGGTAACCTCTACTGTGAGTTCAGTTTTAAAACCAAGACTGTTCATAATTGTGAACGGACAAGCATTGGCTCACGCACTGTAACAAATTCAGTCCTGCAGTGGCACTGATTGGAAAACATGAAAAAGAAAACTGGCATCTTCTGTACAGAGACAGAGGAGCTCAATGCAGAGGAAGGCAATAAATCCACCAAACAGCATGGGTAGCCTCCTGCACCTGGACCGTGTGAAGCTCTCCTCCAGCCCATGCCTATCTAAGGAAGCCTAAGGGGAACACCAACCAGCCAGGAATCCCATTGGCAAGCTAAAATTGCTGAATACACATTTTATAAACAGAGTCCATTGGGAAGCTAGAGGGATACAAAGCAAGTCAATCTTCTCTGAACCTTAATACTTTCAAGTCTATTTGATGCACTTAATGACCACAAACACAGGGACTTTCCTAAGAACAGCCCAACATGTCCTATCATTACATGATTTTAAGTTAAAAGCACGCATATCAATAATCAACTTTCCTTTTCCTGTCTACAGCATTCTCTGTAAAGATTATGGTACGAAAAGACAGTACTTGCCACAATAGGTATAGATTAGTTTAGAGTCTATAAATCGAACTTTGAGGTTGTGTAAAACAGCAGGTTCATGGAGATAACTGAGCGCTGTGAGGTCATTTTCACCAACAAGTATGTCAGGGTTTCTCAAGGGCGGGAGTTCCTTGGTCTTCGGATCTAGGCAATATTCTAGGTCCTGAAAATCAAATGGAAACGCATGCTGAAAGAGCTGGTGCTTAGGCTTCCTCATTCAGTTCCTCCAACCATTCTTCCCAGCAAAACATGCCCAAGTCACAAAAACACAATGCAAGATTTAAATTATCTGGTGATTTGATGGAGCAGTTCTTTCTCCAAAAACGGAATTTAAAATTTCCCAAAAGGGTTTTCTATATGCAACAGGCAACTATAAAGAGACATCAGCTTTTTCAACTATTGCTTAAGCAAACCCCTTTCTTTTGCTGCCAAATCTTTTTATTAAATAAAACAAAATATGTTATATCATATATCTAACTAGTTTTTCATATTATTTTCCTCTTGAGCAGAACAGACAGAGAAAGCAGATTATCATCAGTCTATAGCCAGCTTCATACACAGTAATAAGACACAAGAGTGTTGGCAGAACGCCATGAAGGACACATGAACTGAAAAAAATGCTACTTGCGATTTTTGCAAATATAAATTAATCTCTAATGTAGATGTTTTAATTGCATCTGTCTCTAGATCTAAAACTGCTTTATTTACCTGCTATTTTCTTGTCCCCACACAATGTGACTTAATTGGCAAACACCCCCATTCTGCTACATGCAATACTCAAGCGTGCAGCATCATCACACAGCCTGGAATATCGGGGGGGGATTAATCTTGTCACATTAAAAAGGTTGTACTCAGCTTGCCATATAAGAAATGTGAGTGAGTCAAAGACTGAAATGCATTCAAGTAAAATATTTTATTTAGAAGCTATTCTATATATATAATCTGTTCTTTTAACTTCATGGCTATGCAGGTCTCTACATGAAAGTAGGATCTAAGCTGGCCAGTGGTAAGAAGAAAAGAAATTAAAAATAAATATTTGACCAACTGCAGTAGATCTTTGTTTTCCATGAGAAGATCGGAGGGATCACCATCATTATATACTAAAATTAAATAACCATTTAAATGGCATGAAAAAAAATGAACAGGCCTTCACTAGAAGGTTGTGAGCTTTTCATAGACATGTCACCATTTCTCTATACCATATACAGCATCATTCTATTAATGCTCTTAATCCTTGCCCCTTTTTATCGTTATTAATCTTCTGCTGGTTATGCTCAACTTAAAAGTCACAATTCTCTATCTGCAACGCTGTTGTCACTGGAATATCAAACCAGGGTTATAGCTTTAACGGCATAAGTAGAAAAAGATGATGCAACTGAACGTAACAGGCAGTTGGATAAAAGCAACATGTTTTATTTTATTTTTTAAAATCAGACAAAATGGATTTTTGTAAATAAACAGTACAATTTGTCACACAAAAAAATACTACTCGAAGTCAGTGGACAAGAATAATTGCACGTACATAAATACGGATATATTTTGACAACACAACTTCCTATATTAGATACATCAGTCTCCAGTCAAGAGCAAGAACAATCAGCTTATGAACAATACGTAGACCTACCTTGCCCTCTTCAAGTCGAAGTTGGAGGACTTTATCTCCAGGTTTATAATCTTTGAGAAGTTCTGCTGACTTCCAGACCTCCTCTGGATCAGGGATCCAAACCCTGGCATACTGCAATACAAAAACAACAGCAAACCATCAGTGACTTTTTGTGCAGTATAGTTATATCATCCGTACACGTGGCACCAAAACTTTTTTTTCCTTTTTTTAAATACATGTTTAACAGCCAAACCCTTAAGCAAGAGACAAGTTAATTAGTACATCTGAGGTGAATAAGTTTTTCTACCTATGGATAAAAGGCTACACAAGCTTAATTTTATTGCCTACATGGAAAGAAAAGGGCATTTTCCATGCAAAATAATGTTCCAAGGTACACATTCAACGCTGAAAATCTACAAAGGAAAAAAATGTGTTTTCAGAGAGATCAAAAATTTGGCTATCAAAAAAATTTCTTGGAGAAACTCTTCTGAGCAGATTCTAAATGCATTTGCAACATAACATTATATAGCTTTTTTTTCCCCTAAGAGAACACTTTGGCACATCTGTGTTAATTCAGGCAAAGCTACCCGATCTCAAGTATTAAAAGCTCTTTCCTTTGTAGTTGCAAATAGGGCAAGTTTAAAATGGATTATCTCCAGAATGCCAAAAGAAAAAATCTGAAAAGCTTTGGTTGAAAAGGCCTCCAAATAATAGAAAAAAACCCAAACCGGCATTCCAGTTAATGACCATTTCCCCCCAAACTTTATTCATAAAAGTAACGCAGCACAAACATATGACTTGTTTTCAAAAACATAAAGAAGATTCGTATTTTTAAATGAGTAAAGATATAATGGTTATCTCATATTCAAGAATCAATTAAAGGTGTATGGAAACCATCTAGTTACTTATACAGTTGCATGTACATGCAAATACGTATATATGAAAACAGCTCTTGAGTAACACAAGGAAAAGGCTATGACATTTTTAATATAGTAAAGCTTCTAAACTGATGTTCTTGCAATGCTAGAGAGCACTGAGATCATCCCACACCCAGCACCTTTGCAAACAAAACAGCTTCTTGGCTTTAGAGGTGCAGCCATGTTGCAAATCCACTAAACTATTTCCAAATAACTGTAATGTATTTTTCAAACCACAGCATTTGATGGCAGAGAAAACTGCATTTGGTCATACAGCTTCATCACCTAATCTTACACAACTTATTTTTGTATAGATCTTCTGCCTCAAAGAGCGCTCAAGCTCCCCCCCTCCCCCCGCCTTATTAACCCAGTTTTCCCACTACTTAAAGTGAAGAACTTCTTGTTTCTACTAGGGATTTTTTGAAAGACCAAACTTCGTATTCCCTTCTTCTTGCAAGACAGGAGACGATAAAATGTGTCCAGCACAGGCAGGGTTGGGGAGTGAGACGCGAGGAGCCCCAGCCCCTGGCCCAGGAGAGGGCTACGCACCCTGCCTAGCTGGAGCCTGCCAGGGAGGCTCAGTGCCTGGGATTATTTCGAACTTCACAAAGCAATTTGCTTCCCACACCCAGGATGCTTGTCAAGAACAGCACGCGTGAGTAATTTACAACAGCCCAAATCAATGGCTTTTACCCGTAACACATTGCAGCCTTTAAAGCACTGCCGCTGCCTTCATCTAGAAGGCTCCGTAACTCCTGAAAAGCTTATGCCATACATGTAAACCAATTCTCTCTCTGAGTGAAAGGAGAAAAATAATGAAATAAAGAATTAAAAATCCGCTTTCATTGTTCCCACTACAGAATATGTTATGCTCCCACACCTGCTCTTTCTTCACCTTCACGGGATGTTTATGACAGCCCTAAGAATCTACTTTATACAAAGACAAGAAACTTTGTTCTTTGTAGTAAATATGTGGTTGTAGGGGTTTTTTTCTTTGAGCTTTATTAGTTTCATATATATTTGCTATTGTTTTCAGTACAAAAGTACAATATTACTATATTATTTACGTACCCTCTTCCCCAGTCCCCCAGAAGATATGAATATTGATGAACTATTTGAAAAATGAAAGATCCCCAAAACAATTCTTCAGTATGTGCTCTTGCCATTCACAGAGCACTGTATGTAACAGCAATGGAGGCCAACAAAACAGCAGTGGAGCAGCCGGGAAACGAAACTGGCAGCAGAAGCCATGGTTTGGGTGCTTGGATTTTTATTTGTTTGTTTTCAGCCCTGCTGTATCTACAACTCGCAGGCTAAGAAACCTCGTTTGAGTTAAAATGAAGGTGTGTGCTAACAAGCGTATGTGCCAATGCAAGTACAAACGTACTACAGAATAATTCCAAAATGATTAACCGGGACGTGACAACAGAGGTGCAGCATTAGAGTCAAGGAGGGCACTCCGGAGCAATGTCGTCTTTCCTTTCCACTTGGTTTTTAAACAAAGGATTCCCTGCAAAACTTCACAAACACACATATATCCAAACTTACCCCGATGCACCTGTTCACAGAACTCTCTTTCGTTAAACAACAAAAAAACCCAACTAAAAAATCAAAACCCTGCCAGAAAGCAGGGAAGTTTTTTAGTTTAACACAAAGATGCTCCAGTGTCAGGCACGGCTGAAGACCGAACGCGTACCACCCTTTGCCCAGGCTCCACACCCCCTGCCCCGCGACAGCAGCGGTTCCCCATCCCCAGTATTTCTGATGGGCTATTGCTTCCCTCTCACCACAGTAATTAACAGAAAGCAAAGTAAATGTAGTACGAAAGAGGAAAGCATTTAAATACTGTCTAGCAAAACAGGTTAGCAGGCTGGGCTCCTCTAGGCTACACAAAAAAAAGTTTCCTGATGTAAAAAAGGCAGCAGCCTTGTAAGACACAAATAGCGTTAACTTCAGGCAGCAAATGCTGCGTCGCAATTTCTAACTACGTGATCTATGCCAGCATGAAATAGGCACCTTTAATTTATTCAGCTGAAACTGTACATTTTCTACTGTCTAGAGAAGGGAAAGAGAAAGCAGAAAACAGATCACCATAGAAACTGGGTTACTACAGACAGCTGAACCTTCCACATGACATAACCTTACAGATATTAAAGTCATCCTATGAGCACTAAGCTGTAGCTTTTCATCTCTAGCATCACTGCCTAGCCTTAAATCCCTGCCAAAGAACACACCTGGTAAAAAGGACAGGTGGGAGGAAAGAGAGAGATGTTCCTAATTATAAGCATTGAATCATTTCACAACATTCTCACCTCATTAATTTAGCAGAATGATTTGCAAAATCAGGTTTTCATTCTATCTTACACATAATCAGTTGATGTTAAAATCCCATTGCTGCCTAGCCTTTAGTGGGATCGAACCCTATAGCAGAAAACAAAGCACCACCACCGGCAGAAACAGGACCAGGGCCTCTCTCTCGGGAAATACCTTACTCAAGTATGTCTACTATTCATCCCTCTTTATTTACTAGTATATAAAATCACGTTTATGACTACATTAAAATAAGACTAAAATACAACAAACTTCTAGAGACACTGATTTACAAATCAGCCTTCTAAAAAGGGAAGCAAATTCTAGCCTAAAAATGCACTGAAATGACAATAAAAATTATGGCAAGAAACAAATGAACTGTACTGAAATTGTGCCTCACTACGATCAATGAACATATTACTCTTTGCAATGGTTCAATGTAAGTTTTGAACCACCAGAATAAAACTGCTGATAGGGGAGATAACAGCATGATTTACTTAAGGAAAGGCAGTGAATGAAATTTTAGGTAAATATTGTTACCTTTCATGATAACCCAAGCTTATCGATAGCATCACCGATAGCATCACATTTCAGACCGATAGCATCACTTGCACTTTACATTTCAGTATTGATTTGGCTCTAATAAACTTAGCTTTGCTGTCCAGGTAATAATGTTGTACTTCCCCTGCACGTATGTTTCTGGCTCACCACTGATGGCTTCTTCCCGTCCTCATCGGAGACGCAGGACTGGAAGAGGCAAGGGGAGGCCGTGCAGCCCATCCTCCCACCCTACGTCAAAGCCACACCATCATGCTGGCACTCCGGGCTGGAGACAGCAGCCAGCTATCTCCAGCTGAGCATTCACAGGACCACCACTTACTCTAAACTGGTTTAAAAAAAATCAGAATGAAAATGCGAGGCACACAGATGAGATATCCTTGAATTCAGAAGGAAAACAAATAATTAAATGCATATTGGCAGGATTATATCAAAACTCAGTTTCTTGCCTAGACTCCCTTCCAGCCTCAGCAGACTGACGTAAAAACCCCACCACCTCCAAAATCACATGGAAGCGTGGAAACACCATACTTTGTTCAAGGGAAGACAAACTGGGCTGCTGAAAGGCAATGGCTTAGTGATCTCTATGTAGTGACTCTAAAAGAGTTCACAGCAGAAAAAAATACAGGGAGAAGTTTTCATTTTTCACTGGTGGGTCAGAAAGCTAGCTGTATTATCACAATTTTATATAATAAGGAAATATAATAGGAAATCACAGTATTCTCTCATACCTCATGATTTCATCTTAGATCACATGAAGGAATCAGCAGACTATAATAATTATCTATCAAATGAGACCATATGACTCACAAAGCCTCTCTTCTGAGATATTAACCTCCTGAAATACTAATTGACATTGCTGACAGAACGGAATTAGCAATGCAAGCGGCTCAGCACTCGCTTCAGCAGTCAAATAGTTTTCCACTTCCATTGCACAATCACAGATTCTGCAGAAGGAGATACAGCTATCTTCCCAGCTTAACAGCTCTTTCGGTAAGAGCTGAAAGAGTTCATGAAATGATCTACACCCTAAAAAGAAAAGGGGAAAAAAAAAAGGAAATTTCAACTCATAAAAAGCTGTCCCTAGTTTCTCAGCAAGATCCACCCATACAAGTGAACTTGTACAATTTTCACTTCAGCAGAGATCATCTATTTATTTACTTACAGCCTCAAAACCCACAGTCTTTCAGGTGTTAACCACGAAAAACTTTTGAGAGACCCTCTCTCTTTCAAGGATGACCTCATTTTTTGTTAGGAATAAAGCAGCTCGTTAATGTCTGGATCAAAGAGATACCATCAATTCTGGCAGCACCAGCTGAAGGAGCCAATGGAACAGCAACACATGGTAAAAGTCAAAGCTAAATTTGACCAAAAGCATTCAATGTGAACCTGTTGCTAACTGAACACGGCCACCTGGAGAGAGCAGGCTGCATTATTAGGCTGGAAAAAGAAAATTGTCGACGTTAGCAAGGCATAACTACAAAACAGAGTACAAAGTTGTACAAGTTCACACTGCCAAGTGTTGAACTTACCTATACAACATTCTAACTTATTAGAAAAGGAATTCCTGAGCTATGTGATTTCCTTGCATGGGGTTGCTCTGAAAACATAATTTGATGCTATTAGAATAATTTCCTTTCGGCTTTGTATTTTCCCTTATACTTGGCTCATGTGGCCACCACCATGGAGGATAATACTGAGCCTAGAAACACTTGAAACAGAAAAGTTTACCTTTTATATTAACAATGTAAGCAGATGCATGGCTGGGTGAGTAACAGGTCGAACACAAGTCTTAACTTGACCCACCTGGATCCCCTACAAAGACATCCTGATCACGCACGCACGAGCTGGGAAGAGGTCCCATTTCTTCCACTACTGAAAGCACTAAAATTTCTGCTATCCGACCTGCGATACACAGGCAGTCCCAAGGAAGCACCGTGCTTCTATTAACAAAGCGATGCTGCTGGTTGCAGTTCGAAAAGACAGACAAGACTTTACTCTCCTTTCATAAAAATGCAACTAACCAGGAGGGATTGGAAAGTAGAGCATTTCCATGACAAGCAGGCTGCTGCAAAACCTCTGACTGACTCATCTAAATCCTTCCTATGACGTGAGGGAAATGGCATCTTTAACGTTGCAAAAGAATCAAAACAGAAATTATCAGTTTTCTTAAAGGCAGTAGCATTTTCTGGGCATGGAGCGTATTTTCTGTCTTGTTGCTCAGCAACAGCCATTTATACACCTCTTGTACAGTTTAAGGCCTGATATTTAGCAGTATTAATTTAAAAAGACATTTATATCATGATATATAGTGGGGAAAATATATGTCAGAATTTGTATTAATGTTTTATCTGAAAAATAATCTCATATAGTTAGTTTACCTAACAGGAAGATCAGAAGTCCCGTGTTATCACATAAATCTCTGACTCGAGGGAATTCCCTGGCCGGCCACATGTGGAACTCCCAAACGGCGGCCAGGGGCCAGTGGTGACCCAGGCTCTGAGCTACACCCTAAGACACCACCACCACGAGCTTGCGTACGACTGACACGGGGTTCGCACATTTGGGTGAAAGCGTCTCCAGCCCTCAAGGTTAGGCAGGTAAGGCACCGTGTCCTTCACCACACGCAAGGAAACTACTCCAATCGCAGCTCAATGAAAAAGAATCTGTTGTACTTGAGTATTTCATCTGCTGTATAAATATGCACTACATTTGAATCCTAAGGATATAAAAGTTTGAGGCTTTTTTTTTTTCTTCTTTTAAGCATTTTTATAAGGCATTCTGTGTATTTAGGGCCTGGTGACTTGTCACACCAAAAACAATTTGTACGTTGTTTGCCAAACACGCCTTCATTGTACAAGGTACAATAAAAAACTATCAGCATCCCACAAAGAATCACTGCAGCAAGATTTACATCTTCAGCCACTGGGAAAATGTCCGTTGACTTACATTTACCTGAAACGTCACCTTACTTCGAAGCGATGCAAAAAAAGCTAAATCCCAAACACAGGATATATATATATGCTACTACAGGCAAATTTGATCAGTAAACAGAAATGTAATTTTTTTCATTTCTTTAAATATTACAATTATTAGCAACCTCTCCACTGAAATTCAGAGAAAATTATCACCTGCAAATCTACATACTGGGCCTGACATCAAGGCCAGAAAAGTCAGTGTTTTACTTTAAACTACCAAATCGACCAAAGAACAATTATATCCCCAGCTTGTAGTTGATATGATTTTTATAAGAAAGATTTTTAAGGAGTTAAAACACGTGAAATGCTTAAAAGTTGTGAATTTTCTTCGTCGCTAAAAACACAGCTTTCTACATTTTATGTTGGTTGTACTTGACCTTCCCTTCAAAATGTCGTACAGAGGGAGACAGACCTGGTTTATACTCAGCCATTAGTAACCCAGACAATACTTCAGCTGTCAAAATGTTGCCCATTCACCCCCCTAAGCTGCTGCACACAGGAACGGCATTTGCCAGCTCCTGTTGTATTTCACAGGCCCCCTTTCACACAGGCTCTTCTCCATCCTCCCCAAGCAGCCACCGTTACAGTCTTGTGCTCCGTGACTTCCTACGCAGCTTGGGATGCCGGTAGCACCCGCTGCTGAAAACCACTGCACGGTGATGGGAAGTCACATGCGACACCGCTTGCATACATGATGAATTTGCCCACATGACGCTTCCAACAAGGCTTAATTAAGGCTGTATTGTCAATCACAGAAAAATAAAACATGTTTCACAAAGTGCCACACAAAGACTGGGACAGACACTGGCCTGGCCAGTGTGTTAAAAGGACAAAAGCGTAGCTAGGTCCCTCCCCACGTCCCCGCTGCCACCACGAGCCTGCCCAGGACGACAAGGAGCGACGGCCCTGCACCACTGCGCCTGCGGCTCCGCACCTCCCATCCGCCTACGGGACCCCTCATACACCACCAGGCATCAGCAAACCTACAGCCTAACAACCCGGGAAACAGCAGCGCTGCTATCTTACCTGCTGCAGTATGCTATTCTCATTTCATCCAACACACTTCTCAAGAAATGTTCATTTAAAGTAAATCAGGGTTAAAAAAAACGTATTCGAAGAAAAATCAATGTTAAAGAAAATTTTGCGTTTGAAACAGTTTTGATTTTTAGACCTGCCAAAGGAATGAACGCAGCTCTGAAAGATCTTCAAAAAAGACGGCAATTACAGCTAGATCAAGACCACCAATGTTTTGGTCACTACTTGAGACACAAAACAGCTGAATAACCACAATAAGATCAGCAAAAACATTGAGCAGAATTGTGACGCCTACCCCAGACTGAGCGACAGGAAAATACTCTGACTCATGTAAAACTTCATTTGGGGTCATACCCACACAGAGAGGCATACACTGTATTGCATTTCGATCCATACCACCAAAACGAAGGCCAACACTGAATTATATGCTAGTGATTTCAAAAAGAAGCTAATTATAAGTCTGCCTTAAAACACCTAATTCATCCAACCTGAAAAACATGTTACAAGAGTTGTCGAAGAGTGGCCACAAGAAATTTAAGAGCAAATGAAACAACTACAGCCATCCCCTGAATATTAAGCTAATGAGACTTGTGAGCTAATGAGCTAATGAAACTCTTTCTTCAATGTTGCATTGAAGAAAGAGTTTTAGGAAAAGGATGCATGATTTCACGTTTGTGTGCTTACAGTGAATGTTGTGGGTATATTACGAAAATACTTCAATTCAAAAATTTTTAAAAAGCCAATACTTAAGTAATACACAAAAAAAAAAAAATTCAACATGTCATGATTAACTTCATGGGTGCCTGAATTTAATACCCAAGAAAACAAATACTATAAGGCCAAACAAAACAAGTGGTTGTAGGATTTTGTTTTAACATGAAGATGATGCAAGCCATAATATAGACTTCACAGCATAATTAACTAAATGCTGAAATGAGTATTATTTCCGGACCACTGGTACAAATTCAGTCAAGACCCTCATGTTTTTTATGTATTTTTACATGCTGATGCCACGCAATGAAACGTCGATTTCATTTTCTCAAGTTCTTAAATGGATTTAAGATCTTACAGAAGCTTTTTATGATTATTTTCCCCAAAGTTTCTAGAAACCTCACCCGTAGGAGGCAGGATACCGGAATCGTTTCTCGCAACACGCAGCGCAGCCCAGGCTTTGCCCGGGGACCGAAAGGGCTGAGCGCGCTGGCTGCAGCTGGGCGCCCGTCCTGCGCCCAGGCACGCAGAAAGAGGAAGCGCTGTCTTTTGTCTCAGGGTCTCTGCTTCAGCGCAGAGCCATCTGCACCACTGCCGTGAGATTATTCGGTGCATCCAGCACTTGCTTAGGCAGGAAGGGAAAATAAAGGGCTGTACTGATCAGAGAGATGCACCGCGCCGTGCCATGCTACAGCGCTGGCGTTTGAAACAAGAAGTTATTGAGAAAAAAGTAGTGGAGCCATAATTGATCACCTAGCTCACAGAGGTGAAATAAGAGAAGGCTAAATTTTCTGATATCTGTAAAACATCTGGAGTATGGACAATTGCTGATTTAACTGTGAAAGCTTAATTTAAAAGTTAAAAATGAAAGGAAAGATATTTGGCATAAACTTTGATAATAGAGAAGGCTGTACTTTTCTGAGTATCTTTCTGTAAAGTTGAGCTCAAGTCCAAACAGCATTCTTTTGTTTTTACTTAATCCTAGCCCTCCCAAAAAGTCACACTGAAAGTAAAACACCTGCTTGAGGTTCTAAAAATACAAAATCAACCAGTTGTTTTCTGTTAGAACGACACAGAAGCCCCAGGCTGAGATGTAGTTACATCATTAAAACAGAGCTTTTACTGACTTAGCTTGAGTTATTCAGGGAAAACTAGTTTTACTGAGCTAACCCAGAACATAACTCTGTCATTATGGTCAAGTCCACACCACAGACACCTTTCTGCCATATTATAACAGCAACCTGACATCAGTGAAGCACATCTAACGAAGCTATATTTAGTCCCACCATTTCTTCATGGGAAATTAGCAGTAAGTCCCCATGCAAGGAAACCAGAATGACCTGGCAAGCTCTAACTTAAAACCAGCGAGCAGAGTTAAACCTCCCGAAGGGCCTCCACAAGCATCGGTCAGGGGAAGCTGTGAAAGCAGAACTAGGGTTAACGGCCACAGCGTCGCTCTCAGAAACTCCCCGGCGAGAGCGGCTGCGCTTCTTCCCCTGCGACCGTCAGCCCTGCCCTAGCAAACCCCCAAGGAAAAGCCTGCACAGGAGCCGCTGGGTGCAGCAGGGCTGCGCTGGCTGCGAGCACCGCTGGGACCCCCGCGCTGCCTGGCCCAGCCCGTTTCATTAGTGCAATTCTAACCCTGATCAGCACGAGAAATTACGGCAAACACCTCCGTGTTGGAGAGGGGAGCGAAATTAAAACCTTTCACACTAGTTGGAAATTGTATACCATACCTAGCCCTAGAGAAACTATTCCACTACTTTTCTCTACAAGTGTTATCCATTTGATTGTTTGCAAAAAGTTTATATTGCCTTTGTATTTCCAATACACAAGATTGTCACAAGGAAGAAGTGCACTCTGACATCAAATTCTAACAACTTCTGCAAATGCTTCTCCTCACATAAGATTTTTCTAAGACAGACAATGTCCTAAACAATGAAATTATTGTCTGGCATGTCTGAAAAAGTCTTCTTTATACATCTCCAGATCATAAGTCAAAACTATACTTACTTTAAACCTTTATTACCAAACTATTATACTAATAAGTTATTATATGCTTGGCTGTACAGCCTTCACCTATGTTAAAACCAAGAAAACAACCAAACGTCATTCTACTTACTTTAACATACATATAGTCTAAACCATCTACTTCCATCCCGTATCTCTTGTAACACAGACTTTCAGCACTTTCAGAGGCAGTTGGTGTTTCCTTTCCAGGCAAAATAGGCTCAATCTCCATGGAAAATATTTCCATATTTCTTGTATTGGTGTACACTAACTCATAAGGCAACTGGGGAATCTCTCTCTGGTTTCCTCAGCAAAACAACTGAGGTCATCTGCTTTAAAGATACTTATGAATAACCCATGGAGTCTGCAGAGTGTAACGTGTGACAAGCCATGTTGGGGCAATGAATTCCTGCATTGTTAGGCCGACTCATAGTATTTTCAGTTTATTTCTCTGGCTCTACAAAGAGCAAGAGTGTCCTCCTGTAAATCACAAAGTAATTGCAAAATTCTCTTGTCTTGTGATAATCAAATGGAAGAACTCAAAGACACCGCTGGTAATTGCAGCAAGACTTCATGATTTTTCATATCCATTTACAAAAAAGAGACTGTATCGATATGAAAGTCACTCAGATGAGGAGTCTTTGTTCTTCTATATTTAGGACTGTCAAGCTAGAAATGTGCAGTTTACCTCTAACCACACAGCAATCTTAGGAAACTTGACACAACAAGTCATATGTCGTATTTCCCCCCTGTGTTAACTACTGTAAAGACAGAATGAGTGCTCTTCAAAGCAACAATGCTTTAGCCTTTACATTTAATTTTAAAGCGAGGGCTCTCATCAGACCACAGTGTAAGTAAGTAGCCTGGAAGAGTCTGCTCTTAACCATCCCCACTGTCTCCTAAGAGCTAAATAAACTCAACAAGCCACTTCTGCTAATTACCGGTGGCAGCTTTTATTCTATGTGAATTACCCTGAGAGCCTTACCTACAGCCACACCTGAAGCAGGGTTAAAAGGCAAAGATGAAGACTCGATGAGTAACAAGGGAAATGCAACAGCTTTCAAGATGTTCAGAAAATAACCACAACTTTCACCAAACAGCATGGAAGTAACAGGCTCGAAGACGACCCTGCAGGCACTGCTGCATTCTGCATTCCTGACTGCTTCTCCTGCAGTTTAATCTTCATACTGCTCCCTCAGACTGTTCATCAGCATGGTGGCTTCTCATTCCTACTTGCTTATTTGATGTTAGGCTTGTACCTTCTTCTCCCTTAACATTTTAAGAAGC
The DNA here is from genome assembly GCF_035582795.1 of Mycteria americana. Taxonomy (NCBI): domain Eukaryota; kingdom Metazoa; phylum Chordata; class Aves; order Ciconiiformes; family Ciconiidae; genus Mycteria; species Mycteria americana. The sequence goes on along the minus strand of NC_134370.1, from coordinate 56,905,830 downwards.
TTTACCCCAGCCTTGAGTACCTCCATGCCATTATTATTCAGGGAAAGATCTGTGACAATTCTTGCTATTGTTCCCCATTAACAGGCCAAAGAAATTAAATCCATGCCACTAAGGAGAACAGATGGTGTAAAGACACAAGATCTCTGCTTTTGTAAGTAATCCATTTTCTCCTTCTTCAGAATACGCATTAAAATTCACAGATACTCACATTAAAAGTTGGGTCAACATCTGCAATCCACAGACGTTCAGTAGGACTGAAGTCTTTAAACTTTATTAGTAGTGCCTAATGTTTCCTGTGCTTAACTTCCAGCTGCTTAATGCCCAGATTTCAGGGCACTCCTCTAACGTAATTGCACCAAGTACTTGTCCCTCTTTTTAAAAACCAACAAACAAACAAAAAACGCACACACGCAAAAAAACCCACAAACCTTTTAGCCAGCACTGATCTCTTCTTTACATTTGATTTGTATAGAAATAGACTTAGATAGAAATAAAACTACTAAATACTGCACTTAACTGAGAACAGGCAGCAAAGCAGCTATATTGTGACAGAAAAGGCGTGGGTTATGACCCAGATGGCCAGGAACAGGAAGACCCCAAAATCCTCAAGATCATCAGCTCGATAACTCCGGTGCTTTTCACATGTGTGGAGGGCTGGGCAGTTCAGGTTATCCATCTCACTCGGTATTTCACGTTAGGCTGCTGCCTGTAGCAAACTGAGAAAGTAGGCTATGCTAAAAGATGATGAGCAGAACCATTATCTCCCTGAGATGGTGGGGGTCCTGAAAGCACAAGCTACTCCTGAAAATACACTCTTGCTACTAAATATTAAAATTGGGGTTTAAGTATACAGGTCCTAACTTACTGCAACACTGCATACACAGAGCTTAACACAAAGAACTTGACAAGATGACAAGACAACATCCCTAGGATATGTTTTCATTTGTTTTCCTGCACAAATTATGCTGAGCAGGTACACGACAGCGAAGTTATTTCCCTGCAATAAGAGGAAATAGAGAATAAAAGGCCCAATCTTTCAGATTTACATGCTTGATTTCAAAGCATAAAATTAAGCAATGCGATTACTCACACGGAATGAAGATAAATCTTTGCAGGATCAGGCTTAAGCAAACGCAGCATTAAGCAAAGCCAAGCAACACTGAGAAGGAGAAGGAAATGATGCAGTCCTAAGCAAAGGGTGGCACAGAGCGTGGCACTGGCACGGGCATGAAAGTGCTGTTCTCTGCCAGGAAAGTCACTAAAAGCCTTGCTATTAGCGTTGGTAAACGAGGCCGTAGCAACCCAATCATACAACTCTCCATCCTGGATGCAGCTCAAAAGTAAAGCCAACACAAGGAAAATGTTACTCTACAAAGAGCCTTTGAATTCAACAGTTTGAATTTTCTCGATCTCCCATGACCTTTAGATAACGGGTTTAATTTTGTGCCTAATGCATTTCTACTTACTTAAAAGTTTCAATACTAATTTAAACCAATCAAACTCTTAGGAGCATCATCCCCAAAACAAAAACATACATCTGTTGTGGTGTATCATGAGCAGGGTTATGGTCTATGAAAATAACTTAAGCAGAAACATACAGTTTGAGGAAAAAGTCAAAGTCTTTTGACTGACTTGACATTGCGTTGACATTTTCAACATGATGAAAATTTCCAAGAACCATGGGTTTATTCTGACCCTAAGACAGTATTTTCTGCAACAAGAACCACCTGTTATTAAGGGAAAATAGGAAGTTCTTCCTTGCTATTTCAGCACCAGAGAAGACAAGCAGCAGGTGCACACTGCTGCTTCAACTTGTTCAAGTCATTTGCTAACGAAGCTGCAGGAACAATAGCCTTGCCCAAATGCCGCTTCTTGGCCCTGGGCCCAGCTGTACAAATACTCGCTATCAGAGTCGAGCACGATGCACACAGTAGTAAACACTGGTCCAGCACAGTGAGCACAAAATTAGATCAGAGATAACCTCTGCACCTTCGAGCATACAAAAGAAAACCCAACCAAGTAAAGGAGTTCAGACTCTGCTCGTCCCTAATTTCATACATGCAAACCAAGCTAAGCTGACTTTAACCAAGAGGCATAAACCAAACTACTGGCTCTTATCAGAGGAGCTCTTGCTGCTTGACAGCGCAAAGTAAAACTGGGTCCATCATCTTCCCCCTAGCCAAGGTGCCTTTCAAACCAGCAATGTCTGTACGTATGCTCATATATACATGCAGGTCCAGTAATATAAACAAGAATTCAAATAGTTAAATATTTGTTTTGTGTATGTTTTGTGTTTTCAAGTAATGAAATCCAAATTCAATGAATGTCCCTGTAGGACACCCCAACCGGCTGGCTCCTCCGAGGCCTGCTGCAGAAGCTGTCCTGACTTGCCGGAAATCCAGGCACCATCCCACTGGTACCCACAGGACAGCAGACTTGTCAGCTGTGCACTGCTTTTCCCTCACAGCAGAAACACCATCTGCGATTAACCTTACTATCACTTCTTGCTTTTTTTAAATCCTATTAAAAATAAACCATCCAGAAACAGTGAAACCTTGTGATACTGGACGTTTCTGTGACTTCCTCCAATTCAATTGGTTCAATGAGCAAATTTCAATAACAAAAATGCTTTCTTTAGTCCTACAGTGATTAAACAATGAGCCTCGTTAAAGACAGAGACAAATTACTTTGTTATTAGAACACGCGGAGAGGATTAAACTCCCAAAGGCCCCATGAGGAGACCCTAAGAGCCAGGTATATCTGCCTGACCGGCTGCCTATCCCGTGCAACTCAACCTGGACCTCTGTGGCTCACTGAAAGATAACAGTGGTCATTGCACACATTTCCTGACATAGCAGGAGCTCAACAGCACTTCATCTCATCATTTACTTATCTAAAAAATAATAGTAATCCATTACCTAAGCCATCTGGCACATGCTATAAAATCACTGCAGTAGAAACAGACTGCAAATAACCAGTGGCAGCTCGACGTACAGACATTATTATTCTGCAAGGATTGCTGATGACAGTTTGTGGGGGATCCCACATAATCCACTAATATTATTAGGTAAATGTTCTAACATGATACTCAAAGAATTAAACAAATAAGACCAATTACTATAAATGGGACCTTCACAATTATTCTTTACATGTAACAAAGAATTCACACAACTTTCAAGATTAGGTCTACAGCAAAAAAAAAAAAAAAAAAGTATTTTGGAATATAAAGCTATGATCTCCTCTCCCCCAAAAATAGCTCCCAACGATGCTACACTTGCAGTGTTTCATTAGGCCTACAGGATACGCCCTCCCAAAAACTATTTGTGGGCTGCGAGAAGCTTTCACAAGCAGCTTGCTATTCCTCCGGCCCCACCGCCCTGCCCGGGGTGGTACCACTTCCTCCTCCGGACGCACTGGGCGCCAGGGGAGCAGCTCTGGCACAGACTGCGCTCCGAACCAAACCATCGCGCGTCTTGCTTCCCAAGGCTCACAGTTTCTTTTAACAAGAATGATAGATTGCTGACGTGTCGCAAAACTGCCATTAGAAAGCGAAGAGTTTTTTCACTTTCTTAAGCTGCTGTGGTTGGCATCTGACTACAGGAAACTATTTTTTTTTTACAAAAACATAATAAAATGTCAAGGTTAGGTTAAACCAAGTATTGTTAGACCATTGGGTAATTATATCCCCAGCACCTGCAGTCTAAAGGCAACAGGAATAAAGCTGGTGCACGCAGTTGTGCAGAGTTGCCATCGTGTTTATTCCAGTGACACGGCAGGTCCCTGAAGCAGAAAAGCAACTGAAATATCCCCTCTTCTGCTGCTGCATTAGATTTTTAGAAGACAAGAGGCAGAGATACAATTATAAAATATAGTGTAAAGGCTCGCTGTCATTTGGAGGTGCAAGTGCTTGACAGTACACATTTGATTTCTGCAACAGCCTCTCTGCTCTGAACTGCACGGGTCCGACAGAAGCAGACCAGGACACCCAGGTCGTGCGTGGAGACGAAGGACTCCCATCTCTGCATTACTGGGCAGCGCGGCGCTGGAAGAACAAAGCAGCTATCTACTGAGACAACTGGTTAGTGTCTAACGTTTAGAAAACACTTATGTCACGTGCAATAGTGTGAACAGCAATATACAAGACTATATAATTAAGGCAGCTTTTTTTTAACCCCCAAGAAAAGCCCACTAACAAGCACAGAAGTTTGGTCATACAGTTACACTTTCTCTCTTATGCTCAGGTTGTTTTTTGCTGTATTTCTCTCCCCGTGTACCATTAACGTACCCAAGAAGAGCCATAACCTGGTCAGAATCTGCGTTTTGCCGTTTTTGCCTCTAAGGACCGAGCACAACCGAAGGGGAAGACCAAGCCTTGCAACAGCCTGGCTTCAAACCCGAAGCAGCTGCCTGCAGACAGCCCCAGGAAAGCAAGAAAGGGCTCCCTGCAATGCTGGGGACTGCACAAGCGTTTTTTTGTTCTATGCAGTTCCCTCTGATACGTCCCTAACTCAATTTATTGCTTATAAACCCTCAAACTGAACCATTTCAAGGAGAGAGCGGCAGGACTGAAGGTCAGCTACTGAGTTCAGCTTGCCCAGACCGCGCTCTCCAGCAAAAACTGTTTACCGATTCCTCTCTGTTCAAAGGACTATTTCCACTCACTTTAACTGAAATTGGATTAGGCCCTAAATTAGGAGCAAGCTAGCTGCCCCTCATCTCAAAGACACTGGAAAGGGAGGAACGTATTGGTAGCAGTGAGAATAAAAATAAATTAATGTCTGACTGAATGGATAAATAAATAAATAAGCACACTGCACATGGCCATACAAAACTGAAACAGAAATCCTGAGAGGGCAAAGCAGCATGCTCTAGGAAAGCACAGCGTGAAACAGTAACAACTCAAACCCAGGGAAAAAAGGATGGAAATGCAGAACAAAAATGACTGACTGATGTCAACTTTTCACTCTGACTTTAAAAGAGGTGGCATAAACACAGTGTCTGATCTGCTTTGTTAATTTTCATGTACAGACAATGAGAGCTGGGGCTTGGTTTTACACACCTGAAACTCACAAAGGTGATGTCTAACATGAAACATGGCGGTTCGGCCAGTGCGGAGAAGTCAGATGAGTTCCAGGTCTAGGCAAAGCATTCTCACTTGCTCTGCTTTCCTTGGAAATCAAGATTACACTTAACAAACCTTACGCATGGCCTAGATTGTCCCTATCAACTTTTATGGGTCAGAAGAAATAGGTACGTATCTGTTGTTGGTCAACAGATACTGAAATGCTGATCAACTACATCCGAGCACCGCTCAGCGGGGCTACGGCGATTCAGGAAAGACTTTGAGATTCTCCTAAGTTTCTTTCCAAAGTCAAAGAACCAAAGCTTCCAGAAACAACCTTACAGCAGGACCACCAACCTGTCATTGATAAATGTCCCACAGGACAAGTTAAACAGAGCTCACAGGCATAATATTTTAAATAACAATGCCTGGGATATAACCCATGGAGCAGTTTTAAACTGCTGCACCCCAAAACTGAAGCTAATGCCTTCAAGCAGAGCCTGTATTTGCAGCGTCACCGGGCAGAGGAATACAAAGCCCGGCACAGTTCGGGCCCATTGTTCACAACTAGCTTGTGAGCGCGCTACAGCCAGTCCTTTAACTTAAATCCAAATTTCCAGATTAACTACAACGATGCACAACAATGAGGCTGCCTATACGGCCACCAAGTTTAGATATACATCTGGATGAATCAAAGGATTAGGATTCTCATAGGAGTGGCACGTTTTCTTCAAAAATGTATATCACTGGTTTCTAACAAAAAATAATTTAGCTTGGGAAAATAAGCGTTCCTTTATGCTATTGCAAGATGGCACATGTGGTTGGGATAGTGGGTGCTATTTTCACGCTGGCATGCAAAGAAACAAAATTTGAAGGCTTAACAGTGCATGTTAGCAAAACTGGACACACTGAAGCATACAGCAGAGAGCCCCACTTCCACAAACAATAGCTGGAAATAAGAAGTCTGCTTCTCCCATTCTCAGACAACATTTGAAGAGATGCCGACAACTTCTTTGCAACACTGATCATCCAGACATTAATATAATTTTACCAAGTGTTGTTCCAAGTAACTCACATGAACACAGGTACCTGAACAACTCAGGCAAGCTGGGACGTGGGTTTCCAGTGGGAGAGGGTAAGAGAGCTGCCAAGTACTTCGCTTCAGGACACACACACGCACACACACAGTCAGCAACAATGTGCTGCAAATTCATACCCTACCCTGCTTGCCAGCGAAGCATCTATGCCAATACCATACGTTAAGTGTCGATGCCATACTGGAAGCTCTGGTACTTTAAGCAGCTGTCCTGAACGACAATCCTGACTCTGCCTGCCAGTACAAAAAAGATGTGAAAGTCGCTCTTTCTGTGCCTACATATGGCTCTAAAGAGGACAAGAACAGCCTGTGGTGTGAGAGTAAAGCACAGAAGCAATCTCACTGGCCTTCGTCACCCAGCGATTCCCTGCTGGAGGATCACCCCTGCACTTGTTTGACTTTGTGTTTGCTCTTTTTACTTCTGCGCGCTATGACCTTAAATCCATTATTTATGTTACTTAATCATGGATGAGATACGGAACTCTACTGGGCGCCTGAGAACAGCTCTGCAGCACCATTGCTCTCTTGACCAGAATGCTAATTTTCATCCCTTTTTGCAATGACAGTTAACAGAGATACTCTTCTATGAGATGACACCGAGATGCCTCATATCAGCTAATGTATTTAGCATTCCTTAGGGGGTGCAGGCATGCGCCTCACTTCCTCACATTCAATCTCTCCTACACAAATATACTGTTCAGATATGGTCAAGCTTATTGAAAGGACTGCCCAGTTTGATCTGTACTGATGCACAGTCAACATGCTGTCCACCATAGCCAAGTGGGAGGACTCGACAAATACGGTGAACTATTCACGCCAAAACAAAAAGGCTGTTTCCTTTCATTTCTGTCATCACACAAAGAGCTAGACTGGGGATAATTTCGGAGTATTTCATAAAGCAGCTCAAGGATGTAGATGGCATGGCTTTCAATAAAACACACTTTGTGCAAGCTTTTTGAAAGAAGTATTTGGAGTTTGCTATGTTGTGCTGCGATGCTCAGTTCCGGTGATCCCAGTGATCCCTTCTGCCCTTAAAAACCTGTGGTCTGTCATTTTTTCAGATTTTTGCACTAGATCAAGGCAGAGCAATGAAAACAATGTATTGCTAGTGGTTAAAACAGTCATTTCAACAGCTCTGGATTTGCAGGCTTTGCCATCATCAAGATGCGCAGGGCAGTAACTGTTTCCGGGTAGAAGCTGATGAGATACTGAAGATACACAAGACTGAAAAGATTAGAAAAATGTCCGTTTAAAAAGCGTATGAGAGTCACGCACCGCATCATTGCTGGCTGTAGGGCTTCTGAACGACTGCCAAAAGAATACATATAATCTAAAGGTGCAGTGTCATCAAAAAGGCTAGTTTAATATTGAAGCATCTTGGTTGTAAAAGGTGTTTTTCTACAAGGAACGGGACGGTATTTCTGAAGGAGATAACCGAACAGCAGGGAACGGCGTGGAACGGCCATTCGAACCCAAAGCGCTTCTTCTTTCACGGAGCGGCGCGTCTCCACCGGGCTGGCTGAGCCGCCCCAGCCGCCTGCTCCCGGCAAGTCCGCGGTGCCCACGACGGGAAGGGCAGCACGGCCGCTTCCCCCGCGGTGCTCTGCGGGCGGACGACGCCGCAGCGGCCCTGCCTCCCCGCCGCCCCCCGCCCGGCCCGGCGGGCAGAGCCTCTCCGGGGAGAGGCGGCGCGGCGGGGCCGTGACTCACCGGGCCGGGCACGCACCGGCGGCGGGGACCTGCCCCCGCGCCCCGCCGGGATGCGGGTCCCTCTTGGGAAGAGGCGCCGGCTCCCGCCGGGGCGACCCCGCCGCGGGGCGGCTGCCGGGCCCTGCCCGCGCCCTCCCCCGCTCCGCCCGGCCCGCGCTCCCCCCCTTGCCGCCGCCTCTCCCCCCCCTCCCCGCGGCCCGGCCGCCCCCGCGCAGCCCCCGGCCCCGCCGCCGCCCTACCTTCGTGTAGAGCTCGGAGGCTGCCATGGCGCAGGGCGCGGGCGGGCGGCCCCTCTGCGGCAGCCCGGCGGCGGGAGGCGGAGGCGGGAGGATGCTCAGGCGGCGGCCCGGGCGCGGCGCGCCATGTTGCTACCTGGCGGGCGGCGGGGCTGCCGCCGCTCTGTGCATTGTGGGAGCGGCGGCAGGCGGGCAGGGAGGCAGGCGGGCGCCGCGATGCCTCCCACCGGCGGGCGGGCGGGCGGGCTGGCCGCCGCCCGGGGAGCACGCCGTGCCGCGGGGCCGCCGGCGTCGGACCCCCGGCGCTGCCCGCTCCCCTCTCCGCGCTGCCGAACCGCCGAGGGTCGCGGCCCGGGTTTTACCGAGGGCGGAGGACCGAAAGGCAGGGCTGGGAGAGACCCGCGGCGGCTGTCCGCCTCCCGCGCCCCGCCGCCAGCCCCGGCTCAGCCCGCTCCGCCTCCCGCCTCGGCGCGGCCCCACAGCGGCCTCCCGCTTTGTGCAAGAACCGGTATTCCTCCCCTCTCTCCTGGTCCCGCTTTTTTTTTTTTTTCCTCCTAGACTGAACAAATGACTCATTTCTTCATCAGGGACTTTTATAATTTTTGTCGCTTTCCAGCCTGCGTGCTACTCGACGTGCGGCTCCCAAACCTGCAAGCTCTGCAGCTCGGGCGTCACCAGGCCGGGTACAGGGGAACGACCCCTTCCTTTCACAGGCAACGCTCCAGTTCAGCCTCATCTTACGGGGTTTACATCTGGTTTACAGCCTACTGCAGCCTCCATGTGCCTAGCCACCACCCCACCACCAATCCAGTTATTCCCATTGTGTATTTCTGCATGTATTTCCCAGGTGCCAAGTTTTCCATTTTTTGTTTTCTCTCTCTGATTCTGATCCCATCCTTCAAATTGTTTACAACCTCTTCCAGCTTGATTGCATCTTGATCATTCAAACCACTACTGAAAACGCTGAAAAGGACTGGGCCCAAAACAGTTCCTTTGATAAGCAAGTCCAGTTCTCGCCAAGACATGCAGGTACACATAAAGTTTAACTTCCATGTCAAAAGGGAATTAAAAGCATAATCCATGTTCTGGCTAGGTCTTGAGATGGCAGCTCATTGCTTTATGAATCATTAATGGATGTTCTTTACAGCTCGCATTACGGCAAGAGTTCTTTTGACAGCAGAACTGAAGCTATTACTACCTTTCTGTATTTTCCTTTTTCACCTTGGGAACGCATCCTACCAGTCCCAGTGGTCCAAAATACAAAACAAGTTTGAAACAGTTATCTTTACCACACTCTCCACCAAAGTGCTTTGACTTTTTAAGTGGTATCATCTCTACAAAATTCAACTGTTCAGATAACAGTTCTGTATTCAGCAGGTAGTATCTGTACTTCCCCTGAAACTTGCTGTGACTATCAAATAAACAGACAAACCTGTTCTACAGAGAAAATGAGCCGTGAAAGAGATAGGCAACCTGCTCAAAATCACTCATCAACTGACTAACAGCCAGAAATAAAAATCAAGCTATCTTGACTCCCAAAATAAACACTCCCAATAAATGCTGTAATCTAGCTGTACTTTACTGCTGCTATCTAAAAGAAAGGAGATGGAGAAAGTAGCAAGCACAAATGAAAAAGAAAAATAGTTAAGATGAAACTATGGAGCCTTCCCTGGAGTTGTTTGTATTAGGCGCAGATATACAGTCTTCACAGCTAGTAAACTAAGGTTACTAAATTCAGAAGAGAGGTTAAAAAAATCTTGATTTTGCTGGGAGAGTTCAAACTCTAATGATAATTTAATTAAAAAAATACCTTCCTTGCCATGTTCTGCCAGTATGTCCAGGATTATCAACCACAATTACTGTTACTGTCCCACGCCTAGGAGGCTCACTCCCATCAGCAGAACTGGACACTTGCTCTCAGTCCTACGAGAAGCCAAAAATTGGTTCCTGCAAATTGGTATCCAGGTCAAGGGTGAGGTTTTTGCCTAAGAAGTTTGCAGAGCTGCTCTTCACGTGTACACTACGGCAAAACAGAGATCTATACTACAAAGCTACCAGTCATCTTTCATGTATAACAAAATAAAAGTGATTTGGGGTTCATTTAAGAGTGTGATCATCCCCCTTTAACAGGCTTAATCTAAGAATCTGGATGTATGAACCACAGAAATCTCGCAATTTTGTTTTCAGAAGGGACCTGAACCTCCCCTCTGACTGTGTGCTGCTTCATATCCGATATTTAATACCCTTTCTTCAGAATGATATCTAAATTCAAAGACATTCCTTTCAGGAGTTCGCTTGGATTGTGGATTACTGTAGCAGCCATTCACAGCTGGAGCTCAGGAGCCAAACGTTATTATAAGCCCAGCAAAAAATAGATATCCAAGTCCAAAATATGCTATGATTTGACACAATTTGCATAAACGAGGATTTCAAATCTGCCATTAAGGACAGGAATTGGGGGCACTGAAAGCTGCAAAGAAACAACCTGTTTGTAATGTGTCTAGATAGACTACTTATTACTTTGACATGCATCTCCTGCATCAAACATTTGCTGGCAAGATTTTAAATGTACTCATCTCATATCCTGCACAGCATCTTTTCAAAAAGATAATTTATGGTATTTGATTTCAGAGCATATATCCTAGGCTATTCCAGCTGACAATGTATGGCTGATGTAGCTGACACAGTCCACATGCAGAATTTTATACTGAATTTGAACCCAATCAAAAAAAAAGATAGACAATAATCCTTCTATGAATTGAGATTAGTTTATGTAATTTCTTTCAGAAGTGACTACAAAGCATCTGTCCTATCTTTTTTCTTACATCTATGTTCTGTTTACATCCATGATCTGTTCAACTGTGGCAGAAAAATTCCCTTCTCAATTAGGACTTCCTGTTCTGTTGCTGTCATGCTGTACCGCAAGCGAGTGGTGGATTCTGTTGGCCAAACAGAAAAGGGAAATCATTAGAAGCACAGATGTAATATATACTGGGAACATAAGGAACATGAGATGGTGTATGTGGCACAGTGGATGGGCCTATCCACTCCTTCAGAAAAGCATTTGTATATACAACATTGATAATCAGTTTAACTCCAAGTGACTTTCACTGGAAAGACAGACAAAGCTGAGGAATTCATAAGCTAAAATCCTCCTACTACCCTTTCCTATATTCTCACACTACAAGGATTAGGCCTGTAACTTTCAGCTGTAGAAAACAAACAGGGCTGGTTTCAGCCAGTACTGACCAAATAGTTACCAGTTAAGAACTCTGAAATGTAATGTAAGAGATAGGCAGGAAAAAATAAAATCATGTACCATGCATGTGTTCTCCCGATAACAATTGGGATTTACGTCCGGGTTTTTTGGCTTACAAGGCAAGACACAGTGAATTCTTAACCTAGATGATGAAATTCCCATGCAGAAAGCTTGCCTCGATCCATCTATGCCTATGCTAGGAAGACTTCTCTTGTCTCTAGAACCCCACATACATATTTTCTTTTCAATGTATTAGCAGATTTTTTTTCAACAGTATAAACCTGAGAACAACACCTGAGAACAGACCTGAAGATTCAGAAGAATCCATAGCTCCCATTCTTGCATTTAAGCACACTTGTAATTTCAGCCATATAATTCAACTCCTAGAAAGTGCTGTGCATTTAAAAATCCAAATCCCACTTCTCAAGGAAGACTCTTATAGTTGCCTTTTCCTCAAACCCAGTAAAAAAACAACGCTACCATACTAACAGACAGAAGTACCAGCAGAGGTTGAATCCAGTCTCTGTAGGGACTCCCTACACCAGGAATGTCAGTGACAGTTATCTGGTTATTCTGTAACATTGTCAAGGGAAGTTGACAGATTATCCAACCATCTTCCTCTTTTAATAAGAGCTACAACACTGTTCTGCAATAAGGTAAAAAAAAAATAAATCCAACTGAAATCTGTTATTAAAGTTAGACAAAGTCAGAAACAAAAAAGTACTTCATCTTCCCATTTTAAAACCAAAGTCAAATAAACATCCATCTGAAATCAGTGGAGGCTTTGTCAATATTTTCCAAAGCAGTAAACAGACCTCTGTGCCTGCTACAAATATGCAAGAATATTTATCATGAACATGTATCAGGCAGCATCCTCCTTCTAACAAAGATGTACTGCCTGAGACAGCAGGGGTAATTCCGTCATCTGCCCCTAAACGAAAGCTTTTTCAAGCACATCAGTTGAGTTCAAGGCTGTTTGCCTCTGTGCTAATACTCCAGAAACATTTTCAAGATAAGTATTTAATGGGAATAAATGCTTTGAATACACATAGAACTTTTCAGATTTCAAGTTACTCTGGATCTACAGATGCCAGAAATTGGGATGAAAAAGCCAAAGACGTGAATCTGAAAGAGGGTGGCTCGCTTGTGCTAAAGCGGGAATAAATAATCAAACCACAGATTCAGCCCAACTCCACTTTAAGTTAAAAAAACAACCAAACAAAAAACCCCGCATTCATCCTGCTTGCATGCTCCCCCAGTCTGTTCTTCCCAGCCTCACAGAGAGCCCCCCAGTCATCAAATGAACAAGTTACTGCAACCTTGCCTCCCTCCTGAATCATGTGGTCATGTTCTGCAAGCACAGCCACTAAATGCAAAGCTTCTCCGAGCACAGGTCTGTGCAACCATACCCGCCACAGCTCTAATCAGAAACAGATTTGGGCAATAAGCCTGTATTTAAATGGTTTGTCTTCACCTGAAGATTGATGCCACTGCCCATACAGAGATTCAGATAAGTTACTTAGGTTACTAATGCCAGCATTAATGCAGCCTTTGCACTGCCTCAGCATGGTATTTGAATGACACTACTTAAATTGGACATTTTTCTCCTCAGTTTGTAAGAGATGCAGAGTATAGAGGGTGTTACTATGACCTTGGTGACCGAGCTAACTGTAAATATACCACGTGGATCTTGAAGTTGCGCAAAGATCAGCATTTAAGTCACAGTCTGAATATGAAATTAGTTGGACTTTTCCCAGCATCTTGATTTCTTGGAAATGTGGCCATATTCAGGCCAATATAGTCTATAGCAATGCAAACTTCTATATGCCAAGCTAATTCCCAGAAATCCCCTTCACTCAGTGCAAGGGACCAAAACAATCATCTGTTACGGAGTTTTCAAACAATAAGCTTTAATTGCCTTATTAGAAAAATAAGCACTGAAATATATATAAATGTGATTACATTAAAGTAATTCTGTAGTCTAACATACTAGAAACCAAAGCCCAGTCATATTTTTAATGATACAGAGTAGCAAGATTTAGGTTTTAGAAATTTTCCATAGAGAATACCGAAGTATGCAGTATCTTTTAGGAAACCACAGTAAAGACGAGACAAATCTCCACGTTGCAATAAAAACTAAGTAGATCAATTTATTCTGTATACTATACAAAGTGTAAGTTTGTAAAGAACAGTTGACATTTTTATCACCTTAACATCTTGACTGGGTGTAAATATGTCCAACAAAATGTACTCCTGTGGCCTTTACACAAACACTGTCCTACTACATCAAGAACAATGAGAGGGAAGCCTTTGGTGCTACAGATTTGGGAACATACCTGTGAAGTTGTAATTAATCCACTTAACTATCTCGAATAAAATGTTGGTGCTACCTGCTATTATAAGCCTACGTGAGTACTACTCTAATAACTAAACACTGTCTATTTTTAAAGGCAAGATATGAAAGGGACTGCCAGTCTATAGTGTGGACAGGTTTTCTTTGAAAAAGGTAATTATCAAATGGTAAAACTCATATAATACATTATGTACATAAGTTTGGATAGCTGAGTTATCTTGCTGGAGTAAGCTGAAAGTAAGCATCAATTTGCAGTCATGTTTGATTTACTGTTAAGTGATTATTGGACTTAAGTTTTATACAGTGTATAGAATCAAAATAGCTGTGCCTGCTACTGAGGTCTGTCAGATGTGAAGGCTCATAATCCATCATTGACCTAGTTAGTATTACAGTACTTCAAATATACACAAGGATAATATATTCATAGCTGAATTTGTAGTAATCTTAAGAACTGCAAGTCACTGAGTGAACATTGGAAGAGCTTCTGTTGTCCAACCAGCAGGACAAGCTGAGTTGTAGCTAAGCGAGTGGAATGTTTAAATTTAAATGGCTATTTTTTAAAACCTTCCCAAACATCAAGAAAGCTCACCTTATGTGAGCTACAGAATAGTGGCACCAGACAATACACAGCAAGTCACCTTAAATTGTTCAAAATTTGTTTCAGGCCCAGTCTTATCATTAAGTTTCAATTTCTTTTATACATACAAAAATAAAGAGGGATTTTCACATTAGGACAAACATCTATAAAAAGCAGTTTGCTTCAATATACCTAGTTTCCTTGCTATTCCCCCAGCCTAATTTCTTACTTAAAGAAGTCAAGTAAGTCCGTTTCTTCAACCTGTTCTGCAAAAATCACAAATTCTTTATAATACTAGTGGAGGATAAGGAGTAAAGACAGGCTTGACAGAGCCGATTTAATTACTAGAAAAGGGCTATACAGACTTGAAAAGAATCAGGTTAGCAATTTCAAAATACTCTAGAATAACTTCTCTGAACCAAAGACATTAGACACCAACATACTTTGCTCGTGTTCTCATCAAAACAGGGCCAAATTAAGATTTTTCATTTTCTCTTGATCATTTTCTTATGTTTGCCTTTAGAAGAGAGCATTGCAGAAAATACGGGCCAGTGTGCTTTTTGATTAGCAGTCCTTTATGTTTTAAGACCTTTCTGAATATGTCATCACAAAGCACATCCTTCTAAAAACATGCATCTTTAAGAGTGTTTTCTCTTATAATATCCACATTGGTGCTTTGTTTTTAATAGGCTGTTACAGAACTGTTTCTATAAAGAAAAAAGTATTCAGTAAACTGATCTTTTTAAAAAAGTTTCTTATACTCCCAAAGAACATCAAGGCTGTGATTACCTATATTAAAATCAATTACATTATGGATCACACTGCACTTTTAGTATTCTGATTTCATTGAACAAACATCTTTTTAAATGCATCAAGTTACCTGTCTAGTATCAACTATGTATTTTGGCAATCTAGTACTTATGACCTGCATCATAAAGATGAACTGAAGTTCATTCCTATTTTCTGACATGAAAGGTTACCTATTTCTCAATAGGTCATTATATAAATACTACTTCCAGTTCTTTGTTTCCCCAATGCCAATGAGGGGCTGCTGTATAACAAAGAGAAAGGGATTTAGTTTACTACCAGTTCAGGAGTCCAAGAAAGAAAAAATTACACCTTTCCACTTCCAGAATTCTAAAATAGCCCAAAGACAATTGCATATCAAACCTTAGCAAGCCTAGATTTGGAGTTTGCCACACAGGAAACTCTCTAGAACAGTACATTTAGCCATCTCCCATGTCATCAGACAGGGCATTTCAGCTTTAAAAGCTTTAAGAGCTACTGAACAGAAAGGGCACTTGCCTCCAAATACAGGTACAAATTCCAGATTTACATCTGAATGCTGGACATTGTTGCGAAACAAAATATACAACCGCAAAAGCATAAGGCCGAGTCAAGTGTAAATGTAAGTGTTTCACAAATTTCAGGTATTCAATTTTTACTTTCAGTAGCAAGATTCTGGGCTCTTAGTTTCAGGACAAGACTTTGAAAGATACAGAATCACTTGTGCTTTGATTGGCACATTATCTGCTTTTTAAAATGTAAAACTAATAGACGTTTGCAAAAGGTTGTGCAAAACTATTGTATTTACAAAAATGGCACAAGAGTGAATTCAACAGTCTATGCACATGCACACTTCATTCACATCTTCAACAAAAGTGTGTCCTAAGCTACAGAACTGAAAAGAATACCAGCTTCAACAGGCAGTTGTCAATAAGCACTAGATTCACAAGAGTTACACCAGAATGGGCAAATATTGCCCAAGTAAAAACTCTATTGTTAAAGCTGAAATAGGTTTAAGGCCGTTCAAGTTCAAAAGCAGAAACAAAATTCAATCAGAGCCCTGTCTTTGTTTTTATACATGCTTTACCATCTAGCAACTTGTGGTCTAAACCTCTATTTTAGACAACAAACCCAAACACAGAAGAAAAACCCAACACAACTGGAGGTTATATTAAATACAAATATGCTGTAATTAAGATGAAATAACAAAAGCAGAAACATTAGAAGTCGTAAAACTTGCAATGTCACTTGCTGGAACCAGTCCTACAACTAGGAAATGGGCAATATGTACATTTTCAAGTAGATTACATTGCTCTAACCAAACTTGTCCTTTTTAATCAGTGCATTTTTCTCAACTAGTCCAAATACTACACATTTTACTCTTAACAGTACTCCCTTACAATAGCAGCACATGCTATCGCTACCTGCAAAGCTGTCAGTCTCATGACTTAGTGTAAGAAAGAAAAAGGGGGATGTGAGGGTAAGAAATAACTATTAAGGAGAAATAACAGAAATGAGAATAATCATGCAGTTCAGCTGTTCTCGTCAGCCAGCCAGCTTGCTAGCAACAAGAGATGGTTTCCGCTGTGGAAGATCCTGTGGAGTAGGAATATGGTCACCAGTGACTTCTGTCTTGTCAGGAGCTGCAGTAGGCAGTTGCTTATTCTTCATCTTTGCTTTAGCCATGTTGTAATCACCGGAATCAAAGTATTTTTGCTAGAAGACAAAACACACATATATTTAAAAGCCTGAAATCTTATCAGATTCATACACTGAATTACATAGTTAAATATATTCTTTAAATTTTAAAAACAGTTACAAAATCTTCCCGACTTGGCAAGGTAGCTCTATGTCAATTAGAAAAAAAAATCTTATCAAGACTATTAAGCACACATAGCTAGACTCTTAACATTAGGTAAGTATACAGTTAAGGTTCTACAGATACCATTAAACTCACACCATATGTGAACATTATTTTTGCCCTAGTTTTCCCAAGAGCTCTGGTCTCCCACAAGTGAAACCTTGGGGTTTGCAAATTTTGTTGCAGTGAACAAGTTCTGCTACACAGAATAACCAAACAATGCATGAACTAAAGCTGGAAAACAGAGCCTGCTCTATCATACCAGAAGATCAAAGCAGCATGAAACTGCATGCTAACAAGAAAACCTCTTATCTGCACACATTAAAACAGTGAAACTATAATGCCTAAAGTTGCCAAACCAATTTTTTAGCAAAGTCAAATCCACTGTGTTGACCTTCTGAAAAGCACTGCGTGAAGGAAATTCTTATCCCATGCTCCAGGTTTCTTCTGAATACAGAAGTGAGTACCTTAGGTTTGAATTTCTAAAACAGTGTTCCTTAATATTTCAGCAAATTTTTATTAGCATTACCTTTAACAGTCGTCTTTGTTGTCAGATATTAAGTTATCTAATGGATGTTAAAGCCAAATGACTGTTATGATTTATCTGCATCACAGTAAGAAAGATGTGGCATGGAATTTCATCCAAGGTCTGCATCAAGTCTTCAACTGCTCATTGACACATTTTGCAAGAAAGTTGTATTTTGTTTACATATTACCATGAGGTCTACCATTAAGGTACTTGTAACCCATGATTTTGAACATATTGTCATATGAGGCCAAAAAAATTAGATTCAGGACAATGATTTACACTAGCAATTGCTGCTTACGATCATCTCTGAAGAGAACACTCCCTAGTTAGCTCTATATAGGCTTATTCCTCAGTCAGGTGAAAAACAGCCATCACTACCTGCTATGTTTAAGTGCTTCCAGGCCGCATATTACTACCATACTCTTTATTCTGCATTAGTACTAACCAGCTGCAAAATGTTCAGTAGCAGCAGTTGTTAAGAGAGACATAATTTGAACACCTGACTTAACAGGCCTTTATCTAAGGGGGGCAGGGGAGTGTTTATGCAAGGCCTCCTGAAGAAGGCTTTGAACATTCCCTGCCAGAGCCTTAAAGTTATCAATCTGTTTTTCCCATGCAGTCAGCAGTACATCTGAACCACACACTTTTATTCGTAAACCTTCCCAATTCAATCCTTTTGAGCGTGTAATCCCTATTTACACCACAATGTTCTAACACTGCATCTGCAGACTAGACTTCAAGTTATAACAATCTGATTTGGAAAAAGGCTTTCATATTTTTGCCCTTTAAAACTGAAGAAAACAAAAGAAACTTTTAAACAGCAACTAGGTAATAACAGAATTGCTCAATCTTTAGATCTGTTACTGCTGTTAACAGATACCTATTTCTGTCTATGTAAGAGCTCCAAATAGAATCCCTCTACAAGGGCATGGTGTAGCACTGTTCTAATCTACTGTTATTCTGGAGAAAGCGTGCTAATAATGGTGTGTGCACCCAATGCAGAACACTTCGTGAGAGCAAATATCAACGGGCAGAGTGTGTGCTAGTTGCCAAATCGAAGAAAATCTGGGCTACAGTTGACTACATACATTTAGAAGAATATCTGAGAAAACC
Organism: Mycteria americana; assembly: GCF_035582795.1. NCBI lineage: Eukaryota > Metazoa > Chordata > Aves > Ciconiiformes > Ciconiidae > Mycteria > Mycteria americana. Next base: position 56,887,248 of record NC_134370.1, on the reverse strand, counting down.
TACCATCTTTCATGCATTAGAATATCAATCCATTTCTTCCTTTAACTTATTCCTGTATTTTCCTATGATTTACTCTAGCTTCTCATAGATGCCCTGTATTTGATCATCCCTTTCAAACTGACTATGTCTGTCCAGTGTCTTCATGTCAGAAACACTATCTGAAAGCATACTCACTATCCTCACTCTATTTTAAACTTCAGCAATCCAGGCAGCCCAAAGTACACCAGGTGTCTATATCAAGTAAAGATGCTTCCTCATTTAAGACACTGAGCACACTAAACAAAAATAATAAAAAATAAAATGAAAGAAGGTTATTACCACGACATCAGGAATGAAGAACTGAAGAAGGCAAATTTGAAATCCACAACTTTATGCCATCTTTCATCATAGTAGCAAAATCCCAAACACTTAGTCAATTAAGATGCCCCCTGGTCTACCTCTGCTCAAATTTGAAAATATAGGCTGCCACAACCTTTGCATTAAATAGTGCTATAATCAAGATGAAGATATTGTACAGATTGTTATTGTTGGCGGTGAGTTCTCCTCACATTTGCACTGAGTGCAAGCAGTCATAATTCCTTTATGGCCATCAAACCTTAGGGAGTGGATGCTGGTCTGTTTTCCTGAATTATCATCGCAATACATACTTACCTTCTCCCTTCTGCGTCTACACATACACTGAATCCACTTGAAGTTTCATTTAGGCTGCCTTTGACCACATAACAGCATAACTCACAAAAGGAGTCACCTAACCTACCACCTGCCCGTGCCCAGCAGCCATTAACTATGCTGCACATGCTCCAACTTATCAGAGAAAGCTTATCCAAAAAACTTGCCAACAGTAACAATTCCCAGGAGATGTTACCAGATAGCACAGAATTAGATCAGCACTGAACTCCAACAGCTGGTTTGCGAAGGACTTATACTTGGAATCATTGCATGCAGTCAAAGAGCCTAGGCAATAGTAAAAAAAAAACAAACAAACAAACAAAAAAAAAACCAAAAAACCAAACAAACAAAAGAACACCCAAAACAAACAAAAAACCCCCAAAAAACCCCCACAAAAACCCCCACAAAAACCCCCACAAAAACCCCCACAAAAACCCCCACAAAAACCCCCACAAAAACAGTGTGACAGCAATGAAAGCACCATCAGAAGTAGTGATATACTAGGGTTATTCCAAGAACAGAGTTCTAGCATGCCTGAAAGGCATTACATAATCACTTTATAATTAAACTAAAAAAAAAAAAAGGTTGAATAACTAAGAAAACAACAGACACTGGTTAAATGTGGAACAATACTGAAATACTAACTCACTCTTCATTCTTCTATCATTATTTTTTGGTTATATATTCAGAATTACACCACCACTCTCAAACCACTGATGTCAGATAGTGCCTGGTGTAACACAGCAGACACTAAGCTTTTGTGTGCTAAAAACATGGATCATAAGAGTGGACATACATTTTGGGGACATAAGAATGGGCAAGATAAGATCAATACAAAACAGGCATGAGGTTCTGACCCTTAGTGTTTACTATAATGTTTTTTTATGAAGTCTATCACAGCAGCACTGAGCCAGCTTCTAAGTTTAATTTTTTCTAAAAAGTGCAGTTGAGCCACTGATGCTGTAAACAGCTATTCCACCAATCTGGCATTTGTTTTGTGGAAACAAATTTCTCTTCCTTGTGCTTTCACAAACAAAGTTTAAATTTCTTAGCACTCTTACTCAAGCAAAGGCCTGTGGAGTGCAAAAAAAAAAAATAACAGGTACAGGAATTTTGGTATTTCTTGTCCATACCCTGCGGACAATAAAGAACTCACTCCTTTTTGAAGCCTCTTCCTCAAGAAGTCTGAGCCACCTGGCTTCTGGCCCAGATGAGGATATCTTGCTTTCAATTTTGCTTCTTCAACTTTTTCTGGGCTGATCACCTTATCCTCCATTTCCTGAAAGACAGTTAGCAATACTGTAAATGAAATATACCATCATGAATTATTTATGCAGAATACCTTTGCAGGTAATTCACCGACATGCCGATTGCTGCTACCAAGTGAACATATCAATTATTTGAACAGACATTTGCATACATTCTCTCTCAAATACTGACAGCAACTGTAGGAGTTCAGCCTGCCATCTTAAATGCCTTTCCTGGAGACGTGTTTGAATCTAATCAATGCATTTCTCTTTCACATAAAAGTAGTCTATACTAAAATTAAATTATTCCATTTTGAAAAAAAAAAAAAAATCTCCCAAACAAAAACATTTTTTGTCAAAACAAGGGTTCCACTACAAACAAACAAATGTTGAAAGCTGGGCAAGAGCCACAGGATTTTTTTTTCAACTACCCCTGTTTGATCATGAAGTTGCACAGACAGACTAGCACTTGCATTGCCACAATCTAGTTTGTATGACTGCTCTAACTGTAATGTGTTGATATTAACTGTGAAACAGTGTTAAAGTAGCTCAGTCTCAAAAACATGCCTACTATCATATAATAGCAACAATACTGTATTTCTCTATACATGTATATAATTATCCTAAAATTATGAGGATGAAGACAGTTGGATAGTGCATTTGTGTAAAATAAAATGCCTATGAGTATACTGTAAAATATGGATGCTCAAAGTAATCATTGGAAGATACTAATTTGGCAAAAACTGCAATTTGTATATCCAGTCTTTCAACAATGACCTCTACTTTACACTCATCTGTTCCGGTCCATGTAGCAATTTGATGTATGAAGCACAATTTCTTCTATTAGATCATTTCTAAGATATCTTCCATTCAAAATTCTTTTTTGCCATTTTCCAGTATTTTGCCAAGGCCATTTTTTTTTTCATGCAAACCATTGCTAGTTCAGGGAAAATATGTATTGATTTGCACTGACTGGTGTAGTTCTTGAATTGTTATTATCATCTGAAGTCACAGAAAGACTTTTAGGCAGGAAAGAAGAATTGCCATTGATATCAGGAGGGCCTCACATTCATCTGTGACTAAGGTTTCATACTGACTTAGAGCTGCTTAGGCAGCCTCTTCACACTCTTTTCAATCCGTGTCATCATCCTTTGCATTGCATCAGTCAGCATGACTGCGTGCACTCCACATGAATGGGTTACATAAATTAATTCAACAGAAAAATAACCATCTTTTTGGCTTTTTCCTTGTTGGGCTGTGTTTCATTTGGATCAGTTTCCACAGTCTGGATCACCAAGCAGCTGCACAAACAGGTATGTTAGCACAGCAGCAGGGAGCACAGAGGAACACAAGCAGCTGGGAGTTACTGAAGCCAGAACTGCCAAAGAACTGGAGCCACCACACTAGCCTACCCCAGTCCTTTCCTATATCTCCTATAAAAGCTCAAAGTTCTATAATATTCAACATCTTTCTGGTAAAAAACCTCAGAAGCAAAGGTTATAACAACAGATTTAGAATATAACATTGTCTAGTTGCTCCATTAGGCCAAGACATCTCAGACAGCTTTGCACAATACAGTGGGAATCTGAATTAACAGTTCTACCAAGGAAAGATAGAAATTCTCATAACAGTTTAAGAGAAACTTCTATGAGGACAGGAACCAATGCTTTTTATTAGATTAAAAACACAGCTAGGCAATACAATGCAAAATACAAGTAAACAAAAAGGGCAAAGTTTCCCTCACACTACTGAACATAGAACTATACTATTTCTCACTATATAATATCATACTAGACAAGACCACAGTTTTCATGTGTTATAAAGATCATTCTTCAGCTGCTGTTCTTCCTGTTGTGCTTTACTATCATACCGACACCAACTGGATTTTCTCAAAAGCAATCCTTTCAGCTAAACACTTTCAACATCTAATGCTGAATCACTGGGTACTCACTGTTGAGCCAACAGACAAAGCATTTGAGGGGCATGTTTTGCCAACACTAACCAAAAGGAGATAGTTTTAAGAACAGAGGGCCAACAATAAATAGCTTACATAAATATGTATTCATGGTGCATCAAAGGGGACATTTATGCAGACTCACAGGGCTGACAAATCATCGCACAGCAGGCAATCAAAACACAAAATACTGTGCTATGCATCAATGCGGCTGAAAAGGATACAGACTATGGTCACTTATTCCCGATGACCAAGAACAACTAAGACTCAAAAAACTACGTAAGACGAACTAAAGAATTTCAGTAAAAGACTTGGGGTGTCAAACAAAACCAGCTGATGGCAGGTTCAAAAAATACTTAAGACAACAGTTTTTCATATAAAACATAGTTAAGCTGCAGAACTCCTTGCCAAAGGATACAGAGAGTGCCAAGAATTTAGATGGATTCAGAAAGCAACTCGATGTGTTCATTTGCAGCTCAGAAGGCTTTTAAACCACAGATTGCCGAGACCTGGGATAGTTTTCTGGGGAAGATCACTGCATACATGTCCTGACCTTATATTCTTCTGTGGACTAGATGGTATTGAGCATGCTTGGAGACGTGTTGTTGAGCCACAAAGACTTTAACCCAAGCCGGCAAGGCCATTCATACATTTACAACATTCTCCCTTGAGTTACAGAAGCAACAACCAAGTGACTAACAGATGATTGGGGGGGCGGAAATCAAGATACACCGTGCTCTTCTTCCTAGTGACAACCACACAAAAGTTATAAATTTAGTTCTCTACAGGAATTTGACACAGCTAATGAAGTCTGCTTACTTCATTAAAAGGATCTACCAGGAAGGCAGTAGTTACCTAACTCATTTAAAGATAGCTTTTGCTTTTAATCTTTACAGAGGTACTAGCAGCATAAAGTTCCATATCTGTTGGACAACTGAACTGCATGGCTAAAAAAAGAGCCATCAACCTTTTCAAACTCTGGTATGAAGAGCTCATCCTCTTTAGCAAAAGACATCAAACAAAATGTAAAGCAGAAAATGGGAAAAACATTATTACAACAGCACAACTCTACAGTGAACTGATGTGGCAGAAGCCAGTCCAGAAACAAAACGCACCACCTCCTGAAAAGCTTCCTGAAAAATATAGGCTTTTAAGGCAAAAAGAGAGTCAGTCAATGAAGCATATGTTCTCCAATGTCTAAAGTTTCTTTGTTGCTGAACTTCCCCCTGCCACTATCCTGGGTTTTCACACTGAGAACAGGAAACACTGGTCTTTGGCAAGTTTTCAATTTACATCGCTCTCTTGTTTAACACTTTCTCGCCTAACACATGCACAAGCTTCTTAGAGCACGCTAGAAAAGTTTAGAAAACAGGTCTGATCATGAAAACACTGCCTCAAAGTTCATTTAGGGGCTTCATCTTTTTTGAGCATACATATGAATAAGTACTGCAAAATGGGTTGTTTATATAAGTATTTCAGAGCTAAGCATTAAGTGAGTCAATGTTCAATTTTGCCTACCCAGGCAAACAGTTTTAGTGAAGGTTAATACTGCAATGCCATAATAGCACTGATATCACAGTATCCTAAAAGGATATCAACTCACAAAAACCAAAGTTTTGTTTTATTTACATTATTAATTTGTCTTGAACACCTCATCAGATTAAAACTAAATTAGCAGATCAGTAAGGGACTCCTGTCTCTCAAATAAAGGGCAATTTTTCAAAACAGTGAGTAAGCACTGCATTTCAAGACTTCAGTCTGAAACTCAGTTAGCAAAATCAGCCGCAGCCACCTGACTTCATCAGAACACACTAGAAGGCATCACAATAAACTTGCTACCACATGTTTTACTATGCTCTTATTACAGAACTATTCTAGGAGTGCTGCATAGGCCAGGGATTTATTTTTATAGGCTTTGAACAGGAATGGTATCCCTTCAGTAGCCTACCTAACATGAACATAAAGCCAAGCTGCAGAACACACGCGCTTAAGGGTAGATTACAGACCTGCCATAGAAGCTGGTTCTGATTACTGCAGCTATTGAGAAGGTATAATTCCATATTAAAGCCCAAAGCTCTACTTGGATGACTAACTCACATTACAAATTGTAAATTATTAAACAAAAACTTGACAGCTGAGGTAGATTAAATCTGCTTTCTCCTTCAGCGTCCTTCAAAGCAGTACTTGTGTTTCCTAACTGCTCCCTATCAGAAATAGCTGTGGAGATTGCAACTGAGTCCATACAGCAACGACAAGACTAAAAAACAAACGGCTTCTTAAAGTCACAGCCAACAGAGGGAAACTGCTAACAGCATACAGTCATCTATGAAGCCAAATTCCACTTAAGAAACTATAAAATTATTAGTTACAGAGATGACATAACAGTGCCATCACAAGATAACCCAGCCAGTTATTCTTTCTAAAAGCCTTTACTAGAACAGGCCACAGCCACTGTGTTTTGGATACTTCTCGTCCTAAATAGCTTACATTAAAAGCTGAAAATTTTCTAAGAGTGACACAAAAGTTTAGCCACCGGATTATCACTGCTCTCCAGCCGCTGCGAGTGTGAGCTGAAATTCTTTCCCCCCAGGACGCCCTGGCAGGCAGAGCACCCGGCGGAGAGCGGGGCCGAGGCTGGTCTCGGGAGCGAAGAAGCGCCATTAGCCCGTCCAGGCCAGAGCACGCCAACGATTTACCAGAGAACAAAAATTCCCAAGTACAGAAGCCAACATGGTGATGCCGCTCCGCCGCCTCCAGCCTCCGCCAGCCGCGGGCGGCAGGGCCCGCGCCCTCCCAGCCGCTCCGGCCTGCAGCACAACGCCGCTCCCGCCGCAGGCCCCGGGCCCCGTCCCGCCCGAGCCGGCGGTGGCGGGCGGCTACGGAGAGCCGCCCGGCTTCCCCTGCCCCCAGCGCGGCGGCGGAAGGGCCGGGGCTCCTCCCCGGCGAGGGCCGCTGCTCCGAGGGGGCTCCGGCCGCGGCCAGGAGGGCGGCCAGGCCCGGGAGACGCTGCCTTAAGGGCCGCGGCGGCCCGCGAAGCTCCCCCGGCTGAGGGAGGGAGAGGCCGCGACGCCCCCGCTCCGCCTCAGCGCGCAGATGGAGACGGGAGAAGCCCCGCGGGGCCTCCTTCTGCTCCTCGGCGGGGCTGAGCGGGGGCTCCCGGCCACCCACCTTCTGCTCCTCGGCCGAGGCGGGCTCGGGACTCTCGGCAGACATGGCGCCGCGGCAGCAGGACGGCGGCGAGAGGGCAGGCGAGGGAGGCGCGACGGCCGCTCCTCCGCGCAGCGCAGCGCTGCCACCACCTCCCGCACAAGATGGCGGCCGCTCGCACGACGGTGCGCCGGCGGGACCAGACTTCCTCGGCGCTCAGCCTCCCCGGCGGCACGGCCACGCTCCGGGCGCCGCTCGGGAACAGCTTCCGCCTCCGCCCCCTGACGTCACGCCCGCTGCCGGGCACGCGGGGAGGGGCAGGGCGGCGCGCGGCGGTTCTCGCCCCGCGCAGCCGCGTCCGGCCCCGCCCGAGGGACCCTGCGGGAGCGGCCCCGCGGCGTTCCCGGAGGCGCGGGCCCGGCAGGCCCCTCCGAAGAGCGCAAGGCCTTCGCTGAACGCGGGAAGTCACAGCCGCCTACAGAGAGCCGCCCGCAGCAGGGCAGGGCCCAGCTCCCGCGGGCAGCTTGGGCGCAGCTTCCGGAGGCCGAGGCTGGACCCCCGCAGCACCCTGGGACCCAGCTCGGTCCCCGCCACGGCCCTGCCGCTCTCTGCGCCTGCAGGCCGGCCCAACATCAGGGTAAAGGGGAAAAAAAGACCTTTGCTGCCTGGCTGAAATTAGTTCTTTCGGCTGCTTTTACAGATCAAAACAGGAGGAGCTGAGTCCTCGGCAGCTTTACCTGAGGATCTTTTTTGAATCCCAGACACCGGCTGACAGGATAGGAGGTCTCAGTCCATCGAAACTTCTTCACAGCGTGGTATCAAGTTACATAAAGTATTTTCTTCCCTGCCCATCTACTTTCCACTGTCTGGTTTTTGGCAGAACAATAACCTCCTTCAGACGCTCTTATACTTCAAGAACATAAAGCAGGGGTTTAAGTAACTCACCGTTAATAAATCTTTAGGGGTCCCTAAATATGGGGATTATGTGAACAATAAGGTATAGCTTTTACTTAATACTCAGTTAAATGAATGTATATTCCCACTTTTCCTATACAAAACGTCTTACACCACTTTCCCATGATTTTGACCTCCATCCCTCCCACTGCAGTGTATGGCCTGCATTCAGCGTGCCCTCTGGCTGAGAACCAGCACATGCTCTCCACCCTGCAGACCCTGCACGTGTGGTAAACCAGCTTGAGCACAGCGCAGGAAGGATGGGCAAGGACAGGCTTTGTGTGTTTAAGGTCCAGAAGACAGACTGAGACAGGTCAGAAAAGGCTCTCAATCAAAACAGAAGCTGTAAAGTCAACAATTTTGCCACAGTTGGATTTTACTAACAGCCTCCCCAAACAGTAGTTGGAAGTGTTTTTTTGAGTGACTGAGAGATTCGTCCAGAGACCAGGATTGTGTAGTAGTAGGGAACTCAAGGCCTGCGCATATCCCTTTTTCAGGAAGGGATACAGCAGGGCAGATTGCACAGGAAAATCATAGAAGGCACTAGTGACTATTTTTTTGCTAATGATAGAAAAAGCAATGGTAACGGTGGGTGTGCCACATTTGCTTTTAGCAAAACCAGGGAGAAATGGTCTGAAGGTGTAAAAAACAGCAACACATAGAAGAATGATCATAAAAAGGATGACGTTCATAGATTTTGAAAGGAAGCAGAACAACAAAGCTGTGACAGCAGACAAGAATGCAAACTTCAGGAATTTCTTTCAAATCTCTTAGGGAATTAACGGGAGGGGAAACCAGAGTTTTGAGGATTCAGCAATTCCTTAATGAAATTATTTCTTTAAGGGAACAAGCGTAAACTATACAGTGCAGAGGAAGGATGGGAGGTAAATTAAGAACCTCAGGAAAAGCACAAGTTATTCAATGGCCCCAAATACAAGGAAGCAGCATATAGAAACTAGGTCAATTTTTTAAGGATGTGCATCTAAAGCAGATCATGAAGACAAAGGGACACAGAATAATTCCTGAAAATTACTGAACAAAACTCTTAAAGACCAAAGGATTTAATGTTTCTTTTGTTCAGTCCGGCATGAGCAAGATAGCTAGTGTAACAAATGGAATATAACTTCAAGCTGGAATAAGGAAAGATCGGTTTATAGGATACTTGAATCAGTTATTTTTTTCCTGATCTGTTAAATATTTTCAACTTGGATGAAAAATTATCCTTAAGGGTTTAGAGACCTGACTGAAGTAATCTCCAGTTAATTAGTGGTCATCCATATAGGAACCTGTAGAAAATGAATGGGTTTCTAGGAGGCTGATTAAATAGGAGTAAGGGGAGGACAGAATACAAGCTATATAATTAAGCTGTCTAATCAATAATTGAGAAATCATCTAAAATAAGCACTCAAAAGAAACTGAGTGACATGAATTCACGTTTAAGAACCAGGGTTTCACACAGTCCTATTTTCTTTAACGAAAAGGAAACAGACCACGTGGAGAAGTGGGTGAAGGTGGCTGAAGTTCCAGACACCTTCTGGCATTAATAAGGCCTCTCACAGTTTCCCATGCAAATTAGGGAAACTTAACTACATCAAACAATGTGGTGGATGCAAGTTTGTTGGAAATAGCTACCAATTGTTCAAACAGCAATCATATGGTCAGTACAGTTTCACAGAGGGCTTCCCAGGGCCAATATTCCTCATCAGTTTCATGGTGACCCAATACGTACTATAAACTTTATTAATATTAGCAGATTACATTAAGAGAAGCTACAAGAACACTAGAAAATAATTGCAATTCAGATTCAAACAGAAGATCAGATACACAATCTTGGGTAGCGGGAGAAGGAAGTTCAGTAACGACACATGCAGGAAAGCTACCGTATTGGGAACAAGCAGGTAGGACACCTCTGTTACACTGGATAACAAGATGAATGCAAGTTGACATCTGATACTGAAAAATCAAGTATTATAATGGGATGTATGAAGAGGACTTTAATCCATAAGACTTATCAACCCATCCTTCCAGTCTAATTGGCACAGAGAGGCCCTGCTTGGGATGCTGTGTCCAGCTTGAGGCACTTCAAGACAGGTTCAGACCAAAAGAAGAAACCAAAGAGCCAGAATGATGAGAGGTGCAGAAAATAAAATCTACGAGGCAAGGCTGGCTGAACAGTCTGGGGTTGTCTTAGATATGGAAAACAAGACTGAGAAGTAAGATACAAGAACTAAATTGTTTTCTTTGCTTATAGTGAAAAGGCCAAGTAGTATTTGACTTCAGCTGCAGCAAGATTTAGTTGGACATTATAAATAGCTTTCTTGTGATAAGTATAGTATAACACTGGAAGAGATTACTTGGAGTCTCCATCACTGGAGGCCCCCATAAACCACTCAGAAACATTTGTCAAAAATAATTCTATATGGTTGAGCCTATTCAGGAGTAAAGAGAAGAAGCAAATGACTCTCAAAAATTAGTCTAGTCTCATTTCTTAACCTATGCATAGAAAGTCATGTGGAATTCAGTTCATATTTTATGAACATTCAGCATTTCTCCAGGTGCATCCCTAATGGAAAGTGTTAACTCAGATCAGGCTGTAAATGGAGAATGACTTAGTTAAATCAAAGTCGTGCATGGATAATCTGAGGTCACTTTCATTCTGAATCCATACAGGGACTACGTGTAGTTTGACTATTTAAGTCAATACAAATTTATTTCCTAGACATGACTTGTAGTGACCACATATTCAAAATCCACACTTCTTTGCTATTCAAAACAAATATATTACTCTGAAGGGAGAAAAGGATGGCTTGCAGAACTCATTTAAAGCTATCAAGATACACACATACAAACATTGCATATTGTCAGTGCAAAATAAAAGGTTAATCTATTACAGGTGAATTGTGACTTTTCATTAAAAGTGTGTCCTTTTCTCATCCTTTTTTTCATCAAGTATGCAAGCAGATGTGCACCATGACACAAATAAGTACTTTTGAGGATACATGCTGTTCGCTTATGACTCAGTAGAACCTAGGACACATTCTCATTACACTAGTCTAGATCCTAGTTCTGTACACAGTACAACTGCAGTTGTATTGGACTGTTCTGCTACCAAAAGAAAACTTAGTTCTCAGTTTTACGGGGCACACAAATGACTAGAAACTGCAAACAATCTCTTCCTGTACAGTTTTTCCCAAGTCTTTATAAAATAAATGGTAGCTAACCATTGAAAACATAGTGTAACAGAGGGGAAAATACTGCTGGAGTGGGGAAGGGACTCAGTAATATCTGAGCTTTGCCCTTCTGTAGCAACAGTCGTTTGAATACACAAGATAGTTTATAAGTACCATCTGGAAAGTCTGGTCTCCCTTACTTTCCCTGGCAGACTTCCTGGAGATTTCATGATACACTGACTTCACTCTCATCTAAGGGCAGTGCCAAATACACAAGATGCACGTTCATTCTTTCTCCAGAGTCTTCATCAGATAAGCGTGTTATACTCCCAAATATGAAGGTCACCTTTCATATTACTGACACTCTGAAAACCAACAGCGATGGAAAGAAAAACGTATAAACCAAGGTAAGACTGTTGAGAAACTCGGAGATCTTCGGCAAACATCATAAAGCTTCATTTTCATTATTAAATATATACCTCAAATATAATCAAATGCTTCTAACTTTATTTCTCTCAGTTACACAGTTTAACACTTAGCATAAACTGTTTATCTGACTGTGTTTTGTTTTAGGAATACACATACGTATTGGAAAATATTTATATGCCCAATGTAGCATTTCTAGTAAAACTTCCTATGGCCACCTAGTGGCCTAAATGGAACTGACCTATTAAAAATATTTAGAATTACATGAAGATCCTCCTTATCTAAAAATAAAACAAAAAGTACAAGTTTCATAGCTTTTGCATATATTTAAGATATAAATACTAATTTGTTTGCACAGTACATCCTTTAACACAATCTGAGAAATCAAATGGGGGAGGGTGGGAATTTTATGTGAGAAAAACTAGTAACAGAAAGCAAAAGTGGCCCTTAAGGAAAGAAAGAAATTGAGGGAGCAAAATATGAATCGAACCAATGGTCTGAATGCATGAGTAAGTAAATAAAGAATCTGCACTATGGTCGCAAGTGTTATTGAATCTGTATGTGAGGAAAAAAAAAAGGAAAAGGGTACTGTTAAAAAGAAAAAAAGAAGAAAGCTAAATGCTTGCATAGTATGAAATGTTATGGAAATTCACCTGTTGTCCCCATTTTCAATAACTTAAATGAATATCACTTAAAACATCACACAGATTAAAGACATCTGTATATATTTCAGATTTCAATATTAATGCCAAAAATACATAGTATGATTTTACATAGGATTTATGCTACATTAGAACACTAAAGACAAACATCACTTGAGTATTAAATGAAACATTAAATATTAAATAACTGAAAAATAAAATAAAAAGTGTAAACACTAAACTAACTTGGGAATTTGCTATTGCAACACATCCAATGAAGTGGTTTTAAACAGTACAAAAAGATTAGATTTAAGTATGTTTCCAGTCTACTTGGAATACACAAAGCTCATTCCAGAAACCTTTTAAAAACTGGTCCAGGATCACATAAGAACCTTCTCCCTCTTGAGCGCTATTTTCATTCTTTTACAGACTTAACTTTATACTGTCATCTCTACTGATCTTCACTTGTAAGGAGTAATCAACAGTAAAACGAATACTGTAGTTTGCCATTGTTTGCTAGCATCTTGGTGAAAACTGAGGATTTGTTGGAGATTCAGTGTAAGATTTGAGTTCATATGCAGCGCCGCTATCAACTTCCATGGATTTCCGAGAGAATAGGAGCCTTACATCTCTGTGGAGGTAGATCTTTCCAGATTTAGAACTCTGGAACCTGAAAAGATACAAATATCTGTATTATCCAAAACAAAAGATTAATCTTTAAATATTATTGAATTAAATGCATTCCATTAAAAGATTAAGGCCAAAACACATTTGAACATACAAAACTAGTCAGTTAAAATGAAAGAACAAAGAATAACCTAACATTTTTCAATCTAATTTGTTTCCTTCAGCATTTAAAGGTTCTGTTCCTAATCACCAATGTAGTGTACATCTTTGAAAGTGGCATGGAATATTTGAAATTCACACTGCAATTATATACGAAGATTAAAGTTCTCCTCAATCTAGAAAGGCAAAAAGTGCTCTTCAGTGAGCACTCCTGAAAATGCCCCCAAACGGTGGCCTAAGCACACACAAAAGGGAAGGTTCAAATATCAACTAAGGCATATATACATATCAAATACATATTTCAGTGCTAGCTACCATACAGACAGATTTCATTGCTCTCTTTATGAATGTACCAGTTTACTGAAGTTTACTTGAATGTACCAGTTTACAATGAAGTTTACTACTGCTTTATACCACATGCCAAATTTAAGTCCAACTCGAGAAGCAGTAGGTACCAGCATCTCTGCAGGCAGACAGAAAAAAGATTTTTGCACAGAATACAGAGCTATTTCAAAGAGACTACAGTTCACTGGCCCAATCACCAAAGTAAACAGTGGCCAATTTCTGGGCCCGTTTATCTTTTATGCTGCAGCTAAACAGCCTAATTCAGGTCCTCCAAACCTGCCAGGAATGTGCCAGTTCTACTTTTGCTGAGATTTAACAACTATAGATAGAGAGACGAGATCTGCATTTCAGAGAACTATATTCTATAGTCTTCATCTGGCAGAACTCCTTAATTCCCTTCCCTCAACCAAGAAAGGCACGAGAGCCTAAGGAGCATTTCTTATGGCAGCTAAACTTAATGTCACTATCACTATGCCACGGTAAGGGAGAAAAGCTATTGCTACTGTAATAGAAATAGAAACAGAAAAGCTATTGCAATGACAAAATGATACCATTACAAATGCTAAGAGAGCAGTGCACACTGTATTATCACACGTATTATGATTTGCGCAGGTTTTTAACAATCATTTACTCGTTAACCCCACTGAAGCAAAAGCAGTATCTGTAGAATAAACCTAGCCATAATCAGACTGAAATTCTGAGAGATACGAGAAATACAGACAACTACAGAAGATCCATCAAGGTTTCATCATCTGGGGCAGGCAGGATGTAGAAATGGATTCTGTGCCACCGTTTTGTTCAGGTGAGTGATGCAGAATAGCCTGTAGTCATCCCCACAGCCAGACAAAGGAAAATTCTCCTCTCCTAGATACAGCTATCAAGGGCATTAAATGTGGCGGGGTCCAGCAGAATGCTCCTACTGGCTCCCACAGAGCTCCCATCCATCACTATTTATTTGCTCGGTGCTGTCAGTGTGAAAGCCCTTTACCTGGTAGGCAAAGGGGAGAAGATTCTATCTTAAGAGAGGACTCTGGAGGAGAGCACAAGAAGGAAGAGTGAAAGAGGTGAGGGACAGACTGAACACCACAAACAGTTAATTCAGCATGTAGCTCATAAGACATTTTAAATTGAAAAAATTTATTAAAAGATCTTTTGCAGCAAAAGTATGATTGAAATTAATTCACACAGAATAGATAGATCTAGTTATCAAAGCACCATCATAAAGTAGAGCTCAATTCCCAATTCAATGGATCTATCAGAAAATAATTAGCAAGGTCTATTTTTAAACTTCTCAAGCTTACTATTTTCTATTAGTGAGAATCCTGCAAGACTCCCTCTGCCCAGTAAAACTTCCCTGTAACATGGCTTTTCTGATCATGACGTTTCACAAAGACTGAAGGGGGATGAGTGGGAGACAGCAACAGGGTTCAGGGGATTCTTCTCATCTCTGCTTCCATCACCTAATTTTTTTTCTTTGAGAGATGTTTATCGTAGTAATTGGCATTTAGAAATGTTGCTTTTCATACATGCAAATACATTGGAATAATCAAGAGACAACCATTACATACACTCTTGTGGGATGGTGATGGAGTGGCCAGCACGGGACTGGCTCCAGAGCTGTGGCAGCTCCAGTAGTTTTGTGTAAAGGAATCAAGAAAAACACAACGGAAGTCTCTGACAGATGGTGTCCTAGGAACAGTATCAATAGACAAATACAGGAAGGCTTAAACACACAAATATCAGATGAGCTAGAAAGTCTGGCAGAGGAAAGAAAGTGATAAACATTACTGAAGAAATGACAAATACAAGCACAAAACCCCTATATATATTTTATAGGCCATCAAAATTCACAAAGAACAGAGTAAGCCACAGAAACACGATATAGCGGGGTGATCGCAAAAACATATGTAGCAAGACATGTTTTGCAAGTGGAAAAGACTACACAACACAATCTATAAAACCTGGAAGTAAAATCATTAGGACAAGGATACAAATTTCTAGATCAGGAAAAATGCTGAGAGATCAGAAAGATCAAAAAGCAACTAGTAAATCAGTAATAGCAGGTATCTTCAGCTTCCACCAATAAATGTATCATATGCCACATTAGGAAAATATTTTTTAAAAAAAGTTTCTCAACACCTTGAGGAATCACTACTTTTAACAACCAGTTTCAAGCTTACCCTCCACCTAGCCTTCAGTAACAGCTCCTATTTAGCTGTTAAGCAACAACAGTTATGCTCCATGCAATTAAAAGAGGCAATATGTCAGTAACTAAAGCTGTTGACCAAGCTTTAAAACCTGGAAAAACGCTGAGCTGTGGGCAGGTTAACTGTTTAATTGCCTTTTATAGGGGTGCCAGAATGTGACCTAGAAACCAACGGATGGTCGTCACCCTCACAACACTGGGCAGAAATGAGGCGTGAGCAGAGCTGGCCTCACAGCTCTTATGCTCATGTAGATTTAATTACAATGCAAAAATCATTGCTTCACATGCAACAAAAAAATTTATCCTCAAAGCATCTTCAAGAAATGACTTAAACTGCAGGTGCAACTCTTGATTTTTCTTACAGTGAATAAAGCTATGCGGTCCGTGCAAGCTACATTTTATATCTGTAGCTGTGGGTACAAATACAGTCTAATGGCATATTGAACAGTATCTCAAACGTACAAAACTGCATGCAGAAGCTGCATACACAATAAATCTGACACTTTAAAAGTGTTGTAGAAAATCTGGCCGTCAATGTTAAGTTCCAGACCTATGCAAGCATTTTTGCTGAATTACCACTTGAAAAGAAGCTTTCATAATGTGAGTGCTGACAACTGTGATTAAGGCCTCGCAAGCAGATGTGACCACAATGCAGCTTACTGGTAGTGACTTCATTTGTTTTTTTGAGCAAAATTTCAACATGTAAGCTTAAGATGCTTGTTTTCAACAACTACTGCAACTAAAACGGAAAGGTTGTTCTAAGCCAACTTGAGTAACAACAAAAAAAATCTTAATAGTTTAAATTTTTTAGGTTTGTATAAGTTTTCAGTAAAACAGGTTTGAGGAAACATTGCTGCTTTTAAAAATGAAAGTTTTAAAACCAACTTACATTTGAATTAATATACTACTAAGACTTTTTAAGCTCTCCTAATTAAAATCCATCTTTAATAAGGAAGGCTACTAGATTGACAACTGAGTCTTTTATAAAATCTGAAGTACTCTGTATAATAAACCACAAGACAGATCAACATAAACTACTGTAATATTTCAAGGAGTTTTGCAGTTCTTCCGTTATGAGAAAGGACCCACTGTTTAGGTTCATCTCTGAAGCAAAAAACTTCTGGCATACTCTGCGGGTATTCACTTTCCAAAGTAAGCAGCTAAGCATCGTAATTATCAGTTTGTTTTTCCAGCCAGAAATGGATGCATTGCCAATTACACATTATAAATCCGTGAGTTGATCCCTACCAGAGGTCTGAAAGCTGAGCTAAATTGTACAGGTATTTCAAAACTAGAAGCATCAGACCACTACATTTCTGTCTCTCAGCAGGTATCAGAAATAGGAAGCTCATGAAAGAAGACTTCTAGCTATAAAAGATGACAGAGAAGAAAGCAGGTTTGCCTTCAAACAGAAGTAATTATTGGGTCTGTCTACAACAAATTTACAAACTACATTAAAGCAGAAACTGAAAGGGGACACAAGTCTACCACTATTCACGCCTGTACACCAGACCCAGTTGGCCACAGATTTTTGCCCACCTCTGCAACTGATGCCTGTTCGATCAACATTACAAGTGAATAGAGCCTTTTATTTGGGCTACACGCTCTTTTTCAGAATTTACCCCAGAAGAAAATTTTTAGAAGGTGGTTAAGTTAGACATGGCATGTTAGTGTGGCCTGAAAGGATGAATTTCAATCCAGGCTAAAATTCAGAACGAAAACACAGTTCAACAGCCTCATCGTGATGCTATTTTCACACTCCAGTAAACCAACACACATTTTTTATGACTGTCAACTTTCATTTAATAGGAAAGCTTGGCCTGCAAACGCTGCCCTAGACAAAGTTGTGTTTCAAAAGTCTGCTGGGTAGAAATCAATGCCACTGAATAGGGAAAATAATATGTACCAGAAGTAATTCTACAACAAGTTAAAAAGTGTAAGAGATTTGATTTTCTTTTGCTTTCTCACTTCAGAATGTCAGCCACCGTCAGGTTTCCAAGTGCTGCAATGAAAGCACTGGGTCTGCACATATGTGGTTTGTTTACTACAATAATGCAGGCAAAAGTCTGCAAACTGCAGAAAGACAGAGTATATCCATCATTCCTCCTTTGTTTCAAACTGCAGCCTCCAGAACATCCCGAGAGCAGCAGCACAGTATCTGGTTTCAGGCAGTGCTTTGTAAATCATTTAGAAGGAAGATTGTGTGAATATTTTATAAAGTGAAAGGCATTCTCAGTGGTATTGCATCATAAAGCAGGTATTTACATTTTTACCACTAAACACTGTATTTTTAGGAGTAACTCAGAATGCTTTTCATGTTACAAGCTATTCTGGTGAAGAGGCATGTGTGAAGGACACTGGGCACCTTCTCTACCTTGATCCTGAGTTTTGGCTTTTGCCCATGTAACATCCACACTCACCGTTTCCTCTAACCTCCAAAAAAGTACATTGATCCAGCCAGAACTAAATCTCTCTTGCTAAGAAAAGAATTAAGCTTTACAAGGCTATACAAAATACTTCAATGCCAAGAAAACACTTTATATTATTTTAACTTTGTTGCTCCCAAGCAGAATCCAAATTATTTATTAGCTCTTCTTCCTCTATTGTCTAGCTTAAAGACCAAATTAAAAGCATTGTTTTTTAAAAATAAGTCTGTATACAGAAAGGCTGGCTGGGAAAGAAATCACAAGATAAATTTTGGCAGGTAATTATTTTTTGTTTGGTTTTGGGTTGGTTTTTTTGTTTGTTTTGTTGTGTGTTTTTTTTTTTAACTCTGAGGAGCTTACCTCAGATGTATGAGGTAGCGTAGTAGCCTTTCTTCAGTCTGTTGACTATTTTCTTTATTGACAGTTCTCTTGATTTCTCGTCTCACAGGAACAGAAAAAGTTCTTTGCCGTAGGAATGTTTGATGATTAGCTGGCATTTCTCTCAAGTCATAGATCACCACAAACATCTTCACCACAGTTTTGTTAGGGTTAAATAAGGTCTGAAAAGACAAACAGTTCAATACAATACTCTTTAGAGAGGACAAATTTAAAAAACAAAAACAAAACCCTCCACCTGCCAAAATAGTCACCATCCTCTATGCACTTTGTTCCGGTGCCATGCAGAAATGTTTATGTAAAAACATTGTGCAGTTTTCCTGTTTTTCAACACTTCAGCTACTAGCAATTCCCATTTTTAAATATAATACTAACCACAACCTAAGCTGAATGAAACACTAGTATATGACTACTATTACTTTACTAATCTGCATCCCCATTTTTGCTTATTTTTCCAGTCAGCTTTTTGTCTACACTGTTTTCTAGACACAATACACTCACAGGAAGCACAGTGGTGGGCTCTGCTTTTAAGCCTGGCATCACCAGTGTGTTACCCTGGACTGGGGTCTTAAAAGAACAAGGCAGATCATTGGTTCTAAGCAATGACTGTGATTTACTTTCCGATCTTTTTACAAAAAATAGGTGGTGTTAAAATGTTACAAAATGTAGATACAACTGAGTATTTAATCTTAATCCCTTTAGAAGGATTTCAGAATTTGGATTGTGGCTAATTACTTCTCCATTACTTCTTCAAAGCCATGGTGTCCCCAACTATTCTGAATCTTCAGTAACTGATTTTAAGTCTCTTCACAGCACAGATGGGTTCAAAGGTTGGGAGTCTTTTTTGTTCCACAAATTACACACAGATTTCTACTTCGAATAACTACAGTACCTACAGAGATGCACATTTCCACTGCTAGCTTCATGCTCATCTCCAATAACCTCATCTCCTCTGCATGACTTTCTTGATATTAGTGGTTTCAAGGCACCCGTATCTGCTGAGTACGTACCACTTGTATTGTTCCTGAAGGCGGTACCCGATAACCCCTTTTACCAAGGGATTCTAAAGTAATTACACCCTAGAAAAAAAAGGCACACATTTAGTTCACAGGGAGAGATATAAACAAATCAAAATGTTCTATTCATGAAATTGTATTTATTCAAAAAACAATCAGGAATGTATAAAAACTACAAATAGAGAAGGCAATGCATTTAAGATGCAGTTAAAAATCAACAGTAGGGGCCTTACAGATACTTTGGCAGATCATTAGAAGCTGTGCAATAAATAAGGGGTACGGTCTCCTCTTGAAACAAGATCCAAGACTCCACAAGACTGCTAGCAGTCGGGGAGTTATGGCAAAATAGAGCTTTCTTTTCAAAGCGGCTTGTAAGTTGAAATGGAAGATTTGTCTCCTCCTTTCCATTTTTCTATCACCTACAATCGCACCAGTAATACTCCAAATCTCACAGAACTAATTTATGCTTTTCAAAGGCAGCAGATGCACTTAATCTTCCATTCTAATCCAAACTTTAGCGACGATGACATCTGCTTTTGTACCAGCTGTGATCTACAGAGCATCTGAGTGTCCCACACGGTGCTGTAACACTGCTGAGGCCACCCTTAGGGTACTGCCCTAGAGCACACGTCTGATTAACCCGCAGTGCACAACTGTTGTACCCCACTGCACTGGACTTAACCAAAAAAAAAAAACCCCAAACAAACAAACAAACAAAAGACGACCCCAGAGCAGAGAAACTAGCTATACAAACAGAAACAATGTTTCTGATGATGGAGGCACTATACAAATGTTGTATTAATCCTGGGAGACTCAGCCATAATAGCATGTTTAGAGCATGTGGAAAAGCCTGAAACAATGAAACCCAGCTAGGAAAATAAGCAATGCTACTTTAACCATTTGAGGAACATCAGAATCCCTTCACCTCCTGGAAAATCACGTGAAATAATCTAGAAAGATGAAAGCAAAAGAGTAGATACTTCTTTGCAGTGGTTAAGAGAAGACATACACAAGTTTAAACTCAACTTATTACTCAAACTTAATTTGCAAAGCCATTTTATTTTCTGAACACTTTTAAAAACAGAATGTCAAAAATATGGTAAATGCTATGAATTTAAAATCTAAATATTGGGATAATCAGATGTTCAATGCTTTACTTATATGTTTAAACAGACTATTTACCATATTTTAGACAGACATACACATATGAAAACCTCTAAAAATTAGATCTGTCACCCAGGTAACACTGAAGTTCCTTAACAGGCGTTCAGAACAAATCTAGCCATCTGATTCAATGATAGCATACAAGACATCTTTTGCTTTTTACAAGGAAGCGCTTTTAGACATCCAAAAACCATGCTGTCATTGTAGAAATGTGGAACAGAATTAGCACAGATACCGAGAACACAATACCATGTCAGGGCGAACATCAGCAAACCATGCAGCTTGTGAGAGTGCCACCTGTCATGCCAGCTCAGACAATATTTGCTTTAAAAGAAAGGGCTGAATAACTTCTGAGTCTAAGGTCTCCATCAGCAATTGTACCTTGGCCTGCACCTAAGCCACTTGCTGGCAGAGCGGTTAGTTGCCCAGGGCAGCTGCTTGTTGGGACAACAAAATGTATCCCATTAAGTCCAGCTATGGCCTCACTGCCTATTTTAAGTTAGATGGATAAAAAGAGATGGTGAGGGTTGATCACTCCAGTGTGGAGGGAGACAAATACGTTCAATATCCCAAGATGAGAGCAGTTGGATGGTGGGGCAGAGCAACAGGAGGAAAAGCACCAGTTAGGGAAAGGAAGAAGGGACAGGAGAACTCCATCATAAGCAGCTGAAAATAATCCAGGTCCCTGCAAATCCCCACTTCCTGAACCCTCTACTCACTGAGCTCTTGTTCTTCACCTATCAGAATTTATTTAAAATAAAACCAACCACACACTTACCATGTAAGGAGAGGGTGCATTATCATCTGAAACGCTGTAGAATGACACTTCAACTGGCAGAGTCATGTGCGTGGGACAAAAGACTCCACTTGCTCCCACTTCCGCTGTGAAACCCTCCACGATACCGAGCGGGTCTAAGCGAAAATTCAGGACAGATTCCTGAAAAACAAAACACATACAGCTTAGGTTGGGAACGCTGCAAATAAAATATAGCAAAACTAAGCAGCAAACAAGGAAACAAATTTATATAAGAACTTGGGTCTTTCATAATGTGACCTGCCAAAAATCAACACTGAGGCAAAAATTATGATGAACAGTGCAACATTCAGTAAGATGATAGTGGTTTAAGAGAAAGCATCATCCAAATCCAGTCTTTATCCTACTGAAACTGGTGCAAAAGCCGACAGAGAATTTTATTGCAGCAGGATCTATGCATGATTTTCCTTGATATACATTACCTGAAAAAATAATAATCTAGAATCTCTAGCTTTCCTCAATGTATTCACTCCATATTTCACAAATATGGAGTACAATACAACCCGTTAACACACTAGCTATTAGTTGTTATTTGATATGCTACATGAAGTGAAAAACTGGAGGCTACATTTCAAATATGTTCTGTTCATTACACTGATTTAACACAGCTTTTGTGACATATTAAGTAGACTTTAAGAGTGAAAATGTAAAACCCTTTTTCTAGGTATATACATTATAAACATGAGCAATTACAGGTTGTTAAATCTCATTTAAGTCAACAGAACACCTCTGAACTTGACTATAGTGGGAAATAAAAGTTATAAGCAACTCATTGTATCTGAATCTGAGACAGATGATGGCTGGGGCGTGAAATATGTGCCTTTACAGCTGGAAATTAAAACAAATTTTATTCAATTTAATTATGAACTTTTACATTGTAATCAGGCTGGAATTATTCACAGTAACGCACTTCTAAAAGCAGTGCAGAAGAATACTAAAAATACCACAAGAATTCTAGAGAATATGCAATACCTCAAAGTTTCCCAGAAGGCTAAGACTTGTTACTGGTGGAGCACTAGAACTTAGAAAAGGTTTCCCATGGCTCTCTGGATCACTGTCTCTGTTTATACATTGTTGTGGGCTATTAAAAAAAAAAAGAATAAATATAAAGGATAAACACATTTGCTTTTGTCTTCTGGGTATAAACATCTCTAGAAATAATAATTTATTTACTGTATTACAAAATGCTGTCCTAAAGAACTAACAGCTGAACATTGCCTGTTAAGACTTTAGCAAAAAATTTTCTAGTTAACTGAAAAAAATCCTTCCGTAAGTTTTACGTTACAAGGGATAGACAATAAAAATGTAGGTTGTTCATTAACTCCATTAGCAGGAACCAAAGTATCAGATTATTTTCTCTTGTATGCAGATATTTTTGTCTCATATCATGAAGTTCCCAACATCAGACTACCATACTAAAAGCTGTTTTTGTTACGTGTATTAATGTATAAAAGGTCATGGTTGGTCCCTTTTAGAAGTTAAGTTCTCTGAACAAGTTAAGGCAAAATGTTTAACCCGTTCAACACTGAGAACAAAACATAACACAAAAATAACACTGATTTGAAGAAGAGCCAACAATTACCATCTTTTCTGTTTGAAAATTCAAGTGTATCTTACAGCATACCTACCTCTACAGGGGACAGAGTTCATCCCAGCAGCAGCTCTCCTACCATGGTTACGTCAGAGCCGTGCTAACCTGGAGACCCCTGGGGCAACTTGGCTGCCAAGCCTTATTTCAAAATAAGGATTCTTTTGAAAGGCACACATTTTTGTCTTTGCTAACATGCCTTGTTGTTGCATACAGATATGTATATAAGTCTCCCCCAAAATCCCTAAAGTTTATGGTAAATAAAACATACCTTCTTGCAGACAGACATTTCAACTGCAGCAGTGATGAATCCAGATCAAAGCACCCAGACTGTGTTTTTCTTTGAGGAACCTCAAAGAGGGAAAGATGATGCTAAATTTGAAAACTGTACCTCTAGTAAGGACAAGTTTGCCAAGAATTTTCATGACATTACAAAATTACAAAAACAGAGCAGAAGAGAGTAATTCCTATACATTCTAAACTTAGTGAAGAAAATTCTAAAATTATTAATGACAAGACTGTAAATTCTGATTAACAGGAAGTACTTAAATAAAGACTCATTCAAGAGGCTGACATCTCTTTGGAAGAGTACAGAACATTACTAATAAACAGGCTGTAACAATTTCCATCCAAGTTCCCTGAAAATATGACAGCCTTTACAAGCAGTGAAGAATAAAACATATCATGTGTTGATTACAGAACATCACTACTTCAGAAGTTTTAATTGGGACTGCCTTTTTCTTTAAAACTCCCAAGAACCTACCAAGAACTGTAACACTTCCCCAATGTGTCTGACTTATCACAGCACCTTTGTATCTCTTAGTCATTCAATGACATATTTGATTGCTGAAGAATATACAGTACAAACTGTTCACAGAAACAAAAGCTTTGGAATAATACGCAATCGGGTATTAATAACTCACACAAAAAGTCTTAAATGACAAAATATGTTAGCTTATACTTAAAACACTAATCTTCAAAATGCTTTCTTTTGTGCTCTAAAATAGCACCAAAGCATTTTTTTGCCATAGAATTTTCCAGTGTCACCTTCTGTTAATCTTGATAGGATCTCAACAACTACCTCTTTAATATTTTCTTTTCCAGAATTATTGTTCAACTTCATTTGAGTGTTAACTCTCAAATTTCCACTTGCAACAGTATTCACTCTGACACTGAAAGTAAACACACCTACTTCACCTAGGTAATTTGTCAAATTTTCTACCATACACAGATATTAAAAGAACAAAATACTTCCTTTCTCATTTAAAAGATAAGTTATAATTTCAACAATAACTTACAGGACTTGAAAGCAGAGGCAGTCCAGTTCTGGGATGAAAAGCCTTGGTTGAAGTTCCATCCAAGGATCGAAAATTATGTTTCCGCCATATATTTGTGTGTTTTAGAGACGGTGCTTTCTGTCAGCAAACAAATTTATGCAAGATATCAGCGGGATATTTCAATGGCCTATCATGATAATACTTTGCTTGCTGTAACAGAGAAAAGTTCTGAACCAGGTGGATCTGCATCACACTAGCATATTATGAAATATTCAGTATAAATTCCCCTTGACTCAATCTACAATCACACAGACTGCTTACTATAGATCACATACCATAATCAGACACTGGTATACTTATAAAAAGACAGGATGCCTAACTGCCTATGGAAACTGTCGTTCATAATGCTATCACCGTGAACAGAGTAATGTTCTCAACTTACAATTAAGAAGGTATGGAGGAGGCACTACTGGCCAAACATTACTTCAGACCAAGAAGACAACAGTAACACGCTGCTTCCTACGAAGTCAGACTTAAATCCCTCTTCACATTGGTCCTTAGCAGATATAAGGTACAAGCTATCTGACTAAGAGCAGCTATAGGAATTGGTCTTTTCCTGTATGTATTTACCTGTACCTCTGGGTTCTTCAGCCGCTCACACTTAACTACGCCGTCTTCCGTAGGTTTCTTCTGAGAAGTGCTTTGGAAATCAAGGCCTACTGGGTCTTCATTCTCATCATGTGCAGTTTTTGTTTTATCTTGTTTGTTTTTGTTTTTGAAACTGTCATGGTCTTTATTTAAATAATTTTCAATACTAATAAGCTGAGTATTTTGCTCATAAATACTTGGGTTTTTTGAGTCTTTATCTAAACACTTGACCTCATTTTTGTGCAAAGAGTCAGATACCTGCATCACAGTGGCTTTTTTTGTACCTTCAAGTATTCTGCATTTATCAATCTGTAAATTGTTAAAACTATCCATGTTGTTGTTCTCACTAACAACTGTTCTTTCTTTAAGTTTATTTGTGCAAATCTGTTTATCAATGCTGTTGAAATTTGAATACTGTTTAATTCTATTGGTTATCTGGTCTTTCTGTGCATAACCAGAATGTATCGTTTCCAATTTATCTGGCAATTCAGATTTATTTTCTTTAATACATGATGATGATGTATGAATGTTAGTAAATATATGAGAAGTTTTATTTGAAGTCTGATGAAATGCATTCCGGACAGCTTCACTGGGTTTTGCTAAAACCAATTTTCTTCTTGCTTGGAGTTTCAGAGAAGCCTTCAATTCCCCATCAAACCTAGAAGGACTGATAGGAGTATCAGGTGTCTTCATCTTTGATTTACTGCTGTCTTCTAACAAAGAAAAATCGGATTTAGCAAAAGAAACAGAACACAGTTCCTTGCCTTTCTTCAGCAAATTTTCATCTTCATATGTACTTCGGAAAATTTTTGAAGTAACTGGGCTAGTCTCATGCACTTTGAATGGACGTCCAGTAACATGAGAAGTAGCTGGATCACAATGAATCAAGTGTTGGGCAATCCTTGCTATCACCTCTTGCCGCTCCTGAAGCAGAGAATCGATCAGGGGATTACTCTCTCCTGCTGACTGACGGCCACAGTGGTTCACTGGAACACGAGCATCGAGCAGTGTGATCTCTGGTATTGCTCTAGTTTTGCCTTCATCACCATCTTCTTGTATTGCATTGTCTAACTTGGCAATAGAAACAGGGGAGGTTTCCTTGCCTTTCCTTGGCAAGTTTTCGTCTTCGTAAGTACTCCGAAAGGCTTTCGGTGTAGCCGAGCTGTTTTCATGCATGTTGAATGGACGTCCAGCAACAACTGTTGAAGTAGCTGGATCACAGTGAATCAAGTGCTGAGCAATCCTTGCGATGACTTCTTGTCGCTCTTGAAGTAAAGAGCCTATCAAAGGATTGGTCTCTCCTGTGGGCTGATGAGAGCAGTGACTATTCGAAACATGGGAATCAACAAGAGAAAAGGATTTAAAAGTCCTGACAGGTATTTCATGAGATTGTGTCTTACTGTCTGCTGTAGCATTATAGCACTGAACTTTAGACTGTGATGCCCCAAAGTCAGATCCAAGACCAGTAGATGGATAAAGTTTTAAATTTCTGATAGATGTAGTAAATTCAGGTGTCTTTTTTCCATTAAGTAGGCCTTCACGTGTCATTGTCCACGTCTGTTTCCCACAGAAGTGCTGCAGACTGGAAGTACTGCATTGCTGTGCCGCGCTAGAATCGCTGTGCTGATGTAACTTACGCTCTTGCATTCGCTTTTCATAAAAGCTAAGGTTGGTGTGAATACTACAGGTCAAAACTGGGTAGTTCGATTGTCTGGGCAAGGACTGGACGCTGACTCTCAAGGCCACATTGTGAGAAACATTAGGAACAGGAAAGACATGCTCAGTTGGTGTCTGGGAGAAAGTCCATTGCAAGTCCACATCTGCAGCGCTCACCCTGAAACAATACAGAAAGGCATTTACAGAAATATCTAAATTAAGAGTCTTTAATTATCTATTTCATAACACAAATGTCTAAGAAAAAGCATTAGAGACACCAGCAACTGCCGTACTTTGTGAAGTATATGAATCCTACACAACCACCAAAGTGCTGGGCCAACAATGTGGCACCTTCTGAAAGCAAACAGAAAAACAGGAGGGAAGAATGGTTTTAAGACAAGTTGCAACAACCTGCAAACAGCAAACAAGTTTTTTTCCATCCCAGACGTACCTGTACAGAATGTTTCGGGGAACAGCACCATGTGAAACACTCAGCCATGCACTTAGCTGAGAGAAGAAAACAAAAGAGCGAACAGCCAATAAAAGGGTCTTCTCTTCAATAAATCGATCTCCGCTCCTAAAACATATTAAGAGAAACACATGGATGTTGGTAAGAATATACACAGAGAACTATTAGGAGTAGAACTAGGATGTTTTCAGATCTTCATTCTGAAAATAAAACACAGCTGAATCAAGCAAAACAATGAAACTCCTCAAACATTTTGAAGATTACAGAGCCTGATTTGTTTTTATCCACATAATAAGTTATACAATTTAACATAACAAATAATGTATAAAAATTACCATTTTCAGCTAGGAGCATTTCATACTCTGCATTGCACAATGTGCACTGCAGAAAGTATGAGTACAGGAAGATTAAAAGATGCTTAGATTTCACTGGTAAATAGTGGTTTTCTTAGATCAGTCCTCATGGCAAAGGGCCAGTTCAAAACCTGATTACTTTAAGGACTTTAATATGACAAGATTCTTGCAACTATCAGCTAATCCTAATATCCAACTTACTGTCGAGGAACTGGCTCCAAAATCCACCTTTCTAACAGCAATGCATCTTGTTTGATTGCAGGATCATTTAAATCATTCCCCTCGGTGGTGGGCCCTTCATCACTATAGCAACAGTCGGGAAGTAGCATCACTTCTACCATGATTGGAATATTGTTCTTCCACAGTAGCATAACCTCAGATCTGGTTCGCCTGGCTTGACGACACTGAGGGAAAGAAAAAATGTCAACATATGCAAGCCATAAAAATACTAGCCAGATTTAAATCTACTTTAAAAACATGTTCCAAAGTACTGGAAAAGGGTAAGGGTCAAATTCTGTAAACTAGGTTTCACCAAATCGGAGATAAGATTCCAGAGCTATTAAATGAAAAATAATTAACAAACCCTTTATGGTTGCCATTTGAGCAACTTCTGGAGAAAATTAAGAGAGCTCATAAAAATCCATTTCCCCAACCACTATACTTTGCTACCTTGTACTTCTCTCTCCACAAGTCATCCTCTTGGATAGACAAACTCAAGCAGTATCTTTATAAATTCTGTGTCTTGGAGCAGGCTAACTTCTGCATGAATAACTTGAATTCACACAGTACTTAGGAACTTTTACTTGAGAGATGGGATGCTCCAACCTTACTCCCAAATACACTAGCTAGATTTGATGTGCTTATGCTTTTTGGATCACTAACTTTTCAAGAATACCTGGAAAAGCAAAAAGTTAGGCAAGTCAGCCTACATTTTCTCAAAAAAAAAAGAAAAAGAAAAAAGAAAAAAAAAACCAGACCAAGAATGCTAAGTATAGCGCTCACCATTTGCATAATAAAGACTCAAACAGGTACTGCATTCAGGTAGTCGTGCGGAATTTCATTTTCAAGGATAAAAGGCTTAGTGATTTCTCATTTTAAGGACGGATCTATTATTAGTATGATACTGAATTACATACTCGTTTAAACACAGGACTGACAGAAAGCAATTGTTATTCATGCTTAACTGTGAATCTACCATGGAGTTCTCAGCTGACTTTAATCATGGTAGCAAGGATGCACACCACGACACTTAAAATGAAATGGGTACCATCATACCTGAGCCAGTTTGTCGCTGCATTCATGCTTAGTTGTTGGAGGCTGACTTGATTGTGCCGGCGGGCAATGAAAGCCCTCTGTTCTGCCCTTGATCGAATACTCAGGCGTTCGACCTTCAGTGATTAACAAGGCCAAGGAGACCAGGAACTCCTCAGCTTCATACTCAAAGTATTCATCCAAAGTATCTGTCATTTCAAAAAGACAAAAAGTAATGACATCTGCTCTATAACAAGCTTTCAACTGTTGGCTGACGCCGCAGTTTGTTTCAATTTACACTTAAAACGAGAGCTATGGGAAATGGATCTTTGTATTACACTGGCTGCACTCCCCATAAGGTCCAAGTTACTGTACCACCACAAAACATCTTTCCGCATCTCATAACATTGTCACTACAAGCAGACAAAATTAGAAATACTCTAAAGAAAGCTTCATGTAGTAACTGGTCAATGCTCCAGATGTCAGCAGTGCTGAGAAATAACTGTTTGTGTTGTGAACCACAGCTGGATCACAGCTTCTCTAGAAGAAAAAAAGTTTCCTGGGCTCTAGTGGGAGAAGTCGGATGGCAGTATGACTTGGCATCGTTAGAATCATGTGACAGATAGAAAGAGAAGTCACAATACATCATAAAGCATTAAAAATTGAATAAGAAAAAAATAGAAGTATTTACTTCTATTAGAAAAAGTGGGACACAATGTTCTTTAAGATTTTTATTGCTAGTCCTTCCTGCTGAGAGCAAGGCTTACTTGAGAGGTCCATTTTTAGTTACCATTAACACATAGGAAAGGTTCCCAAGGAACATACAGAGTATTCATTGTTTTGTCAGTCTAAACTTGCACAAAGAATTAAAATTCAACAAGTCTTCGTAGACAAAGCAGCAGTTGGCATTGCTCTTCATGAATTACCCTGGCACACTTGATTCCCGCAGAGATAGGATGTACCAGTCCCCTGATTTTATGGTGTTTTGTAGAGCACCCTTCTCCTCCTCCTCCTCCCTCATCACCAGAATGTCACACATCATTCAAACAGATTCAAGTACAACCAGATTGTGTCATTCCACTCTCTGCTTGGGAACGCTTAAGTTTCAAAATGATTTAGTTACTGAAGAGGTTACAGAAAAATCTCTTTTCTGAGAAAGCTAAAATAGATTCACTTCAAAGTCTATTTTAAGAGCAGCAAAGAAAAGCAGGTGGAGGCAAGGCTGCCAGCAGTTCTTTACCTTTATTTTTATGTTTTAGGGGAACAAAAGCACATGACATCTTCACAATTTTAGCTTAAATGTCCTAGGCCATCCACCAAAACAAAACTGCCCAGAGACAGAGTTAATTTCTATTCATGTTTTGATTACCATACATAAAATACCTTTCCACTTGGAAAAAAAAAAATCAGAAGTCTTTTTTGTCTGCATTCCCTAATAGCAGAGCATTTGGCAAACATGGCAAGACAGACTTGAGAGTTCCATACAAAAAGGGATGCATGAAACAAAAGGTCCAATTAAATGTGCAATTACCTGTATATGCAAATTGTAAAGTGTGTAAAACTAGCTTTTGCATGTACATATTTGCCTAGCCCAGGCTTGTACTCCATGGACCCCAGGGCTTACAGCCTATTTTGAGGGATCTACATAAGGTAAATAAGAGAAGTCAGCCCACTGCCAGGGAACTCAGTTCATTGCACAGGAGTCCTCATCTTTACTGACTCTTTTTTCCCCCTTTTTAAAAAAAGGGATGCACTTACACAGCTGCTTTGGGTGGCAGGGACGGGCTATAATCGGGACCCTCTTCCCACCGTGCACCCACGTCTGTCCACGACACAGACAGCCAGTGGTACAGCACTCCTGACCCACGCCATACATGCCACATCTATGAAAAGGTGCCAGGTGCTGGACTGCCACAACCAGCAGAAGTCCTGTGGCTCCATCCTCCAGGGGGGAGCGGGGAGTGGGCTCTTCCAAAACAGTCACCCATGCCGGCTGCCTACCCCCAGCCCAGGGGAGCCACCCCGACCAGGAAGGGACCGCAGGCCCCAGAAGAGCAGGGTGCTGCCAAGATAATTCATCTGGCCACCACCTGCCCTCAGGCAAAAGAAAAGCCAGAGGATAGATGAATTACCCTAGAGGACCCCATATGGCACGTGAACGATACATTAAATCATCTGGCATGAGTTAAAATGGTCATTCATCTGACGGATGGCAGAAAATGACTAATAAAGGGTGCATGAAAGATTAAAGGAATGGTAAATAACAGAGAGGACAAGACACTTAGGTAGTGATATGAGTCACCTACAAAATTAGGCACCTGCAATTTTTTTTTTTTTTTTTTTTCAGCTGAAGGTCTGGTGAACCACAGGCAAGGCATACTTAGGGATAGGGAAACGGGATTTGGAAAGACTCCGAAAAGGATTTGGATATTACAGCTGACAAAAAAAATAACTGCAGCATTATCTTGCTGCTAACACAAGCATCATGCTCATCTTTGCATGTCCAAAGGCCATGGTAATGTTAAGAAAGCCACAGCAGGAAGGATTGCTACTGGAGTATTTTTCCTACTCTGACGCAGAAGTTCCAAAAATCTAGAAAGTGTTCAGCAGGATTGATATTAATTTAAAGAAGAATTGCCTCATGCTTAGCAGATGAAACAGAAGGGGAATTCATCCTTAAGAAAATGTGTAAAAGGAATTCTGTTTAGTTAAAATATGTAAAAGCATCTATGGTTTTAAAGAAAAAAATTGAAGAGCTTAATCGAGATCTGCATGCGCTTATGCAGACAGATCCTATCTCAAACACCTTCTTACTGTAACAGAAACGTGCACAGTAAGATGTGATACCTGAAAATTTACACTAGAGAGTTTTAGGTGGCAAGTAACAGTAAAATAGACATGCCCTTTAATTAACATTAGCAGCTTACCATGTGAAGAAGTAGACCTTCTATTATTTGGCGGTCTTTTTTAGAAAGAATCCATATTTGATCAAAAGCTTCTGGACTTGACACAAATTAATAGATAAATCCTATGGCCTGAGTGCTTCTGCTGAGCTGGTTAGATTCTGGTAAAAAGCCCACCCCCTTCTTGCATTAAAAAAATCTGATACCAAAGCTTATATTGTATACTTAAAATGCTCAGTGTCTTCACAGATATAATATCACAAATTGACATAACAAGCCATAGACAGCTTAAGCATGTCCAAATGCAAGATCCAGTGAACCTAGTAAATAAGCAAGATCTAGTGAATAAAGCAAGGTAAATAAATCTGAAATAATCATTACTCAAGATTCAATATTACATACATACTTTATGTAAACAGATAAAACTCACTTTTAAGTTCAATTTGCAAACACTGCCTCTGTTCCTGTATCAGATCTATTATTTAAGAAGGAACCAGTTCCTTGCCTTAAGAATGGAAGAGGAGACCCAACTAGGTAGAGACACATATTTGTATTGGCTGCAGTTACAAAAACACAATGTTGTTTCAAAATAAAACCTGCATCTCGTTAAAGGATGATAAAAGGCAAGTATTGAACTAGGAAATGCTACTGTTTTCATAACAGCATTATAAAGACAGGGCCAACACTTTAAAATTATGTCAACAATGTAACAAACCAGGTATTTGATCTGGACTTTAAAAAAACAAAAATTTGGATAGCAATGGATATTGAGAAATATGTTTTCCTACAAAGTTCATGTGGCATATTGACTTTTTTAGCTCTGCTAGATTTCTGTACCATTTAACAACTTCTAAAAGTTTTCATAAAGTAAAAAACCCTGTAAATATTGAGAAGACTGGTAATTGTTCCTATACAACAGACAGAGATGATGCAAGTTGATGTAACTGAGGACAAGGATGGAAAGAGGTTTATAGAAACAGCAAACTCAGTGTTTAGTTAAAAAAAGTCTTACTGTGTGTGTGCTGTAACTGTTTGTTTTTGTGAATGAATCAGCCCTGTTTAAGACACATATCATATATTGTGCAGAGAATAACCTCAATCCTATAATCTGACTATACAAATATGATTATTATTCTGCTTCATCTCTAGCAAGTGAACATGCAAGTATATGGCATAAAATATGCATCCCAGCGGTGTCTGGGTTTTATTATTTAAAATAGCAAAAAATCCAGTTAGTTGACACAAGTACATAGGAATTAAAGAAACAAGGCACTACAGCCCTTTAATCAATACATTGAAACTAAAGTTTATTGACCAGGTGGTCACAAGAGATAGCAGATGTCAGACTACTCTAGGAGGCAAAAAGAGAAAAATATAAATTTAGACTGAAGCTACTACACATAAACCAATACTGGAGAACTGAAACCTGGAGGCACATCATTTTGTCTTCTTTTGTCTCCTGCACATACCAACCTCAACAAAGACTGATTTTCTACATCTTCTGGACAAACAGAAAAGCCCATTTAACCAGAGATATCATAAAGAGAGTCTTCAAATCCTTGTCCCCCCCCATCCACTACACACATGTGCACAATCACTGGAGCATTAGAATAAAGAATAACAACTCAACCCCCCCAAAAAAAGTTAAATTGGCTCACATCCTAAAACATCTATGGAAGTTAGGTATGTAGTACTAGTGAGTCACAAATCCACTGAACTGTAACCCAAGGACCCTCCCAAAACTTCGGTTAATCCAGTTGTGCCCAGCTGACTGCTTTCCCAACTAGGTCACACTTGTGTGGACCAACTCCCTTCCCTTTCCTATCGCAGCATTTTCTGTAGTAATTACAGAAAATGTTTTCCTGAAATACGTGTATTAGAAGAGCATTTAATCTATTTTCTAGGCTTAGACAGGAAACAAAGACATTCGGTATCACGTAACCCGTTGTGCTCCAGGGGCCACCAGAAGATACATCTGCAAGCCGCTGCCCTGTCCTGCCCGGGGACAGCGAGGCAGTGAACAGCCCCAGCAGAGCTCCTCCTGCCCTGTGCCCTCCTATCACGACCAGGCAGTGCTACAACTGTAATCTCTCTTAGTCTATGCTTATTTTATTATCCTAGCACCTTTTATACTGCACTGGACACCACAAATATCTACCAAGCTTGTCCTCCTCTTCTCAGGAGGAGAGCTCATTTTGGTAATGTGCCTTTCTTCAAAGAAAGACACATTTGTTCAACTTGAAGTATCCATTACTCCTGACCTCCACTGATTTGGAGGGCTACTTTCTTAGAGAGTCTGTGAAACAACTAATAATTGCCTTTAAATATGCTCTATAACAGTCCACACCTTCCCTGGAAAATCTTTAGGCATCCATAATGGATTTTGAAGGCCGCCGATTTAAAGTAATCAGATTTCTATTTCACTTCTTAGAAAGTTGAAACCCAGTAAGCAAAGCACTAAACAAAATACAGAGCACATGGTGTAGGCTGTTGGGATTCCCAGCTGATGCAAGCCCTGCTCCTGCCCCACCCCAGCTGTCCAGCGGGCACCATGGCACGGTTGCCCACCTCTGCTCACTGCTTCTTTCATGTGCTACAATTTTTTTGAAAGACTAAAAATATTGCTTAAGTACTTGGATCTTATTTTTGTACTTTTAGTATGGAGACGCTTCAGTCTAAGAGTCCCGTGGCAGGAGAGTCAGGTACACTGGAGAAAAAGCGGCTGCACTGTCAGTGTTCAGAACCCATCACCTCCTACCAAAGGCATCGCTCTGCATTTAAAAAATTACAGCAAAAGCTCTCTGGCCCTTCCCCCAAAACAGTCAACCCCAAGTAACTTTTATTATCTTGCTATTCCAAGAAGCAGGTTAAAGGTAGTTCCATATTTTAAGAGTAAGGCAGGGATTCAAGAAACTACTGTAAAGGAAATGAAACACAATGTAAACATTTGACTAACAGCTTCTCTTCTGGAATTAGAAACACCTACGGATGCTTCAGTTAACTAATTCCACGTTGCGCTTCACTTCAAAAGAAAGTTGCCCTTGAACCCCCCAAATTCCTGATTCTCTGAATGAGCAGTCATGTTGTGTCTGTATAGTACAAACCCATAATTATATCTGAAGTCACACGCTTCAAAAGCCTTACAATATTAAGAGTTTAACTATAATTTAAGCTATCAAGAGTTAAAGTCATGAGATGGTCTACTTGCTTCAAGAAACAAGCTATTAGTTAAGTTTACTTAAATTTAAGCAAATGCAATGAACTGGTTACCTTATCTTAGGAATACTCCTATACAGATTCCCCACACACACATTGACTCCTGTCTTAAATTCTTAGGGCTCAAGATCTTTAAGCTCGGGGACAGCCGTTATGAAAACATGAGGAAAGCAGCACAGGGCCTCATCTTACTCTTGCTGTCTCCTTACTTTTTCCAGGGTACCAAACTGAACCACTACCTGATTATCAAAGCAGTTCAGCTGTAGGCAGGAAATGGCAGCATAGGAATTTTACATTAGAATTGATGCATACCTGCTATTCAAAGAAAATAGAGTATAAGCTATAAAAAATTGCTAGTTCTACTTAGTTTTGTGTAGGAGAACAGGAAGAAATTCACCCTGCTTTTGTGCTGTTATGCCAGTTTATAATTAGAAAAACAAAACAAAGCACAACATCTTATAAGTAAGGGGTGGGGGAGGGTGTTAAAAATCAAGACACAGCTACATGGCAGCTGATGAAGTTACTCCAGAGCTCCAGAGCAATAAAAATCAATCAGTACCAATCAGTGCCATCAGCTCCACTCCAGACTGCAGCGCTGCACTAACTCCCCTGGTATGTGTGTATCACTGCCGATCTACCGCATGCTTCTGCTGGATGACTCTCCCAGCATCCAGAGCTAATCTTGAGGCAGCTTTACCATAAATAAAGTTACCAAAAAGAGACTGGTCTTAAAATCGGGCTGGAAAAAAAAAACCAAACATACAATTCACATTTTGCTAAAACTTATTTAGTTTCAAACAGCTTAGTGAGTAAAGAAATAAAATCCAGTTAAATTCATTTAAAGCTTACATTTGCTGCAGTAATCTCAGAACCTACCACTCTTTAAGAGAGTAAAATGCAGACTGTTAAACTGATCTGGGTGTTCCCATCTTGCTTCCTGCGTTTTGGCTGACATCCTATTTTGCCATCACCATACTGCTTACTGAGTCACTTCTTCCAACTGTAGCTTTCTATTTTTACCTAAGCAACAACAGTTTAACCTGCCTCTTTTGATTTTTTGATTTGCATTTTCATCAGGGAAACTGGTTTTATTTTCTCTTAACTGGACAAAGAAAAGGAATACTTAAGAACAAATTATGTAAGCTGAATTCTTTCTTGCTCCACAAGGAAATCACAAATTGTGAAGCAGGTCAATCACTACGATTTCCTTGTCTGTATTTAGTAGAAGGAAAGCAATACCTGAAAATGTGAAGTTTGAGGCTCGTTTCAAACCTCAGTTCACCAAAAGTTGCAAGAGAACTCGTATATTCTAAAATACAGTTGTTCCACTGTATCCTGGCATGGGTAAATAAGTGCTGAAGTGTCAGTGTAAAGCTGTAAGATTTTCAGTGCTGCAATGTTTAGCATTTTAAATATAAGCCAGTTGGAGGAACAGAACATACTCTTTTTGCTGACCCCTAAACTTACTAGTCTACAGAACATGTTACAAAAGATGCTACTTGTACCAACATGCTATAACTGGACAGGTACTGAAAGCAAAGAGGACTTGTCTCAGCTAATACCCGTACTTAAGCACACATCAATTTGTGTTTTCCTTTATATTATGGTTTCCTAGATTGTGATTTTGTTAAATGTGACTACACAAAAATCTCTGAAGTTATATTATAATGAAACAAACACACCTATCAGGAGCAGACTAAGTAATTTCTGAGTTTTCCATTCATTCTTCTCTAGCTTTTTACATTTTTTCCCTTGATTAGCTGACACTCAAACTAATCTCCAAACAATCTCCTAATCTAAATTAGGCATCTCTGCCTAAATTAGATTATGTTAGAACAAACTTTATGACTCGATAAACCTACCTGAACAAAAAAAAACTTAAAAAACCTGACAAAGCAATAGGATTTCCAATTCTGCAACTCAAACCTATTTTTTCAGGTATTTCTGTTAGTTCATTAAAAAAAAATTAGGAGAAAACATCTCTTAGAATAAGTATGTGGCACTAAGCATAGAATAGACACTCAGCTGTAACTGGAAGAGAATAAAGGCTTTACATCTAGCCTTCACTCTCACCATCAATACTGTGATTTACCACCTGTGTAAACATGCTGATATAAATTTTGCATAATTATATTGAAAACAAATTACTGAAATGCTCCTGTTTTAGATCCCACCCTAGTTCACAGGAGGAAGCAAGGGCAATGTGGAGATCAGACCTAGGCTAGCTTCACAGTCACTGCCACCATAATGTGAAACCGCATCCAACATGCTTGGTTTGGGGAGCTGAAGGAGCCGTGTGTCACCCTAGAACAGAAAACAGAGCGCACTTAAGCTTACAGAATATGTGAAAATTTCTTCCTAAGGTGTTTTCTCGAAAAACAATTAAGT
Organism: Mycteria americana; assembly: GCF_035582795.1. Classification (NCBI taxonomy): domain Eukaryota; kingdom Metazoa; phylum Chordata; class Aves; order Ciconiiformes; family Ciconiidae; genus Mycteria; species Mycteria americana. The sequence continues at coordinate 56,850,138 of NC_134370.1, read as the reverse complement.
GCTTTTATATTAAAATACAGATTTTCCAATATGAGATTTCTAGGTACATATTCAATCATTTTTTTTCATGCTTCCTTCACTGATGTTGATGATGATGACTGTTTCATCTTTCATCAAGGCTTCCCCAGCCAAGGAAACTGTATTTGGAGATGAGGATGATGACGGCTGATGACCGTCTTCGCTATTGTTACTCACTAATTCAAGAACCAGCTTAGCAGCAACTACATGGCTGAAGACATATAGACCGAAGGCTTTCATTGACTTACTCAACTTTATGTTAGCTGTAAATATCATACTGCAGTGGCTCCATAGCTGTTGCTTTCTTTTCAAAGGAAGCCCAACATGAACTAACAATGAAAAAGCACACGTGTTTGGCTAAGCCTCATCTCTTTCTGAAGGCATATCATCCGTACGACAGTTGCAGCAATTGCGTACTGGGAGGTCTAACTCCATTTGGAAGCCAAGACATCCCTCCCATTAAACAGGTTGACTGCAGCTATGCATTAAATTCCAGCTGTGATAGCATTTTTATAATACACAAATAAAAATGCATGCCAGAAATTTTATTTGAGGCCTTAAACACAATACAATTCAGGACAACAGACATAAGTTTCCTCTTTAATTTGTTTAACAATCCAGCTTGACAAAGATTCAACTATTTGCAGACTTCTGCAATATTTTATACAGAGATTGGTTTAAAGATGGAAAGCAGTAATTTGTGATAATAAATCACTCTCAGATGTTACTGGAAAACAACGTGGGACTGTTTAAAAATCCTGCAGTAGGCATTTCAATGCTTATGAGAGCTGCCAGAGAGAACAGCCCTCTACTTAAAACACGACATGTTTGCATCTTGTGCTGACCGGATTTTTGCTAAAGTGTTACTCAGTTATTCCTCTGTAGCTTATCATCTTCACAATATACGCAAGTATCTTTAGGAACAGCATTCATAATGATGTAGGGTTACACTTGCCAAAAAAGCACTGTTTTTTAAAATTTCCCCACTAACCCTAAAAATTAATCTCTTTGGGCTATTTCATGCTTTATCTCATCACCTTAAATATTTATTATGCTTAGAAACTTTGACAATATACTTTCAAGTGTTCTTGTGCTTATTTTCCTGTTAATACCGATAAAATAACACTTCTTTTATGAGGAGGAATGTAAAGTAGCCTTCAGCTCTCAAAAAGATTTTGAGTGAATGATTTGGAAGAGTCCTTAAGGGCCTGAACAAAACTGTAATGGGAGCACACAAAAATCCTGCTGGGGAAGGCCAGCTACACTCTCTGTGAGCACAGGTTCCACTTTGGTTTATAATCACCAGGCACAAACTGGTATGCTTCTTCTCTAAGATCATTGCAAGAAAAAGAACAGTCACATCATGTGCCATTTGTTTCAGACCGTAGTCAGGCCTCTTGAAAATAAACCAGAGTGAATTTGAAAAGTGCAATGTGAAAGCATTGACTCATTTTGGGGTGGAATCAGCAAGGATGCCACAGCCACTGGAGTCAGGGAAACCCCCTGAAAAAAGTACCATGTTGACTTATGGGATCACACATTATGGAAACCCTTCACTTAAGCACTCAGCCTTCAACACAATATTGTTGTCAAAGCAAGTGAAGTTTTGTAAGTACTAAAGCACTCAGCCTTCCACACAGTCTGAAAACTTTCAACAGCCAGTAGCCAAATATTCTCATCTTCATGCTACGGTCAGGTGCCAACAAGCCCAACCAATGTTTTTTGATAGCCGTGATCTTCAGACTCTGAAGTCAGGAACTACTGACTTTATTAAACTAATTTGAACTTGCACAAATCAGACATCCCTGCTAATTCCTTCCTGCTTTTAATCTCCTGAAAAGTATCTTTTTTCAATGTACAGAAAGATACAAGACGACTGTTTGTAAAGACTACTGAGGAAGCTCTTGTTGAAAACCTCCTCAAAGCGACCTATCACTATCTATTTTTAATAGATACTGCAATTTCTGTTTTACTGTGGTAACAAAAAAACCCAAAACAACAGTAAGCCAGAGAAGGCTGTGGGATGGGGGTGGGCAGAAGTCTAGATGTTTTGGGGAAAAAAACACATCTATGACCTAATCCACTTTTTGGTGAAAGTAGTCTATTCTATTAAAAGACTATTTAAAAAAAAACCTAACTGAGGCCTCCCACATGCATGATTAGTGTGTCATTTCTTCAGGAGCAAGAAATTTTATCATCATCTAGATGTGTCACATTTTCAAAAAGTTTTGGTTTCCTTACTAGCATATTACAAATTTGATAAGAGTGCAAAAGAGGTGCTAACAGCAACTCACCAGCGCAGTGATAAGCCCTGCACCCACCCAAAAAGCAACCCCTCTCCCTGTTGAGTGTACAACACTCAATTTCAAATATTTTGTTGTCTTAGAGGAACCCGTAAAAACTATAATGTTATGAATGAAAAGCAAACCCTGAGAATGCCAGCACTGTTACCCAGGTCAGCTGATATCCCTGTTTCAGTTAACCCGAGATCCAGACAGGTGAAAGTTAATTTGCTTTATTTTTAAATTCTAGAGAAGATGACAGTCTGTGCAGTTTTCGATGAGGCTGAAAAGACCTCATGGGCCAGGAATTAAAAATCTGCAACTGCCTGGGCAGTAATGAACTTTTATAGTTCAATACAAACCATCAGAATAGTCATTTTACATGTCTAGACCTATTTCATCTGTGCAAGTACTGAATAGCTTGATGGATGCAGGTTTTGTTCCTCTTTGTTTTCACACAATTTGAAGAATCGCCAGGATCTAGCTGAGTGACATTTATCTTGTTACAGTTCAGATTTACTTTAAGATTTAAAAAACAGACTAATGAAACTCTGGAGCATTCAGACCCTGTTAGGTTTTCCCTCCACACATATACACATCTTGGAAAGTACCTTTTTAAAAACTGGCCCAGCTTCAACACTGAAATTTCAAATAACATACTTGTTTGCTTACAAAATTTAATGTCTGCTTTCCCTCTCCCCTTAATTCAACCATCCTGCCAGGCTTGCATTGCAGCTTTGAAGGCTACCAGAAACATCCAGCCACTGGGCACCTCATGGAACAAAACAAGTTTATGACAATGCTAGATACAAGACACTCGTCCGAAGTGCCAAAATTAACACTACTAGAGCAAGAATAATAGTGGTGTATTCATAACGTATCTGTTCAAAACAATTCTCCCTTCTCAAGGGAAAAAGTGAGTTCATGGATGACTGCGCCGTTGCTGGCACAGACCCAAGACAGGCATGGTGAGGGCCAGCAGGCAAAAGTCTCCCTGCACAGCGCTGACCTCAAGTCACCCATCATCCCTGGCCTCCACTCCAAGTTTATTGGATGCACGTGTGTTTTGCAACACCCTGTACTGCGTATTCTTAGAACATACTTTCCAGAGAACCAAAGGGAGAGGGCTCACCCCTCCACGACCACTTCCAAACCAATCTCACCAGCAGCAGCATCCTGCTCCTCAAGATAAACTAGCAGTTTATAGAATAGTAAAGGATCCAACATCTATGTTTGCATGCTCTAAAATCAGGTGACCTCTGAGTCAAGAGACAGAGCAATAAATTATTAGGAAAAACAAAACACTACGCTAAAAATAGTGTACACGAGCAGTATATTAAGAACAACAGTTTTTATCCAGTCAAAGCTCAAGGCCCTCCACAGTCTCTTTGGCATTCTGTGAAAAAACTGCCATAAGCAAAGACAGATAAACAAATAAAACACAACTGTAGTTCCTCCTTGATAACTTCCAAATACATATTTAATCAAAAGTACACAGCAGGGGAAAAAAAAAAATGTTGAATTTCAGAACAGCAGAAAAGGTATTAATGTCCAAAGTAAATATTCAATGAAACTTAAATCAGAAGATGTCAAAGTTACTTTCTTTTAGGGAAAATTGCTCCAAGCTGCCTTCAGCTCAGAAATGCCAAAAAGTCACCATCTTCTACACATCAGCTACTAGCATAGTTCAGGCAACATTAAGGATTCACCCACTTGTCAGGTTTAATAGATTTAATAAATTATTGTGAATGTCCAAGTTGAGCATCTGACAAAAAAAAAAAAAAAAGACCCCACAAACATTACAGAATCCAAGTGCCTGATAGACATACTTGTTTTGTCAACCCTTTCAGTTACCAAAAAGATTATACAGAGATTTTCTGTTAGAAATCAATAAAGAAAAATGTCATTACTATCAAGTGACAACACCACATAATTTTGTTGGAAGAAGAGGATCTTTAAGATAACAAAGAAGTAAGTGAAGAAAAATATAGTCAAAAAGATTTTAAATTTACATATGACTACATTGTCTATTACTGTAAACAGCTGGGTTTTGCAATCACTTATCTTCAAGAACTAATAAAAAAACATATCTGAGAGATTTTTAGCACAGAACATTTTATTCTTACCATCTGAATTAGTGGCTGATATTGAAAGGACCAGAATCTGGTATGGGAATCCAGACAATAAGAAACCTGCCCTCTTTATCCCCAGAAAAATATGCAAATTGTGTTTACTACACCCTTATTGATGGGTTGGATCCCTAGGAAATAGCATTTAGAGAATTGCTTTCAGCATGAGTTGGTTTTACTCTTGACTATGGAAAAACACAGTCTGAAATCCTAAGATTTTCTCAGAGGTAAATTCTTCACAGTCCAAGCTATGATGAAGCTGGAAACATGCCCTGCCAGTGGGGACCTCTGGGCTGGGCACAGCCCACGTGAATACCACCTGGGCTTCAGCTAGCAGATGGCAGTGCCTTATCTGCCTGCTCAGGGAAGTACCAGCGGTGCCCGCAGGATTTCTCATGGAATTCATCACCGAAAATAAGTGTGAAAAAGACACAGAAAAGATTATGCCTCACCAGCATCCAGCCTTGTGAGGAAGGTACGTCTGGTCGGTGTCTAACAGCAAACCATATTTTCCTGTTGTCTTTTTTGCCTCTCAAAAGCAAATGACTTTTTTTTTTTTTTTTTTTAAACTTTCAAGATCTTCCATGGCTTACCACCATTCCTGTTGTCTCCCACTCACTATTGCAGTAAAATTCCAATTAGCCTCTGATTATTTTAATCACTTGTACTTCCTCCCCCCTGTGTTGTCCTACAGTCGGGAAGAACACACTTAATGCAAAATGACTCTGCTTTCCAGCTTCTCCATTACAGTGATAAAGGTTTGTTAGCCTGTACACTGGGAGCACAGTTTATCTGTCTCATCAGTATTATCCCATTGTTTCCTTACAGCCCTCTGTTGGAAGTCATTGATTTCGTGTTTGATACTTGCATAAGGTCTGAGGTCAGGATGGTATTTTGTTCCATGCTTGTATAATACCCAGCGAAATGTGATACCTGAATGTGCCTCTTAATTTGTATCACGGATAACAAATAATAATCTTCAGGTAAGAGCTCCAGGAATTTGCTTCCCTTCTCTTTAAAAGTAATATTATGACTGAGTTATACACCTGGAGACTGAAGAATTCCTTGATCCATCTAGACAAACACAGCAATATAATACACTCTGGAAATACAGTTTGATAGTATAGTGGCTTGGTACACATCAACATGAAGGACTGACTTCATTCTGTAAAGAAGCCATTGTTGTAGTGTAAGACCCACCGGCATAGATGTACCTCACAAAAACAGCAAGAGCTGAAGAAACTACGTGTTCTTAACAGCATTGATAAAACAAACTTACAACGGGTTGTTTATGCTTTACGAGAAGTGACCTGTGTTCAGTAACATACACAGGTCTTGTTCACAGCTTTCCCAGGGGACCAGATCAAAACCCGCCTCAGAAGCACTTCCCTCCAGTAGTTTCAGTGCCATGAAGTTTAGTCTATACCAACACTCTCTCAGGTGTCCTACCCTAAAGAGATATTGAACCTTCTATTTTGAATTTAACTACCGTAGGTACAGGAATTGTAGACTAACTTTGCTATAAAAATAAGAAAGAGAGCACTCAGGGGTCCTTCTAGCATCCTGCTCACAGCAGCCAAAGGCAAGCACCTTAGCAAAAAGAGCACGGACAAAGTAGGGCCATAGCAATATTTCTCCAGAACACTCTCCCAGTCTTTAACAACTGAACCAAAGGGGCAGAGAAGGCCCTACCCTGTCCAGTGGCAAACAGCTTCAACCCCCTCCATGGCCGCCACTACAGACCTCCACTGTCCTACAGCGACATTCCCCTACTCCCACCGAGGAGGACAAATGCCTGGCTGCAAGTGCAAGTCAGATGAAAGGCCACATCCACCCCATGAGCAACGGGTTCTTCCTTCCTTCCTCTGTACCATGCCCAGGCCAAATACACAGAGCTTCCTACCTCCTTCTCCCTTTCCCCCTTGCAATGCTATTCCAGTTGCAGTAGGTAATTTTCATGTTAAGTTAAATGAAAAGGATTCAGATAGATCTGCTCAGATTATAAACTTTCTTATTTAAACTAATGCTTTAAGTGCGAGGCATTTTAAAGTATACGGTCCTTCAACATCTTTTAGAAGAATTTATAGGAACTAAAATACTCAAGGCCTCTAGGAATTCATATCCACATTCTCTTAGTTTACGTTTTCTCCTCCTCCAGCTGGTCTGCTTTGCCTTTTAAAATTTATTTTAAAGTCATAAAACCAACAAGTCATCTTCAGTTCCATAAACTTTGCTAAAACTGGAGAGAAAAAAAAGTGTTAGTTGCCATGGCAGCAGCGAGAAGTCTCTGGGACAGGATGCAGGGAACTTCTCTTGTTCTGTCTGATCATTTGCATCAGAAATTCAGCCATCTGTTATTAACTATTTAACAACAGTCTTGCTTGTTAGTGCTGGTGCTTGCTATTTAAGTCTGCAGAATCTAACTCCCCACCTTCACCCCTTTTGTAAAGCTCCTAATTAACGTGGAAATTCAGCTGAGGGCTCAGTTATCTTTCAGGTAGGATGACCACCATTACTTAAACTTGGTCAATATTCTCCTTTCTTACCAAGGAAAAGGCATACACTTACGCAGACACCGTCGTCTGGAAGCAGCAGCTTTATTGTTAGAGACATCAATTTGAAAATAATTTCATCAGACAGTAGACGATGTGGCTGAACTGCAAGACAGGCCATATCCCTCACATTTAAGCATGCTCCACTACATGTTATATTCCCAAGTTCCACAGCATCCCTTGATCTTCTATATCCCATCTTCTCAGTTTTGCAGAAGAAAAGTTTTGTAATTTTATTTCAGAGTATGAACAGCATAGACTCAACTATGTGATACTAGCAAGGAAATACTGCCTTTTATCCTCTAAGAGAAGCTGAAATATATTTGTCTACTAGCTGTAGACATTAAGAAAACAAAAACTTGGTTCTCACATTTCCAAGCTTAGAATTTTGGAGTTAAATAAAATCTTTTACCTTATCCTGACTTCACTATCTTAATTCAAATCTCTATGACCTAAAGCAAAATACTGACTCTTTCTGAATGTAGTCCTAGGAGAGCAGGCCAGTCTTGTTGCTCCTCACTCATCGTGCTCTCAAGAGAAAGTGGGAGGCTATACAATGACAAAAAGGGAACAACATGACTGTTTCTTTTACTGTTCCTAAAACTACTTCACACAAAAAAAAAAAAATCAGTACTATTAGGAGCAAGAGGCCTTCACAGGAAACCCTTGTTTCAGTCATTTAACAAGGAAACACTGCATCACTCACGCTAAGAGCATTCTGTTCACAGGCATAGCCAGTAAACCTCAGATCCCCCGAACTCATGAAGTGGAAGAAAAATTTGAAAAGTACTTATGTGGGAATATGGAAAGAGAGTTGCAGAGCATCAGAAGACTAATTCACACATCCAAATAACAAGACAGTATTTTCCAGGCTAGTCTTTCATTCAGATGACAAGCAGACCAGCAGCCTGTTATATGCACTAGCAATCTCAGTGTGGCAAGACCTCATGCAGATCATAGCACTGGCTAAGATGCCTTCTCAGATTCTGTGAAGATGAGAGATTTGGTAGATACAAACACACGTGAAGAGGATAGATCTGATATAATGCAATGGTTTAAAGAGCCACGTGATACTGTATCAAAACAAGAACCCAGACAGTCTCATTACTTCTGGTTCCAATGAGAACGATGCAACTAAACAGTCTAGAAGTGTCTGAAACTTTTTCTTTCAGCATGTTCAGGAAAAGTCTCCATTACAGATATTCAACTTCACATGTGAAGGCTTGGTGAATTACATCCAGGGCAGCTTTCTGACTATCAAACCATGTCCAACTCCAGAGACTTGGTTCAATTCCAAGAAGCTATGTGAACACTGATGGCATACCTAAGCCCAAGATAAATAGAGTCACACTGGGGAAGAACTGTTAAGCACATTTTCTACCTGCATGCGAGGCACCTACTAATGCCACTGAGCTGCCTTTTTTTTTTTATTTCCCCAGAATAACTGAAAAACAAGAAAATGAGAAACAAACCAAACAGTGCAAATGCACTGTTAATAATAAAGCTTTTAAAGAATATTCACAAGGAGAAGAGATAGAAACACTCAAGAATTCAAGAATTTTATTTTAATGGACAACACATTAAACATTAGATATATAGTATGCAGGTTAAGTAGGAGCTGATAGTCTCATAACTTTATTACAACATCATGTCAGTTCGAAATCACACCTACAAGCTGGAAACTTCTGCAGCACTGCTGCTAGAACAGAACTAGCTATGAGGGTACTTAAAAAAGCACACAGGAAAAAAAGCATAGGACTTGTTAGGAAGTGTCCTCAGGTGAGGAATGTAGATTAAGAATCCCATTATTTTACCTGAAATAAAGAAAAAGACAAAACAAAAAGCCCAGAGCAAACTATTTTCATGACATCTGACCTCTTCTACTGCAGTTGCTTTCTGTATTCATCTTCTCTTTGTGCTTTCCTACTTCATCTCTCAAAACTTTGATGTTACAACCTGTTCATTGTCATCTAAGCGGTGTGTAATTTATCTTGGGGAACTTTGTCAGAACATGTTTGACCACCCAAAATCCTCCTCCTAGCTAGTGAGGCTACCTCCAGCTTCAGTAGGTTTGTTTCAGTATTTGCAGTCCAGGTTAGAGGGTGGGGTGGAGGGAAATGAATAAGGCTAGCAGACCAAAGGCAGATACTGTACTTCATCAGAAGTGAAAGGAGCTCTGAAAGAACTGAGATGAAATTGATGATGGTGGAGCAGCATGAAGCTCCTCCGGTAATTTTCCCAATGCTATTAACCTTCACCTACAAGGCCTGCCCTTAAGCGGTTAAACAGTAACCTGCAAAAGTAAAAAAGTTACAAAAGAGACAATATATGCTTCTCATTTAAAAAATTTCTGGGAGAATGGCCAGCCCCATAAAATTGTTTTTAAACTTTATTTGGGAGGATAAATGAGGACATTACAACTCTCAAGCTGTATAAAAGACTGCTCATTTTAAAATGGACACCAGAGCCTACTACGGCATTTCGAATGCGTAAAACAAAAGAACATTTTTGATAGTTTTAGAATTGAACTGTGTCACGCAGCACAATTCAGCTATTTATGAGTTTCCACATCGTAAGTCATGTTATTAAGCTTTAATAGTCTTCTGGTACTCAAAAGAATAAAATGTTACATAGGATCAAAATTTAAAAGCTTAACAGAATTTCAGACAAGAATCTAGTTTACATCCCTCTCTCCTAATATATGGTAGTTTTCTACATAGCAAAATGGCAGACATTAACACATTGAAAATTTAATATATGCAATTATGAAATTTCACTTTGTACTCTCAAAAGTTCCTTACTACTTTATAAAGCAATGCTTCAGTGCTTCAAAACCAATATTCCCATACAAACCACAAGAGTACACTAGTGGAATTGTTCGTCCTCCTGTATCAGGAGGTAAACATCTAATGTCAGCAGGCTCACTTTAGCTAGAGCACCGGTACCTTTCAAGAGGAACACCAACAAACTCTAGACCCAGGATGAAAATATATGCAAGTACTTGGTCAGAACAACATTTGCATTTTCAGAGAACAGGTTTGCATAAAAAGGAATAGATAATCCTCAATTCAGCGTTGACTTCAGTATGCTATTTAATTAGCTTTAAACATAGCATATAGTTGAGCAACCAGTAAGCTGCTAATTAAAAATACATATTTTTAGTTGCCCCCAAAGCTGACATATTTGCATCAGCTTAATTTGCCCCCAGACAAACAAGTAGTGGCAAAGGGCTGATAATGCTTTCATGCATTGTTTCTAGCAGAAATCAAAATATTGTAATAGTTTCCTCCTGCTGGGGGGGTGGGGAGGAGAGAGAAACCTGACCTACATAACAAGACACAGAAGAGACTCAGTTAAACTTCAGGGTGTTTTGGGGATGGGGGAGAGGTTTTTTCCTCCGTAACAATGGAGAGACAAGCAGTTACATATGGCTACACGAACTACAACTGTTAGCAGATTTGACATTTAACTAGATGTCTCACTTTTAAGGCTTACAAATACCCCCCTCCTGTTCCAGGCCATTTAATACTCTTGCCCTAACAATGTAATGAATTAACAGAGTTAATTTTTAGGCTGTCCATTACTTTCCTTTAAAGGGTGATTGAAAAAAAAGACGACCTCACAAAACCCCAGCCTTTCATAGGCTCAGTATATGAAACGAAAGGAAGAACATATGGTGAAACTGTTGGTTTTTTTAAAGGAACTATTTACAGACTAAGTACAGCACACGTCTTCAGCTCAACCGGAGAAGCAAACTTTAGTATAGAGGGATTTTAAATAACCTTTCACAGAAAAACACCAACAAAAACTGCAGATTACTCTCACAGTTACACAGCTTGAACTTCTTTCAAGCCCGGGTAGACTGTCCGGCCCGGTGCCACCGGCCTTCAGGCCTCCCGAGCCCCGCTCCTCCCTGCGCCCTCCTCCCGCAGCCCCCTCGCCCCCGAATCGCCTCTGTCAGTTATATCCTCGCCACACAGTCCAAGGACACCCGAAGTTTGGGAGAGCGGGCGCTGCCGCCAGCTCCCGCACCAGACCGCCCGGCGCAGCCAGCCAAGCCCGGGGGGAGCGGGAGCAGCCGGGGGCCCGGTTCCCTGCCGGTACACACCTTCTCCGCGCGGCCCTGTGCTCCCGCTGCGAGCCCCGCCGGCGCGCCGGCGCGGGTGGGCGCCCACGGCATCTTCCACAAAGGAGGCAGAGTAGGGGCGCGCATAGCAACAGGGCCGGGCGCCGATTGGCCCCGCCGGGCGAGCGCCGGCCTCCTCGGCGGCCCGGCCCGGCCCGGCCCCCCCCCGCCCCCGGCCGGCTCCGCCGCCCTGCCGGGGCAGGTGAACGGGGCGGGGGGGAGGAGGAGAAAAAACCCGCAGCGGCAGAAAGCGCTAAAACCGGTACTAAAGCGCGACTGTTAACAAAAGAGAGCGTTACTGCCACGCGCGCCCCCGCCCAGGGAGTAGGCTGTCGCGGAACTGCCGACACGCGTGGGAGGGCGCGCAGCGCCGGGAGCGCGACCTCCGGCGGGCCGGGGCACCCCGGCCCTGCCCCCCCGCGGGGCCACGGGGGCAAACGCGGAGCCGCGGGAGCCGCTGACACCTGGCCCCAGTTCCCTCTCGGAGGGGGATTTTCAAGGCACCGGAGGGCCCGACGCTGCCCCGTCCGCCCCCAGCAGCAGCGGGGCACGGTCGGCGGCGAACAGGGGCTGCGCAGGGGGCACGCTGGCGTTCTGCCACCCGTACCAGCAGGTAACTCCGAGTCCAGAACAGCTTCCAAGCATCTACGCTGTGGCACTACACACCTAATGTTCACACACAGCACCGGTTTTGAAGAACCGGCCCCGAGTAGCAGTGCACCCGAGGTGATGAATATTTACATCTGGAGTGGAAAAAGACGACAGCCCGTCCTCCCCCCAGCCAGCACAAGCTAACTTCCCACAGCACTTTTTCCACTGCTCCACTCAGTCCACTCGGAAGCGGCTCAGCTGCCTCATCCCTCCAACCCTTAGAGCATACACAGCGGGGAGGAAAATCCCATTACAGCTCTCCTTGCATTACTGTAGTTCTTAAACCCACCTGATGAGCTCCCTACTTCAGTATTTTTTCCTGACACCCCCCCCCTCAATTTTTTTACTGGGCACTTTTGGGGACTAATGTATGGAGTCGTTTGAAGAGAGTAGTCTCAAAACTGCACGTATTATTCTAGGTGCAGTCTAAACAACACATTGTCTGCATTAAACAATTTCATCCAGTTCTTACCTATTTGCAAGAACTCAAGTCAGATGACATTCACCATATTAACATAATCAACAGAAAAAAAAAATCTTACTCTCAGCCTAACCACATCACAAAACAAGAATAAAACTCTTGTTCTGTAATTAGATGCCATGAAACTATGAGAAGTCCAGATTAAACTAGACTTCACAACCGCATTCAAAATCCAGCAGCACTCACTAACCCATTCAAAAGCATGGAAAACATGCTACTTACTTCACAGAACAATGACTTTTCCTCACTCACATTTTATATAGCAGTATCATTTAGCTGTGGTTGTGAGAAAACATAGCCTACACCAGATTTTTAAGTAGACATTTTGTCCAAGGAAGGTTGGATACCTCTTAGTAGTTGGCCCATTTAAAGACTGTAGATACAGATAGTGCCTTACAGAAAGTTATATGCAAAACATACCATTTCATTAGTCACTGACATTCAAGCTTCCTGTATATTTTATCTCAGTTTGCTTTCCAAGTATTTTTCTTTCATGGAACATTTACTTCTACAAAAACACCGTAGTTTACATAGTTGGCTGAAAAAGCAGTTTCAAGTTTTCTTAATTGACCTAGCCTAGCCTTTGAAAAAAGTACTCAGATGATTTTCTATGAAACAGTTATTCAATATCTATGGAAGGGTCTTCCAATATCTATGGAAGGGGTAAGAGGAATATTGGTAAACACAGTATGTTTAAAAGTTTTGCTAACAAGAGGAGAAGCAACAACCCCAAGTCAATTCCCACGGGGGCCAGCAGAGACAGTATTCAGGAGCCACCAGTTGTTTTTACAGGCCAACTAACAATGTTTTAGTGAGGAGCAGCTGCCTCTAGATGACAGGCATACATCCCCACCATAATGCTCCTGAACAGTCTCCCCACATTGGGCTACTGGAGTGCAACCACAAAAATCCTCTTCACACCTGATATTCTTCAAATACAGTAAAAGTAGGACAGCATGCTGACACTCCAGCTTTTAAGCTTACTGTCCTAAGCCAGCCATACATACACACAGCTGAGCTCTGTGCATATTTGTGGAAGAACACCCCAGAAACGGATGCATCTGGCCTAATAAAATGCTAAATTTAGAAATTACAATATTAGAAATTCCACCAAACAAAACCCACCTTGAAGCATGCTACTCATTTATCAGTTTGATCTTGTATTCTTCCACAAATTCCAGCAGTGGCACAAGATAGGATAACAAGACATTGCTAGTGCGACTGAATACGAGAATACAGTAGCACATAGAGATATATATAGGACTTTATCCTAAGCTGCATATTCCACCATCATAAAGTAGCACTTTATGATGCACTTAAAATACTACTAATACCCTTGCAGTTTTAATACTGTGCAAAATGACTAATAATAAGCAAGATAAACAGACTATATTTTTAACCCACCTTCTGCCACAATCAGGATAACACTTTTTAAAAGGAAAAAAGATGAGGTCTTGATAAGAATGGATTTTATCCAACACAAACTTTAGGAATAAGCAGTCCTACACATTTCACAAAGCAGGAAATCCCAGCCAAGCATGGTTCATCTCAGTATCAAGTCAACTATGCATCAATTCAGCAGCACTTGCCAGTAGGCATAATTGGCATCATCCCTACATTACAAAAAACACCCAACTTCAGCCTTTGGAGGGCCATGCCAAAGCACAGGATGTCTACTAATGAGCTCGTTCAGAAAAACACTCTAGTTCAGATGCCAGCCCTACCTTGTGCAGGAAAAGCAAGGTGTGCACATGACCCCTAAGGAGTGAAGCATAAGTGACTTCATGGCACCTTATGTTTACACAGCCTAGTTGTAGAGACAAGCTAAAAACAAAAGCACATTTCTACTAATGCATCCCTTGCCTGAAACAACCATTTTGGATTGAGTTACTAACTTGCAGAATGTAAAAACACTAAGCACTCATGTAGACAACCCTATTCCCCTTCTTCTCCCTCAGATGCTCAATTCCTCAGAACAAAGCTGAGGTCAGTTCTTGATGCTTGCAATGCATGTTAAAGAGCTGATAAGATATACCATGCACATTCTTAATTTATGTATAGCTTTCCTTTTACTGATGCTTCATGAGTGAGAAAGACTACATATAGACTATAGCACACCTAGAAAAGTTGAAAGCATCAGATGCTAACAGTTCCACTATGATTTTAAAACAAAATCAGTGCAAATCATAAAGCTGCTTAACATTTTGTACTAGAAGCTTAACTGAGAATGAATACAACCAGCTTATAAAAAGTGTCCTAAAACATTTATGAAACTGAAGGCCATTATATATTCTCAAAATGAAGATGGGATGAAAGAACATACAATGCATATCAAGCAGCATCACTTAACCTTTTCTCTCTAACAGATCCAAAATACTTTCTCAGAGAAACTCGTTAAATCAGTGAGACTATCAGCAGGAAATATCCAAAAGCAGTACAATAACAGCCAGTTAGACCAATTTTAGTGAACTTGATGTAAGATGAGGCAGATATGTATTCCAGAAGTTTTACACTGATGTCCTGATCTTCACCTTCAAATTTTTCTAGTATTATCAACTACTCCTCCTGTTTCAGCTCTGTAAGCTGGCTACTTGGTTCTACTCATTCACTTTTTAACAGGATGCACACTTCTAAAAGGGGTCTTTCATACCTTCCTTGTGCTAGCGTGGTGTAAGCAGTTACGTTGTCTGAACATCCTACATAAGGAGTACTGCCACCAGTGTAGTTACGGTAGCAATCACTACCCAGCCCTCTCCTCCAAGTCTAGTCTTCCAGATACATTGTTTCTCGTGGCTTCTCCATGGTAAACAAATTTTCTTTGATTATTTGAATAGCACCTGCTTCAAAAGGAAGAAGCTGTTTCCCCTTCAAAATAAAGCAAAACAAAGCCATACTTTTCATTAAAAGGCATCTGAAGTGGGAAACCTTGCACAGGAAATATGCTTAGAGAGTTGTGTTTAAAGAATTATACAGTGGAGAAAAAAGGATTTACCTTTGAGCAGCATGAGTGTTGACATTAATCCCTTTCCCCTAACCATGCATTCCCAGTCCACACTGATCTTGACGATTTGTCCCTGTTCAGTTCCTACTGGTAGGAAACTCCTCCTCCTTTACTCCACGTCACTGGAATATTTACTAAAGCTCTTCTCTTCCTGATGCATCTGTTCTCTTCCCCCCTACCCCTAAGTCCAACTATTTCATCAGAATTAAAAGCCTGACTAAAAAAGCTGTAACAAAAAAGAGCAAGTAAGTAGGATGTCTTACTGGGGCTGTGTCGTAAATATTCAGAGCTAACATGCAAAGAAAATGCACCGATACTTGTGACTTTACAGAAAACTGCACAAAGCATCAACACAAAGTAGCAAAAATTCACTCCGCTAACAAAGAAGCTATGCCTTCAGCGACTACTCACCACAGACATTTCCTCAGATAGTACTCTCAGCCACCCTTCTCTGCCCCTCCAAGCCTGCAGACAAAGCTTTCCACCAAACTTGCTGACCTGCCTGAAAGCGTGAGTGAGCCATGGTTTGTTTCACTTACATTGTTGGGCTAGTGCCCTGGCAGGGAACCAAGGAGAACAATACCTGGCAGGGGAGAAGGGCGTCCCACCAGTCTGCAAAAAGTGTGCTCTGACCACAGCAGCTCTTCCTGCACCTCTCCTTCTCCTTCCCCTGACCCTCAGAAGAAACCACCACCACCCCACCATGGTACTGACTGTACTGAGGATACGGGCTAATACTCACCATCCTCAACTCTTCACTGAAGTTCTCTCTGCCTTTCCCTCCCCCATTATACCCAACAACAAGATGATACTTGCATAGCACCCTGAGAAAGAGGCTTAATTTATTGCAGCCCAGAGAAGTGTGAAACATGCCCTAGAAGTCCTGAAGGCTCATCAGTGGGCACAAGGAATCCCTGCATGCACAGCACCATGAAGAGGTTAAACTAGCATAAGCAGGCACCTGCTTGTAGTCTCGCTACAGAAGTTCACAGCCCAAAATGGACTGACTTACCAACCTGGTTCCCAGGGATCTTAATAGACAAAAATCACTAACTTCACAGATACACAATGTAAAACAGATGACATGGCACATGTGCAACCAGAGATTCCTTATTTCAGATACATTCTCTTTTTTTATTATACCTCAGAAGAAAATCCAACTTTTTTTTTCCCCTAGGAACAAAAAAGTCATACTTGGCAATAGGCTTGGGAAATGCATTGATCAATCCTAAGAGAAAAATGTAAGTGCCCTGTGGTTACTGGGTACTACATACCTGGACAGAGAGAGATTGGATGCCTTCCCACAAAAGGAAGAATTATCAAATCAAAATAAATGGGGGGGAGGGGGGAGAGGGGGAGTTGAAGAACTCCTCTTACTGCTCTTAAAGAAACAAAGTTGCCCAGAAGACTTCTCAGTAAGACTATTTTGTTCACCTTTATTCTTAATAAGGGTTCTTCCATTCAGAACACCCATGGAAGTGTCATTAGTATTTCACATATGTGAAGTGCTTCCTTCCCCATGTGTTCATCTGCCTCCACTGATTCATACACAGCTCTTCTCCAAATTATCCCTGAGAACGTCCTCATACTATCCCATTACATCTTTGCATTTTGAGTCAAGATAATGTAGTAATACCATCCCAGATAGCAACTTTAAATAGTTTTGGTCCCAAAGCTAACATTAAAAGGTAATGCAACAATCACAGCAGAAAGAACTAATCAGGCCCACTTAACAAGGAAGAAAATATATTAATACAAGCAAGTTAAGTATAAACATTTTATTTGGTCAGAATAACACTGAATTGTTAAGAACAGCTGGAGAATTTTCATGACTCTTACAACTCAATTATACTGTTCACGAGTAGCCTTTATAAAAATCTCACTTCCAATCTTGGTACAGTTATGCATGCAGATCAAGAATAACTGCACATGGCTTCAGCTGTGTGCTTATAGCTATATTCATCCCACCCTGCACTGGACAAGCAGAAAAAGGAATATGTAATGAATGTGAAGTCTTCCAAAGTCCAACTACCTACCCAAGTCCAAGAGGCACTCTTCTGTGTTTGCATTCACCCACGTTTATAGACATCCTTAATTGCCTACTTATACATGAAGTTTTTGTACTCCCTCCTACAAAGGTAAGCATGCAATTGTACATGCACTTCTAAAACGATTTAAACTTAAAAACTGGCTTCTGTCTAAACATTAAATACAACTGACCTGCAAAGACTGAACAATTTACTACCACCTTGAAAGACAATGATGTGAGACACCTTCAAAAATCTAAAAAACATAGTTTACCAAGTATCAAATCAGAATGGAGAAAGTAATTATTATAGCTATAACTACAGTTAAACTGCAAGACCTTATTGACTAAAAGAACTGCTAGTAACTGCCAGACTGTTATCCTAAATTGTTGCTGATAGCATAAGAGGCCATGGCTATTTCACCACCATTTAACAGTTGCTATTAGTAGACATTTGTCAAAATAACAAAGAAACATTTTGTAAACAGTTAAGTAGACAGAGCAAGTTCTTTTAACAAATGTCATATAGCTGGTTTGTTCCTGTCAGTTACTCTGTTTTCACAGAAGATTTCTAATTTTAATAAGCAGAATTTCATTTGGCAACAAACTCGCATCTCTCATGAGAATCTGTATTTATAAATGTTAGCTTATTTTTAAAAACATTTAGAAGCTGGCAGACCTCAGATCCAATAATAGTTTCAACACTGCCCTTAACAACTAAATCCAATCTAATATGCTTCAGCCCAGGGATCTGATCTGGCATGCCCAAGTTTCTCAGTTCAGCAAGTAAAGAATACGGTCAGAAAGGTCAGTTATATAGCCCAAGCCTATGGACGTGGCATATCCACAAGCCCCAGAATATCCACCTAAATGCCACTCCAGCAGCATCTGTTTTAGCAACAAGAGCCCCTCTGAAGGCAGCTAGTATGGACAACTCCAAACAAAAAGAAAATGGCAAAGTTGTTACTAGTATGGTTTGTTCTCTCTGAGGAACAGGCACGCAGTGAAAAACTCTCACTGTTGAACATGGATAAAAGCACTCTTACAACCCTAGAGCTACTTCTACAACGGGAGGGCTTGCCTCGCTGTCGACACTAGGGACAAGTTGCAGAACAAGTAGGAAAACTTTTAACGTAAGCAGGTATTTCAAACCAAAACTTAAGATTTTCCAATTCTCCAAATAAATATCCTTAGATTTTTTTTTTGGGGGGGGGGGGGGTGGGGGGGGAAGTTAAGCACCTAAAAGCTAAGAATTCTTCTAAGTTAAATTTTTGTAGTAGAAATTTAATAAAAGAGTATCTATTCCCATTTCTTGGGTGCAAGGACAGAGTTGTATTCAAAGAATCTAGACTCTACCCTCAATTAAAAAAAAAAGGGGGGGGAGGGGCTTGTATTCCTGTTCACTCATCCTCGTCCACTGCATCTATATATTATGTGTTATCAGGACAAATCTGCTCTCCCCAAAGATTAGGGCTAGATGGCTTCATGCCTTATAAATGGAATCCGAGTGTAATATCCTGACCACCTGTCAGTTTGGTTGGTTTTTTACCTTGAACAGTTTTAGTTTTTCTTTCTTTTAAAGAACAGGTTGGTTTTATTCGAAACTAATCCACATAGGAAAAGCAGAGACCCTGGCCCCCTTCCTGCCCGTCAGAGCTAGCCTCCCTCGCCACACACACCTTCTCGCACGTGCCCCTGCGCAGCGGAGCGTGTTTGCCAGCACGGCTTCCTCCCGGGCCAGGGAGCAGCGTCACCTCCAGCTCATTATCACCCAACCTGCACTTACCTGTGGCAACCAAGCCCGAAGCATTGCCCAAACGCTTTTGGAGTGACAGCTCCAGTAAGCAGGAAGCACCTCATTTCCAGTTTATTACTTTGTTTACTGGCTACATCGCTCTACCATGGAAAAGTTTTAAGTGCTTCGTGACATTTCACTGAGAAGACATTATAAAATTAAAGTGTCTGTATCACAGTGCAATATAGGACACTAAAACAGCACTCATCCTTTTTCAAAAGATATTTTCACTTCCTGATCTGCATACTCTGCAGCACATCATCTTTGGTAAAAAGTTTTCCACCAGATCTTTCACTGAGTTAATATAGGGCATAAAACTAAGTCTTGTTTTCAAAAACAAGGACCTTATCCAGATCTCCTAACTTAACAACTAACTCCACAACTCCTAAACACACACTGCTTCAGCTCACTTCCCCCCAATCCCATGCCTCGTCATCCTTCCTCATAAGAATTTGAAGAAAAGCATTCAATCAACTGTTCATCTTCATTAATCTCTCCTCCAGCTTTCCTCACAGATACATCCAGAAATCCTTCAGCTACGTTTCCAACAGGAGGTAGTAAACAGACTTTTGCTGAACCCAAAGAGTTAGCTCTTTCCATACCAAACCATCAAATAAGGTGGAAGAAAGTCTCTTAACTCAGTTACTACAAACAGACCCAGAGGCACGTATTCGAGTTTGACTTGCAAAGAAGGAAGGAGAAGAGAAAAAGCAATCTTCAGACTGATTGTTCCTCTCTTGTAGACAGAAAGCCGTTTCTTTAAGTTAGAATAATCTCAAGGAGGGAATTAATGCTTCAGAAAGTAAGAGACAACTGCTTTTTGCTTAAATTGTAAGTGAAAACAGAATAGTCTCTACACAGAGAACACACAGCAGAGGAATAAACAAAGCAAGGTAATAAAGAAGAAAAGACTAGAATAAAGTGATAAAAAACAGCCAGCATGCATTTAGAGACAAACAAGCCTGTCTTCCTCCTTTAACTGATCATTCATGCAGTGAGGGGGAGGGAGAAGGAAGGAGCAGTAACTCTGAGCTATTTAGACTATAGTAAGACTTTTGATGTCTTGTAACATTCCCACAGTAAAATATGACTATACTGTAGATTCATCGAAACCACAAGATTTTTTCCAGTTGTGCACCAAGTGTACTCTAAGAGTACATAACAAGCCTTCCAAGTTTGGCAGTAAGCTATCACCCTGACATTATGCAATGTTTTCATTAACTCCGATGGTGAAACAGTGTGTTTATACAGTTTATGAACAAAGCTGAACTGGAAGAGTTTGCAAGCGCTCTGCTATGAAGTCTAGTTCTGTCTTCCAAACTCAATAAACTGGCGAAGCGATCAGAAGTCATTAGAACGAAGTTCAATAGAAGCAAGAGCAAAGCTCTGTACTTGAGAAAGGAAACAGCGGTCCCAAACATGCAACATGAAGCAGCTGACTAGGCAGCTGTACTGCAGAAGCTAAATCGTGATGATACCAGGGATCAAAGCTAGGTAAGCTGATATGTTGTTACTGCAGAAAGAGAAAAAAACAAAACTGAAACGTCACTGCAAAAACACTGTATGTAAGAAAGGGAGATATATCACTCTTCTCACTGGCACTGCTGAAGCCTCAGCTGAAGCAACGTGACCACTGTATTTTAAGATGCTTCAACACTTCAAGAATGGCAGCATAGGAAAGGTAAAGCCAAGCAGCAGCCATCAGTATTTTAGTTATTGCATTCTCTAGACCTGGCATAAAGGTAGTTATGTGAGTGTGCTTACAGCAACCACTGCCTTTCCACACTGACATCCCACCTGATGGGCAAGTCCTGAGTGATGTTCATGAGACATGTCCTGTGAATGCCCTGTGCCTTTGCATGGCAAAGGAGTAAGTCCACATTTTTACCTGCACTTTCAAACCTCTCTTCCTCACTTGCAAAACCACTCCACAGATTTCCTATGCAACACTCCACATTCCATCTCCTCAATACTGCTCTCATATATTGCATGTTTATATCTGTAATTTTCAGGCTTTCCTTATTATAAAGGGAGGTAAGTACTTTAGGGCCAAATTTCCCTTTTTTCTCTAATTTCTGCTCATCCCTCTCACCTCCTTAAATTAAAATATTTTATAACATTTCCCATTGTTAAAAAAGCAGTTGCACATTTAGATCTCCCCTTCCTTCTCCTGCACCACCTGATTTTACTGGTGATAACAAGAATCTTATTGGTAGTATGACAAAGGCTAAACCATACCTTCTCCCAACAGGCCTGGGCACTACAATCTTATTAAGTATAGTTTTAAGTTTCATTCTAACTACAAGAACTACATCCCTCTGCTCCAAATGGATTCTGATATAATTGTTTCTAAGAATGAAAAAAACCCAAAACATTTCAAGTCTTTTTAAATCTGTTTCTTTATGTTCACTTGGTGTGCAGATTTGCAGTCTTCTCAGGATTTTGAGGGTCTGTAGAAAAATGAACTGTGGCAAGCTGAGTGGTCTGCTTCTCCCCTGTCCTTTGCTATTACTTTGCGACGATTGGAAGCAGGTGACTGCACACTTGACTGCTTGCATCCTGTGGTGCAGCTGCTACAGCAGAAAGCAGCACATGTAAACATTTGCATGATTCGTGCCTCCTAAGAGTCTCTGTGGGCTGCATGTGGCATTTAGGCAGCACTTTCACAACCCCCTTTGTGCATGGTATTGCTCTATAACTCTACAATGTTTGGCAAGATCCATGATTTATTTTAAGATTTTTGTGAATTATCTTAAAAGAATTTAAGATAGAACCCTTCTGAAGGGTTTCACCCAGTGTGTGACAGACATTTTACAATGGATAGGAATCTCAATTTATTAACTGTCAGCTTAGGAAAAAAAAAAAAACACAACCACCTAAAAACTTGCTTTCTTTATAAATTTGGTTCCCTCTACATCAGATTGGTTAAAAAAAAGGGTATCTGATCACTTATCATAGAGCAACTAAAAATGTTTCCAACGTTCTAACTTTTTCTGCCTAAAAATTAAAGAATAGACAAAGGTCATACAGAGGTTTTTTTGAACTGCTACAGCAGAACATTTTAAAGTTGCAAATATTGACTTGGGTTTTACCTGGCCATTTTGAAATTTTATTTCACCTTGACAGTAAATAGTTTTTAAACTTTAGGATCTGGTATTAAAATCTAAAGAGATTCTAAAAACAACCTGCCTTGCTGCAATCGATCAGGTGAAGGTTTAAGCAATTAAGAAACAAGGAGGAAAGCAAAGAGAAAAGCCCATTTCAAATCCCTAGTACTTAAACCCCATTAATTTATGCATATGTTGACAATCATTTCTGTACTATTGTCACACCATATAATCCTTACAGCATATCCATGCAAGAAATCCACCTATCAGTGGTCATTTATGCAGTATCACTATTAGCAAACATGTCATTAACAAACCTAATTAAGATGTGTACGTCATGTAAGTGTTAGTATTTAATACACGGATATCTAAGATATATTAAAGTGCTTCTCACAACACCAAGGTGATTATAACACAAAAAGAATGTATTTTTAAAACTGAAAGCAACAAGGAAAACAATAGAATCATCAAAACTCAACCCAAATATCTAAGCAAGGAATTTTTTTTAATTAACACTCAGAATTCTACGATGAGCACTCATAAGATTTGTTTAAAAAAATAATCTTGCTTTAACTAACAGGAATAAATAATCACTGGTCCTGTGGATCAAAATAGAAGTCATGACATATTTTCAACTCTAGGGGCATCAGCAGCTGTTGCTATACTGCAAAAGAGCTGAAGTGTTATAAACATGTACATAGACAGTCGACTTTATTTTTCTGTAAAACCAGATGTCAGTAATCCAGATAAGATAGTAACCAAATGATCGTGAAAAATTAGTATTTCAGCATGCTTGTTACGATACATCTCCTTTACAACTGGAATAAAAAATAGTCGGGTTATAAAACAACACAGATGGAAGTTATGGTTATTTTCAGGGTGTTTTTCAGCTACATTTTGACATTTTTGTGCATGTGCTGGCATTGTCTGCCGATGCCCGATTTGCCTTTGACCGACCCTTGCCTCAGCACTGCAGTTCTGTGCTAAGAAGCCGACTGTATTTGACACACAAACTGCAGCATTCCCAGAGCCAAAGGAGTTCGCTACGGTGTTTGTCTCCCATCCAACCAAGACAATGGAAAGCCGAAGGGCAGGCAGGACACCGGGCTGTTAGTCACCTTCGGAGGGTACCTCCACAGTACCAGGAGCATTTCCCGAGCTGAACCCGCGCACCCGGATTCTCTCCCCTCCCCCAAAATGGCAGGGAAGGGGACAAGGAAATAGAGCGACAGCACCGAAACAAAAATACCAGGCTACTTCCAGTCCTAGAAACAAAACAAAAAAGAAATATCTTGATAAACCGTTTACCTCGTTCCGGCTTCATTTTCTCCGTTTCCTCAGAGAGGTCTGAAAGGAGCCGAAGAGCTCTGCTGCTCTCCCCGAGAAGACTGGCTGTGGCTGCCTCCAGCTAGCGATATTAACTATTTTTCGCGTGTGAAAACAATAAGCCGGAGGCCGGCCGCGCCGCCGGGGGCTCGCCCGACCCCGCCGCTAGCAGCTGGGCCCGCCGGCAGGCAGCGGCCGGGGGAGGCTGAGCGCCGGGGGCCTCTCCCCGCGCCCGGCCAGGGTGTCCTTCCGTGACACGGCGCCGAGCGGGGCTATTTATAACCTGCCGGGGAAAAAATCCCACAACAACAGACCTCGGCTCACCCCCGGCCGCGCCGGCTCTGAGTCACCGCGGCCCCAGGCGATGGCAGCCCCGGCCGGAGTCCCCTCCCTCCCGCCTGCCCCGAGGAGGGCAGCGAACAGCCCCGCCGGGCCCCCCCCCAGCCCGCGGCCCCGTCACCGGCCGGCGGCTGGCGGCGGGGGGCTGCCCGGCACCTTCATCCCCGGCCCCGCCGCTGCCGCCCGGGCTGCCGGGCCGCGTCCCCTGCGCTTCGCCGCGGTCAGACAGCCCGCGCCTCCCGCCGCCGCGGAGCGCTGCTCTCCATGGCTCTGCCTCCTGCCCTTCCTCCTCCTCCTCCTCCTCCTCCTCCTCGCCGCTGACTAACTCCCCTCCTCTCCGCCAGGCACTCCCTGCCTCCCGCCGAGCGGGGCACGCACATCACAGCCCGGCGGCGGCGGGCAGGGCAGCTCGGCCGCGGGGGACCCGCCACGCTCGGCCGCCTCGCCTGCCGCCGACAGGAGGGAAGGCGGCAGCCGCCCACCGGGACCGCGGGGCCCCGCTCCGCTCCGCGCCCGCCCCGCGCTCATCCCGCCCCCGGGCCGGGCCCAACCGCCCCGCCCCTCGCCCGCCTCACGTGCCCTACGGCGGCCAATCCTCTGCCCTCACTTCCTGCCTGGCTGCCCGCCCGCCGAGCAACTCGGTTGTCATGGCAACAGAGCGCCGGCCCGGCTGGGGCCTGCCGGCGGTGGCGGGCCCGGCCCGGCCCGGCGGCGGGGAGCGGGGCCGCCGCTGCCCTGGCGGCACGCCGCCCCGCCGCACCGCAACGGCGCCGCTGCGGTCTGTCGGTTTACCCAAGCGACATCCTTCCCCCCCGCCTTCCCCCGCCAATAATTTTGGCAGGCAGGTTCCCGCCCCGTGGAGGAGAGCGGGCCCTCACTCACCCGGCTCCGGCGGAGGCTGGCGCGGCCCCTCAGCCCGCTCCCGTGAAGGGCCTTTCCCGCACTGCCGTCAGCCGCTTGCCGGCTCTCCCTCTTCGCCCTGTACAGCAGCTACACAGGTGCTCTCACGCTGGCCCCCCGCATTTCCACACGAGCGCGTGCCCATGGCTGTAGGGACTTCTATATATATATATAGGCGCCGGCTGAGCGGTGAGTCAAAGTGTGAACTGCCCGATCCGCGGGAGGTTGTGCCCCCCGCCCGCTCACAGCGCCCGGCCAGAGGAGCTGCGAAGGATGGGAGGAGGCCGTGTTTGTGTCCCTGGCCCCGGGGGAGGCCGCTGCCCTGGTGCCTTCCCCTCACAGCCCATTGACTGCCCTGCCTGGCAGCGCGGTGCTTGACGCTCGCTTTACACTGATAACTATTTTGTGCGGAGAAACAATGGAGTCAGCTGGGCTGTGGTTACACAACCGCCTTAATCCAGCAGAAATTCAAGTTTCCCCGAAAGGGACGGGCCTACGCCATCCCTCGTTTCAAGGCCTGCGTGGCTGCCTGGCAAAGCAGGTCAGGAACCCGGGCTGCTGAAGGCGGACCTCCCCGCGGCTGCGGCCCTTTCCACACCCCGAGCCCACTGTGGCCGGCTGCAGGCACACTGCTAATGCCACCACGGAAAATGGGGCAACAAGCTGCTGTGGCTATGGGGCTCCCTCTTTCACCAGGGGCCCAGATCTATGCAGGCTCAAGTGGCTGTGGTATCATGGCCTCATGACAGCAGAGGGAATGGGTCTTTCCCCTTTCAGGGGAACACCCTAGCTCAGTTGGAGATTGTAGCAGGACCAGGGCAAGGCCCACAGACAGCTCTATTACCCTGAGTTGGACGCAGTCAGAAAAGACAGATGGGATGATACAGGCCTCTCTTGCTTTAATGTGGTCCTACAGCTGGGATATACACAGACACTGCCACGCCTCCAGTCGTTACACTGGCAATTCCCTGCCACTGTGATTATTGTTTACAAACACTTCCATCTTACAGACTGAGCCCTGTGGGAGACACTCACTCCCTACAACAAGGTGATTTATAAATATGCACATCTTCTGCCCTTTCTAAAGAGAAACAATGCGCGTGGGTCAGTCACTCCTCACCCTTTCTGGTGTGCCGGGATCCCTGCAGATGCACATACACCTAGGATCTGCGTAGCCACCCTCTTCTCACAGCCAGCTGAGCAGCCACTGGAGATATTGCAAAGAATGTAAAATTCCAGAACAACTCAATTCTACGCTGTTTGGCTCATATGAACTGCATCTATTTCCCTCTCTCATTTATCAGTTGTACATCATTACACTGGGGGGGTGCTTCACAGAATAAACTGTCCAGTAAACACCTCTCATTTCAGTCATACCCTGAAATACATAGGCAAGTAGGAGGATATCACATGCAGTGCTTTGATATTATACTCACAAGTACATGAGTGTCACTTCTGTTGCTGTGTGACTGCTGTAGATGTGTTTGGTAATTACAGATCTCAGAGCTCTCTGCCGGATGCAATATAATTGCAAATGTGGCAATCCAGAATTATAAAAGGAGGAATTTGACTGAGCAATAAACACTGAAGATGTATGCATATGTGAAGTTCAGCATGACTACACTGGGCATGATTCAGCCACCTGTCAGATCCTGCTACCAGTGATAGTCATCCTAATGAAAAGTCACATCCTTTAGGCCACTAGTTGTTGCTGTAAGACATTGCAAATTAGTTTGTAGCTTGTTCCAATATTGGTTTTACAGTCAAAATCAAATCTGCCTTTCTACTGTTTAACTACAACTGTAGCTATTTAACTGTTATGCTTCAACATAGTATTTTTTAATAGTTTTTAAAGTCTTAATCTCACTTTGGCACTTTTTTTTAAACAGCTCACCAGACACAAATAGGCCCAACTTCCAAGAAAATGCTCTTTCAAAGCACTTTTTCCATAGTGTTTTCTTAATTAATGAGCCAAATAGTAGGGGCACAGTTTCCCATTACTTCATGGTTCTTCTTAGGATTTCAGGCCAATGGGAAACGTAGGTGCCAGCCTGAAAACCACTTATCATAAAAAAAAAGAAAATTGTGAGGGATGTGACAAGACCAAGCCAGGTCTGGTGTGCAGAGTCCTATTCTACGTGAGTGTGTAGAAGATTTCAGGGTCAGCTTCCCCTCTTGAATGAGACCATTTCTGGACCCAGAGAGCAACAGGTATGTCTGAGATACCTGCTTCAGGTCCTGCTTCACTTCAGACAGAGGAGGACAGTTTCCCTTTTGACCGCATAGATATATAACAGATCTGAAAAAAGCAGAACAGAAAACTGAGAATGATTGGAGAGATCTAATTATACAATATTTCATGTATAATATTAAAAGCAAAATAAGGATAAACATAGACTTAATTTGGCTAAAATAGCTAAAAATGGCCTTGAACTCATAACTCTCCTCCCAGTCACCAACCAAATGATGAGCACTGCATGAACACACAGAGAAAATATGGCACAAGGGGCTTCAACCATGGGAATTCACTTACATATACTTGGAAATTTTTTGAGAACAATGACAGTACTGAAATGCATTTCTGACCTCAGAAGCTGAACATCAAGTTTAAACATCTGAAAAGCGTATGGCTGCATTACGTGTCACACAAAAGCAGGATTAGCTTAGAAACACTCACAGAACTTTAACTGCCCTCCCACTGCCAGGTCGAGACCAACACGTACTTCTGGGAGCACGACCAGGGACAAAACCAGGTTTCTTATCAGTTTGTGTCTCATGGTTAATTAACTTTGGTGACTAGACAGGTGAGAGCTTAGGCTGCAGCATCCACGCAGTCACAGCAGCTCTCGCACATATGGTCTCTGGTGTCAAAAAGCATGAGTTTCGGTGGCAGCCTCTTTCTCAGTGGAAACCTTAACAGAGGCACTCTGCCTCATTCTTCTCCTGAAATGTGTCAGACCTTTCTTCTCTTATGAGCACTACCCATGTGTGAAGCTTGGCTGAAACTGGCCGTTGGATTTTAAAAAAATCCCTACTTGGGGCGGCATGACACAGTGTTGTCACATAATCCTTGTTCATATAGAAATGAAGGGGTTTTTTAAAAAAAACAAACAATATAAATGTATGGCTGTGTTTTCTTTCAGAACTTCAGCACTTCACGCTTTTGGCACAGTCCCTGCAACCTGGAACAAAGTGTATTTTAGGTTATATCCCCAAGTGTCTTTTCAGCTTTAGCTGTCAAAGAAGTGATGTCTGATGCAGCAGATCAAGATTCCTGTGATTCCTGGAGGCAATTACTGTCTGTTAAGTGATGTGGCACAACTGCTTTTGACATGGCTGCCACCTGTGTGGTGTAAAGCCACCACACTTGGGAGAATATTATAGCCAAAGGATGAAGACAATCAGAAATAGACTAGAAGATACAGTATGCAATGAAACAAATTTGAAATGTGCTAAAAAAGCCTATGAAGAATCAACTGTCATTTAATTGTCACCAGTAGTAACCACTTTGGAAAGAGCATTAAAATAGAAACAAGTTATGTGCTTGTAGGAATTTATTAGTCCACAAGAACAGAAGAGCCAACTGTTACTGAAACAGAGAGAATTATAAACCAATATAATTAAATTGTCAATATGTTCCAAACGTTTAGTTTTAGGGGTTATGACCATTTTGGGTTTGGTTTCTAATTCATCAGTATACACAGATAAGTGGGTCTAGTTGAATGGAAGAGAATTCATCATAATTCTTTCTCAAGATACCCTAACCACAATAGCAAGGATAGCTTGAGAAAATTGTTTTCTGTGTGTATGCCTACCTTTGTGTTACTGCTGTTGGCTTCAGCCTCCAATACTTCTGAGTATGTGTTTTAGCCCCATTCATCTTTATTTAAGAGCTAGGTTTAAGTATTTTAGTATCATCAACCCAACCAGATTCCAAAATGCATTAAAAATGTCCAAACTGCATTTCCCATCCTTACAATTTCCAGGTAACATGGCTCATTATGTCATGCAGAGACATCTGAGTGGCATTAAGGCAGTGCTTCCAGAGTTCCTCCACTTGCTTCATTTCACACTGATCTGAGAGGCAGGAGGACCTCGATGGTGGGAGCCGCAGAGGAGGTTTTCTTCTGTATTCATCTCCAGCCAGTGCAGAAGTTCCTCCACAAAGCTTCTCACCAGCATAATTTTGAACAGCCCTTCGACCTCTCTCAGTTACATTTGGGGCTTGCCTCAGGATCAAAGAGAGGAAAGTAAATTCCTCTCATCTTTTCGTTTTGAGTCTCCAAACACAGACCGTCATATCAGAAAGTCAAGCCAGCTGAGCTATACTCATGTTCTACAGAGTACTACACGATGAGAACTCTGTGTACTGGGTACATGCTGATACAATTATACATAGGGATAGGAAATGAAAACTGTCAACCCAGGATCTCCAACATTGGCCTGTAACAATATGTGGGCATTTAAATAAAACAGCCTGATTTTCAAAGGAAAAATCATCTCCAGCTCCCATCGACTTCAGCAGAATTTGTCAATCTTCAGCATTTTTAAAAACCAGCCCACCTCTACTCAGGTTCCTAATTATGGAATTAGGGACCTAATTTTAGATAGTTATTTTTGAAAATTTTGGCTTATGGGCTTGATTATTGTCTTGTTACATCAGCTCTCCCTGGTATAAATGCATCAAGTCAATGGAGTTGCTTCTACAGGAAACCTGTCCCATGACTGGAAAATCAGGATCTGTGACAGAGTAAGAACAGCAATATTTTAGTTTTCTTTCTTAGAAATACACAAGTCATGATCCTGGTGCTAAATATTTTTAAGAGAGTAAACAAACATAACACCTGTTAATCAACAGGTGCTCTCCGGTTAGACCCTGGTGTTTGCTAACTTACAGGGGTTTATCTTTTCATATAGTTCCTACCAAAACCCTCCATTGCTTAATTTCACTACTAATTGACCCTTTCAAAGTAAAAATATATAACTATTATCATGTTCTTACCTCCTAAATTCACTTTTTGAAATTAGTAAAATGACATCTGTTTTTCTCCCCCATGTGCTTTCAAATGCCTTTATTTTCCAAGTAGTACTTTCTCACTGGAGATGCAGCCAAGACTAAGTTGAGAGGGAACTGTGAGAACAACAGAGCAGTAATTGCACTCCTCTCAAAAGGAAAGCTTATCCTCCTCGCCAGAAATAATTTCCTGGACTCGACACTTTGCTACTAAACCTTGTTTACATACAGGAGATTCCTTTAGTTGGAAGCAGCCCGGTCCCTGTCCTGTGCTGCTCCTCAAGTTCCCCTGATCACATGGGATGCCCTGTGCCGCCTTCACTCTTCTGGCAGAAGCAACAGGAGCTTAGCACCTCTCAGGACGGGATCTCTTCTGCTGCTGCTCTTCTGGAGACTGAGGTCTAGCAGTCAGGCCTTCTTGCCAACAGAAATTAAGCCCTTCCTGCGTTTCCATAATTCACTTTGGAAACAGTAACTTGTATAATCTCTTCGCTGTTTGGAGCAACTCCTAAAATGGTATTTCATAAAAGCTGTGTGCTTCTTTAGTAACTGATCTGTGATGCCTAATTAGATACCAGCTCCGAAAGAGAATAGTGCTGTCTCATCTGAAGTGGTGACTGGTGGTAATGGAAATATAGAAGTATGAAGCTAAAGACACGTAAAGGTTCTGCTTTACAAAAAGACTAACCACCCGTTCTGTATAAATGTCAATCTAAGCAGATACCTACTCAGTAAGATTGCAACAGTTAAGTTTCATTGCATCAGCACTTGACTAATCAGGCAGTAATGCACTGAAAAGTAAACGATCTACTTATGAATAGCTCATTAATTTCTGAGAGAGAGGGAAATTACCCTCTTTTACATAGAAGATCTTTTCTGTGGCTGTAATATTCATTCTAGACTAGAAACAGTTGCTTTGGGGTTTTTTTTTTCCAATATTTTTTCAAGGGGATTGTGCAAGTTCACTGATGAATGCTAACATTACACAATGTTTACCCAGGACTAAGCTTGATGGAAACATTAGTCAGAAAATATATAGGTTTCCATATTAAACTTGAAGTTTTTGTAGCAACAGCAAGCCCTGACATTCCCTGAACAGAAGCTAGAGATATATGTTTGCCAAGAGAAACAGCAAGATGTTGCCAACAGTAGGTGGTTTTGGGAAAATAGAAGCACGAGAACTGTTTCCAATCTAGGTCATCTCTTGCCACTCAGCACTCTCAGTTTACTTTTGCGCAGGTATATCCAGAAGCTATACCCCAGTTACTCATTGCAGTGATCCAGCAGGAATCCAAGCACCCCATTTATATTATCTCTATTAATTTCAGTGGAAAGTGAGTGCATAACACTTGAAAGGAGGTGTTTGGAGTTTTGCAGTGCTGTTTTCCTATTGCTAATGGCTTGATCTATCTTGCAATAATTTCCAGCACAGTTCTGCACAAGTAATTGCACCAAACTAATTGCTGGTGTAACTCCATCTGGTAGGAGTTCATGAAGTTCAACTTCTGATGTCTCCGCCAGCCCTGTTTACTTTCCCTCTCCTACCACAGCAGCTGGGTCACGGTTTAGCACCGTACCAACAAGTCGGCGGTACATCCCAGCCAGCTTCTCCCTGCTCAGGCAGCTCTTATCTATGGCAGGACTCACGTTCACAGCCTTTGCTCTCACGTGCCTCTGCTGCTACTGGCTCCTCATCTGGAGCTTATACCTCAACTACCTTTTCCCAAGTTTTCCTACACGGCTGTCTGCAGACTTGCCATCCCATTCAGCCTCTGTCAGGCAGGCCTTTGGATTTGGCAGTTTCAGGCAGCACTCATCCTCCATCATATTAGTACCCATTTCATAGCATGGCCCAGCGGTCACAAGCGAGGCAGAGCTAGCATCCCTCCAAAGGGCCATCTTGTCATACGTCTCACCCTGCAAGCATAGCTGTTGCACCTGGGAGAAAACCGACACAGTAGGCACGCTCGCAACGCATTGAAGAATTACTACAGCTACACTGCTGAGCGTATTGAAATTACAGACAACTTTCCACAGGCACCATAAATGAAAAGGATAATTCGTTTATGTAGAGAAGCGATTACCTTGCTGGAACAACAAGCCCAGCCTATAGTTCCACCCAGGCTAAAATTAATACCACAACTCCTACTAGACTTACGAGAGAGTAGGGCAGGAAAGTAGCACGTTGTTAAATACAGGGCAATATTTAATGTAACCACATGCACGGTTTACAAGAGAAGTTGCATATCATTTACTAAAGTGGTCAGTGAGTTGGGGCTTATTAGGTAAATGCCAGAGCTATTGCAAAACTGCCGTGGCCTCGTTCTAAAAATTTTAGTTGCATAGTTATTAGCCAGAGCCCTTCTAATAGATTAATGGCTATTTAGTAGTGTATACTACATGTTAACAGTAAAGACCAAATGGAAACAGCACTGAACAGAAAGGGTTGCACATAGTCATCAGGAGTGATTTTTCAATACAGAAATGTGAAAATTACCCAGATTCAGGTTTTGCTGGTTCCCAATTTTTTTCTTCTTTTTCTTTTTTAGATAAAAAAAGCGTTCCCTAAAATTCCACTCATTAGCTGCTGTCCTGTAATTGTGTAGTCCACAGTGAAGAACGCTACAGCTTACCTCACTTGTTGGCAGGGTTGGTTATATCAGTCATGGGCCCAGCTCTGCTGTCTTCATATAACAAAATTTTCTTGAAAAAGACCAAGCCTACATGTCTCACCCCAAGCATAGTGTTTGTAAGCTTTACTGTACCTAAACCAAAACAATTTCTATTTTCAGGAGTCTGACATCCTCTGAAAGTGAGAGCACAACAGCAACCATAGCAAAAAATAAGCATTAAAAGCTCAACACTGAAAGGCCTGACTGTACTTTGCTGTGTAAAAAAAAAAAAAAAAAAAAAAAAAAAAGAAAAACACGTGCCTGGCAAATGTCATCAATGGTGAAATCCTTGGCCCATATACAAAGGTCAGCTCCCCTTCGTACAGGGGGAACTAGGATTTCAACTTGGGCTATATTGGGTAATGCTTTCTTTGCTACTTTCACACTAGATCAATTATAATTTTAATCCTTACAGTTGATTTATTCTCATGTTGTATAACATTATTTGAAGGGGAAGGGAAGTTGACATTTGTTCAAGGATCTCAAACAAAAGCAATAAAGTACAGTATGTATACTAAAAAAAATAAAATTGCAGTAAGTTATTAAATTGCTCACCTTTGAATGTCAATTAAAACTTGAAAAAGATCGTTGTACGTATTTATAGCAAAGTCAATCTTTACTTAATTAGGCTAGGTATTTTTTTTAAGACTAGCAATACAGTTAGAACATTGTAGCTGTATCTGTGCTTATATTGCTTTTGGCTCCTGAATTTCTTTGTTAATTTGTTTTCCCTTTAAGTTGCTTAACTGATTTTTTTTTTCTTTGCACAAAACATAAGCAGTTTCACTGCCTGGAAAACACAGAGCCCGATTGTTCTCCTGCTTACACCAGTGCAAATCAGCAATGATCCCATCAGTCTATAGAATTACATCAACGTAAAGCTGACGTCAGAGAGATAGCAATCAAAGCCCTTGTTTCAAAGTTAATTGGTTTTGCTTAAAAAAAGAAAAGATGAGTACAGAACACATTTGTTCTTCTCAACTGAAATGTCAAAGAAGTGCTGCAGTTTTGGCAGCCGATCTGTGTGGGATTTGCACACATGGATCACGTTTCAAAAACAGGGCCCTAGTCACAACCCATCATGCTAAGAGTCCATTTCCTTGCTCTGATTTTAAGGAAGGGGAGGGTTTTGTCCCTGCGTGTTTTCTGTCATTGAGATGACTTTTTCCACTGTCCGGAGCCAGTAGCAAACTGTCATCAGCTATCAGCAATAAAGCTCCAGCAACAAATATATGGCCCATTTAAAGCCATTCCTCAACTTTGCTTCACGAACTCAATTGTTCTGCACATTTAACGCTTTCAGATTTTTGTTTGACAAATGAAAGAAGCTTCATACCAAGACTTGCAATCTTCCCCCCCCCCCCCCCCCCCTTCTCTAAATAAATATATTGCTTGTGGAAGGGGCTGAGTGGGGGAGCTGGGAAGAGGATACATTCAGAGAGCTCCTGGGCTCTGGACTGTCTCAGGAGGCTGCCGTAGACTGCAGCGTCTTTAGGGCTGCTCCAACTTGTGGCAGGTGCCTTCCGGGAGCCCCAGCACAGCACCAACTTGCGAAGAAACAAACTGTGTGAAGTCACTTTTCTCCCACTTCCTCCATGGCTCTGGTCACTGCAGCACAGAATCTTCGTCGCTGCTTTGTTATCAGCCTTCTGGATTCACCTCCTTTATGTTTAAAAATCTGAAAGCCGGGTCCTCATTGCGATGGAAACTTGCCCTGGCAACAGCCACCTGTAGCCAGAGCCCCTTCAGTCGCGCGTGGCAGAGGTGAGCCCGGCTCGCACAGACGCTGCGGCAGCTCGGCACCGAGGGTGCCGCCAGGGCACCCGTGAACCCTACCAGCGCCGCTCTCCCTATGCCACGCACCCGCTGACTGCTACCTGGCTGCTCCTAGTCCCGTTTCCCTCTGCAGATTTCGAGCGCTGACCAGGAGCGCTGGTTTTTGTTTGCGCTGCAGGACTTCCCCTTCTGATAACAGTCTCCTCCCGCTGCGCAACAGGCTTTACCCAAAAGCTTTACCTGGCAGCAGTTCCAGGTGGTTGTATAACACCGGCTTGACAACGCTTGTACGGCATTAGCAGGGATTAAGCCTGCGCTCGTTACGCAAGCCAGAGCCACACGATCTAATCAACATACCCTGCCCCTCAAACAACTTTCATCAGAAGTTTCAAATGGAGTGATTTAGAAATGACAACCAAATTGGTGTTGATCTTTTGGTGTTTGAGTAATGATGTAAAAAAAGTACCATGGGTGCTGATCGGTTCATTACATACATATTATCTAGCAAAGCAGTAACCTGAAATTTGTTTACAAAATAAAGCACTTGAGGTGCCACAGCATGTGGAGAAGCTACATTTTATGTTGAAGAGAAAATCCAGAGATTCCCTCGCACTTCTCTGGGGTGAAGGAACATATATTTTCAGTAGTATAGTTACAAGGAGAAAAATGGGCTAACCAGAGTTGAAGAAAAGGGGAAAACACGCTAAGTTATAGATGAAAATAAACTGCCGAATCCAGACAGGAGAGCGAGACTGATCAGCTCTGATCAGACAGTCGTGGTCCTCACTGGCCCCCCAAATTCTGTTCTTACTCACAGTTGCTAGGAATTGCCAGGGCAGCACTGCCAGCACTGACCTCAAAACTGTGGAGCTGGAGAATCCTGGGTAGGCAGTTCTCCATTTCTTCTCTTTTTCAGTGGAAGCTAAACAGCATTTCATCCTTCTAGAGTATTTGTGTGAAACTCCCAGGCCATGTACCATGTCAGCTATCATAAAACCAAGCTTAGTCGAACAAGAGAAAAAACATAGGGGGAGCAGAAAATGAATGCCTACCTAGCACATATAGAAGCTACAGCTCTAGAAGGGTCCGTGAGGGTGATGGATGCATAGTTTGGTTATAAACTTCCGCCACCCTTGACTCCGACCCGGTGGTGGGGACTCATCCCAGCTGAGCCCTTGCCCTTAGCCCCAGGACAGTCCCGGGGGGTGACAAACAGTGCTGTCAGCACGTTAAGGTTTCATGCCAGAGGTCTTCAAGGAGGCTGAACCCCCAGAGGACATCGCTGCCAGACGTGGAACACTAGCTGCTCTGTGCACGCAAGTGAGAAAGGCAGTATTTACCTACTGAAATAGTTGGAGTTTAATTATTTATTTTTCACGGCATGTAGAGTCTCTGTTGAGTAATGAGGCTTCATTGTCTGCCACTTGCAGCAGGCATAGAAGAGGAAATATTATTCCCATAAAGAGGTTGTATCCTGGAAAGGCAGGGCAGAAACACATACACAAACAGAGAAGGGAGTTGCTAATGTTCATCCTTAAGAAAAAAAAGAAAAATCACTCATTCATGACATGCTATTATTACTTTGTCAGGTATTCAAGAAATTTGTTAAAACTCATTGTCATCCTAATAATATTGTAAATGAAATACACAGTAAACATTAAAAATGCCAAAGGACTAGCTATGATTCTTGATGTTTACTATGTGGTAGTTTCAGTACCATTTGTCATTGAAAGAAGACAAAAATAGGAAAAAACATTAAGTTCAGTCAGAACATAGTGTTCAGAAGTATATGCAGGAAATGAGGATTCACAGCAACTACCAGTGAAGAGCTTCATATTTTCAGTCATTTGTTTTTTATCTGGGGAGATAGTTTGAAGCAACACTTTTCCACTCACTTTTGGCAAAGGAGCAGGCACTACAGTATACTTGTATTTTAATGCATGAAAAGGCAGAGTGTTAAAAATGTCTAAAATACCCATGTTAGCTGTACTGATGCCAGTGAACCTTAAGGAAAATGTGTGTTGCTTGGGATACTCTGTCCTGAACAGTATTTTCAACATGTATAAATGCAGAATCACAATTAGAGGGTTGTTCTAAATTATAATCTGGATTTTCCAAAAATAAACCCTGCCCTAACCTCTCCCATGCTGGCTTCACTCGCAGGCCTCTCCTTGGCAGCGGTTCCCTCGACTTCACTTAACTCTGGCTGCCTCTGAGGTCAGTTCCAGATTCTTTTCAAGCCAATCAAGAAAATTTGAAATAAGAGAACAGTGTTAGAGTATAGTTTGCTAACTTATAAAAGACCAGAAAAACTGAAAAATTAATAGCAAAGGCTATAAAAAAGAATGAGGAGTAAAAAATACATTACTGGAGAAACAGCCCTTTTCCCATTGCTGCTCTGAAGTCACATGCATGCAAGTTTTTGCATGGAAACCCCTGAGTTCTCCATCTTTTCAGATTTGGATTTGTCATCAGGTGTTTTCAGATTACATAGAGAACAAGCCTTCTAAACAGCCTCTTTTGGTTTATATACATTAATTGCTCCTGCTGTCAGCCAGAGGGAGACGTATCACCAGTAGGGTAATATATAAAGCAAAGTGTTTTCTTGCCAGGGAGCATAGAATAATATTCTAATTTTTATAGCACCTTTTCCCTAAGGCCCACGAGGCACTTTACAAGTAAGACTGAATTAAGCTTGTCAGCACTCTGTATGGGAAATAAATATTTCTTTCTCTATGTTGGAGAAGGGAAACTGAGGCATTAATATTAAGTCCCCAGCAAAGCATTTAGCTGCATGCTTTCAAGCCCTTTAAACGTCTCACATGATTTAATTAAGCATATACTCAAGTGTTTTGCTGGAATACTGCCTAAGAAAGACGCTACAGCCAAGCTGCCAATTTAGTCTGCAGCTGGGAAAACACCACGGGTTCCCCATCACTCACACTTTAACAAGAACTTTTTTTAATCAGCTGTTTTTCCTAAAAATAAGATCACATCTTTCAAGTCTCACCTGCATGGTGCCTTGTCACCTGAGCCTGGACAAGTCCTGGGAGGTGACGTCCCAGCAGGAAACCTGGTCTGCAGGGCTCCGCAGGGCACCGACCTCTGCAACTGCTGCCTGCCAGCGTGCTGCAACGGAGAAACGCCGTTTACTGTTGGACAGTTTGGTGTTCAAAGTGCCAGGTTTGATTAAGCACATTGATATGAAATTCTTCAACACTTCAGCATACAGTGGTATTTCTAGTCTGTGAACATTTTTGATCATTCAGATTTCTGTCTCTGGTTAAAACCCCATGCAGCAGGGCTCCGAGCACAGCTGGGCTCTGTTTAGATCTAATCACAGACCTGCCGCAACTTCCTACCACAGCTCGGAGGCAGCCATCGTGTCTCAAACCTGGTCTTTGCTGTCTCTCTTCCATCCTGTTTTTCCCAGGTCTGCCTGGCTTACCTCTGATCACACAGATGTGCCTTTCCATCTCCAGTTTGGCTGTTGAAGGTTCAAACACAATCTTAGGTTTTAGTTAGGGCTAGTACTCAGCCGGAGGCTTGTGGCAGCTGGCAGCTCTCTGAGGACCGACATACGCACTCCGTACCCAACCACACAGCACTTCTGGGCTGAAATCCTTACAAAACTGGCAGTAAACCCACATCCAAGTACCGCATGTGTTCTATTTGCTCTCTGTTTCCTAAGGGGTCTAATGGCTCTTTGCAAGCAGCCTGGTGGGACCATGGAGATGCTACTGTTTACAGCTGTGTATTAACGGAGACTGGAATCTGCTCTAATTTTTCATTACTACACCAAGCTGTGAACCACAGAGACTCAGGAGTGGATACGCTTACATGGGAAAGAGGTAGCTGCTGATCTGTTTAGGTCAGCTTGAACATGAGTGGGAGTCCTAAAGCCCTCAGATTGGGAGACACAGTGACCACCAGTGTCACCACCCCTGTGTCTCAGTTTACCAGTCAGCATCCAGGAGGTTCTCATTAGACACTGGATGTCAGACCCTCCTCCAGACGTGCCCTTGAACTAACCGCATTCTTGCAATGCTGAACACACGTGCCCAGGCAGCCTCCCAGAGCATGGCAGGTTGCAAACCCCTCCGGGGTGCCCAGCTGCATCAGCGCAGGCAGCGGGGACAGGGCCATCCCCTTCCTGCACCCCTGGGCTGTGCACGCTGCCGCAGGCACCCGGCACCGCAACAGCACCCAGCCTGCGCCAAGGGCTGGGGGACTCTCTGGAGAGCCCAGAAGGGATGGCTTTCTGACAGGCCTTCTGGAGGTAGCCAGATTCAGCTTCCAGCATAACATTGCTCTTGTCCTAGAAATACCTAGGAACCTCTGCCCAAGCTGGGGTTTATCCTGCTGGCACACGCAGGGCTGTCCCAGCCCCAGAGAAGCGCCTGTCTGGGAGGCACCTCCCAAAGGACCTGCGCTCCCCCCGTGGTGCCTGCCTGGACCAGAGGCAGCATTTTTCTTGCAAGATGTGGTGAGGCTACAGCAAACAACGTGTGAGCAACCCCCAGGCTCCAAAATCAATACCGAGCTTGAGAAAAAGGGACCGAATGCTAAAGTGACCCCAGCAGAGGAATACATGAGCACATGTTCCTGAGCTGAGGGAGCCTATCCCTAGATGAAAGCCGAGGGTCCCCTCCAGCATTTCGGATGCTGTCATTTTCTTCCTCATCACACCAATGACCGTACTAACAGCCAAATAAAATGAACTTGTTTCTGTCCCTTATTGCACGTGACTTCCTGCAATTTAGTGTTTGCCAAGTGAGGCGCAATGTAAAAAAAAATAAGTGAAACATAAGAAAGGAGCCATCTAAAGCACTTCTAAGGTCAAGCGCTTTGAAAAAGCAGAGCTGTATAACTCCTCAGGGATTTTAAATCTGCTTTTAATGCATATCCTCATACTGATGACCCTACATATGTAAGCCTGACATTGAAACACCCCTTTTAAATTAACATATAGATAATACATCATTACTAACATTATATATACTCTAATTAAAAAGATAAGGAACATATAATTTCTGTTAGTTGTGAACGACACTTCTTGTGAGCTAATTGCTCTAGGTAGGCCTCCTTTAGAAGCGAGTGGAGCTGAAGAAAATGCCAACACCCAGCTGATGCAAAGCCCACTAAAGTTAGTTGAAAGCCTGATTGGCCACAGTCAGCCTTGCACTGGCCACTGATTTCCCCCTCCAGAGGTGCATGCAAAGCTCCACCAACTTGAGAAAACTATTACTAAACCCAAATGTTAATATGATGAACTAAACCCTCGAAACTCACAGCATTAATTTTGAATGAAAAAGAGTTACAGCTGATAGAATTTGGCATGTCTTATATGCCTTCTGGTTCTGAAGTTTTTAGGGATTACAATCATGACATTTTTTTCTGATTTTCACAATAAACACAACATGAAGCATGCTCCCAAGTGAAAGTTACAGTTCTCACTTGTGTGCTTCTGGCCGGTGAGGCTTTAGGGAAAGCCTAGTTTTCATGAGACTCCTGATAAAACTGGGAGCAGGCACTCACATAAATCTGAAGGCAAGCTGTTCCTGTGAGCACCCGAAAAGGACTTCCATGGAGCAGGACAGGTCTGGGAACAGGGCTGGGGTCAACCCAGCACCTCATAGGGTTGCTCTTCAGCCAGGCTTGTACTTTATAGTCTTTAAAAACCCTATAAATAAAATATATGCTCTTTGTTAGAGATGTAAACTCATTGCAAAAGGTTCCATATCTGAATCAGAGGAGTTTGTATCATACCAGCTGTACTAAGAGAAGCCTGCTAAAATGTCTGATCCACATCCAACCCCTTCTCCAAGCTTGCTGGCGGACCTGGGGCTGTGGTTACAGCCCATCCCTTGCATCTTCCACTTGTGAATCACCACCTATTCAAGCCGTTCATGGACGGATGCTGCCCTGGCTGCACTCCTGCCCAGCAGAGCCATCTCCTCCACACAGCCCTTTGCCTTCCCGGGAGGAGCCGGCAGCAGGCTGGGAAGCGGGGCTGGTAGATGGACCTGATCCTGGGACAGGGGACCAGCTTCAGCCTCCAGGGCAGCTGCTGGGCTGTCATGGCCCTTTGCATCTCCAAGCACAGAAGCCTTTCCTGTTTAGAGACTGTTGTTTGCAGCCGTGTAGCCACCTTCCAAGCAGGGGGCCTGCCTTCCACCCGCTCCCAGCACCCCCAGTGTGCTTATTTCCTTTACTGAGAAATGGCTTTAAGCTTAGTCATCTCCAGCCTGGCTGAAAGGGGCTGGCAGGGAGCAGGCAGGAGCCTGGCACTTGCACGCCCTTTCCTGTGTGCCAAGGGCCCGATCCATAGCCCAGCACAGCCGTAGGAGCTCCTCCTTGGGCACAGAGACCCAGGCTACTTCTGCAGTCGTTCTGCCTAACTCCAGCATGAATCAGGCCCCAAAGTGTCTTGCTTCTCCTTGGTACTCTGAATATTTGTGCTTTCCCCCTGCTGCCTTTGCTGTTTCTACCTCCATTGTTACCCGCACCTCCTCACCTGCATGTTCCTATTCAAAACAAATATGGAAAGTCTCCCTGCACCTTTGCGAAGCACAGGGGTGAGGTCTGTACAAAAAGGAAAGATGATGGCTTTTCCTTCTTGTGTAAAGGAACACTTTCAGCCACATTTTTCCTTTGGGCTTTCATCCAGAATATTTCCTAAGCAGATTTCTTATCTTGTTTACTCACTTTGGGACTCCAGTGATCCAGACAAGTTGGGTAACTGGAGAAATCAGTCCTGCTGGTAACTCCACACTGCCTTACTGCAGCATGTAATCCTCCAAGGACAAGGGGACAGATCACCAGAAACCCACCAGAAATACATCAGGCAACCCAAGCCTGGCTCTCAGGGGAGGTCCTGAGGAGCCCCTCAGGTTGTGATGCCCTGAGGATGAACCAGGGGGTGGTGACTCCCTGGTTCACCACCAGGAGGAGCTTGGGGTGGTGACTCCGTGTACTTTTCAGCATGAAGCTAACCCCCCACGTGCATTATTCGGGGGCCACGCTCTTCTGCAAAAATCCAGATACTTTTACTTCATATGTATCCACGCCTTAACAGGAGCGCCTGGGCCCTGCGGCTTAGGTGTGTGCTGGGCAGAGCAGCACAGACAGGTCTGTGAAGGGTTGCCCCCAAGCACCTCGAGCCCTCACCAGCGGGGCAGCCACGTGTACCCCGGGGTGCCTGCCCGCTCCCGGCACGGCTGGGCTCTGCCAGGGGTTTGCCCTTTCCAGGCTGCTGAGATCAGCAGCGGAAACGGCTGGTGTTTTCCAATGTGAATCACAACAGCTCATTTTCTATTTTCAGTGACTGCTAAGAATATGACAAATTTTCTCTTATTCCCGTGAATCCAGCAACCACACAGTCTTTCACTACCATAAACAGTAAAGAAATGTCTAATCCAGGATTTAAATTAGATCCAGGAAACCTCTGCTGTCTTTTCCTGTATAAAAGAGGTTTTTAAAATAAAAGGCAGTTTGAATGTGGCTTTACAGTCCCAAACTGCAGCCCTAGGTCTGTCATTAGGAGCAGTGTCAAATATCACAGAGGTTTGTTTAAAAGCGAATTACTGAAGCTACTTGTGTTTTAGTAGTATACTTGCACACTTCATAAGGAGTCAAAGTGCAGGCAAACAAAGACCTACATGGAGCCAGGATTTGTCCCAGTGGGCCAAAGCGAAAGGGTTCCAGCGAGACAAGAGAGGGGTCCCTCTGGGCTGCAGGCAGAGCTCGGCCCCTGCCCACCTCAGCTGCTGCCCAAGGAAACAGCAGAGGACTGAGAAGAGGTGGGGGTTTGGTAATACAGGTGGAGGGTTTTGCCACTAGCTGAGGCTCATCCTCACTCATCTGGTCTGAGTCCTTCACTTTACATAATTTGGAGAGCATTTCCTCAGCAGATTTTGATCTGTACCCTTTGCAATAAGGCTGGGGGGGTGTGATGCATATTGGGGCAGCCCAGCAATACCATGCCCCAGTCTCAAGACTTGAGGTTCTGGTCTTTTCCCCTGACACCCTGGGATGTTTCCCAGTGTGTGGCACACTGGGACGGCATTGCTGTTCATCCTGTGTGGCACACTTAAGAGTGCACCGAGATGCTGAGGTGGCTATACCCAATTCAGCACAGAAAAGCCCCCCAAATCCACATGGACGATATCTCCAGAAGGCTGAAGGAGAGGAAGACTGAGCAGGCAACCTGTGACAAGCCAAATGTCCTTGATAACCCTCAGAGACACCTCCGTCCTACTTGTTAAGGGTGGGACTGCTCCCAGGGGCTAGGCCCACATTCTCCTCTGTGGCTGCAGGGTGGGCGGACAAGGTTGAAAGGAGCAGACGAGGCAGCATCAAGGACATCCTGGCTGCAGAGGAAATGGAAGAGCATGGAGAGACCACACAGCCCTGGCCATGTCAGAGCTGGAGGGAATAAAAGGTGCTTGGGGTAAGCCCCATGGAT
The DNA here is from genome assembly GCF_035582795.1 of Mycteria americana. Taxonomy (NCBI): domain Eukaryota; kingdom Metazoa; phylum Chordata; class Aves; order Ciconiiformes; family Ciconiidae; genus Mycteria; species Mycteria americana. Next base: position 56,807,476 of record NC_134370.1, on the reverse strand, counting down.
TTACCTAGAGAATGCAGCAGCAAAGCTGCAGCTGCTACCAGTCAGTGTTAAAAACTCAGAGCTAGGAGCAGTGCAGTTGTGGTAATGGAAGATCTTGCACACAGTAGGATGCTTACATGTAAGTATGCCATAATCAAGGTCTTCATATCTGTACTTCCCATGCCTAATCAGAGATTAAGTCCATCCAGGAGAAAAGGTTAAGAAGCTACAACTAGCGATATGTAAAGTGTCAGAGCTTGCTTGACAGTATTTGGAATTAGTACATAGCAGTGGCGAGCAGGAGTGGGTGCACATTGAGCATATATGAGTGCTCCCTCCACAGTGCTGTCACACTGGCACTCAGAAAAAAGGCAGACTTTGTTTTCTCCCAACCTTAGTAAGGGAAAGATGGTGAAAATAGTCCAGGGAGAGCAGCTGCAGCCAGCCTGGGAAAGGAAGCATAGGCAACAAGAGCCCAACCTTACTGCTTCACCAAGAACTATTCAGAAGTGTAATAGGGACTAATGCAGGACCCAGGTACAGCATGGTCCAGGCAGGGAAAACTAACCTCAGTGACTCCATGAAGTCAAACCCACTTTTGGGCAAAGCCCTATTTGGCATCCGGTCTTGCCCATCTGGGTAGGAGACAGCTGTGGGGCAAGTCAGTTCTGCTGGCTGCTGCTACTTCATCTTCCTTTTAATGTTTAATTTCTTTCTGTTGGTAATGTGTGAACATTTTTCTCAGAGGAAAGACAAGAGGTGGTCAGCAAGCTGGGGAACCTTCAAGACTTCTCCTTCCCACTACACTAGCAAGCTCCTTCACAGTTCACTTGGCAAAAAATTTGCCTAAATAGATGCTGCCTTACCTTAGCTTGGAAAACTGGGGACTTCTGCAGACTTACACTTGCTAAACCTGAGCCTGAAATAATACTGGAGCTTGTTCTGGCTGCTTTCATGTTCCTGGAGATGATTTAATACTTTGCCAACACAGTAAATCAGAAAACCTTACTATTGTGCGTGTTCATCTGAACTAGTGCTCACCTGACAGCAGCACTTGTTCTCATTCTTAGACCTTTGCAAACCAATGATTTGCTTGTAACATTTTTCCAATACACTCTTGGATATTTTAATTACTTTATTTGATACTAAAACTGTTTCACAAGTGATTGGGAAAGAAGAATGAAGCAACAGTATCCAAAAATCTATATTAAAATAACAAACTCCCTTGTAGTCTCTAAAGCATTTGGAGACAATCTAAAGTTTTTGGAGCCTGCATAGCAGCATGTGCTTGTTCCTGTGTGGAATTTCCATAATTCCTCAATCAATTACCTGGAAAAAGCAGCCATTTTAATCAAAACCCTAAGGGTAGATGAAATCATGAGAAAACACGAGCTTTATTGCAATGGATATTGACTGTAACTCATTAAGATGTTAAGGTATTGACATCCCGTTTGATGAGAAAAATGTCTGATAGCGAGTGTACGTAACTGTGTTACAGAGAATGCCGGTATCAACACATCATAATGAGTAACTAATGATGTCTGTGGCCTAACGAGGTGATTAAAGCAGTATCCTTTGATCTATGTCACTGACTTGATTTAGTGCCATGCCGAGATTGAATCTCTGTGCATCACTGGGGAGATTCAAGTAATTTGAGTAATTCACTAGCCTTGTCCCCACATCATCAGGGATATTTGTGATGAACACAGTTGCTTCTGTAGCCAAGTCCCCCCGGGCAGCACACGCTGCCAGGGGAGAGGCCACTGCTCCCTGCCTGCTGGCAGCCCCATGCAGGAGCCTCACCGCTGTGGGGCAGGGGTCTCGCACAGCCTCCTGCCGTGGCCACGAGCCTTCCGTCGGCCTCACAGCCCCCGTTCCTTACGGACCAACAGCACTGGCAAATTTTTGAAGCATCTTCTGCCAAGAGAAGCTCATAGGAAGATGGTTTGCTACCTTTCCCCCAACCCCTTCGTGCCTAGCACAGCAGGGGAGACTCACACTACACTGACCCATGGGGCTTTGTGCCTGGCACATGCTAAGCATCTTGTTCAAACCACTGGGCTTGTCTGGCGGGAGAAAAGCTTAAGCACCAGTTCTCTGGGACAGCAACAAGAGTGCCAGGAGCCCAAGCCTGCAGATGACACCAGAGATGTAGAAGCTTTGACTGCGGTCACATAAAGTGATGTAGCCTGGCCACTGGCTACCGCCTTATTTCCTGCTTCCACTTTCAAACATCCAAAACCATTTTCACCCTTACCAGGGGAAGGACTTGCTAACCCTTTCATATACGTCACAGCAGCTCTTTCAAGCTGCCCTGCCTACCTGTGCAGACAGACCTTGGCTAAGCAGTGTTGCTCTGGGGACGCAGTTGCTACGTTTTGGGTTGTATTTTATTCATAAGGATACCAGAACAAAAGAGTGGCCGCCCTTGGTCAGACCAAAGGTCCATCTGTATGACCAGAGGGGACAACAGCGGGTGCCCAGGGCAGAGCACGCAGCAATGGCACTCCTCGGTACTCTTCCTGCTGCCCACTGTTTTCAGTTGATATCCTGAACTGCATGAGGTTTACATATTAGCAGCCGCTGTGGATTTTACTTGCATGAAATGTTTATATTTTGCATTGTAGCAGCTCTTCCTAATGAAGCTGATAACGAGGATTAATTTTCCCTCCCAATCATCTTTAACCTTAAGTGATAATTAGTACCAAAAGCATAGCTGAGAATCAAATTCTGGGCACCTCCCTTGGGCAGGAAATTATTTTGCTGGATGAATAGACCGTTTTTTACAAAGGGCTTTTTCCTGTACATAAATAACTGTGCCCTGGCTCCCAGATGCGTGGGTGCGATACCACCGTCCCCATCCAAGCAGCGATTGTCTCCCAGGGAGAGTAACGGCCCAGCTGCCCCAGCACAGGGCTGGGCGCTTCGCAGCCCCTCTCCCCCCAGCAGTGCCCATAATGCCCTAACGGGGAGCAAGCTGCTCAGGGCTTGTCCCGGGGCGTCCCTGCCTGCAGGCAGTCCCGGCACAGCGGCCCCTCCATACCCGCCGGGGACCTCCCTGCCCCGCCACAGAGGCGGGCCCTGCCGCGTGTCCCGGCCCTGCCGGCAGCGCGTCCCCCACCTCGGTCCCCTGCCTCGTTAGCCCTGCCCACACCCCCCGCTTTGGGCTTTTAGCACTTACTGTTGGTTTATAACCCTGACAGCAGCACTGCTCCATCCCACGCAGGGCACCTGAGCCACCGCCGCCACCCTGCACATGCAAACACAAAGCCCTTGGGGGGCTTAAATCCGGGCACAAAGCAGCCCGTATTTCCCCAAAAAAGCTTACCAGCCCCCCTTAGCGGGCACAGCTCCTCCAGCTAAGGGAGCAGGGCCCCGCTCGGGCAGCCTTTATTGGCCTGGGTTAATCACATGCAAATGGGCTGCAGCTGCTGCATCACCCGTGCTGCCTGCGCTGCCCGTGCTGCCTGCGCTGCCCGTGCTGCCACCAAGAGTGGCCTCATGCCAGGCAGGATGGGGGAAGGCAGCACCCAGCCGCTGCTGCTGTCTTTGTCCCGGGGAGGGTCTAGGCAGAACAGAGCAAGAGCAACTTCTCTCCTGTGCTGGGGAGCTGTTTTGCACCGGTCTGCTTGCTGTCCCTGTTCCTCAGTTTCCGCTAGTGCTCTAAAGAAAGAGTTTGTGAAGCTCATTTTGGTGTTTGGAGTTTGGGCACCTGTGGTAAACCCAGCTGGCTCCCCCGAGCACGCTGAGTTAAAGGGTGCGCACAGCAGAGTTGAAGATAACTCCAGGATAAATGTAAAGCTCTAATATAATGAAGTAACTGGGAAGCTGTGCAGGCTCCCGCGCACCCCAGCCGTCCCCACCTGCTGCTGGCAGCTGGCCTGTCCCTGCAGCGTGGGCCGGGCAGCTGGGGGTGCCCAAGGGTGTGGGGCAGCGAGCTGCTGCGTGGGAGGGTGACATCCCAGGGCCACCCTCCAGTGCCTGGGGTCAGGGAGATTAATGACCAAAATAACTCGCGTGAGAGAGAAATATGGGACAGGAGGTGTAGAGAGAAGTCGCAGCAAGAGGACCTGCTGCAGCCGTGCCAGGCTTTGCCCACATGCTGCCTGTTGTCATCCTCTGGCCTCTGGGGCGAGAACCTCAGAGGTGGTCCCCACGGTTGCCTGATGGGCCTCAACCCCTGTGGCATCTCCAGATTATTTTTTCTAGAAAAAGCATTTTGCTGTGTCCCCGGAGGTGTTTTTCTCTTCCAAGTGAGGATGCTGCACACAGCAGGGTATGCTGGAGCTCTCACTTTGCACCGTGGCCCTGGCCAGCACTGTCCCGTGGAGCTACTGACCTGAGTCAGCGTGAGTTATCCCAGGCCTGGCTGGTACGATGCTGCGGAGAGCAAATCCCACGGGCTCTGCTTCTGGGGATGGAGGACATTTCTGGCTTCCCATCTCCACTTTGCCTTTGCCCTGAATGTGGGTTGCTGGTGCTGCTTTGGTTTCTGGCATGGTCTTGGGATACCAAGCCGGAGGGGAGCCCTCCGAATGGATGTGCTCAGTGCCTCTCTCGGCTTAGCAGTGAAAAGAAATTGCACATCAGGGCACAGGCTGCAGGCGCTTCCAGAGATAAAATATCGTCAGTAGAGTCCAGACCATCCATCAGAATAAATGTAGCTGATGCCGTGATTTATGGGACAAAGATGAAGGTTTAATCCTCCTCTCAGCAGCGCAACCTGATTTGCCACAAAACCCTGTTAAATTTTGTGGCACACGCTTCATCACTTCATTAGGAGATAGAGAGAAAATGGTTCAATGCATTGCTGAATCTTTTACGGCCGGGGACTCTCCTCCCACCACTCCCGAGTGATGGGTAATCTCTCTGATCAGATCCCCGGGAAAAGACCCCGTGGGATTACAGAGCGCGGAGGCATTAACAACAGTGACAGGAAAGGAATACAATATCCCTTTAAACAATTAAATATTGATCCTGTGGGCCTGAGGTGGACTCCATCACACAAAAGGAAACACCTCTGTGAATTAGTTTGGTGACATCCATACCCTTAGACGATATAAAGGAAACCAAGATTATTTGCTTCGCTTATTTTCTTAATGTTTTTTCCCTCAATTAGAGAAATGCATCTGGTATGAACCACACTCGCCTTTCAGACACTCAGCACTCGCTTCCCTTGGAGCCCACCCCGCTGGGCACCGCGGCGGGAGCTGGGATGGGGACAGGGAGCCCGGGGGGGCCGCGGGCGGGCAGGGGGGTGTTTGCTGGGGGCAGGGGGCTGCAGACCTCAGCATGGATGGAGGAAAGAAGACACAGCGCCGTGAAGCCCGAGGTGCCATTTCGTGTCCCTCCCGTAACACAGCCGAACGCTGCCCATCCCACGGGAGAGCTGGGGCCACCCCGTGGGGCTCACCCGCTCCCCTCGGCTCAGCCTGGTGCCTTGTGGCTGCACATGGAGAAACAAAAGAAGGCAAGAAATGTCTAAATTTAAAGTGCTGGAAAATCCAACCTTTTATTTACTACATTTTTGTGACTACATAAACGCTGAAACATTGTAACACTGAAAAGCATGATGACATCATCACTTGCTTTTTTTCTTTTTTTTTCTTTTTCTTTTTTTTTTTTTTTGCTTAGCAAACACAGCAGATGATATTGCACGGCATAAAGTGAGAACAGTAGCAAAGCTTAAAAAAAGTAACTTAAGGAAATCTTAACGCAGTACAGGAGATACTCATAACCAAACCAGAATAATGCCTAGCGCATTACACTCGTCGTCGCTACACACAAAAATACAGAAGAAGAAGCGCTTGACTAAGAGAGAGATTGAGGAAATATTAGCAATCAACCGTAATTAGGTACAATAATCACTTAGTCTGAAATGCAGATGCAACGCATAAACTACTACTGCTTCCTAACGGGCAAACTAAAAACGACAGCAAAGCTGTCTTTTATCAAAATCTTCGCTTTGTTTTCTTTTTTTTTTTTGGTTTTGTTCCATTGCTCTGGAGGAACTCCCTCTCGCTCTTGGAAGGTCTCCTACCTCTACGGATCTGGGACCTGTGATTGTCTCTGGTGCCCTCTTTGCGCGGCGGCGGATGGACCCGAGTGCAGGTGGAGGGGGCGGCGCGGGGCGCGGAGCGGGGCCGGGGGGGGGGGGCGGCGGGGCGGGGGGCTGGGGGCCTGGCTGGCCCAGGCTCCGGCTTAGCTGGGACCGGGCTGCGGGCAGGGGGTTATGAAGACAACTACCAAAGCAAGTAAAAGACAATGCTTTAAAGTTTATTTTCATTTAATACTGTTGTTGGTTCAGACTGCAAAACTAACGCGGTTCCACAGTGAGGATGCAATAAATGCAGAACAGACCGTGAAAATCAAACTGCCGGAACAGGAAAAGAAACCGTGTCTTCCTAAGTACAGTTCTGTCCAGCGCTCGACGGCTCACGCTGGATTCGTCGACTAATACTTTGCCTCCCCCCCTCCATGTGAAGCATAACTCATTGCACGGCATTAGTTTATGTATTAAAAGCAGACATTTAGCCAATGCTTACCAACAGACCATTTAATGATCCTGCATTTCAGAGCATCTTTATTGCCCCGTTTCAATACTTGAAGTATAAAAATGTACCTAGAAAGTGTAACTTCTGACCAAAAGCTCAAACCCTGCCCTTGTCCTGCCCTCCCTCAACCCCTCCGCTATCCCCCCAAAGGAAAACAAGGTACACCTGGAGCTCAGCTACTGTGCGGGGAAAGGAAATATTTACAGCCATCACAAACCATGTCAGTACACAACATTCAGGTGAAACAGAATCTATTCTTTATGCAAAATAAAATACAGGTGAGTGGCATCCTATTTTCTGTGCCATGATGCCATCATCAGCTTTGCAGAATTATCATTGTCATGACTCTTTTTTTTTGCTTTTCAACTCAAACCTGCTTTTTCCTCCCTCGAGCTGCGGGGGGGCCGGGGGCAGGTGCGGCACCCAGTCCCCTCGCAGGGACGCAGCACAGGTACCTCCGCGCTCTCCCGCAGCCGGGGCACCGTGGTTCTGCCGCGGTCCCTGAGCCTGGATGCGGCCGCAGCTCCCGGGGGACGTGGCTGCGCCCCACGGGCCCCGACCCGTCCCCACCTGCGGGCCCTGGCTGGAGAGCAGGTGACACGGCGGTGGCCCACGGGTGGCCCGAGCCCTCGAGCGCTCTCCGAGCCGGGCTGGCCCGCGCCGTCCCATCGCCCGCCGCCCCTCGCCGTCCCCTGCGTGTCCCGGGGAGGAGAACCCCCGCGGGTACTTGGGGGGCTGGCGAAGGCCTTTCCGTGAGCAAGGTTTCCAAATTCAAGTTAGTTTTTCTCCCAAGGCTTACGCCCGCTACTTGCGCTACCCGTGCGAATGGCGAAGGAAAACAAAAACTCAGCAAAGTCTCTCACAAATGCCAGTGCTTTTAAACATTAAACGACTTTTAAATTCTTTGGATGTGCGGGTCTCACCCACAAAGCAACCTTTCTAGAAAAAGACAAATAAATTAAAGGAAAAACACACTAATAATGCCTTTCTGCTTTCTAAGTGACAAAAGTACTACCTTGAAACACTCATTTTGGCATGTACAAGTTGGGGGGAAGGGAGGCCCGGGGGGATAACCTGGCAGTGTTTGTAACACGGGTGGAAGTGCGTGCCAAGACAAGGCTGAAGATACACCCTGCAGTCAAGAGAAGCACTCTCCTTCAGTTCATCTCGGCATCAAGAATGAAAAGATTGTAACATAAAGCTTTGGCCATTTTTGAATCTACTATATACAATTTTTTTTTTAAACTACATAGTCATAAATTAAAGCAGTGATTAAATAAGCGTATACAAAATGTAATTAAATTAAAAATCACAGCACATTATAGAGAAAAAATAGGAACCATTTATCACAGCAGAGAATATTTTTTTTTTACCCTGTGAAAAGAACATCGACTAGCAAACACAAAGCATCCTAGTTGAAACAAAAGAAATCAAAGCCATGTTTCCCTTTCTTGCATTCATTGCAAACAGCAATCTTTACCCACTTTGAAACATTCCCAGGAATAAGATCTTCCTTGAGCATAACAGAGAGGTTCTGCCAAAAAAAAAGGAAAAAAAGAAGAAACCCAAACCAAACAATATAAAAGGAATATACAAACAAAACAACCCCTACAAAATAAATAAGAATTATAAAGCTTTTTTTAAGTAACCTTAACAATTATCAAACTAGTAAGTTCTGCCTTATCACATAGACTCTCTATACAACATAACCCTAAAGATTTATTACTATGAGGTATTTGGAGGAATTGGTAAAAGCGATGCACGGCCTGTCTGGGCTGAGGGACTCAAGCTGCTTTGGGGGAAAGAAGAGGGAACCTTTGGTTTGTCAGCAAGAAAGTGGAAAAAAACATTTTCCTTTGGTATCAAAGAAAGTTTCATTGCATGGTTGCACGGCAAAAAGCACCACGGTGAAGAATTATTCCTTTTTTCATTAGTGGCCTTTCTAACAGGCTGAGGTATTCAAAGAGTATAAGGTGAGAGATAAAGAGGTCAACAGCGGTTTAACACTTTGGTTCAAGCAAGGCACTCGTCCTATGAGTTTACAAAGTTTGCAACATGTTTGCCTAGAGCTTTATTATTATCCTTATCCTTATCATCATCAGTAGTAGCAGTTGTAGCAAGAGAAGTATTTGTAAGGTTATTAGCATTACCATTAAGAATGAAGACAAGGTTACACACTGAGTGAAGGTGAGGATCAGGGGATCCTCTCCTCTCTGAGGAGAGAAGGGGGATCAGGGGGACAGGGTTAAGGAGGATGAGTTCCCTTTCCAGACCGAGGCCGTGCATGAAAAATCTTTGGTATTCTTTGGTATCATCAATGTGATTAAAATCACCAATGGAAATCGAGTGAGGTAGCGTCTTTGGTTCACACTATAAATAGTAGATCTTTACACACTTTTTTTTTCTTTTTTTTTCTTTTTTTTTTTAACACGTGGAAGTAGCTATTCCTTACCTTTTGCTTCTTTGTCTTTAGCAAATAGTTACCAAATGTATTGTAAAGCTAACCACACCACAATAATAAACCAGGAGGCTAAGCAAAGTCTCAAAATTAGCCCCTGGGCCTTTGAATGCACCCAAACGCAGCGAGATAGAAAAGGGTAAGTGCTTTCTCTTTGTTTGCTAAATGCATAGTTTTCATCCTTATGTACAAAGGAGGAGGAAGAGGAGGAGGATAGGAGGAAGAGTAGTAGAAAGAAGGACCGTTTCTCAGGGTTAAAATGTCTTGTTTACAACTCAGGTGAGGAGAGGTGTCCTAAGACTCTTTGGTATAAGCTCAGTGGTGTTTCCGAGCCCTCCAGGCAGCGGCAGCCCCCCGGGCAGCGCCCGCCGCCACCGCGGCCTTATCCTGAAATCCCTCTCAGGAGAAGAGCGGTGCCCGCGGGCAGCCCTGGGGCTGGTCCTGTGCCGGGACACCGGGGCACCCCCGGTCACTTCGGCCGCTTGGGAATTTGCTTCTGGCATCGGTTGGAGCAGGAGCAAATTCTCAAGCAAAAGCCCCGTTGCTGGCTCGCTCGCTCTTGTTGGGTTTGCTTTACCTGAGTAAGGAGAGGAGGCTGAGGCCCCTGGAAAGCAATGCAGGGGCTAACGTAGCGGTAGGGGTCGGTCTGACTTTTTTTTAATTTTTTTTTTTTCCTGGAAAGCTAGTAATGCCATTTACAATGGGGATGGATGCGGACAGTTCACCTCTCGGCCAGCCTCCCCTCGTGGGTCACTGCGGTCAGGTTTGGATGCAGCCCGTGAGCCGAATGCGCGTTCCTAATGCCCTCTCGCCCGTGGAGTCACCTGTGGCTGAAGCCCCATCTCCCGATGCTCCCAAATTGTTTCAGGTTCTGCTCCCTCTCCTAACCTTCCTGGCAGATTTTTAGGTCCTTTTGTTGAATTTGAAACAAATTTCCATTTTGTCAGGAATGAAGTGAACCGAAAGACTAACACTAATACGGCAGAGACAGGCTTTCCCGTCTAACGTTAAGCACAGCATTAGAACAAAGCTCCCCTTTTAAGGATGCCCTGCTAAGGAACGGCAGCGATCCGAGCCAGGGAGCACCAGGTAACCTGTCCGTGCTTCAGTCGGTGCGGCCGGGCAGTCTGCTCAGAGGTAAAACAGCTTTACAGATAGAATGAGGAGTTTCATAGTTATTTGCTTCATGTTTTGAAAGGAATTAAAGAAAAGTGTGTTCTTTGCCTATTCAGAGTATGAGGCGCATATTGCTTATGGGAAGAGTGGTTTTGTTCCTAATGGCTTATAAAAAAACAAAAGGTTTATATATACTTAAACAGACATGTAAAAAAACCAAAATGCTTAAAATCTATAACTTGTGCATCAGTTTTAGTGTGTGTGGATGTATGTGTGCGCATGTATTCATACATACACCCCCATAAAAATGTGTGTGAGTATACACAGACCTATTCAGGGGCTTGTGTGTGTGTGGATATCAGAGATCCTGAAATTGCATATTGGGTGCAAATTTAATGCTGGTATGAAAGTTCTCTTTGGTTTCAGCAAGTAGTCTCTAAAGACAATACAATGGAAATACTAAAAAATGCGGCAATGTACTTTGAATTTCCCTGCATTTTTAAATTCTCAAGTTTTAAATAAATAAGGCTTTCTTTTCTAAACTATAGGTACGTTACAAAGCAGTGTTTTGCTGGAAAAACTAAAACGTTAGTTATCACTGTCCTTTATTAACCTTACACTAATGAGACTGCATTCATAAGATACTTTATACATCAGCTTATTAATGTTTCCATGTCAATCATGTCTCCGTGGGGATGGAACACTTTAAAAGAAAGCTCACTAAAATTTAAGGTAAGCTAGAGACTTGAAAAACTCATGGATTAGATTACATTTTCATAGACAATTTCTTTGTCAGTCTTAAAGTGGGTTTAATGTAGGAAAACGTGGAGAAATATTCGGTGCCAAAAATCTTGGATTTATTTGACTTTATTTTAATAAAGAGATATTTCAGCTGTATTCTAAACACTTACTGGAAATTAACTGTATACCCTGGACCTTGACTAGACCCTGTCCTCTTGGGAAATAACTGGTGCTACAAAGTTGCTTAACTTTGCTGTTGCCAGTATTTGGAGTGGGCTTCATCCCAAAAACCAGTATCTGCTATTGCTGACGGTGGTTGGATTCTAGTTTACCTTGAATTTTCCTTTCTCTTTTTTTTTCTTAAAAAAAAAAGGGTGTAAGTAATATTACCTATTTCTAATCCTTGCATTGGGCCTATACCTGCATATTTGGTTACTTTGGAATTTAATATACCTACTAGAATTACTACAGTAATTTGAAACACCGGTTAGAGATCTAACAGGCACGCGTATGTTTTTTAAAGTCTATTTTCCCCTTACACTACAATTTAATATGCAGATGTTGCACGCTTTTCTTTTTAATTTTATCAGAGTAGGAATGGGATGATTTCTCTTCTACGGGTCTGTTAGCAACAGAGCATTTAAAGCTTTTCAGCTACAAACTTTAAACTATTTCATGCATTATCCTGATTAATAGATGAGCAAGAAAGAATGCACAGGACAAAAGCTCAGCCTGCTACACACAGATACGACGCCACAAAACATCAGGCTGTATCTTGGTGTCATGGGAATTTTGCTATTGACTTCAGAGGCACCACGATTTGGCCTTCCAAAAGCGCAACCGGAGCTCCTGTTGGAGCTCTTCCCACCAACATTAACTGATGTTGTACCACTGTTTTAAATAGGAAAAGACCACGAGCCTTCAAAGCTATTGCTATTCCTTTGCCTAGTAAAGTCAATAGGTAAAAAAAAAGCTCACTAATGTCAATGAGTATTGATCAGATGCTGAGCCCTGCGGTTTTACATTGCGCAATTCTTTTCATTTTTGCATACAAAATGCCTCAGGTCTCCTGTTTGCAGGCTAGATGGCAGAGCTGAGCTGTATTTATATACAGTGCACGGTTTGCAAAGAGCGCTGTTCAACGGGCTTCCCGCAATATCAGCCTGGGAGAGTGTCATAAGGGGATGCACGCACGATAGCTACCACACTATCTGACACGTGGCTGTAACAGCCCCTTTTTTGCTCCCGTTGAAGTCAGCGACAAAAAGGCTGACTGACTTCAATGGAAGCAGCATCCCGTTATCAGTACCTGTGCTCCGACAGGGGCTGCGATCTCCTCAGAAGACATTCTTTCTTGCCAATCATGGAAAGAAACAATAATGTGGTTTTACTAATTGCAAATAACAGTCTTGATTACAAGTTTTATGTGTTATACAGTTAGATTAGTTTATACCTATAACTCTACATAGTATTTTGTGTAAAAATAGCTTTGGAATATTAAAATCATTGCAATAAAATACCTGCAATATAATTATTAAATGTGTTCTTTGGTAGCTAGTCGATTTTTTTTATGGATGGAATAGTTTTCCTTTTTTAAATCTGAACATTCCTTAACAAACAAAGAGAATGCACTGGTTTAGGTACCATTCAAAATTTCTTTGCCTAGTTTGAACTTGTTTCCAGGCGTTGCACTGGTTAAGTTCAAACCATGAAACAGCAAAAATCACACTACCGTTCAAATGAATTCAGACGACTCCACGCTTTGTCGGTCGTGCCATGGCACAACCCTCTCTGAAGAGCAGCCCTGACTAAGTCCCTAACCACCGGCGTGTACGCAGTACGGATACACTATACACCTTCATGGCAATTGCTGTGGAAATGAAGAGCCATATCTGAAGAGATGTCCGTTCAATGACAAGAAATCACTATGCTCCAAACCACTAAACAGCCAAGTACGGTGAAGATGATCATGGGCGAAGGTGTAAGACCAGTGGTCTGTTTCTCTTCTCTTTGCCTTCCATCTCATTCCCTCCATTTCGCTTTCTTCTTCCTCTCTATTTTTTGCAAGTCGTCATCCTACTAAAGTGTGTGTCTTAGAACAAAGTCATAATGCAGGTGAAATAAGTCTTTGGTTTCTTTGGACTTATAAATAACATTTTTTTCAAATAGTTCTAAGTATAAACCTGCTATCTTGAGGTCCTGGTCTGTCTTTATTTATTTATTTATTTATTTTTAAAGCTTTTCCACCGAGGTTTAGTTCGTGGTTATTCCTTCATGCTTTGGTACAAGTGCTTGATGAAGAAGATGAGTTGCCTGAATTGGAGCTGCCCTCGTCTTGCCACTTATCCAGACTCCTCCTCCGTGCATTCATGAAAAAGTTGCTGACGGTGCTCAGCTCCAACCCGAGCTGCTGGGAAATGGTGATTTGTAATTCTTTGGATGGACGCTTATTTTCCTTGAATATTGCATGTAGAGTTCGACGCTGGACATCCGTGAAGACCAACCGAGGCTTTTTGGGTGTATTCCCTCTATCCTTCCCGTGCTCTTGTTCTTTCCTCTTGCACGCTGCAAGAAAGGGGAGGACGGTTAGAGAGGGCTGGCAAAGGAGTCCGCGGGAACGCAGTACAGGACAAACTAGGGAAAAAGGACCATTCATTTCAGCTTCCAAATTTGGAGAGGATGTGTGACAGGTCGATTTAATTTTTTAACTTATTATAGACTATAAAAATGTAAGGAATAGAAATTAGAAAATACCTTCATCATTGTCTGTTAAAACTCAGCAAATGCTATTATTGAGAGTTTACACTTGGATAACGCCCATTAGTGCTGAGAATTAACTATGTAATATCCCTATGAGGTAGAGTGGAAATTCACTGAGCCCTAAGGTCAACCTTGCACACCTTTTTTACCTTCATTATTTGTTGTCATTCATTTCTGTAGCTTTTTATTGGCTGAGAAATAAGGAACTGGGAGAAACCAGGATGCTGCTACAGTCTTACAGGCCAGATGATTATGTATTCTGAACAAAATAAACCACGTTTTGACATGCAGAACAATAGTATAGTAAATCTTCCCTATAGAATTTCACCTTATTTCATCTATCATCCTTTCTTTCCCTTTCAGAATGTTGTTTTGCTCTACATTATTAAAGGGCACTTGCAATTTCAAATCTGCCTTGCAGATCACCTGCCAGGCAGGATCCGACGGGGCTGGGAGAGCGTCTCCTGGATCCCCCTGCCAGCCTTCGACTGTCTGCCAGCTCATCTCTGTTAGCATTTCGCTAGGATAAAAGGTTTCCTTGGGAGGACAGATTGCTCTGTCTCACTTTCGAAAGAGTCTGAAGTTGTCTGTTTCTCCTTTTTTTGTCTAACAATGTCCTTTAATGCTGATTTAGAGATGTATTTCTGAAGGTAATGTGGATGTTCTGTCTCTGTGCCTGTCTAGTCCTGATTTCTGTGGAGATCAGTGCCGATTATATGAAGAATTTTGTGCAGTGTCTCCACCTATTCCACAGTTATTGGAATGAAAACAGCAAATTACTTTACAAAGGTCCTTCCCACAACTTTTATTGCTACCAAGAGCCAGCCTTGGTACGAGGGTTTAATTGCTTGAGGGAGGTATAAAAATAGTCATCCACCTTCTGTACTTAGAGAAATAGAAACTGCACAGATCAGACAGCAAGATTCAGGAGATGCAAAGGCACCTTCTGCTGGCCCAGGCAGGCAGGGACCAACACACCGGCATCTCAGCCCCCCCCCGAGGAGAAGCTTTTGAAGAGCTCCCTAAAAATATATATTCCAGCTACACATTCTTTCATAAGCAATGACACATCGATCAAATGGACTGGGATGCCAAACTCGTATCTTCTACAGTTATTTTTATCTGAAAACCTTTGAAGAGTGCTTTGAAGTTACATCCTGATCTCTAAAATACTGTGGAGCTTCTGGGCTGAAAAACAGGTTCCCTCATGCCGGTGAGCCCCCACTTGAAGTCAAGCTGCTGAATTCACTGTGGGGATCAGTGCCTATTGCCATAATTCTGCATCCCCATTGAAAGCAAACATTGATAACTCAAGGGTTAAAAATACTTTTGCAAGAATGGTCTGTTATTTACTGACAAATATTAGGAATGAGGAGCAAGGAAGATATCAACAGCATCTAAATCTTTTATACACGTCTAACCATTTGACGACCAGAAGTTCCCATGAAAGCAGCCACAGAAACTCGGCTCTGTAACAACCTCAGCCTCCAGCTCTGACTCTGCCCCTGCGAACAGGCTCATGCACAAGAGGAGACAAACCAAACTCACATAATGTTTGCCGTGCCCAACACTTCATTTCTGCTCACACTGCTTTACACCCTCCCTTTTCGAAAACTACACAAATTCCAGCTTTCACCTAGATACTCTGTCCAGATCATCGTTTGTCACAAAATCCTAACTACACAAATAGCGTGATCTGAGTCAGCACTGTACGATGCTTCAGCAGGAATCGTCACATCACAAATGACAGTCACAGCAGTAGCTACAAAGCTAGTTCAATTAGCGCTGTAAACCTCTGGGCTTTCAATCACAAACTAGTATATGAGTTCTCTGAAATCATAGAGAATAACAAAAAACCAACCATCTGTTGTGAAACTAACTTGCTTAACGTATTGTCCTCCTGAGCTTGTGCTCATCTCCTGAAATGTAATATTCCTGAATAATTATTTCCTTAGAAACTGTCCCAAGAGTTACAACACACCTTGTTCCTCAACTTCAGTTGTATCAGAGCCCTCATAATTACTGCTAGTAACATCACAGAGGTAAGAAAAAAGTGCTCATTGCTGGGGAGAAAAAATAAATCTTATCCAGTCTATGATACAAATAAGCCAATTTTAGTATTTTGCAAATAAAACTTCATTTCAGTCAAGCCCATCAGAAAGCGAGCATTGAGGTTCCCATGGTGCTCCCCGGAGAAGCTGGGAGCCATCCCTTCCTCCTGCAGACCGCCGTGGACTTTATTTTTTAGCAAACTATCATGCAGTCTTGTTGGTTTCCTAAGGCTTGGTCCACAGCCAGTGGGAACAGGTGAAGATATGCTCTCGTTTAGCCTACGAAATAAGATAGTTCTTGTCCTCACATCCAAGTTGGAGTTCTTCTACTTTGAATTAAGGACTAATGACGCATTGGTTCAGAGAGAGTGAGATACTGACTCAGTTGCAACTTGGGCCCTTATCTGAGACACGAAGACCCACACACAACAGGGTCAGTCCTCACCGAACACGGCACAGCCCCAACAGGTGGAACCGAGGCATCCGTTGCCCCTAGCAGAGCGGCCCAGCCCAGCCGAGCTTTGCCCGGGACCCCCCTGGCCCCCCGCTCTGCTGAGCTGCACACTGGCCCTGGCCCTGCCCAGCATTGCTTGCAGAGCCTTTTTCCACCTGGGAGAGACTGGGAACACCTTCAAAATCCGGATCATTTCCAGGCGATGCAAAAGTTGTTTCCTTTTCAGCCCTACTGTTAGCGTTCACCAGAGGCAGACTGAGGGCAAAAACTTACCAATATGGTTAATTGTTCAAAGAGCCCTTGCAGACGGTACTGCCAGGCCTCGGGCTGTGAGCAGCAAGGGTGGATACCACCTTTCATCTTCTGCCTTGTCCAGACTCAGGAATATTAATAGCACTTAAAAATAAATAATGGTGATAATGAAAAACCGTAATAGGGTTTCCTTACGATCGTTTTCCCTGCACTGGAGCCAATCAATTTTAATAATAAATTGTAGCTTCCAGCTTGCCAGAGAACAAATGTACACCACGGGATAAAATCTGCTCCAACATGAGAGTCTATCCAGAGCAGGCACAGAGCCCGGCCAGCTCACACTGCGAGGGATGACAAATTGGAGCCATCCAGCCCGGTGACAGCAGCCTGCGCTCAGCCCAGGTCACGCTCAGGCAGAGCAGCTACGCCTGCCTGGGCCAGGTCCTCCTCTAACGCCGGCAAGGGTGTCCACTGAAGTCAGAGGCTCCAGAGACAGACTGAAACCCTCTGTTGGAAAAACACCAGAGTCTGTGTTCAAAACTATTTGACACACCTTCATCTGGATTCCATTTTACGTAGCAGAAGGTAATAAAAACAATTTGCATTGATGTTCTTCAGGTGCGCCTGCCCGTGAGCACTGCGAGCGGACCCTCTCCCGCAGCACAGAAGCTGACTTCAGGCACTTGGTGTGCTGCTGTGCTCCCCGGAGGCGTACACCTCTCCCTGCGCACGCTGCCCTGGCACGCTGCCCTCGCTCCCCCGTGCAGCCAGATGTGCTCTTTGTCTCTGGGCTGCCCCAGCTCAGCGATGCTCCTTGCGATGCCTTGTGAAAAAGCCTTAAGAAAGTCTAGTCAAGAAAAAAGCAAAGCAGAGGATAAAGAAAGAGTCCCTCTGACTCCGGCTACACATGTGCAGATATGACAACGTAATATTATCAGTGCCAGAAGGAGCCTTATAAATCCACTGCTGAACTCTGGCCTCTTCCAGTCACTTCCATCTTCCTCTGCCCTGAGCAGCAGATATTTTTGACACTTGCAATTCTCCTGATACAGTCCATCAATCTATTTTTGTCTCCCTTTGTTCCTTCTCAGTCGCCCGAGGGATTTGGCCAAGTTAACTTGCCAAACCGTGTAAGGTCTGTACCTCTCATTAAGGCCCGGTTGCCTGTGCATGGTACAGAACCGGGGTCTCACTGCTGCAGCTCCACCCTCCATCGCCGCTCTTCTGCAGCGCCCGGCTGGCCCGGCTGTGTGCAGCACAGCAGGATCAGTCCTGCTCTGCTGGAGGGGCGAGCAGGATCGTGTCCCCTGTGAAAACGCACTGATTGCATCTTTAGGTTGAGATAATGAAGAGGATGTTTTGCCCACCTGTGATGTGAACTACACTGTTCTGTCAGTCTAAAAGTCAAGATTACAGTAAGCTCAGGTGTTAACCCTGACGTTTGATCCAGGCTTTCATCCCTAGAGGCTGGATTTCTTTTTAAAAATCTAAGAAAAAAACCCTGATTACCATAAATCAATTTTCAGGAGCAGTTGGTGCATACATGTGTGCCCAGCTGTATGTGGCAAACACTAATTTTCCTTTCTAAAAATCCAAAGCAAAGAATGAAACCGGTAATACTCTCAAGAAACTTGCTTTCTGCTCTCTTGTTTTGGGCACATAATAAAATACCACCACAAGTTCTGCTGGCTTCTTTTCTGGAAAATTGGCACCAGAGCAGGGGGAATGACAACAGAAAATCCTACTTGGGTGAAACCTACTCCAACCCCTGTTGTGAAGGCAGAGGACCACTCACTGCAAGAAGCATTGCTCAGCTGGTGGCCCACTACGTTGCCATCACTGAGTGTGAGCTCTCAGACACAGGATGGAAAAGTGGCAGATGCTGAGGAAGAAGAAGGTGGATTTAGGGGGTTTCAGACCTGGCACTGAGAGAGACATGCCCTTAAATGCACACCGACAGGCTGAGGCAGCGGCCACGCGCTCCGAAGGGCCACGCCGCTCACCAGCCGCCAGCAGCTGTTCCCACTAGCTCCGGGACATGCATGAGCAATGGCCACGACTGGGTTTTTGACCGTATGAAGTCGCTGGAAAGGGAGGAGGGACACAGGGCAGCACAAGGGGAGTGCATCTGCCCGAGTGCACTGCAACAGCACGGCATTACAGCTCCTCGTGGAAGGGAAGTGTACAGTCCCACCAGTGCCGTGGCATGAGTCTTCTCACCCCATGAAGGAGGAAGCCAAGGCACACAGTGGGTCTCCGCTTACAGGGAGCCTTTTCTTCCGCTGCTTGTACCCAGAGCAGGTCCAGACCAGAAATGGGGAGACACACACAGGGTAATGTCTCCAGCCATGCTGAATTCAGAGCCCGGCTGACACAGAGAGGAGACCGTGTGCTGGCCACCAGCGATAGGACACAGGGCCTTTCACCCTGGGGTGACAGGTCACGTTTCCAGCTCTGGCCCAGGTCACTGCTGACCACAAGCCATTATTACTTGACGGCCATCAAGTGCCCTGTATGAGATGAGGCAGTGGTCTTGGTTCAGCTCCCCGTGAGCAGGTTCACACCACGCTAATTTCCATCACATTTGACACGTTATTTGACACCAATTAGCGCCATGGCTGGAAGGTTGAGCCAGACGCTATGGACAGGAGTCTGCAGGAACCCATTTTGTAGCTGAAATGTTCATTTTGAGGAACAAAGAGGACTGGGGATCTCTCACAACTGTGGGCTCGGCTCTGTCTTGCCAGAGGAGGCACCTTCTGGTTGCTTGACACCAGAAGGTAAATTCAGCACTGAGCTCTGCGGTCTTCATGACCACCCTCACCGGACTGGTTTAGTTTTCAGGACTGTCTCACCCTTACTATTCATGAGCATTATATTTGCTTCAGACAGGTAGGAGAAAAAACCAACTGCTTTATGCTTCTCTCAAAGACTCCAGTGCGAGATTCCCAGAAAGCAATGGGGAGTTTACGAGCCAGCAGCTTCGTTGCTGTGGGTTCAGAGCAGCCACCCTTCCCATGAGTGGGAAAACCCCAAGAAATGATGCAGCCCAGCTCAAAGAAGTGCCGACAAAAGCCCTGCAGTCCTGTGTGTGCCATAAGAGAGACAATGAGACATATTTTAGATTGACTTGAGAGAGTTCTCAAAAGTTTTGTGATGATCATCTTTTCCCTCCTCCTCTTCCAAAGCCTACTCTTTTATCTATCCCAACCTCATGTGTACAGGACATGTTTTAGAGACAGAAAAAAACCCTTTTAGAATTCTCTCCTTACAGGTATTTTCTAATCTCTGTCTCAGGTCTATAAAGGCTGGGACCTGTCTCAGCTACAGTCTGAACTGCACCCACTAAGACCCTGGAAATCTCTTTCTAAAGCATCTGCTTCTAGTTTTGAAACACCACAAAATATCCAATAACATTTTTAGAGAGTGAAAACTCTTCACTGGTACAAGCTCGAGAATATCCTGGGGGATATTCTTCTGAAGGAGGCTCTACCTTTGGGTGGAAAAGGCAGCAGGATTTCCACAGGAGACTGAAACTGCTTAAGGACTTTGGCCGTCAGAGATAGTCCTAATCACACTGGCTACAACAGCTCAGTGGAAGCAAGTAGCTGAAAGTTTATGGTAAATTCATAGTGATTATAATATATAATAAAGTGTGATAAGCTCCATCCTTATCATGTGAATAACAGCTCTGGAGCGTGCAGGGAGACACACGGATGACAGATCTCTCCTAATTATCAAAAACTTCACATTTGGGGGAATATGAGAACAAGATAAGGGGCCTATAAGACTTATGCTACCTGAGGGCAGACTTCACCACATGAACTAAAAGGAAGCAAATCTGTTTGGCCTGGATGAATAACCACAGCTGCTGTGTGCTATTCACTCTGGTACGTGGCCATTTGGTGGTCCCCGGCACTGCCCCATCCTGCTCGTCACTGCCCTGGGGCCTTCGAAGGCGCCTGGGAGATGGGATCCCTCTGGAAAGGTGCCGCCTGAGACAGAGCCGCTGCACGTCAGGGCAGCTCATGGCCATGTGCTCCCGCTGTAGCAGGTAGCAGACAGCATCGATGCTGCAAAGAGCATTCCCAAAAGCTTCAACCCACCGTAGGATAAGGCCATTCACACGTCAGTGACAAAAGCCTACATGGGTGACACAGTTCATTGGTTGCTCCCCTAAATTGTCCCCTTTCAACTGAAGAGAGTATGGGCTATTCCAAAATGTCTGAACCCACACTAAATTCTTTGTTATTACTCCTGGCATCATTCAGCATTTTGCACCTGTCTTTCTAGTGATTTGTATTTATGCTTATTTAGAGTGCAGGTGTATCCGTCTACTCAGAGGTCATTTGATCTGTGTCTTATTTCTCTGCCATCGACCCCAGGCAATACTCCTCTTTTCTTGTTTCATAACATGAAAAGAGATAACATGTTCCTACAAGGGAAGCTCACAGAATGACATCAGCCTGCCAACACATGGATCCCAGCTGAGAGTGAACGGTGAACATCTCACTCCTGTGCACTGTATTAAAATGAGCGACCTTAATTTGCTGCCCCTGGAATAATGAAGTGAATCCGGCTAAGGAGCGCTGACTCAACAGTTTGGGATTCTGGGGTTTACACAAACTTACGGTGTTGATGGATCTGTAACCACTTGAGTGAGCTGACACCACCATTACAGAATATGTTGCTAAGTGGATCAATCAGGGGAAAGCACCCCATTTTCCTGCGATATCACTTCAAGTAAATGTTAGATTTCTTTAGCTGGGTCTTTAGTTAACCATATTACCGTGACAAATATTTCTTTGTCTAGCATAAGTAATTAGAATTTAATCACTTTAACTGCATCTTAATTACCCCAAATGAATTGAAAGGACATTTAATAGCAAAGATTAAATTGCCTTAATGAACGGGTTTTGCGACTACATCAATATTTTAACCGTGTCAGCCCTTCCCGGCGCGGCCCCCCCGCCGCAGCGGCGCAGGCAGCCCCCGGCCCCTGGGTGGCGCCCGCTCCCCGCCGCCGCCGCCGCTGCCCAGCGGGGGGGCGCGCACCGCTCCGCTCCGCACCGCTCCGCACCGCTCCGCACCGCCCGGCCGAGGAGCACCGGCCGCTCCGCGCCGCTCCGCCAGGAAACGCCGCCCGCTCCGCACCCCACACCGCCCAGCCGGGCAGCGCCGGCCGCTCCGCACCTGCCCGCTCCGCGCCTGCCCGCTCCTCTCCGCGCCGCTCCTCGCTCCGCGCCGCTCCTCAGCCCGCTCCGTGCCGCTTCACACCGCGCCGCGCCGCCCCGCGCCGCCCCCGGGGAGCGGCGGCCGCCCCGCCCCGCCCCGGCCCGCCCCGCGCTCCCCGCCGCCGGGGAGCACCGGCAGCCCCGCCCCGCCCCGCCCCGCCCCGCCCCGCTCAGTCCTGCGCGGCTGTAGAGGGCACACACTGCTGCGGAACGCATCGGGCCTGCCCGCCGCGGGCAGCGGTAGCTTCGCCCCCGCACGCTGCCGCCTGCTTTGGACAGCGCGGTGGGGACGAATCCTCCCGTGGGGCGTTCCGAGGCGCCCGGGTAAAGGGCTCGGCGTTAGGCCGGGTTATTCCGCCCCCTTCTGCTGCCCCAGCCCGGGGCTCTGCTGCAGCCGCCGAAAAGGGTGTTTCTGAGCGGTGGAAGTGACGCAATCCATCGCAAAACCCTCATCGGACGCTCAGGATCGTCAGATTTACTGAAAAACCCGGCCAACTTCTCGGGCTCCCTTCCTAAGGACCCGCCTGCCCGTTCCCGCTTCCCCTGCTCCAATTTTTAAGCCCTCGGTCAATTCCGACAACATATTCAAACAGCGAGATATGTCTCAAATGAACAAGAAATACGGCAGTGATGACATAAAGAAGTTCCTACGTCTTGGGGGGCACTGCGGCAGCAGTGTGGCAGCCTGCCCCTGCGGGACGAGGGCTGCGGACCCGCGGGGAATCTGCCTGCGCGAATTGCACCGCCCGCGGGTAACTTCTTCCCGACAGATCTAGGATGCACGTAGCAGTGTACGCGGTGTTGCTGCACCTTAAAAACGTCCATAACCTTAGAGCGGGTTCACTGCAGCAGCTCCTGCACCGAAGTCGCTAAGGAAGAGCCCCCCGTGCCATCTGATTTCATACTTTTAGCTATTTGCTATTCGTAGCAGCATTTCTAACGGTCCACCAGAAAGTGCTCGCACACACCAACGCCAACGTTACACAGTCCGCAGCAGCTTGCGATGCTGCTTGCACACCTGTGAAGCAGCAATCCATCGCGGTTTAATTGCCATTTGGGCTGTGCATAAAATGTTACCACTGAGACTTCCTATCACCCTAAAATGGGAAAAAGATCAAAACTACTGTTGAGCTAATAAATTGTCCCTATAAATTACTCTTTCAGCATCATAAAACTGACTTCCTCTTAAGCAAAATGGCTCAAGAAGCTGCATTTCCGAAGAAAAGTCAGTAAGCATCGGCCGCTTCTCTGTCAGTATATGATTCATCCAGATAGACTTATGTTTGAAATGCGAATCAACACTTGATCATGGAAGTACCCGACACGATGCCAGGCTAAGGTCCCTACTCGGTCCGCAGGAAAAACTCCCCCCGATGCCTGTAGTCTTCAGGTCAAAGTCACCAGCACTTCAGCAAAAGCTCCTGCGGTTAAGGTCTCCCTCGAAACGAACTTGTCCCTTGTGTGGAGGTTGTGGGGATCCTTCTGCTACACAGAGGACAGGTAAAGGCTGCCTGAGGCAAAGCATGAGCTTTGGGTTAGTGCCGGTACATGCGAACACAGACACCGAGGCACTCCTGGCCTGCGCATTTCCAGATAACCCTGTCTCAGTCTAACCATCACGTTCCTTCCCGGCTGTGCACAGGGCAGTGGCACTCGCCAGCACCCAGCTGCAGCCCCGGCCGTGCCCGGGCTCCCCGCCGGTGGCTCCTGCGGCGCTCACAGTCCTGGCGCCACGCTCCTCTCTCCTCTCTCCTCTCTCCTCTCTCCTCTCTCCTCTCTCCTCTCTCCTCTCTCCTCTCTCCTCTCTCCTCTCTCCTCTCCTCTCCTCTCCTCTCCTCTCCTCTCCTCTCCTCTCCTCTCCTCTCCTCTCCTCTCCTCTCCTCTCCTCTCCTCTCCTCTCCTCTCCTCTCCTCTCCTCTCCTCTCCTCTCCTCCCCTCCTGGGGCACCCCGACCCCTCCGGATTGCGGGGCCCGGGGCAGGGCCGCGCACCGTTACAGCGCTGTGGGGAGCTCGCTTCCCCCCTGGCCACGGCGGCGTGGGAAGGCACCCATCCCCAAACCAGGCCCCCTCGGGGCGCGCAGGGCAGCCCGGCCGGGAGCCGAGCCGCTCCCGCCGCCGCAGCACGGCCGCCCCCGCGGCAGCCGGAGCACGCCGCCCCGGGCAGGGGGCAGAGCCCGGCCCGCCCCGCGGCAGCGCAGCCCGAATTGCCGGCCGCCGTTCCGCACAATCGGTGCGCGCTGCTCCCGTCGGAGCCGGCAAGCCGTGGGGCGGCTCGGGAAACCCCTGCGGCCGGGCTCCGGGCGGCCTCGTCCCCGAAACGGGAGGGCTGGCTTCGCCCCGGCCCGCCGCGGGGCTCGCCCGGCAGCGGGGCCGCCGGGGCCGGGCCGGGAGCGGGGCCGGGCCGTGCCGGCGGCAGCTGTCCGCGGTGCTGAAGCCGGGCCGGGCCGCGCCGCCCGCGCTCGCCCCGAGGGAGCGGGGTACCGGCGGACGGAGACAGCCCGGGCACCGGCGCAGGGCACCCCGCCAGGACGCACCCCGGCCCGCAGCGCTCGTCGGAGCCGCCGCCTCCCGGCCCGGGGAAGCCGCCGCCGCCGGCGGTGCCCGCTGCAGGCGGTGTGCCCGGGCCGGCGGGGCCGGCTCCCGCCCGCCGGCGGTCAGTAGATGGCGCAGAGCCCCCGGGAACCGCGGGGCGACGTGCGAGGGCTGCGGGCGGCTCGGTGGCCCCGGCCGGTCGGGGCGGGCAGACGCGGCGGGCCAGGCCGGCATCGCGCCCACAGCCCGGCCGTGCGGCCTCCCGTCGGGGGCGGCCCGCCGTCGGGAGCGGCCCCGTTTGGAGGCGATTTCATCCAAACGGCGGCGAGGGTGGGAGCGGGCCCGGCCCCCCGGCGCCTCCCCGCCACGCGGCGGGTAATTAAAACAAACATACAAACGAGCAAACAATCACGGGCCGAGCCGTGCTACCGGGGGCGGGGGCGGGGGCGCGGGGCGGGCCCGGCCCGGTGCGGAGGAACGCGGCTCGTCGCCGCCCGGCCCCGCTCCTCCGCCTCCCGCTGGGCAAACATTAACGAAGGGCAAACGCGGCTGTGTGCGAGCGGCTGTAAATCAATCCCGCCGCAAGGACACGGCCGGCAAACAAGCGCGGCTCCAGCGCCCGCCCGGCTGCGCGCCCGGCGCTGCGGCGGGCCACGATCGCGGCGGGGGCGGGCTGGGGGCCACTCCCCCGCCCTCCGGTCCCACCGGGCCGGGGCACCTCCCCTCGGCCCCGGCACCGCGCCGGCAGCCGCGGAGCGGCCGCTGTCAGCGCCCGCGGTGCGCGGAGCCAGGCCCGCGCCCGTCCCCGCGGCGTCCGGGCGGCCCGCAGGGCGAGGAGGGGCAAGGCCTTTCCCCCGGGCCTGCGCCGCGCTCGGGGGGTCGGCGGCGAAGCCCCCGGTCGATGCCCCCCGTCTCCCTGATGCAAATGCCTTTATGCAAAGTCCCCGCCGGGTAAATATTAAACAGGCCCTAATGAGGCAGCCGGGGCCCGGGCGCTGCTGGGGCCGGGGCGGCATCGACCTCCCCCGGCGCACGCTGGGGCGGCCGGCGGGGCGAGAGGTGCAAACGGCGTTCATTAGATTTCATATTTAATGTGGAAAACGCTCTGATTGCTGTATCGATTTCTTTACAGTTAATTTGGCGAGAATTTCTCGCCGGCTTCCCAAGGCTGCAGCTTAGCCGGGATTCACTTCGGGAGGGAGAAAGAAGGAGGGTAGGGGAGAAAACGAGATGCAACTATGAAAAACAAGTCAGGTCGCCGGCAAATATCGAGCAGCTCTGGAGGGCCGGGCACCCCCTCCACCTGAGCCCCGCGGGCGAGCGCGCTTCCCCCGCCGCCCCGCTCCCCTCTCCCGGCTCCCGCCGGCCCGGGACGGGCTCGGGAAAGCCGGTGGGGAAGCCGCCGCGGAGGGGCCCCTTCGGGACGAGCTCGCTGAGAGGGCGCACCTCGGCAAAGCGGCCCCCGTCCTGCGTAGGTCCGGAGGGGCCTGGGGGGGCCCTTACGCCCCCCTCGCCCGTTCCCGAAACACTTCTTTGCCGCGTTTCTCCCTCGGGCGCTTCCCTCCCGCCCCGGCGAGCAGTCCGTGCGGGGCGGCCACCGGCCTTCGGGCTGATGCGTTTCTGGTAACGAATGGCTCGAAGCAGATTATTTTTTCCCAAGCAAGATGGGAAAAATGCCTTCTTTATCCCCTCCTATCCTCCCCCATACGGAAATAACCTGAAATTAATTCACCCCTAAATCCCAGCAGGCTGCAGAAGGGCTGTACGTTTTCTTTGAATTGCATTTATTTTTTCAGTATCCCTTCACTGCCCTTCCAAATGTCTGCAGAGGCGGGGGGAGGGAGGGAAGACTAACTAACGGAGAAACGGCCAAACAGATAAATATTCAGTGATAGAGCGGGAGAGAGAGAGGGACAGACAAAGGAAAAGAGAACAGAGAGGAGAAGGAAGATGGGATGAATAAGATGGAGGCTGGAAGAGGTCAGCTTTGCAATTAGCAGTTCTGCTTACATTTCAAGAGACAGCCCAGGAAGTGTCAAGACCTCAATCCTGCTTCCATGTAACTACCAATTTTTCCTCTATTTGTCGGAGCTTCTGTAATCTGGGAGGTAGGAATCCCCCAGGGATGGCTGGAAGGGGCAAATACTCAAGATAAAGTGCAGGCAAGACCGTGAGGCCTGAAATAAGCAGGCTCCATCCCCCTCACCGCCTCCTGGCCACTGCCTGCGGGAAATCAGAAAGGGAAGGAATGAAGGCGGCGAGAGCTCCGCTCTGGGTATTTATCTGCCTGATAATTCTCTAAACGCCCGGGAGTGAGCTATAATTTGGACATGAAATTTAATTTGCGTCGGCTGGAGTAATTTATGGTATTTCGAGTTGACGTTCATGCATCAATATCAATGGGGGCAGGTTTTTACCACTTAGTAAGATCATTACACATTTAAAACCTGCACAAAATAACACCGGTAGTTTAGGCGCTTACAGCCGATTGCCTGCAGCGCAGGACGGGCAGCGCGGAGGGGCGCGGAGGGGCGCGCAGCGCGGCGCTGCCTGCGCGGGGCGGGGGCTCCAGGGGCCGCCCCCATTGGCTGGGACGCAGCGCTATGCAAATGACCACGTGCTGCGGGGCTGCCGGCGCCCCGGCGGAGCAGCGCCGGGCGAAGCCGCGGGGCCCCGGCAGCCCGGGGAGAGCCCTGCGGGGCCCCGGCAGCCCGGGAAGAGCCCTGCGGGGGCCCCGGCAGCCCGGGAAGAGCCCTGCGGACCCCTCGGCAGCCCGGGAAGAGCCCTGCGGACCCCTCGGCAGCCCGGGGACAGCCCTGCGGGGGCCCGCTGGTGCCCGGCGCTGCCCGGCCCGGCTGCAGGGGACGCCGGGAGGCTCGGGCGCAGGCAGTCCCCCCACCCCCCCCCCCGGGCTGCGAGCCCAGTTTCGCCCCGGGGAGGCCGTTTCTGTAAGGTGCCAGCTTTCGGGTTTCATCGGAAAGGGAAGGCGGAATAATGAGGCTTTGTCTGTCTAACGGGATTATCGGGATCCGTTTATGCGAGGGCAGCGCCGGGGTGGCTGGAGGAAGGGGCGGTTTGGGGGCAGAAGCGAACAATGGGTCTCTCCGGACCCGGCAGCTGGGCAGAGCGCGGCCGTCCCCCGGCAGAAAGCGGCCGCGCCGCGGGGAGCTGCCGCCTCCCTCCCGCCCAGGCCTGCAGCCGGGGCTGGCAGAGCTTCCCGGCCGGCAGCGCCAGGGAGGGGATGCCAGCAGACTCCGAAGCGAGGGGTTGTTTCCAGTATCGATCTATGCAAATGAGCGGAGATTCAGGTCGACCGAATTGTCGTAAAAATACACTCCAAATCGAAGAAAGTTCGCCTTAGTAATCGTTACGGGGATATTGGAAACACAAACTCCGTCCTCCTCTCCTGGGTAGCACCAGCAAGACGAGGGTTTTCTCCTGGTGGGGTGGTTGTTGAGGAAGGGAAGGCGGAAAGGGCATTTTCTGAGAGCTCAGACCTTTGAAACTGACTCCGCAGGAGTGGAAGCCAAAGAGAGCAACGTCCTCCCACTGGTGTGCACCGCAGGGCCAGCTACCGCGGGGGGGGGGAGATCCTGCTACGGGCCCTTCCTCGCACTGCTTCGGGCTTCCGAAACGAGGAGGCTGGCTGAAACCAGGCAAGGAGCACGGCGGTGGCCCAGCCGGGTCCCCGCACGGTCGGGAAGCCGTTCCCAGTTCCCACCGTCGTGGTAGTCGAAAGCGCAGGACCATTTATTCGTGCATTTGAAAGGAGAAAGATTTGGCCCTTCCCTTATTTTTGTCCGTGAAACGGATCAGTGACCCCGGCTCCAACTCGGATTGACTGTCTCGCGTTCTCCAGGGAGAAATTAATGGAGACCTATCACTTAATTAACAAACCCTCACTCACGGCATATTAAACCCGGGCTCTGCACTGGGAGCGCAGGCTGGCGGGTTTGGGAAGGCGGCGGCGGCGGCGAACAGGCACCGAACGGGACGGCAACCTCCGAGCAGACAATACGAGAGCCGCCACACGGACTGCGGGTCTCATGCAGGGGCATCCACGCGAAATTCAAACTCCACGGCCTAATGATAATTACAACCAGTTAAAAAAAAAAAAAAACAAAAAAACAACAAACCCCAAACCTAACGATTTTAGCCAGCGGCATGCCTCCGCCACCGCTCACACGCCGGGCTCGTATCGTTTGTGGGGAAAGCCCTGTCCCAGCACACCCAACCCAACCCGAGCGGGACGCGGAGCGAACGCCGGCCCCGAGCCCCGCCGGCCGCTGCGACCGGAGCCCGCCGCCCCCGGGGCCGCCGCCCCCGGCACAAAGCGGACGCACCGACTCCTCTCGGCGGCGCATCGCCGGGGCTCCCCCGCACCCCGTCCGTGGGCCGTAGCGGGCAGTACCGCAGGGCCGGGCGCGGTACTGCCCGGTACGGCCCGGCCGCTCAGACCGCCGCCGGCTGAAGCATTTCCGCCTCGCCCTGCCCGCGCAGGGCAGCGCGGGCGCCGGCCGGTGCGGCTGTCGGCGGCGCCCCGTTACCGGGCACGCTGGGCGCCGTCCCGCCGGCGACAGGCGAGCCTGGCGGGTGCGCCCCGCCCGGGCTAACGGGGAGAGCCGGGTGGCCGCAGTGCGCAGCCCGAGCCCCGGCTCGGCTTTGTCTGGCAGCCGGGAGCGCGGCGCGGAGGAGCCGGACGGTGCCGGTGCGCGGAGCCGGGAGAGGGAGCGGGCAGAGGAGGGAAACGGAGCGGCGGAGGGGGGACCGGGGCTGCTCTTCAGGGGCAGGCAGGGAGCGGGGCGGCCTGCCCGGGCCCGGGGCCCCAGCCCCGCCGCCGACCGTGCCCCGACCGCCCCGCAGCGGGCTCACCTGCCAGCCGCAGAGCAGACATCCGCTGAAACTCCGGCTCCTGGAGCCACTTCCACATCCTGCGGAAGGTCTCCCGGCCGGATTTGAGCTTGCTCCAGGGCTTGGGGTTCCTCAGCAGGTCCGAGAGGGTCCCTTGAGAGCGGCACAGCACCCTCTGGGCGAAGATAGCCTGGGGGATGCTGTACCGCTTGAGCTCGGTGGTGATCCTCTGAGCTACTTCTTTGGTATTGATTTCTTCCATTTGCCCTGAATTACTTCCACTGTTGACCTGCGCACCAGTTACAGAAGGGTTTTGCTCCCTGGCAGAGCCCAGGATCTGCCCGTGGCTCTGGGCATTCAAGTGGGCATGGGGGTGGTGTGGGATCCCGTTGATAGGCACCATGCCAGCGGAGGTGGGGGTGAGGTGTTGGTCGCCATGCCTGGCTAACATGGCAGGGTGGTGGGCTTCAAATCCGTTTGGGGTGAGCATTTTCTCGGCGGGCATGGTGGCACTGGGGTGAGCGTAGTGGGGCAGCCCTTGCTGGGAGTTGTGGATGCTCCCCAGGCCCGACCCAGACAACGGAGAGAGGCTTTGCCCCATGCCGGTAACATCCTTGTGGTAGGGGGTGTAGAGATTGTTCATAGACGCCAGACCCCTCTCGTCCCGCATGAGCGTGAAGCTGCCGCTCACGTTGCCCGGTATCCGCTGGTGGGGGTGGTGGTGGTGGTGATGGTGGTGGTGGTGGTGAGGGAACTTGTCCGAGACCGTCGAGATGGGAGGTAGAGGCTGCAGAGGGGTTAACGTGGTGTAGGTACTGCTCATGCTCATGCCGGGGGGTGTCTCGCAGGCCATGGTCATGGTGGGGTGCAGGGGGCCCGTCAGCGCGTGGTCGGGCGGCCGGTGGTGGTGGTGGTAGTCGCCGCCGTCGAGGATGGACGCCATGCCCATGGAGCGCGGGTGGGCCGGCAGGTGGCTGCCGCGGTGGGCCACCGCGCTCCGGTGGTGGGGGCTGCCGCTCATCAGGTCGGCGGCGGCGGGCACCGGCTCATGGCTCACCCCGTGCAGATCGCCGATGTTCTCCATCGCCAGCTGCGCGTTCATCGTCGGCCGTGCGGGCGGCCGGACCGCACATCTATCTGGTGGGCGGCGGGGCGTCCCGGAGCTCTTCGCGGCGGCCGCGGGCCGGTTCCTCCCGCGGGCCGGCGGCGGCGGGCGGGCGCTGCGGGCTGGTGGCGGTGCTGCCGCTGGCTGCTGCCGGGCTGGTGGCTTTTCCTTTTTTTTTTTTTTTTTTTCTTTTGGTGATTTATTTATTTGGGATTTTTTTCCTGTTGCCGGGCGACGCCGTCGGGTCGGCTCTAGGGCCCCCGCTCCCTCAGGCCGGGCTCCGCAGCCGCGGCGGGTGTCTGGCCGCGTCCCTCGCCATCTCTAGCCATGGCTCTCACTGCGCTCCGCCGTTTGGACACCGCTCCGCTGCTGCAGCGGCGCGGCCGGCGGACCGGCGCATGCGCGCGCCGCCCCGCCCCGCCCCCGCCCGCGCCGCCCCGCCCCCGTGACGTCACCGCCCCTACTAAGGAGGCGAGCCCCGCGCGGCGGCGCCCAGAGTCGGCGGTGCAGCGCTGCCCCGCGCCGCCGCCCCGGGCCCTAGCGCCCCCTCCCACCCGCGCCCTCCGGGCCCTAGCGCCCCCCCCTCCCCCCCGCCGGGCACAAAGGGCCGGCCCCCGCACCCCGCCTCCGCCGGGCGGGCGGCTCCCGGGTGTTAGGGCCGGCCGCCCCGCCCCTTCGGTGACTCCGCGTTTTCCGTGAGCGCGGAGCCTCATCGCCCTCGCCTCAGCGGCAGCTTCCGGGGGTGAGACCGACCTGCCCCGGGGCGCCCGCGGGCCGTGCCCGCTGGGTACCCCCTGTGTAGCCCCGCCGTGTCCACCCGCGGTCTCCCGCAGCCGCCGGCCCCCACACGCCCGCCGACCCGGGGATCGCTCCTCTGCGCTGCTCTGCCGGCAAACTTCCGTTACCCGGCCCCCATACCCGGGGATGGGCGCCGGGAGCCCCACGGCGCTGCGTCCCGGGTCCGGCCGGGGTCCCCCCTCCGCCTCAGCTCTCGCTCCCCCCCTCCCCCCCAAGCTCTTGTGTATTCCCCTCCCCGTAGCTGCGATCCCGCTGGGTCCGAGCCGGTAATGCGATGGGGACCCCCCGTCCCGCCCCCGTCGGGGACCCCGAGTGGTCCGGGGGCCGTGCCCGGCGGTGCAAGGCGAGCATATGCCCCGAGGCGCCCAGCAGCCGGACATGCCGCTGGTTTTCTTTTATTTTTTCCCCCAAAAGAAAGAAAAGGAGGCGGAGGAGAAAGAAAAAGCGAGCCCACCCGCCAGCCCCCCTCGTTAGCTAAGGTGCCTTTATGCTGGAAGAAAGGGCAGATGTGCCTATTGTTCGCCCATTAACAATAACGAACCACGCCGGGCAGAGTGCAGCGTGTGCGCGGCGCCGAGCGGCGGGAGGGACGGGGCGGGCCGAGGCGCGCCGCGGGAGAGCCGCGGGGCCGCCGCCGGGAGGCACCGGGCCGGCAGCGCACAAAGGCCGCCCCGCCTCACGCCCCGGCCCCGCCGCTGCCCCCCGCTCCGCCGTCGGGGCCCGCGGGAGCTCCCGGGGAGCCGCCTGGCCCCCTCGCCCCGGCGAGGCGCGGGGCCAGCAAGCAGGTCCCCGCCGCGGTGGGGGTCACCCCAGGAGAGCCCCGTCTTTTCCACGGAGAGGGGGACAGGGCTGGAGCGCCTGCCCCGGCCATGCCCCCGCCGGCGGGACGCAGAGCGACGGCGCACCGCCTCGCTCTTGCGGCTCCCCGGCGCGATCCGTGTAGAGGTCTGTCACGGGAGGCCGTCACCCTCCCTTCGCCCTGCCAAAAGCTCCGAGGCCCCTTCCCTGGTGACAGCCGCGAGTCCGCTGCCGGCGGGCCGCCAGCCCCCCGGGCTGGTTCGGACGGCAGCAACAGGGACTGGGGCCGGTCCCAGGGCAGGTCACCCCCGGGAGCGAGCTGGAATTAGACCCTGGGGTTACTTCTCTCGGGGCTACCGCCCTACCTCTACGGCCGAGGCCTGCGGAGGTTCCCCTCGGTGCCAGGGCAGCGCACCGCACGAGAGCCCGCGGGACTCGCCGCTGCACCGGCTCCGTGAGGCAGCGGGACCCCTCGCCCCGCGCTTTGAGCCCCAAGTACCGCCA
The DNA here is from genome assembly GCF_035582795.1 of Mycteria americana. Lineage (NCBI taxonomy): Eukaryota > Metazoa > Chordata > Aves > Ciconiiformes > Ciconiidae > Mycteria > Mycteria americana. Next base: position 56,775,288 of record NC_134370.1, on the reverse strand, counting down.
GGTCCCGCAGCAGCGGCCGAAACGGGGGGCGCGGAGGGGCCTCGGCGAGGAGCCCCGCCGCCGGAGCCAGGCCTGGCCCCGCTCCTGCCCTGGCCACCCCCGCCATAACGCCTGTGGGGACGAGGTGTCCTCCCGCCGCGGGCTGCGGGCGTGGGGACTGTGCCCGCCGCCCCGCACCCCCGCCCCGCAGCCGCCCGCGGCGAGCCCCGGAACTGAGCGGGTGGCATCCGCTGCCTGCCTCTCGCCCAAGCACCGCGGTCTGTCGCGGCCCCCCGTGGGGTGCTCACGGGGGACCGTGCCCTGGCAGCCGGCGTGGGGGCTGCTGTCCGGGATCGGCCGTGTGCGTGGGCGTGTGTGCGGCTGCGTGTGCACAGTCTGTGTGTGTGTGTGTGCGTGCGTGCGTGCGGCCGGTGAGCTAAAAACAGTCCCAGACGCGGGGCAGACTCGCAGGAAACTTTTAAAATCGCGACAACTGTCTGCTAAGCATGTTGCGTGTACGGCCCTGGAAGCGAGTATCATGAGCTTTCCCCCGCTAGAAATTAGAATTTCCAGAGCGGGTTTATTTATTTCCTGCAATCAACACACACACACGCACACGCACTTGTAAGAATCCAGCGCCATTGAACCACGTCTCCGAAAGCCATCCGTTACTCACCTCCGTTCGTCTTCCCGGGTGCACGAAGCTCCTCCGTATTTTATTTTCCGCTAAAAACCACCTACAGATCCCGCACAGGTCCTACCTCTCCAGTCACTCCCCCATCCCTAAACGCTTCCGTGTCTCTCTGAATTTCGGTAACGTTAACGTTAACAGTGTCTCCATTTCTCACAGCGAGGGACAGATAAGGAAAGGTGCACCTGCGAAAGAAGAAAAAATAGACCCGAAACCCAATTAATGATCTCAGGAAACGTTTAGGATGAAATAAAATAAAATTATCGAGAGCATTTCGAGGCCGAAGTGAGCGGCTGTGATCGTTTCCCAGGCCAACGCAAGGTGATGCCACGGATCTAATCGAAACGTTGTCAGCTTCTTCGTTATCAATACCTGTATGCAATTTACAGTTTAATTAAGCATATTTCATCCCCACGCGTTTAGCGATTAGTAACCAAAGCCAAACATCATAGCGACTGTAAGTTACTCCCTCGAGTTCGTAGGAAATTACGGCATCAAATTTTTCTTCAAGACAGGAGCGTAAAACCGGCCCCGCACAATTCGGAGAGTCCTGCGACAGGCCGGCCGCTGTCGCGGTTCCATTTCCAGCCTTAGCAAAGAGCGGCCGTAGATTCACACCCACCTCCCCCAGTCCCACACGCATCTTTTCTTTTTAAGACCTGTTTTCCGTTACTCTTGGGGGGATCCCCACGACGAAGCGGCCCTGGTGCGCAAAAGCCGCGGCGCGGAAGACGGCGCAGGAGCGCAGGAGCGGCGATGCCGCGGGTCCCCGACGGCGCCCGGGCCCGGCTCGGCCGCAGGGTGCCCCGGCACCCCCCGATGGGCCCGCGGGGGGCCGGGGCTGGGAAGGCGAGGCCGGCACACCGCCCCGCCGCCCCTGCTCCCGGCTCCCGGCCGTCGGGGGTGCCCGGCCGTGGGCTCCCCTCGGCGCGGACCCCGGCACGCTTCCCTCCGCCGAGCCTCCCGCCCCGCCGGCGGAGAGGGGAGCGCCGGAAAGAGATCGTTTCGGTGCGCTAATCAATTACTGCTTGTGCAGTCAAGTACCATATATTTAACAGAATAATCGTTACCGCCCTTAAGTCTTTATTTGATCAGCAGACACTCGGAGCGGACTTAAAACGCAACTTTGCTTGTTTGAATTGCGTTGCGTGTGTGTGCTCTCTAAATCCGCGATAATGACACCACGGAACGGCCGTAATCTCCCGCCTGACGCCAGCAAACACCGCGCGGGCACCGGGGCCCGCCCGGACGGGACGGGGCGGCCCGGCCCGGGGCGGCGCAGGGCCGCGGTGGCAATAGGCTGGAGCGGCCCGGCCGGAGGGCCTCTCTAACTTCTGTTACTGCCTGCCCGTTTGAGGCATTTCTCACGCTGCTTCTTCACGGCGTGCGTGCGCGCTGCCGCCGCCCGCGCCCCCCCGCCCCTGCGCGGCTCTGCGCGCCTCCTGCGCGGTGACAGCTTGCGGCACGCGGGTCCCCTCGCACGGGGGAGCGTGTCAAAGGTGACGCTGAAGGCTCCCGAAGCCAACAGCTGCCGGGGGGGATTAACTTTTCCAGACTTTCCCCTGTCGAGCTTCTTGGAAACTCGCTCGCCGACAACAACCGGCGCATCTGTCGGGGGCAGGCAGAGAACAGAGGGCTGCGCCGGCCGGGGCAGGCGGGGGAGGGCCCGGCTTTCAGGGCAAGCCGCGGCGGGGAGGGGGCGGCGGGGGCTCGCTGCGGGTGCCCGCCCGGGGGGGTCCCGGCTCCCCCCCGCAGCCCTCGGCCCCGCACCCGGGCGTCGGCCCGAGGGGAGCCGCAGGCAGCCCGGGCGGCGGCGGAGCGCTGGCTGGGCTTGCTCCCGGCCGGCCACGCAGCCCCCGCCGCCCGCCCCGGGGCGCGGGGCTCCCCCCTCGTCCCTCCGGACGCCCCTCGGGCGGGGGCCTGCCCGGGCGGGGGGACGCGGGGCCGGGAGCGGGGCAGCGGGGAGCCCCGCGGGCTGCAGGGCGCTGCCCGGCCGAGCCGCCGCGGTCCCTCTTTGCAGCCGCGCTCTCCCGCACCCCCCGGAGCAAACCGCAGCGCTTGTTAATGAAGGAACTTATGGAAGATTGCAAAACACCGTAAATAATTTAGCATTGTATTTCAGGAAAAAAAAATAGCTTTCTTAAATCATCTCCTCAATATAACTTGCAGACTTACAGTATGGCCCTGGTAAGTCTAAATTTTTAAAGTAGCAATATTCAAAGAGACAGAGATGTCTGTATTAATTATTTATCCGCTGGTGCCTTCCTTCGTTTCTAACTTATTATTAATTAGGCGCCTCTAGTCTTTCGCAGAGAGCTCCACAGAGCCAGTTGCAGCTTTAAATATGAATTAAAAGCAAATCCAAGCTACTGTAATGCGAAAATTATTCCGTGTCTTCTATGGCAGAGATGAATAGCTGCGCAGATCAATACTGTGAAGCTATGCTCCAAACGACAGGGTTATTGATAGCTTATATTAATGATGTTAATGATGGAAAAAGGAAAACAAGAACCCGACCAACTTATAAACTTTTTATCTGCTGAAACCCCGCAATCAAGCGGACAGGAGCATGAATTAAGGGGGCTGGAGATAATAAGGACATTATTTATGAAACCGGATAAATGACTTCTGATAGTTTGATGCGTTTGAACTCTACGCTGCCGCCTCCTCGGAGGCAGGCTGGGACCGGCCCGGCGCTGCTCCCCGCCGGGGCGGCCCCCCGGCCCCGGGGGGTGTGTGTGATCCACGCGTGACCCACGCGGTGACAGCCGCGGCGGTCTGCACCCCTGTGCTCCAGGTCCTGCGGGGATGCCCTGGGAAACCCGCAGGAAAACACCGCGTGGAGTAAGAAGGACCCGCTCCTCAGGGACCCCACCGTCAGCCCGGCCCGGCCGGCGGAACCCCCCCGCGACAGGGGCGGCCCCGCTACTCTGCCGGGGCAGAGTTAAGGGTAACTGGAGGGAGGGAGGGAGGGAGGAAGGGAGGGAGCGCAGCCCCGACCCGCGCTCCTCCTCCCCGGGGAGCGCGCAGGGCCTGGGGCTGCCGCCCACGACGTGCCCCGGACACGCGGGGCCGGGCCGGGCCTTCCCGCCCGCGGAGCCCGTGCTCGTGGGGTGGTACCTGCCGTCGGGGCCCGCGGCCCTTCCCGCGCCGGGCCGCGGCTGCCCGGCTCTCCCGCCCGCGGCGGGCCGGCCCCGGGAGGGGCGCGGGGGCGCCTGCCCGCTCCGCTGCCCCTCGCCCCCACGGACACGCCTTGGTCCCTTCAGGGACACCCCCGAAACAAAACCAGCCCTCGTGCCCTGCCCCAGCCGCTGCTGCGGGGACGGCCGAGTACGTGTGCTCGAACACAGCGAGGTACGCGGACGGCAACACGAGAGGGATCGATAGCACTCTGGTGAACGCTATTAATCTGGTTTATTATTTAGGGAAAGGTGCTATTAAAAATCCCCGCCGGTGGCTGGGAGGGGATGCTCTGCCAGCGCCCCAGGAAGGGCACCTGCCCGCGCAGGCAGCACGTGGCCCGGAGTTATCAATTAGGGCAGGGACACGTTTTAATCAGGCAGGGCTGCTCGCAGCGCCCTGGGTTTCCGAGCTGAGGTCTTCATTAGTTACATGTGTGAGCGAATATAGTCGCTCACCTTCTTTTTTTCCTCCTTCCCCCCCTCCTCCCCGGACGCCAGACCGAGGGCTCCGTAGCTGCTCCGCGCTGCAATTAATTCGTAGGAGAGATTTCTCCGTGCCACGCTCTCCTGTGCCTGTCTTAACGCATTTTACAAAACTCGTTGTCTCGATGCCGTCTCAGACACGCACGGTCAAGCTCACAGGTGAAATTATTTCGTGCTTTAAAAAGCTGCTGTCTTCAAGCAGTATTTTTTGAAAATATTTTTGTAATTATTGTTTTTAAAAACAGCTTCCGCCAGGAGAAAGCCGCGCTTGTTTCCAAAAACAATTCACAGCAGATAGTGTAGATATCGCTTAATTCCTACAGAAATCAATGTGGAAATTAGATTTATTGGCTACTTACATTGTTAAAAATGACAAAGTGCTGTCTTTTATTTTCATAAAAACACAGAAGACCGAAAATCATTTAATAAAGAATCCACCTAGTTTAATTTCACTGTAGGTCGCTTGCATCGAAACCAATTCTTCGAGTCTCGCCCTCATAAACTTGCCTTCCATTCTAGTAGTAAGGACAAAACCAGTCTTCTCAAAGAGAGTTAAAACAGTCGCATTTGTTTGATGGCTGCAAACCCTTTCACGCCGTTAGCTGAAAGGGATCGCGTAAATGAAATAGGATCGCTGTTTCAAATCGTTTGGAATCCCCTAGTAACCCCAAAGGTTTCTTTATTTCCCTTCGCAATTTTTTTAAGCAACATGCCTTTTTAGAATTTTAATTTTCTTTATTTAGCGTATGGGGGAAAAGGGGGGAAAGGAGAAGGAGACCGAGAGGACAGCCTGGCTTTCCGGCGCTGCCGAGCGGGCGGGCAGCAGGCGTGCGGCGGCCGAGGCGGTGCCGGGGCCGGCGGCGCGGCCGTTCCGCCTCCCGCTACTTGTTGGGCTTCGCTGCGAGGGAACGAACTCGGCAGGGCCGGCGGGCAGGGCCGGCCGCGCAGCCCCCCCCGCCCGCGGGCCGGCTCCGCACGCCGCGGCCCCGGGCCCGGCCCTGTGCGCCCCGTCGGGCCCGGCGCAGGCGGGGGCTGGCTGCCTGCCCCTCCCCGGAGCCTCCGCCCGCCTTGCGGCAGGGGAAGCGCGGAGGGAGGCGCTCCCGGCCCCGCCGAGCGGCACCCCGGCAGCGGCCCGGGGCAGGAGCCGGGGCGGAGGGCGGGCAGCCGGGAGCTGCGGCCGGGCAGGGGCCCGCGGGGCTCGGGCAGCGCTCGCCCGCCCGCCCCGCTGCGCAGCCGCGCTGCACCGCGCCTCTCCGCTCCTCACGCCGCCGGGACTTAGGATTCGCGCCCCGACCGGGGAGAGCGTCGATAAAATTCTCCGTATCAAATGAGCAATCATCTGTTGTGGTTACGTGTTGGGTAATGAAAGATGTTAGCAGGATCAATAAAAATGAAAACACTTTTACTTACATCTTGAATTACTGTTTTAAGGGGTGAGCTGTGGTGATGCAACAAACCAGAGAAAGATCTACAACCATCAAATGTCTCCAAATGAAATCAAAATGAAGGCGGCTCACCCCGGTGCCCGCCCGAAGGCTCCCCCTGCTCCCGCTCCCGCTCCCGCTCCCCGTGCGGGCTGAGCGCGTCCCGGCCGGCCAGGGGCCCGCGGTCGGCTCCGCTCGGCAGAGTCATCCCACCCCTTCGGCTTATTACTGTTTGGCAAGGAAAACTCTGCTGTCTTCGGGGGTGTCTAAAGGTCAGATAACAGGTCGTGGCCCGAGGCAAATGGGAATTTGAGGGAGCCGAGGAGCCAGCCAGCTCCACAGCATCCTAAAGGCTTTCCCTCAGCTGTCGCTAAATAATAACATATCTACGTATCCCCATCATTTATTCCTGCGTACAGCGACGCGGCAGACACACGCTCAGGCATCCGTGCGACCCGTCTCTACAGCGCACGAACCTGCGGAGAAACCAGCCCGCAATCGATCCCCCCGCGCCGCGGTAGCCGTAGGACCGCTGTTTGCCCGAACTCAAATACAAGCGGGGCCCTTACTAGCAGAAAATTATCGAGATCGATTTCGGGGACATTCAGGGTGAATTTAGCAAGGCGCAGCCCCAAACATGGAGGCTGGCAGAGCTCCGGGACCGCTCTCGCCTCGGACGCGCCGGCGGGCTGCGGCCGCAGCCTGCGCCGGGCTGCGCGCCGGCGGAGCGGGCGCGGACCGTGGCAGCGGGCCGGAGGGGCGGACGGCAAGCCGGCCGCCTCGGCGCGGTCCCACGCCTGGCCCCGCGCGGAGGAGCGACCGCGGCTCCGCGGGCGCGGAGGCGCCGGACGAGGCTCCCCCCCGCCCTGCGCGCACCCCGCTCCGCGGGCGCGGGGGAGGCTGCGGCCGCCGCACGGCATCCGCACGGCCCCGCTCCGCCGGCGGGGCCGCCGCCCGCCCGCGCCCGCTGCGCGCCCCCTGCGCACCCGCGGCCGCTGCGCGCCCCGCCCCGCCCGCGCGGCCCTCCGCCCGCTCCGTGCCCCGCTGGGCACGCTTACCCCACCGTCCGCCGCACGCCGCCGGAACGGGCATCCGATGCGGGCTTGCGTCCTAGATTTGCCCCCTAGGAGGAGAAAAATAAAAATAAAAAAAAATCTATCTGCATAATTTCAAATGAGAACGAGAAGAAGAAAAAGAAGAAGAAAAAAATGCAACCGCCGCCGCTGCCACGCCAGTCCCGTTAAAAAATAAAGCACCAAACCCTCACAAGGTGTAGGAGAGATCTTTTATTGGACCAACTTAAACGCAAGAATTTACAGCCAGAATTACACGTTCTTCATCAGCCCAACATGCACCAGAGGCAGAGGCACAGGCAGCAATTTGTGTATTCCCTGGGTCTGCAGGAGCTGAGGTGGTTTTGGTGGAGGAAGGGGGTGGGAGAGAGGACAGACCCTCTTTCCCCCCAAAGAGCCTCAGTTTGTGGCTTAGGTAAAAACAAAAAGAGGAAAAAAAAAAAGCCACAACCAAAAATGTCTCCAGCGCCCCATTTTGTTCCATCTTTAAGTCCAGTCCGGATCAATTCTCTCCCTTACATCCCCAGTCATAAACAAACAGCTTCCAGCTAAATCTTTTAAAGGTTAAAAGGAACAAAAATAGAAATAATAATCAAGGGTTTTTTTCTTCTCCTTCTGCTTGTTGGACAGCGCATTTTGGCCAGTCTAGCCTTGCATTTAGGGATGCTACTTGCATTTGAATAGCTGCCTGGCTGGTTATGGATCGGGAGGCTATGAGAGGAATCAGTATGCAAATTGTTTCAGTTACAATCGAAGGGTTCGATCTGGAGAAGGTGCCTGAGCGGAAGTCGCTGTCAGCCAGCGGTGCATTAGGCTGCCATTGCCTCCGCCGTCTGGGCCTGCTCTCCCTTTCTCTCGCCCTTTTTTATGCTTGTGTACAGGTTTCTCCGGCGGTAATTAAAACATACACACAAATCAGGGGCTGCTGCATATCACGTTGGTGCCTTTTGCAGGCTGTGGGCGAGGGGAAAGGGGGAGCGGAGAGAATATATCGCCATGCTGCTGGGGTTATTATTATGCAGCAAGGGTGAGGCGATCAGTGAAATAAAACATTTATAAATGGTTTCGTGCTTACAGTAGGAGAGGTGGGCCGGGGGGGCCGCCCGGGCGCTGATCACACAGTGCAGGCTGCAAATCGATAACCCTTTCCTTGTAATCCCAGTAATTGTGGGAATCACGGCTCTCTGTTAAAGGGACAGCGGGCTGCAGCGGGGGGCGTGGGGGCTATGCTCGGCGGCCGGCCAGCACAGCCCCTGCCCCCACAGGGCCCACCCCGGCCTCCCCAGCTTTGTCTGGACGAAAGCCGGCGGGCCCGGGGGCAGGAGGCAGGGGCAGGCTCTGGCCCCACCAAGAGCCATTTCCACAGTCTCCTTTGTGGCCACAGTAAGGCCCCTCCTGTCACCTGTGGCATCCCCTACCCAGGGCAGGACATGTCCCGCACCCCTGGCACGAGCTGCTGGCATGGGGGGGAGAGCAGCCCCTGGGGGTGCAGGCAGGGGAAGGGGCCGGGCACAGCACCGCTTCCCCTGCCCTGGCTCCCAGCGGCTGCTCCCCGTCCCCGCAGCTCAGCCCAGCTCATTGCCTTCCCCGCTCTGGCACTGCCGGGAGCAGCGGGAGGCCTCGGCCGCTCTGAACCGTTCAGGACTCCATGAATTTAGCGACGCTTTGTTGGGCGGCAGAGGGACGGGAAGGACCGGTGAGGTGCTGGGCCGGGCTGGCAAGCGCTGCCCCTGGCCCCGGGAAGCCCCCGGTGCAGCGAGCACCCCAGGCCCATCCCTGCCCGGTGCCCTGTCTCCCCCGGCTGTGCGGCCGTGGCGCTGGGCGGCCTCGGGGGCGGCCGGCACGGGGGTGCGTGGGCAGGAGCGCCGGGGGCGTGGGGCCCTGCTCCTGCCCTCTCCCTGCCGCTGACCATCTGTCATTCAATTAGGGCTGGGAGGCAGCTGAGGGGCTGGGGGGAGCGGGGCTGGGGGTCAGCGACCCCGCGCACAACGGCCTGCTGCCTCGCAGACGAGAAGAAGTTCAAATGTTAAATGCTCTCCGGCCCCGGCTCATCCAGGGCACTCGCCTTTGGAGGCAGCGGAGGGGTGAAGGGCATCAGTCATTAGCACTTAGATTTCAGCTCCGAGGCTGACCCTGCCTTCTGTTGGGGGATTTCGGCCTGAAAAGCCTTAACCCTTCCAGGGCAGCCCGCACCCTCCCCGGCCCCCGCGCGGGCAGCCCCAGGCTGGCGCTGCCTGGCCAGGCTGCTCCTTGCGGCTTCCCCAGTGGCCTGGGGCTGCCCTCCCGGCAGGCAGGTTTTGGGGAGAGGAGGGATGCCCACAGCCCTGCCTCGCAGCCGGCCTCTTCCCTGACCCTGCCGAAGGGGCGTGGGGGGGCAACAAGTCTGGATGCCAGCAGGGAGCCATGCTGTGGACCCGTCGTGGAGGCAGCACGACTGCCCTGCCCACCCACGGCTGTGTCTCCCGCAGGGTGCCTGACGCCCCCTCCCTTTCTTACAAACAGGCCAGAACAAATTGATGAATTGAGCTTTCACTATGCTAATTTGGACATTATAAATATTTAACTATCAACCCCAGCAGCCAGCCAGAGAGGGATCCTCTCTCCTTTACAGGCCACTTAATTTAAAGTAAATGTTTGCCCCAGAAGTGGCTGGGGCAATCTGAGCATCCCATTCCCTGCCCCTTCCTCCCTCGGGGAAGCCGGGTGGGTCCAAAAGGGGGATCTTGTCACATCTGACTAATTTCCGAGAGCCTCCCTGATGGCCTCCTCGATTTGGGTGTGCTAAGAGGCTAAGCTGGGGCAGAGACACAGCACTGCTCTGGTTAGGAGGATGCTGGCACACCATTGCTCTGACTGGGAGAGGGCCTCAGGCCACATCACCCAACACCAAGGCTGCTCCACCTGGAGCAGATTTCATACGTATTCAGAGAGGGAGAGATTCCTGACTTGGGCTCAAGGCAATGAGGAATGAGTTTCCACCCTCTTTCAATGGGAACTACCTCCTCTGCCTCATGTAAGCCCATGATGTTTACCACTCCAGTGGGACTGTACCTAGCAAGAGAACCCCATGGCCTTCATTTTGAGGACAGATAATACACCTCTCATGACATCAGTATTTGACAGATTTTCTTGTTTGATATACTTACCATTTGCTGCCGAAGGGGAGTAGTTTTGTCTTTCAATGAGATAGCACATCGTAAGTATTTGTTAATGATTGCAGAGCTTTGCTTTTTCTGAAGGGCTTGAGTTTGATACCCTTAGCTCTAACAGTTTTACAAAGTATTCACCTTAGAGGCTGTAGAAGCAAAGGAAAATATAATTCAGCGTGGTGAAGGGGTCTGTGGGGCTTCAAACAGCTCAGCTGGAGCTTGGTCTGGCAGTTTTAAAGCATTTGTGTGGCAGCTGTGCCACTCACGCAAAGCAGCAGGCCTTGGGAAGCTGCCTTTCTGTTTACAAGCTCTGTTAATTTGTTAATGAGAAGGTTATGGTATCTATTACTTATTCTGACTCTGTCTTTCGCCTGCTAGCAAAAAGTGAAGTCCTCCCCTAAGGAAGAGTGCCCTGGCGTTCTGGTACCCAGCTCGGGCAGGCACCATGTGCCAGGGCTCACAGCTCCATGCGACAACCCCCTGCCCAAGTGCAGAGTGTGCCATGGTAGGATGAAGGCTCATATTGTGCTAGGTGTGTCAAGAAAGTATGTGAATGACTGTGGGTTGTCATTACCAGAGCACGCACAAAGACTTGACATCAGTCCCTACGTTAAAATACACACAAGAACAGGAAATGATATCCTGGAATGATCCTGCAAATCTGGGTGGCCTCCCTCCCACCCTCATCCCCCAATTATTTAGAACTGCAGGGGATGCTGGTGTATTTTTGTGCTTGATCGCTCTCCCTTGCCCGGAACAAGCTGGCAGCAGCCTGGTAAGGTGCTGGAGGAAGGGAGGATTCACCCCAGGAGACTGCCCCGAGCTCAGGCTGCAAAAGAGGGGTGGATGCTGCACCGGAGATGTGAAGCACCAGTTACTTTGCTATAGGGTCAGATATTGGATTATCAGCAAAAGTTAATCCCAGTCACATGATAGATCTTACGTTTGCTGTCATAAAATCTATCATTATTTAATAGGCATGGAAATCAAATTCTTCTGTGGACTATGAAGCAGGAATCTTTAAAAAATGTCTGTTTACCACGACAGACAACATATCGATCATTAGTTTTGAGACCTCACAGACAATTCTGAGATGTGCGTGAACACAAGCTGGCAGCTAGCTTTGCTGTATTCATTGTCCAAAATCAAACCTCATCAAGTGGCTGCACACCCAGCTTTCCAAGCAGGTAGATTTTAATTTCTTTGCTTTAAAGACTACTGTTTTGTTAAAGACAAATAACAATGAAATTACGTGGCGTTGACCTGCATTCAGTGATGCTGCTGTTTGCAGCGATACTCACAGATATACACAGTGAGGAGATACGCTCCTGCCTTTTGCCACAGAAGAAAAGCTGCCTTCTCTGGACGCAGCTGACCCGGTATTTACCACCACGAACAGCCTCATTTATTCTGGCAGCACGAAGGGGCTGATCCCATCTTGACTGGAGTCAATGCAAATTGTTTCCCTGGTATTAGGGGCACTGGGCTGGGTGGAAGGTGGACCAGGTTGCTTTTTTGCTTTGCAAAGGCTACAAATGCCACATTTTTTCCCCCTCCACAATTATTGACCGTTTCTGTCCCTCAGTCTCCCCATTTCTGCTGCGGGAGCTCCCTGGACGGGAGCTGCGGGATGAAATTGAAAGGAAAAGTTGCAATGCTGATGCGGGGCACGTAGGAGCTCCAGTGTGTGACAGCACCATCCCAGCACCCGGGCTCCCCCAGTGTGCGACGAAGGGGTGTTCGTCCTTCCTCTGTGCCGCGGCGAGGTAGTTGAGGTCATGAGAAAGAGCTCTTCTGGGTAAGGACTATCAACTGCAGGTGATTTCTGATTTGCACCAGATTTCCTGATGGAGACGCTAAGCATTTCACATGGATTGCGACAGAGCATTTAAAAACGTGGTTTTCCCAGTCCCCTTTTGTGGACACCTTGGGGCACTCCACGAGCTGCCACAGCTCTACGGTCCCCAGGTTGAGCCCGCTCTGCCCCTGCCAGCCAGCGGCACTGCTGTGACACCCTGGCGTCGAGGAGAGCGGAGGGGGCATGAGCACTATTTCCCTCTAGCTTTAGAATTAGCACGGTCTTTAATCTGTGCATATTTTAAAGTGTGGGGATCCCATAAATCCTTCCACATCTGGGATCGCTTGTAATGGCCAGTGTCAGGAGTTTACGGAGGAGCTTTCCTAAGATCTAGCGCCCAGAATCAATAGCAGCTGCAATTGCAGGCAGGGGGATAGGCTGAATCCTGATTTGATTCTCAGGTGTTTTCAATTGTATTGCCAGCAAAAAAATATTGTTGTTAAGCGATTCTGCTGGTCTGCTTGTGCCTTTTGAAGTTGCCTTTATTTCTTTGAGCTCAGATTCCTTGAGATCCTCTCACTGCTCCATCCCCAAACCTGTATGTATCTAATAAAGCTGACAGCTTCCCAGCAGATGTCTCCATCTTCTCCATTTTCTCCTTTATTGAGGAGACAGACTTCACTGGAGAGTGCATCTTAGCGCGTGGGACCAATGCAGGCTCTTCGGAGAGCTCCCAGAGGCCCAACTCATCTGCTCCAGCCGTGGAGGAGCAAGCGGACATTGCCCAGCAAGGCAGGGTTTGAAACGCCCAGCAGCTCACAGTCCCTTCATTTTCCATTTTCCTGCTTGCCCTTGCACAGTGCATCTGACAACATCAGCTCCCATCTGCCTGGAAGCATGCAGGCTGCTCCAGGCTGAATTTTTGGAGGTTTCAGCCACCCTACCGACCTACGGAGACCGCCCCTCATCATTAACATCGCTCCCCTGTCTGTCTGTGCGGAGCACTGCCAGGGAGCACCAGCAAAATGGAGCCCGGAGAAAAGGGCTCTGTCCTGCAGCGTGCCTTTGGCCTGCGTCACAGTGGGCTGGCTGGGATTGCCGGCTGGACTCTGCCCTCTCCCAAGGCCCTTCCTCTGGGTCTGTGCTAAACCACAGGCGAGCTGGGGCCAGATTCCCTTGGCCGTCCCAGTTTGCTCTGAAGTGCCTACATCTGAGTTCCTTGTGAATGGAAGAAAGGAACATGGAGGTGATGGGCAGCATCTGTAATAGGAAATTGCTGTCTGCAGATGTGTGTGTGGAGGAAAGCCTGTGTCAGACAATGGTATCAAGGGATAAATTCCACAAGTTAGTGAATCCATCTGAGTGTAAGACACAGGTTGTGCATTTTCCTCAAGAAGGAGCTGAACACCTCCAAGGACATCAATCCACTTTATGAATGACATGGTTTCCCTAGCGTTCCCTACTGCTTACTCAGTAGGAGAGAAGACAACAGGCAAATAAACAGACGTTTGGCTCATCTTGGACCAGGTTTTGAATCCTTACTCCCTTTGCACTTAGGTGGAGCTATGCTGGGAGTTTTGCTTGAATGAGGAGCTTGATCGCGTTCCTCTTTCAAAGGAGCAATGCAATAGTGACCAAGCTGAAATACCTTCTGGGAAACACAGCCTTCTCTCCTGGTTTGCTCTGCAGGCGGGTAGTGTGTAGTGGGAGATGCTCCAGCTCTTTTACTGCAAAGCTTTGCCCAGTGAGTGCAATGGAAAGCGGCTTGTTACCACCTCTAAGTACCGAAATTTCTCCTGCCCTTGCTCTGAGCAAATGGAAATCTGATTGCTCCTTCTAATCTTGCCCTGTACACCTGGTGTTGCAGGGACCAGTGACAACCTGGCCCTGATAAAGAATTCAAGAGTGGACCTATTATCTATATCCCAGAAACAGTCTGATCATGTGGGAATAGTTAAAGGTAAGAAAATATATAACAGGTCATCTGTCTTTCAGCTATAGTCAGCTCAGAGGTGGAAACAGATTGACACAGCTGGGTGCAGCCATCACGCCGGAGCCTGCAAAAGCCGGTCAGCAGAGCTGCAGCAGGCACAGAGCACAGCCTGTGCGTTTCCCTTGAAAGCTGTTTGTCTGCAGGGGGTTTGGCCGCCAGCTTTGGGGAGCCTGGCCAAAGCACTGAAGTTGCTTTCTGCTGAGCCCGCTCCGATGAGTTAGCGAGACCTAAGGCCGGGTTTGGTTCTCTGTCCTGTAGGCACATGGGGTGACATGACCTTTTCCTGACCCAGCAGCCGCTGCAGCCCCTGGCACTGCACTGAGGCCAGTGCTTGCCGGCAGAGGCAGGGAGCCAGCTGGCCCCTGTGGGCAAGGGCTCTTGGGCACGTTAGGCAACGCAGACCCTCCCTGCCACCCGGCCCTGGTGCTGCGGAAAGCATCAGGACGCCTGAGAGGTGCTGGACGCCTGAGAGGTGCAAGCCTTCATCTGTACGCTGCTCTCTGGGTATTTGCTCGTACACGGTATCGTTGTGGGCAGGGTGTAACCCCTGGCCTCCAGTGCAGATGGTTGCATGAAAACAATTAATCTTTTAGAGAGCAGCGAATGGAAACATTAGTGCCTCGACCCCTAACACAGGTGAGCGTCACTGCCGGATGCAAAGGCTTGTGTGCACAGGGAGCTTTTGCTGACTACTAGCTTTTGGAGGCTTGTGGGTCTGTAAGGAAAGGCAGAGAAGTCTGGAGAAACGGATACAGGGAGGCAAAGAAGCATCGCATTCATCCTAGGCAAGCACTGGGGCAGGAACCGCAAGGAAAGCCAGGGAACCCTCCTGGGTGCGGGCTGGCCGAGGGGCTGGGAGAGGCAGGCAGCGAATACCCCTTGCTCTGATTCCTGCTGCGGAAAAGGCAGCACGACACAGCTGTTTGCTCCCAGCAGATAACCTGGAAGCCATCTAACAAATACCCCAGCTTCACCTATTTCTTATCCCAGGGGGAATCAACCATCTGCAGTTTTGCTAGCTGTGCTGGACAGGAAGGGATAGTTCATTAGCAATTTATACGTTTGGTTTGCCTCCTAAAATGGATCCTTCCAGCAGCAGGGATGTGTCATTTCCCCGTTGAGATGCTCCTGCTTTCACAGTAGTGACTCCCAAGCAATCACTCTCAGTTTGAGCTGGAGTTACCAGCGTATGTAAATGATGTAAATAAGCTGCAGGAACAGGGTGACCGTTTTGTTAGGTTCTGCCCTGTCAGTCCTATTTAATGGATTCTGACAGAATATTAACATGTTTGCATATGTAAATATGTTAAAGAGAGCATCAGCTGAGGGAATACATTAAACTCAGTCGTCCTTCCAAGTTGATTTAATCTGACAGCACCTCCATTAAAAAAATAAAAAGCATCAGTTTTCCCTTTGTGACTTGATGTACAGTAATTAGCTTGTTAGAGCAGGAAACACCTCCTTTCATAATTGATTTTGCACCCCTTTTACTTGGATATCTCTGACAAGCTGTTTCTAGTTCCCCAAGGACACCATCAGTACTTCCCATGTGTTTGGAATTTCATGAATGTGAATAATGAATATGATTTATCCCTCCCACACTCCCATGCACGGATAATATATGTAGCCAATTTGTGAACTGGACCTTGCATCAGAAAGATCGGTGTCAAAGTATTAATAGCGTAGTGACCAACCGTGCACAGGAATTAGGGCACAGCTAAGCAGTGATTTTCTGGGCATTAGTGAGATGAGAACAGGTTGCACCATGTGTTTGTCCACTGGGGAGGAAAAAAATGGAGGAAGATTTTCTGAATGGTCCTGTGTATCTAAGTTAGCATGCCAAATTGGTTGCTTATTACAGCTGGCACAGTGCCTTAGTGGGCTAATGTGTTAATAATGTGTAATGTTTCTCTTAGGCAATGGCACCACTCTTCATTAGCGCTTCTCAAGCCCTGTCACTGTTGCTTAGCTCGACATTTTGTTTCTGATGTTCGAGTGAGGGTATTTGAAATCAGGATTTCAGATCTGCTAATACATGTCACACACTCTTTAAAAATGGATTTTAAAAGGGCCTCGATAATTTTATGGCTACTAATAACATTTGTAGCTATGTGAGCTAAGCTAATGATAAGAGTAATCAAATTTCATGTTTCACGGCATAAAATGAGCAACTGTAGGGGTCAGGAAGGTATTCACTCCCTGCCCTCCTCCCCTGGGAACCACCGTCTTTTCCAGTTGGTTCAGTAGATGAGCAGTGTTTGGGATGTGAAATAGCACAGTGCTGCAGGGAAGTTCAGGGTCTCGCACCAAACAGAGCAAGGATCTTATTTATAAGCATAGGAATTCTGGTTTCGGCTGGCAAATGGAGTGAAACATTTGAACGATGCATTTGTTTCACACCGATTACCTCCCACAATGTCGGCATCAAATACACAGGGCTGATTCTCCCCCTTTTTGTGGCTGTTTGCTCAAGCCCCCTGAACTTGGACGTATAAGCCTCGTATTTCTGAGTGGCCCAGCACAGCCATGTAACTCACATCCCAATTTTTCCATCAATTAAGGTGCTTGCTTAGACTTCCCTCACATTTCTGTGTTTTCGCTCACTGTATTAGCGAGTCTATTTTGAGCATTTCTTTAACCCTGAGGATAACTGCGAGAGGCAGCGGAGGGAGCCTGGAGCCACCAGCAAACACCGTCCCCGGCAGCCGCGGCTGCAGGACCACAGTGGGCAGGAGCGTTGGTGCTGCTGCCAGTTCGGGAGCGAGGCTGTGGGGTCGCCCACGGATGGGTGCAGGCGGGTCGACCTTCCCACGCCCGTCGCATGGCTGCGGTTTGCTCCCGGTGTGCTCTGGCAAGGGTGTGCTCTGCCTGCGGCAGCTGTGCCCGCTCCGGGCGTGCCCCGTCATGCAGCCGTGCTCCCCTCGGCAGCGTTCGCCTGGTGCCGAACGGCAGGGCCAGAGCCGGGAGGCTGAGATTTGGCAAGGCAACAACCTGTTTAACCGATGTCTGGTTTTGATAAAGACTTTCAGTCCCGTGTTTTGCCATATAGTGCCTAGAGCATTTTCTAGCACCCATACTTTTAGCGTGATGTGTTTCTAAAGCCTTTTAGTGCATTGTACCAGTGATGTACCGATGAGTCTAAAAGGACTCACTTAACACAATGTGTAATAAACTAGAAAGGAGATGTGCTGAGTAAAAAAATCCAGCAGAGACAGTCAAAAAGCTCTCTGTATTCTTTAAAGAGGGAAATAGCTTTTATTTTTTAAAAAAGATCTTTTTCAGAAAATTTCTTCTTTTTCTTCTACAGGTAGATATTCATTTAAACGTGTAAATAATTTAAGAAGTTTTTTTGTTCAACTACATTTAACCCGAGACCTTTTGATTCCTGAAGTGTAGTTTTCAGGAGTTTGGTATTATCTTACAAAACTGCAAAAAAAAAGTTAAAAAGCATCTAAAATCGTTTCAGTTTCAAAAACATTTTTTTGTAGAAAAAGTGCTCTCAGTGAGCTCCGTCTAACCGGACGTGATGTGTCTTTGGCCCGTGCCTGCAGGCAGAGGTCCAGCGGCCAGGCAGGCGGCGGGGGAGCCCGTGCTCAGGGCAGATGCTGCCCCACAGGCTGCCAGCGTGGGCTCCGCAGCGCTGCCCGGGCAGCTCGCTCGCTAGCGTTAGCAGAGCGTGCAAGCCCACAAACAAGAAAGAGCCTGTTTACAGAGGTAACCTTGGAGATAACCAAATTAAAGGCAGAGATCAGAAGAGCGCTCTAGAAAACATTTTTGCTTAGCACAGTTCGACGATTAGAGCTGAGCGCAAGACAACGCGAGACTGTAGTAAGGAGCCAGATCTAGCAGAGCAAAGGACGGCCTGGTCAATTCAGGCTTCCCAAGTGCTGCTCCCGTGGCTGAGCTGAGGCCGTGGTGGGGATTTCTTCCCGTGGCCTCTGACTGGGGCCAGGCCGTGTCCCTTCCCGGGCACAAAATACCCACGTGCCAGCCTCACCCGGTCCCGTCCCACAGGCACGTGGCCCTTATGGGCAAGAAACGCCAGGTTAAAATTCTGCGATGCTGGGTAGAAATGACGCCACAGAAACTCCCCCGGGTTTGCTTCCCTTCTCCTTGTCGCTCTCGTGTTAGGTTTTCTTGGAGGCCGAAGAGAAGCCGCCCCCCCCCTGCCCGTGCCCCTGCTCACGCTCAGGGCACAGCCGGCGTGTCCGCAGGCAGGCACTGCACGTCGTCACACCCAGCCCGCCCAGGGGCTGCTGCAGCCCCTGCCGCCGCCGCCGCCGCCTGCATCGCTCCCCTTCCCACGCGCCTCCCGGCTTTTCCGCCAGCGGTGCCCGGCGCTGCCCGCAGAGCTGCTCGGCTCGGGGGGCCCGCAGGAGACGTGGGGTGGTGGGCGACGCCAGGGTGCCCGCTCCTCCCCGCAGCGGCTGGGGCGGCTAATTCAGCCCCAGGGAAGGGAAGGGGACTGCCGAGGGAGGGCTAAAGCTTGGCCGAGCAGCATTGGGCACTGCCAGGAGCGTTTTTTTGAGGCTCAGAGTGGGCTGCTGCGAGGAGGGGGCCCCCTTTTACGTCAGGGAACATAATGGGAAAGGCTGGAGTTAAAGACCCTTTAATTGAGGCCTTCAGAACGGTAAGTATAACACCACATCGCTCTGTTTAGGGGATTTTGCGTATCTCTACCATCAAGGCTACATTTGTCTGTAGGATTAATCACTTTTTGATCCAGAGGGTTTAAGACAGACAGCTTACTAGGAATGTGCCGCATGGCTCTCCCAGGCTGGCAATTAGCTTTGTTTCTTCATATTGTCTTGTTTATTATGCCCTTCTCCATCTCTTTTTTTCTGACCAGCATGTTAATACACATTCATTTTTAATCCATTTTTAACTGTGCTTTTAGGAGACTTTTTAACAGAGGATTTTTAGTAAAAGCTCTATGTCTAATACAGAAAATGAAAAACTCCTGCTGCTGAGCAGAGAACAGGTTTGTATATAGATGACACTGTAAAGAAATCCTTGGAGAAACTCAAAGACATAACCTCGCTCTATTTTAGGGCTTTATCTCTAGACTTGCTGAGGTTCTCCTACTTACCAGAAGGACATCAAGAACCTGAATTATACCCATTGCCATTTAACTTGCATGCAAACAAGTTTCTTTGGGACATTATTTGCACCTCACATGAAGAAAAAATGTCCTGGGAGCTGCATGTGTGCGTGTCCACTCAGTTCCCTTCAGATGCTAAGAAGTGATCTGCTCTTGACAGGCTGTTTTCTCCTGCATATCACTGGCTCTGAATGGCAGAGAAAGCTCATGCCCCTGTGTCCCGTCATGCAGCCTTTCCTCCCATACTCCTAGTCCTTCACTGGCTAGCACAGAAGATGGATGACATCTTTACCTCCTTCTCATGCGTGCTGTTTGAATGCAGGGGACAAGCAGGAAACTGCCTTTGAGCTCTAGACCAAAAATGTCCATCGAAGCTGTGGCTGGGAGGTATCCACGTGCGGTTCTCGCATGGGATCACACACGTATGGGACCTGTGAGCTGCCAGCAAATAACACGACACTTGGCAAAGCCCCTCCAGACCTGGCAGCTTGCTTTGTGGCTGGAACCAACACAAACGCACTGGAATGCTACCTAAGGGCTCAGAGTGTTTCTGTTTCCAGACGTGGCTTTGCCCTGAATCTTCTGGGTGACCTCGGTCAAGCAAGTTCACTGCTCTTCGGGAACGATTCTAACTGCCTTCATACAGCATTTTGCTATGCCCTGAGGACAAGCCCAATCTAAGGACTGAATATTGCTGTGTAGAACAGCACATGGTTGCTGTAACTACAGCATACCAAGCCAAAGCTTACTGAAATACATGTGAGCTTTGCATTGACTTTGGTTTTGGATCAGATGCTAAAAGCTGTAAAATCTTTTTTGGCCTTCTGACATCCCCAGTGTGAAGTTACTAGCACGGTTGGAGCTGGATGCAGCACAAGCCTTGCTTTTCTGTCACAGGCAGTTTGTCTTCCTTTTTCTTGGCTCTTCTTTTAATAAATGTAACCTTTTCTCCTATGGCTCAGGCATTGTGTTGAACCACCCCGACAAATGTTCTCAGGTTTTTAAAATATTCGGTATTAAAGAGATCAGGCCAGATGTGTTCTGCTGCCTTCATCACTCTAGGTTGTGTACTCTGTGTTGAAATGATTATTGTCATCACCCGGTGAAAGGCAGCTGATGAAAGACTCTCTCTCCCTCTGATGAGCTATCCATCCGCCCATGCCCGGTGCAGAGTGCACAGGTTTTGTTTTTGAATGATGTATTGCTGTGTCAAAGTGGCTTATGTGCTGCTTAAACTTACACTGGTGAATGATAGAGAGTATGTATTAAACAATCTCATTGCAACGGGAGCTGTATTTTCTCATCTCCAGCTTTGGGAGCACCATAGCAAACCCCCCCGCCGTGGGCCCGGGCAGGGACTCCTGGAGCAGGGTGTCTGGGTACGTCTGTGTTCACGCTTTGGTGTTCACACTGGACATTTTTAAAGAAATGCAATTGGATACCAACCATTTTAAGTCTTTCTAGAAGGCACGACTGTTCTTTCTGCCCACCCTATTCTGTTGATGAAGGAAACTGTTTTACATAAGACATTTTGAAATGTTTTGGGTTTGGATGTATTTCTCCTAAAACCTTTTCTGTTCTCAAGTAGTGTAGCTTTCGTTTTCCACTTCTCCCCCTTTTATTCCACTTTATTCCTCTTTTTTTCGATGCTTTGCAAGGCTCAGCAACAATAGCTAAGAAGGGATAGAAGAAGGGGAAGCTGTAATGTTTCCATTTTGGGTCTATTGCCGGTCTCCCAAACCATCTCCAAAGAAAGTGCTCGATGAGCAAAACATATTAAAAACACCAGTTTGCCTTGAAAAATATTCTGAATCAAAAATTCAGTTCTCAAAGCCTTCCACACTTCCACAGTCCTCCAGCGCATCTGGTAAATGCCAGCAGCACTGAGCAGAGCCCGTAACATGAATAAGACCTTTCCAAACAACTGAGAATAATTAAAAAACCTAAGACATAGACATTTTCTCCATGTAGTGACACAATCAAATACTTAACCAAAAATAATGTAATGAGAAGTCTAGGTCACAAAATGGAGTACTGCAGCCTGGAAAAATAGTTTTCTGACCTTCTGGATTTCCTCTATTAGAGGACTACTGTGCAGTGAGCAAACCCTATTTCTTACAACAAAGAAATTTAGCAATCTGTGAGGCTATGTCACCTTGCTGGCAGAAACACTGAGCGGCAATAGTGCTGAAAGTCAACACTAATAGCTGACACCAAATTAAACTGCCAGAGTTTGTGTGATGTAGTTCTGTCACCCTTTGACACATTTGATGTGAATTCAGAGGCTTCTGCTGTAAACTCATCAGCAGAGCTCATGACGCATCATCTTTACATATCTGTCCATCCACATTTGTCAGCAACCCGTGCGCCTCAAATGACTCCAGCGATTGGGACATAGATTGCTTTACCTTCACGTATAGTAAATAGAGTGTTTTAACACTTGTGATACCCTCAGCTCTAGCTTTTAACTGACAAAGTCTTGTTAGCTGCACTTCAGCCTTTCTGTGTCCACGCTGAATGCGGTGATTGATGAGGGCTGATTATGGCAGTGGGGTGGCCCATCCCTTCTTAACCTGTGGCTCAAATCATCTCCAGTTTGCCCATGCAGAAGAGCAGCAGGCACACTCTTAAGTGTCTTCATGAAGTGCCTGATTGAAAGGCCACAGCCAATTAGGCTGAGCTGAAACGGACACTTGCAGGATGTCTTTGCATCTCAATTCCCCACGCGGTGCCTGCAGAGAGCAGGCACTAAACAATCGCAGACAGCCCTCACATCTGCTTGCACACACCCAGCGGCTCTCAAACCCGGGGGCCGGTGGTTCAGCCTGGGAAACATGGCAGGGTGGCTGTGCCCTCGCTCCGCAGCCACGGACTAGGAACAGGCCCAGAAAGCGCCGGGGGTCGGAACCTGATGCAGCAAATGGTGCTCACAAATGGAAGTCACTCTGCTGAGGCAGTCATTCGCCAGTGGCAAATATATAATCTGCCCCCAAAATAACATGGCATTTCAAAACACAAACAGCTCCCCCCACCTTCTCTCCCTGAGCAATCTGGAAGGGATTTTTAATATTTATTTTTTCTCTAAACCTGTTAGTGTTATTGTAGTTTCAGATTGATGCCTCTTGGTTATCGGCTCCTAATTTTCCCCTTAATTTTGGACTTACTGAAGTAATGAAAGCAGGTCCCCTCAGACGACAGCAAATCCCTGCTGGGGTGCGTGTGAGTGCTGGAGTTGATGCGACGTTCTGAGCGATGCTGAAGAGAGACTCCACAGACCTGCACCATGCTTGTGCCTCCCCTACGGACCAGAAAGGAAAAGGGCCTGCAGTTTCTGTTTATGTCTCCATGGTATATAACATACTTGCCAGCTTCAATAGCATCTTATTTGCCACATATTTGCCACATATAGCAAAGCTTTGCTATCAGCGCAAATTACTATGGAGAGAAAGCAATACTTAGACACACAGGAGGAACAAACAGAACAAGAACAACAAATCAGATTTTTTTTTTGTAAATCTATTTTATAAGTCTATTTTAACATATGGTTTAAAACACTAGCCTCATAAGGTAGTATGCATTAAATCATATTTATTCAAGTGTGAGCTATAACAGAATGGGAATAGAAACGTGATGTCCTACAAGAAAAGCCACTCTATTTTCACTCTGTATCTCCAAATCTTCTGCTTGTATAATACTGGCATAAAAACATTGCATAGTGCCCCATGTTCCAATAACCCTTTGCACCACTAGAATTATCTCCAAAAAATGGTAATAGAAGATTTCCACCTTTGGAAGAAGACTCTGAGTCTTGTGCCAGGTCAGAGGGTGGGGGAGAGCAGTTCAGGCTGAACCAGGCAACATCTTTTTCCTCCGAAGTATTAATGTGTGTCAATAATAAAACTTTCTGACAAAAAGCAGGGAAAAAGGTTTGCTGACTTTTTTTACATTTGCTCTTAAAAATTCTAAACTGGAAAACTTGGCAAAAAATTGGAAAAAAAAGTAAAAGCTTTAAAAATATTTCCAAGCGACTTCCATTGCTGCTTTGTGACCCTCTCTGTTTGGAAACTGCCGCACAGTGCCACTCAGCTTGTGTGAAGGAAGCAGTCTGAGCTCTCAGACCCAGCACCTGAGATTTAATTTGACGTCCTAAACATCATACTCTTGTCCTCTAGAAACGTCTTTCTTTGTTACAAGTCGTTTCAAGGTCTGCAAGAACTGAGTATATCATTAAAACACATTGGGGACAGCTAATTCTCTCCCCCCGCCGGCGCAGAGCGGCTCCTGTACGGGGTGCGTCAGGAACACCTGGGTGGCCAGGGAGAACCCTGGGCGGCCGAATCGATGCAGCCAAGAGACACGCACCCGCAATCTGCATGCAGCCTCCAGCCCACCGCGTCTTGAGGCATCTGAGGCTCACTCCGTGCACAAAGGGGATGGTAATGGAAACGCTGACAGCTCTTAATAATTATGACGCTTCTAGACATCTCTGTAATTACTGTACAGAGGCTTCTGGCATGCAAACAATATTAGGGTACATCTTGTGCCTGGCTTGTTTTATCTGCCTGTGTGGCAAAGCTCCTGAGGACAGGAAACCATTGCTTCTCCTTGCGCATTTAAAACACTAGTTGCTCTCTCAGCAGTTTACAGTTACTTACTTACAGCAGTGGCAGTTGGGCTAATTCGATGCTTATTTCGATTTCCAGAATTCCTGTTAATAGACTGTAGAGTCAAGATGCCCAGTGCAAGGTGCTTGATGGACTACAGCTTTTTCTGCAGTGTCCTAAGGAAGAGAAACATGAAGCCTGCACCTACAGGAACTATTTATGTTCCTGCAAAGCCTGCACCTGACTTTGGCTTTTGTGTCACGTCGTCACTGGGACCAGGGCTGTTTGTCCTTTCTTGCACCCTCCTGGTTGGCAGCAGGGAAAGATAGTTCCCCATCTGCAAAGGGGCTTGTCCCACCCTCCTGTATTTGGCACTTTCTGAAGTAATGAACAATATAAGTGTTACGAGTACATTTTATGGCACTCTTGGTCAGGTGAAGGTTTAAATTAGATGAGTTAAAATGGATCATGAGATGCAAAGCAGCCATCTCTGTTATTATCTGGACTACAGCCAGTACAGCACAGCATTTCTGCAACTGCACTGCTTGTATGAGGAATAATTACCTGGAGATAACGCTACATGACAAGCAAAAATAGAACAACTAAGCAGCAGTCCCCTGCCTCCCCTTAAACCTCGCCTCCAAATGCTGAAACCATGGGTTGCAGTAAAGAGTGCAACTCGTGTAAAGCAGGCAGCGGTGACCAGGGAATTGATGGGGCCCAGGGAGGTGTTTTCCACATAGCCTACAGCTCTCAGCGTGGTAACTTTATCCTGCATTTTCTTCTCCTTGGACACAGTCTCCAACCCAAACCGCATTAGTCCAGTAACACGTGTCACACCGCTGGGGTCCCACCGACCCCTGAGGGAACTAAATTTAGACCGGTGCCCAGTTGGGAGCAGTTGGGTTGTGTGCATGACAGATGGAGGGCTTCACAGCCCCGTCAGAGAAATTAAACAAAGTTATTTAAATAAGTTCTCTGGATAATTAGATATTGTAGCACCCTCTTCTGGCTCTCTGCATTCCCTGGGTTGTGACGGTCTCTCCCCTTTGAGACCATTTGGCTCCCACGGGTTTGCTAGTTACGGTTTCAGAGCCACGTCAGTCCAGATCCTCTCCCACTTTCTATAACCTCGTGGCTTTCTAGGAGAACTGCTCCTCAAACTCGTATTTCCCCCACTGAGTCCCTTCACAATTAACCTTTTTGTGCAACCTTTTTTGAGCAAAATCCCATTTCTTATTTTTTTAGTTGGTGACCATGGAAAAAACCCCTGACTTTGCACATTTATATGGTTCTGACTGTACCGCTACAGAGAGGGTTACCGCAAAACCATGAAATCGCAGGGAGGGATCCTGCGCGAGGAGCGGGGACTGCCGCAGCTCGCGGCGGCTCGAGGGACGCGGTGGCCTCGGGGAGCAGCAGAGCGGGGAGGGCTCCCACCACCCCCAGTGCTGCTGTTAAGGCAGCCAGGGGCCTTCGCACAGGTTTTGGGGGGTGCTGCTTCCCCCCGATGTCCTCGCTGTGAACCCAGAAACAGGCTATTATAACTCATAATGTGGGTGTGCAAAATTCTCTCTAAGAGCTAATTAACTGTGAGGACTAATATTTCTGGTTTAGGGTCCACAGATGTCATTATACCATTATAAAATAAACTCTTGAAAAATAATTCACTTTTAAAATAATACATTGCTTTCCTTTTATCCAATAGGTTAAAGTACTTTGTTCCTTGGTACCAGCTTTAAATTTTTCATGTCAGGGTGAAAAGCAATTTTTTAATTATAATTTTAATGCATCTGACCATATTTCGTAATGATACATTTTGAACCCAACTTGTAAAGGTGTCAGAAGAAAATATGACTATTCCATAGAAATATCTGAACCATAAGAACACAGTTGAAATAGCATAGTGCTTTTAAAAGTGCCAATTATTTATTTTAACTGTGATATTACATCTGTCATTAGCACCATGTGAAATATTTGATGTTTTATTAGGAAAGTTTCAAATTCACCGGTTTCAATGCTCACAGAATTTGCAGGAACACAAGGTACCAGGTTATGGCTCCTCTGAAGCAGGTCTGGTGGCAAAAATCAGCCTTGAATCCATTTTAACTAGTTTCCCTTGCTTTCCCCCTTCAGGTGACACAGCCACCCCCGCCTGCCCTGCACCACCCCATGTCCTTTGCTTTCTTCCCTTGGGGCACCGGGCAGGTCAAACACTGTGTAAGCAGAAAGGGGATTATCTTTGCTTTGCAGGCTTAGCGGATGAAGAGTGGGAATCACCACTGCGTCCCGCTAGCAACAAGCCGGGAGAGGGGCTGGGAGCTGCAGGAGGAAGGTGCTATCAGCACCCATGGCAGCAGCGGGGCTGGCCGAGGGGCCCCCGCTTGCACGGGTGCATCGTGGCCTCCCCGGGACCCGCAAAGCAGCTGTTTCCCCAGGCACTGCTGCTGTGCGTTGGTGTGCTCTGAGCCTGACGAGGTCATGGACCTCCTCTCCAGGCCTTGGGTTCATGGACTGTCATTTTTAGTGCCAAGATTGCATGTGGGCAGGGAACAGGGCAGCAGGCTTGGCTGTGGCTGAGGACTTTTCCAAAGACCACCAAGGTGACCGGGTGCTCTGCAGCATCGCCCCTGCCGCATGCACCTCGCATGATTGCAGACTGCAGGTTGGGCTGCCTACGTGGAGCTGGGAACACTTGGCAAATGTTACCTGTACTAAACTCTGCAGCTTCATTTTGTCTGTCTTGGCCTCATTTCCATAGGGTGACCCATGTCTCTCCTCGCTCTGTCCTTGCAAAGGCAGCAAAACTGTTGGAGTTATTTTTTTCTGTTTTGGCTGCCCGGCTCAAGCTATGGGGCTTTAAAAAACCCTTAAATAACAGCATACTCATAGATCAGTGATAGGAGTACCACTGCTCTAACAGCAACAGGAGATCGCAGTGAGCGTATCGAGGGGACACTCATGCAACACCCAAGGAAAATGTATGCCTACCAGGGGGATGCTCTGAAGCTGTGAATTAAAATACAGCTTCATCACTCTCCTGAGTACAGAGTCAGTGGGAAAAACTGCTTAGATGCTTGGCAGTCAGACAGGAAAATGAGTGCCTCTTGGAGAGCAAAAGAGGAGAGGACCAGGATGGAGTACAATGAGGTTTTGATCAGCACAAGCAAAACATTAGCAGTAGCTTCTTCAGCTATGGGAAAAAAGAGGATTGCAGAGAATATTACAGATTTAGATCCTCCTTTGTTATTTATACCCTGAAACTTGGACCTACCTCAACCCTAAGCTAAATCAGAAGTCTCTGGCACTTTGTATTTCCTTGACACTTCCTGTGCCCAGCTCGTCAAAGCTTTTACAGACAGCTCTTTGAAGTAGGACTCAGAGGTAGTACTTGAGGTAATGCTCACTCAGCGCAAATCACTCATCAACCCTGTTTGGTGACTGCTTTTTGGCGTATCACGTTGATTATTCAGTATAGCTTATACACCTAATATGCCTAATCAGGGTGCTCTTCCCACCTGTTTCCGTCAAGAAGGTTTGGTGCAGACCTGTTTTGGCATTTCTGCCTCAAATTTTCCCCTCCATCCTTATACCATTCAGTATACCTCCTTGTTGGGTGTGTGAGCCCCTCAAGCCAGTGCTGGAGGAGCACAGCTGACCAGGAGGCTGCTGTGTTAATAAAAGCAGCAACAGCCTCTGGAAGCATGATACTTTCTCCCTTTCAGACAAACATCTCTTTCCCCATTTATGATGGACCAAAGGTCGAAGATAGCTGCTCTACCACTTCCATGGATCTGCTGAAATTTTATGCCCTGGAATTGCTGTCAAGTTTAACGTTCTCATTTTATATAATGAAATAGCAATTGTTCCAGCTCTGCAGCCTGCATGAATTCACACTGAAAAAGACGGAAAATTTTAGGTGAAATTTCACAAACTGCTCAGACCTTCAGCCAGTGGTCTTACGTTGGATTAAAAGCAGAGATAAGCAGTATTTACTTGGAAAACTGAGCACCAGACATACCTGGAGAATTCTTTCTGAACCTAACATCAATGCATTTGAGAGGAAACCATCAGAATATTTACCCTTTTGTACAGCTTAATCGACCTTTTCTTACAACCTCTTGTTAGCTTTTCCCTTTACAGGTTTTTGGTATAGATCCTTGGTTATAAGTCTATGGTTCTCTGACATGTTATTGCTTTGTAGAAAGGAAGGTCTTTTTGTTTTACACTTTTAAAATACAAAACCTCAAAATAATTGCCTCTTCAGTAGTATTTTTACATAAGCATGGTCCCATCGACAAAACCATTGACTTTGATGGGTGCAAAAACCACAGTTGAACTTTAAGGAGAAAACATTATTATGCCTTAAAGGTGACAGTCTGATGTTCACACTACCTTCAAATGTGCTAGAGCCGGTGGTTTACCTAAATGCCAAACAGACATCCCTTACGGTAGCGAGTCACAACACAGGGCTGCCTGGAGGCCCCTCTGAAACACCTGAGGACAATTTCCAGCACTTACAAAGCGAAACAAGAGCTGCTGAGTTGCTCCAGAGGTTTTTCGCATGGTTCATTTTATAATTGCGGTGAACAATCCCAGAGGAGCCCTGCTCTTCAACCCGGTGGGGGAAGCAGCACCCTAAGGTCTTTTTTTGCAGATCTTGACATTTTTCTTCTTTCCCCTCCTGGCAAGTGGAAACGGAGATAAGTCTAGAGGCACAAGGTGTAGCTGTGATGCTGAAGCAGAGCCGATGAGCAGAAAATGCAGAGCCTCAGAGTTACCTTCGGTCCCTCTGAATTTACTTGCATGTCCACAGCAGTGCTAGGGGTCACAGGTTCAGCGCTGCAGCACCAAAGCCGCTGCAGAGCTGTGCCTCAGCCTGTCCCTGGGGTGTCGAAGTAGCTTATGCTGTGCTAGGAAGAGAGGAAGAAAAATGTCTCTGACTAGGAAGTCTAAAATCTGTATTATTGTCAAAGAAACAATAGTGGCATCAGCTGCTGCTCCTGCCCAGGAGCGGAGCAGCGTCATTAGCGGCGGAGGGCAGGGTACCTGCAGGGGAGGCAGTGATGCCTCCGGCACTGCGTCCCTTCTCCTCCGCAGCCTTGGGAGGCAGTGGCAGCAGCAGCCGAGCTTGTGGGGCAGAGGCGTGGGAGAAACCAGCCGGTGGGAAATGCTTTTCCTTCTCCAAAGGACACCATGAACAAGCTCATCACTGGCCACCCTGGAAAACACAGTGGGCTGTGGTGCTCCTCTAGCTCTTATTTAGCTGGCAATTTGCCTTATGCTTTTCAGAAGACTGTTAGTGGCCATATTTCCAAGTGGCCCTGTGCTGCTGATTGCTGCTGCCATGCTTCAGACATGTTTGAAATGTCCTTATTTGAATTATGACTCGCAACAGCTGTATTTAAAATCGTATACTTCACCTTCACTTTCCACAATCAATATTGTTAACGGGGATAAAGTTATGGAGGGATAATAGAAAATATTTACTCATTTCTCTCTGTGCAGTCTTCCCCAGCCCTCCATTACCACATCCCTGATCTCACTCACCCTCCACTGAGGGATGCATCTCATTGCTGGACGTGGGCAGCATGCCTGCCCTGCCTCCGGCAGCACGAGCACGGCAGCAGCAGGAGGTGCTGGCAGCAACGCTCTCAGAGCAGCTGGGAGAAGTGTTCCCAAGGCACCAGGATCTTCCCCTCGCATGCTGCCCCGGCCATGGGGCCTCACAGGTTCCCTACGCCTTACAGGAGGGCTCACCAAAAAGCACCACCGATCTCCCTGTGCCTCTGGGTGCCGGTGGGCGCTGCTGTGGGGGGCCGAGTGGAGGGCAGGGGCTCACCCACGGAGAGGTGCTGCTCACCGGGCTGCTGTTTGGTGCCACCGCCTCTGCCGCGTGCCAGGGGACTGCTCAGCCCACTGCACACCTGGCTGTGCCGCCTCGTATAACTACGCTGCGGGAAGGCCACGTGAGTCCTTCCCAGATATTCTGGTAAGGCTTTTAAGACCAGACTTATCTGATGTAAACTGATGCAGCTCCATCAAGTCAGTGGAGTGATGTTGTTGTATAGTAGCTAAAGCCTTCATTTGTTAGTTTTTATAATTGAATATACAACTCTTCCAATTTCAGGTAACGGACACCTCCACTTCCACATTGGCAAGGGGTTGATTTACTCCAATAAATATTGACCTGCTGTGATGAAGCATTCTTATTATCAGGATGTATTGGTATAGCACAGATATATCGACAGGTTTTCAGCTCAATGTTGTATAAACATTTTACAATGACATATTTTGAACTTAGGCTGACATGCTTCTGAAAATATTTGTGCTGGCGAGAAAGCTGTGAGCTCACTGGGTTATCTCTGACATGGCAAGGGCTGGGAGGATGACCAAAGATTCACTAGAGTTTCAGGCTGTTATCAGTTGTTTTGCGTGTACAAGCCCAAGCACGGGTCAGGAGTCTGTTTGCAGTGGGGAGCCACTTTCAAAATTTGCCCCATAAATCATCCTTCATTCTATCCATTGATAAATAATGAGTTACTGAAGCCTAAAATTCTCACATCGATTTGTACAGAAAGGTTGTTTTATTCGCTTTTCAGAAATTTCAATATTTGTATTTTGCTCCTCCCAAGAGCTGCGTGGTGGAGCCGGGGACTCACGCTTTGTGCCCGCTAGCAGTCTGATATTTCAGTTCCAAAGCACGCTGCTAAGATAGCCTTCTCCCCCATTGTATTTGTGAAATAAATTCCGTGAAGTTGCAGTGTAAGAGCACTCTGAGATGACAAGCAGAATGGTATATAGAGTAAAATATGGGACCTGAATTTTTTTAGGCTTTTTTTTTTCCCCGAGAGCAAGATACATTTCTTTTTCTTAAAATGACCAACTAAGCTACCAACCCCTTACTGAGGTGGGGCACTTTCACAAGAGTCACCAGCCTGGGCGAGGCGTCGGCGAGAACCTGTGGCTCTGTCTGTCCCGCTGCGCAAGTGCACTAAATACTGGAGGAGGAACAGCCTATTTTTAAATCGTTGTAATGGGCGAATTTTAGCTGCTCGTTGGCGAGAGGCAATTCTCTAATCCCAGAAGAACCAGTATCATTTGAGCTGTCAGCAACTGGCAGGCGGGATGGATTGTGCTTCCAGCTGTCAGGCAGCGCTGCAAACCTTGCAGTGGACTTTCCTCCGTGACGGCACGTTGGCATGCAGGATCCCCAAACTTTTCTGAACTTGTTTGGTTTATCTTGATTAATAAGCTCAAGTATTCGTAAAGCTGAGGCCTGCCATTAAGGAGGTGATAAGCCATAATTTGTAATAAAAGAGCTACCTTTTCCAATTGTCTTCAGCTGAAGCAGAGAGTCCCTGTAATGATTTATTGCCTTACTGCCAGGCTCTTGATAAGTGGACACCAAATGGCTCCTCATTACTCAAAAGCTCCTCTGATTTCTGAACCAAAGTCCTTTCCAAGCTCCACTTAGTCCACTTTCCTTCCGAAGAAAATGAATCAAGGCCCTTCTCTCAGTAGCCTATAAACTATTTTAGCATAAAAAATATCATAAATGAGAAAGGAGAAAATCTTGTTTGCTAAAGGGCTGCTGGATGAACTGCCTCTTGCCCTTTTGATAGCATCTTTGAAATGGAAATGGCCAGCTGCCTGACCTTCTGTTCAATGACCCTTTTTGTACAAAGTCAAATTGCAGTGGCTTCACAGCAGCAATTCACCTATGGACATAAACTAGATTTCAGGGGGGTATGGAAGAGGAGGCTTCCATCCGCAGTTTCTTTAGAATATTTCTTCCGTCTTAGTGTTTCCTACATACACATCAAAAATCAAGCTTATAAAATAAATTACTGTTCATAAAAGGTATTTAGAATTTTACTTCAGTAGCTTACATCTCTCTACTTTTTTACATTATGGATGTAACAAGCCTTCTTTAAAAATCATTAATCAAAAAGATTTAGTATGTGAACAGTGCTACACACAATTTTGAAAAAATTCTATAATCAGTTATTGGATTGTGGCATTAATTATTTAACTCGTTTTATTAGAACTCAAGGAAAAAATATAATTCTAAGCAGGATGAAAGATCAGCAAAAACAAAAGAACAGAAGAAATATCACATTTTTATATGTATTGGGACTTAGGCGCCCAAATTTAGAAATTGGCTGCCCATGTGAGATGTCCAAGTACTGTGAAAACTGGCTTCCCCGTCCAATTTATGCCCTTTTAGCTTAGTTTATTCTGTGATACAATTGCTTTTTAAGAGCAGCCATTCTTTGTTAAACGTATTTGCCAAATTCAAACCCAGTCTTCCAGCTGGGGTAAATCACTCGTGCTCTATTATACCAGCTGAGAAGCTGTCCAAGGAGGTTTCCCAGATATTCATAGAAACATCAGACTCAGGGTGCTTGTTGGCAGGAGCCAGGGCCGGCGTGGGCCACAGCAGGGTTTCCCCAACTGGAAATCCGGTCTTTGCCTTGCACCACCACCACAGCGACTCATCCTTTATCTTTCGGCTCCACGTCTGCCTCTCTGCCAACTGCCAAACATCATCCGGCCAAAAAGAAAAAGAGGGGGATGTGGTTTTTTAAGCAGCGCATTTAGCAGTATTTCAACTTAGTCTAAAATTATGCCCGGATCAGGTAAGCATAAGCAATCACTCATAGCTGTCAAAAAAATTAGACCCTTAAGGTAGCTAGTACATTTTCTGATTAAAGAGCGGCCCTGATTGTTGTTTTACAGCTAACAGCTGGTATGTTAAAGCTAAAATCTGACTGTCAATTAATTCTGTATCAGATCAGCTGAGAAAGACAACTGTGTGCAAGCATATGGTCATTGCAGGAATAGGGCTGCTGAAAGCTGAGGGTGTTTGATGGTTTCAGCCTGTCGCTCTTCACTTATGATATTGTAAATGAGGCTAAAACAGTTTAATTCGTGTAACTGGCAGTGAGAAGGAGTGTTTAATTGAGGGAAAGGGGAGGGCTGGCAGCACTGGCAGGTTCTCCCGCGGTTGCTTGATGCGCAGCGGATTGTGCCCAGTGGCAAGTTGCCCAGTCTTGTAGCACACACAAAAACAGTTCATAATTACACCATAATTCAATCTGA
This sequence comes from Mycteria americana, assembly GCF_035582795.1. Taxonomy (NCBI): domain Eukaryota; kingdom Metazoa; phylum Chordata; class Aves; order Ciconiiformes; family Ciconiidae; genus Mycteria; species Mycteria americana. The sequence goes on along the minus strand of NC_134370.1, from coordinate 56,742,706 downwards.
AGTCTTGTTTCCAATAAATCCCTCATGAAATTAGTATTCTACCCAGGCAGCTGCTAGCCCTGCCACCCTGGGATGCGGCATGGGAGGGACCTCGCAGCCTGGGTGAGTGCCCGTCACTCTTGGTGAGAGTGTGGTGGTGGCCAAGGGGAAAGACCACTGGCCGCGACCCCGACGTGCTGCTGTTGTGCCCTGTCCTCCTGCTCTTTGGTGGTGGGTAGACATGGCTTTCCTGTTTGGGATACACTAATGGCTTGGAAATTTTCTAGTTGGTTGGTTACGATACAACTTTAAAGGAGAAGGAAAACAACAAGCAAAACGAGTAGGTAGAGTACAGAGTAAGAGACGACTCTCCTTCTGTTCCTGCTGGCACAGGTCAAGCCAGGAGAAGTTTCAAGACATATTCTTGGGCCCCCAAGTTCAAAGGAGCATCTGTGCGTTTGCTTAAGTTTAAAGCACTTGCTTATGTCCATTCCTACAGAACAGTGCTCTCAAATCATGCGGGCACTTTGTCAAATTCAACAAAATGCATTTTTATATAACTTTTTGTAGAAGCTGTCAAAGGTTTGATCCGAAAAGAGGTTTGGCTGAAATTCAGGTTCCTGATTTCAGAAATACCATCCTCAGAATTACCACCTGGCTGTATTTTGATTTCTGAGGTGCTTAAACTTCATTTTCAAAATTAAAGTTTGAGTGGCCGCAGCTCCACGCTGCCAGAAGCTCCTCCAGCGCGGGGGGACCCTCAGGGGGTCGGCACATCTTGGGGTCCAAGAAGGGGATTCTCTTCCACCTGCTGTGCTTTCCTTTGTAATCCTCAGCCTCGCCTGTGCTGCCTGGTCTCTCTTTTCACACAGCCAGGGGAAGAGGTGCTGCCTCTCTTTTCCAGAGAAAGCCCATGGTTAAGGCTAAGGCGGAGGGACACCTGGCTTTCTCCTCTTCTGCCTGAGAGGCTTGTGTACGGGGGTGTCGTGGCTACTGAACTGTACTCTTCTAGGGGAAAAGCTCACGGGGAGGCCAGGAGAGAAATCGGTCTTCACCCCTCCTGTTGAGAAATGCAATTTCGAAGGGTCCCTGGAGGGAGTGAGAGCAGCCACGAGCACGACCATCTCACTGAGAGAGAAAGGCACTCACCTAGGAGGCAGGATGGGCCCCGCTGGCCATGCACTTCATCAAAGGACTGATGTAATTAAAAAAGACACAAGCAAATAGTCATCTGGTGTTACTTCGTGTATAAAAGCATCTGAAATACTACTGACAAAGAAGGAAGTGTCTTTTCAAGTCCCATATGTGAAGGACTCTAAAATGGCCAAGAAGTATTTCACAGATGTTTAGAGGAAAATAAAAATCCCTCTCTGAGCTGAGAACAAGGATGAAATATTTAGACCAAAGGTTAGTGTCCTCCCATATATATAAACCTCCCGGGTCACCGGCTGTTAAGATAAAAATGTTTCCTCCATAGTGGAGCCCCACGAAGCTGTAGCACCGCTGCATTTACAGGAGAAATAGCAAAAGGGAGCAGACATTCCTGAACGGAGTCAGAACCCAGACTCAGAGATACCCAGAGAGCAGGGCGTGAACCCAGGCTGGGGCAAGCGTGCATGGTGTGGCCAGCTCAGAGTGGCCCAGGGCAGGGAGCAGTGCTGGCCTCCGGGCACAGGCAGGCAGGGGACCCACTGCCCCTCCGCAGCCCTGCACGGCCACGCACCCCCTCGCGCTGCCCCGGGCCGGGCAGCAGCCTCGCCCGGGGCTTCTCCCAAGCCACATGGGAGGAAAAAACTCAAAAGCACAAACTCTGCTGCAGAATAAGGCCGGCCCCGGTGTGCAGCTCCTCCTGGGGAGCTGAGGAGCTGTGCGTCCATCGCTCCAAACCGAGAAGAATTTTTAGAAACTTTTCTGGAGAAGAAGAGTAATTTTTTTTCCCTGCCTGGAGCTTGTCCCCATCACCACTGTGTGTGAGCAGCTCCCAAGGAAACGCCCAGCACCCCACCTATGCGACCCGCACAGCTGGGGGGAGCCCCCGGGAGGGACCACCCCGCAGCCATCCCCACCATCCAGCATCCAAGGACAGGCTTGCCAGGAGCTACCAGCCATTACCTCCATAGCTGCAAAACAAAATGCTTATGCTTCCTTTTCATCCATACGGTCCCAGCGAATATAAGGCTGAAATAACCACACCAGTGCCTTGTTTGAAATGAAAATGGCAGCGCTTTCTCCTCAGGAAGGTCTTCCGTCATCTCCCTTTTCACCAGTGGCACCATGACAGTGAAAGTCAGTTAATGCAGTCCTCACAAATCAGCACTAACCCCACAGATGCCGGGAACCTTTGACAGAAGAGCTTCACACCCTGGAGGAAGTTACCTAATTCCTAAAGGTCTTTACAAGTTTGGCACTCCCTGTTGTTTCTGCACAGTAGCAGTGCAGGATTAGGGGCACGACACAGGCACCACCGCAGATAGAAGTGCTGTGCTAATACCTCTCTGAAAATCATCCGTTGGCTCCATTTAAAATCCAGGGCTCCCAGGTTAAGGAACAAACACTGTTGTACTCAGATTAAATATGTTTATCTCCCAAAAAGGAATAATTATGGAATCCCACACTAATTCAATTATTTTACTTAAAATAACAAGCTGAATCCTGCAGTGCAGCTTAACCAGACTAATGAGCACAACAGCGAGGCTGAGCAGAGCACTAGCTAGGGGGAAGGAAAAAGTGGTTCAGAAACCAGTGTGAGAACATGCAAATAAAACACCTACCAGGTTTTATGCTTTGCCCTTATAATCATTGCCTATGCTTTGAGGGATTCTGCAATGCAAAACTGCTTATGCACCCTTATTTTCTCCCAAATAGCTGACCGTTTATTTTTAATGACAGAAGTATCATGCAGACCATAGTATATGGATTGAGGATGCCGCTTCTGTATTTTTCTGCTTGTTTCTGTTATTCCTGGGTTGTGAATATTTTAAAGCACTTGCCAACTCTTTGCCTCTGAAAATCAATGGAAGTTTGGCCGTTGACTTTAACAGAGCTGGATCAGATCTGAAGGTCTGTACCCCCCACCCCCTTTTTAAATAAGTGGGCATTTTATAGGATAATGGTCCTGGAGCATATTGATTGGCCTCAGCTAGGATGTACATTGCCCTCACTGGAAAATGTAAAACCTGTAATGGGCTGAACACAATGGGGATGTGACTGACATGTGCCGAGGGGCTCATGTGACATTTGGGGCTCAGGGCTGCACTCCGCTTAGGGTACCGCAGCAGCGGGAGGCGTCACGGGGGACACCCGACCGGCCTGGCGTGACTGCGCGACACCGAGCACAAACATCCCTGAACCTGCATCTGCTCTGCTGGGATGGCGACCTCGATGCGATGGGCTTCGTGCCAGCCGGCGAGGACGGCGCACAAGGCTGCGTGTTTCCCTGCCCGCGCCGGGGGGACAGCGCACTGCACAAAATGCTGCAGGATACAGCAAAATGGCGATGTGGAAAAATATCAACATCGTTTTGTCTTACTGCCTTCTTTATGTACCAGTAGCGTTGAATATTAGTATGACTAAGGTAAGTATGGAGAGACCTGTGGGGTTAGGCAGAGATGGTGTGAGCCCTAGAGAAGTGCTGATGAACATGTCAGCCATATGCCAGCCTCATCACTGCCTTAAATCAGCCCCTGCCTTGTCCAGTAGCCGGGTATCCGTATTTGTTGCTCTGTGCAAAGAACACTCAAATCAGAACCACTGTCCTGGAAAAAAATCTTTCCGATATAACAACTGATGATGTGAGCCCACGTCAGCGGTAGCCTCTTATTGACCAGTGGGGGTTTTGGATCAGGCCCTCCCCCATGGTCATTTCCAGAGGCAATTATCCTGATAGCTCCTGCTTTGCCTTCTGTCACGTAGTGCGATCGCTCTGGGGCTGGCCAGGCTACCACGCTCTCCTGGAAGCCATTTCCCTTCACTGAACTTTGATTGTGAGGAATAGGTTATTGTCCGGGGTTTGAAAAGGAGACCATGCACGAACCCTTGCCAGATCGAGGCGCCGGCTCTTTTCATAGGCAAAACCAAAACAAAACACAGTTTTCTCCCGATGGCTGCGTACGATTGCAATACAATCCATGCATGCGTGCCTGTTCATCTGAATATGGGAATATGCTGTGCAAGACTATCTGCTGAAAAACATCATATATTGTCTACTGCTTCCAAGACTTAAGAGTCTGCACACACAGGAAATAAAATCTTAGTTTTGCAGAAATCAGAGGAACTTTACTTTTTTTTTTTTTAACCTGACTTCACCCCACTTAAAATAATGTTTTAGGTACAGTATTAATGAAAAGCTACTGTCATAAAAGCAGAGAACGTGTGTGTCAGCCAGTGTAATAAAGGTAATGTAAAAATCATAGAAAGTTGATGTGTGACATGTACTAGCCCTATTACACAGGCTGTGCACGCACGTGCATGATATTCAGGACACCCTCTTATCAGGTTTAATTATATTAGTACCCACTGCTCATCTATATCCTGTATAAAAGCAGCAAGGCAATCATTAGAAATAAGCGTCGCAAGGTAAAGCAGAGAACGAAGCACAGCAGCGGCTTCTCTCTTGCGGTTTGATTAGACATGCCTGCATAAACACATATAGGACAATTCTTTATTGTTTTATTTCAGGTAACAAACAACCAAAAAAACCCCAAACCCGAAATAATTTGATCACGTTTTTCCATAAAGGAAGAAGCTGAACTACTTATGGCTACAAAGACAGAGGAGATTGTATTAAAGGACTGTGAATCTAGACCTCTTTGTTGTGTTCGCAGGGATTTTCAGGGTGATTTAGTGTGGATTGATTTGCAGTTTATTCTGCAGCCATTGTTTGTAATGTGCTTTGCAAGCTCATGTACTCTGAACCTTAATTGTTCTAAATTAAACTATGGGGACCAGACAGAACACATTTCAATCAGAATTACAAAATATTGCACCAAATTCCTTTGGGATACATAATCTCTTGCTATGTCTGCAGTGCTTGTATACATGAAGGAAGAGTGAGAAAGCATATTTAGGAAGACATTTTACTATAATTTAATTTACCCTTTTCCATTGGTAAAGCAAACAAGGATGGGGATATTGGCAGAAACAAGGAAGCGAAGTCGTTCTGAAGCTGCCTCACAGTGGTATTTTTCGCACCCTGCTTAAGCAACTGCTTGTGCATAATTCTCCGTACAGGGCATGGCAGGTAGAAAAGCACTGCCAGCAACGAACGGCTGGGTACTGACTGGGATCACAATGACTTTGGCAGGGTATAGAAGGTAATAAAAGCTTACTTGGGCTAGCATGGGAGAAAGGAGCAATATAACTTGCATTGATTTGAGCAATCCTGGGTGAAAGCTCAGATATCACTAGGGTTGGAGCCCTTTTAAGCCAATATGCCTTTAGTGAAAAAGCTCTGTAATATTTGCTTGAAAAATACCTTTGTGTATCCTTGCTAGGACTGACCTGGCTCCTGGAAAGTTGGCAGCCAAGGAAAACTCTTTTGGTTTTTTGTTTTTTTTTCCTCCTCTTTTTTTTTTCCTTCAGATAATTGTTTCCCCAGCTGAAGTTCCTCTGAACCATGGAGAGGCTTTTCTGATAAAGAAGTTATACATGAAGATATAATTTGGGAGGAAAACATTTAGTGAGGATGAGAAAGAGTGTGAGGTGGCAAAAGCAGGAAGGGATTTTGGGGAAGAGCAAGTGATGCCAGCGTAAAACCCATGGCCATAGGGAAATGAGGGCTCAGGACAGCTCTGCCACACAGAATTAGATGTCTGGCCCGCACAAGGCTTTTCTGCTTAGGGTACCAAAGCCCCGATAGAAGTTTCCTTTTCTATTCAGCACTAGACTGGGTTAAAATTATAAAAGAATATTATTTTTGGAGATTGCCAGTGGAAAATTCTTTCTGTGCCCCTGTCCCAGCAAGGCAGAGGGCGGCTGCTCCAGAGCCCCATGGGCACGTCAGCATCCCATGCCTGGAACAGGGTCATCATAATTTTAGGCTATATTCTGCACTGCCATTTGGGTGATTTGAGCTGAGACCTCCCAGCAGTGGGGTATCTCAGCAGCTTTGGGGGCAGAAGCAAAGTCAGGATGGCAATCTGCCCCAGGCTGCACTCTAAGGACACCACCTGAGCCTCCCTGGGGTGGGCAGAGGGGGGAAGAGGGGTCTCCCCAACTCATGGGGCAGATGGTGTAAGAGCTCCTGAGATGGTCCCTGAACAACAGCGAGCTTTTGTGCAGAAGTAAGAAAGGAGATGTGATGAAGGACAGAGACCGACAAGCCTTGGCCCCAGCCAAGGGGTCAGGCGCTGTTTACATGGCCAGTCCTTGGAAGGCACCATGATTTTGGGATAGGAATTCAAGTCCTTTCCGAGCGCACAAGTATCAGTGCCTCTTCCTGTCACTTCTAGTCTAGAGAAATACAGATCAACTGAACAGCAGCTCGACAAGCTCTGGAAAGTCACAAGTGATTTGTCAGAGCTTTTTCGCTGGGAGGTCACTACGAGCAAGAGCGTATTTAGGCACCGTATGTGTCCCTATTTATCGACTGCACCTGTGCTTCCATGCCGAGCCTGAAACAAACCCGCTTATACTCAATTTAGCATAGCAGTCTGAATTAGTTAATTTTAGTCAGTTGGTGATTGTTATTGCTAAGATCCACCACTGTTCTGCATTGCACAGGCATTAAAATTAGTGTGAAGATTGACAGCCTTTTTCCGGAAAGAATAAAAGTATCTGCACATTCATGATGAATATAAACAGAAAGGTCAAGACTCAAAACCCAGCAGTCACCTATATAGTCTCCAAACAGTAGACTGTCTCATAAGGTCACAACTCATTTAAGCCCAATGCTTCCTATGAATGCTCTGGCAGATGTACATAAGTGAATGGCTTATTTATCATCAAAGACTGAGCTCAAATATAACTTTATTGAAAACACTAAGTTTTTACTCTTGTATTTTAATTTAGACTACCAAATTAAATTCAATGGTATTAGAAGAATAGATTCAAATGTTCAGACTGAGATAATACTGACTGAATATACTGTTCTCACTGCCTGTAATGGTCTGGCTGCCTCTTTATGTCAGTGGTTTTCAATCTCTTCAATGTTTATACATCTAAAATCTTCTGCTGAAAGTAGGGAGCCTTATACTGAAAATTTAAGCCAATTGACAACAGGTTTGCTATCCTTGGTTATCTTTTATAGTGCTCTCATTCATAGTCCTTGGAACACAGGTAAAAAAACACTGACCGAGGTATTTACATAGCCCTCCTTCCCACAGTATCTGAATACCCCAGTCACCATGGATTTATTTTTATTGCAACGATGTGAATTAGAAGAGCACTATTTTTCTCATTCCACATACCTGAAGAGCAGAGACATTGAGGGTAAGATTTTAAAAACAAACAAGCAGAAATCAAAGATTAGCTGCCCAAATCCTTCCTTATGAGCCTACTTAATGTAAAAATATTCCAGCAACTCTTGTTCACAATATCCATGGGCAGGCCAGGATTCTCAGCCCCATTTATCCCTTCCACCAGTGATTCAATCTACTGAATCCTTACTCACAGCATTATTATTTGTTCACTGTTGAGATTTGGCTTCTCAACATTTCAGACTGCAAATGAAGACAGACGATGTGAATTGTAGGGGCAAAAATGAGGTAAAAGCAGTCATTTATAGCAGTAATAAGGTTAGCTCATCCAGAGATTTTAGGTTTGGTACTAACTTCAAAAATAAAACTACATTAAAATCTTTGCTTACAACCAAAGGCACCTGTGCATCTACCTAATTAGTCTTCGTGGGATCTCTATTGCAACAGTGCTCCAAAAACGTAAACTCATTTTTGTTACAACTGCCTTATTTAGAGGGAGGCATGAATACAGCCAACTGCACCGAGAGAGACCTGCTATGTGCCCTGCTGGTAACCAAACGAGATGGTGATTTGGCGACTTAAAAGAAAGGATTTCAGTGGGTCCAGCACAGTGTATTTCCTATGTGAAAAAAAAACAGTGTCACACAACTGACAGCCTTGGCACAAAGGAAAAGGCTTGGTAGGCACAGACACAGATTTGCCCATGCTAAATGCTGCTGAAATCCCAATTCCAAAGGCCTTGCCTTGTGTTCAGACTGCCAATCCCACCCCCACCGCAAGACACATAGGACAATACGCGAGTAAATAAAATATATGCCGATTACAGAACTGCTTCCTTTTCTTTCCTCTAGTGTTGCTATTAGGGCAGAAAGAGAAAAATATTTTGGGGGAGAACAACTCAGCAGCTACACTTTCTAAGTAAAGCTTATTATTTGTACAGCAAAAATCAAAACAACCTTTTATTTGTCACTGCAGGGAGAAGAAGAAATATGATTCCTGTCTCCTGGCTCTGTAATGGCCTCTTCTTCAGCTGTGCATTTTGTCCAGTTGTGTCTTATCATGTTAGCGAAAGGAGGGTTTCTGCTTCTTTCTTTCTTTCTTTTCCCCCCATCTTTCTTTCTCTCTTTTTTTAATACGTCCCTGTTCTTGACCTGACCTCTTGCTCATGTAACATCTCAGTTTTTAAATGGCCATTCACTATCACCATTTCTTTTGGGAAACACGTTTCTAAGCCTAAGCATACAAGATTATAGCAGATTTCTTAGTTTACTGTGTAGTGTGTTTCCCATGTGATAGCTTCTCCTCAGGAAAGCTATTCTTTCATGCAGCCATAGCACCAGCATTGATCAGTGGAAAAGTTCAAGGCAGCAACTCATCAAGCACAGCTTCAATACTAGATTCCAGACAAGGTCTGCAATAAATAAGACCAGTAACAAAGCATCATATTTCCTCCTTACGCAGAAAACCAACAGTGACACAGTTCTAAATTTCAGAATATAAGGACAATTTCTTCTCTGCATTGGAGCAAGATGAAAGCTGGAGGTATACTCCCTTTTAATATAAACTATCTTCAAGTAATCATGAATTTTTAGGATGCTAGTCTTTGAAGTGTGCTAGCATATCATTTTAAATGCACAGGTTCTTACTGTATGAGATTTTTCAGTGCCTTCACTGAACAGGACTTTGCTGTCTGAACACCGTGATATTATTGAATATGAGTGTTTAGAATATATTATTCTGACCCCAGTGTTAGTTACTGCTTTTTATAAAATATAATAATGGTTCCAAGATTTCAATGTTAGCTAACAAAAAAAGAACAATCTAGTGCTATAAGCAGATAGGAAAAAAATTCCAAATAGCAGTGCGATAAAAAAATATACACCCTATGAGGCCCTCACAGATTATTGCTATTGATTTCTTTCCTGGAGACGTGGAAATGTTACCAGATGGGGTGTTAGGCAGTAAGTGTGTGGGTGCAAACGCAGTTTATTGCTTGCTGTCTAGAAATCACTGAAAACCTTCACAATTCTGTTTGGCTGTGTCACATAAAAAGGTAAATTTTTTGCCCTACACTAGTCCTTACAAAAAGCTACATGACATGCTATAGCAATGAGCATACAGTAAATTTGTCTCTAAGGAAAAAAAGATCAACAAGGGAATTAAACACACACAGATACATGCACACGCTTCCCAGGGACCGTAAAATGCCTTACACATATTTTGAGTATTTGTCCTCATCTTGGTCATATCCTTGCACTATGTTGATTTAAATTCATCTGAAAGACTAAATTGATTTATTTCATGGTTTTTCTCTTTTACTTCTGCCTGGAACATTGGGCTCTGTCCTGTATTTTATGCTTATGGAAGTGCTAATAAGATTTGCTGTAGGTTTCTAAAAGTCAGGTACTGGAGCTGGAGTATAATGCACAACTGTGTCTGACCCCCTCGGGGATGCACCCATTAAAAAAAAAAAGGCTGACCTTCTGTCACTTTCTTCCTCCTCCCTTTTAATGATTCCTTCTATATCCTTTTGAGAAGATCTTTATAGCCCTTTGACCCCTGTTAGAACAGGAAGACTTAAACAGCTAAAAGTACCCTCAATATCAGCGGTTGCCAACAGGAGCTCAAGAGGCTTTTTAGGAAATGCCAAAAGACAATAACCTGCATTTTCAATGCGTTTAGAGACAGGTCCACATTCAATATTGTATAATTCCCCTTTCGTTTGCTTTAGTGCAGCACACGCTCTCGCTGAGCCGAGGCCCGACAGTACAAACAGACATTCCCTCAGCAGCAAACCCATTTTTAATGACAAAGCAGCAAATCTGTGCTAATTCTACATGTTATGCTACTTCTTATTTAGCCTTCAGAAAAACAGAATTGTGTGCTTTGGAAGTATCAAGTGGCTCTGGCTTTGCTCCGGCAGCAATGCCCACCTCCAGCTCCCTTCCACTGAAACTCATGCCTTGCTGTTTCCTGAACCTTGTAAAATCCTCCACCGCTCTGAGCCCCAGCACGTGCCACTGCGCTCTGCGAAGAGACGCGGCACAGCACAACCAGGTCATGCCAAGCTGAAGCCAGCCTTTGCCTGTTCTCTGTGGATATTTCTCAGGTGGTGGGGAACAACCCGGCAACCTGTAGCAAAGCAGATCGGTACTCACAGCTGGATAACACCTTGTTACTGAGCTCAGACATAGCCATGAGCATCTGGTGGGAGGAAGCCTATACGGGCCGGCTCGAACAACACCGAGATGAAACCAAGGGGTGAAAGCATCTTTGCAAACAATTGCTTAAGGAGGCTTGGTCAGAGAATGCAAAGGAGTCTTTTCTTTGTGCCTTTCTGCAGTGTTGTAGATTCTTCTCTCTTTCTGTGGAAGAACAGCCTCTGATTCTGCTCTGAGCCTCTGCTCAGATCAAGTCAAGCAGGAGGACTCATCTGAGCAGGGCAGCTGATTAAGTGGGCAGTGCTGAGCTGGGTCTGGGGTGCTGAGAAGCAACAAAGTGATGGTGGAGTAAAAATCACCTGGGAAGTTACACAGACTATTGCAATGGTATCATGCAATCTCACAGATGTCTCTTTATGCATGTCACCAAATAAAACATCATTAAAACACCAATTAAGCAGTGTGATGTAGCCATAATCTTTAAAATTCAGGGAACAGTGTTTTGGGATAACATAATTTAACAGAAACTGAGGCAAATCCACTCAAGTCCCCCATACTTCTTTGCATCTCATCTTTGAGGACACTAACTGTAAAAGAAGAGCTGGAGCTGTGCTAAAATCGACCTGACCCATCTCACCAAGAGTTTGCAAAATGTATCCTGATACAACCAAACCCCTGGGCTGTCAACGCATCCAAGAAAGAAAGTAAAACTTGAGCTAGACTGAGGAAATTAAGTGAACAACAGGGATGTGTAATAAAAAGGTATTTCAGGAAGGACAATTAAACACAAGACACTTCGGTTTCTTTTGGTATCTCCCAAGACTCTGGTTAATGTTCATTGCTCGCAGCACATACCAACCTTGATAGCTCAAGCAGTTTTCCGCTAAAGTGACTTAAAAGAATTTATCTTGATGCAAGTGTGCCTGCATACGGCAATGGAGTTCAGCCCCCTTTGCTGCTGAGAAGGAAGATACTCTTTTAAGCATACAAAACAACCGTCTATGGTGTGTTTGAGCAATTACAGTATGGAGACTGAACTGCCATGGATGACCTTATTGGGTCATTTGTAGACCAGTAGGCTTGGAAAATTGATGAAACTAGTATTCATGGTAGAGATTTCAAAGACAGTAACAAGGAGATCCCCATATGAGTGATGTTCAAGCCCTACAAAATGAATGGCCATGAATATAATTGGGCAATATCCCACATAAAGTGTGATCCCCCAGACAATGAGGTATTTTATATACAATTCACTCTAAAGGAAAGAGAGCCTTCTGTTTACATGTTTGCATGACCTACTGGACAATGCAATAATAACCAGGTAGCCTTGGTGTCACACTGACAAAGGAAAGAACTTAGTCTAATAGAAAGTTCTAACAGTTCTTCCACAGAATAACTCCCATGAACTCAGAACACACACATGGCCCATCATCACTTCCTTCTGACTTCCACAGACTCCGTGGTATGAATACAGATACAGAGGTATCCTTGTTTCCTTTAAAAACATTAGCAAGTGAGATTAGGTATTTCCTCCTTTCTGAATTTGCAAATCTGGCAAAGGGCAGTAATGTTACAATTTCCAGTAAAAAAAGTAGCAGCCCCAAGAACCAAAAGAAAAAAAAAAGGTAAAATTTTCCTGCAAGCTTCTTGCTGCAGATGAAAAATGAATCACGACACGGGTCTGATAAGCCTCGTAGGTCAAAACAAAGCACAGCCGAGAGTCCCCGGCTCTTGCTTTGTCCTCTCCGAGGCGCCATGTCCCTTGGGGACCAATTGTGCAGCTCAGAGAGTCCTTTTGCCTGGTGGCCTGTCATGGAGTCTGTTGGACTATAACTCACAGCTGCTATTTCAGAAACATTTATTTTTGTTTAGTTGTTTTAATTTATTTCCTACACACGCACGTGTGCGCGCGCAGACACACACATATACAAAAGCCTGGCACTGCTTTTTCAAGAGGCCTAGAGTGCCCAGGCGTTTCATTGTTTTTCATGCATTAGCTTCAGAGTGCTTCAGAAGTAGAGGAGTATTTATTTATGGATTAGATTGACAGAGTGCTCCCTACAAGTGCTCCGGATTCAGCTCTATTGAATTCGGTGCACTTACACTGAGGTCCTGATCCTGCAGAGCAAGGGGAACCAGTGCCAGTGATGTTCTCAGTCCAGGCGTTAAAGCTAAGAATATATTTGAACTGTTTGGGGTCTGGAGCTCCAACCTCTAAATATCACATGAAAATAAATGTCCTATGATTCTCACCAGCTCCTGAAGCTGTAAATCTTTTAAGTTTATCATGAAATATTAAATAAGTAAAGACACTACAGTCAAGAATGAATCTGACACTCATGTCAGACCTTCCAGCCAGCAATCTTCATGGGGTGCACATTTACATAAGCATTTAGAAATTATTAGTATTTAGGCATATTACAAAGCACTTTTTACTACAAAAAGCCAAAAATATTCTCTCAATTTGCATCAGTACTTAACTAACAAAGAACCACCAAACCTTAGATTTCTACTAAGTACATAAATCTTGTATATCAGACAGAATAGGCTTGGGGTTAGCAAAAAGCCCCCAGTAGAAGCAGTTAGTACCGTGCAATAGCAGCCGCTTGTTAATGAAATCCATCCTTCGATGGAGTGATTTTAGAATTCTGCAATAGCCAATGAAAATTACATGCAAACATTATGGTCATTTGTTATCATTATAAATTGTGATAATGTCATGGCTGACTTACAAAGATGATGACCTGAAAGGCCATGACATTATGACATTACATTTTATCAATAATGAAAAATTGCTTCTTTTGCATGATTGTACCGGAGGTGAGCCAGGACCCCGGAAGGCTGCTGGCTCGTGCAGAGTGGTCTCGGCACTAGAGAGGAAAATAGACTGATAAAGAAGTATTTGGGGAAAACAACCAAACCAACTATAGCAGGACTAGAGACAGGAGAATATATTTACCTCACAGTATTTAATCTGAATTTCTGAAGGCCGGATGGTATATGTCTTGAAGACAGCACAGGGGAGATTCACCCAATGCAAGGAGCTTACAATAGGCTCCTTCTAGTAGTTAGATGGCACAGTGAAAGCCTTGGGGACCAATGAAGCCCTTAATAGAGGAGTTTAATGTTTTCAATGGCATTAACTGACAATTCTGATTTGGTTGTTTTCTAATCCAGCCTCTCTCTCCGTTGCCTAGAGTGCCCCTCTGCCACGTACTTCAGACACCCAGCTTTAAGCTGGATCTTGGTGATACACAGTACCCCGAACTGTCTGCCAGGGAGCGGTGGGAGGAACGGGCCGTTACGCAGGGAAGTAATTCGAAGTAAAAACGGCTCAGCTATTACCACTGGCACAAGTGCTGTAATTTGACAGATGCTCCAACAGCCGAAAAACTGGAGTCCTGAAGGACATTCTGCTGTGCGCGAGACACGCGATTTCTCCTAACTGTACCGAAACCTGAGCTCTCAGATGCCTGAGCCTGGGCAGGGATTTACACCTGTAAGAACATGTAAAGCCAAACCTCCAGCCTCATCATTGCCAGGGCGCAGGACAGCTGGACTCCCTGAGGAATCGCAGGAGGTGTGGTGACCTCTGCATGCTTTCCAGCACACTGGGAGCCCCAAACCACTTTCGGGTACAGCATGGTCCCTCCTGCATGCTTCCCACGCACCATTTCCTGCCTCTGCTCCTGGAGCACAATATACGTCTGAGAAGCATGATACAGAGTCCCTCTCCTCAGATACACCTGGCCTTGACACACGCTACAAAGGGAACAGTGCTGTGCAGCCTCAGCACTGCACGTGCTCTTTTCCAGGACCTGAGAACAAATTACTCTCACAGACACTCACTAAACTGCTAAAATCCCGTGTGCACCTGGCTTCCGCACTCCTGCCTGCTGTTGTTTCACTGTAAGAGCACGAAGTCCACAGTAGGATCTCCTACCAGCTGCCCCTCGGCCTCTGCCCCACGTCCCGCCGTCGCCCGCCCCAGGCAAAGCCCTGAGCAAACAGATGGGCTTTGCCCCGTGCTTGGTGCTCCCGCCGGTGTGGGTCCTACGAGCAACAAAGGCAGAGGCTGCACGCTCCTCGGTTTGAAGTGAATAGGGGCTATAACCTGAGTTTAGACCCAACCCTAAATTCCTCAAGCCCCTGGAGCAACAGCGGGGGAGCATTTAACAAGCAGGGCTGCCTGCCTCGCAGCATCCCCTCCGCCAGCCCCACCGTGCCTACCCGCGTGGGACGTGGCTCTACTCTGCGCTAAGGTGGGTACGGTAATGCTGCAGAGACGCTGATGTGTAAAAATGTGTTCTCACTGTAATTGTTTTGAGAACATCAGCCAAAAAGCCATTGTGTATTTGTAGTAATATTTATGAGGACAGTTTTATGGCGAATATGAAAAGAAGTGCCCATAGCGATTCTCTTACATGCTACAATATGAAGATCAAAAAAGGAAAGTCGATCATTTTACTTGCTGGTTTGCCAAGGCTGTAATGTTTCAAGCAGGTCTATGTGGTGATGGTTTCTCAGTAAGTCAACACATAGTGTTGGTTTTTTTTTTTTTAGACCTTGAAAAATATAATTTTTAAAAAAATTTGGAGGCATCGTGGTACCTTGTCTGTTCTCAGCTCCACTTATTCTCTCAGATGGCAGTAAAGAGGCCAATACTGTACTACACATATATGCCACAGGCTGAAATTCCTAAGATAACGACTAGAAGAAATCTAAAATCTTAACATTTGGGGGTGCAAAGTACATTTTATTTTATCTTTTATGCAGGTATTTCATGGCAGGAACATAAAAGACCTATTTATTTGGTGCCATTTCCTCACAGTAATAGCTTCTGTACATGTTCTCTTGATGCCACCGTTTCGAGCAATCTACGTGGAAATTAAAAGCAGTAGCACCTTATACCTGAGAAATATTACAGAAACTCTGCCTTAATTCTAGCGGAAAGGACGGTGGTGGCAGCAGTGCAAGACAGCTGCTTGCCAGCACACAGTGCAGGAGCAGAGATAAAGAAAGGCTTGACCACTTTTCACCTAAGAGGTTCACTTTTTGTGTGCATATGGGCTTCTGCTGGTGGTATGAAATCCCAGGGCATCTGCCAAGACATATTGCTTAATGTTCTCTGCTTTTCAAAGGTTCAGTAAGCAAAAGGGGTTATCCTGAGCAAGCTGCTATGACCATGACAGGAGCAAAACACCTCTGTGTATAAATTTGAAACCTTTAACCTCCTAACTGTCAAATTTCAATATTTCTGGTCACAGTGTTAAATGCACCCTAGCATTTTTATTGAAAGAGTTTTCAGTGTATCCAGATGGAAAAATCAAAGTTTGCTTTTATATTTACACACTGTTAGTAAGTTGTTAAAAGAAGAATAAAACAAGGTGACTGCCAGCAATATTTTGTATTAGTGTAAGCTTTACAGCTTCAGCATAATAAAATAGCATCCCTATTTTCTCTGTAACCTGTGACGTACGCTCTAAATGACTTACTGTTATTGCTGCTTTAATATACACTACATCTTACTAATGATAAACAGACTGTACTGTGTCGAGGCTGGGGTTCAAACTAGACAGAAAGGAATACAGGAAAACATGAGATGGGATGAGATGGGATTAAATATCACCTTAAAAAAAAAAAACCCACCCTTTAAGCCAAAATCTAGTTTCCAAGTCCTTCAAATATCAGTGCTCATCTTACCTATTTATTTGTAGTTCATATTTTTTGCCTTTACATATACAACAGGTGTGACTGCCACTGATAGACACAGTGATCTTACATTGCCCTACCTAGAGGTGCCCTTATATTTTGGTACCTCTCCCTGCTCTGTCCATTTTTGTGCATGAATCCTCTATCATTCCATCACAAAGACCTTTATGACAGCAGACGGGTGAAAGAAAGAATGGCTTTAGAAAGCCATTTTCCTTTCAAACAGTAAGTAAGTATTATCAGAGATACATGTGACAGTGATGGAGAAACCCGACATGGAGCCGTCCCTTCCAGGGGAATCACTTGGCTCCTGCTCCCTTCAGCGCAGCCACCACCAGGAGCTTCAGCAGGGAGCGCCGAGGACGACATCTACGAAGCCTCTACAAGGCAAAACCTTCTGAAGTGTCATCATTGGCAGCAGTTATGGCTGCTGGGGCTGCTTCCTGCGAGTCCCTCACAGCCAGGGCACATGCAGAAGCCCAGCCTGCTCCCTCTGCGGCCCCCGGCGATGGCTGTTGCCCGCACAGCTGCTAAATGCTGAGCAGCCCTTGCAAGGCTGCCCGTCTTGCGCTCCTAAGCCGCGTACGAGTCAGGATTGAACATTTATCTTTAAGCCCTGCTACCAAGAAGAAAATTTATTTTGGGGCAATGAGAGGATTACAACCCAGCTTCTGATCTGCCATGATCCCGTTTCACACTGGGGTGACTGTTGGCTTGAGTTAAGTTACTGTGCTTTATGTGGAGTAGATGTAATCAGAATAAGGCTTTAAGCACCTATTTCTTCTGCAGAAGTGTCTTCTGCCTCTGGCTCACAAGGACAGCAGGATGGTAGTACCAGCATCTCTCGGGATCAGTGAGCAGAGACCTGTTGCTAAATGGCGTGGCTTTTTCAGAGATGAAAGCAGCAGCACATGGTACTTTTGGAGGGGAATGCTTTCTTGGGTTGCTGGCGCAGATATTTTGTGGGTGGGTGATGCAGAGAGAGCCCCGAGTGCCACAGTGACTTGCTGAGCCGCATTCATAGCACTAGGCACACGTTCCTCCCCCCCTCCTAACTAAACCATCGTGGGCATTTCTGCCCATGAGCTGCAAGGGGATCACCTGTACAACAGCTTTGCACGTTTAAAGCTCGCTCCTCTCCTCAGGTGTGCACGGATACAGCACTGGCACGTGCAATCAGGGTCTGCCTGTAGCCTCACTTCAAAACGGACTCCCAGGAGTCAGACTTTTAAGTAAAAGGGCAGCAGAGGACAGGAAAGCAGCCAACGCTCCTCTGTTAAATGTAGAGGAAGGTGTTTCTCAGAGTGGGTGAGGAGTGCTCCCCTCCCTCCTCGGCTGGGTGCAGGAGGGCTCCATCACCTCCATCTGCTCTCCCCTGTGTCCCCCAGGATACTGCACTCCTCCCCAAGGCACGTTAGTCTGAGCTGGAGGAGCCTCTAAATGCAGCAGGGTATATTTACTGGTGAGCAGTTTTAGCTGTGTGCATTTCTCAGGGCTGTCTCATGTGTCCTGGAAGCTCAGCCCTGGCTGGGGGCCGCATCATGGGAGGTCAGGCTTGGCACAGCGATGCTCAGGAGGGCCCTGAGCACGGGGATCACCCACGCGCTGAACAGCTTTATGGGAGCCCCCTGCAAGGGCACAGCCAAGCTGTCTTGCCCACGTGGACACAAACACAGTCCCCACCCGCTTCTCTGGGGACAGGGGTGTTTAATTTATTTAAAGGAGGCACATTGCTGGCAGCTGGGGAAAGGTGTCCACTGCCCTTTGACCTGTGACTCGGCTCGAAGAAAATGGGATGTCAAAAGGCTCCTGCTCTGAAGATGCAGACAGCAGCAGCTACTGGAGCCAAGATGTTTAAATTCACTTGTTAAACTAGTGGTGATTTCCACGGCATTGATAGACAAAGGCAAAAATGGGGCAACTGCACCTACATTTGCCCCATTTCTTGTGGAGTTATTGGGCAACAGCTCAGGTAGGTCCTGCCTGCTGGAGTGGGACCCTCCTGCTTCCACTCCTCTGCCAGTCCCCGATGGTGCCCACAATTTTGCTAGGAAATACTTGTAGCCTTATTGGATTTCACACAGCTCAAAATGCCAACACAGAAAAGAAAGGATGGGGAGATCTGCCCTCAGTGTCGTAAAATACTGGTCTCAAACTGAAAAAATAAAACAGAGTGCAAAGAAATGGTGATTCTGTCCACGTGACGCCCTAGGGCCATTTAGTCCTAACAGTCCTTTGAAATACCCTATTCAAAAAGGTATTTGGAGTTCTTATCACATTTAGGAACTTGCTTAAAACATTTCTGGATGTATCTGAAATCCATTACTAACTGTGATTGGTTTATTTTGTTGAAAAGCAGGAACTGGAGTCTGCAGAAAGTCTTTGGATTTAGCAACATTTTCTAAATGCATTGTGACAGTGAAAAATAAACTTCATAAATGGTTGTCCAGTGTCTATTTATGTAGCCACAAGTTATAATGAAATTCAGTCCTTTCAGTCCTAAAAGAGCCTTCACTGCAAAACACACCCACTGACTACAAGCAGCTCTGCAAGCAGGTATGAGCGTTTCCCATGCAGGAGAATGTGTGCCAGTGGTGAGGGTATGGGGTGGGAGGAAGGAGACTTGAGATCTATCCCATGCTTTGCCACGATGCACTGGAGGTGACATTGGAAAGGTCACTGAAGCTCTGCGTGCCTTCTGCTTGCCGTCTGTAAAGCAGCAGCGCTGAGGAGGGCTTTCACAGAGCACCACGGGATCAAAGGAGAAGCGGTGCTGTTTTGCAGCTCCTAACTTTGTACTTTTCTAGGGACACGACTTTTGCTAGTGTTGCTCTTGTTTTCAAAACAAACAATAATCTCAGTTTGGTCAAATAACAATCAAATACTATAATTTTAACCATGAAATCAATAGTCATGAAAATGGCCCTGGCTCATTATAGGTCTCTTGGGGAGTTTTCAAATAGATAAGGATAACGGCGGAACACTGAAACTGGAGTGGATCAAGTACTAATTGTAAAAAAGATGCAGGACAATTTTCACGACTAAATGTAGGAATATTGCTCGGTTATGACTCTGAAATTACATTCCCTGTTTGCAAGTGTTTAGGCAGATTCTTGTGTATTTCTCAAACTGTTCCTTAATTTCAAAATATCCTCAGTTTCAGCTCAAATGATTGGTTGGTGTTCATCTGCTATGTTGTGGCTAGAATCTTCATTGTACAGTGGGAGGCAAGGAACAATACCATGTTTGTGTTGTGTAACCAGCACAAACACAGCCTAAGCCAAAACCCCATATCCACCGGGCATCGGGTCAAAGCCATAACCAGTAAAAGAACAGCTGGTGCAAGCAACCCAGGGACAAGCCGTGGCTGAAATGTATATAAGACATCACGGAAATATTTAGGAATAACCATTCCCATTCTGTGTATTTACAAACATGCTGGTCAGCTCACAGTTTCCATAGCAAAGAAACACTACATTATAGAACATTACGTGTTTTATACCATCAGAGCCACCTGAACTTTGAAGAGGAAGAGCACCTGTCTTCGCAGCGGACCTGTGATTGCTGGGAGTTCCTTCGGCATCCCCTTAAATTGCTGGCGTTTGGCTCATTTGTGCTGCTTCTATTCCATTGTTGTCTGCGTGATTCAATTTATCATTTAGAGCCATTACTGTGTGTCATGAACTTTCTTAATCTGAAATGCGAGAATCTTCTCTTAAATACGGGGCTGCTGAGAGGGAGGTGTTGTGGGGGCAGGTCCCGCAGGACCCAGCGAGGGGAAGGAGGTGGAGAGACCTGATGAGCTCTCCCAGCAACGCTTCCTCCTCTTCCTCCTCCTCCCACCTCACCGTTTCCTTCCCTCCCCACTGCCCCACTTTGTGTCATTCCCCTCCCATCCACATATGGAGCCCTGTGGCATCCAGTACAGAGGCAGGGACCTACAGGGCGTGCGGGTGGTTCTCCATACAAGGATGAGTAAAAGGCATGTTTATCACCAGCTAGAGCATTCTGGCGTGGAGCCGAAATGTGGAAAAATTAAGACTATTATTTCACTGCTTCCGTGATCTGCCTCCCTGCTCCGTAGCAATATTAGCAATAACTAACAAGAAAAACACATCTGCAGAGGAAATTTCTGGGCTTGATTAATGCTGTTTGTCAGTTCAGCTGGGCAGAGCGTGGCTGTGTGGCGGGGAGTCTCGGAGCACAATCCTTCAGGCGAGGCTGAAGGGGCTGTAAACAAGCTATGAAAGTTTAATGACATTCAAATATCTGAATGACTCCTCAAACGGTGTAGTGGTTAGGAATTGTCCTGTACAGCTTTTGTAAAGAATTCACAGGGTTAATGACTAAAGAATGGAGTTCTGGTAATCAATATAGTCCTCTGGCTCTATTGATTGGAATCGCCTGCTTATTTTGCAGCTAAGATTTTTTTAGCCCATTCAGAACAAAGGCACCCTAGGGGACTGTTAAGTAAATAGGCATTTAAGAGTTTTTTGTTGCTAAGAAAGTAGTTAATTATTATTAGTGCTTAAAAGTCTCAATTTAGACAGAACATCCCAATGAACATCATAATTTCGCTAGTTTTCTGTATGTCTTATGCAAATTCATGTGCATTGGCAGCCGTTTAGAAGCGTGCACCTATTGGGCTGGGCAAGGTGCTGCAGGATGCTTCAACCCAGGAAGGGCTGAAGGCACTGAGCATCTTTGCAGGGGACCTTTACACAGAAAAGGATCAGGTCCCCCAGACAGGTTCAATATTCGTAGGGTGATGACTGCTAAACAACACGAATATGCCAAGGAATTCTCATTGATCTTTGCTGAAAGATGACATTCAAAGAGGTTGAGGAAGATGAGCTCCTCAAAAGGGAGCTGGGCTTTATACATACGATGTTCTTCCCCAAAGTGCTTCACAAAACAAACAACTCCCTGTTTTGCCATGCACATAAAGACTTTCTGCTGCTGCCACTGTTTTTGCAGGCCAAATTTGCAGAGGATCATGAAATCACCTAAGGCAGACACCAGCACAAAGGACTCTGTGACAGAGCAGGGCAAGACACAACCAGACGCCCCTTGCCTGGCGAGCAGCATGGCCTACAGCCTCTGAAAGCAGCCGGTACCTGACTGCCTTCACTTTAGCAGATTTCAGAGGACAGGGGGATCTCAAAAAGCAAGTCCGCAGTTACACATCTTTAACCAAGGATGCGGACTATATGGTCAAACTGAGCCTGCGCTCGGCTGCAACACTGCCCTGGCCCTGTGCTCCTGCTTAGGTACCCCCTGCAGAAACCAGCTGCAAACTCAGTCACACACTTGGCCCTCAGACCAACCAAGCTGACACGTCCTGTAAGATCTCCGTTACTTTCACAGTAGAGCTGGAATCATTATTACTAATCTTCTTTTCTTACTGCCACACAAATGTTAACTTTTTTGCCTTCTTTTTGTTTTAAACCAAAAGCTGCTCCTTGCTGAGCAGAGCAAGGAGTGCAGAACAGCGCTTGCCCACTGAACTGCTGAGTATGATGGAGCTGCTTTGCATTTTGATGCCACTCTAGTTTCCTTTGCTCGTTCAACCATTTTTGCTTGTTACACTTAAAGCTGTGAACCCAGTGGATCAGAGAAAAGACGTCCATTTGGGACTGCAAGTATAGCTGATCTTTTTCATCCCCCTTAAAAATTAATTATCATAGCTGCTTGCTAGTATGGGCATTTGATAAAAACACAGAGATCGTGCACCAGTCAACAAGCACTTATTCACCAGCTGAGACATTAAGAAAACATCGCATTTCGTATATGATCCAATTAACAGCTTTTTTCCCCTGACAATGATTTCCTACATACTTAGGCTATTATATACAATTTGGTAATATATGGAAGTATTCATCACGCTTGCACTCTCTGACACTAATCCTGTTTGTAGATTCTCCTCGCTTTCCCCTTCCTAGGATTTAGAGTGGAGATTCCTGACTGTAGCCTGTACAGAGCAATGGTTGGATTTTAGCCGTAAGTGATGTTGCAAATCCATAAAGCGATAGATAGAGGCAGAAGGGCAGCTGTGTTCCCAGCTTTACACACATCTTAATTTCGTCCCTACCTTGTACACCCGTACCCACAATTGCCAAGTGTCACTCTCCGACCTTGGTGGACGGTTTACCAACACTTGGAAACCTCCACTCCTTATTTGGTCCAACTCCTAATGGAGATATTGTCCAAATACAAGCCCTGAATCTGAATTTAAATCTCAACCCAAATCTGCTGCAGTCAAAAATCCTGGCAAGTGAATTTCGAAGGTTTCAACACACCTAAATAGCAGTCCCTCATTTTGGTTACTGCTGAGTCTATCCTTTATCTGCATCAGGAGCACCAGCAAGCAGAAGATCCGAGTTAATTAGTCTGAAAAAGGTTTACCTAAAAGGGAACGGTTATGATGACTGTATAATGATATCCATGGCGGGTGCAAGACCTGAAAATCATTGCAGGTCCAATATAGAGGATCATTAGACACATCTACATTTTCCAGGATTTGAGCCAGTTTGCAGCTGATTTCAGGTCAACTTGCAGAGCCTGCTTTGCTATAGTTTTACATATTACTGAGCACCATGAGACTGGAGTGGGACCAAATGGGAGGAAGAGAAAGTAATGGATTTCTCAAGTGTTTCTGAACCTGTGGGGAGAATCAAATTGGGAAGAAAAATAGGAGGGAGCTAACCCTGATTTTGTTTCCACTTTGGAGCATTCTTAAAAACTACAAATGAAAGCCACATAGCACTTCGTACAACAAAGTCTTTTATGGTGAATAACGCAGATTCAGTCACACTGTAACCTTTTGAGGAATTTTGTAGGGAAAATTCCTGTGCAATTTGGGGTGGAGGACAGGTTTTAAAATTTGACAGATTTTCTATTTTAACTTATTTACTTTTACTTGGCTTTTGATTAAAAAAAAGGTTCAGAAGCATTTCAGGTTGAATAAGACACTGAATTTGGTGAAGTGGTAAGACACCAAAAGGTTTTAATTTTTTTTAGAATTTTTTTTTTGTATCATCAGTGAAGAAAAATAATCCGACTTGTTACGCAGTGTAAAGACCTATTGCGCGTTGCCAGGAACGTGATGCTCAAGGAATAGCTGTAAACAGTGCATATTGATATCGGATGTGTAGTCATTAAGAAAGGAGAAAAAGGAAGGTACAAAGCTAGGGAATTAATGCAATGTTGCCCAAGGGCTACACTCAAATACATTTATTTTTTCAATTTGTAGTTTTAACTTTGCTGAATCCATCTGTTATTTTCATTTATAAATACTCCCCTCTTTCTATCCTCTGGGTACCCTTCCCTGTCCCCCCCCCCCCCCCCCCCCCCCCAGCTTCTCACTAAAACATGTGGGATCTCCCTGAGGTGTGGAGTCAGAAGACATTTTGGATTGCCAGGTAAGGTAACATTTACCCTGGGACCCTGTAGAAGTTGGGGCTTTACCTTTGCAGGGCCACAGAGGGAACTGCGCCATGTCCTGCGAGGGAGAGGACGTAAGGATCCTCTGCTCAGTCTTTCTGCACAATGTATTTGTCTTTTTCATGGAGGAAAGCATTGATGTCCTTGATGTTGAGCTGGGTTAAATTTCTAATGGCCGCATACACCAGTGTTAAGTCATGAGTCTTGATAATACAACGGGGGGGGGGGGGGGGGGGGGGAACTCAGAATATGGGAAAATATTTAACATGTTGTTCTGTCTTCTGTTTTCCAAGATGACAGGTCTGGGTTACTAAGCTGGCTCTGCGTTATGAGAAATGACATTTGCCTAAAAATTAGTAAAGGTGCTCCCTTTCCATGAACAGCTGAAGTTCTGTGCCAGCGCAGCCAACCACGCAGACTGGGGCCACCTCTGGTCTCTACCAGCCTGGGGTGGCAACAGAACCATAGGGACTGACCCCTTCCCACACGTCATGAAAACCATGGCTATTTTTATTTTGCATTGAAAATAGGGTTAAGCTTCTGAGGATCAAAGTTCTCTCCCAGGCCCTGCCAGAGATTCACTGTGTGACTTTAGTCTGTCCCCACACTCTTTTTGCTTCTATTTCTCCATCTGTATCACAGGGACAATGACACTTGCTCATCTAAAAAAGTCCTTCGACATCCCCAAACAAAAAGCAAAAATACTCATCATTGAGAAGTAGCTGATGTAAGGTGATAATTTTTTTACTAGAAATATTTCCCTCCAGTAGATATGCAAAATGTATCTTTATGGTTTGGTTATTTACCATGGTTTGTATGAATTATAGACCAGTCATCTTATACCTTGGTATTCAGAGTAATGCAACATACTTACTAGAAATCCACCTAAGCAATTACTTTTCTGATCTATTGCCAGATTCCTTTCATATCAGCTGCAGCAGCTTGCAAAACCTAACAAATAACATTTTACATAGGCTTGTAGTCTATATTCAATTTTATCTGATTATTTTTAGCACAGTGATTTGAGAATCCAAATTACAGCTAAGAAAATGGAAAATTCATTTTCCAACAATGCCTTAAGCTTCACTAGCATTTTAGAGTAGAACATTTCTGTGATGGCCTTTGATTCAATCCAGGCTGAACGAAAGACATTTCATCACCACAGAATGCATTTCTTTATTTGCCTTGGATCTATGATTCTGTCAGTATTGAGAGAAAAGAAAAATCAATGCTGCACTATAAACCTCGGGCAGCCCCTGGCCAACGTGGTCAGCATGGTGTGAGCAAAGGAAATGGCAGGGGAAAAAAATTGACCGCTCAGCAATAGTGTGGCACAGTAACGGACAAAGCTCTGGGCTAATAACAGCTTGCAATTACACATGGAAAGCCAAAGCTTGTAGGGCATTCAGTACGAAAGGGATGTAATACAATTTATTGAACCACCGGTTAGAGTTCTGCAGCTTCTCAATAAAAAAAAGAGCTGTGGACCTGTACTGCTTAAAAGACAGACTTATATGGTGCCAGCAGGGGAAGGAGACTTGAAGAAAACAGAAAGCCCTTCCTTTTTATGTCTTGGATAGTGAGCAAGTGGGAGAATGCAGCCTATTTATGCTTTCTAAAAATACACCAGCCAGGCTTAAAGGGACAGCCCGTGCTGCCAGTGCCCTGGCTGCCGCTATGGACGCCTGCACACATGCATGCACCCTGCGTGCCGGAGCGGACAAACATAACTAGGCACTGCATTTTAATTCCTTATACGTACTGCATCTACACCGACAGCACACTGCATGTCCTGCCATTCTGGAAAACGGGGAGAAGTGGCATGACAAAAATCTTTGCTCGGATACAGTTACTTATCCGAGAGAAGCAAGGTGTTTCTGCAGGAGAAAGCATAAAATTAAAATACTTGTAAAACAGCAGTAAAAATCTTGAACTAAAAAGAGGAATCATTGATAAGCACGTTCTTAAACAGACAGAAATGAACACTTTCAACTAAAAGCCAGTGTTTTACAGTGATCAAAGGAGGTGGTGGCATTTTCGGGTAGGTCTGGCTGCAGTACTGAAGGTCAGGGCTGCAAACTGAGGCCGACTGCCTCCTGCCCACCCGTGATGCCCTTTGCCAGGCAGCACGGCTGGGGACACCTCTGCCACTGCCCGCAGGTGGGGCACGGCCTCAGCCCTGGGCACCAGCTCCACTGGGCTTTGTGCACCCACCAAGAAGGAGCAGGGTTTGTTAGGTGTAAGCGGTTATAGAGCGGTCTTGGGGAAATACTGCAACCTGCACGCCACGTGCTTATATTTATTTGTGCTTTCAGGGATAATTTATGCTCTGCAGATGGTGATGAAAAGTTTTGTCACTTGATTGCACAAAGACAGGACTAGTCCTGCAGGCAGAGGTGCCCAGTATTGCTCTGCTGAAGCCCTGGTGCTGGCAGGGCTGGGCCCAGCTGAGAGAGCTCAGGCTTTGGGAAGAAGCGGCAGCAGCACCCACTTAGGGAGCTTAGAGAGCCCTTGGTGTGGCTGGGGCAGAGCGTGCCTTGGAGAAACCTCTGCATGATACCAGACTCTGACCTTTTTCTGCCCATGTTTGCATAAACGCACATTTACCAGAGAACAGATTATCTCTTAGCATCAGTTTTGAGCATTTGACATAACTGCTGCCAAAACAGTAGCAGGTTACTCAAAGCCATGATTTAGAGTTAGGATCCAGCTTTCCCCCAGAGTTAGTAAAATACAGCAGGAATTTTAATACCCAACTGTCAGATCCTGCACTTCCCAGGGGACCCTGGTCTTTGCAGTGCCATGAGGGTCTTGCAGTTGCCTCACTCCTTTGTGCCTATTGCTAAGAAACATTGTCTCTTAAATTTTTGGCTGATGTTGAATTCCCGAGTACTACAATGATGTGGTAAAGCATGCATTGAGAACAGCCAAAATAACAGCCACAATGTGTCTAATTATTTTGTGTTCTCAATTGAAGACATCAAACTCTCCTCACAATGCAATACAGCATTATCCTCAGCAATAAGTAACAGAGGCAGATTTTCCCATATTGTGACCAGAGGAACCAGACAACCTGTATAACTGTTGGATGCTATCCCAGCGAGAATCTGGCCCAGAGATATTTTTGTTTTATCTGAAATTTCATTTCTAGAATCCCAGCCTAAATATTTTACCCCTTCATATTTTCACATCAGCCTCTTCCCTCAGTGCAATTCACGGCTCCAGTCTTGCACCGTGGGGTTGCTCCTCCGGGTTTCCCTTGCATGGGAGGCAGGTTGCCACCTGCACATCACCTTCGATGACAAACCACCAGAATTACCATGCGAGAGGATACGGTGCATTTTTTGTGACAATTACGGCAGAGTCCCCAGTAACTCTATTCCCTGCACAATAAAAACAGCCTCGCGCCAAGCACTGCAGTCACTCAGCAAATCCGTCGCCCCTTATTGTAATTAAGTCCTTCTACATGACATGGCGCAAGAGATAAGGGATTTGTGTTTGAGACGTGAAGGAGTCGCTGGAGCGAGGCGGTGCTGGGTGCGGGGCCGCGGCGCAGGGACGTCCCGGTTCGCGGTGCTGCCCGCAGCCCTGGCACAGAGGGAGCCCCTCGCTGATGACTTTTCTTTTTCAGCCACAGGGATGGGGGAGGAGGATGCAAGCGCTGACCATTCCCAATGTCACCTGCGGAGAGCCATTAGCCCGCTCAGCCCTCTATTCCTACATGCTGAATCAAATTAATCTAACAAAAACAGATGACCTGTGAGCTCAGCCTGCCTTACAGCAAAGTCAAACGGGAGCGAGGGGCAGCGGCGGTGAGCGAGGCGGGGAGGAACTGCGCCGTCCCTGCAGCCCCTCACCGTGGCCTCCCGCGGATCTCCCTCCATCGCTGGCTGTCACGTCCACACACCTCGGCCACCTCTCCCTCCGCAGCCAGACTAACCCTCTCTTGTCTACCTTGGTCTGGCTGTGCACTACCCCCTCCATTACACACGTCCACACACACACACAGAGCTGCTGACCTAGAGGTGTTAGCCACTCCACAGCTGCCGTTCTTCTCACATTAATCTATAGGAATCAATGGACATTTCATTAGAGTAATCAAGTGTGGATGCATCCCGCATTTATATCCCGTGCCTCCCCCCTCCCCCCAACTGCTTTCACAGGCTAATTGGTCCTACAGCAAAGACTACGTGGATATTTTTCCCTACAGATGAGTGTCAAGAGCAGTTTTTTACTGCTGGTTGAAATACCTATCAATAGAGAGGCAGCATAAAAGCCTTCACCCATCAGGCTGTGTTGCTGATGCTAATACATTATGCACTCTCCGTTCCCACACACTTGACTCCCTCCTTTACACCTTTATCCCATACGACCGCCTCATTTACGTTTACCTCGACAGAAGAATTAACTCATTGCATTTTCCTTTTAAAAAAAAGATCGCAAGAATTAATACTTCTCTCTCAGTTCACAATACATTGAGGGAATTTCTCACATATTCATATTTCACCAGTAACCTTTTCATTTTCAGTCAAATCTCTTCATCTTGCGTACTGTGATATCTTATTATTTCTTCTGGTATTTTGTGGTTTATATGCATATTGGTATACAATGACCCCTCGTGAAAGGTACCAGCAACAGCATTGTTTTCAGCACCCTTTGTTGTCTGGGAGGGGACGCTCTCCTCTCTGCTACCTCCACAAAGACAGCAGAGGTTTAGCAGGGCTTAAGGGGGCTGACAAAGGTCACAAGAGCTGCTGTCCCTAAAATGTGTATGTGACAGGAGGCTGGTGACTGAGCGGTGTCCTTACCGTCAGGGGACCAGGGGCTCCGTTTGGATCATCATTTGGCAAGAATGAGAAAAATGTGACAATACTTGTTTGAACAAAAAGTTTGAAAGTGAAATTTCTCATAAGATCGTGGACTTTTCATTCAAAAATAATTTAAAAAGCTTTTACAGGAAGGCAGGCACCTAACAACTCATCTTAAAAATGTACCAAAGTTTCAGAAATGCCATTGCGGAGCAGGAAGCAGCCCAGGGAAGGCAGATGGTGGCTCAGGGGTGCCAGGCTCGGGGCTGCAGTGCCCCAGGAGGAGGGGTCCTGGGGCTCGGGGGGTGAGGGCTTCTGCACGGGGAACGCTCCTTTGCCACAGCCCTGCGGTGGGGCAGGGCAGTCCTGCCAGCCCTTCTCCAGGCAGCACCGAGACCAGGCAGGCTGCAGGAGAGGAGAAGCCTGTAGGCTTTTGAGCTAGAGGATCAGGCCTTGGCACTTGGCAAGTTGAAAGTGGACAATTTGGTAAGGGAAGAAAAGACGTCGGTTTATTTAAACCATTTTGATTGTTGTGGAAGAACGCAGGCTGACAAAACTAGAAGCCACTCACTTTTACTCACAAAAATGCTGCAGCAAAGATGAGGGTGATGTGGAAGTTCATCATGTCGCACCATCACCATACAAAACACTTGGCCTGGGTAACCTCCAAGGAGGAAGAACGGAGCTCAGGAGGCAGCAGGGATGGGGGTTTTGGCCTCCTCTTGCACTTACAACAAACAGGCAACTAAACTTTTCTCTCTTGGTAACAATTTTTGACCATTAGAAAGATGAGCTGAATTCAAAATCACTGACTTGTGGTAAAGCTGATAGTTCTGGTATGTTATTACCCATCTTTCAAGTCATGTCAGACCTGAAAAAAAAAAAAAAAAAAAAAAAGCAGCATATTTTCTAGGCAGAAAGGCACTTGAAAGACATTCAAGTGAAAATATCTCTTCTTTGTCCTGGTTTAGAACTCCTAGCACGAGTTACATGGATTTACCCCAGGTGACTGGCTGCTGGTGCTACAGTACATTATTTGTAAAACCTTTGGATGTATTGCAGGGATGTGGAATTCCTTCTGCCTTCCTGACTTTTCCATGTGGCATGCAGTTTTCAGTTTTGTTTAACGAATACTTTTTTTTTTTTTTAACTACAGCCGGCTTTTTGCTTATGGCCAAATTGAGGAAAGTGCAATGAAGAAAAATGAACCCGCTGAAGGGGATTGACCCCAAAAGCTCAAGAACAGGTCTTTCAAGACTAACGAGAGAGTTTGCATTCGCTTTTTCTGCCAGATCTCTTTCCTGAGGGCACACTGCATAATGCAAAAAAGAACTATGTAAAAAGTTTGGTGCAGAGGATGAAAATAGGACCGTTCGGCTGTTTTACAAACAGATGAGGTTCTCTTCCCCTTCCCCCTCCACACGTTTTTCACTGTAAGCGAAAATGAAACTTGTGCTTTTCAGAGGAAATGGCTGCTAAAGGTTAAAGGGTAAGTCTTCCTTGCTGCAAGCATACATTTTTGCAAGCTGAATCTTAACCATGTGGCTAGCAGCACTCACACCAAAATAACTGCAGAGAGCTTGGAAGAAGCGTAGGGAAACAGAGGGCAAGAGCATCAAAAGAACATCCCAAATTGATTCATCTGCTCTTTTTTCTCCTTCATTTGAGTTCTGGCCACCTCCTTTTCCCTATTACACATTCCATTTTAGAAACAAGATCATTATTCAGAGGTGGAGGGCATGGAGCTGCACCAAGGAAGGGCAGTTGCTGTGCAAGGGAGCAAGAGCATCTCTCCAGGGCTGCCATGTGGCTACCTGCGAGGGCACGTAAGTTTGGGGCAACAGGTAAGTGAAGCCTTGACTCCTTGCCTTGCTGTGCCAACCAATGAGCATATTTGTGCAGCGGATGTACCCACATCGAAATACAATGTCATGCATCACAACCCACTGGGAAAAGAGCAGAGGGAAGCAGGAGACAGCTGTTGCCCACTCCAGCTCGCCTCTCTGCTTGCTTTTGCGGTGAGAGCGCCCATCATTTGGCTGTTGGGTTTTTCCTGGTGAAGGAAGCCACAGTGAAACAATATCTGAATGGTCCTGAAAGTAGCTTCTTGGACATTTACAGAATCACAGAATCATATAGGTTGGAAAAGACCTTTAAGATCATCGAGTCCAACCATAAACCTAACACTGCCAAAACCACCACTACACCATGTCTCTAAGCACCTCATCCAAACGTCCTTTAAATACCTCCAGGGATGGCGACTCAACCACTTCCCTGGGCAGCCTGTTCCAATGCTTGATAACCCTCTCGGTGAAGAAATATTTCCTAATATTCAGTCTAAACCTCCCCTGGCGCAACTTGAGGCCATTACCTCTTGTCCTATCACTTGTTACCTGGGAGAAGAGACCAACCCCCACCTCTCTACAACCTCCTTTCAGGCAGTTGTAGAGAGCAAGAAGGTCTCCCCTCAGCCTCCTTTTCTCCAGGCTAAACAGTCCCAGCTCCCTCAGCGGCTCCTCATAAGACTTCTGCTCCAGACCCTTCACCAGCTTCGTTGCCCTTCTCTGGACACGCTCCAGTACCTCAATGTCCCTCTTGTAGTGGATTTAGATATATTCTGTTTAGTGCGATGCTCCTAGGAAATATTTGACCCCAAGTAAACACAAACACTCATTAGTATTCATGTGGAATTGAGAATATTCCTGGATAACACAGTCTGTTATATTAAATACAAAATAGGATGAACAGGAGTCCAATCAAAAACACACGTTCTGGCAGCATATTGTTTGCAGAATGCAAACGCGGGCAAGATTGAGTGTATTAACACAAAACGTAAATGGAGAGCAATATAGCACAGATGTATATCCATAAAAATTACAACCATTTAGTTTTAAATGAAGACAGTTTTTATAAGATAGCAATTCCAGATTTGAGAAGGAGTCAGCATTTTCTTCTTATTCTTTCTCTCCTACTTGTCCCTCCCAAATAAACACTGAATAAACACCGGGGGAGGTGGTGGTGGAGTTTGGTGCATTTAGCTAAGAAATACTAACGTCTCAGTGAATCACTTTCCCAAAGGATGCAGGGTGGGACGGGCAGAGGCATGGCTGGGAAATGGCTATAGCCCCTCAGGCCAGGGCAAGCCCAGTTTGCAGAAGGCTGCAGGTGCCAAGTTTCCTCTGGAGAGGTCCCTCAGCCACATCAGGGCAAGAGACTGCCCGGAGGCTGCACCTGCCCCTTGGGGCTGGGGACCTGCCCCCTCAAGCAGCCTCCACGCCTCGAAGTTGTGCAACAGAAATGAAACATCGCAGGAAGGGTCGTTGCTGGTTTGGGGTCACTCCTAGCCAGGAAAGACTATTTTCATTTCCTTCCAAGAAAGCTGAAATACCCCAAGTTTCAGAAGCTCCCTGTGCTTGTTCTGTAAAGCAGCTCTTTGAATATGTTTTGGTTTTGAGGGATATCAATAAGTTCACATCAGGGAAAAAAGAGAAACTAGAGAGTTTTCCCTGAGTTTGGACTTCCTGTTATCCAAGTCAGTCAATGGGCTACATGGGCCCAGCTTTCACTGACAGCACTGTGCCTTTATGCCTCTGACCTCGGTGGAGCTGCTTTGATTTACCAGCCACTGACAGGTGAGAATCAACCTCCAGAGACACACCTCAGCATTTCTCCACTTCACTATGGACATAGGTACACATCCGCTTTCTCTTAAGATTGTAACATATGCTTTTAATTCGCTGTGTAAATTTTCACTGAACTTTACTCCTCAGCTGTCGCAGATGTGATTTCAAGGATTGCTGAAAAAGGGTCTGCACAGATTTTAACTTCTTTATGAGATGCAAAGAAAAAAACCCCCACCTGTTTCATCTTGGAGTAGAAATATCGAGAACTTCAATTCTAACTGATCCCTCGAAGCCAAGTAATTTCTGATAAAGCCAGAAACATGGCTGTGTTGGTCTACATTAAATACAAAGTTGTGTTTGAGATTTGACATTCTCAATATGGACCATCTTGATGTAGCCTCCTGAATTTTTTGGATAAGTTTCTTGGGCAAGTTGAGATACCTGAAGGGGACATTAAGATCAGGCCTAGGTGTTTGGGTGCATGCACCCTAAAGGGCCAGAAATATCATCCCCCCCCAATGATGAATGAATGTATTGTACAGCCTTTTCTGACACTACAGATTCCCTTTCTTCCTACAAAGATGTAGTGAAGGCAAAGTATGTGTATTCAGTCTGCTACATAAAAATCGTCTGTGGGATAAACACCTTTTCCATTTAAAAATGGCCAAACCACCAGTCAAAAGATGAGGACATAGAAAAATGGTGCTCTCTTTCATATTGTCCTGTTAGCTGTGCTCAAATATGAGAGCTGGGCTGAGAAGTTTTGGAGACAGCGATACTTGTACGCCGTGTCTGTGCGGTGCGTAGGGCACAGAGGTCCCAGCTAGTCCCAGTGGCTTCTGCGTGCAAGTGGGAGGTGAACAGGTGAATGAAACAATGATCTCGGCCAGGGTCTTCCTGAACTCTCATTTTGGTAGGAAGGTTGGAAAATGGCACACCAGCCTTTGCCCTGACTATACTGATGAGAATCTGGGTATCACTGGCATCAGTCACTGGTGCGACACGGAAACCTGCGTATTTCAGCTGAAATTTCCCTCCATGACAAACCTCTGCCTTTTTTGCACTGCATATTTGAGTTTCTTCAGTCTTTCTCAGAACAGAGCTTCTAAGAAGTCAGTCCCAGGCAATATGCAGCCCAGCAAGGTGGCTGACAGCTGCCCAGGCTTCTTACTTTTCTCTACCTGTTTCTGGGTGTTTAGACCCAGTCTTCTTTTTTCACTTGCTAGTCATTTCTGTGCAAGTTAAATTGAGTGGCCTATCTTACAATTGCCTGGACCGAGTTTCACCCTTTTTCAACAGAACTTCCCTGCCTAATGCAGTCTGTGCTTGCAGAAATACCTTTTTCGGAGCCCCTTTCCCACAGAGTGACTCTAAGGGGCAGCATACATACTGTAGCTGGAATAAACAAAAACATTTCCAAGCACATATACACTGCCAAGAAAAGACTGAAGTTGTTGACAAAGTTTTCATACATGGTATTAGAAAATATATATCAAGGGTTTTTATTCTACTTCTATAAATGAAGAAAAATAAGTGCACTATAAGAACTATAGTGAGATCTCAAGAAATTCCCCTTTTTTTATTCATCTGCAGCAAAGGCAGAAGAAGAGGCAGTCCAGGAAAAAGGCATTCTAAGAAAAACAGTTATGTCCAAAGCCCAGGGTTGTACATTATTTATAATGTGTAAAAAGCCTATACACTTGGTTACCACTAGAACCTGTCTGTTTGGAGATGGGGATTAGACAGCAGCATCATCTATAGCTTTATAAACTAACTGATGGTCTTCCTTGAGTTTTAATAGCTGCAGCTGGTGTATAACTGAAGGAATCACAAACATCTTCATTCTCTGCCCTGTGAATCACCAGTACAGAGGAATAATGCAGAATACCACTATGTGGTAGTCATAGAAACCACAGTTATCAATGTAAAGGTTTGAAAGTAAGTATAAAAGTTTGTTGAATTATATGCCACTCTTTACTTAAGATTTATCATAACCCATTGTTTCTCCAAAACAAGAGCATAAAGCTCTATGTTGCTCTTGCAGACCTTTCGGCGTGTTGATTGTAACAGAAAAACGTAATCCTTGGGGAAAAAGCGAAGCTGTTCAGGACCTGTGCGGGGAGTAAGGGGGTCGGGCTGATGGCAGAGGACGGAGGCAGATAAGGCTCCCTCCAGGAGAGGTTCTAGACGGGGCAGGGGAAGGGATTACATTAATCCCTGTCCCACTTACAGACCCCGCTGGCCTTCAAACTGTATTCTTGAGCTGAAAAGATGAAAATATTCCTAGCGTTGGATCTGTTAAGAGGCTCTCCATAAAATGTCACAGAGCTGGTTTAGAGAAAATGGATCCACTTCCTTTCATCTGCCTCGAGGGTTTTGGCAGTTGTTGGGGTTTGTGAGTTTGCTAATGGCAAGAAGAAAGGCTCTGAAGTGGCAGAAGTGGGAAACGAATCATGCTGAAGTCGCTATGCTTGCAGCCCCCAGACCTGTGCTAAGGTTGCATTTCTGTGATGGAAGTCTTTTATAAAGGCCAGCCAGTGAAAATGAACACAAAAAGCAAGACATTCCACCAGCTGCTTTCCTTCATATCACATACAGCTTTAACCATAAAGCAAAACCAATTGCTACGATGAACATCCACTATGCAGAGCAGCTTTCTTGCCTTCCCCTTTGCCCAGGGCCAACAGAATGACCCCTTGGTATGACCCCTTCATCAAACTTTGTTTTGGCATTTTTAACCACAACTCCTTTTAAAAAAAAAAAAAAAAAAATCAGAGTACAAATACTGGCAACTTTTTTTTTTTTTTTTTAAGTGGTCAGATTTTAAGGTGGATCAAAAAAAGAAAGTCTTCAGAGCTTGCAGTGTGTTTATTGCTTTACAAAGTGTTGCTGGCACTAGTCATTTTAATATACAGCAATAAAAGAGGAGGTGTGAGGATGATTGCGCTACGATTTGCAGATGGCTGCTCGGCACCGCTCACGCTGCCGCAGGTGGCTGCAGGGAAGGGGTCCCATCGGCAGCCCCCCCGGCTATTTGGAGCCAGGGCTGAGTGCAAAGCCTCGCCTGGCAGGCCCCAAGTTACAACAGACCGCTGGGCCACATACTATCATCTCTATTTACAGAAGTTGGTGGACTTTCCTCCTCAGCTAAATCGGCTGACAGCCTCAGAGATTGGCTTTGAGTTTTTGGTTTGAACAAATCAATGAACTACAAGGAAAACTACAAAAACAACAACAAAAGAAATAGTTTCTGAATGTTACCTGCAAATCCACATAGCTTTAAAAGAAAAATCTCTAACAAAAAGGACACCAGGAGCAAGACAAGGAACGAAGTTCCTCCTACGGTACACAGATCTGTGCAAAACCACAAAACACTCTGACAGTGGGTTGCTGCTTATTGCATACTGACATACATCTATTCTGAATAAAAAGAAAGACTTGTTGAGAGTCACTTTTAGGGTGTTTCAGTCCCTCAATAAAGCTGCCAAATAATTTGTAATGGAACTTAGAAAAACTATAGTTTTTAAAGTTGGCTTGTGACCCACACTTGTGCTGGCCCCAGAGGAAGAGGATGGCCTGAGCAGCTCCCAGGTGAGGTAAAGTGCGAGTAGGAATATGCAGATGAAATTTCAATTAGTTTTCATCATCAGTCTTTCAGCCTAATTACATTTAATTCACATGTGACCAACCCTGCCCCATGGAGGGCTAAAGAAGGGAGGGGGCAGAACAGAAAAACATGAAGGTGACTTGAATAGCTAGAGTACAAACATCAATAGACAAATGTTTATTACTAATGATAATGATTCCTACTTCTTATGCAACACTGAAAATAGAGAGCCCTGTACAAGCATTAACTAATCAATGATCTAATTAATGATTCAAGATCCCAAATCAACAACGGACTAAGGCGAGCACTCCGCTGGAGGGCCACTGCCTCGGAGGGCCCCGCATGCCCACAGGGCTCTGCCCCCCGCACGGAAACTCAGCGAGCAGCATCAAAACCTTTCCTCCCTACCAGCAGCGTGCATCGCACGTGCGTGGAGCCACCGCATCCTTTGAGAGCATCTGGGTGGCAAGTTTGAGACGGAGCAGGCTCCGAGCACCACCTTTGCTGGGTTTTCAAAGGGGAAAAGTGGTAAGTGGCAAAAACCACAAACAAAACAACTCTTATCTTAATAATGCTAAATACATGTGTGAGACATTTGCTTCATAAGGTAAACTCTCATTTATCTGGAAAGCTACTTAATGCTACATTGGTATTGCTGCTTTGCCAGCCAACGCTACAGGTCCACAAACCAAGTAGAGAGGCAGAGGATTAGTCATCAGGTGCTCAGCCGTGCAAGAAAACCCAGTGTGCTGGGGTAAACTACTAGCGGGTCCCCGAGACAGCATTTCTCCGCTCTTCCCTCTACAGCACTGCTAACTGGCACCAAGTCTGAGTGCTACCCCAGTGAGGGGGTCAGGGAGTGACCGATATGAAGGGAATTAACTTGCTGAGCTCATTACAGATCCTGCAACAGGTTTCCAAGGATTCTGGCCTATATCCAGCTCGATAAGCGATGTTTTGCCTAGTTTCACTTGGGTACAGCAGTTTTAAATTCAGGCTTAGCTTTAGCCACTGCAGAAAGAGCTGTGAAACAGAGAGCTGTAAAGCAGTTGCTGGTGAACTTGGTTCTTTATTGCCGGAGCTGCGGGGAGGAAGGAGGTCAGCACAGCGCGGTGTGCGCAGCTGCCCTCCTGCTTCTGCGCTTTGCCTCTGCCTCGCATCCGGGGCAGCTCCTCGTCCTGCAGCTGGCTGAGCTTGGTGCTGGGCTCAGCTTTCCAGCTGCAAAACATTTGGCTGGTACAAACGGTAATCCTGAATCATTTCTCTAGAGCTCAGAATAATGGGTCATCGGTTTTGTATGGCTGATTGACACAGTGTATACACATTTGAGATATGTAAAAGTTGTGGCTTTTTTTTTTTTTTTTTTTACAATAATTAGGAAGGCTACTATGTTATATAATCTAATGCTAGGTACCCTGACAGGTTAATACTTCTTACAGTAATGTTATTCTAAAGTATGTTCTCATTTATTTTGAAATGGTTAAGTCTGGCTTGTATGGAAG
The DNA here is from genome assembly GCF_035582795.1 of Mycteria americana. Lineage (NCBI taxonomy): Eukaryota > Metazoa > Chordata > Aves > Ciconiiformes > Ciconiidae > Mycteria > Mycteria americana. The sequence continues at coordinate 56,705,456 of NC_134370.1, read as the reverse complement.
TGGAGATGCTTCAGGTTTGTGAAGGGTTTGCTGTGCATTTTCACAGACCTAGTTGATTTTTTTTGTGTATATGTCAAAATAAAGTTATATATGTCAAAGAATATTTTAAGTTTTCAAGTCTGAGGTCCAAATTAATTATTGGGGTAACTGCCATAGAGGTAACCAATAGTCTGACCCAGATTCTGGACTTTAGACAAATTTTATCATCCCTGAGGATTACGTAGAGTTTACTTATCAGGAGGAGAACCCAATCACCTTTCTCTGCCCCTTGTCTAAGAAGTGGACTTTGCAGCCACATTTAGCAGTGGATACCTTGTCTGGGAAACATCTCAGCACGATGTACAATAAATGGGACTTGCTAGAGCTGAGTGCTGGGAAGCAATTGTGCTGCCTTGCTACTGTGTGTAGAGGCATACGTGAACGGGCTGAGTGTCACAGAGATTTGTTGATAACCAAAGCTTGAAACCGTATAGTTTATATTTTACTGATGCAAGTTCCTGCTTTTCATTGATCTTCATTCACTAAATCTGGACATTTGGCTACTGGAAAGAACCAAGTAGCTTTTAACTCCATCTTTCACCTCTCTCCAGTGCCTATGAAATGGATTGTTTTGTTTTAAAGTAGTGATGAAACTGAAGAGGAGCCCCTATTTAAACATCCCAAAATATCTGGAGAATTTAAAACCCAGTCTGAACTTGGGTTTACATTTGCATCTTGGGCTCCCCTTTACATTTTATAGGAAAGTAATTGATCTGTGTAAAGTGCTTCTACCTCATACTGAGAATGGCAGCATGTAGTGCCTCAATATTTTATATGAACAATTCCTGTTTTTAATGTTTTATTAATGTTAGCCTGAGACATCATGTGTTACTATTTAATTGCTTAGCTGCAGTTGCTCCTGTACGGAACAGCCTTGAAAAAGAGATAAAGTATGGGGTGGTTATTGTCCAAAATACAACTGGATTTCAAAACTGAACCCTTTGAGTTTTGTTTCACATCTTAGAATTTAAATCAGCAATATGGCTATTAGATGCCATCACCCCTAAGATGAAGCCCATGCTCCAGCTGTTGATTCCATTGCACAAAACATCTGTGTGATTTAGCCAGGACTATCTGATGCTTTGCAGGGTCCCAAGCAGGTCTGATATTATTCTTTCCAAACAGGAGGGAGGAGGAGTGAAATATCTTCATTTAACTGCTAAGGAAAAACATGCCTCACAGGTTTGAGAGATTTAGACCTTCTTTCAAGTGTGCTGCATACGGATATTTCCAGACACGAGAAGAAAACAGCTTGTCTCAGTTGTGTTTCTTTGAAAGGCCTTAGTCAATCTGCAAAGGCATTTCTCTTGTACTCAGATATTTTGTATACGTTGTTCTGTTTTTTGGCTTAACAACTTCTGTGTTTAAATCACTGCAAAACATCAGCTAAGCAAAACTGCATTTTGCAGATCCATGACCAATGTGTTAACATATTGTGGTTGCAGAAAGTATAAAAAGGACAGACTAGAGGAAGGGAAAGAATTTTCATTAAGAGATTAATTAGACAAAACAAGGCAATAAAAGAGACTCCAAAAGGCTCACTCTTTAGAGATTTCCATAATTGTGCTCTTTACAAATGAGTTTAATCACCCAAAGGAAGAACCAACAGGCAGATGAGGAAGTGGTCAATACGAAACAGTAACTGACCACTGCATTACTGGGGTATCTCACACTCATCAGGCCCAATATCCGGATTGCTGAAGTAATGCAATAATGAATCCTGACCCGTGTTTGTACCATTGTGGTGAGTTCCTGAGATCTTGTTCTATTCTGGGGAAAAACAGTTCCGCTTAAATTTTTGCCCATCATCTAGGGGCTGCTAACATGCATGTAGGATATACGTTTTGGAGGTCAAATAAATCAATAAAAATAAAAACAAATCAGAGATATGGTAAAGGAACAGGCTGATGATATTAACTGAGTCAGAACAATTATTTTGCTATTTTTTTTCTTCCGTGCTTGTTCCTCAAAAGCTTTAGTGAAATAAACAATAGAAAAAAAATGAATATGTAAAGTATCTCAGTCTCTTCCCACGTGTAATAAAATGAAAACAAATGTTCTCACTTCTACAAACTCCACCACATCAAATTAATAATGGAAAACATCACATCAAAGCACTCTTTGTGCTCAATAGCCTGTGGCACATTTGGACTCATCAATAGATGTTCAACAATATTACAACTTGTTTAAATCTTGGTAAAGTAGTGTTATGTACTATTGTTATTGACTTTCTTTTTCTAATTATCACCCAAAGGTGACAGATGATACAGCACTAATGATCAGACTGTTTAAGAGCTGAATCAGCTTAGAATCCCAACTCATTAAACCTCAGCAGGACTAAAAGATTCCTTGCACTTTAAGGCTAAAAGCTTCACCTCGCTGACAACATTTTGGTCAGTTATACAGGACACACCATCAGGAGATTTAAGGTATTTTTCACTGAGAGGATCTTTGGAGCTTCTAAGGATTCTAGTGCACATAACTGTCTAAATATTTAAAAGTACATAAAATGCATATAGCTGTCATGATAAAGAAAATATCTGCAGAACCTGTTTTGTTATGCTGAACCTTCCCTTGAATCTGTTAAAGCTAATAGTAAAAAACTGTTCTTGATTTTAATAGAAGCTGAAGTCAATAGGAGTTGCAGATCCACGGCATTTCTTTGAACCCATTTCTCTCAGTCTGCTCAGAAGCAGGGACCACAATGGTATCTCTGTGGTGTGTTCCAGTTCACCTTAACCTTGCACCAAATTCATAATTTTTTATGAGATTAGCTGATTTGGCAACAAAATGTGGCATTCTTACATCTGTTTTAGGAATATGCTAGTTGAGTCAGGTTTTCTTTCTGTTGCTTCATTGGATATAGGTTGGGAATGAAATTCCTGATCCTTAAGCAAGAGAAGTGATGGCCATGCCATTGAGGGTGGAAGAGATGCAACGTGACACCCATCTGCCTGTATGCTCCAGCTTGTCTCGAGAAACCAGACTCTTCCAAGACTCCTGGATATTTTTAAAAGACCCCGCCTACAATAGCATCTTCAATCTCTTGCTGTTCTTCTACTCTACATTGTATCCGCTCTATTTGATTTGTGCTACTATCGATACTCCTGGACTAAAAGCTCAAAGACTCACAAAATCTGACCTAACTTTCTCACAAACTGATCACCTGAGACAGCAATGAGAACCATTACCAAATGACTCTGTCACAAAATAAGTACTTGTTTGCAGTTTAAGAATGGTTCAGGTAGAAGAACATTATGAGAAAACCATAAATAAGAATTAGTAAAAAATTGATGCCAGAATAGTAGCAAAGCCCATTCGTTTCCCACAAGCGCTGTGGTGCCTCTTGCCCAATAATTACGTGTGAGCTGGAGGTTTCAGGATGCTTGCAAGATGCAAGCATCTCTCTCCCATGTTTTTATAGCCCATTTGGGACCTTTGTAGACTTATGCTCATTAATCCCCTCATAAAAGGCTCGGGTATCAGGTGCCTCCATGACCAGCATTCAGACCATTTGAGCAATTAGAGAGAAATACCACAGATCACTCCTAATTCTCTATAAAGAAAAGTTTGACTATAAACCTGCAACTCCGACAGCCTACTCTAATAGTGAAGCCACAGCACAATCACTCCACCCTACCAATTTTCCCACCAGGTCCTAGGCAAGGCATTGCAAAATTGGACTCCAGCAGAACTTCAATCCCAAGTGTTCGCATGGGGAAGTACCACCCATTTGTCTAGAAGGAGAATTTTAGTCTGTTACATTGGTTCAGAAACGGATTTGCAGTACAGACTCCTGGCATGAAAATACTCTTACACTTTTATTTTTTAGGGTTTTAGATTGCTTTAAGTTAACTTGGTAATAAATCAATTAAGGCAAAATGAGTAAGGAACTCATACCACAAACAGAGCATCCAAATAAGGGAGATGCACGAGTTTCAGTCACAACAGAAACAACTTTTCCTGAGAAGAAGCTCTAATAGCTCACAGGTCTCCACTCAGCATATATTTATTGTGGTCCCTAACAGCAAGAGTTGAATCAGAGATCTTTGGAGCTAGAAGTAAAGTTTACTGAGGTTAAACTAAGGCATGGGGACACACCAAACGTGCATCTTTTGCGGCTGCATTGAAGGACAAGCTACAACACTCTGACCAGGAAATGTGATGCTGACTCTAGCCTAAGGATTCTTGTCCAGAGCAAGCAAAATCCTCACCTGGACAAACTTCCATTTACTTGCCAGCAACCAGAACTAGAAGCATTGGCCTCTATACCTTGCACTAAAAGCCCAGGGACAGCGTGCTATCCCTCGTGCAGGGCTCAGATGATACATTTTCCAGTAAGCTGTGTTACTTCCGCATAGAGCTACAGGAATTAACTTTTAAAGTCAGGCAATAGTCACTCTGATCTCTGTATCTAGTTTCTCCCATTCAAACCACATGTTATAATTCAGGATAGTAGTTATCCAATTTGCCAAGTCATATTCCTTAAGAACAAAGTAAATTAAACTATTAGGTGTTATTACAAGGGCAGAATTAGCAACCGAAAACTTCCCTATAAACTGCTACCTAATAATTTATGGGAGTTTTGATGTTTCCTGGCAACCAGACAAACAGATTAATAAAGTCCATAGTCCGCCTCTGATATTCTCTTTCCCTCTATCACCAACTTTTGGACCTTGCAACGTTCATTGTCACTTTGGTGAAATTCACTGTAGCACAGAGTCAGTGCAGGACAGGCGATGGTGCACCAGTTACAGTCCAGGAAAGATTTTACCCCAGAGTTAGGCGAAACCCATGTGTTACAGCGGCACAGCAGTGAAGCGCAGAGAGAGTTCCTCTGCCTGACACGCGCATAGAGTGAAAAGACAAAAATATCTTTGGAAAGAATCTTCCCGCATTGACTGCTTCTGTGCCATGAGCTTCCCCACCTGTACTCCGTGGGTGTGTCTTGAGTCCACAAATGATGCCTTGTTCTTTTTTCCACTTCTTTTTAGGACTACTCGCATGCTAAAATGGTCACAGACTCGCCACGCTGTAGACACCGTGCAGCTCAATGAATGCTGTAAATCCCAAATTACACAGGATTATATTTTGGGAAATTGCTTTTCCCTTTTTTCTCACCGAGTTGACCAAGGCTGAACCTCCTGTGCATTTTGGGTGGGTTTGAGTCTAGGTCCAAATGATACATCTGGCTTTAGTTTTGATAAGGGCAGAATTAAAACCCAGTCTGGATCCTCCGATTCCCAGCTGTGCAGTCCCCAAAGGATGCCAGGTATGCAGCACCTTTGAACCCCTCTAGCAACCAGAGCTATTTACTTTGGAGTCACAAAAAATATAAGGGCTAAAGATTCCTTTTCAATGTTGACATTCAGTGGAAGTGTTACCTATTTCTCTGCAAGTCCTTCAAAACAGATTCCCAACGATTCCCCCGTTTCTCCTTCTCTACATATCTCACCCCTGAAGCCTCCAGCTGCAAGCACCATTCTTCTTCGCTGCCTGTCAACATGAGCAATTAATGGCTCTGAAGAGTTGCTTTGAATGACCCGTGTAGTCCCACCCACAGGAACGGGCTCCGAGATAGCAGCGCCAAGTAGTTTCATGGGAATCCATAGCAGAGTAATAGTTTTACCCAGAGGTCACAATATTTTGGATAAAATTGTGAATCAGTTTTTAGCTGCGTAGTATGAGCCTCAGGCTACTTTTTAAATTCTCCCCCAAAGCTTACTGTTTTTTTACATGAAGAGGCCATATGTCATAATAAACATCAGGCTTAGGAACGGCTCACACTCTAAATGTCAGGCTACAAAGCTACCTTTAAAGATTAAAATCTCTGCCCTCTTCAAAAGGGAGGTTGAAGGGAGGGATGGAGAAATCCCAAATACAGAGAACCTTACAAATAAAGTGAAGTTTACTACTAACAAAACATATCTTGCAAAAACACACTTGGTGCTTTTCTGTTGGAGCTGCCCTCGATAAAATGTGGGTGTCATTCGAAAAGGACATCATTTCCAATGAATTCTGAAAGTGTCACACAGAGTATTGATCGATCAAGTCTTGCCGTCAGCATGACCAGGGCCGGCAAAGAGCTATCCCTGTGATCCAATTTTCAGAGCTCACAGACACCTCCAGTCCCAGGCAAACGGCGTCAGCAAGTGGCAGGAGGGGTCTGGGGGAGGGGAGGTGGAGGGAAACGCGGAGGGGAGAGTCCTTGCGCTCCGTCTGCTTGTCTAAGCATTAAATGTTATTAGCCACAAGCATGGCACCCCCATTGTGCGGAAAGGCTGCTATATTTCTGGCTTTTGTGTTACCAGCAATGCTGAACCATTTGTAAGTCAAAAGTAGGTCCTTATCAGCAAGATATACCCTGATAAGATCACATTTTTTATGATTACATCAGTGTTCAGCCAGTTTCCCGCTTCTGCCTACAAATGCGTACGCATGGCACCGAGCCGGGCAAGGGCAGCGCAAGCTGCAATGCCATCGCTTTCCAAATACAGCTCTAGCAACAGCAAGCCATCGGGCCGGCTCCGACATCCTGTGACGGGCGCTGCCCGCCCGCCTGCCCCTTGTGCCACCCTGGCACGGGGCTGTGGGAAGCAGGCTCTCCCCGTGCAAAATGCAGAGCCAGCCCTGGGCTCTGGTGTAATACTTTGGACCTGCTATTTACAGGGGCTCAGGTACTAAACCGATTAATCTTGTAGGAGAAGCTGGAGAGGGAAATTATCGACGCCCATTATGAAGCTGAGTAATCTCAAAAGGAAACCGTTGTCTCAGCCTGAACGACTCCTGGCTTGATTTTGAAAGCGCTGGCGAGGTGTGCATCGGGGATGCCCCCCGCCGCTGCACAATTAGAGATATGCCTTGGTTTTCTCATGTTAAGCGGGGAGAAATATCATGCGGGATCCTAGCACAACAAATCCCTTGCTGGGCTTCTAGGCACCACGCACCAATAAAATAACAGGAAAAATAAAAACATGAACAACAACAATAAAAGGAGAGCAGCCGGTTAAGAGAAATAGGGTGATTTGCTGTTTGTATGAAGCCGGTGTGGAACTGCAGCAGGTGAGGAAAGAAAGATTAAGTGGGATGAGTGAATGACAAACGCCTTCTTGTTATACACCAGGTAACTGTGTGCCAACTTGTTGTTACTCAATATGTGAAATATTTGCTCCTGCTGTATTGTTTCCTCTTTATATCAAGTGACACAAATGTCTTTCATTACTTTTGCAAGGAAATTACTTCCTTTCCTCATAATTATTTGTATATTTAAACTAGCAACTGATATGTTTTATCAGTCATTTCTGGTATTGAAAAGAGTGTTTTTTTAAAAACAGAATGGAAGCATTTGACAGAAATTGAGTTTTACTGAAAACATTGGTAGCATTTTAAAAAAGAACCTCCAAAATGTAAACCATAATTTAAATAAGCCCCACAGTTTTCACTTGACTTCAATATTTCTCAATGTTTGGGGAGAAAAAACAATTTCCTGATGAGATTTATGAAAGAGAGGTTAGTGAAAGGGGTTCTACTGTGTCTGATTTCTTAACTTAAAAACAACAATGATTTTAAAAAAAAAAAAGCAGTCTCTAATCAAATTGAGACAAAAGGTGCCCTACAGTATTTATTGTGGGATTTGCAGCTATTTTTTGATGACCAGAAAAATTAAGGCCCTGACCTTCTAACGAGATTTTGCAGGTGTACTCTAACACCAACATGGAACTATTTACTCCCGGTGGTACTCTACTTAACAGGCTCATTTCAAGATCAGTGTCTAAATCTGCAAATATTTCTGCTAAACCTGAGGAACTCTCATGTGTGAGCAAGTATAGCACAGAAAAAGCAAGACTCTACAACTAGTCATTTGAATAATTTCTATGTTGAAATTTGTTTTTTTTTAGTTTCCTATAAATTAAATATTTTACTTTAAAAAGCACCTATGGAACTGAAGTTCTTGCAAGCCATCCAGAAAGTATGCTCTACAGTTTGCACTGTGAGTTTACCAAGCATAATTAATAACAAGGACAGCAGATGCAGTGAAGATACATAGTAAAGCCTACTACAGGATAAACCGTGGTTGCACAGAGAGCATAGCACCACTTCAAGCCACAAACAAATCAATCAAAGTCAACATCTATTTCCAAGTGATTTGAAAACAGAACAAAAGTAACTAATTTAATGAATTTTTCATTACAGGTCCTCCACTCTACCACAGATGAACTAAAAAAATCTACAAAACAATCATGCAGTGCTTGAGAGACAAAATTCTCCTTACCTTAGAGACAACTACTACCAGCTGCTCTGAACTAGGTTAAACCTCGGCAATGTGCTCGGGCTGAAAACTCCTTGTTAAGCTGCTGCTTATTTTATGCTGCCTGTGCAGGTGTGTGTGTCTGCTAATGGTTGCACCTGAACTTTAAGGTGCCTGCCGTTTCCCCTAGAAGAGCCTTTATTCCATGGTTTATAACTTTGCTAAGAAGTTTAACTGTAGAGGTCTACATTTTTCTTTCTGTATATTGGTTCTCATACTCCAGCTGGCTTTTTTTTCAGGAGGTTTTGGTAGAAATGGGCATATTTGAAAATAAAACCCCAAACTGATATTAGGTCCTAGCAGTACACATATAATTTGTGTCATGGTCCGCTTCACCAAATAGTTTTTTTGACCAAAACCTTCTCTGCTTCTCAATATAATATCCAAGTGTTCATGGGATGAGTACAGAATGAGCTCATGTAAAATGAAGGACTCCGAAGCTCAGTGCTTGACTAAGCTATCGCTCATTGCCGGTGCATCTGCTGTTGCTCCAGATGAATGGGATTGGCATTGAAGTGTCTGTGTGGATTGCACCATGCACTGGTGGCAGCAAAGGGAGAGGGTTCAGATAGAAAATTCTGGCTTTCCTCATCACTGTTGTGCCTAGCCCAGAAGCATAAAATATGTTTGTAATAAAGTGTATCTGTTGTTCTGAGCACTAATACATGAATAGTAAAAAAGGACAATCCCGAGGTTTTATTCTGAAGAGACTGAGTCAAAGTCCATTCAAAGCTAAAGCTCCTGTTAACTTCAGTGGGGTTTGATTACGGTCCAAATATTGCATATGATTTCTCCAGAGGTTCATCTGGGTAAATCCCTCTGCTGCAACAGGTAAGTATTGACAAGGCCTGTTTCCATTTCCAATACTCTTCACATCTTTGTCATCGCCAACTTTGATGGCAGAACTGGGCCATCCAACAGAGATTAAGCAGAATTTTTTCCCTTGACTTAAGATATTTTCTCATTTCTTAAATTTCTTACAGCAAGTGGGTATTTTGCAGTGAATCACACAGCCTAAATCTGAAAACTAACAGGAAATTAAAGGAGAGCAAACCTTCTTCCCTGTCACCACTGTAAGCACTATATATTAGCTGATTTACTTTATTGTTTTTTATTTTAGCTCTTTTTTTAAAAAATATTTTGCTGTACTACCAAGATGAGGGTTTTTTATTTTGATTGTTTTCTAATAACCATAAGTAGTGCATCTAGGTCTGCCTTTTTGGACACCACATGCCAAGCTGTGCTTCTGGGTGTGGCATACGTGCAGCTTACCATAAACACTCCTGGAATAAATCAGATCATTTGTGGAGCCAGCTCGTCCACCTGTATACGTAACCTGTAGCAGGGGGTAGTGCCGGAGCACCTGGCTCTTCACAGTCTTTTCCCTTTCTTTTGTCCAGTGTTGGGATGCTCCTAGCCTCTCCTCGAAAGCAAGGCTCTGTGATGAAGACTTTACCGGTCAATACAGCCTAAGATGGCAGATATTTAAGTCCAAAGCTATGATACAGATTTTCCAGAATTTCTTGTTTTTCACCATATAGGCAAATAGACAAAATCTCTTCACAGTTAGTTTCCACTGTACAAAGCAAGCCCCATTTTGGCCCCTGCCGATCTCCCAAAACAGCACGTCTGTGACTCTTCTATGCAGAATCACTCCCTAGACTATTTCTTGCACTCTGAGTGCCCATTTCCAGGCTGCTGCCAGACTAGCAGAGTACCTGGTCAGGTTTGCCAGTGGGAGTTTCACTGTAAGACTTAGTAAGTCTGAGTGAAATGAAGATTCAGAAAACACTCCAGAAAACTGAATACTTGATTACTTGACCAGCATTAGGAAAAATGTGACTACAGGGGAGCATTTAGAGAACATACCAGGTCCCATTTTGCCAGATTAGACTTAAATTTTTATTCTATTATAATGTATGCACTAAACCCCGGTATTTTCTTGCCTAAATTCTATTTAAAAGTGAGCAGACTGTTGGCCTACCAAAGTGAATGAAAGAAAAACCTTATAAACTAAATTTTACATTTCTCGGGTGCAGTTCCTTGAAGTCAGCCTGTTAACACCAAAGTATACTACTTCAATATGCATATTTAGTTGTCAATACCGTAGTGTGTGAACTTAAGCAACCGAATGCAAGTAAAGAAACTGGGAGTCTTTCTACCCTTTATACTTCATCTGTGTATGCTGCATGAAGCTGAACGCTATCTTGGAAAACCTCCTGATAAACGAAAGGAAGCAACGTTGTACAGTGCTAACTAACTTTGGGCGGAAATCCCCCCTGCTGCATTGCTGAAGGCGCTGCCCAGCGCGGCAGCCTCCCTGCGGCAGCCTGGCAGCAGGCACACCTTTAAGCAGACCAGTACATAAGCAACAGTAATGCCTAACACATGTGCAGCAATGACGGCATTGCAAAGAGTCTTATTTGGTGAGAGCAAGGAGCTGGCCCCGAATCTGTTGCTTCTGAGAGCTATGAGAGAGGGAGAGTCTCGGTTACAAGAGGTTAAGAGGGCCTGTCTATCCTCAAAGAGGGGGATAAGCAGCAGTTCATGGAGACTGAAAGAAACGCAAGTCCTGGAGGGGAGGCAGTGGAAGTGGGGAAGCCTGAAGCTAGATTGCTTGTCCGTCTCTGCAGGAGCCACACCACAGTGAAGATCATCTCTGCATTTGAAAAATACCGATTGAAGAGTAGCCACCCTCTGGACCTGAATAGGCACATGGAGACACACAGTGAGCCTGCTGCAAGTACAGCTGTCCCACCCCTTGCAAATACTTTGCCTTTAAAAGAAAAGAAGGATGCCACTCATGCCAGCTTTCCCTAAGCGTCTTTGGCACTGCTTCGTGTCCCTGAGCTTGTCTCATTAAGGGGAGAATGAAGGTGTGATACTCTGAATAGGAATCGTTGCCTACATTATGTCAAATCCTTCATAGAAAGGAAAAAATCCAACTGTGGGGTAGAAAACCCCTGCCCGTCTTCAATCAATCCTCCCTACCACCAGGCATCTAGTCAATTTTTATTCAGTCTTCTGTAGCCTCGACTTCAATGAAGTGGCACAGCAGGGCCAGCGCCGGCAGCTGCTGGGCCCCGGCTGCCAGCGCACCGGTGCCGCCGAGGAGGAGAGCCAGCAACGTCCGGGGAGGGCTGTGCAGGGGACACAGGAGTATTTCAATCTGTGCCCCAGCCCTTAATCATAAACTCGAGGTTCAAAGCCTTGCTGGGCTGCTGGCCGCTGATCCCATCTCAAGGTGATAGTCACCTCTAGCCTTTCTGCAAACTGCAAACCTACTGTCCATCCATCTTAAAGCAGCTTGACACTGGCTTCTCTACCCATTTTACAGCCAGCGAACATTTCCTATTGATTTATTGATTTCTGTCTGCCTGTGGAAGGAGCTCAGAACAGACTCTATGTGCTCTTGCAGCCTCCTGCATAGATTTTTTTCTCCCTTTTTCCCTTTTTATCCAAGCCGTGTTAGCAGTCTGCGGTGAAGCAGGAATGAGACCATGCGGGAGCCCAATTTGCTACTGGCAAATGTGCCAGGTTTTTCTTCCTCTCCCTACCCGGCATGCACACCTCCACTCCCACTCTCTGCCTCCCATCTCCTTTTCCTCCAGGAAAGCTGGCAGATCCCTGCCTATCCGACCGGTTCATCTTAGCTAAAAACCTCTGCTGATTCCCTTCAGATCTTTTCCCTATCATTAACAGGTGTCTGATGTGCATGTAAACACTGCTTGTAACTGTGATTCCTTGATTTCTACTGGGTCAGAGAAATTTCTTCTTTTCTGAGTCAATCAACAAAAGGGCACACTTTCCGTCTGCGCACTTATCTGCGTGAGTGCAAACCTCTGCATGTTTTAAGACACGTTTTATGAACTTCAGAGCCCCGTGGGGGACTGGATTGAATTGGGGATTCAAAGATTTGAATCGGGGAAGGAACATAGACTGCTTTCCACCTCCTAGTTGCCAGTCCAAATGCAGCCCAGGTCAGCAGTGAATGCAAGTTGTTCCTGGCTGATCCTGGCAGTTCAGAGGCAGCTCAGAACATGAAATCAGGGTGGTTGCAAGACAGGTCCCAGCGGACAGATGTCCACATCACGAAAAAGCAGCCTGGCTTACCGTTCTCCACAGAGAGGTGAGCACCGAGTGAGGGAGAGGCTGCTCTTTCTCCCCGGCCTCCAAGGTGGTGCCTCTAAGCTCCGTCTCAGCCGTGATGGTGGGAAACTTTTGCTGCTGGTGGCCACACTCTTCCTCAGCTGGGGAGCAATGTCCCATGGGCTGCCTCATCCTGGATCCACGGCCAGCCCCAGCGTGGAGTGATGCTGATGCTTTGCCCTGGTTGGAGGCCTTGACCCATACTTTAAGTGAGTTTGGGTTCACCTTCTCACTCTTCTTCATCCTCCTCATACCTCAGGCTGCCAGAGCAGCCGTGACACTTGGTCAGAGAGTAAACACAATGGCACGGCAGGGAAAAAAGGACATTAGCAGGTAAGGGGCTGACCTTCTTAAATACAGTCTCACTTTTTCATGCATAAGACTGACAGAAGTTTCACTGCAGGCAACTTTCGTGAAAAACACCTTTAAGTTATTTGATACATGCTTCCCAGCCTCCCCTCAGAGTGCACGCACCTGAGCAGGAGAGACAAAATCAAACAGCAGCCTATAGAGCTGGCAAGCAAGACGTGCAGCCTTGCTCTCCTTTCAGGAGATCACATCTCAAATCCGTATCTCTGCACTCACGTGTGCAAACCTCCCCTTTGCCACTCCCTGAGGAAATACCTACAGGCAAATTCCCGCTCAGACAAAAGGGGAGAAAGAGAAGCCCATTGGAAATCGCTCCTCTCTCTTCCCGTAGAAGATCTGTGGGGGTTAATCATGCTTCCAGGCTGCGGGGACTGCGGGGGCTGACCCGAGCGCAGGGGCTCACCGGCTCTGCTCGGACCGGGAAACTGCAATTTGTTTATATTCTCCTTATCCCCCTTTTACAACACTCCTTTAGCTCAGCTTGGATTCACAGGAATTTTTGCTCCTTTATCTCCTTAGAGACTGGCCCGCTTGTGGCAAAAATGCCTTTTGTGGGCTCTAACCTGCCTCTCTTTGAGTACCCAGAGGACGCGTGGACTCAGCCCTGCTGGCTGGCCCCAAGCGAAACGCTGCCTTCACACTTCATCTCCGCTGCGCACCCTTCACAGCTGCTCCAGTTTAATTACTATCCCTTAGCATTTGATTTCTTGACTAGAATTTATTGCACCACAGAAATTGCTATATTATTCTCTAATATTATGAGCTGGTATAGCGCATCATGGACGTTCTTCAGAGAGATGGCGAGAGGTGTCTGCACTGAAGCTGTACGTGCTTTCCTTTGAAGAAGCTGGCCTTGTGGGTAGCGAGCTGGTATTTTCTCTAGGATAACTATGCAATACTTAGTATGAGACCTTGTGGGCATGAGAATTGAAAAATATGTGAACATTTAAAAATTAACCCCCACATTTGTGTTGCCTATTCAAATTTGTTGAAAATATATCACTGATGAGATACAGGGGACTCTAAAACATAGATTTTTCAAGCCTGAATTGGGAGACTGTGCAAAGGGAAAGCTACAGGCGTAGTTAAAGGCTGCGTGACTGGCAGATATCAGGGGCTGGAGCCTGCTCGTTTAAACTGATCTATTTCCAGTAGTGTCAATGAAATAATGCAGATTTACACCAGCACAGAATCTTGTCTAAAGTCAACTCTCTGCCCCCCACACAGGAGAAAATGTTTACAGGGTAACTAACAGTGTTCTTTTAGGAAATTGCATCTGCTCATTTTTACATTGGGTCTATCCATATGTAACTACATGCATTTCAATGGGTTACTTCTGATTTACACTGCAGGCATCGTGCATTTCCCTAGACCAACATTAACTATTTATTGATCTTCCCAGTACCCCTGTGAGGAAGGCTATTATTCCCATCATATAGACAAACAAGGATTACATTTTGGAGAGTGTCTGGATCTGGTGCACACATTTGGACCTCTTTTGCCATCAATTACACTTCCTACAGCTCTTATTTCCCTCCCCCCCCCTCGCCACCATATGTGTGCAGGAGAATGGAGAGGAAAAACAGCACAAACTATAATCCAGGTCTAAATGCAAGGTAAGTCTCTCTTAGGCTTATTTCACTTGATTTCTCTTTTTTTAAACAAAAAAAATCTCTCAGACCTCTTAAATTTGCAGAAACCTATTTCCAAGCCTTGCTGGTATTCTGGTTGATCTGCTGCTGTTTCAAACTGTGCATGGAGACGGGGTGAATTTTTCCGGGTGCTCTGAGAAATGGGCTGCACCTGCAGCAGGCAGGGGAGCAGCCCCGCTGCTGCGAGCTCGGGGGGGCGGCAGGGGCAGCGGGCTGTTGCAGGCAATATGGGCTGATGTTAGTGTGTGATGTTTGGTGTGGCAAGGGAACGTGATAGCTGTGAATTAGTAACCGGGATGTTAAAGCTCGATCCAAAGCACACTGAGTGCAGCATTAAGTCCCCCCTGGACTTCAGTGTATCTTGTATCAGGCCTTTAGTAACATAATTCGTCAGTACAAGGTGAAGAAATCTCTCAACAGAACAGTTCTTATTTCTGGATATGCTCTAAGGTGCCTGGATCTCCCGCTCTGCCTGTGTGCCTGCCATGTGCCAACCAAAAGTACCAGCACTGCACTGTCAGTAATGGCTTCAGAGTTTCAGACCATTCAACAGACCTAACCAACAGCTCCAGGAGACCCCCAGCCCGAGAGCCTGTCTGTTTTCCTCGGGCACTGGGGCATGACTTCCTCCATTTGTCCTGGCAAGCAGCACGCTGCACCCTGCGTTGGCGTTTCATGGACCCCTGCCTCCCACGTGTGGGATTTCCCATTGCTGCTTTCCTTCCGGTTCCCCTCTTCCCCTGGAAGGAAGCGATGGAGCTGCATTTCTCTGAGCTGCAGTGAGCACCGAACAGTGAACCCTAACTCAGCATCAGGAATGTGAGAGGTGCAGCAAAGACACCACCAGCCCTCGGCACTGGCCTGGGCACTCCAGAGTGGAGTGCAAGTTGACATATTGAATAAATACAATTGGCACATGATTTATCGATTACACCCCTTCCGAAGACAGGCCCTCTATCGAGATGAGATTCATAGCGCATCACATCACTTCAATGAGCCCTGAAGCCTGTCCTTCATCACATTTTCACCATTGCTGCTTTTATGAGGCACCAACTTTTTCAGGTTTTATGTGTGTGCGATCCAGCCCTCAGTATGAGCCAATGCACGGCACTGGTATGGTTCATAAAAAGGCAGAATTCATGACCTGTAGAAAATTCAGGTATTTCAGCACTGTGATTCTTGTCAACTTCAGTGGGACTGTCTCATGACTCAGGGTGTCAGAGCTCAGCTCTATTTTGTGACAAGCTCTAGTAAGTGGTTCAGCTTGCTTTGGCGGTGCTTTTTCACCCCAGACTGGAAGATGCAGCACAAACTTGTAGGAAAGCACTAAAAGTAAAAGTTGCAATCTGTGGTATCAGCACATTTTAGGAATGAAAGTATTTACTAGATAGGCAGAATTTTACCATTGTCACTTGGAAAATACTCGTGTATTGGAATAAACTCCAGTCGCAAAGGATGCCAGTCAGATCCTTCTATGAATGAAGTGATCTGCTATATAGATCTTTTGTCAAATGACTTTGGCTTGTTTACTGAGTCACTCTATTTTGCCCATCTTGCTTTGAGAAGACATTAGCTTGATTTGGCTTTGTTGCCCATGATGTATCTTCTCTTGCTTTTAGTTTTGCTGATCTTTCTCCTATCACTCTTGTTCTGTCACCTGCAGTGCCTCTCTTTACCGCTCAGTTACTCTCCCTGCAACCTATTTCATCCTATTAGGTGGACAGCTACAATTGGTGATGTGGCCCAGACAGATTTTCTTGTTCCTGATAATAAATGGAGTGTTCAGTTGTGTAACTCTGACCTTGTGTATAATTTTCAAAGATAAGTTTTGGGGAAACAAATGGGTTAGTCATTATAGAAATATTGTAAGGCTCGACAGAAAATAACATGGCAGAAAATTATGACAGAAATAGCAGAAAGCCACTATGAGGCTCTACAGTATCTAAATTATCTTTCTATATCCCAGGATTGATAGTTTTACAATTATTCTCTAAGTTTCAAAACTTCATCTCCCTTGGGTCTCCCACTGCTATTGTATTTCCTATTTTCCTGCAAGGACTCCACTTAGGCCTATAGCTCTTTTAATAATTTTTAAAAAGCTTTCAAAATGTTTAGTCTATTTCTTATGTTATTTCCTACTAAAAATAAATATTTTGTCCTAAGAAATTTTTCAGTGTTTTCCAGTCTCATCTTATTGTGGATAGTAATGCTCAGGAGGGGTCCAAAAGAGTAGCATGATCTGCTCCAGATAATACAGCACAGCCTGTGAGCATTTGCAATAGGTAGCAGGGAGCAAGTGGCAGAAGACAGAGAGGTACTGAGGACCGTGAAGAAGGCAGGTGAGGACAGATACTTGTCCTACCTCTGACGATAAGTCACAGACCAGTCTACTTGGCCTGATCCTGGTCTCTTGTTGTTGTGTTAGGGTAGAAACAGCCCTATAGCAAAGGCTGACTCACACTCCAGCTTGTTGGTGGGGAAAAAGCACGGTGCTCAGAGAAAAAAAGTACTGGGCAGTGCATCCCAAAGCAAAGCCAGAAGACGCGTACCATCACCAGCATTGACGTTTGTCAGAAATCAAATGCTAACAAGAAAATAAGCACAAGTATTCAGGAAGCTTGTCTCTATCCTGTCCTACACAGTCAATGGCACTGACTGCAACGGTATGTAACTGTCCAATCCTACTTACCACCTATTGCTGATTCTTGAATGACTAATGACACTTTAGGGTATTTGAGGTATGTTCCTATTGATAGGAGTGCTTGTTGACTGCGCAGAGGTAATGAGATTGTTTCCATGCTGAAGGTAATGCCATTGAATCCCTGTGTGCAAATGTTGGGAGGTTTTTTGCCTCCCCTGCTGTTTTGAACAAGGCATCTTGGCCATATTACAACCAACATCTGCAGCACGCTGGCCATGTTTTGCCCCAGCAGCACTCTGATAGTGTAGGATATCTCCTGCATATGTTGTCATTGCCATGCTCAGTCTACCTTGTTGCAGCACCCCTACGTTTGCAGGTAGTTGTGGCTTGACTGCTTGACTGCTACTTATGAACCGCGCCTAGTTGTGTGCTGCGTTAGGAGAACAACTGCGCAGCTTGTGTAAACTGCTGTAACTCTATGGTGGCCTTTAGCCGAAAATCTCTGAATGCAACCAATTCTACTGAGGCTGCTAAAAAGGGAAACAGAGTTATATATGCTCTCTTGGGGGGCTAGGGGTGGATTTGTGCATAACAGGAAGTAAAGTGGTTTGATCCCGGGAGCCTCCCTGACAGCCCTGTGGTTATTCTCCTGATGGCTACAGTCGTGGTCTCTTTCTCTCTCTCCCTTCCTTCCCTTCCTGCCTCCTTACGTGCTGCTGTGTTTTTCCTGGGACTTACAGTAACCTGAAGGATGGCTTAAATTCTGTTACGTAGCACCATGAATATCATACAAGTTGGACTTGTTTTACTGAGGAGCTCTGTGCGTAGTAATTTTTTATTGTGCTATGCTTTTTGTTCTCTGGGTGTAATTGTTACCTCCAAAGACACGTGGTGTATCTCTAGGTCTGAGAGGGGGCAGCTCCCCCTGCCCGTCTTGGGGGAGAGCATGTGGCATGGTGCCTGGTTGGGGTGAGAATCACCAGTGCACTTTGCTGGTATGGCAGAGGGACCTGCCATCCCTGACAACTTCACCATGTCAGGGCAAGTGACGGGTGATTGCTCAGTACAGCCCTGTTGAGAAGATGACTTTCCTTGGCTTTACCTGGAAGAATGAAAGCTCATTATATGTCTAACGGCAGAAGGAGTCTCTCCTGGCTTTCTCCCAGGGGGCAAGTTGACCCTAGGACGCTGCAGGCAGATCTGCACAGAGAAGTTGCCAGTGGTCCGTTAGAAATGATTGCTGAGCAAGCAAACAGCACCTTTTCTGCTGACACCAAGGGCAGCAGTGAAAGGTGGGGCAGATGCTGGCAAGAGCATGCCCTTCAGCAACAGGGCAGAGGCTCACTGGCATTTCCACTGCCATCTCTTGCCTTTTATGCCACTTTCTGTCTGTCCTTGAAAAAGTTATGCAGGGACATGTTACCAACAGAGCATCCTTGGGAGGTGAGGGAAGATTGTGTTACGCTGGAAAGTATTAACGGTTGCATCAATCACAAGCCTGGTCAAAGCAAATAGATGTCCTACTCACCCTTTATTCAGGCTGAATGGAAGATGCAATTAAATGGCTCTCATAGTGATAGCAGGAGCAGCAAAAGCCATTATCCAAAGCCTGAGCAGAAGTGTGTGGGCTGAAGCACCATAATCCTCAGCAGAAGAGAGACGGGCAGAGGTGCCCTGGGACTGGCTCAGAAAGGTGGGCAGCAGCAGGCAAGCACATGGAGAGCAGCGGGGAGAAAGGCAGTGTCCGGGTGTGAGCAGAGGCAGCGCTTCCTGCGTCCCGGAGCTGCTGGGCAGGCTGGTCTGGAAACCCGGACCTGAAAAATTGCCTCTGCCTGTGTCAGGCAAACAGGTTTAGACCAAAGAAATAACCATTTTATATAACGGATTTCACTTTTGGGGAGGGGGAAAAGCCCAGGAGAATATTGGGCAATTTGGGGGCCAAAAAGGTCCCATTAAGCTCATCCAACTGTGGGAAAAATACTGCCAAATGTGCTAGAGGGGTGGGATTCACCACATGTAGATAGCGCAGTGTACATGTCTGCACCTGATTTAATGGCCTAAATTGTCCTTAAGTCACTAGAGAGAAATAGGCAGTTTTAGGGAAAGCTTCATCTTTTCCTAAAGAAGGTGTCTAAAACAGGTCAGATGAATTGGGCTTAGAACTGCCTGCTTCTCTCTATTGACTTTCACAAGAGTCTAGACAGCAAGGTGAGATAGAGATATCCACACTATATACGTCTAAAGTCAGGTAAGATGAATCCCATCCAATAGGTCTCTGTGCCTCTACCTGCAGGGAAGGAAGGGAATGTGAATAGTGATGGATGAGAGAAGCATTGAATTTCCTCCAAACATTCATCCACTCTTTCTCTGAACTGGCTTTGGCTGCATTCTCATGTATTTGTGCTTTCTGTTAATGCTGTATGACAGTACAAATGCTAGTGGAAGGCAAGTTTCATGCTTGCACACACAAAACTTGTGGGAAGAAGATTGTCAATTTTCTCTCACAGGCTTTTTGCACCAAAACTGATGGCCATATTTACATTCAGCCAGGCTATCTACACGAACTGCTCTGAACTTCTGACCTCTTTAGGCACAATGAAAGATAACAAAGATGAAGGCTGTATATTTTCTTTGACAGAATTATGAAGGCCAGGACATAAGTCATTTAAGCAGAAAGGATTGAACAGGCCACGGGGTGCATTGGCTGCTGCAGAGAGAAGAGCATTCAAACTCATTCTGTCAGAGAGCCGGTGGATGCTGATGATGGAAACATAGGTATAATCTGCATAGGAACAGGAGCAAGATATTTTCTTGTTGGAGCTGGTGTGTGAGCCAGGGCCAAGTCACCCTCCTAATTCTTCCTGTCGTTTCTGAAAGATTCATTTCCCGATGCCTCTGCTGGAGAAATGGGCTCCGTATCCCGGGTCTCACCTTGTCCATGAATGTATCAGGAGCTGTCCCAGGGGTCAAATTCCTCTCCTGCTCACAGCCCAGGCAAGCCCATCATCTTTAAGGGTCTCACAGAAGCATTAATAAGAAGAAAAATATGGCCACCATCATGCTATTCTGCTTTTATTTTTACGGGTGACCAAAGTGTTCTTTTCAATGTATTTTAGGTATGCTTTCTACAAAGCGGAAAAATGTTTAGCTATTTCTCAGCTGCTAGTAGCATTTCAAACCCTACCATCAACTATCCGTACACAATAGATTTTCTTTAAATAACTCTTGGCAAATGCTTGACATCTGTTTTCTCTAATTAATTCTAGCAGTCATCATACTTCACTGCATATGTTGAAAGCTTTCAAGGATGATAAGAGCTACCTACAGCATTTCAATCATGGGAGTTTGTATTGTAAACACTACTCCATGAAAGCTTCAGGATAGTTCATTCTGAAAAGTCAGTTAGAGAAAACCAAGATTAAACACCTGCTGGATGTGAAAATAATGACCAAATAAATTAGGGAGAAGTATTTCAAAATGCTGGCTTTTGATTTTATTGCAATTATATTCTGGATTAAAATGAGGCAATAGTTAGGAATAAAGGGCCTGGACCAGCACTCTTTCCTGTGAAACTATGAAACAAAAAAAGTTCTGCCCTAATGTAAATTCAAAGCAAAAGGTAGTTACAGATGCAAGAGCACAAGGAAATGAGAAGGCAATAACATCATCCCTATGTATTCCTATGCCCCCCCCCAAACTGCACTATGGCCATCATACCCTGAGATGAGAAACCGCTCCAGAAAAGCAAGCGTCAAAGGGTGTGCCTGTGTCAGTGCGGATCAGACCCATCCCGGCTCTCATTTCTGCACAGTGGATTTGGTTTTTGTCCCCTTATTTCCACCCACACGCCTGCCTACCATTTGCCATTGTGCTCTTGCAGCCCGGAGGTTCCCAGTGACCTGGGATTGCCAGCAAACTGCGGGCCCTGCCACAGGCAACAATAATCACTTTAACTGCAAAAACAACATAAAAATCAGCATTCATAAAAAATCCGATGCTGTTCTCTGAAGAGTATACCCTTCAACATCACCTTTTGCTTGCCTGTAATCACCCCTTGTATGTTTTGTGAAGAGAACAACAAAGACCACTTAGATGATAACGCGTTAATGAGTAAAAGAGTTTGCTGACACCCTTTTGGGAGAAAATGTCCAGGTGCTGCATTAAACCTTATTAATTGCAAGTAATTGGAAATTCTCCCCATGCCTAGCGCCTTGAACCACGCCAGTCACCCGGCAGCCTCCCAGAAGCCCCAGTCCCACCGGTCCCCCGTCATTCCCAGCAGCAGGGCTGCATCCTGTGAGGTGGGGGGGGGGGAGCAGGGGAGGAGGAATGGGGAGGAAAGTCCCAGTTCCCCACTTTGTGCCTGTGTGCCAGCCTGCGGCACAGCACTGCCTCGCTGCCCAGCCGGGACTCTGGGGTGGCATTTAATGCACCGCACAACACAGCGTTGCAGCTGCTGAGCTGTTGAGCAAAAACACTCCCCAAACCTTCCTCTGTCAATCTTTAAGACCCTCACGTCTATGTTAGCGAGTCCTAACTCACCTCTACTAACTCTACAGTGCTCTGCAAGTGGTGTACCACAGGCTTCTTGCTTTGCTTTGGGGCTTCTGGTACTCTGGTTTATATGTTAGGTACACTGGATTCAGAGCTGAAAAGCAGCATGAGGAAAAGGCACAAGTTGTTAATATTTGTTGGTTTTTTACCTTGCAAAATGCTTATAATGCCCATTTCCATGTTAATACATTCCAAACTCTCTTCTCAATGTTAAGTGTCCAATAATGGCAACAAAACCCAGTAAAGATAACATGTTACAAGGATACACAGTAAATCAGACAATTTAATGTATTCATAACCTTTCATTTTATTTCCTTCCTGTGAGATAATTTTAGCCAGTGTCAATGGGATTTGTAGGAAGGGGGAATGAATAGTGATCCTACCTCAACCAATAAAACAAAATCCTAATTTTCTGTCTTTTATCTTTTCCCATTCTTTTGTGCGCCTCTTTGGCCTTGTCAAAACATATCGTTCAGTTAGAGACTAAAAATATTTTCCCATCGATTGGGGTTATTGATTTTTTTTAATCTGTACTTTGGCTTAGAGAGCTCGGGTGAAGGGTGAAAGTTCACCGGCTTAGTCCGCTGTTTTATCTGGACAGCAGAAGAATGTATTGGCAGCAGATTTGATTTACCTTGTTGGTCAGCTGTAGTCACTCCAAGCACTGCAGACAAGCAGCAAGCATATTTTGTTGTCTATTTTATCGTACACTGAACTTCTTGAAGGTCCAACCTCTCTATTGATTTATCTCTCAATTTCCAGTGGCCCGTGTTTCCATTCTTATTAACATAAATGTATCAGAAATCAGATTCCCTCTCAAAGATATATTGATCATTTATGAGCTTTGAAAAAAGTCTGACATGTGATGGTATACATTTCAATCATTCACTAAGTCCACAAGACTCATATATACCGATTAATAAACAAATGCAGAGAAAAGTGGAATAGAGTGGTATATCTCACGGTGCTGTTATCGAATAGGACATGGATATATCTAGTGTTAAATTTTTCATACTCAAAAAAATGGTTATTGCAAACGAATGTTTGCCTAAATCTTCAAGACTCACGGTAGAATTTCTGCTAACTTATTTTTGAGCAATTTAAAAATAAACTATTATAAAAAGATAATTATGAAATGACAATTTCATTATGAAACATAAATTGTACCATATAGTGCAAAATATTTATCTTTTTCTATTCTGCCTGTAGGATGAATTGAACGTGCTAAGCCCTTGTCTGACAAGACTTGTTTGCTTGAAGCTTTTCATATAATACCTGTTACGTAGGTAGCTGGTATATAAATACATACAAGGGAAAATTCTTGTCCTAGAAAATGATTTTTGGAAGATGTCATTAGCAAAGCTCTTGTACATAGCCAGTATTTCTACGTCACAGTGAGTCCTGCTACTTCAGATCCTGGGGAAACCCTGCTAGCAGAGCCAGTGAGAGAACAAGGAGGTGGGAAGGGAAAATGTGGTGGAATCATTCTCCTCTGAAGAAAAGCTTTTCCTGCACGTGTGGAAAATATGTCTGACTAAAATTATTGAACTACAGCTTTCAGGCAAGTCTGGCATGCTGAAACTGCAAACACTAAGTGAGGACATTTAGCAGGCTCCCTAAACACTATCTGATGAATGAGTGCTGCAAATAGGTGCATAGATTAAAATGTAACTTAGATGATTTCTAGATTTCTTAGACAAATTCAAAGTCATTAGGTGTATAAAATATACATAAGGTAACTCTAAAGAAGGTCTAAATTACTGCAATGCCAATTGCTTCCTGAAGCTCACCGGGTTTGGTGCATCTTCCAAACACTTGTTCTTTCAGGAAGAAACAATCCTTTGGCCACCAGTCCTTTGGTCCAGGGTTGACTTGACCACAATTACCTGAAGCAATTTCTACAGCTCTGAGTGCCCTTTCCCTTGGCCATCCACACTGCCCCTCCAACTTCTCTCAAACAACCTGTGGATATCATCGCTCAGCAGCTGTGGACAGCCTTTTCTGTGGATACCTACTTAATCAAGGGGCTTCATTCTCCATTTGAAGTGAATCTCTGTCACAGGCATGAAGTCAGAAGTCCTAATCCTTTAAGGGCCAAATGGTCTTTCTTTTGCTCTTCAATAGCAGCCTCCCTCTGTCAGCTTGCCAGGTGCTTTTAGCCTGCCTGCCTGCCGGGTGAGGGACAGGGAAGGGACAAGGAAGCTTCCCTTTGCTGTAGAAAGCATGTATGTGCAGGCTTAGGGCTAATGCACGTGGAAGTTTATTTTGCTACAGACCTCTTTTGGGGGGAGGGAGAAGTGGGGAGGGGTATTTTCCTCTACCCAGCCATTACCTTCTCAGAGGCAGTGAAGCAAAAGGAGCTTTCCAGGAAGGATTTGAATGAAGAGAGCACTGTGACCTTGCGGATGACAAGTAAATGCTCATGCAGTGAGCAATGTCAGTTCCCCATCCTCTTTGTGGCTGGAAACATCCTGGAGGGCTCTCTCAGACAAAATGCATTTCCCATTGCAAACCAGCTTCCTGCATTCTGGATGGTTTCTAGCTCTGGCAGCAAATGCTCCAAATCTGTGGTGTCAGTTTTATTTTAGGTTTTACTTTTGCTAACAGTGCTGTGTTCTTGAATTTGACTTTGCTCCACACTCCAAAAAGTATGCAGACTGCCTTTTCCCACTCTCTGTCTCCCCTTGGGCTCACAAGAACGGGAGGATGCCTGAATATTGTCCTGTCCCATTCCCTGCGGGCTTCTCTACATGACACAACACACGATGGTTGGAACCACAGACTGGGCTTCCTTCTGTGCCACTTGCTACCATGACTTGCTATGTGCTTGCTTTCTGGTGTTTTTTTTCTTCTTGCATACAAAGGGAACAGCTGGAAAAGGCATTTTTTTCTATGAGTGGGGGAATCATATCAATATTGCATAATCTATCTCCATTTTCAGTAAGTCTTCATTAGATAGCCATACTGGGATCCCCAGGTGACATATAATAAAGCCCCTCTCCATGACAGAAACATACCCATTAACAAATTTTACATTTTCCTTTCTTCCGTTGCTCACCACAGAAGCAATTTCAGTAAGTAAGAGCCTGATTAAGTCTTTGCAGGACTGGAACACATGCTGTCAAAGGAAGTACTGTCAAGACTAAAGGAATGAGTTACGGGGCATTTTCTGGCTCTGAAAATTAATTTCTAAAATTGAAGTAACTTGACACAACAGACACTGTTCTGTTTAGCAGTTGTGACCACGGTCCTGCTAGGTGCCCCTAAATTTGAATCTCTTTGTTACCTAGAGTAGATAAGATAGAGCAATGATTGTTCAAACATACTGTATCAGAGACCTTTGCACAGGGTACTGCTACTGCAAAAACAATCAGTACCTGCAAAAGCTATTTGCTTTGCCTAGGCAACAGCAGGAGCTGGACATGACGACTCATACCATGCCAGACAATGCGACTGCCTGGTATCTCAGAAGATAGTGTATTCCATTATTGTACTATATGATCCTAAATACTGTCATAAACTGCTAATATACTAATGTGTTCATAGTCTATTGATTGGTACTGGGAATACTGTTCTGGGTTAGTCTAGCTCATTTGTAATACTGCATATAAGCAGAATTTCTTGGAGCACACGGCATGTAGGAAACGGGATTCCACACATACTTTATCTTATCATTGCAGCATTAATGTTACAGTTTCTTTTATAGTGTAATAAAAATAATTTTATTTATAAATCTCCTCACTCTTTCCAAGCATTTGGGACACCATACAAAATTCCAGAAATAATTTAAAATGCATTAAAAATTATATTAAAGGACCACAGCCTGAAAGTTTTAATAAAAAACTGATCAAGGGTGTCAGGGGGAGAGGGCGAGAGATGTTATTCATATGGGGTCAATAACAATCAAACTGAAAACACAGTTAAAATGTTTTGAATATTTTTAAGACAAGGAGACAGAGGCTGAGGGAGACGTAGAAAGGAAGAGGCATATTGGGCGCACCTAGTGAAATGGCTTTGGCCAGAAGAGGGGCAGCAGGGAGAGATGCAGGCTGCATCTGGACAGGAGCAAGGGGTCCTCACTGTGGCACGGCAGGATGCAACATGCACTGAGCGGTGCTCTTAGGGGCCCTAATTCTCCTCTTCCCACCCAGGCTGGTGCAGGAGCATGTGTGCTGCTTCCACAGGGCTGGGGCTCGCCAATGCCCCGTGGCACTGACTTTTGCCCTGGTCAGCGTCCTGTTGGCAGTCAAGGACACAAGCCTAGGACACAAGGCAGGACGTAAGCAGGAGTGCCCTATCCAGGGGGCTGTCGCCTCTCTATCTGGTTTACCACTGAGGAAGAGTTTAGATTCAGGCAGGGTTTATACTGCTCCAGGACTGAGAAGTGCAAGGATTAGACTGTTTTTGCCATTAGTTGGTCAGACTTTCAGGTTAGACCAGGCACCGTCCCCAGGGAGCTGGGCATGGTGCAGAGGGGAGCTTGTAAGCAAACAATTTGTTGTATTCAGCACAACCTGCAAGTAGCAGAGAAAGCTGCCTGAAAAGTGCCCTAAATGGAAACCACAGTGACTGAGCCTTACGGTCGTGAGAGCACATGCTGCTGCTGTGTGGCCTGACAAAATGATCAGGATGTAACCTGCAGAAACCATGCATGAGGCGTAGCTTCTGAAAACCTATGCCTTTCTAAGCACGGCTGGTTGGTTTGGTGATGGCATCTGTTATGGGGTGCGGATGGTTGTTGAGTTTGGGGGTTTCTTTTGTGTCGTTGGTATTATTTATAGTCTATTTGGGTGGAATGTTGGTGGTTTTTGTGTACTCTGTGTCTTTGGCAACAGATCCTTTTCCTGAAGCTTGGGGGGATTGACGTGTTGTGGCTGCTGTACTGAGGTATTAATAAACTAAACACTGTTCCTCTGGAGACGTTAGGTGATGGAAAGCAAAATCTGTTGGTTTTTTTAATTGCTTGAAGTTGCTTGCAGAGCTACCAACACAAACTGCATTCTGACTTACCAGTCTTCAGTCTGGTCCTGATCCTCAGAGCCTGTGCATGCCTCAGCCGCATATCTATCACACGTTCATAAACAATGGTTTCGTGAAAATAACATTCTGTCCACACAGTAAAGCATGAACAAGTAAATGTGAGCAGTGTTCACGGCACGTGCCATCAGCACCCACTCTCAGATATTATTGATACAAACTCTAAATTTGGAGATTGAGGATATCTTTTACAGCCTCACTAAAATATACTATAGAAGGGGTAACTGGTTACACAAGAACTGCAAATATCTTTCCAGATTGTATTTCATAACATCTGGGGGTTTACCTTGCATTGCTGGGTTTACCTTGCATTTTAGCATCTAGGATAGTCTACAGTCAGGAGCATAAGAACACTGTTAAAGAGAAAAGGTTTTTTTCTAGGAGGATGGGCATGTGCAGTGGGGGTTTGCAGTGTTGCATGCTGTCAGTCAAAATTTGCTAGCAATGTCATTGAAGGTCAGAGTCCCAATATCTCTGCAATCAAAGCTGACAATGACACATTCACTAGATAGATGTAAGGAAGGCACTTTTCCACTTACTGTCCTGGAGTAATACGTGAAAAATTTAAACTTTTCTTTAAAATATACCGTACATATTATAACAACATAGGTTTAGATTTTCTTCACTGAAAAGAGATAGGAAGGATAAAATGGAAAATGAAGAAGTAGCACCTGTCTTTTTAACTAATTGTGGCATACTGGTTTCCAGCGGTTTCCAAAGGTTCATAGCTGTGGAATCAGGCCAGAGGAAAAGCAATAATGACTGGAAACGCAGAAGAGAAGCTAAACTAACAGGAGTAACCTATGCATGTCAGGCAGCAAGAGTCTTGATAGAAAATAATGTAATCTTGATTTAATTTACTGATGTGAGAATAGAGCTAATATTTTGTTTCTTCAATTCACTATGTTTGCATTTATGCTAATGTTTTAGTTGGGAGCACAGTGCACTTTTGAAGCAAATTTCCAGTTTTTTCCCACTTACTAAGTTTTGGTTCACCTCATTCAGCAGACAGAGCTAAGCCAAAAGATGTGCTGGAGAAGTGCATGATCAGCTCCAGGCACTGATGGGTGTTAAATCAATGGGACCACACTAGAGCCAATCTGACATAAATCCCCTGAAAGGCAAGGAGTGAGGACGTCAGGTCCTCAGCACTAGCTACGGATCTGTTCCTATTTCACTACATCACTTGCTGTGTAGATCATACATACTTCAGCTTCCATGAGGCTGCCAGGAGCCAAATCTGGAGGGAGAAGCCTGGGCCAAACCAAGGTAATCCTAGACATAGCATGACGAGGAACTTGCCCAAATGCACATCTTACTGGGAAGGGACAGGTGCTCAGATCAACCATGTCACATGGTGCAAGAAACTGTTAAATGTTAATAACATTTAAGCACTATCAATGGTGTAGATAGAAGATCCCATTACCAATTCCGAGACAAGCCATTTCCCACAGGGAAGTTTTTAAATGAGATTTTTTTTTAAAGTGCTGTATGCAACCAATTAGTTTAGGATCTAAAGGCTGCTTAGGTAGCACTGGTACCTAAGATGGTACTTTGGTCATTGTACCTAAAGTTCATGCAAATACTAACATAATAAATTTTATGCAACAAGTGCTCCGTATGTGAGTCCCAGAACATTTTGACTGCAGGAATGCAGCTGAAGAATCAGGCATAAAGCACTTGCCATTCAGTTCCAAACACTGGCCTTAGAAACAATTACCTGTGCCTGTGTAGCTGAACTGTTTGTACTACTCAGACACAAAATAGTAGCCATGACCTCCTACAATGCAAACTTCAAAGTAGCAGTCTTGTTTTGTACTTTGCTGTTAGAACTTCACTCTAATTTTTCACCAAGGCCCACCAAGCCCTCACCTAGCATTCAACAAGATTTCCCTTCAGCGTCTCATCTCAGCTACTACAAGCTGTGCTACAGGCACATGACCAAGATGCTCATGACCTTGCTATGCTTGGTGGACCCTCAGAGCCAGCTTCATAAAGACTGAAGTCAGCCACAACTGATTTCTTATTCCCAAGACACAGAGCAATCTTCCCATGTGTGCACACAACAAGGGGGTGACAAGACAAGAAATTATATAGGGGAAAACAGGAAGAGAGTGAATAAAAGCAGAGACTGACTTCAGTCAAAAAGAGGGTCAGTAAAAATAAGAGAAATGGGGAGAAGAGAAACAAGTTACAAAGAAAAAGAAAAGACGAGAGAGAAAGGCTGAGAGTGAGAGTACCCTGAAAGCATTAATACACCAAAGAAAATCTTATGGCTAAGTTACTAGACTGCGTTCCTTTACTCCATCTGAGTTCCTTTACCAACCCTATGCCTACACAGCCATGTGATTATGGGACAGACACAGTTTTATACATTCAGTTTCTGACTGTATGTAGATATGAAATGAGGATGAAAACAGTTGACTGCAGCAGGAGATGTCCAACCAGACATCCTGAATAAAAATCTGAAATGTCTGCCTCCAAGAAAATACGTCTCAAAACCCCACAATTTCTCCTCAAAACCCAGTCCCAATCAGAATATTTTCCATCAGTTGAAATAATAACACTGAACTGTCATACAAACAGCATGAGAAAACATGGAGAAAACAATTCAGTATCATGGGATGGAAGTTTTATTACAAATTACGTAGAAACCAGGCTTATTCACAGAAAACTGGCTCATTTTATGTTCTCATAGCCGTGAAACCAATAAGTATCTACCTAAGAACTTACTGATATTTCTAGTAGATAGCAGGACCCTGAAGTGGTCTTTGACTTCGCGGGCTATTTTTTCCTTCTTGAAACTTAGGACATCTCTGCTAAATTACCACGCCAACAAAGGAAAGGCTGCCTCTCCCAGGAACCCACTGGAAGTCCGAGTTATTTCACTTGGCCAGCTGCCTTTCATGGCTCTCTGCTCCAGCCCATTCTCCCTAGGAATACATGGCTGGGTTTGACGGTTTCCAGCTATGTGCCTTGACTCTTCAGGAGCCTCAGGGGCTCTTCCTTATTTTGGATAGAGGCCGAGGGGGGCTTTTTTCCACTTCTTATACCCTGTTCCTCCGCATCCTTCCCTTAGATCCCTGCCAGAAATCTCAGCCCAGACACTTAGCTGGAGCAGTAGATAAAGCCAGCTCATCTTTTTTTTTTTCCCCCAGTTATTGTAATGATGACACCCAGCATCGAGCACTTGGGTTCAATACCTGCTGGTCAGAAATACAATGTTCATTTTTCATCAAGACAAAATAGGAACCTTGTTGAATATATAGTTGTTTTGTAAGCACAGGAATCTTGCAAGTGATTTCATAAAACTGAATTCCTGATAAGAGGAGAGAAGCATTCACAAGGGAAGAAAGAAAACAGAGCAAGTATCTTGCCATGGTGAGTTTCACACATCCACCCTGGGAGTTTGGCACCCAAACAGAAGTTTAGAAGAGCTAAAATGGTAACATAAATCACCTGGCAATTTATTACGGAGTGATTATACATATTTCGGAAGATGTCACACAATATAACTGCATTAATTAAAATGGAATTAATATAGGGCATCTTGCCATATCTTGCAATATATCAAAGGATAATTTGGAATATGACTTCTGACCTCACTGTAGGGCTCCCAGGGTATTCCCTACTTCAGAAACAGTTGTTGGCTTAGGCCTTTGCTGGTTTCATTATCAGCTGCAGTTAATTTTGGAAGAACCATTATGTTTTTTAAAAAAAAGACAAGTAACCAATAAACACTGTAAGGACTACCCTAAAAAGTATTTTGATTTACTTTTGTGTTCACACAAGGCTACTACTACTACAATCTGGATTTTAGTTTCACAGCCAAGGTCAAATATTAGGAAGAAGTGCTACTTACGGGCCACTGAATACTGTATGCAACTTCTTTTGTTTCAAGTAAAAAATGTCTTCCTTCCACCAACAGAGTGTGTGGAGGTTGCAAGTACCTTCTAACTTCCAGTACTGTTAACATTCAGAAGGAAGGAGTGCCCTAACAAAATAATGAGCTGCGTTGGAAGAATATGAGGTTCTTAAAATGAATCCCTATGTGGAATCTTTTAATGTGCTTTCTTGTTTCTAACCCCCTTAGGATTCAAGTCCTCCAGTTCTCCATCTTCAGCAAAAGCGAAGGAACAGAGAAGAGGAGAAAGAAGGGTGCATCGAATATTAAAACACTAAAACACAAAAAAAGAATTGCACCAATTATGCTATGTGGGTGAAACTCTGCAGTAGCACCGCTTGATCTGTGACAACAGAAAGGAACACAGGAAAAGCAAGTTCTCATCATCGACAAAGAAGTTCATTAGAATAAGGAAAACAGTGTGATCCCCTAAGCTGCTTTCTCTCTCTCTAATGCGCTACGAAATTGTGCTAGAACTCTTCTTTGATGGTGAGAAATTAAACACTGTGTGCTTCACCTGCTGCTAAGTATTCAGGATCAACTTTTGAAATCACAGCAGTGTGAGCACTCTTATTTCCAGTGATGTCTGCTTTTATAAATACCGTTTTCCTTGTTGCCCTTAAACATTCTGCCAGGCTTCTGGAAGAGACAAATTCTGTTCTTAGATGAACACAGCAGTTTCTGCTTAGGAAAATGGGAGCTGCATTCACGTGCATCTGATAGCTCAGTTTGGCTCTTAGCCCGGGAATGAATTTTTTCTTAGATGATTTTAGAAATCAGTTCCACTGTTTGAATCTGATTTTCTTTACAGCAAAGACAACAAAACCCCCTAAACCAAGAAACCTAATTAGGATGCTATGTAACTGCTGTAATAATCAGCATAGCTTCTATTTATTTATAAAATGAATGTTTGCATTGCTATATAGGATTTGCAGTGAGGTAGTATGTAAAGAGTAGTCTCCTGCTGTGCCTGGCACTGTAAAATTGCATATTGCAAAACAAGGAGCTTCTCCCAAAGAATTTAAGGCTGCAGCAGGTGACTTGTCCACTTTTTGTTATGTGACCTAAGCCATTAAAGCCTGGCCTATACACAAAGGCACGGAGAGTGTTGTTTGATACTGATTTAATTAAATTGGAGCAACTTTTGTATGGGAGTATTCATACATTGGTTTAATTTGTGTTGATGAATTTACAGGCATGAACTAAATTTGCATAATCAGTCTTAGGCTGACATAAAAGAGTACAAGCAGAAAAATTGCACCAGTTAGCTAAATGGATATAAATTAACCCTGAAACCCTTTCTGGGCAGAAGGAAGCCTCAGAAATACTATACATCTGCAGAGAAAAGCATCTGACCAGAGCAATTCTATTTATTATTTAAGGATTAACAATATAAGATTAAAAAGATGCAATACCAGTTCAAAAGTATTCCAAAGCTACTCTGTGTTGAAAATTATCTATGTAAAAAGTCGCACTTTCAAATGCAGATCTTGGAGCTGCAAGTCAGCTCAGACCAACCCTGTGGCAGGAATTCCTGAGGAGCCAGTAAAGGCTGTGCTCCTCCACGCGCGCCTGCTCCCTGCAGCACCTCCTGTTCAGCTCTGCACGGAGCCCGACCCACGCCACTCCACCACCTCGGTGCCCCCCAGGACAGAGGGATGCAAAGAGCGAAACCATCCTCTATCCTGGTCACAGCCACTAAATAATTCATCTCAGATGTAATAGGGCAACAGAGTTCTGATCAGGTGCGTGCACAAATGTTTGAACTTTACATTTAGTAGAGACCAATCCATGCCACATCATAGCTTTTATAGTAATTAAAAATCAGAATCCAATCATACTAATTTCACCAGCAAGACCCGAAGAGAGAGTACAAAGTAACAGCAGGACAAGAATTGAGAGAGGGACTATTATAGTATTTAGATTGTAGGGAAAGATGTAAATTGCAAATAACGAAGGAGAAGTATTGCAGAGATCTATAATCTGTATGAAGATCAACAACAGGCTTTTGAAATGCCAAAAAATTACACCCATGACAAGGCAATGTCACAGTGGGAGAGGAAAAATAGTGACAAATAGTTTGTCAGAAAGGTAAGAAGCATTTGATTATCTCTCCAGCTGGGGCATTGGATATTCTTTTTATTATTGTGGTTTGCAAGGCTCTGGATGGAGCTGGGCAATTGCTACAAAAAAGTAGTTTGACAACAGTTGTTCAAATTAAAAAAGAAGTTCATTTTGGCTGCACCATGCATTTATCTTGTGCAGTCATCTTCTGAATTGCTCAAGGGATATTTTCTTTCTGTGTTAATGGAAAATAAAAATTGTTAATAATCATGCGAATGCACTTAATTGGAATTTCAAGATAAAAGTATTTGTGCACCCATCTTGAAAACCTTCCCCGCCCCCGCTTTCTGCTGGATATTTTCAGATATCTGATCAGAGATCAAGAAGGATATTCTATGGCAGAGCAGAGCAAACATACACTGTTAACAACTTAGCAAACAATGAATATTCAGTGTTTAGTCAAAGAGAAAAGATCAACTTGTAGACTAAAATAACTAGCACACTTGTCAAAACAGGACTATTTGTAGATAGCTGACAAAGAGAAAAAGAGCAAATAACTGTACCCCGTCATTTGCTATGAAGTTTGTGCCCTCTAATTTCTAAAGCCAAATAAAACCAAGCACTTCCATATCAAATGTGTCTGACAAACAGCCTCAGAGCTGAGGTAATGTGATTTGTTATCTGCCAAATACTGCATATTTGCTGTGAATGTTATGGATTTATTTATTTTTTTGAAAGTAATGTACTTGAAATGTTTTGGATTGAGAATCTTTAGAACAGTCTTTTTTATCCACAGAAAAAAATGGATTATCTCAAGCATGTCAGTATGGGCTGTTCACACAGACGTTATAGTGCCTTGGTTTTCAGAAGGTGCAAAAATCCTGCTGAGGACACCAACTTTGGCTCACCTGGTGCATCAGCACCCGCCACTAGTCTAGTGCCAACACCACCAACAACTAATGCAAACAATACAGTGGTTAATGAGCATGAGAAACTGGATCCAGACACTATTTATTTCACATAAGCCATCAAACTTTCATGCGAGCAATCAACTTCTGTACTTTGCTAATCTAGGTTAGTGTCAACCCATAAAGTTCCACATCTTAATGCCAATCCTGAAACCTTTTGGTCCTCTTCAACGACACTTTAAAAAAAAGCCAAATGTTAACACTGGACAAATACCAGCTTCCTATGGGCAACTTGTCCTTCTTCAACGATATTGCACAAGAAACAAGTTCATAGGTAAGATTCACAGCTGGTTGTGACATTTGTTCATCTCTCTAGACTCCAAAAAAGTGAAAGTTGTTTCACCGTAAGGGAAGTGCAGTACCCTCTTTCCAACTACCTGCTTTACATTTCACTTCTCATGCCTGTTTACTTTTCCTTCTTAATTTATATCTTTTCCCTTTCTGCGAGCACCTACTCTTGTGTGAGATGGACTATCACCTCCCTTTCAGGTGACACAACATATTCTGCAATCAACATCTTACAAAGTATCTGTGTCTGTGTATCACAATCATTTACTCCACGTGTTGGCTGGACCTCTCATCTCTTGTTGGGTTTTCTCTTTCATTCAGCTCATCTGTCACAATGCCTTGGAAAACATTGCTAGCCAGGCAGTCAGACTGAAGATATTAAGTTTATTTTACAATCGAACTTGCTTTTGCTGAATATTCTGAGCACTTTCTTCCAGCTGAGAGAGTTCATGATCTCTGTTCCCTACCTGTTGACATTTACCTGCCCTTTCTTTCATTCCCAGCTCTCTTTCCATCATTCATGCTTCTGATTCCAGAATGACCTATTACCATTTGTCTTTTATTCCTGCACACTTTAGGAATGACAACTTTTACGTTGATATCTGGATTCCTCTACCTTTTACATTCCTCTAAGCCCTTATTCAGCTTTGCCAGTTCTTTCGTGGAGTAGCAACTCAGCAGTGCAGCTACCTCTGCCTCCCCACACAGCTTCCTCAATAACCAAGGGTGCGCACTCCTCTGCTTGTCCCTGGGTCCGTCAAAGGAGAGCATCGATCAGACACTGATTTTGCAGCAGGCTGAGGCCAGGCCTCACATTTCTTCCTGTGGGCTGGGGGGAAAGCTTGGCCTCATGGAGCTGTACAGAGGAGCATGCAGCAATGCTAAGAGCTGGGACCATCATTCTTGCTATAGATGGTGTCATAAAGTAATGAGTCCTGCCTTCTATGCCCTCTCAGAAAATGGACTTGGGACAACCCACCCCCTTCTTCAGACAGCTGCTTCTCCACAGAAATATCTAAGGTGGTTTTAAAGAGAGCTGAACATGGGTGAATGCCATCCAGAGCTGCAGACTGTGGAGTCACTGGTGGAAGAAGGAAGAGTCCTTTCATTTAAGTACAAATTTTAATCCATGGCTGGGGCAAATGGAGGGTGAGAATGCATTAGGTAAGCTTACAAGTTTGCTTGACTCAGCTAATCAATAACTAAGTAAAGAAGATTCTCTAACCAGAGAGAAAACATATTTTTTCACTTGCAAAGGAATTGGGAGGCGCTTCCAATGATGCTTTGTATACAAATGTCTTTGGTCCTTGTTCAAATAATGTTCTTTATATTAAACTGCACACTGATAATCTCAGTATGGTAACTGATGACAGCCTTCTCAGTGCTTAGTTAAAACAGAGCAGATATGTCTACGAGTAAATGAGCTAAACAGCACAGAGCATACTTCTGCAGCTGTTCTCAAGTAGTTTTTTCTGCACAGCTCATTGGCTATCTAGCACTGCAAAATGCAGGTATTCTCTGTTCCCATTACGGTTTTAATTGAGAGCTTATGACGCAACACTGTTCAGGGAAAGATTTCAACAGCCTTTTCCTCACAGCTGCAGGACAGTGGGGGATTTTTTTGCCCTTACAAAATCTATTTCTTTGTACTTTTCTTTTTTGTACTTCTGATGCACAACTCTCCAAGGGCTTAATATCTTAATGTCCCTTTTACAGAGCAGGAGAATCAGTCAAAGACTAAGTAATCTGCCTAAGATCACAGAGGAAAGCTGTGGCAGCATCACACTGAGACCTGAGGTCTCCCGAATCCTATTACTATGCTCTAACCCCAAGACCATCCTGCCTTTCTTAAAAGCTTTACTATTACATTCAAGCATACAGAGACTCGGGAACAAAAACAGGAGGCATAAACAAACTCAGCATTCCAGTGACTGCAGGTACTTTGGAACCATAGAAGAGCAAACATATAAAGTCAGATCAGTTTGAACTAAATTTGGACAGGACATTCTAATGTAATGCATTTATATCTATTTTACAACTACTAGTTTATTAGACAGTGGACTAAAATATTCCTGAAAACATAGATGAGTGCTCTTTAATACCCAGTGGTGCATGATTCTCTTTTGTGAGCACTGACTATTTTGAATGTGATCTATGTCCATGATCTTATAGGGAAAATCTGATGGAAATAAGAATAAATTTTTCCCTTAAAGATATTCCCTCTTTCCCTGTGATAAATCTGTCCATCACTAAAGACCTGATAAAAGGGCAAAAGCAAAGGTCACTGACATCAGAAGTTACATAGTCATGCAGCAGAAATGGTTCTGGAAACACATGAAGTTATTCTCTACCTTGTCATCAGTGTCACAGACAAACATTGCAAAAACTAACCACACTGTTCAGAAGGACTCTGGCAAAACAAGAGCAGAGCTTCTGCACGCTAGGGAACTCTACTATTCATTTTATGGGTAGATAAAAAACAGGTGAGCTGCTTTGCTGTGTTGCAGACACATTATTTTAATTCCACACCTTCCTGATTTATGCTCTCAGGCCATTTTTTCTGTTGGTCTGTATCACCGAAGTCAGTCCACTGAAGTGACTTTATGTCACCTGAAATCCCCACTATCAGTGGAAGCAGGAGGATGCAAAGGACTTCCCCATGTGTGGGACAGTGGGAAGTTAGGTAAAAAACAGCTGGAGATAAAAAGGCGTAATTAAGAGATAAAAGAGAGCCTTTGGGGAAGATCACAACACCTTTCCTTGAGTACCTCAGGAAAACTTCCTCCTACTTCCAAATGTCCAGAATAGTAGATTAAGTCCAAAGTCCAACCAAGGCATTTCACAGTGTAATCAAGTAGTGACCTCAGAATATAGTTAAGAGATTGTTTTATATACACCTGCTATGCTATGTTATTTATCATGCCCGGAAGGCTCTGCATGACTTGCTACCTTTCATCATAATTCATCCTCTGTTGCAGGTGACTATCGTGAAAGAAAGAAAAAAGGATTCTCAGAACAACTCAACCAGTCACCAGCTACTTGGTCCGGAACTGCACTTACAGGAGCAGGGTTTGTTACAAGGGATTTGAGCCGAGAACTACAGTGCCGTTATCCTGCACACTAAAAGCAGAAAGCACAGTTCATGCCTTAAATGTTTCATATTTGAGGCTGTTCTTACATTTAGGAAAGTAAGGGAAATTGAAGTTTGAACTTCTTCAGATCATAATATGAATGGTATTTTATTTCAGGGAATTATCTTTTTGTATGACTAATATTTGTTCATTTGACTGTTCTCTGGAATTGAAGGTAGGGCATTTTGAGATGTTATTGTACTGCTAAGTGCAATAAAAGCTGCAGAGCAAGTAGCTCAATACCCTGAGGAAAGCAAACACACAGCTAATGACACACAGCAACTGCTCTACTTTGAGGATTTACTGGGACAAACAGTTAAAATCAGAAGCAGAGTTTATGACAGTGAGGAGCCTGATCAGCTTCAAATGCATCTTATTCTGTCACACTCACCTAAAAGAGCATTTCTGACTCATGAGAGGTGCCTCATCAACTTAACTGGGAACATGGAGGGAAATAAGAAATACTGTCTTGAATAAGGGTTTGTTTCTGGGAGTGTGTAATGCAGTGCCTGTGAAAAGACCAAAGCAAAGGGTAAATAGTGTCTCCCAGTCTTTTTTTCTACATTGTAGTTTACCACCCTGCATTTGTTTCAAGGTTTACCAGGGGTTTGAACTAAATCCATCCAAATGAAGACTTGATATTCAAGGCTGCCCCTCGGCAAAGAGGGGTTTTGCATTCATTAATATTGCCTTGGGATGAAGGAAGGAACAGGAGAGCCCTGATTGACCTTGGACATTTATAAAGGTAATCTAATTTGTGCTCGTTTGCTACTTTTTCATTAAAGCCACTCCTGGAATGTTTCTTATCACGAGTTGCGCTTCCCTTGAGAAAAGTTTTAACAAATAGACCAAATCCAGCACAGAGCTGGCCCAGCAACTGCACTCCTTAAAGTGATGTGGAAATGCAGGCTTGAAGAAATCTTCTGTGATCTGACCTGCAAAATTAGGAAGGTAAAGTCAGAATCAGGAAAGTCTACAGTCAAACAGCTCAACCTGTAGCCTGTATGTGGCTCATATGACATTCACATACAAGTGATTGCGGCTTATCAAGGACTGAATGAATCTATTTTGTTCCCACAGGTCAGCTGCCCATTTTGCAGCTGGCACATATTAACAACCACTGTCAGTTCGCGTACACGCAGAGGGAAGAGCATTAAATCTGATCCTCAGTACTGAAACTTTCTCACAGCCATACAGTTGAAGACATAATTCCAGAAAGCCCTTGTCCAAGAAACAGCTGATGCCAATGACGAAAAGAAACGTTGCAGTTCTCAGAAACATTACCACTACTCGGCAGGAACTTTCTTTGTTTCCCTGACTTAAAGTATATTTGTTATACCACAGATTAACTGCATCCATTTAGGGAAGAAATGGTCTTGAATCATTGTTTCATCTTAGGAACCACAGGTGATGTTGTACACAGTCTGTTTACAACCTCAGGGGTTAGTGAAAATGAAACCAAACTAAGAAAACGCAGACCATTGACCAGAACGAGACCTGCCAACATTGCCTTCTTTAATCTCTTAACCAAACAATACGACACATGACAGCACAACGGTGAGGATGAGGTTTCACAGCCTGCTGAGAATGCCAATTTTTGGTTAAAAAGAAAAAAAGAATACGTTCCTTATCTCATTTACATATTGCACATTAAATAAGCCCTGCAAGGTACCATGCTTCAAAATGGACTTATTTTTAAGAAATGTAGATTAATAATCCTCCTTGCTTAAAAAATGAGCTTCAATATTTGTGCGAATCATAGAGTGAAAAAAATCAATGTGCTATCGACTGCTGGGGATGATCACATTCATTTTGCCCTTTGTGGTTGGTGAAATCCATGCTGCAATTACAGAGACAGGCTGGCAGCAAAGAGCCTCAGTTGGGCTTTCAGCTCCACATTAATCCAAAACTCACCATTTTAATGCAGATATAGATTGCCACGAGTCAATAGCTGACTACTTGAATTGTGAAGTAGCAGTTCCATGCTATATTGGCAGCACTGGCTGTTACAGTATCTTTAAGTATTTTGAAATTTCAAGGCGTTACTCCCTGAAAGTGAAGAGCGTAACTGACACCACATTGGAAGGGGACTGCAGTGTTAATGCTATTATCATAAATGGGGAATCTAGGATAAAGACAGAATACTACAAATAATCTTAACTTAGATCAAAAGTAGACTTTTCATGGGATAAAACGTGTACATACCTTAGCTCATGCTTTAATGCCCTAATGCATTATCTCATAAAGTATCCCAAGTGTTGAATTTTTATAATATAGTTCCCAATTCTCTCTCATTTACACTGTTCCAAGCACAGATGATTTCACCAAAGTCAGAGGGATCACTCTGCATTTATAATCTGGCAAGTGAGGTCAGAATTTGTCTTTGAGTAGCAATTTCCTTTTCAGCAATCCGTCTGTAACTAAGAACTGAATTCTGCCACTAAATTTGTGTGAAAAATCGGGGAATCTTCTAAGCGGTCAGCATCTCTTTTATAGCACCCTCGGTGCAGGGCGAATTAGAACTCTATTTTACATACAGTAACTGTATTCTGGTATACTTTTATGACACTGACCTCTTTCTACCACATCCTCATGAAATGGTGAAATGTGCACTAACATCCACACACGCAGAGTGTTACAGCTGGCATTTATGGTGCACA
Source organism: Mycteria americana (assembly GCF_035582795.1). NCBI lineage: Eukaryota > Metazoa > Chordata > Aves > Ciconiiformes > Ciconiidae > Mycteria > Mycteria americana. The sequence goes on along the minus strand of NC_134370.1, from coordinate 56,665,692 downwards.
AAGCAAACTCAATTCAAAACCTACTGAGCTCCATGGAAATGCTTCCATTGATTTTACTGAACTATGCACGTGTGACTGCAGACAACTTCAGTGCACAGGCAAACACCAAACCTGCGCTCAGGAGGAGCTGGCTGCTGGCGTGCCAGGGTTAGAGCTCAGAGCATGGAGGCTGTGCCGTGCCATGCCACGCTGCCAAGCAGTCAGGCTCTGCCTTGTCTGTGCTGCAGCGTGTCTGCAGATCCAAAGTCACTGTGCAATTTGACTGTGGCTATTTTTTCTGTTAATTTCAGAACTGATCAAATATTTTAAAATTTCCCAGCTACTGCATGATGGTGGCATTCAAGGACATACTCTTTCAGGTTTGATGCCGATCACCTTTACCTCATCCGTGTGTATATCAATTTTCTGGGCTACAGGTAGGAACAAGAGAGGAGTATGCTGGATGCTGGGGCTGAGCAACAAACTCAACTCTGTCGGATGCAGAACAATGTGCACAGTCATTTTTGTTATCAGGGTAACCTGTGAACTCAGTAAGATCTATTAGCACATGTAATAGTATCAATAATAAGAATAATAAAATAGGTAATATATAGGGAGTAAGCCTAGATATTTTGCTGCAAGATCAGATGTGTACAATCAAAAGAAGCCATTTCCCTTTGTTCATGTCTGAAATATAGACTCATTTGATGTTGGTAAGCCTTCATGTGGTTTTAGACTCTTAACGATGAGTCCTGCACAGACTATGCACCTATAAGGCTTTGTGGAGGATTTATAAAAGAAAGAGGATTCACCCTGGTGTTACATATTGGTATTCTGTGTAGCTTTTCATAGCACGCCTAATACACCTTAACAGTCTACCTTAACAACATTATGAGATTGGAGCAAGAATCTTAACTTTGCCTGCAGAAAAAAAATAATGGTTCTTGCTGCTGACCTGTAGCTGATGGGTTCTTTTATCTGAAAGTCTCGTTAAGTTCAAAATTTGATATAGTGTGGAAATGAAGATATTTATATCTCAGTTATAAGCAGACTCACATTATGTTTGGAAACAAACATACACAACTTTGCAGGTTTTTGGTTGCTTAGAAAGATAGAAGTGAGCTTTCAAATATTTTATTTTTGATTTCCTGAACCAAATATAACATTTCCAAAAAGATTAGAGTTTATCTCAACTATAATAGATAACATAATAGTAATTTTATTAGTAGCAAGAATCACTATAACTGTGACACAGGTCTCACTGAACATGCATTGAGCAGGGCATGCATTTGCATGGAGAGGCTAAGGGTCTTCCATAGGAAGACTTCTATTAGCTGAGACTGCACAAATTGTTAAGGTTTTCAGAATCAGGTCCTCTCCTGGTGAACTGCTGTGATCCAAAATGCCAGATAGAAAGAGCTTACAGACACAACAATTCAACATCAGTTAGAATATTAATAAGTAAATGGAAAAAGTGCTTCAAACCAACAGGAAGAGTTTTTCACCTTGACCTTGCTACCTGAGTAGTTTTCATTAATTATGAGGAACTGGGCTTATAGTGGAGTGCATAATGATAGCCATTATGTGGAGACCATAAAATTAGATCCTGTTTTTACAGCCTGTAAAAACAAACTACAAAGTCTGCCCCAAGAAGCTTGTAATCTCAATAGAAAGCACAGACAATAGGAATAAGGTGCTGAATGCACATCCCAACCACGTCCCAGCACCAAACAGTGGTTACCTGTACAGGTTTTGGGGGCGGTGTGAGGTTAGTTGTGAGGGTGTAGGTTAAGTGGGGACAGCAAGTTAAGCGGAGGGAACTGGACGTGACTCACGACTCACATAGCGGCAAAGCAGCGGTCAGTGAAGAGGGCAGGAAACATCCGAGCTGAAGCGCGCCCAGGGCACTGCTCCTCTGGCTCCTTTGGGCCTCTGGCTGGCTCCTCTCTGCATTTTTTTCCTTTTCTTTCTGAGGACTATTTTGCAGATGTTGGTTCAGTTTTCCCCAACGCAGCTGAGCCCTTTCCCTTCTCTGGAGGTGCTGATCCCTCTGGGAGGGCACCAGCCTGCCCTCCCTGGCCTCTCCCGGGAGCCTGCCAGGGACAAGCCCCAGGAGGGCACCCACAGAGCTTCCCCCCATACTTACTTTCCCCTTATTTTCGCCCTGCTTGTATTGCTTCAGCTATCATGTTTTCAGACCATCCAGCTTGAGGTTGATTTTAAGACACTTAGTGAAACTTTTTACTCCAAGAAAGTTAATTTTGAACAGTTCAGGAGAAGTAAGCCTGCCTTTAACAATCTCCACCTGGAATAAGAAAAATGTAATAAATTCTTCACGTTTACTGCGTTTACACAAGGCCCCAGACTATGGATTACCTTTTTATTACTCCTTGTTGTAAGGTTTTTTTTTCTCTATTATTAGTTTTTTTAACAAAACAGTGGCAAGAGGAGAAAATTGTTATCTTCCCTGTGGACATTTACAGGCTTTTGAATGAAAGTTTGGTTACAGATTTGTACTCTGTGGAAGCATGAAATAGTTTTCCCTTACATAGCTGGTGTGCCCCATATCTCAACAGAAAAACTTTCCCAATGATCTGACAACCGCTATTCAACAGAATTAGATAAACGTCTGAGTGTTTGGAGTATCTGCTTCACTGCTGCAAAAATACCAAAGAATGAATGTACACACAAACACAAATACATATTCCTACATAGGAGGTCCCATGTGCACTTTTTCATACTCAAACCATAGGCAGTGGCTTTTTACTCACTCCTTTTAGCAGCAAAAATCTATTCTGTCTCCAGCAGTGAGTGGAATTTTCCAGTGCTGCTTAATGTTGAAATAATGAACTTTGGCAAATCTAAATCAGCTGAGAGCAAACTCCAAATATGAGAACCTGTAGCTTAGGTGGCAGTTTGTGTCATTGCATCATTGGAGCTGAGCCGTCCTTAGACCACTGAGTACAGAGGGACAAATCCTGCTGGACTCAAGGGTGATAATCTAGTTTCTCTACTGCTTCCCCCTTTATCCTTTTTTCATCACTTGGTACTATCATTTTGTGTTCTGACACTCTCCGTATATTACTGCATGACTCATTATAACATTGCAGGCAGTGGTCTTCTCCAGGGGAAAGATTTGATATTTTCTAAACCAAGCATAATTCCTTATCGAAGTACAGTATCTGCATTTCAAGAACACACAGAATTAAGGAATGGTTCAGCATAGACTGATGACAAAAAAGAATGAATTTTCTCTCTCTCTGACATGTCTTTGAGATCATTATGAAGAAATGTGCAGAAAGATGCAGTACAATGCAGCATGAGCCCACAGAAATGCCCAGAAATGTAAAGCTCTTCTCAGGGAGAAGTCAACTGACATGCAACCAACTGAGCATTTCAAAGATGACAGAAATAAAATCAGCCAGGAAAAACAGAGTTAAGGGAGGGAAACTACAGCAATTCTTAACCACTGTTTTAGAATCAAAAGAATAGTGAGCTGACTGAATTTACATAGCTTGCATGTTGCTGCCCAAGAAAGAGGAGGTACAAAAGGACATCCATCATGTTACGAACTGGAAAGTCAGTTCCTCTCTATGCCACATCAGAAGCTGAGAATCTAGGTATTAAGCTTCCTACTGCTATTTCTCATGCCAATGGTTATTTCCATCTGTGCATAAGCATCAGCAAAATGAACCCACCAAATGTACAGGAAAAAAAAGAACACCTTAAATGCCTCAAAAGCAATTGCCTGAGGTTTTAAATAGAGTGGACTTGTAACAAGTGCCAAAATTTATCCCTGAACTGAAAAAAACCCCCAAATTAATCATCAGCCGTGCTGGTTCACATCAAAAGAAGTGGCACCTTGTTCAGCAGTACTTTAGTCCACAAGAGTGTCGAAGTATCTTCTTGGGGAATACAGTGGCGGCAGGAGTAAAGGAAACGTTACCTATATGGTCTCTTCTCTCATTATACTTGGTCCTCCTTTAAACCTCCATGTATTGACCCAGCTCTGTTATTCAACAAGTATCACGACATGTCCAGGTTGAGTTCTAGCACCCAAACCATGGGGCCATGTTTCTTGGCTCACTGACACATGATGATCATGCAGATGCAAGACAATGGATGTGGTCAGCGGCTGGAAGGGCTGCAGAAAGGCTTCCTGAATGGAAGTGAACTGCTAATTAACAAGGTAAATTAATGCAGCCTTTTAATTTAAACTTAAGTGTGGCCAATGCAAAAGACTGGATGGTACAAAGTGCGCAGCATCAATCTCAGAGGTTAATCCTCATCTGATTAATGCATATATTTTAATCTAGGTGCTTCTTACTGTTTTGTCTAAAATTAATATTTTCAGAGCTGATTGACCTCCAGTTTTATAAGAATCTGTCACCAAGTTATTCAAACACATCACTACAGCATTAGAATACATTCTGTACGCTGACTGTCCATAAAATTCCCATGTTAAATCTGAAGTGTTTTTATTCCCTTAAAAGCACTTAATGGCTCCAGCCCTGCACACTTGATAGAACTTCTGTCACCATTTACCCTCAGCCATTCTCCAGGCTCAGAATTGGCAGCCTGCTGGAGGCCATCTCCAGTCTGGGGAGACAGAGCTTAGAGTAACAATTTCCTGTGTTTATGCCTGTTCAGAAGTCTCTGACTAAGCATTTAGGACTAAAAATATGGGTATTTACCACTACTTATTGTTTATGCATGGTGCAATTGGTCTAGGCAGCAAAGTCTGTCTGAATTTCTCTGGAATCTGGAAAATGTAGATTCAAGGGCTGATTTCAAGTCATCCACAAATCAGTAGCCACAAACAAAGGGGGAGCTTAAGAGACATGAATTTATCCTTGCTTGCAGGCAACAGGAAACAAGGTAGAAAACACTTAACTTCCCTTCCAACATTAAACCCTGCGCATGGAAATAGCTATTGCTCTCAGCCACGACAGTCCTCAGTCCTGAGATCCAAAGGAAGAGTGGAAACAAGGAAGCTGTGGTCACCAGCTCAGCCAGGAGAAGCTTTTTCAGCGTTCACCCTTGCTCCCAGGGAGCACAGAAACGTAGCAAAACCTGATCCCAAATTGTAGAGATCTTCCTTTTGCTGCCAACCCTGGTCCTGCCCTGTGACTTGAGCAGTGCAAGGCATAAAGTCATTCCTGGATTTGTATGAGCAATGGAAATTAAAATGGCAAAAGTATCTGTATATGTTGTCCAAGCAGACACCAGCTCAATTTTTGAAAACCAAGCCTTGTGTTCAACAAAGAATTGCTCTTCCAGTAGAACAATGATGTGAAACCTATCTCAAATAAATTGCACCCCTCAGTTGTTTACATGTTTTCAGTGCTATGTCTTAACAATTCAGAAATCTAAAGTAGAAACTTTTTTACATATCAATCTACAAACAAACCTGAACATTTACAGAGAATTGTTAAATGTAAAAAATTCTTTCATCACAATTAAGTAGATTCGCACTTTACCCTGCATTCACTACAAAATTTAAAAATGCACTGGCCATTGAAAAAAATTGCAGTATCACAACACTCATAATTCAATTGCTACTGAGCCTCTTAATGTGATGATAAGTTGCTTCATTAGAAAAAGTTTTTTGCTTCTTAAATGAGGTGTGAGGAAAGGGGAAGTACAGAGATAAATAATTATATTTCTAATAGAGAATATAAAAGGAGTTAAATGTATCTGCACTAGAACTCAATATGAAATAGTTTTCCCATCTTATGAACATTCTCAGTATTGCAGATCTCATTTTCATCCTAAATCAGAATGAAACACTGTAAAAGTTTTTTGAACCAAAAACTTGAGAAAAATTTCAGCTTATGCCAATCAGAATATTTTGCTTTCACATGTTCAAAATGCCATCATTTTGCTTTCACACTTTTTCTTTGACTTATTTTTGTTATAAATTACATTTACAAACAAAATGTAATGAAACTGAACTTTTAGAAAATGATGCAAAATCTTGTATGAACGATTTGTAACTTATTTTTCAAAACTTCTTATAAATGGAAATGTTGTTAAAGGTAGCCTGTTCCAGGAAATTATTTCACACTTGACAAATCCACACGTTTTGGAAAGAATAGATTTTGTTAAGTTATTTTCAGTCAACTCTCTCTGATATCAATATCTCAAGTCTGTGAAACATCAGACCGTGTGAAGCTATTACAAATACTGAATGTGTAAATAAGTATCTCCATCTAAATTACTTCATACTTTTTCACACCAGAAACATAAATGCAACAATAGATCAATCTGACTGTAAATATCTAAATATGTCCTTTAAAAGCCAAAGGAATGTCAGATACAATTTATTTTCAGCCAGTGCAAACTGAGACATTAAGTGGCAATTCTACTTCCATTAGCTAAATCTGGCAAATATGCAACTGTTTAAAGGCATTGTCAATAGCCATTGCACAATTAAGTATTTGTACTGATGCCTTATTAAATTACCCTTTTCAAGTAGGCATAATAAACTAGGAGTTCACTGTACAGATTTTCATGGTGAAAGTCCAGATCACTGGAAAATTTATTTAAAGAGAATGCAGTCCACTGAGTAATGAAGTAAATGTCAAATGGTTTTGGGCAAATAAATCTGAGTTGTCTTAAAACTTTTTTGGCAGATATAGCTGAAGACAACACTGGTAATAAAAAGCCTTCAGATTAACAATTTTGATTTATGGAGTTCCCAGGTAAACTTTCAAATGCACTGCATGTCCAGCAGCAAACCGGCAGCTTGGTGGGGAATGGAGATCGGTACAATGGACAGTCAAAAATGGCAAGACAGCCAGAGCTAATAGCTTGGATGCTTGTTCAAAGTACCTTGGCCTCTGTTGGTTTAATTGTAACTTATGCTATGGTGCCCTGGAAAGAGCCGCTGAGGCTGCTGCCCACCTCCATCGTGGGAAGAGGTGCTTGGACCTGGCTGCCGTGTGCACACCCTGTTGCCTCCCACCCAGCTCAGCATACCACGTGGGACGGAAAGTAATGTAAAATTGTTTTTCTGCAGTAAATTACTACTCCCCAGTGGCAAAGCATGCCTTTGCGGATCAGTGTTTCTTAGGGTGGGCCATCCTTGCAGTTTCTGGAGGTTGCTTTCCCAGCCCTCCTCTCCTCGGATCAACTATGCAGCTGTAGGAGAGGCAATCCTCCTCCTTGTTTCAGGGCACAGGCACGACAAAGAAAGCCTCAGCGTAGGAACAAATGCCCCCACACCGCGCAGCTGCTAGCGACCACCTAGCTCTTTGTGGCTGTCAAGATGAAGGCTGGTGCCAACAACAGTCCAGACTCTGTGGTCGTTTCGCCCTGTCCGCTGGATGGCAATAAGCACCTTAATTGTGCCTTTTTTTCCAAAATATTTGTCCTGCTTGCTATTCCACAAAACAGCACTGGCTTTACCCATGTGCTAAATTTTCAAAGACTCCTTCTTGCAACCTTTTTCTTTTAGCATCATTGTCAGTTGCCAAGAGGCATGGAGAATTACCCTCAGACCCTTATCCTTGTGCCAATTTGCCACTGTTGAAATGGAACAGCAATGGCCACAGATTGACAAGATGTTTCACATCGGAAAATTGGAATTTTGTCTTCCTAGACCTCTTCCAGGGCTGGGCTGCTGATTTCTTTATACAGAGTGTAAGCTAGCCAGGCACGCGTCCTTCCAAGAGTCAGCTGTGTGCCTGGCTTGAACTGACCTCAAAGGAAGACAGGCAGTGACATTTCCTTGCAGATTTTGGACTGTTGCAACAGTCCAAAACAAAGGCTTTATCTTAAATGTAACATCAAACCACTTCCAACATTTATAATTTCCTCAGATATATCATATAATCTTTAAATATTTTCTCACTGAATGTACAAAGATTTTCTTCTCTTCATAGCTTTATTGTATCATTAGTTTCAGCCTGATGCTTTTAAGAATGGTAAAGTTGCAATGTCCAAGCTGTTATACGTAGGGCTGTGAATTTATTCTTTTAAATTATAGCTTAGTATATTTAGTCAGTTTGTTTTATATCAAGCATTTATTTAAGTGGTTTTCATTGTATTGACATTTTATAATGCCCTCCTAATATTCTTATTATTGATTTTAATACTGCAATAGCATTATTCATGGTGACACCTATTGGAAAGCAAGCTTCAATTATATCAATAGATGCTATTATTATAACATTGATAACATTAATATTTGATAGTGGCATAAAATGTGATGCATTGGCAATTAACTCATTAATGTAGATATCATTAACCAAAAATGTCAGCGTTGTCTTAATGATTTTTCCGTTGCTTTCTTTTAACAAATTCTCTAATCACTGGATCAGTTTTGTATTTTCAAATGTGTATTAGCCACAAAAGTTTTTCTGAAAACTAAATAACATTGTCCCTTTTAAATAAGAAAAGATGGGCTTTTATGGCTCTGGCTCGGAAGGTACCGTGAGTCTTGAATCAACAGCATTAGTAATAGATACAGTACATGAAACTCCAGCACGGAATATTCAAAAATAAAAGATTTACCAAAACATAACCGTGCCTTTTTGCTTGTTGCTTAGCAACCAGAATTGATCTAGCAAAAAAGTCACCTGACTGAGGAATTGCTGGTGGCAATATTACTCCATCATTTTTCTTTTTCACACTAAACTGATGAAGGTTCTATCAGAAACAGCTATTAATTGTTTCTTTCTTTTCTCTCCAGCTCCTTAATTATACAGTAGAAACATTTCTGTTGCTGTTACTGAAAGGAAGAGAGCAGAATGTAAAGCTTAAAAAATTAACAGATGTACTCAAATACAGCTAGATCTAAAAGAACGAATATTGCAAGCCGCAACTCGCTGTCAGCTCTGCCATCCCAAAATAACAAACGCAGTGAACTGTTCATATAGCAACAGAATAACCATTTTTACCACACCTGCACTGATGGACAATTTGCAATAATCTTTTAAAAACCACAGACTAAGAATACTTGTTGTTTTGATGAGTCAGATGGAATTCACCACCACATTTGTCTTGCTTTCATCATTTCTAAACATTAGCATTTTCATCGGTTGACTGAAAGCACTTCTGGTTCTCTATAACATATATATAAAACACTTTTGATCTTTTAAAATCCTCCTGTCAACCTGGAATCACACAGCCTCTTACATTACCTTGTTCTTGTCCTTAATGGTGACCTGCAGTGAACTCTGCACTCCCTACTTTCAGATGTTCAACATCCTTCCTTTGTTAAAAGCTGCTGATCAAAAAGGAACATTGTGTTCACTGTGTTTCCCTCTATAGCCCCTCACAATAATTTACAGGAATTACACTAAAACACAGGGTATGGACAGTGGCAATTTCATTTAACCACATACTGTATTTTTGTTTTGCTTTCTACAATACTTAATTCCTTAAGTAAATAAGAAAAGGGAGCGCATCTTTGTACTCATACACTTGGCCCATCGCGAGCAGTCAAATATAACGTTGAGTCCAGGAGCAGCAAAAGATTAGTCTGCAAACACCTAAATTGCCTTTTTACCTTTTTTTCCTTTGAAATGAACGCTCTATATAAGCTCAGATGACATTTGTCCTTTTAAGGAGTGAAGAAATGTTACCTAAATGGAGCATATATCCAGTTTCACTTTTCCTCTGTATCATATTCAGATCTGGTAGATGGGATTTGATGCTGTTTCCCATAATGCCTCCATGGCTTTCTCTGTAAAAGCTTAACAAGGACACAGCATCAGAGAGTCTTTAGTGGCTAATACCCGACCCCTTTCTCTCACATTACAGCTCCAAGTGACCATTTTCATGCCAAAAGGTCACCAACATCCCCATCCCCATGGAACCAATGTGCATCAACCTTCTAACCTTTGCCACCGAGAGATGATAGCTATTTGGACTGCAATCCCCTCATTACAGATGGTCCATATTTTATATTTAGTGTGGGAGGTCAAATTTAGGAAAGCAATTTCTCTTAAAGCTAAGAGTTCCAATAATCCAAGATCTTCTACTGGCTTATGGGTGAGTGGACAGTAATGGGTTTATGGACAGCTCTAGATTTTTTCTCTTCACTGGGGAGGGAATTCCGTCAATCTAAATTTTTAGGACTGGGTGGCTACCATTGTTTATTATTCAATGAGCTCTTATTAGATTGTATCTAAGCACACTGCAGCAGGCAGAGAGTATCCTTATAAGCAGGCTCGCAAGCTGGATCAATATCTCAAGGCATTTACAGTCTTCTTGAAACAGATTAAACAATGCTATTTTTTTATTCTGTTTTTAAAGCTTATATGTGGTCATGCAGTTTTGTTAGTGACAAAAGCATTCATCCATTATCATCATTAATCACAATGGTTAACCTACTGTTAAAGCAGCTTGCATCTTAATACAAAGACCACCTTCGGTGGAAATAACCTAACATTTCATGGCAGATCAGAGAAGGATTGAGCAAATCCTGAAACCAACAATAAAATTCAAAAGAACAAACTCCAAATGTTGGTTAAAAGATATCTGCTCTACATTAAGGGAGAACATTTTGATTCCATTTTTTATTCCATTTTGTATCCATTTTTGTAAAATGGAACAACTGTTATAGCCCCAATACTGCAAATATTTATGCACATGCTTACGTTCATACACCAAGTCCCAAGCCAGCAACGCGTTTGAGTACGTTGTTATATCCAGTTCTGATCAGGGCAGCATTCAGGCATGTGCTTTACTTGCTGGTAAATGCCAGATCCATCCGTAGTGTTTGGAGTGCAAGGTAAGAGTTTATAACCCATGACACTGTTGAACAGTTCTAGTTCTTGAAGGCCAATGCAGTCTAGGGCTAAAAATTTCTCTTAGTCCCGTAAAACTACTTCAAGACACAAAAGCAGTTTTGAAGCTGCCTGTGAATAAGCAACGTAAATGCAATTTGCTATTGTCCGTATGATCATGTTCTCTATTAACCACAAATATTCACAACAGTGTTAGGGAAACCTGAATTTGTCCAAGACAGCATCGACCAAAGCTCCCTGTTAAAAAACAAAGCTTACTGCAATCAGAGAGCAGAAACAGCATCGGGTCACTGCATCGCGAAGAACTAGTAACATGCTCTTCCTATGGCTTCTGGCTGCTGTGCAAAGCATCCTTAGCTTAAATCCATACCCTTTACATGGTTTAGACCAGTAGTTTTTAAGTTTCTCCAGCTTTCTCCTTTAATAACAGATCCACAGATTAGAAAAGGAGATCCTTAGGCAGATGCTGCAAATGACGAATATTATTTGTGATGAACAGCCTGGGCCCAAGACAAGATCATAACTGATTTCTGAAAGTACATTTCTTAGATGTTTATTTGCACCTACATCAGTCTTTACCACTTGCTGAAACCTACACGTAAGATTTCAAACGAGCATGACTGATTCACTGGCGAGCTGGCCATAGCCGCCTGCCGAGCCGGTGCTGCGCTGGGAACGCACAGCCCCCTCCTGCCGCGGGGTGCCAGCCACCCCCCGCTCGCCTCGCGTTACGAAGGGAATGAACACGGTGCAGCCTGGCATGCGCAGAGGGTTTGGTGAGAGGTAAGAGCCAAACTTTTACTTGCGTTTAAGTGCCAAAAGATGCAGCGTTAATGCTAGTGAGGTTTTAAAATAGCACCTAGCCTCCATTGCCAGGCACCTGGGCAGCGGGAAGTATCTGCAGACTTACTAGACCCCTTTGTGTATCAGAGAGGGGGCAAATGGGAAGCATATGCTAAACACCGTCTTAAGACCATCTTGATCCATTAAAGGAAAAGCTGCAAAGAGGCTGTGCCACATGTTTACCTTGAGAGGGCCTGGAAACGTGTGGGTTCGAACTGGACGTTTGGAGAGCATGGGGCGGGGGCTGGTGGTGATAATGGCGATTCTGGAAGTAACACTGGGCTGATCTGACCCTTGATATAATCCCACTCTGATCAATAGGGTTATCAGGATTTTTTAAAAGGCGAGCCTGGCCAGCTTCACACTGCACTTTTGTAGTGGTGCAAAGGGAGTCAGTTACTTTGGTCTCTTTTAAAACGTCTTCCATCACCCTTTTTCCCAGGTAAAGCTGTGCCTCCACAAAGCAGCCGTTGTGTAAGTGAAAGTCAAACTCACAGGGTGGCTCTGAAGGAAATGAAGGGACCAGGATTGCCTTGCTGTTGTTAACACTTCCCTGATGTTGCTTTTCCTCTTTTATTAGGCTCAAATATTACAATTTTGATAATATTTGTGTACAACACTGCCATAATTTAAAGCAAACATAATACAGCAAATCCCTATTGATTTTGCCTTCAATAATCTGTTATCCAAAAACTAAACTGGTGTTCCTCACCACAACGCAACCCCACAGTCAATGACCATAGGTATGCCTGCATCAAACTTAATTAAGGCAGTTATCCAGGTTTTAGGGCTACAAATCATATTTCAGATTCCAGCAGCAGTTTAAGACCAGGCTACTTTACTCACCAGGAGGTATTGTGGGGCCCTGGGCGCAGCTATAGTTCAGCGGCACGTGCTGACCCAGACGCAGGCCCAGCAGCAGCCACGTGCACTGGCTGTGCAGCGCAGGTACAGCCTGAGCCGTCCAACAAGCTGTGGGTTGTTCCTGCTATCACAGAAAGGATCTTTTAATTTTCTTTAACTACTTGGCATTATCTCCTGTGTTAATGATGGGGAATATTTCACATGTTTTTAACATAATTGCTGCACTAAAATTTATTTCTGTAGTATTTGTGCTATGCACTCCTTGGAACAGAGACTGTCGCTGCATTTGATCCTGTGCGGGACCTCACGCAGCAGTGTCCCGGTCCCTGCCGGGGTCTCTCAGCTGCTATCACAACTCACCTTTTCTGATATATTATGGCAATTCCTTTTTTTTTTTTATGTTATTCTTACATTCAGTGAACAATCTCTGTAAAAGCTGTACTGTGAAACTAAAACCATCTGCTGCATGCTTACAGACACATTCCTGCTTCAGGGTCTACACTATAATCTATCATAGCTCAAAGCGGTTAATATTAAAATGATGCCCTGTGAAGGTACGATGGGTGTGGACAGAACCAATTTGTTTATACAATTGTGTTTTGCTACAGAGTAAATTAAGTTACGGGGTATTCATCAAAATTGAATTACCACAGTGTGAGCTAACAATTTTCCAAAGACATTGTGACATGAGCACAAAGCAGCCCGTGTCAGCCACGAGGAATCACTCTTGTCTTGCAGGCTGCAGCTGAATTACTTACCAAAACGATTAGACAAAAGCAATCCTCAGAAAGCTGGAAGTTGCCAACCGGCGGAAAACAGTGGCAAGTCTAAAACTGTGTTTATTTCTTAACTTAGAGGAACCAGGAGAAAGGAGAGAGAGACCTTCCGTGGGTGGGACATCCACGGGAGCAGGTAACAGGGACATCTCAAGGTGAGGAGGGCTAGTGTCCTGGTGGGACAAGCAGGACTTCTGTCCTGAAATATTTCTGGAAAATCAGATTTTCAGTTGACCGCTTTCTCTTTATTTTTCTTTTCAAAACTTCTCCTTGAATGAGATGGAGCAAGAAACTTGCTCTCTTACCTCACATTTCTTTACATGAAATGGAGATGAAAGTGAGAAAATGATTGTGTTTGAGTAGAGGACAATTTAGGGGAGCAAATAGGGTCAGAGGAAGATTTTAGCCCTCATTTTCACTCAACTCATGCTGCAAAACAGAGAAGACGATTCTGCAAAATAAATAAGAGCATGTGAGTGGGGACACCACCTTCTAATTTATCTTCAGGTTTTTCCTTTAAGAAAGTGTTTTGCTAATCGTCCTCACTTGAGAGAAAACTGAGGCATAAAAAACCTGATTAAATGTTATTTGAGTTAACTAAAAAAGGAGTTTAAAGTGTAAAATAATTTTAAGAGTATTGAAATGTTGCTGTTGGAAAAAACCATAAAAGTTGAGGGCCTAATTTCTCTCACCTTTAAACTATTTTTTTTTTTTTTAAATTCTATGTCACCCCACTTTTCTTAAGGAAACAGAAAATTAAAAGATTTTGCAAAAGGACAGATGTTTCCCTATGCTTTCAAAGCAATAGAAAATTCACAAGTGTTTGTCAGAAATCTTTCTCTTTTTAAAAAATACAAGACGACATTTTGTAGTTCAATCTCTGATAACAGTCGTATTTCTACCTGAAAAAGTATCTTGGTCAAAGATATTGTAAACCCCGCCCTCATTACACAGTTTGACCTGCTCAGGCTTGGGGAAGAACAAAGTGGTTAAATCAAACCACTCTTGAGTCGTGCTTCAGCCCTGAATGAGTGCTCAGTCCACGGGAACAGACAGGAGCTGCCCACCGTAGCCCCCCTGAGGCATGGTGGGTGTCCCCTCCTTGACACCAAGCGCCGCGCATCCATGGACTGCCTGCTGTGGCACAGCACGCGGTCTCCCCGTCGGAGCAAGTCCAGCAGAGACCCATATGGGTGGCTGCGGGGAGTGGAGCTCTCCAGGGGAAGCCCATAGATCAGACGGTTTCATGAGCCATTTCTCGGAAGGGAAAATGCCGGGGCCAGGGCAGGCAGGAGCCAGCCAGCCTCCGCCACAGCACGCCCCGCGGTGCCCAGACCCCGCCCCTCAACACAGGACCTGGGCAGCCCTTCCCTCAGCTGCGCTGCCTTAGGGCAACAGCCACCAGGTAGTCATATGCTGGCTTCCTGAATCATTGCAAACTGCATATAGTTTTCATAAGACTCTTCATTACGACAAATCCCCCCTCAGAAAAACCTATTTAGAAAGCTGCTTTACCAGGGCTTGGCAAGATAGATTTTGTTTTTAAAGGATAATCATGCGTCATTTCATTGGCAGACAGGACGTTAGAGCTAGAACTAAAAAAGAAAATCAAACGTATCTACCTCAATCCAAAATTTACATCGGCAAGGCTACGCAGTCCGGGGAGGGAGCACGGGCTGCAGGCATGCGCCTTTCTGCATGAACAAGCTCTGCCTTTAGGTAGGCTCAGGAATAGCTCAGCCTCGGGCTCACGGCTGCTCTCCACCGGGGCTGACCGAGTGGGTGTCCCTGTGGAGCTCACACCAGTGCCCACAGGCTGCCTGCCCTGGGGGGGACTGGGCCAGGCTGTGCACCACTGCCTGAGGCCATTTGCATACTACTGGGGCTCCTGGTTTCCCCTGCAGATGGTTTCTGGTTGAAAGACCGAAGCATGTTGCAGAGCAGGAGCAGGAGCAGCAGAAGAGCTGTCTCTCCTCCAACGCTCTGCCAGGCTGCCTGGGGTGCCGTGCAAACACCCTCTGGGTCACTGAGCCTGGCCAAGCTGCTTTGGACCAGCATCTGTGACTCTGAAACACAAATTCCTTCCCAGCATCACACTGGCTCCGCTGCCAGCCCAGTGGAAGCACTATGAGCTGTTACCTGCTTTGTCAAGGGCTCCCTCAGGGAATTTAGCAGGTTCTTTTTTTTTTAAATTTGGGTGGGGTGAGCAGGATTGCTTCTTTGCTCTCATGGAAATGGGCTTACGCTATGCAGTATATATTACTGGATGCCATAGTGGTGCCTCAAGAGATGTTGACTGTGCACATTTACATAAATCTAAAAATAAATAAATATACTCACAAGCCTCCTCAATCAAAATATGCCACAGACAACTAAAAGATCTTGAATCAAATATTAATGTTGGAGATTTCTGCAGCCATTTTGTAATGCTTCCAGCTATCTTTATTACACAATGTGTAATGCACTACCTTATTTTAGTCCTGAGCTATCAGGAGTATCATCTTTTTGATGGCCTCAAACTGGCTTAATAAAACCAGTCCTCCTTTCAGTGCCTGGGAGCAAGTGCTTAAGATGGAGGCGTGCTAGTCAGCACCTGCAGGCTGTGCCAGTCATGATCAGGACAGTGCTTGCTGAGCCACAAGAAGGAATGGGTACTCATTAAAGGTCTGTTACTCTGGCACAGGTAAGTCCCCTGTCGCATGCCTTATCCTGAGATAGGTGAGGGGACTGTGAACGCTTTCCCACGTATCTAAAATTTGTCCTCAGTTTACATTGGTACATATCATATGTGTCAGGTTTTTTGCCTCAAACTTTTTTTGTTCTTTTTACCTTCTGCAGTTTCCCCACTATTCAATGTACCGAGCAGTTACTTCTGTGCTGCCTTGTGTCCTTTTCCCTACATTGCTATAAAGCTCCATGTTTCATGGAAAGGTCTCAGATTCATGTTTTCTAAATAAAAGAGGATGTGGTATTATACTTAGTGGCAGCAACCACAAGAGAAAATGAATCTGTTTAAAAGAATCCCATGCAATTCCCTTGCAAATACGAGATTTGCAACATTACTATGGGAACAGAACCAAGTCACCGGGCTTTCTAAATTTAACGAGGTTCAAATGTCCAAGGGCACCAGCTTTCAGGGAAAGAAGCAGTGTCAGAGCATGCAGAGAAAAGGATAGTGTTTCCTTAAGCAAAGGAAAGAAAATATCTTGAAAGAGGTTTACCCCTTGAAGTGAATCAGGTGAAAGTTACTGGTAAAGAGTGAAAGGCAGGCAGCTGTGAATGTTCAAAGGGGATTAGATTCTTCCACAGATCGTGACTTTTAAGTTCAATCACTGCAATATTATTTATGACAGTTATAGGCCTATATGGCAATATCTCAAGAAGGAGAGTGATTCATCAAT
The DNA here is from genome assembly GCF_035582795.1 of Mycteria americana. Classification (NCBI taxonomy): domain Eukaryota; kingdom Metazoa; phylum Chordata; class Aves; order Ciconiiformes; family Ciconiidae; genus Mycteria; species Mycteria americana. The sequence continues at coordinate 56,649,072 of NC_134370.1, read as the reverse complement.
TCCAACACTGCTTCTTCCAGAGAGAGAGCTGCAATGCAGCACATCACAAGCCACAATATTAGGTAGGAAGCAAGAACCCTTCAAAACAGGGAATGATGCAAAGTCTATTCAATCAGCTTAAAGATTCCTATTGCTTCCAGTGAGCTTTGGAGAAAGGTGGCTATTGAAAACAGTTTTATGAGCCAGAAATTCCTTTTGCTGAAGATGGCATTCTCTGGTGGATTACTAAGACTGAAGCAACAAATACTTACACCTTGGAGTATTTCAGTGCTTTCTCTGCAGAGCTCCCCACCCAGTTCAGCCCCTGGTGTCAGCAGAGGCACACTTCCTTAGCATCCTGTGGCCATCAGGCAGGCTGAATCTCAAGCTTCCTCAAAACTAATCGACCTCACTTCATATCAAATGTTTGCAGCTATGCCAGCTGCTTCAATGGTAGTATACAAATACCAACCTAGACAACTGCCTCTCTCATGCAATAGCTGGACAAAATTGCTTCCTTCAGCAAACGTCCAAACTCTCTCTTCTGTGCTTGCCTATGCATTTCCCACCTGTGGCAAGATAGAAGTGGGGCTCTTTGCATGCTCCTTGTGAATGCAAGTGGGATTTGTCACAAAGCTTTAGCCTGGGTTGAGTCTGAGAGTCACTACCCGCACATCAATCAGGATTTCCGAAATGCAAGATACTGTGGGAAGTCACATGGTATCCTCTGAGAAAGATACACCCCTGTTTCAAATATAGCACTTATTTATTCTTTGTTAAGGTAAGTCCATGTCTGCAATTTTATAGTAAAAGTAAGTCTGCAGTCACCATTGTCCTTATGGTCTACCATTTATTCTCCAAATATTTACACTTGTTTTCTCTGTTTGATATATAATACACCAACACTGTAAAGCAAACACACGAGTGGTGCGCCTGGTTTTAGTACTCCGTCTACCTTCTGCTAGACAGCAGCAGATTATCAGACCTCTGCAGGCAATTTGTCAGGGAAGAAGATGCAGTGATGTGTTTACAGGAGATATTACAATGCATTTTGTTTTATTTATGCATATTCATATTAATTCCAGAACAGAGATGCTACAACAGTACCTGGGGCAATTCCCCCTAGCAGGAACCTCAGCCCAGTGGCTCTCCCTGTTCCCAGTCATCAATGATGTGCAAGACACCAGCCCAGAGAAGAGAGCAAGTTCTCCTGCACTTGCAGAGCCTTTTCTACCTACATCGATGGCTCTATACCAAATGCTTAAGCATGAACTGATAATATGATATATCTTCCCCAAACTGGCCATTTGCTCACACGTAAAGAAAAAACCTGTGTAATAGTGACACCTGGTGACACCTATTGTTTTGCTTAACCACACACACGCCTCTTTTTCCAAATATACTGGGTTTCACTGAAAACTCCCAACCTATGCTAAGTCATCAGGGGTAGAACTATAAAACTGAACGTTCAAGTATAAAGAATTTGGATTGATGTCTTATTCTTTGCTTTTGTCTCTCTTTTTGACACTGCTAACCTTCATCAAATGGTTTACCCCCTGTACTGTCACATTCAAAGAGATGTACTAGAGACCACATGGTCCACCTGGAAAAGAAATTTGTAGCTAGAAACTAATATAAAATGAAAAATGAATTATGCTGCCATTAGTTAAGTCCTTTTTCTGTAGTCCACATTCCCTGAGCTAAGGACTCCATGTTCTTTGGAAGGGATTCTGCAAACAATGTTAGAAGATAGAAAATTATTCTGGTTTAAAAAACCCAAACACCCAAGCCTCCAAGATTTCTTGTAAAGTTTCTCTGCCAATATATTCTCAAAGTGACCTCATTTTTGTATTAAATAAGATGAAAAAAAGCTAGATGTGTCAGGAGGATACTAATAATAACTGATACTATTAGACATTGATCCCCACTTTCTCAAAGTGTTTGCTGGGAAGTGCAGGGATTATCGTCACATACTCTTATGTTCTGGTTCTGTAAGTTATCATTTGTGTCCATTATTAAATTAGCTCACCACTGCGGTGGAAATCACTACTTCTATTCTTTGGTCATCTAGGCCATGGACTGTGTAAAGTCCTATTGGAAAATCCTGTAAAAATTAGGTGGTGAAAAATAAACACGTCTTTCTGACTCAAAAGGGAGTACGGTGGAAGGGGAATTAGTTTATATCTTTTATTTAGATATGTTCACAAAAGAGTATGGGGAGGCGAGCAAAACGTCAGTGCAGATACAATAATATAAACCACATTTCCAAGCTTTGACCACTTAACTGTTTCCCAAGGGATGTTTTTACTGGTATTTTGTTGAACTCTCAGTCGTTATGCTTCCTGTTATGAACTGGTTAAAGAGGAGATTATAACATGGTTATGGGAAAGGAGAAAATAAAGTAATGAAGTGCATCTCAGCAGAAAGGAAAAGGAGAGAATGGCAGGTGCAAAAAGATCTCTTTCTTTTCGTTAATTACACCAACCTCTTTTTTTTTAATTCCCTGATTTGCTTGCTCTTACACCAACCTCAGATCCTACCAGTCATTTCAGGAATATTAAGACTAACAAATGTGTCATGTTGTCTATGCTTCAGTCTCTAAGCAAAACACTTGTGCCCTCTACTCAGCGCTTTATTCTGCATAGCCTACCTCAGCTGGAGAAGTCCCTGCTTGCGTGCAGGGGGACTGCTCAGGTAACGAAACCTGTGCTCTCAGAGGACGGGGGACATCATAAAGATGTACCTGGAGATGGGCTTCTTGTTGAAGAATAATGGAGAGGTCACTCTGAATGCCTATTGCCAAGAAGGGCTGAGCCAGGGCCATTAATGATAATTAAACATTAATTAAACCGGGCATGATACACTGGAAATAGTATGTTAACTACTCCATTCTCTGGGAAATCTCCTCCTTTAAGTTAAATTGGCTCACACAGTGGTTGTGCTTCCCATGTGAAAGACATGTCACTTACATATGATCCCAAGCCACTCAGTGGAGTTGTGGAAGCAACAATCTTTTTGTTGATTGAATTTTCACTTAATTTAATTTCATTGGAAATCACAGATGGTGTCACCCAGCAGCTAGAGGCTAAAAAGGGGCACTTTACAAACTGAATAAAAAACTTATTAAGTTATAATAAGCACCAAAAGCAAATGGAGGTGAAAACTTTACTGCAAACAACGTTTACTCTACTGTCACAGTGATATTAAAATTGAATTTCTTTTTATTTTAAACTTTAATCATGCTCTTGGTAAAGCAAATAACTCTGTAATATGATGGAAAAAACTGGTTTCTTATGAATGAGAATGGAAGTGGATATAAGGAGCACAATAATGCTAAAATAGAGATAGGCAAGAATGGCTCAGGTGTAAAAAGTTTACTTACATAATTTTTTTTACAAGTGAGAAAAAATGAAAGGAATAAAATATTCTTGCCCAGTGGAGGCCACTAAACGTTCTTCCCCAAACGAGCACAGATAGTGTGGTCAGTGTAATAGATTGCTTTCAAGACAGACCAACTACAGTGTGTGAACTTGCACTTCCATTTCCAACCAGCCTTTCCCCATCTCTTGGGGAAGTGAGCGCAAGAGCTGTGCCACACTACACAATGTGGGAAGCATTCCCCAAATCAAAACAGCCTGCTCAGAAAGTACTGACCGGTGTCCCAGGGACATGCACGGTACAGGACATTTTTTCAGCCTGCAGTCCAGCTAATGTGCAACTCTTCTGTGTTTTTAGTGTCAACCTACCACTCCTTCTCGAAATGACGTAATAGTTACTAGTTATAGCTGTTAGTATTAGCTGGGATACAGCATGTTTGTGAGGGAAACTTCGAAGGGACAGAAAATTATGCTTACTTTTTTCTCTGTGTAAATTGGGAAATGAACATCTGCCGTTATTGGAAATTAAGAAAATCTTTCTGTGATCGAATGGTACACTGTTGCCCCTCCTCTGATTTTCTACATGATCGTTTTTGGAGAAAGGAATAATAAATTTTAAGATAATCCCTGCTCACAGATGTGTTATTTATTCACCCAGTTAACAGCCATTTCCTGTAATCAGTATAAACTGATCAATCTGCCATAATGAGAATGGAGCCAGCAGCTTCCTGGCCAGGGATGAGTCTGTGTCTCTTCTAATCTGCAGACATAACATATTGGAAGAGAAGACCACTAAATTCCCACATGCTAAGCAGTGAGAACATGGTAGCTTTCCCCTCTGCAGGTAGATGGCTAAAATAAGATGTATAAAGACAATAGTTCTCAGGTCACTTGTATCATTACTGATATAAGAAAAAGACTGTTTTCTAACATGTGTGTGAATTATTAATTAATTCTGACACTAAAAAAGGTATTTTTCAGTGTCCGCTGTAATCTATCTGCTACGACTAATGGATGATGTTCAAAAGCAGATCCACAAATGTATTAAGAGCAATGATTTTTGACCCTTCATGGAAAAATGCTTTTATTAGTGCTGTAAATACCTCTGCTGAACACATGGATGGGGGTAAACTACTGAGCAAATGAGATTTAGTGGGAAAAAAAAAGGGGATCAAATAGTGCTTTGTTCCTACGGAAGAGTAAACCAGTAAATAAAGCAACAAAAAATCCTGGTCCTTGATTCCAGGAGGTCCCGTGGGCTGCCCTCCTGTAGTGGTACATTAGCAGGTGGGCACAGAAAACATGCTCTTTTTATGACTGTTATGTGATTCAAAGTAGACCAAGAAGTGGCTGCAATATGTGCTGAAAAGACAATACTACCATAAAAATATTTTTTTATCTGCCATTTTTATATTTCTAATGTGGACTTTGGTTTACAGGAAACACAGCAAATAAAGACCAGTAAATACACAGAAATTTTTTTGGGCCACTGCATCAGCATCTCTGATTTTGTTTATGAAATAAGCCTAGATTTCTCTCTGTCTTCTTTTTTGGGTCACTATGTGGGCTCTGAAAAATATAGCATGTTCAGAGAGTTCCTATAGTCAAAATATGTATTTCTTATTTATTACACATTCATTGCACAGCTATCGGAAGTCTTCCCCGCTACCCGACAACTTTACAAGGTTTTACATTACTGTTGCTTAGCTGCTAAGATTTTACTCTTTACATAGTTCTTTCCTGTCTGTTACTGAGAGACATCATGCTGCAAAATGAAAAGCATCTCCATCCAAACGGTGACTCAGCACCCACCTTCAACCAAATAAGATGTGAATTTTAATTGATTCCTTTTCAACGTTAAGGGTCTGCTCCCATAAAAATGTCTGCAGGCATTTATAGTTAATATTGTGGCTAGTTCTGCTGCATTCAATGGTCTTTGGTGGGTAAATTACATGATGTATATTTGTATGTATTTGCCAGAGCAAACTTTTTGGAAAGCAAATGGTAGGAGTAAGTGAATAAAATTCAATACTATCAGTTTCTTTTTCACTCAGACTTTAAAATAAACAAGAAAACTAAATGCCAATAATACCAGGCTAATGTAGTGTTAATACAATTGCACAATCAACCACCAAATGTGAGAACTGTAAAGCTGTGAGAGTCTTGGTTACTGTGGCCATCCCATGTGTGCAGTGCTCCTGTGTTTTTGATTAAGGAGCAGTACAATGAATACTGCAGCTTAGCTTGTATCCTGTGCCCTGTAAAAAAGGGGGAATACGCAATGTAGCTGAATTAACTTTTGCATTAAAACCTTCACTTTTGTATTAGCTTTTTCTTTTTGTTATATCAGTACAGCCATAACATTGTAACAACACAGTTAATTGTGAGTTTTGCATGTGTTTAATGTAATAATTAAGCTTTTTAATATCCACTAATTGCAAGTTTCATCTGGTCCAATGAATGTATACTGATTTGTTTACCCCTTAAAGCTAAAGCAGCACAACTCAATGCTGGAAGACAGAAAAATCATTGTTTACCACAATGTACGTTAAAATTGTGCCAGAAATTATTCTACTGAATTTTTACTGAAAAATAGAGAGCACTCAGTGTCATAAATACTGTGTTGGATGTAGTGCTTACAACCCAGAACTGTTGAAGGTGTGTTGCTGAATCTGTGAAGGGCCAGGTTGTTTCTGGGTCTCTGTACACACGCAATTGATTCTGCAGATCAGATACAAATCCTCCTTGTGTCTGCATTCCCATCTACAGCTGTACACACCCAAATAAGAGCAAAATCCTGTAACTAAGTGCTTAAAAAACCAGATCCCAAATGCAATGCTTTGGGAACAAAACAGAAAGGGGCAGTCTTTTATTATATGAACTGCCAGGATTCTCTGTCTCCAGAGAATATTCCCTGGTTACTGAGAGTGAAGGGCCCTCGTTAGGGACCTGAAAATTGAGAGCTACCAAGAACTGGAGGATAGCTGACAGCCCCATCACCGAGGAGGCACTGAGAGCTGATAGTGCTTTACCCTCCTACGATGAGGCAACATAGCAGGATGCTGCCTCTCGCTGTCATCATCCCCTTCCAAGGGATGTGAGCTGTGGCTTCACCTTGCTAAATAGCAGCTGGCCTCCGAGGAACAAACGCTACATTACATGATTGCCCTGTTAGCTTACCATCACATACGTTTCTATGCATAGTGGTGCACTGAGTTTCTAGGTTGAAAAGTGCTGTGAGAACACAGAGAATTATTAATATTGAAATTGTGAGTCTAACAATTGAAATCCTGCTTTCTCATCAGTATCTTGCAAAACGTCCCCAGCAGCAAATGTTAGAAGTCATGATATTAAATGTTCTTTAGAGTGCACCTTTTTTTAACAAATAAGACTCTCCCCCCCCTAAAAAGTCACTGGCAAAAACACCAGCATGCCCAAAAGGGGCAGGATCTGCCTGTTAGCTTTTGATAATATGCCGTTCATTTCAGCTATGCTACCCTTTTAGAAATCTCATGTGATAAGTCATACAACTCAGACGTGTTTCACTTGTTTGCCAATGAATTTGAAAAAGGGCTTATAGCAGTTGGGAGTGTAAATACAATTAGATTTTAAAATTATTCAAGAATAATTTTAAAGTTCCCCTGAGGTTTCCGTGTTAACTCTAATGGATTTTGTTTTCTGTCAAAAACAAAACCAAAACATTCAGCTGCTTCTAGGAAAGCTTTGGTGGGAAGGCAGGTAATATGACACCTAGTCCTACATGAGAATTTGTGGACAGATCGAAATTACAATACCACTGTAAACATTTAGTAATGTGCTTTTAAGATAATGAAAAGCGTATTCATCTTAGTTTTTTAATCTCAAACGCCAACTACATTTACAAGTTCACTTTAGCTCACTATAAATATCCTTCATCTTTACACCAACAGCCCGGGTCTAATTCTGCACGCCTGCATCAGACACCTGCTCTGTGGCTCTTCCCCATGCTTTGGATCTCCTGTTGTGTCAACACTTTCCGATGCTGCTGGGGGAAGAGGCCAAGGGTTACTTCTTTTACCGATGGGATGTAGCTGTTGGCTCCTCGAGACTAGGTTAGACTAAAGTTTGAAGCATGCAGGAAGGTAAAAAAAGACTTCCCACCTCTAACCAGTACACCTTCTCATCCTACTGGGATGAGCGTGTCCAAAATGAAGAAGTCAACACTGCAGCACAAGTGGCTTCACTGGTGCGTGGGAAAAGACAAATTGGGGATGGGAACAGTTGAACACACACAACCTCCTGCAGAGGCCCAGCGCTCTCCTCACCCACTCCAGGCTGATCTGCACAAAAGCCTATTGTGAGAAACAGTGTCACCTCCCCACTTCTCCCACCTCATGCTTCATATTCAGCAGCGTTTTAAATGTGTCAGGAAATGTACAAAGAAACTATTTGCCATTGATTAGCAGTGCACGCAATTTTCATGAGGGTTTCTTTTTTTTTTTTTTGCTAATCATGTTTCGAGATATTTCCCCACAGAGAACCACTATTTCCTAGTAATGAATAAGCTCAGCACTTGTGAGTTCAAGCTGGCAAATTGCCACTAAACATTTATTATCTCTGAACTGCTGCATGAAGAGTCCAACTATACAGCTAAACCAGGGAAAAGGAAAAACAGAAAATCAAGAAGGGAACATGGGTATCAAGTTTTGAACTTCCAAAAAAAAGAGAAGCCTTTGAAGGACCTTTAATTTACAGAGATGATTTGACTTGGGGTTTTCGGCTCTTCCTAGGTTTTAGGATCAAGTTCTCAATCTACATGGGCAGGTCCTATTAACTGGGGCATTGCCATTGCTTTCAACAAAGCTATAGCAGTGCTCTCTGTTAATTTGGCGGTGGACATGCCTGCTGGCTACACCATGACTCTCTGACATGCCCAGCTGAGCCCCGAGGGAGAAAGGTTAGATTCTGGCAGTGCAAAGTGCTGGTGACTCCACTAGCACCAAACACCATTAGTTCCCCTCAGCTGTACAGAGAACGGGAGTCATTCTGCAATGACCAGAAACATCTGCAAAACCCCTGAGGAATTAGCGAAGAAAAAAGAAATTACCTTTCCCAAGCAAGGGCAAAAGCTGGTTTTGATGGAGCTCTCCTCACATTTTTGCCCTCTACAAATTTGCAATTGCTTATCCCAAATCTTGATCTAAATAAAGATGTAAGGGAGCACTTGCTTTCTGCAATTTTATTTTAAATCTGCAATTCAAAGGGATTCCAGTTTTGGCCCATCTCTAAGGAAAAGAAAATATAATACAACCCTTTACCATAATCCACAGACAAAGAAGAATCTGTGTGAGAATAACTTGTTCACAAACTATTGATGCAAGGATCATTTTTTGCTCTGTGTTTAGGCAGCACCTGTCAGTAGAGAGTCCTGATCCAGGACTGAGGCCTCCAGATAACATGAATGAGCACTGGCCGGCTTCCCGCAGCAGCACAGCAGCTTTTCAGTAGATAAAGAGAATAGGAAAAAGGCTTCTCAAAAACTAACTGCTAGAGGATTGTTTTTGAGTAGCTAGCGATGAACAGTTCAGATATCAGCTGACAAATATTTACTGCAGAAGTTCCAAGAGTTAAAAGCTCATTCCTCTTAAGTAGCTGGACATGGTATTTCTTCTGATTTTTTCTCATATGCTATCTCTTCACCTCCATATAAGATATGGGAATTTTACCAGCCTTAACCTCTTGTCTCCCCACAGCTCTACCCCAGGTAGGAGTTGACCTTTGCTAAGTGTTCGAGCTGCCTTTAACGAGGGAGGATGTGTGTTGTATATAGATCTTCCCAAAAATCCATGAAAAAAGGCTGTTGCCCAGTAACAAAGGGTCCAGATCAGCTTCTTTTGCTCATGATGAGCAACATCCGCCCTTTCAGGTGGTCCTGCTGCTTCCTTTCTCTTACCTGAGTAAATAAACATGACATAATGTGGATGAAGGTATGAGGCAGGGCAGGAGGCTCTGTGGATGGTTTCTCCAAGGGAGAGAGACCACAGGGCTCTCCAGCAGACCTGGTTTACTGGGTAGCTGATTTTCCTGAGATTTTCCTACAGTCATCTTTGCTATACAGTGACATATGAGGCAGACACTTGACCTATGCCTGCTATTTAATTAAATGCACTTCTCCACCTTTTTTCTTTGCATCTGTGTCGTGATCCATGTGAGGATAGACAAAATACAGTGTTGTTAAGAAGCAAAACTTATGAAGCTTAAATGGAAGATTTGGCTGGTTGTCTTTAATTAAATGGGCATTAATACCATGCAACATCCTAACTCTGAATGTGAAGGCATTAAAATAATTAACTGGTCTAATCTAGGTTTAAGAGGCTTGAAAAATAGGTTGAAAATAGGTGCCAGTGTGACAGTATATCCCTGTGAAGGTGACCTTAATACTAGACATGGAAGAAGCATCCAGGCACATACTGCGGACATATGAGTACCTCCTGTCCTTTCAGTCTTACACTGCACATAGCATCACACCTCTGCTTCGCTTCTCAGACCTAAGCAAGACAATAGGAAAGAGCCTAGAAACAATTAGATGCCACACAGTCAGAACATATTCGGGACTGTCTTCTGGTCCCTACAAGAAGCAAACCAAGGGCAGCCACAGGACCCAGAGCAGCATTTACAGTCTTGTAAATGTGCTACAGAGAGGGGTGAATATCCAGCCAGCCCCCTCGACTGAAGCTTTCTGTGACCATAGAAAGAACAGGAGGCAGAGTATCTAAGCTCATGAATAGCAAGAAAGAAGGAAGCGACGGATCTTTTTTGTCATCAAGATGTGTCTGAGACCAGCAAAGCAGTGAAATGCTTTACGACTAATGGCAGCAGAAAGCATGTGCGTTTTCTAGCAGGGGAGAGCTCTCGTCGAGGTGAAACAGGAGAGATTTCCAGAGATTTCCAGTGCCATTTCCAGTTCAGCAGTGGCAACAGTGGGAAGCAACTACAGAATCTCATTCACTAGTGTTTAACATTGTCTCAGAAATGCACGATGGGACTAAAGCTATCACAAATACAAGAAAAGGTCTCATCCTGGCATGGATTCCTGGAGGTTTTCATTGGGAGTGTTCAAACCTACAGGTCAGAGCGAACCAAGCCCTTTAAAAATTATAAACTAAACCTCTTCTTAGCAAAAAGTCCAATTTCAAAGTTCTTATTCTCTTTTTGTTTGTTTGTTTGTTTTTTTTTTTCCTTACAGAGATGATTCAGGATCAGAAAAGATACTAAAAAATGTCTATAACTCTCTCTCCATATGCTAAGTAACATTCTTCAGACCATCATGTAAATGGGACAAATGTCTAGCTCTCCCTGTAGGCTGATGCATGCATTTCCATATGCAGGGAAGCTTATCACGATCAGACCCCTTGGGGGGTGCACGAAGCCCCATGAATGTCCCTAGCACACATTGCTCAGTAGAGGCTGTGGCACCAGGATGGTGAGCACTGAGATAGAAGAAAGCGGCAGCTGTTTAATCATATATTTGATTAATCTAACTAGCAAACATGGTGAAAATTATTAAAATCACTAGAGTGTTGTTCATGTATCATACCAGCAGCAGCATAAGGCTCTGATTACAGATTTAGGACCCTCTTTAAGCTGGGCTTTAGCCATAAATGTAGGAAGACATATTGTCAAAATGATATTTTGTTCTGACCTTGTAAATAAGACAAAAATGCTGATATACGACTGATCTTTACTTGCTGACAATCACATGATGTGGGTGAGGGCTCCAAGAAGTTCATATCCCTGTCACTTAGGAAACAACCATTGCTTTTTCTATGTGTTGGCTCCTGACACCAAAACCCAATTCCATGAAGAAAACAAAGAATCCAGCTGTAAACAAAGACTTGCCAGGGAAACACCATGTTCAGGAGAAACATCTCATTTATGCTTGCTTGGGAAAGTTGTCATCTATTGATACCCCCATTCTAACAAAGGTTTTGCTGAGTCTAACACGTATGTTGTGTGAAAAGCAGACCTGCTATAAAACTGTGGCACAGAAAATGATAATTAAAGGAAAATTCATTTATTTTTTTGCCAATTTGTTCAATGAATCTTAGGATCTGTCAACATTACCAAGCAGTGCAGCATAACAGAATTGGATCTGAAGAATAAAACAGTTGGTGCTGATGATGTCCATGCTACACAGCTGTGTGATGAGTTAATTTTCTGCAAGCTATAGTCTGATCCTATAGTCTGCATGCATTAGGTGCATGCCTGAAGAGCATCTTTTGGTGAGCTAAAGTTATTTCTTCAGAGACCACAAATGAAAGGAAGAATGAAGAAAGCTGGTCGGGCATTCCCCCAAAGCTCTGGACACCAGTCTTGGAGAAACTCTATGATTCCACTAAATAAGCGTAAAGACAGGTAAACTGCTATTACTAGACTTCAGTGTTAACAGCCACTGAGCATATACATTTTAGACCTTCTGGACAAAAATGATCCTTTGTTTATCAATCTAAATAGGGTAACAAGAAGAACAAACATGGCCATTTGATTTTACCTCCCTCCCTGAAGAAGGCTGTCAGCATCATGCATCTGTTCAGGCTGGAAGGTCATCAGTGAACAGTCAGATCTAGTAATTTTTTTTTAAAATGGGAGCTTAAATTCTGAGTAAATTAAACTGTGTCCATGCAAATCACACTGCTGTATAAACAACAAATCCTAAATTATAGTACATAACAACAGTCATTAATGCCTGGAAGCTCTGATCCCCGTGTTATCTCTGGGATGGAAAAAATCCAAACCACTATAGCTAAAGTAGAAAGGAGAGGAAAGAGCACCTCTAAACCCTGTTGTGATCTTAGCTGCCCAGATCACAGTGGCAATCTGCAGGATTTTTGTCTTTATTTATCGGACTGCATAATCTAATTATCTCTCATTAGTCCAAAGCTGATTATTTCATTTATCTTTGTATATGTGACAACAAAAGGCTCTCTTTAATTAAGCAGATCAGCAATTAGCTGTTGTTTTATAGGCAGTTTTAAACATCCCTGTACAAATAGCATGCAGCATGATTGTAATCAGATGCTCAGGGAAGAACTGTAGATGAGGACATTTTGATTTACAGCCCCATTTAGTTTAAAGCTGCTCTGGCAAGTCTAACTCCAAAAGCAAAGGCTTATGAGGTATGGCCAAGTTGCCAAGCAGCCTCGATGGAATGAAGCATAACTGAGACAAGATCTGCCAGTGAAATTTAGTTAGATCTGCAGAAGAGCCTTTTGTGGGCTGACGCTGAAGAATATGGGAACTCTGTTTACATCCAACAGGATTGTTCTACTGTTTATAGAGAAGGAGATTCACATTCAAACTCCTCAGTGAAACAGCGACAGGCAGGTTTGAATGTACAGAGCTCTGTCCAGCTAGAGCAATCAGGAGTGTCTGTGGTTAATTAAAATGAGAGAATTACTTTTTATTTGTGATGATGCTGTTGACAGCAGTGGATACTGCAAGAAATATGAGAACAACTTAATTTGGCTTGTGAATTATCCAGAAAGCAGAGCAGCAAAACCACTAGAGCCTGGGTATCCTTTCAAGAATCTTTGGATGAATTCCCACTCCCAGTGATTCCTTTATCTCCTCTTAAAAAGGCCTCTCCCACTTTGGGCTAGTTCCTGGAGGAGGAGTCGTCACTACTCCCTACTTTCCAGTCCTGCGCTACAGATATTGTAGCTGAGCCAAAATGTCAAAGCAATTTTTTGTTTAACATTCCCAAATTTCTGCATTATTTTCATCAGCAAAAAAATTCTTGCATCCAGCCATATGTATGTGTCACTATGGCTTGGGGTCTTGAGAGAAAAAAAATGCAGAAAAGAGAGAAAAGCAGTAAAAAAAATATAATTCCTTACAGTAATTTATGAACTCCCAGTAAGTTTTAATTTTAAGATGTAAGTGTTGAGATAAGCACAAAGAAATTAAGTTGGATGTCTCTGGTAGCACACAGAGAAAGAACAATGGATTGGAATGCAAATCTCCACACAAACTCATATTTGTAAGCATGGGTATTGTCCATTACTTGAGAGTAGCTCAATTTAAATAATCAATTTGCAAGAGAAAACTGCTGGTGCATTTAATATACTGAACTTCCCCCACTGGACTGTGCTTGTGACCTGCTCTGCTTAAAATATGGAGAAATGGGATTAAACAAACCAGAACAAAACAGATGCTCCTTTCTTTACTTCATTTTGCATATGCAACTTCTTATTTTTCAAAAATCACCTGGAAAATTATGTTTGCTTGTGTTGATACAATTTTCAAAATACATTTGATTTATTTTGTGAAAGACAATTATTTTAAGTGCTTTTTGCCCTTACCGTTGGATGGTGACATTACAAGTTTTTTAACAGGAATAAACTGTGATACTCCAGCTAAATATATGAGGAGCTCTCAAACCTACAAGGAGGTATTGGAAACTTTGGAAGAAACAGGGAGGTCCTTCAATGCCCTTTAGCCCTCTTTGTGCAGAGGTTTCTCTGCACAGGACTCCTTTGCAAAGTGTAATAAGCTTGGAGCAATGCAGTGTTATGAGGCTGTTTACCTGCTGGTAATTGGCAATTAAGCCTAGTATAAAAGGCTAATGGAAATTCACTTCTGCTTGGAGAGCAAGAGGTAGAAATCTTGCCTGAACAAACTGAAGACATCTGTGAAACTCCCTGAAGTGAGTCATGAAAAGGATGTAACCTCTCAAGCATCTGCCATGAATTTTAAGGGCAGAATCCCTAAAAAACCATATATGAAACCCATGAAAAATCTAGGGCATCTTATTGTGCAGAGGGAATTAATGTTGATTTGAATGAATCAGATTGTAGCAGTCTGTCTGAATATGCAGAAACAGGTAAGCTAGGTCGAGACAGTCAGCTCCCGGAGTCCTGATGCAATCCCACTATTGACTGTGAATGTCGCTGGGAGACTTGGATGACCCTTTCTGTACAAGGCTTTTATTTAGAACAAAAAATGCCCAGTAGCACTGATCTCAACACTAATAATGGGGACAGAAAAGGCTAACAAAAGACTGACAAAAACAGTGTTAGAAGTAATTACTGAGTGGCTATTGAATAAACAGCCTAGTGAATAAGTAAAGACCTTTTACAGGATAATTTTTTCCTTCATATTCTGACCAAATAACATCTGTAGAGACAGTAGTTGCGCTAAACCTAATCTTTCTCTTAGCAAATATGGTCTTAAAATGAGAAAAAAGTGTTCTTCCTCTGGGCATATTCTGAGAATATCTAGTAGGTACACTGAGAAGCATGAAAATAAGACTAGAAAGTGAGTATCATAGATGGCTGATGGGATAATTCTCCATGAGAGACTAGTGGAGCATCAGGCAGACTGGACAGCCTGCAGTTGCAAACTTCTAGGAATGGTGGTACCATGTAGGACAGAGATCTCCACTGCTGTGTCAACTCAGTGGCAGGGACCCCACAGTGGCAGCTTCATTAAAACTAAGGTCAAGACGACCGTCCTGTCTCAGAGAGTTTGTGACCTAAGTAACTGGCATTAGACACTTCCTAGAGAGAGCAAAACAGACATGACCCAAACTCTGGACCCCTACATAAACAGGTGCAAGAGACATTGTGAGTAAGTGCTGTTACCCCCTTAAACAGTGTTTTCCTCTTTGCACTATAAAATATTGGTAAATATTCACGCAAAAAAAATCCCCGACTGAAATATGAAGTCAATATGAAATTGAACTCATCAAGCACAATAATAGTTTTAAATTATAGTAGAAGGAGAGACAGTAGGTTGAACCAAGGGTCATAGCAGCTGAAATCCATTCTGTACAGCAACAAAGATAGCATCTACTCCTATCGCAAAAACTGGAACACAAAAAGCTTTAAATGATGTCAGATCTCAGAGGACACCTTGGAATGGAAATCAGGGACATATCATATCTATGGCATACCCTTTCACTCCACTGGTTTTGGCTTCCAAGTCAAGGAAGTGGAAGCAAAACCAGAATTCAATCTAGCGATCTAGGATTACTCAGGACAGCTGCTGCCTGGCCTGGAGTTGCTCCTCAGCTAACCTGGAAGCCAGCCCTTGGTACACACTCGGCCACTCCACAAACCTATGACTCCTGCACCTTGCTAGAGAAGAGAGCAAACTACATTGAAAACACTTTTCAGTGCAGGGTACTGCATTAGAATAGAGATATTCATCTGAAGGGAGATGGTCTACCTATGGATTTCTTGAGGTAAGTTATTTTATTCCTAAAATGGCACCACCAGTTAACTAAGTTTTCTGAAGCCTGGCTACCCCTCCCTTTTAACTTCTGGCCATTTGCTGGCTTTTATGCCTTTGATGCACTTCCATCTCATAAATTGCAAATGAGGAACCTTTCTGAAGTATGTGAATTTCACTTAATGTTATTCTAGTCCACTGGGAATGTGAACATGAACCAAACTTTCACTCCCAACAGAGGTTTGCCACAGCTGGCTACAGCCACATGTTTCTTATTGCTTCATTTATGTTTTCTAATTTGTACAGGCTCTCAGCAATAGTAAACAAACAAAGTGGCTAACAGACCTAGGATAATTTAATTTTTTTTTTTTTTCTGAAAAAACAAAAGTATTAAGTAAATTGGTTTATTTCTGATAAATGTATTTTGCAGCACATACTTTTTAGCACCTGAAAAACCTCTTGCAACATACAAGAAGAACAGTTTGAGGGTTAGGGCTTTATGTTTGTACTTTTGTAATATCACAGGCAACTTCTCTGCTTCCCATTTTGCAGATGAAGAAACGGAGCAAGTCATTTTATGAACTTATCTTTAGGCTGCAGTAAAATATTGGCAGAATGGGAAAAGAACCCAGATTTCTTTCTCTGCATTCCTTTTCCTCTTTCCTTCAACCTTCAGGTCCCAATTTTATCATAAAAATAAAAATAACTAACAGAAACCATGCATACATGGAACCGACATGTTTTGGCCTTTTCTGTGCCACGTGAATCCATTCAAAGCCATCCACCTGGAATGATGGCTCAGTATGGGAGTGTGGTCAGGTCCTACCTCCTTCTGCTCTCCTGACAAAAAACCTGGATCAAGCTATCAGAGAAGTTTGGGGGATTTAATGGCTATTTGATACTCGCCAATGGGCCTAGGCAGACGAGGCAGTTGCAGGTCACAGTAACTGGTCAGGGACTCACTTTTGCCCTCCTCTGTTTGGCTAAATTTATGTAATCAACTTTTAAGAGTTCTGTTTTAATGGAAAATACCTATTTTACCCAACACTGCATCCATGTTTAACCCTGGATTTCACGTAAGTTTTGTTTGCAATTTAAGGGTATTTGAAAAGCAGCTAGTTTCCACAAAGAACTATTTTTAGGTAGGCATATGGGACTTCAAAACAGGTAAGAATTACACTGTCTCCTTTTTTTCCTTCTGTTGTTCGTGCCCTCCTTACTCCAAAATTACAAACATTCGTGCATGAAAACCTCAAACCTCTTACAAACCTAATTCTTCAGAGAAAAACCTGCCAGCTTAACACTGTAGGAAGAGAAAAAATGTCTGCTGTGAAGTGGAAAGAAGAAAAACTGTGACTATCAGCCAGTTGTCCTTTAAAAAGCGGGTCTCACTTTGCTTTTTTTGGAACAAGCCCCACACGCACACGGTGAACAGCTTCTGCACTATTATTCAGGATTTTCTAAGGCTTTCTTAACTTTATTTTTCATACAGGTTAATCACTATATGTGGCGACTAATTTTTCTCATGGCTAATTCTTCAAACTGTAGAAGGGGGAAAACAGGAACATGGAAGATACTGTAGAAATCTACTTCCATGGAAAGCAAAGGCGAATCTTTAAAATTCTGTATTTCTTTTTTTCAAAATAAAGATAATTTTTTTTTGCTAGAAGTAAGATGAGCTCAGTGTTGCAACTGACACTCCCTGTAATGATTTCTAGCTCTCATATCTGTAAGCTGAGCAACATGTCCTTCCCTGTGATAGCTCCCGCTGCCAAAAAACACACATCAAAACAGCTGTCTCTCCAGTTAATCATTATTCATATGATCAAACAGCAGACATAGAGTAAAATGTCTGGATAATTATGATGTGGCCCAAATGAGCTTGAATATTCTTTCATTCATTGTTGTAAAGACAATATTAATAACAGTTAACTGCCAAAAAGAGCTCTGATTTTCATACTTCAAGTGTCCTACAGGTGTAGTAGAATTTTCTTTTTTTTTCAACAGGGCAGAGGATTCTGACAGTATCTCCATGAAGACAGAAAAACATACGCAAAGAGACAGACTGACACATCAGAGTAGGAAAAGCCCCTGAAACGAGACCTATTAGCTAATTAGCAAAGATAGAAAATGCTTTATGCCTCTACAAAACTATTAAAGTAAACCTCATTTAGTTTTCATTATTGATGCGTATTTGAACTTTGAAGAGCACTATAGTAACTGAAAAAACAGATCCCGCTTACAAAGGGATTGAGCTTCTGAGTCAGAGAGGCCTGGGTTTTCCACTGTACTTAAATATCTGGAAAAGGAGAGAACAACAAAAAACTCCTGAGCAGACCTGAACAATTTACCTATACTTCACCTTAGACAGGTTCTCAAAAATGCTTTACACTGAAAATAGTGAAGAAGAACTAGAACCTGTCTCCTTTCTGGATGTTGTTTCCCAAACATATAGGCCTATTGAACGAATCAGCAATGCTCCCTTTGCATATTTTTCAGTGCCCTGCAGTGATCATTGCATGGGAAAGCAAAGATTCAAATGTTTCCTATCACCATGGCCTTTGTCAAGCTTATTCACCTGGCTTGAGTAACGCACTGCTGCCCAGAAGCTGTTTTTTTCCCAAGGAGAAAGGACAGAAGTAAGTGCTTTTGAGAGGGATGGGACTTGACAGCATGTTAATATGGTGACCCTCAAGCAGCTGAATACATCGGCCAGGTATCGTACAGATTAATTCTGATCCTTCCAGCTCTGTTTTGTAACCTCAGACCTAGAAAAGCCACCCTTTTCTGCGGTGAGAAGGTAATTAAAGCTCCACACCTTCAACCTTGCCATCTCTTGAAAGCTAAGGAAACAAAGAGCAGGGAGTGGCTGTGGGATACAAACTTGTACTAAATCTGAGTTACAGCAAACGCCTACAAATTAATGTAAATGGTGTCTTGCAGGCTTCATATATAATTACACCACACAGACAGGTGGGGTGCTCTAAGAAAAGAAAACATTAACTCATTTGTATTTATCATTAGTAAGAATACAGAAAAATGTGCTCTCCTCCAGACACTGAAAATGTATGTAAAATTTAAATGTAAAAATCAGCTTAGGTCTTAAGATGCTCTAGTATTGTCTCCTAAGTACACATGTACCTTCTTTTTGTTTCATTAGTAAACTCTAGATTTATTGAATTAAAATAGTTTTAAATTAATTTCCTCTATACTGAAAACCATGTGCTATGTTTAATAGCAATCTGAGCCTGGGAGTTCTAAACCTCTAAACCTAAAAATCAGAGATTTCATTATGGGAAGTGCTATATAGCAGTACTGAAAAATTCAACCATCTTAATTGTATGAGCTATTACCTTAACTTACAAAGCATTTCGTACAGTCTGTCTGTTCCTGTATTGTATCTCCCAAAAGACAGCTAAAATATACAGAGCTGGATGTATTCACTTGAACGGTGTATTTTTCAGCCATGTATGTCTTTAGAAATGGTATATTTTGTATTATTGTGAAGCGCATCCTGCATAGCAACACCGTAGATTATTGATTCAATTGAATTGTGCAAGACTGAAATTCTAAACCGTGCTTTTTGCATTGATCCTTAAATCGTATCATTAAAATAATACTCAATGATGTTTTGAATACACTGATCCTAATAATTTTACTGCTTCTGAAGTTCCATTGCAGCACCGATGGCTAACGGCTCCTGAAGAAAAAAATAAAAATCTTCCTGAAACACAACTGTGCCCAAACCATTTGAAAGCTACAGAAACCAATTACAGTAAAATTCTGTGTTCTCAATCAGGCTCCATAAAAAACACTGTAGCACAAAGAGATGCTTGGTTATTTATTGTGGGAAGTTACTGAATGCTTAACTATGCAGATGAAATTCTGCTCATTCTTTTATACAAGGCAGCAAAATAAATAACTTAACAGCTCACAGTTCCCAAGGTAGACTTGTTAATCGGTCCAATATTGTTCTAATTCTCCTCGTAGCTAACTGAATTGGAGCATGTAACTGGATAAAATGTGTCTTTAGATACCATGTACTTATTCCGATTACTATTTGGTTGATTGATGACTTTCTGATTTTTTGAAACAATGCCAGCACAGTGGCCTCTTGGTAGCTGAACACATGACTGCTGTTTGTTGTGCTTTGGGGGGACTGCAGTGCGAGGTCTGGCTCAGTCATTTTTAAAATCAATACTTGCTCTTTGAGCACGGGATAATTTAGAGAACATAATTCAGAATTCTACCTTTCAGCATGTATCCTCCATCAAAGGGGGATTTTTGTCCAGAGTCAGCACAAAGGCTACATGACCCAAGAATGCACAGATAAGGTTAAAAAAGAGAGGAAAAGTACATATTTTTTTCAAACCAAAGCATCACTAGCCGCATGGGTAGATAAATGTGTCTTTTATGTATGTGCACCTATAGCACATGTGTAACTCCATGAATACTAACTGGAACTGGGTGCTTTGAATAAAGTCCAGTTTTTGCTTACTGTCATGGTCCATCCCCCCCCCCCCCCCCCCCCGTTTTGACCATTTGTGTATTATCTCACAGTTTTTGAAGCAAGGTCCTATTTCACTGAAAAGAGTGAAATGTCTGAAAATGGGACCTGAAAAGCTTCTGATCGGCTGGTGTTCAGCCTTCCTAATGCTGGAGTTCTGAAAAAGCTGAAGAATTTTCTATGCAGGTATTAGTGGTGTTCCACTCTCAGCAGCAGAGATTTGAACCAAATCTGCTGCATTAAGTCAGTGCACTTCTGCATGTGTAAATGGAGAATAACAGAGATCCTAATCAGATCCACTGTTCTTTGGGTATTGACTGAACTCCAGTGTTATGCATTTTAATCCTTCTGGCTTAATCTTCACGTTTAAACATTCTGGTTCTACATTATGCCTCCATTTCACCTTCTATATCCCGTCCATTAATGAAAAACTTTATTTCCCCAGCTTCTTCAGACCTCAGTGGTCTTCTAAATCCTCTCCCTGCCATTAAAATATAAAGTCCTCTTGCATTTTCTCTTCCTGCTTTCTCCATGCTGCTCCTGAGCTGAGCACCCCCAGAGCTTCCTATTTCCCCTGCAGCACTCCAGATACATTCCTGCACCCATTTCCTTCCTGATTTCCCTCTCTCCTCCCATATCGAAAACTTTTACTCCTGTTATGTTTTGACAGAAGCTGCTGAAGTCAATAGAGCCTTGTTCATATTTAAAATGTTCCTTATTTGCTTTTAAATTCTCCATGTATTTTAACTTCTCAATACAGAAAAGCTCAGGCACAATCCTGCTGCCCAGATTCCCCCCAGTTTAGAGGACTGGGAGCCCCTCTACAAGCTCCTATTTTCATTCCAATTTTGCTTCTACCTCCTTCAAAAGGGGAAAATTCCAGGTGTATCTGAACAAAATTCACCACTTCTCTGTATTGTCGCAGCATCCTGAGAAAGCAAAGAGGGATCTGCCACAAAAAGCACAAAGCCATCTAATTTTTAGCTGTTTTCTAATGACAGTAACACAAGAAGTGGTATGTAAAATTTCTGGAGGTCTGGGGAAAAAAGCATGTAAAGCCTGATGCCTTACTTAAAGTCTATTAATTATTTTCAAACATCTCATCCTCATCCAGATTTCTTACAAGGAAAATATTTGTCTTAATTCTTTGCAACACTCATTTGAGTTCCACTTGAAAAGCCATAGATGGCAGCAAATTATCTTTAGCAAGCTGAGTTTTCTAATCATTCTCCTTTTTCGTATGCTTCTTTTGACAGAAATAGAATTAAATACAACACAAAGTAGTGGCGAAGAGTTACAACAACAGCTAAATAATTTCAACAATCTAAAGACTAATGAAAAACTGTAATTTCTCTTACTTCCTTATTTATTATTCTCAGTCATTTAACGAGCCCTCAGCCAGTTATTCCAATGTGGACCAAACAAAATCCACTCAGGATACAAAAGTTTAAAACTCTGCATCCATGCTAAATTTTTTATGAGGATTATCAGTGCTGTTTCATTCTATACACTTCACTGGATGCCCATATCAGCAGCTGCAGCGCTGGAGCTGTGCAAAGCAGTTTCCCTTTTAACTTTTTCCACAGCTTTCTGAAAGGTCATCCTTTTGGGCTGAAATTTCTAGTGCCTGTAAATAAATTTTAAATAGGAGATTTAAAACTTATTCCTTTTTTGAATCAGGAGTTAAAATCTACTTCTTCTGTTTTTAAGGAAAATCCTTGTTATTCTTTCCCACAGAAGGGCATAATATGACCATTCAGATACTTCATAAAAATTTGTATTTTCCAAATCATCAGATACAAGTTTTGTATTCTAGGGTAGACATCTTCCCAGGCTTGGCTGATATTTTCTGCAACAAGATAGATGCTTAATCTGCAGATTTCTACCCAGCCAAACCTCAAAATAAAACATGGTGAAATAGAGGAACAGAAGAAAGGTGCCCAACTAAACCCAGAGACAAGAGTTTAAAGCACCAGTTTCCGGGTCACTGAGGCATCTTTCTCATTCATGCTGTGCAGCCTGGGTGCCCTTGGTATCACCTCTCAGGTGAGGTTTGCTCTCTTTCACCACAGAAGAAAAGGTGACTATTGCGCACAGCTTGTTTTTTGCAAGGTTTGGGAACTTCTATGAATGCAGGGTGGGTGGGAAATTCCATGGCTTTTTTTTACAAATGACCACCGGAACACATATATTTTAAAATCAAGCTGACGGATTTTGCTGCACTTCATCTGACTTAGAGAAGTGCAACAGCAACAAGGAAGCCTTCTGCCTCATTCCTTGTCATCAGTTGTCTCTGGTATGTACAACACAAAAACTACATTTAAATTACAACAGCTCGAAAAAAGTACTGAATGCCTTCCTACTTTCAGTATGTATGTTGATAAAACAAGCAAATAAACCACAAGAAGGAAAAGTGGAGGATCAGGAAGAAGCCCAAGTTCTCAGCTTTGCACCTGAGGACACCTGGGCAGTTATGGGACGGGAACGGAGGCAGATAGCTATTCTGTGGCCACCCCGACTGGAAGGGAAACAGGAGCATGCACTAGAAATCTGTGATAGTGCTTCCTGGTATTTAGCAGAAAGAAATTGGGAAAAAATTTCATGTAGATATACCACAACCATTACAGTATTTTTTTCTCTAAGTGAAAATAAAACAGAAGCTGGAACAATTATTTCAGAAATGAACAGCAAGGATAAAAATCATTTGACATGAAAGATTTTATTAGTAGCATTTGCTTACAGCTGTATTTTATAGTATATTATTTCAGATGTACAAAAGGGTCGGTGGCTTTTTTCACTTTACTTGCCTTGGATTTTCTGTTCTTGCCCTTCATTCACAGGTACAAATCCAGATACCTTCACACCCAACTTCTCAGCAAAGGAAAAAACACTCAGACATGCACCTGCAGTGTAATTTTCTGTCTTCGAGCTGCAAGTATAAATTACATGACAGAAAGATGGGGAGATTGCAGGGTTTTGACAAGATTTTATTTAGAATATATATGATTATGCACATATCATTCCGAGTTAGAAATGATCTCATTTGTGAGAAATAACACCTCTGGCTTCTCTGAATATAAAACAAAGGGTTTGTCACGGTCGCTTCATCAAAAGGCATCCTTAGGAAACACAGTATCTTTAATGGTAGGGTTGCTGCAAATTCTGTAATATTTAATTCTAAGATATTTTTAAAAACCTTCACAATTATAATATCCATATCATAATTTTAAAAGCCATACACAACTACTTTTGCACTGTTTATGTTGGCAAAGCTATAATTATGAGAACAAAGATTGTAAAAGTTGGCATTTCTTCATCTTCCTTCACATTGTTTATTTTCTCCATTTTTAACCCATTCCATTTACTTTCTGTGGCATGGGCAGCTGGACTGCTTATTCAGCTTATTCAATGAGCCTGGACCAAATGTCTATTTATGCCTATTCAATGAGCCCGGAACCAACCCTTCCTTTGCCAAACTGTCCTTTTCTCCTCTGCCTTGAAGTCTTTCCCTTTCCAGATTCATCCCGCCAAATTTTAGATGCCTGAGTGCCAACTTCAGGACCCCAGCTGCCCTAAGCTGCGTCTATAATCAGGTCTCAGCTACCCTGAATCCAGCCCCCTGTGATGGCAGCTGAAGAGCTATTGAAATGCCATATGCCTGCAGATTCAAATAGAGACTATGGGTTGTGGTTTTTTTTTTTTTGCCCTTGTTGCAAGGTCAGAGAAATTGTCATCTCATGAAATTATGCTTCTATTTTACACAATTATTCTAAAACTTAAAGGCCAAAGAGCTGTTCTTACACTCCTGATGGCTGTACCCAGAAGGACCTGGGAGCAGTATGTGCTGTGACTTTCTTGACAGTAGGGCTAGCATTTTCCAAAGCAACCACCTGTATTGGATATGTTAGTCTCATTTGTATCTGGAGATAATGCCAGCCCAATTACTGTCAGGTTCCTTGGAATTAGGGAGAGGATACTGAAGTTTTTGCCTTCAGAGTATACTTTTAAACCCAGTTCTGGCAAACGCAAAAAAGATCTTGTAGTTGCCTAGTGGCCTACAGCACATAAAATAAGTAGCAGTGATATAGCCCAGCACTAATGCAGTCAGCTTGGTATTTTCTGAAACATTTCAGGAACAGCAAAATTCCAATGAAACAAAATACCATACCAAAATTTAGTTTTGGTCTGGGTCCCTAATTAGAGATGTTTTGGCAGAATTAACTCCTCGAGCATGTCCAGGACAGGATTTTGCAGATCACTCAGCAAGTGCTCATGACATTGAAGCTGGGTACAAGTCATTACTCTCTCTGCTGTGAGGAGTAGGTAGTATAAGTCTTAAGAAAGAGAAGAGCAGACTGTTAATGTGTAAATGGATATCATTCCAAGAGCGTCTTTGGACTTGCTGTGCTCCAGATTTTGGGTCTGGAACAGAGACAGTCCTCAGGAGAGTATTGGTATCTGCACATCCATGAAATTGGAGAATCCAGTCCTAGCTTTTAAAAGAGCCAGTGATAATATGGCCCTGACATCCTTGAATTTATTTTCAAAGTCAAGAAATAGAAGGGGATTCACATTTTGTTTATATGATCTTCCTTGAGTGCAGTGGGTTAAACTGAACCAAGCTCTGGACCAAAACACTTCTGAGCTTTGATTCTTATCAAATTTGTTTTTGAATCTTGTATCTTTGGACCTCTCTTTAGATCTGATTCACAATCTACATACACAAGCTATTAATGAGAGGAATGTCTATGTTACAGAGTAATTTTTTCAGCTTTTCCTAGTCAGATGAAATATTGTTGAATAACATTGGTTTCCCTGCCAGATTTTCTGACAGAATTCCTTCACAAAAATAAAATCTGCAGAAATTGTAATGATTTTTATAAAAAGTCATGTCCCCTTTAAAGAATTGATTTCTATAGCCCTCTATATTTCATTAGAATTGTTTTCCTTTAAGTAATTTCATAATTCTCTGTTAATGAGCAAGTGAAGAGTGTTTCGGACTAAATAGCATGTGATGTCTAAACCACCAATCACTTCCCTAGACCTCCTATCTCTCAAACCACCTGCTAATCATAACAATTGCTAATTTGAGACCTTTTAGCCATTTCTGGTGTCAGTGACAATGTCACGTAGCCTGCAATGGCCATTTGGCCAGTCTCCCACCCACCTCAGTGACTGCTGCTGCTGCTGCCCATTTTGGGCTCTATTGTTCTCCCGCCTCTGCTGACCACAAGCAATTCCTTCTCGCCTAATCTCGGGGGAATCTCTGCCTTCACAATGGGGGCAGGGCCATTTGCTTTGTGTGCAAGATAATCTTTTATGGAATTGTTCTCACACACACATGCAGACACACACACACTATCCTGCTCACGCTCTTTCTGCTTCTGAAAGGCTGACGAACAGCAATGGGAAGGTTTAAAAAGAAGATAGGAAGTGTTAACTATCTCTGGTTACTCATCCTCTTGTTGATACGTACTTAAAAATACATATAGATATGGCTAAATGTGGAAATAAGTGTTTTAAGTAATCATCGTTATTTTCACACTCTCCCTAAGATTAAATCCAGCAGTGCTTTGAATATACCTTGCTGCTACAATCTGATAACAGATAAACAAACAGCTCACTGGATTTGGGTTTTATAAATACCTATGTGTAAAAATCAAACAGAGACGGAGCAAGTGCTTCCCACAGTATTTCAAAGGAGAATGGAAAATCTAAGGTGATCTGTTAAAGGAAGCAGAACTGACAACCCCTGTGCTCAGCATGGTATCTTCCTGCCTTACGGATGCTCCTCTTCCCCAGCCCACTCGGAATAGAAAATAAAATTTACTTGATTTCCCTGTCTGAACTGCTGAAATATGACTTTGTACTAGGCTTTACCTTTAAGTCCTCCACTCTGAAGGATTTAAAGCTAGTCATTGTATTACAAAGCAGGTTGCAGGAGAAAAAAAAAAATAAAGGTAGAATGTACTGACCAACTGCTTTAACCAGGGTAGAAAAATCTGTAAATATTATTGTACCCTACCCTACAATGAATAAAGACATAGAAAGAAAGTATCCCCATTGCCTATGACATTGGTGACAATTTTAGATATTTCTTTCAGCTTTTAAAATTGCTTTTCTGATTTATTTCCAATCCTTTGCCTGAGCAGAGTATAGAATTATCTGCAAAACCTGCATCAAGCAGGCATTTCTTCTTCAAAATATTCACACTTGACTCTACTAAAAGAGCAAAGAAAACGCTCAGAAAAATCTCAGCTCTCTCATTATGCTTCGCCCTGCTGAAATCTCTCCTCCTCCTCGGAGCGCAGCCCGCGTAGATGGCTCCCTCTAGGCTTTGCTACCCAGCACAGCAGGAGGAAACGCCGGCGGATCGATAATCCGACCCTACATCTGCCCATGTCCAAATCACAAAGCAACAACAAACTCCCAAGAAGATCCACCCAGCTAAAGGGAAACTGCTGCTTCTTTGCAGGAATTGCAAAGCCAAGCAAAGACCACAGGCTCACCACTGTATGAAACAGGGATGTCACAAATATTTTGGTATATCTTCTGACAAAAGTGCTACAAATAGAGGATGTGAAAAACAAATCTAACATGTCTGTCTGTCCCCTGAGACCGAGTCTACTTGCCCTGGTAGGCACTGGATTCACGCTCTGCAGCCAGGGCTGTAGTCACTTAGTGCTTTGTTGTACTGCTGCCTTTCATTACTCTCTGCTTTAGCCAGGTGGTGAGGGCCACGCTCTGAAAAGCTCCCTGGGGTCCATGTTGTCTAATAAGTATGGATGTTGCCTGAGGCAGTTGGCTAGGTCCCTGTATCTAAGGCCCAACAAACTCAGCTTTATAATGATTGGCAGATTTGGGGTTGAAGCATGGCTTCTGACATGACATCGTAATTCGTTCCACGGTGCTCTTTAACGTGTAAATTACCTGAGATATTAGGGAGTATTTTACTTTTAACCCTCATACGCTTGTATTTAATTTTGTTGTACAGCCATGTCAGCGGGCTTCTTTGGCGAGGTTTTACAGATGCAGGACAAATGCCGGGGAAGCCCTAGGTAGCATGTTTTGTTACATATTTTCTCTGTAAAACACAGTGCAGTAAAGAACTTCAACGGTTTCAGTCAAGCTCAACAAAATGTTACAGATGTCACATGAATGTCAGACCTCAAACCTGGTATTTAATCACTTGGTCAAAAGTAGCAATTTTGCAGTGGTTTCTGTAGAGGAACAAGCTGCAAGCATCTCAGTTGCAAAAAAATCCTTTTCATCACAGCGTCAATCTATTTGTGCACCTTTGTATGGCTTCCTCTACTGATCTCAGTTCTGATGAGGAGTTGTAGATACTGCTGTGTACATAAACATAACTATGCATAATCATGCTACCCCGTGCTCACTGCCACAACTTTCATGTGGAATTAGCAGTAAAGCAAAATTAAGAGTGTCAAACGTTAGCTGATATAAATGATGGATATGATTAATTTAATGCTGGGAAGACAGACTGGATATTTGGTATGTATACTTGAGTTTTATTGGAGTGTGGCATATTGTACATAAATTATCTGCCCCAAACCCTTCCAAGCTTTGTCATGGCTAAGTTTCAAAGCTTGTCATTAAAACAGCATCTGGTTTTGAAAATAAGCTTTAAAATGGTGTTTGTAATAATGATTTCAAAGAATGCTTTCTGTGCTGCTTTGAGCATAGCAGCCTAATTTTGCCAAGTACACGTGTGTAGAGAAGAGGTTGCAGTATGTGGGAGGCAGGCTCCTGACCTCTCTTCCCTGCCTGATTGCTCCTGGGCCCTGGCACCTCTGCCCGCAGCATGGACCTCTGCTGCCCGATCTGAACGGCCTTTCTCACTGCAGCAATGGAAGTTGCAGCACCAAAATCAACTTCCTGGTAGTACAGCTACCTTGTCCGTAGTTGCCTTCGATCATATTCAGCTGAAGAATAGTGGAAAGGCTCTGTGTTTTCAATAATTATTACAAAATAGCTGATATTTATAAGTTGTAGCTGCAGATAGATTTTTCAAGATACCAAATATTAGCCAGCCTGGCAACCATTTAATTCAATGCTGAGTGCTTTGAAAAAAATATATCCTGAGAGAGTTGCCTGTCCTTGAGTTTCTCTGATGTCAACAAAATCTGGAAGGATTTAGCATCCTGTAGGAGGTGGCTAGAAAACTGAAGGGTTCGACTCACAAACCGAAGAAAAATAACTGGGCCCTGTTTCAGGCACTTTAGAAATCTGCATCACTGCAAACATTTTTTGGCCACCCTCATAACAGTGTTTAAGTTCACTGCCAATTTACACAAATGTCTTTATCTCAGACTTCAGCAGGAAGTTTTTGGCCTGGATATTACTGAGTTAGCTTTAATTATTTCCCCTCCCCCCGCATCACAAATGCTCTCATCCTCTGGTCACGGGCCACTAACCCCATATTCACTTTGACCACTTCTCAGTCCTTGTGAAAGTTTGCCATTTGTAATGGAAGCCAAAATGAATGCAAACCGTATTCAGACTTTATTACAAAACCTTTACATGGTCCTAGCTGAAAACAACACACACAGAGTAAAATACCAACCCCTCCCTCCCCTAAAGCAGTGACCGTCTTTCCTCTGTAGTGAACAGATGCTTTTGGGGTTGCCTCTGTTCATCACAAACTGTGCTTTGCAACAGTCCCAGCACTGAGCAGTTTCAGGAGCTCCAAGAATAATAATGCTCTTGAAGATCCCATTTTAATTTGGATAGAGTGAATCTTCCACAAGTTCCAAGTATGCCATGCATTTTACTGTAATACGTCAATACAGGATAAAAAAAGTAAGCAAAAGCTTGCCTTTGAAAACCAGATATTGTTTGTATGTATCTGGCACCAAATGATTCTTGGTTTTGTCAATACTAAATACTGGACCAAATTAATTTCTTTTTTCTTCACATGACACCTAAACTGATTGCACCAGTGATTCATTTGGCTGTGGTTTAAAAATAGCACACAGTATTTCTTCTTACTGCACTTTGCTCCATATCAAGGAGCTTTCCATAATCACACTCAGGTAACTACAGAAGATATCCCTCTTGTCCATTTTGAGTGAAAAACAGCTTTAAGGCTGTTTATAAGATGACAAGACAGTTGCTACAGAAGCCTATTTCCCCTTCATCCCTGGCCTTTAAGACAAGTCCAACCTTGCAAGACACCGAGCTCTCTCAGCTTTGACTAACCACGCCTGGCGCTGCAGATATTCAGTGGTCACAGGTACAATTCCCAGCATCACCCTGTCAGGAGGGCGAGGGGGGATTTTCCCCTGCCCACATCTGAAATTCCACAGTACTTCATTTTTGTACGTGTTTTCTTGCATAGAAAACAAATTATTTTTTAGCTACCCAAAGCAAAGTTTTTCATTTTAACAAGACACATTTTATATTGTTGTGAGGCCGAGGAAGACACCGGAGCTGCAACGGCTCAATACTTGGTGGTAAGGAGCAGAGAGAGTTAATCAGTGCTGAGCCAATATTTCAATATAATGTTAGTCGGCTTGGTGCTATTTTTAGCCCCTCTGCCAGCTGTACTCATTGTAGTTCCTGTGGCTATTTTTGACAGAGTGGGAACATTATCTGTAGTTACCTGGCCAAATTCTTATTCTAGCAATTTCATCCTCCCTGCTGAAACAACTTGTATAATGTCTATAGAATAAACATGTTTCTGTTCCTTCTTCAGTAGCACACAGCAATATGACACTTCATGAAAAGGGGATATACCTTTCTTCCACAGGTGAGTGCTGCCCATGGTGGTGATTTCATTTGACATATTCTGCCAGGGAGACCCACCCAGGTGGGGATACTGCTGCATATCGCAGCATTTCTGTACTCCAGAAGCCCTGCTGGCCCATGGTGTTATTGCAGACAGATTCCAAGAAGAGTCCCGCCTGGTCCCTTCTGCCTATTTAAATTATGAACTCCTTGGGAAAGCAATCACATCTCCTCATGCACCCGGTCCACTGCTGCACACATTGCTAGCACTTGGAAAAGAACAATGTATTCTTTTCAGCTCTTTGCCTTCCCTGAGTGCCCACTGCTTACCAGGACATGGCAATTCTCTCCTGTGCTTACGAGGGCTTTTGTTTCATCAAACGCAAACCTGAGCCCTCAAAATTAAATATACCCCTGATGTTTGAGTTAACTATTACATTAGAAAGTGGAAACTTCCCATGTTTGTGTGCTTATTAGGAGACAATGTAAATGTCATATGGCATTTTAAGATAAAATTTTGAGCCTGCTATCTTGGACATTGTTGCTTTAATAAGCTATACTGCATTACAGTAAAATAGATTATAGATTTGAGCATACCCTTGGCTCTAATATGGTCTTGCTACCAAATGGTTTTAAACACAAGGGCCTTCAGATTTGGCTTTTAAGTCAGACTATCCCCCCAAAATAGAGAAAACCACCTGACTGAAGTGTTGCTATCTTTCCCTTCCTTTCTCCATTTTCCTTTCATGACACAATACAGGCATAGTACAACAGAAGATGCTGTACATCCTCTGCCTCCTTCCCTTTTAGTGCTAGAACCACTTCTTTTATCTGAAAGATCAGCCACCTAAAGCTCTTTTTCAGCACATGAGTACGTGTAGTTTTCTCTCCCTACTTTGAAGGACGCCAGTGAATGCTGTGTTCACGGGTACACAGAGTGCAAAGATACCTATTTGAGGGAAAAAACGCTCTGTAAATCTGTCACCCATCTAAAAAAGGAAAGCATTTAATTATAATTTAACTGCAGAGGTATTTCATGTATTTTAACTGTTACAATAAAGAGGAAAACTTTCATTATCAGGTTCTGGGATTCAGCTGTGCATCTTTCCTTAACGCTAATAGGAGACTGCTGTTTCTGCCCACCTAACACTGAAAAATTACTCAATAAAAATTACTTGTCTGGTGCAATTACACCCTCATCTTTCAATTAGCATTCTCTCTAGTAGTTAGGGTGGGCTTTAGGAGCCCAATAAAGAGATATTTCTCGGCTGAACAAAGTCATCTTCTTACCAAGTAGATTGGTTAGCTTCAGCCTTTCAATGAGCACAGGATCCCAAAAGCATTTCATCCTCATTACTGAATCGCAACGATGCTGGTGAAGTGTGAATGTGGATGCTTCAGTCTTCTGGGAAAGGGGAGCTTAATATTGA
This sequence comes from Mycteria americana, assembly GCF_035582795.1. Taxonomy (NCBI): domain Eukaryota; kingdom Metazoa; phylum Chordata; class Aves; order Ciconiiformes; family Ciconiidae; genus Mycteria; species Mycteria americana. The sequence goes on along the minus strand of NC_134370.1, from coordinate 56,617,822 downwards.
ATAAACAACTATCTGGGGAGAGGCAAAAGAGACTAAAAGAAGATTCTGGGGCAGAAGAGGGCTGAAGCCAAATATTTTTATTGGTATCATTTTTCTTTTAAAAGGGAACAAGCCACTTAAGTGTTTCCTTTGATTTGTATTTGGCTGACTGAGTTATTGTGAGAGAGAGGGAAATGCCTGTAATGCAATCCCGAGTGGTGAAGTACACAGCACATATGAAGAAATACCAGGGTCCTTAAAAAGGATAATGAGCACAGAGCATGCTTGTATATGTGAATCCCTCTGACACTCTGAGTAAGTTGAATCATCTAACAAAAACAACACTGAGATTCTTTTTACATTGCATCTTTTTCTCCCATTTTCAAAAATTTCAGGCTGAGCAAAACTTTTTTTCCAAAGTAATTTTTGTTCAAAATGCCAGGAAATGAAAGAAAAGAAACCTGTTCTAACAGTTGGGAAGGTGCGATGGCAACATAGAGGCAGCTCCCTGGGGAGCTGGGTGAAAGCAGCACCACAGGGCTAGAGCCCAGGGACCAGTCCCTGGGGCTGCTGCAGGGCAAGGACAAAGACTTGTCCTCACTTCCCAGGAGAGCGGCTCACCCTGTTCTTGGAGGGCCTTTTGAAGTGAGGCCGCTATGATCTCACCTTTCAAAACCTTTTTTCTCTTGTATAAATAAGCATACATTAAGCCAGGCAGAAGAATTCCTGTCCCCTAACCCAACTGAAGATCCTACTTATCAGGCTCCAAAAATTATTCTCTCCCCTTCTCTGGCTGAATGAATGCTTGATTATTTTTACAAAGCAGTGACCAGCATTGCCATCAAAGTTTTGAAACACGTGGGAGCACTTCCATTCTTTACGAACTGTTTATTATTGAGATTAAGCATTTATGGGCTGAAGAAGACACAGTATAAGCCTCAATTTACAATGCAGTTAGGAACACTTATAAAACTTTTCATCAATTCAAGGTTTGGGTTTTTTTGTTGTTGTTGGTTTTTTAACATTGTTAATTAACAGCCAATGAGTTTGAGAGTGGCAGGAAAATGGAATATTTCAGTAAATCCTGATGTAATGAAGAACTTTAAAAGGTCCTTGCCAGAAAAATTTCTAATTTTTCAATTTTAAACAAAGAAATATCTCTAAAATCAGATTAAACCAGAGCTTCCATTTTACCACCTATTGTGCCCATCCAGCCCTGAAATCTGGCCCACAAGGCCCTGCTCTGAACAAGAATCACTTTCACCAACAGACGAAGTTGCTTGATACAGGAAGAAAGTAGTGCTGGATCAGCCCAACAGAGGGCAACGGGACACGTTGACGTGAAGCTGCTCCATACCCCATCAAAGATGGTAAAGCTGGTCATAGCCCATTCAGTTAAAAACCACCACCACTATTTTCAGTGACATGCCTCTATTACACACAGTTCTGCCTAACACAAAGTAAGAAGGAAGGGACAAATCAGGACTGAGCGAGAAGAGTGCAGTTAGAAAGCTTCAAGCAGTACTCACATAGTTGAATTGCTAATGTTGGCTCCTGTGTTTTGGCTGGGTTTGTTTTTTGGTTGTTTGTTTTTGATTGCTTGCATTTGTTTTTAGATCTGTAAACTACGAGTCTTGAGAAAGGCCAATCTGCCAGGCACATCTGACATGAGAGGTCAGAAGCTGTGGCAGCAGCGTAAGGGCCACTTATTTGGGTAATCAGCAGGTTACACGTTTTGCAACGGGGCCTCTTAGTGTTCTCTGTCTTGGGAGTATGTCCAGCTTGTGCAGGCTAAGATGAGCTCTGCTGAGCTTACACTATTTTTAAGAGCTGTATGGGTTATAATAAGCATGTGTATGCAGAATAAACATATTTTGGTTGCTTTTCATTTTACCTTTGGTCTGTCTCAGAAGCCTGGCAGCAGGAGGACCAAATGAAGATTAAATAGGATATTCTGGAAACAATTCACATCAAGATGGAACGAAGAATCTGGGAATTATCAACCAAAGCCTATTCTTGGGAACTCAGTATGCCAGGTCATCTCCCAGGCATGCTCAGACAAGATTTCTATAACCAAAAAAACTTCCCAGTATTTATCTAAACAGAGCATCCAGATGCTACAAGAGATTCAAACTCACATCACTAATACATTGTGGCCTTGTCTCTGCATAAACATATTAATAAACTGGATTATTTTACAAATTACACTGCATTCCTACATAGTGAAACAGAATAGCAGGAAAGCTCAAAATTCAAAATACATATATTGAAATGTGTCATGCTTTGTTCAATTTGTAGTAGGTAATTTCACAGATGTTTATCTTTTCTTTTGTTGTATGTTTCTCTCAAAATCAGTATCTGGGAAAATGTGAATTAACAAGCATCTGTACAATGGGAGGATGACCACACAGTGATTTCAAAATCATGCTCTCATTACTGCTAAAAATATAGTTTGTTATTCCAAGAAGGGATGTAACACCTCTGTAATTAGGGACTGCTCTGGCCTCAGGGGAATCCTAATAAAGCAAATTTCATACATTGATGTGCTTCCCATTGCTTCATTTCTTTGTTCTATCACCCTGTTGTTAATAACACCCTGCAGCAAAAAATGTTCATGAAGCCAAGAGCTGTCCAGATAAGAGAAAAGGTCATGATCCCCCTAGTGCGCGTTCATCAGTGAATGGACACCAATCTGAAAATAAGAGGATGCCTGTCAATATGGAATGGAAGGCAGCAGCATAACATCAAATTAAAGCCAACGAATGCTCATACAGTTGTACTGGGCTCCAACCTTAACCAAAAATCAATAGTCAACAAAGTATTACAATATGAAGTGACTGAATCGCTGGGGAAGGAGGTAGCAGAGGGAGGAAGTGCATGAAAGCTTTGCAAACATTATTATACTTATATACACATACGCACACAGATGATGGAGAAGATGATGCTCTGTTGCCTCTAAATTTTAGCAGGAAGCAGAGCCTTAGCTACCAGGTGTGGGAAATACAGTACAAGATTTTACCATGCCCATATTGTTAATGGAGGATGCAGCAGGTACACCCCTCCTTATGCAAGGTCCTGAAACCAATAAAATGTATTACACACAGCCTTCATGTTTGATCACAGCCCCAAATACTAAGGGTGACTGCTGACCATGATTCGTGCATATTTTATGGCAATTCCTCTGAATAATCACAGTAGCACTAAAAATTTCCCAGGACAAGCGATGTCAGATGGCATTATGGGAAGCAGGGGTTTTTGCCAAGGAAGAGATACAATGAAAATATTGGTTTGCCTTTGATCTTTTTTGATAGCATATGTTTATGAGGAAAAACACCATGCGATTACTTTACAGATAAGGCATCACCCATATTCCAAAGACTTTGCCTTAAAAACCTCTACATTTATGAGTAAATTCGTGAACAACAGTAAAATTGTAAACTTCTATCCCCAAGTCTAACTTTTGGCTAAGGAATTTTGTGCTTTCATTATAGTCCACTGATAGCTTATTCCAAAACCACTTGCAAGCAGTTAGGAAACTCCCAAAAGCATCAGTGGAATTTGGTTCAGGTCCCAGAGATGTGGGGGATCACTCCATCCCCAACTACAGAGAATGCTCAAATTAAAAAGTCTGTATTTTTCTGCATTGTTTTCAAACAGGAAGAATTCCAAACAACAAAATGACTAAAAAAATTAAAAACACATAGCTATCCATACAGTAGGCTTGTCTGATAACTGTTTTTTCCCCGAGCAGCTGAGAAGGCAAAGAGAACCAGGAAATTTCCTAATTGTACATTAGTTTGTGGTGAAACAAATAATTTAAACAGCGAGATGGCCCTCTGGTTTGGTGCTCTTCATTTTGCCCCACTGAACGTACAAGATTAATTTTGCTGCCTGAAGGCCACCCTGCACATAATTAGGCCTGATGTTGGAAAATGACCTTAATTTTATCCATCCGTTTTGTACCCAGAGTAAGTACAGGAGCACTTTATAGCCCTTAGACATCTGATGACCAGATTAAACATGCAAATCAGATAGTTGGACATCTAAGCATGATTAAATTAATCATCCCTTACTTGAATCTATAAACCTGCACAAATAATTCATTTTAAAGTTTGCCATTATTTCTAAAGATAAAATGCATCAACAAATTCAGAGACCGCTTTTGGGCTCTTCTAAAATTCCCAGAATGTATGTTTATAGTTTATCAGAGAAGCAAGGAAACTTAAGATTCCTCTGGGTTTTTCAGGATGAGTTGCTGAAAAATACCTGAAGAAGGCATTGATTAGGATAGGGTCCAGTTGTTCTAGGCACTGCACAAACCATGCAATGATCACCTAGATCAGTTTATGAACTAAAAAGAAAGACCTAGGCAACTAATGACAAGAAAAAGGGAGACTGCAAGGGAGACATCCTCAAAAGGGGAGACTAGGTGCAAAGCAGATCAGATCCACTGAATTGTGTTATTACAATTGTTTCTTTCCCTCCCCTTCAAAAATGCCTTGTATTAGGTATTTTATCAAGGCAACAGCGAAGACTTCATGTTTACTCATCTGCTTAATTGCAAGACGGAATGAAGAAAATAGGAGAAGACACTCTTATTTCCAGAACAGCAAGTGAACCTACGCTTGGATAGGAACTTTGTTATCTGACCTCCACATTTGCTCAGTGCGTTATGTGAGAACTATGTTGTAGCCTTTTCTTATTACCCAAGCCATAAATTTACAGGACAATTATGGTCTGCAATCTACAATGCAGTGTCAGTAACCCAGGGACTCTCATCAACCAATTTTTTGTTTGGTTTGTTCCAGGAACCTTGGGCTCCTTCTCATTTTCAGGGCAAACTCTACCTGGAGCATATGGTGTCTCAACAGCTGCATCATAAGCAAATCTTCAGGTTTATTACCCTGTTAATTAGGGTCGCTGCCCACTAATAATTTAGCCAATAATAGGATATTTTTTAATCAGCCAGTCATTGCATTTATTATTTCCTTTGGCTGAAACTGTAATAAACACTATGAAATACTTTAATTTATTATATTTCTACCCATCATAAAAGCATTTAACCTGGCCCTAAATTTTCTTTAACAGTAGCTTTCATTTCTATTATTTCAGATGTTTTAAGACTCTGTAATACATGTTCTGGTAGGTAGACTTCACTATCATTTAGTGCATTAGCCTTGCTAGCCAAATCCACTCCTGAATAAATGTGTGTTTCATTCTCTTGCTAACGAGGATTATAGCAGAGAACTATCCTGTTACTAGACATGATTATTACAGTCTGTGTCACTGTATTAGGGCAGGATACACATTGTCTCCAGAGGATGCTGTAGACCAAACAGACCTTTCTGAAATCCTGCAGGTCACTAGTCCAGAAATGAGAGCAGGTTTGCAACCATGGGAACTATTCGGAGGCCTGGCTCTGCCCAGGAGATGGTGGAGGCATTTGTGGGGCTGATAATAGGCTATATGATCCTCAAGAACCTCCAGGAAAGATCTTGCAGTCTTCTCAACTGAGAGTTTCAGGAACTCTGCCCTGAAAAAATAGATAAGCTCAACGCTGATATTTTTACTATTTTCATTCTGCTGTTAGAGGAAAGGCTTGTGTAAACTTACTAAAGATGACTAGTGAAAGGGGAGAAGAAGGAGCTGGTAGTATTGTGCCACTTTAATAAAAGGTGTTGCAGCAAATGCTTAAAAGTAAGAAGAGGTGGTTGCAGTTTTCAAGAGAAGCAAACCTCTAAAAATGAACATACATTGGAGAAATAAATGCCAGGACTAACTAAAGGTTTCTTGAGTATAACAACTAAGCAATGATGTATGCAGGATGTAATGCCAGCAGCTCATCCTTACAAGTACAGATAGGCAGAAAACCAGAGTAATGTTCCTTTCATGAGGGAGGAGTATTAACCATGAAGATGTTTTTCCACACCAGCAGGACTGAATGCATTAGGATTAGGAGCAGAGATGGGCAAAGCAAATCCTGAGAGGTAAGGAGCTTGTCAGCATGATATTGATGTCACAAGTCATGCTGATGCCCAGGTAGTAATAGCGCTATTTTTTGTAGCTGTTATTTGTATTAAAGTAGCTGAGATTAGGATCTCTTTGTGTTAAGCCTTTAAGCAAGGGAAAGTCTAACCCCCAAAGAGAATGCAGTCATCAATAATAAGACAAGCAAAAGCTGGGAACAAGGCACCATTATTATTCCCATTTTATAGCTGGAGAACCGAGACACTGAGATTAAATGACTTGTCACAAAAAAAAAAAAAAAAGAAAATCTTTGGCAGAGTTGTGACATGGAGCCACATCTCCTGATTCTACAGCTTCTGCTTTAACCACAAGACCAGCCCTCCTCTCTATTACCATATAAATGGTAATACCGTATAAATGGTAATAGTAGGTAAATAACATACTACTTGCCTAAAAATCTCAAACCACTTAACAAATAGTAATTGAGCCTAATGATGACTTTGGAAGAACAGTAAATATCCTCTTAAGTGTTCTCTTTTCTAAACAGGCAGGCTGTGCCTTCCCTTGTTCCAATAATACATATCATACCAATGACATCAAATTGTCGTCCTGGCATTGAAAGTATCATCCTAATTCACAGTCAGGATGTAGGAAAAAAAAAAAGCACAACATATGAATGAATGTTTGTAAAACTGTTAAGTGTTCTGTCACTTTTTCTGGATTAGTAGGCTGCTTGTGGAGTATAGCCACAATACATATCTTGACTCAGATTCCTGCCAGCAACAGAGAAATACTGCAAAAGATTGCCTAAAACAGCAGCCGCAGCAGGAAAAGGATGACAAAGCACAGGGACCCTCTAGAGCTGTGGGTCTTGTAGCCCTTGATACCTCAAGGCAAGAGGCCCCTGCTGTGCCAACAGCAATGAGGAGTGCTACAAGGCTGGACATTACTAGGGGCTGTAACTTCAACCTCAGTCATCCAAGGCAGATGCTGTGATCGTGTCTCAAGCAGATTTTTCTTCCTTAGGCTAGGGTAGGTTTCTCATTATAACTAAAATTACACCTTAATTTATGGCTTTATTTGTCTGACCAATGCAGGGTTAATGTCCTGTGTGAGGAAAAGTGATATTTCCTTTATTAGCACAGTCTCGTAATGTAGAGTTACATCTGTGGCAATGATCAACACCACAGGGTTGTATTTTAAGTCCTCGTCCTAATTTAACACATCAGAGCATATATTTTAAAAGATAATTCTCAGCTTGCCACAGGCATCAACATGCTGCAAATTAGAAGCAAAAATCTAGGTGTAATCCCCATGGCTTTGTTTCTTCTTCCAAATGGTCAATTCAACAAGACAGAGAAGACAACATTGCATGTGTTCAGCCTGGTGTTACTCTAGCACTGGCTTACATTGCTAAAAAGCATCTGGTAGCAACAGGTAAGTAGTGGCTGCAGGGACTGAGGGAAACTCATCTCACTCTGGATCTGATGACTTGGATGCTTTGTTTCCTCAACCCTTTTCCAGCTGGAGGGGAGGTGCTCTGTCCTGTGAGGCAGGATTCCTCATCAAAGTAGATGCTGAAAGTTTTTTTCTTTCTGTGTACACCTTACTTTTGTCAAGCAGAGCCCCAGGAGGAGGACAGAGTAAGTGGGAAGCAATGTCACTAAGTAACAGACTGTTGCTCTGGAAGAGTAGAGCAGATTGAGATTAATCCAGGAAGGGTTTATTTCTCTAAATGCTATGGTTACCCCTCCAGACTCCAGGGATATTCAAGGAATATTGTAAGAGCCTCATATTCCTCAGAGCACAGTGGGGATAATAGCAGGCTCTGCAAGAGCAGCCCACAGTGAACCATGGGTACAGTTTCAACAGGAGCTCAGCTCCAGATCCTCATGCTCTGGCTTGATGATCTACAGCAGCAAGGCTTTCCACGGGCTGATAAAAAAAGCTCTGTGAAATCAGAGCTGCAGAAATATTGTTATTCAGCAGCTGAGTTGTTGAGTACCAGTGATACCAATACAGTGTAGTACCTAGGGAATGCTGGAAAATGCTATGAACTAAAGGCCCTTCTGCACACATAAACAAGATAAACATGTCTACAAATGGGCCACGTATAACAAGCCATAACAGGCCAACAATGCTGATCACAATGAAATGGTTAAATGAAACTTAAGAAATTGAATAGAAGGGTCTATAATTACACTAGACCCTCCACAACTCTGAGAAAAAACTTAATTGTCATAATATTAAAAAAGCAACTGAGAGTATTCTCCAACAAAACTGGTATTTATTTTTCTGCCCAGAGCAGAAAAATTGAACGTTTGTTTCCTCATTCAAAACAGACTGTTATTTCTGGAGATGTTAAATGCACAGAAAAAACTCAGTGAAATTTGATAACAAATTTATGAGCTCTTCAAATACTAATTCTGTTTGACAAGCACTACAGTGAGACACGCACTGCCATAATTACCCGAACTATATGCTATATGAAGAGTTATCACACACTGCCTCCCTATGTGTGTTACTCAGACCTAGACTGTCACCATCTGTGCATTGTGAAGACAGCAAGAACTCATTTCATAATTAGTATCGGTGGAAAGCGCTGTACCACATAAGCACAGTGTTCTACATAACAACAACGTAGCTCGATAACAAGCTTAGCATGTTTAAGCATAATTGGTTGGAGAAATCAATCCTCTTCTCTGGTGTAATTGTTGTGCATGCGAGTGAGAAATAGGACTGAACCCGAGAGAGCTCTGCTAGGTGGCTCCTTTTGCTGCAGGTCCAGATTTCGGTGCAAGTACTAAGGAATGTATTCAGAAAACAAGTAAGGATGGTAAGTAAGAATGTTTCTTCACCTATTTCTGGGCAGACCATAAACAGTAATTGCAGTGAAAGGTGATTTCTCCCATCATGCCTTGTGCTCTATTGAGTTCACTCAAGATGTAATTGGAAAACAAATACAGCGACACCATCATCAGGACAGACACAAGTGCTTGTCTTGGGAACGAGCTGTTGTATAATGTGATAGGTCTTATTTCCACTGACACTCTTTATTCTTATCTAATAAAATACAGCGCCACAGCCTTTGCAACCCTATAGTAATAATTAAACCTCATACATGTATATTGGTGCTCCATACAGATTTCAAAGGGATATTTTAATAACTATTAAATGTTAAGAATTGGCCTATGTCTGGAAAATAGAATCTAGTTTATCATCAAATTATTTTGTTAATATAACATTCTCCTCCCCTCACACACTTACACAGTACATAAGGAAGTTGTAAGTAGCAGCTAATAAAAGTGGATCTTAGTAAACAGAAATGATTTTGCTAGAAATAGTGCATGGCATTACATAGTTACACTTATTTTTAACCTTTCTATTTATACACGTCCAGTGTACTCAGTGAAGTATCCAAGTGACTTGCAAGATTAAAGATGCACCAATACGTTTACTATGAAGTCCATAATCTATACAAAAAAAAGAAAGAAAAAGCAATTACTGGTGAGAAATGCCACACTTGTTAACAATACCAGCCAAAGCTTAAGAAGCTAAATTTGATGGGATTTCACATTTGATATGACTCATTTGTTTGATGGTTTTAGTCTTAACAGGTACATGGCTGAACCTGAAAGGATAATTCCAAAATAAATGTATAGCTATTAGCTTCTGGACACCACAAAAGTCATACCGGAATAGCATTGCAAAATCAAACAAACTAAAAATATTTCGAGAGACACAGTGACACTTCCAGCGACTGCAGCCAAGCAGCTTTTTATCTGCTTCGGATAGAGTAAGATTTTAGACTTGAAAGCATTTCTTGGCTCCCTCAAATACACCTAATATTTTTTTTTAAGGCTGCAAGCCTGAAGACACAACATATAACATGCTGCTGCACAGGAATCCATTGCAATTTAACATTATTCATAACCACCTATCTGACATGACAGTGCTGTTAATTATGTCACACCCACCTAGCTAACGTGGGACCACAGAGATGCTTCATGTAGCAGTGTTTAAAACTGCACATTGGCTTTAAATTAATAAACCATATTCCATACAGGTACTGCTAACAATGCACCACTCTTACAAACGTTCATGTTGCAAAGGCTCCCCCCCCACACCTCCACCCCTCTGCTGATAAATAGAAATCTTAATATTTACTACAGGAAGTGCAAACATATAGAACTTGTCAAGTAGCATTTAGCCCTGCTTACACTACCACAATTATTTGGTTACCTTCTCCTGTCTGCTTCCTGTCTGCTAAGTGTGATGCTTTTTTTTCTGCCTAATATCCTGTGAAGGTGCCAATTACCCTGCTGCTTATCAGCTGAAAACTATGCTTTGTGCAAAGGGAGCATCAATTATTTGTGAGCAGAGAGCAAAGCCTGTTTGAATCATAATGATAGGATGCTGGGGCTTCCAGCAAATAGAACATATCAAAAGGTAACATAAATCTAATAAAGTGTAGGTCATAAGGGATCATCTCAGAAGTCCACACTTCAATCTTTAATTGTTAAAATTATGTTGGTTTTGCAGAAGGCAAGTCTGTGAGTGTACATGAGTTTACTATAGCTTAATAATGGAAAAAAACACAGCAGAAAAAATATTTTCTTCAAGCAACATTGTCTTTAAGATGCATCATTTCTTCCACTCAATTCATCCGAATTGTTATGCTTTCTACTTCGGTGCTGTTGTTTATGCCTTGATTCTACACTGATAACCATTTTGCAGCAAACCCTCCTTGGTCTCAGCCAGACATAAACATGCTGCAAACCTGTAATCCTCTGCAGATTGCAGAGAGAGGCTGTAAAATGATTTTGTGGGGACACCGGTCTCTTTATTTGGTATCAACATCGCCTTTACAAGCTTCCCCGCCTCCTTTCAATTTCAGGCAAGCTTTTGTACATGGGGGGATATGGGACAGAAAGATTAGGTTATTCCTTGAACTACCTCTGTAAGGTCAACTCTTTATATGCTTTTGAAACCCAATTTGAAGGGCTTGTCCCTACTTTTTCCTCAAGGATTGTGATTCACAAGGGTTACTACAAGAGACCATTATCTTATCGTAACACCTGCTCCAAGTGGTGGGACTGCAGGGTAGCTCCCACAAACCAGCTTCTTTTCTATTACAAAACTGCTTACCTGCTGATTGACACAGTCTCATTCAAATGATGTACAAGTGTGTCCCAACCATTTATAGGATTATCGTGCTCTTCTTCCATGAGGCTAGTACCCACCCCCCCCCCCACGACTCAGGTCAGAAATCAGGAGGCGGTGCTTCTGTGGAAGATCTGACTACTCAGAGTTGCAACATGTAAAGAATAAATATCACACTGGTTTCTATACCTACAGTGGCACAGGAGTCTTATTTTGGATTATTACCCTGTTACTAGGAGAGCAGCAATGCTGCTTCCTAGAAAACTGCTGAAACTTCTTAAACTACTCAGCGCAGAATATTACTTTTAGGCCACTGAGCCTTAGGCCAAAAGCTTCCTAATTCCTAAAAAATTCCTGCTTCCTAATGAGTGCACAGAATATTATATTGGTACTGTAAGAGAAAAATAGTGGTGTGTCAGTCTCAAATGACTCATCTAAAACTCTACAGTATTAACAAAATGCATATGCACACAGATATAAAGGCGAGCCTCTGGTGATGGCCATCATCTGGCAACAGCTGTCACATGATGGTCAGAGGCGTGGGAGATGCTTGAAAAACCCAGGGCAGCAGATGTGACACAAGCAGTGTGATGGAGAGAGAAGCAGAATGAGGCAGCTGAGGAATGGCTCCTTTTTCTGTCTCAGCTCTGCACATCTCAGACCAGCCTACAATGTTCTGTGATCAATTATTACACCTGCAGGGCTGCTTAGGGATCTAAAGAAATTCAATATTTTCAGCTGCAGCTTTCTTCCCAGCAATTGCAGGCCTCTAGCTTCCCGAAAATGCACCCCACACACCAGTTTGTAACCCTGTGCCCCTCACAGCTAAGAGCATGCAGGCACTCTTTGTGCTAGAAGAAAATACTGGTGCTGACACCCACTAATCACTGGTGCTCTTCAAAGGAACTGATGGAACAGCCTCTTCCTCATATTACTCATTTCAGTGAGTACCCACCATTTTCCATTTCCAGTGGTTATGAGTGAGAGGGGCACATGCTTCCCTGTCAGAGCACAACAATCTCCCATCATTTGCCCAATATAGTCAATTATTCCTCTACTCTGGCACAGCACTGGGAGTACAGCCATTGCCGCTATTGCCAGGCCTTCGCCTCTACTTCCCTATGTTGCCTTTGGAGGAATTTACCAGGACATGGGATTAGCTCCTGCTGAAGTCCTCAAGACACAGCTTGTAACTTGAGCAAATGGCCCCTAACGTCAAAGCGCGACTGCGCTATAAACTTATGCAGGAGAGTAAAACATACGTTGCTCTAGCCCCCTGTACCTGCTCCTCACAGCATGTAAGCCTCATGTGGCCCGAGAGACCCTCAGCTCTCTCATTTTGGGAGGGATTTGAGAGACTAGGGCAGAGCTAGGCTGACAAGCTCACAGGATGGGATGTTGTTTCCTAGAAATGAACATCTATGGAGTCACAGATTCTTTCTGCTGTCCAGTAGATAAAAGGTGGGAGGAATTGCATTTCTCTGAGCCACAACCCTCCCTCTGATGTGCCCTCAGGATAGTTCAGTTCCTTGGTGTGCAGCCTGGCTGGGACAGGGGGCTGCAAACCAATAACCTGTATCACAAGGCAACCCAGTCATAAGATAAGCTATCGAAGCCAAGGTTTCCAAGGTTGCAGCACCTAAAGTGATATTCAAGCCATTTCTGAGCAGTACACAAATAGTCTGTGGACAGCTGACTGCCTTCTCCTGGCATTTACACAGCTTGGCTTAGGACCAGGACTAGCAGTTATTGTTGCCGCAAGCAGGGATAGCCAAGAAAGCTAGTTAATATAAATAATAAAGATACAAATTAATATCAACAGTGAAAAACCACAATCTTATCAGAGAAACAATTCTTCAACTTACACAGCCTTATTCAATTCACAATTTCTGGGAAAGGATGGAAGATTAGACAGACCTTGCCATGACCGTGAAAGTCAGCAAATCTGAGTAAAAGGGGGACTTCTAAGACACAAGGCATCACGGCCATTAAATACAAGCAGTTGTAGACACAAACACAATTGGGCAGCCGGGTAGAGTTCAAAATACCACCTGTCCCACACTAAAAAAACCTTGTAAACAGAGTATCAAAATTTGGACAGCCTCTCCGATCATGGAGTCCATGGTCTGTTGCACACCGCAGTTGTGTCCTGTTGTGTGCAGTCTGATATTCTTCTTGCTAACGCCGCATCTAGCTCTGCCTTTAACTAGAAAGCAAGGAAGTAAAACCGCACCACCTAGGGCCAATGAAATAGAAGATCCAAATACAAACAGCACTATAATCTCCAGATCTCGCCTAAAATGCATGTTGATTACAACAGCTTTGAAGGATTCAGTCCTTGGGAAGCTTGGCTTGATTTGTTCACTCCAACATGACATTTCGGTAATCCCTTTTAGAAAAGGCAAGTTCACTTTGCACACAGGGATCACGATGGGCTACAGCATTACCGCATCTGCTGTGACAACAAGGCTCCTCTTACACCATGCTCAAGCCCTCCTCTGCTGCTGAAGGCTGAAACTCTGTTGCTTTGGGGACTCTGGCGAAGCCGTGGCAGATCTGACGGCAACCAAGGTGCTGCACCAGAGCAAGCATTATGCAACTCTCCCTGGATGCACACAGGAAAACCTCTCTTGGCCTCATCCTCAGCCTTTGTAGGGACCGCATTCAAAGGGATAAGACAGGAGAGAACCTTTGCACAGTGTTCCTCTGTGGACAGTATTAATTTCCCAAGGATGATGTTAATCAGAAGGGCAGGAATAATCCAAACATTAATCCACACTGTGGACAGTAGGGGATCATGGAGCCAAGTTAAGAAAACAACTGGATTTAGAAGCCTTTGAGATACCTGAAAAAAGTGGCCACACAGAAGATCTTGCCTTATCACCTGCCCTAGTTAATTCTTCAGGTGACCCAGGTAAACCGTGGAAATGCTGAAGAGTCACAAATGAAAGAATGATGTCTTTTCCATCACAGTCCTCATTTTTCCTATGTAAATCCAGGTAATTTCATTTCAAAGCTCTATCTGCTCTATCATAGAATTTGAAGATAAACTTAGTCTTCTTGGCTGACAGCTGGTACAATTAGTCCCAGACTGACAGCAAATGTTTATCAGGTTTGAAATATTCTGCTTCTGCTATTTCTGAGGTACAGTAATGAAAAGTTTTGTACAATTTTGCTTTATCTGAAAGTTCATCTAAAGAGAAGGAATGTAAAAGGAAAGCAGGATTAACCATTTTCTAGCTATAACCCAGAGTATAAACCTTCCTGGCTACCTGCAAAGAAGATTATAAATCCTTCACACCAGGCTTACACCTTCCATTCTGCTGACACTCCTTTAGGCAGCCCTGTGGCCCTGGAAAGCCCACAGAGGTAATCCTTTTTTTCCCCTTCCACCATCACTAAGAGTGGACATACCCTTCCTCATGTCTACTGGATGGAGCAGGAAGGGGAATGCACACTCTTGGTTGCATTTCACTCTTCCGTACTGTTTTGTGGAGGATGTTATCACTGGTTGAAAACAAAGACAGACACCACAAAGGAAGGGTTGCTTTTGCTGTTCATCTGAGCTGCCTTAAGATCTCTGCTCTTAGTGACAATCTCTGATCACGTAGTGAGAGGACAGAAAAGCTCTTCAAGGACTTTAGTCAGGTCACATAAATTAGACACTCTCAGACTTGTCCTCTGCAGGACCCCATCTCTTCCTCTCTAAAAACCTTGGGAGACTGGCCTCATAGCGTAGACACTTAAGATAGGTCCCTATGAGGGCTTATATGAAAATCCAAGTGCATTTTCCCTAATACATGATGCCTTTCAGTTACAGCTGATGTTTAATATTACAGCAGTCAAATGACAAAGAAATACCAGGGAAAATATTTATGTTAATGCAGTGGCTGCTAGGTTGAAATGTAACATGAAGAAAATATTTGTACACAAGAGCCAATAAGAAGTCACCCCTACGAGCACGCCAGCAGTGTTCACCCCAAACCCCGGGGCTGTGAGCAACCTCCTTGCTGTCCTGCCACAGAGGAGGAGAAGGTTTGAGCACTCCCTGCCTGCTGAAGACATCAGAGCTGGCAAAATACACTACTTATCCCATTTTCCCTCCGCAGCACTTATATCGGAGTAAATCTGGTGTTTCTGAAGAGGGAAGGGCCCTCATTTGCTCCCCTCTGCCCAGAGGTTTATTTTTCAGGAGAGACTCAGAGGTACTCCCTGTCAGCCGGCAGCCACATCAGTAGTGCTTGCTTTCAGCTGGCACTTTTGAATTCACACACTGTGGTTTCTGGAGTTTATAGGAGATTTGGGGTCCCAGATGTGCTGCACAGGCAAGATGACCAACAAGGAAAACCCCCAATTGAAACAATGGGTCAACTTAAGTTAGCAAAAGAGCAGAGGAGATTGCAACCAGCATTATTAGTGCTGAAATAAAGGCTTGGGCAGAATTCAGCTAAAAAGATAGATCAAGATGTGTAGGTAGGTTTTTATTTCATCTGCACTGATTTCTCCATCTCAAACATTTTGTATGGTGTTTTAAAAATACAAAGTCTGACATCATCATAAAATGAGACTCTGGCTAGCTTATACTGTCCAGCACTTCTATTATGACTGTTTACTCCCTCGTGAGTTGACAATTAATTAGAGCAGATTTGTAAAGAAATATATAACAAGTATGGATGCTTCAAAATATAATTTGTAACTGTCTCATTACTGCAGGTGCAAGTCTTTAGTATAGTGATCCATAGTGCTAATATCTACATCTTAAGTATTAAACGTTTTAAAGTGCTAAGGTTTGCTTATGTTTAGGAACTTAAAAGTAGATCAAGATAATATGTCTGGGTTGGGAAAAGTTATTTCCTTGAGGTACTGTTCTGTCTTTGTCATGGATCCTAGTGACCCTAAGTTAATCACTACTTATAGTAAGAGCAGTATATTTGGCTAACCATTGAAAATAGAAACTTTAAACTTTATAGAGTTTGCAGACAGTCCCTGGAGTGTTACAGGACACTAAGGATGAATGCCAAAGAGGAATTTTTTATCTCTCCTTTTTCCCTTCTTCCACTCTGAAACAATCATCAATTACCCTTATCCACTAGCACCATCTCATCTAAGTTCATTTTCAAGATGAAGTTTCCTCGTTGGATGGTGGCTGTCCAATCCTCTTTCTGTCCATCATTGACTGCTTTAGCGCTGTCCCCAGATTGACAGCCTGAGAGCGAATCAATAATAATTATCAGACTGCAACCACAGCGAGCTGTGTAATTCTGTGATGGGATAGCACTGAACAAACAGCCCCACATCTACTGCCACAGCTTTAAATATGTGGTCCAGGGCTGTCCATTTAACTACTCTGATCATGTGGTTAGTAGTAAGCTGTTGGTCTTTTTTCCATTCCAAACAGCATGCTACTCTAACATGACCATGCCACCTCCTGCTTTTTGGTATGTAAAAACTATTTGCCAGCAGATATGAAATAAGCCCATGAAATAGAATAATACCTAACTGAAGAATAGGCTAGTTTTTCTGGATGTGAGCACGTACACTGCACTGCATTAAAAGTGATTGGCATTTTGCATACTGTGTGAGTGACAGAGGTCTAAGGGCTTTTCCAGGTGGTGACAATGTTCTTGGCTCATCTGGGACACTGCAGTCATCTTAGTCTCACTGGATGTACACACACACACCAGATGTTGTCCAACAGCCCTGACAATGAAGCAGCTGGACTAATGGAGAAACAGGCTCATATTTTCCTGGAGAGAACATGCTAGGGATCTACAATGTAAGGAAAGGCATATGCACATTGTGTCCTATACTCTAGGAAAAAAGAATAAATGAGTACATATACAGGCAAATTGGTACTGAAATTATTTCCAAGTAAATTTTGAGTCTTAAGAGAAAAACTAATGTTCTGGAAGCACTACAAGGTATGAAACTCAGGTGTAGGAAAAGGAACAATGTGAAAAAGGCACTGGTCTACAATGAATAATTTTCACAAGATCCAGAGGTATAATAGAAGTATAAAGTAGCACAAGATGAGGAGGAAGAACAGCTTTTATATAACCATCATGTGGAGCAGAGATTGGTAGGCTTTTAGAGTGAAGCCCAGGAACTGATGACAGAAGAATTAAAAGGACACAAAAAAACCCCCAACTATAAGAAGCACCACCTTTTAACCAACTGTAAGAAATGTGAAATTAAGATTTCTTAGCAGATAACAAGACTAATTTCCTGATACAGAGAGCAGAAAATTCTAAAAATACACAAATATATAGATAAACACTATACCATACTGTTACTAAAATGGAATGAGAGATTCTTGACGCAATACACTTACCATGGTGTTTTTAGAAATATACAGTAAAAGAATTGCAAGCTGAATTTATACTGCATTTCTTCAGGTTTACTTCAGTATAATTCCAAATGTCTCCTGCAGTCTCAACAACAAACTAAGCCAAGGCATCGTGACTTGACAGACCAGTATGAGAACATCTGAAAGGGCCAAGTGCCAAGACCAATCTATATTATTGACCCCACAAATGTTCACACATACCTGGTTAGATGTGGAGATCTACAAAAACATTAGGCAGGAAACAAGACATCTTCTAAAATATATGCATTTATGAAAGATACTGGATGTTAAATGGAGAGACTTCACCATGAAAGAAGAAATTCAATAAATCTTAGCCAACAACTTGTCTCCTCCAGAATTAGGAGGACATGCTGAGTGTGTTTAGGATGTGGACACTGGATTCCGGTAGAAAGAGTTAGAAGTTATCAAATGCAAAACAACAACCGTGAAGAAAAGAGGACTTCCCAGAGAACCTTTAGAAGCAACTTAAACATAACGGTGCAATCCATATCAACAGTACAAGACAGATCAAGGTAGGTATTCTCAGTAGATGACAGGTGTTAAAAGATCTTTACAGACTATACTAGAAAATGATTTGAGACTCTCATCAGTATATTCTTGATCCTATGCCTATTAAAATGTATGCTAAAGCTCCCTGTACCTTCATTCTTACAAGACCAGGGGTACAGTGACATAAACTAGAAAGAACATTTTACTAATGGATTGAGAAAAATTACGTTGAGTAAAAAGGGGCCCGTGACAACAAACAAATCTGTAATTTAAGTATTTATGATAATTATTACGAATTTATCAAATGGATTATGAAGAGCTCCAGCACATGGGGGTCAATAAATAGTTTAACACAAATAAAACAGAATTCAAACTGTAGTTCAAATCCCCTCTGGTTGGATTTCTGGCTTTATGCCTTGCTGAAATTCCCTGTTTCTATGACCAAGAAAGAAGCTAGCTGAATTATTGCCTGGTTAGCAATCAGAATAAAAACAAAGGCTGAGAAAAAGCTTAGTGCTTCACAAGGATGCAAGGACAGTGAAAAAATGGCCTAGTCAGTCATAGAGCTGAAGGTCAGGATGTGGTCTTGAGTGTTATCTACCATTGCTAGGTATTGGAAATCCTTATAAAGAGTCAGAAAGGTGTTGCATGTTATGTGAGAGGTTTAACAGCAGTAAAGCTATTATTGCAGGAGCAATTTCTGAAAGCCTAACAGAAAATCTAACTCTTTAGTTC
The DNA here is from genome assembly GCF_035582795.1 of Mycteria americana. Classification (NCBI taxonomy): domain Eukaryota; kingdom Metazoa; phylum Chordata; class Aves; order Ciconiiformes; family Ciconiidae; genus Mycteria; species Mycteria americana. The sequence goes on along the minus strand of NC_134370.1, from coordinate 56,599,122 downwards.
CAAACACAAAACAAGCTTATCATGCTTATCGTTGAATTCCCACTGGAAGCTCCCCAAATTCTACCTTCTCTTGTGGGTTTTTTTTTTCTTTTTTTTTAGTGATTTTTTTTTGCAGAGAAGTGCTTACTGCCTTCAAACGTACATAGCTGTACTTTCTACTGGCAAGGAAGAAATTAAATGAAACAAGCCAGAGGCAGGATATTAATGCAGAGTGCATTAAAAGAAAAAAAATGATGGTATGAACAGGGTAGTGACTGATTTATAAAATCAATCACATACTTTTGGCTCGATGTCATGTTATAAAAAGAAAAATAACCCTGTTTACATGAACAGGATGATTAATCACCGTTTTCCTAGTATTTAAGATAGGCAATTTTTATTTCCTTTTTTCTTTCATATTATTTGTAGGCAGTAACATAGTTGTTTTATAATATAAATCTAATAATTGTATTCTGATTATAGTGAATTTAATGCACTTCTGTAGTTAAAAGTTCTGTCAGCAGCAATTCTGAAACAAACTTTCAGGCATTTCTAAGCAGTCATAAAAATTCAATATTGGATGAAACTTGACTTTTATCAAGTTTTATAAAAGAAGCAAATATTACAAACTTGGACATAACGTCTGTAGATCACATTGTATAGGACTAGATTTCAAGGCAAGCATTTGGAGGTGGGTTGTTCTGTGGTAGTTTTTTTCCTTTCCACATGCATGGAAACAAATTGGCAAATTTTCAAGTAATTTAAAATGTGACTGCTCAAGGTGCAGCTGTTAATTACAAACTTGCAGAATTTTATTACTAGTGTAAAAGAGAGTTCTTTTTATACTTTGCCAGCTCTGATAATTGCAAGATAACACCCATTATTGATATTTCAAATCAACATTTTAAGCCATTTTACGTTTTGAAAGTCAATAAATCTGTACAAATTGTCATAACTAAAGCCTTTACTTCCAAACACATCTATTTCCTGGGATACATACAAAGGGAAATTAGAGAAGGAAATACAGAAAAATACTGTGAAAAATAATGGCCTTGGAAATTTTATCAAGCCCATCGGGTGTCCATGCAAAAAGAGTTTGATGTCAGAGTTTTATAGGTCCTGCCATACTATTGCCATAATTAATAGCCAATAATAGACATATCCTCACTCTGATCTGAAAATGTGTACCTATCTCACCTGCACTAGTGCAGAGGTGCCCAAAGTAAATATGTAAATATTGTAAATATGCAGTATAGCTCCTTTGCATAGTGATTTTTGTCAAAACCTACAAAAGATTATAAACTTCATCTATTGCTTGAAGAAGAGGCAGTAGAAATGCAAAAAATTCACAAAACCTTGAAAGGAATAATGTCTAAGGAAAACTATCAAAACCTCAAAATTAGGTACTGTAGTTTCTTCTTGGGTTTCTTTCCTACTCCCATATCACAAAACTAATACTAAAAACACACTTGTTTCTCACTGTATAACCTTAACATCCTCTGTGTTGCTAAATGCCAGCCTTATATTCAATTCTGAGCATTCTTTCACAGTAGGTTTTATTCTAGGCATATCCTCTTTGAAATACTTTAGGAGACTGGCTTTTAAAGGGAATAGAAATCAGTCAACCAATACATCCTAGTTTGATAGACTTTTGTCATGGTTTAACCACATCAAACTAGGGAACATCAACTTTGAAACACAAAAAAGGAAGTTAGTCCCTGAGGATCTTATAGATATCCAGGATGAGGACAACCTCTATAAAATCCATTTTGACAAGTGACAAGAAGTGCTGAAGATCCTTCTATGGTTGGTCCAGGTAAGAGACACAGCAACAGAAAGATTAAGAATTGGCTGTGAAAAAGACCTAGAGACTGGACTGCAGATGTGTGGAGTCTGAGAAGTCAGCCTTTCCTTTTCTTTCCTGAAGAATTCGCAGATGACAATCAAGAAGCTTATGAGAACCTCTTAGAGCACATGGAAGAACAAGACTTCAAACCTGCAGCTGCAGTGAAGACCCAGCGTGTCACCCCAGCAGATCATCTCTGTTTTCTAAACCATGAATAGGTAAGCATTAAGGACTTAGATGAAGCTCCCCAGGAATCCTTGTGCTACTGAGAAATGGAGACCAATAGGGTGAGAAAGTCTGCGATAAGTGCCGGGAGATAAGAGCACATGGACCACAGTACTGTCTGCACTACCTCTTCTGTGGTGTGATGCATGGAGGAAGTTCAGCATTTAAAAGTGGGCTGAGGAACAGCTGCATCACCTTGTTTTTATGTATGCAGTGTGAAAATATACCTAGAGGGAAATTACTTGCAACTGATTCCAACTCTTTCCCTGCATTTTCTAGCATTTCTTCACTTCTTAGGTTGCAAATGTTCACATTTACTTGTACAGAAGTGCTTGTTCTAAAGGCAATATTCTAAAAGCATTTTAAAATTGTTTCACACAATCTGGGAGAAGATGCATAAATGTTGTTAGTAAAAATGATTTTTTTATTATTTCAAAGAAGATCAAGTAAGATTTAACAAAATAATCACGTGGTATGATATTCTAAGGAAGAGTATTATTTACATAGTGTCAACTTCACAGAAATCTTTAGCAATCTATGAACAGCTATCAATCAACAACCAGTATATAGATGTACTTTAACTTCTTGATTGGGTTTAATCGTCAGCTATTTTGAGAGAAGAGTCTTAGCTATGTTCCAGAATCAGGCACAATTCATTCAGGTGGTAGGACAACAAAGGATTATTTCCTAGTCATGAAGAATATAAAAACTTAATTAAATTCTTGTCAGTGGTGAAAGCACTCTTTTCAAATTAAAGATCATTGACTGCCAGCCCATACTTGCATAGTTAAAATTAAAGTATATTAAAATAATTTATCAAAATAAGCACACAAATACAATCAAAGTTAACTGATTAAAAGTCCATTGATTAAACACATGCAAAATGTTGTTAATATAATAAAGAAGAAACATTGTCACTTATAGAAAACCCATATGTTGCCATTTAGGACATGTGAGCTTCTGATGATAGAGCATTTATACCTTTTATTATCTATTGTTGCCTTTGAAAGCTAGCTTTATGCTATATCTGTAGGAAAACCACTATGAACCTTATCACAGACTTCTCTTTATTCTTCAGTTTCCTTTCATTTTAAACTTTCAGAGCATATGATTTGCCTCCATAACATTACCTCCCTCCCTGTTGCTGATAGTGCCATGTTATTAAATGAAAATTATTCTCCTTTTCTATTAGAAATATCCTTCACTTATGCTGTTGCTTAGAGTTATCTTTATATATTGTCAATTTAAGTGTTAGCAAAAAAAGAAGGGGATGATACAAAGCAAACACCAAGTCTAAGAAAATGATAAACATGTAATTGTGAGCAAAACCTATTTCTGTTTGAATACTGCAGATTCCTGGCAGTCTCAGCTCAGATGGCAGAGATGCAGCTAAGGAAACATGAATATCAGTTATAACTTCCACCTGAGATAAACAAGCTTTGAGGACCTACACAACTCCAACAGGTTCCTTTTGATAGCATTGACCATGACTTCTGTGGTCAGCATAAAGCATTTGATAAGGTGGTTTCAAAAGGTTTTCTTTCTATCTCAGGCACATCTAAAGGGATACGGATCCTCGATTACTTCCAATGACATTTGGAATCATCAGTCAAATACAAGCTCTGCATTCATCAGTCCACAAACTATGAAGTTAGAAAGTCTGTGCTCAAACTTGTCTATTCTTCTAATCTGGGAATCTGAAGTCAGTTATTGTCATGGAACTTCACTAAATACTTGTATTGTTTGTATGCTATTTTTCTCTCCTATTTCTGGGAATGATCTACTCCTGGAATAACCTTTGGGGCAAGAACAGCTTTGTCATTTCATGTGATCAAGTATCATCTTGAAGGGCAAGTGCACAAGGTGCAGCTTTGGTTGCATTCTTGCTGATTTCATTTACAAAGAAACAGTCTTTACGTGGCTACAACTTTGCAGTGGCATTTAGCTGAGCTGTGTGTGAATAATTTTTCATGATAGCACTACAGAATTGCTCATGGTAAGTATTTCACGATTTTGCTTAGGGCTCAATAAGACTGCAAATTATCTTTTTTAAATTCAGGGAAACATCCTAGATTTAACCTAAACTAGGATCTCTTATCAAGAAGCAAGTTGGAAAATCTTATTCAAAGATGGATAAAAAGCAGAAGCTGCTTAGAACTTTCAGGCGGAAGCAACAGCACAAGATCTGATGCAAATACCATTGTCTCTCTTTCAAAACATGATATTTTATGTATTGTTTCATTTGTTGACTTGTCTAAATTATTTTATATGCGCATACCAACTGACAAAGAGAAAAATCAGAGAAAAAACTAGATGAAATTGTTTAGATAGAAAGAATTCCATTTAAGTGTAATTCCCCTGATAGCATTAATTTGGTAAAAGCCCTGGTACATGACCCAATCCTAACCTTATATTGAGCAGTCAAAGATAGCAAAAAAATTCATTGTCAATTCCAAGCTGCAATTGCACTTGTTTGCCACCAACAAAGGCACCTTATATCACGTGTGCAAAGTAACTAATAAGTGCCTGATTGAAGTTTTGACTTCTATTAGTCTAGCAAGGCCAGAGCAATTTTCTGGGTTTGAATGTCCAGGGTTTAGTTGGATTCCCCTGAGGATGAGCAGGAAATACCACTAGACAAAAGATGCTCTGTGCCTGAACTGCTTCTTCTGCATTCAGTGCCATTGCATTGCTCCAGCTGCTCTAACCTAGCTACTAATAATGTTTTTGTATGTCAGCCCTGGATCCCAATAAAGACAAGGACATTATTCTTAAATGACATATGAAAGTGTGATAATCAAGACACTGCATTCAGTCCTGGTGTATTTTTGTGAGGATTTTGGTAGTACTACTTCTCCAGATTATATCACAATCTTTTGTTCAGGTGCCACAGTAATACTTGAAGGAGTGTAATTTGCAAACAGGCAGATGAGGACTAACTAACAGTTAACATCTGTGATGCTACATTTTTAATGTATTTGGGAATCAGTGAAATTATAACCACACTAACACAGAATGACTGACAATTCTAGAAACCTTATGCTGACCAGTGAATGCACAAACCTCCCACCTGATTCAAAGTCTGTGTAACAAGCACTGACTTCAGTGGGATTTGAATCAGTCTATCCAGGTTTAATGAGTTAAGTATGAATTGCCCACACTACACTGGTACTGAAAAGTACAGTTATTTTCAGCCAACCTTCTCTCTCCTTATACCTTGCAGGGTTTATGCAGTATTGCAGGTTATTACTCGTTTTATTAAATCCATTTTGAAGCCCAGGGGCTAAATCCTAAAGTCCTTGCACAGCCCTTCCCTTCTTCCCCCAGACAAACATCCCCACTGCCTACAGTGGGAGGCTGAAATCAGTGGAAGTAGAAATGATCCAATCAGCTTAAATTTAACATCAGCTTTTTGTTAACTGGTTTATCATGCAGTACCTTTATTCACTGGATAAACATACTTTGCAGTAGTATTATCCCGTATGAGCATTAACAAGGAGGGAAAGGATTATATACAGAACTTTTTTACTTGTTCTGTAAATTTGATCATGAAGTGTTTCCACCAGAGAAGATTTTATTGAAGCTATTACTTATCTGGTGATTCAGTCAGTGCAGACCTATAAGATCTGCAAAGTTTACAAGGTGCTAAAAAACCCCCAAATCAACCAGGTTAACTGGGATAGATTTCAGGTTATTATTATATGCGATAATGCCATCTACAAAGTATGAGTCCTGAGTGTTCAGAATGGAAGACAATGTTTTATATTTAGAGGGTCAGATAAAATAAAGATTTTGCCCTTCCTTCCTGGGTTCAAAATTAAATAGGAATTGTTTATTAAGGTTTGAAATCCTGGATTAAACAGTAATCCCTCTAAACCTATTGGAAATAATTATTATTAGGCTATTAACACATGCAGTCCTCCACTAAGAACAGGGCTCCAAGTTGTAGGGAGTGCTGGAGAAGAAGCTGTTGTCTGTCCCATGCAGGTGCTGTTGGAAGCAAATGAGCTAGAACCACCACATTTTCCACATCTATTACTTCAAAATTATTTCCATTATTAAACTCCTTGCCATTCTGTAGTACTTTAAAACCACCTCTCTCATCCACAATAGCCTTGTGTCCACTTCATCAGTAGCTCTCTGCATCTGAGCGTGTGAAATATCTGAGGACTTATTTTAAAGAGTAGTATCTATGCATGTAAAATATGATAGATAGCTCTGCATTTTCTCACTGCTGAGGATGGTGGGAAGGAATTTTGTACCTTGGCCCACAGCACACAGAAAGTCCCTGCCAGTGCAAAGGGCTGCATGGGGATTTCCCAGGCCTTTTTGTCATAAGGAGACCATTCTCCTTATGTGGGACCAAGGAAAGTGAGGGACTCGTGCTGCGTTTTTTACATAATCTCTTCCACACACCTTGCACAGGAGGATGCGCTGAGAGTCCCAGAGCTGCTGTATGCTACCATGTGTAGTGCAAGAAGACAGGCTATTATTCTCAATTAATGATTTCCCTTGCAAATAGGGGGGCTAATGACACTGAAGGAGGCTGATTTCCATTGGAGAAGATGTTTTCTCTTATGCTGAACATAGTGACCATTTAACAAGGGACAAAACCAGGTTAAGGAAATTGGCACAAGACTGCTTTGGCTGACATAACACTCAGGTGGAACATTCACCAAAAAAATGCACCAAACTGAAACAAAACCCCCAACCTTTTCCACATTTTAAAAAATAAATTTTTAGATATCCTTGAGCCTAAAAAAAGTAGTTCATATTACCTATTATAAATTTGCTCCTGGGTGTAAGGGAAAGGTAAGACCCTTCATGTTTACAGTCCATGCTAAATGAAGGGGGAATGAGGCAGGATATTGCATAAAACTTCCCCCATACCTGCTGCAGTTACATCCAAGCTGTAACAAGAGAATGGACACACATTGACTCACAATTACCTACATGTTTTTGATGAATGCCAACACCTTCAGGGAAAATCAGAACATTTTAATAGACAAAATCTTTTCAGTCCAGTGTAGTTGCTATAGAATTTCATCACTTGCATGTCTATCACAATGTTGGAAAGCTTTTTAAAGAAGCAATGATAAGTGAAACCGTGAATAAAATTGGTTAAAATTGAACCTCGTCAATCAGCTGACAGAACAGAAACATGCCAGCTAATTTCCAGAAGCCTTTAGGCATGTATTTATTACTTGATTTCTAATCAAAATTATATACAGAACAGGAAAAAGTGCAATTACTGGATTGTTGTAATACAAAACAAGTCCAAAAAGCTATGGATAGTTGCAGCTGCACATTTATAAACTAATATACTTACATGCTGCCAAGACTAATACACTTTATTTGATTTCTGGCTGCAAAAACCCAATGATATATGTTAACCTGGATATCTGATTTTCAGCAAGGATACCTAAGTACTATTTAACATTGACAGTTATAGATAGCTTAGCATTTAACTGGAGTCTCCCTTGACCTCAATTACCACATTAAAATATTGTTAACAAATTTAGAGTCAAATTGGCATTTATTATACAAGATTAGGTTCACTCTGAGTAATTTACATATTGTCACCAGGACTGCCAACTGCTTACATCTTCATGTAGTTTGGGGAAAGCAGCCAATGTTAATATTAGCAGGGCAGATGCAATGACAAATAATAAAGTTTTATGCCCATGGCAAATTGGAATTTTCCCTTTGACAGCAATGGACAAAGATTTCACCCACAAAAGCTATTATCCTACACACTGCCTACATCCTTTATACCACAATTTAAAGAGTTCATATATACATAGAAGAAAATTTCCATAATTTTTGACCCATGTGAACTGTTTTTCTATAGTTTGAAGTGGTGTATGTAACACTGTACGCCTGATGCTTTTGTGGCAGTGATTGTTATGTATTTCAGTATTAGTATTTAATCAGTATTGCAGATATCTGCAATCAGTATTGCAGATAACATAATACTAGGTCTGTTTTCCATATTTTCACATGTTTATGTGTTCACGGTGACACATGAAAGATGAGAATGAAAATGTGTGCATGTTTACTCATGTATGAAATACATGAAAATAGAATACATATGCATATGTTTCAGTTGTGCCTCTTAGATTAACAGGTTTTCCAATATTTTAGAATTGATGACTGTCTCCTGTTTCAACCTATTTTTGTGCCCTTTAAATTTTAGTCATAAGGTAGTAAGTCACACAGCATTAGTAATCTAACTTTGATCAGCCTCTGGAGTCCCATGAGGAAAAGTCATGAGGCTCTGGTCAGTTTACAGTCGATCCCTAATCAGACAAAATGCCTAATGATTTCAGTAATGATTTTTAAGGACTCCGGGATTTGTCGTACCGTTATTAAGCAATGCAGAAGAAGGACCATAGAGTACTTCCAGTTTGCCCTCAGTGTAAAAGGGTATTCAGTGCATTAGGGTAGATCTCATAAGAAATGTTTTCTTAAAAGCAGATTCTGCAGTGGAGGAGATTTCCAAGGTATGTAATTCTTTTAGCAGAAACATCAATTTATCTCAGCATGCTGTAAAAATCATAATGGCAAACAAAACTACAAATCCAGAGATCAGTTTCTGCCTCATATTCAATCATAAGTGTTTCCTGAGACCTGCAGACACTGACATTCTGTGCAATTCTTTGGTTGCTTCTAAAATATTATTTAGCTTAGTTTCATTGTAAATCTTTGGAATTGCATGCAGCTGTATGGCTAGTCCACTCAAACTGGTTTTATTGGTTGCACATTTGCAATGCTTTCATTCTAGCATGCCCAGCTCTGTAGACCTACCATTCCTTCATCCTGCCTGTACGTCTTGCTTTCTCTTTTAAGAGGAAAAAATGTTTTACGGTAAACTAAAGGGAGAAACTTTGTATGGAAGTTCGTAGAGGTTCTCAAAGAGCTTAATCTGCCTGAAGACATTTTTCTATGTGAATCAGTCAGAATCTGATAGTCTTTTTGAAGAAGAGTTATCACAGAATTCCCTAAAGACCTTTCTACTTGCAAAAAACATGACACTCTTTCTACTCCTGAACTCCTACCAAAAGACAAAATAAAGCCCATTTCAACTCCAAGCGAGGTTCTGACCCTAAAAGAGACTCTGTAAACTTAAGTAGGATCTTTGGGTTTAGAACTGGAGTAGTGTAGGAGTTTTGCTAGAAAACACACACATTGGTCAAATTCAAAATACTTCTTGCACATAGAGATAGGTCAAAATCATTGTTGCTTTTAGATGCTTAAAATTAGCAAGTTTACACTAAAGACATTACATGAGTGAAATTAGAAAATTATGCAGACTTATTATAAAAGGTGAGAAACTGTCCTTTTAATTTTAACAGCATATTCTGTTTATAAAGAGTCAAAACCCTATGACAACCTCATCTCAAGGGGCTGTGTTCAAAGATATGCTGAGGGAAAAAATCAGAAAAAATTCCAAGTAGTGAAAATTGCTTCCTGTGTACAACATTGCTAATTCTTGAGCAATATTTGACTCTTTAGAAATGCCTCATTCCTTCATGTCCATAAACCAAAAGAATTGCGGAGTCAGAATGAGTGGGACTGTCACATTGGCCTTATGACTATTCTTTTGGTCTTCCTTAGTATCTGAGTTTTAACTTTAATTGCTAATTTAACATATCACTGCACTTTCTTTGTTTTTCCACCTTCCTTATGCTGTCATTCATGTTCATCTGTGCAGCCTTAAATTTAAAGCAGGAAACTAGAACATAGGACTCCCAGACTTTAGATCCAAATTTGTCTGTATCTGCTATTTGTCCACTGGAAGTCATTCATTATTATGCAGGTCAGTTTGCTCTTTCATATTTATTATGAACGCCCTCCCATGACAAGGGCAAAATGCACAATCATATCATTATGATTTTTCTTAGAGATGTTACAACACAGGTCCTAGATCACGCTGAGTATTATTGCAATGATTGTTTCCAGTGGTCATGGTGAGGAACAGAGGAAGGCAGGAACTTAACTGAACATCTGCTCCCTGAGCACCAGACTGGAAGTCTCTGCTGATTTTTCACTATTGCATTTACAGTCAAGCAGGATGCCACTGAATTAGTGGCTTACTCCACTCAGGAATGCCTGGTCTTCTAGAGCCTGAGAGAATCTGATAACTTGGGATAATATGTTCTATGTAGTGGTCTCTGTGCAAATACTGGCCAAAGGCACAAACCAGATATACTTTCGTTTTGATTACCTACAATGAGGTAAACTGATGTACTATCTAGAATATAGCTTAACTACCTATGAAAAGGAACATTAAGAATCAAATAGGACAGTAACTGTCCTGGAAATATTACATACTGACTAATCACTGGTGACTAGATCGACATGGTAAATCTACCAAAATATATATCCATACACATTAAATGGACTCTGCTACTGAAATCCACTTAATAGACCTTAAAGTCCGGTTCACCTGGACTACTAGTGCATTGTCAAGCCTATTACTAACCTCAATGGGGAGACAGCAAATGTGACTTGGCAGAAAAATTGCTTCCTATGAGCTGAAATACCAACTACAGCACATCGCGAGAATGTGCTGTTCTAAAATACCTTATTGGATGGATCCCTAACAGAAAGCACAAGACCTCTCTGACATTTTCAACAGTAGCCATCTTCTCTGGTGAGCAGAGAACTGACTGAGTGCCAGGTTCACAAGCTGCAGGTTTTTCTCCCTACAGCCTCATGATTTGGATTCCATACAAGTGAGCTCCCGTCAGTGTGCCGCAGCACTCAAGTAAATCCAGTTTACAGCATGGTTTGCCAGTGGATTAGTATTCAGCTGCTTTATTCTGGGCTCTCTGCTTCAACTATGCATTTTTCACAGATTCTTGATCTTTCTAGTCCTTAGGAAAGCAGGTGTCCTTATGTGTATCTTGAGTTTTTCAGTGGAATTTAACGTGCTTGCTGAAAATCCTTGTAATACAGAGCATAAGTGCCAAGTCACTACAACAATGGCTGCTGTAGCATTACAGTAAGATTTATCACTTGCCATTTGTAATGTGAATGTGTGCCTCCACACTGTCTCTGAGGAACCTGGCAGTTCTTATACAATTACAGTGCCATCCTATACACCTCAGTGTCAACCCTCCTGTAGATCAGCAACTGTTACTATAAGATGCCAGTAACCTAGTAACAGTACCTTACACAGTTTATGAACTTCCTCTCACTCTTTAAATATATCTTGCAAAAGGAAAAGGGTCCTAAAACATGCCCTATAACTTGACCATTTCAAGCCAGGGCTAGATGTCATTCCAGAGCCCAAGAGCCCTCACAGAGAAAGCTATTGCAGCAATCTATGGACTGAAAAGAAGACAGCTGATTTTTCTTACCTTTCTATTTAAAAGACTTCTGTGTGCATCACAGAAGCTTTTCAATTTTATTATAAAACCTCATTACTTCTTTTTATTGCAGACTTAGTGGAGCCTTGTTGTAGAAATTAATCATATGATTAACTGTGAGATGGTCTTTTAATACTGTATAGACCATATATTGTTAAATGTCCTTCTTGACCCTTTATTTGCAACTTGGGTATTCTCATAAGACAGAAAATAAGAGACAAATCAATGCAATAAGATATTTCATCCAGGGCTTCCTGCCCTACCCTAAACTCACATTATTTTAAATCTTATTATTCAAGGAAGGTATGGGATCAAATTCACAACTGTCAGAAACCATTACAGTCAGTGGAGCTCTACCTGCTTATTCTAACAGGGAATCTGGCCAACATCATACATTTTATTCTTGATTACCTTAACTCAACGCCTTAAACAGGGGACATTTTGCAATACACTGGTGATAGAGCAAAGAATCTCAAAGTTAGAGACACTATCCAAGACAAGATGCACAACCTTTAAAGGCAATGAGCCTTCACATAAGGTCGCAGATAGAGGTTATCAAGAGCAGAGATATTCAGAACAGACAAAATGGGGGAAAAAAACCCCCATAAGCTCCATTACCCCAAAGACTTGGGGAGACATTTCATGGAAATGGAACTATATCTATGTGTGAGTCTGCAGCTGTACAGAAACAGCTCCTTTCTTTTGGTTTGCCCTTTAAGTGGTAGAGCTGCAGTTGCCAATTTTTCAGGAAATCCAATCTGCAAATTTAAAATGGAACAACAAATGCTTCCATCTGCTTGAGGTTTTAGAGTGCACCCACCGCTTAATTCTATGTCTCAGAGGAGTCACATCGAACGAGCAGATCCCCATCCCACATTGCAGCAGCTGTCCCAGAACTCTCCTTCTCTCTCTCAGTCCTGATCATTATCATAAGAGGTGGAGCATTTGTTAGCCCATTAAGTGAAGCAAATGCCAGTCAAGATATCTACAACACCTGAGAGCTTTTTTCGCAGCTTGAAGTCACAGCACACGAACTGTGCTGTGAAGGCTCTAGAGGCTCTTTGGGAAAGAGATTGCCTTTTTGTTATGTATTTACACTGCATCCTGGGTCCCAGCCAGTGATACTGCAGCCCTGCTACTACAGTATCTTCTCTGTACTCAAGGTAGGCAGCTCTCACCTGAGCAGCTGGGGCATGTGGTAGCTGAAATTCCCTTTGGAGTAATGTTCTCACCCAAGGTGAAACCAGCTCCACTAACCACCACAGCCTCTGAGGTTACTTTTTGCCATTTCAGAGGTTGTACAAGAATCTACTTGTTTTAATCTGCAGCTCTGCCTAATAGCCAAAGTAGTCCTCTAAGGGCAAGAAATGAAAGAGTTCTGAGAGCTAGTGAATACTTTTCTGACTTTTCCAGTGGATCAGCACAAAGTTTTTTAGGTTTTTAGTGCTTAGCGGTTTAGTTTTCAGTTTTAAGACATTTTTAAATAGAAATATTTAGTGAAAGACATATATAGGTTGTAATTGTAACTTTAGTTTATGCTGCTGTCTTAAACTTTTTAAAAAAATATTTATATCCAGCATATTAAATTGAGGATTTATACTGACATATTTCAAATATGCTTCCTTTAGTTATCTCAGTTAATATATTTGTAGATTAGCCACACTAATCAAAGGTATGTAAGTGCCTAAGAGGGCAGATAGGTGTCTGCTTAGACTGTTGTGCCAATCTACCATGGATTTTCCCTGACATCTTAAAATGACTACGTTCTTTTGTAAACCTGCCCTGGAGAGTGGAGCTCATCACTGGTCAGCACTGATTGTGCCTGAGAAAAGTCTTTATAAAAGTCCTTAATCTTTAAAGTCAGCTCTCTTTGCTGTTGATGTAATGTTGTAATAGAATCTGTTATGTGCAAAGATATGTAGGAGTTTCAAAACAGTGTATGGAAACATCAGCAATATTAATTCTTTATTTTACAACCAAGCAGAATACAAACTGCTGAATTAAAATACTGCCTGCTAATCTTCTACCACTTCTACATTTTCATAGGACTGCAGGATTAGGCAGGGCTGAAATGCAGGATTTGTAATGGGCTGGGTACTGCAGAGAGAGCTGAGACACCCCCAGAGGAGCTCAGCACCGGGCAGGAACAACAACAATGTTCAGCATGTGGATAATGGGAAAAAAAATTTCAGTCTCAGGAGTGGGATTCTCTTCTCACCACAAGTATAAATCAGGAATAACTCTTCTGAAATCAAGAGAGGTCGATCATAGAGAGAGGAAAATCAGACTTTGATGTATCTAAATATAAACCCAACATGTACTACATTTACCAAAACCTAGCTACCATTACTTTTTACCCACCGGAGATTGTATCCAAATCTGCCACTCACCTTAATGTGTATTATATAGAGATGTGAAAGATGATGCAAGTGAATATGCATACTTCTGGCAATCTTCTCTAGTTTATTTTGGTGCATTGCAAGACAGTCCAGTACTATCCACTTCAGTATAAACTTTTCTTTTCAGCTATTTCTACAGAGAATGAAGTGTGTGCCCTCTACTGCAGTTCTACTCAAATCCATCTATCATTTTATTGACCTCCTGGGAAAAAATGTCACCTGTTTTCTAGCTCACAGATTGGGGTTCTTCATTACTACAGAGCAGAGACATTCCTGAAGGTTTTTAAAAAGCTGTAGATGCTTTCCCTTTGTGTAAACATGTGATGCAAAAGAAAAAAAAAAAAAAAAAAAAGGACAAATAAGTGTCCTTAGAGGAATTGTCTTGCAGAAAACAGTGACTTAACACATCTTGAGTTCAACAATGATGATGCTTACTGTAGATTAAAAAAAATACACAGAAGGAATCCAGCACTGATGGAGAGCCCAACATAGGAGCTAAGCAGCATTGGATTTGCCAATCCTTTATTCTAGAGTGGCTGAGCCTGGTTTGTCCCTGGCACAAGGCACCATGCGAAGAGCTGCCCCACTCTGTATTTGCCTAGTTTGTCCATGGCCATAGATCCCTGAAGCTCACATTCACCCCAGCTCTTTCCTGGCTGCCCTCTCCATCCCAAGTCAGCTCAGACTTGCCTGGGCGAGGCTCTATGGCCAGGGACTCTCCAGGACAGTGCAGGACTTTCTTATCATGGGAAGATGACCCTCCTCTGTGGGTGGGAGGGAAGAGGTAGAAGTCCCATAACTCATACTGTGGCAAGGAGTCCACGCTGTGCCTGCAGCTCATGAAGCTCTGCCATGCAGAAGTAGTGAGCTATCGGGGGGGAGTTCGTGGCTTCAGGAGATTTGACATTGCATTAACCCCAACCATCTCTTTTATTAATGCAGTATAAGGAATATCAGTTGAATATAGAAGATAAAACACCACTTTAATATAGGCCAGTTCACTGGCAAAAGCTGACATGATGTTGCACTTTGTTGGCAATATAGACCTTCTTTCAATTTCCTCTTTGTGCTCTTGCTACCCGCAACGCATTCAGATGATTGCTCCCTGTTTCAAATTCTACACTACAGATGGTTTCATGAACTGAAACCATACCTCAGCTGCTGAAGTGTTTTCAAGTTATGAATGCCATTTATTCTCTCAGTGTCTTCCAAGTTTGGTGATGTATGTTAAGTTTCTTGCCTATAAGCCAGTTGGTCTTCGCCTGCTTTGTTTGATAGATGGATAGGAACACATGACAGAAAAAGCAGAATACAGTTCTTTGATGTTACCAGCATTAAACCTATACCTGTGCTTTACCAGTCATGAAATCCCTAGCCCAAAATGATACATCAGCATTTTTCATAAGATGATGGTGAAGAAAGACAGGGTATTAGTCTGAGTAAGCTATACCATCTGTCACAATTTTTTGTGTGATTGTGGTCACACCATTTCCTTTTTTCATCCACTTTTCCAGACAGCAAATAAGGAAAAATAGCCTATCAATACTTCCCAGAGCTGGGTATTCATGTTTGTAGAACATTCAGATATTACTGGAATGGGACCATTTTATTCCTAAGATTGATGAATATCAAATCAAGAAAAAGGCAGATATTCAGATTGTCTATACTGATTTCGTTCCTCAGATGAATGCGAGTATCTGTATAAAGTCCTGAAATTCCAGCTTCTCACGTGTAATGAAAATGCTGTTCATCTCTTTAAAGCAGTGATCTTACTTTAAGCAGCAGTCCTTAAATTTTAAAGACCTTTTACACCTTTTGTTTGATCTCCTCCCATTTTCATTCCCAGTACCTGTCTTTGTGCTTTTTTCTAGCAATGTCTCTCATTTCTGACAGAGAGCAGGTAGCATATGGCTGGGTGAGGAACTGTATCTCCACCCAGCAGTTCCTTATACAGTGGGGAAACCCAAGATATCTTCTTACTACTGACAGAATGAGAAACCTCAGTTCTGGGTTACGCCCCTATCGCTGTCTTTGCTATGTTTGCAGTTGAAAGAAAGGTACAATTTGGAACTTAGAAATCAATGGTAATTGGTCTTTGTACAAATTCACTTTAAGTGAAAGACTCAATTTCGTGTGATATCATACTGATTGGAAATCAATTTTTACCAGCAAAAAATGTTTTTAGGCATCTCACAAACTCGTTCTTAAAGACCTGGATCACAACCATGTTACAGGACAGGAGAATTTGTCTCCATATACATAAAGATTCAGACTTTAAAACTTCAGAATAATCAAAAGTGAAATATTGATGCAAATGTCCAATCATTCAAAGCTTGTTTAGCATCTATCCTGTTGTAGATTTGTGAAAACAGAACAACAACAAAAAAATCACAAATGGAATTGTTTCAAAATCTTTCCTACTACAGGTAATATACAGCTGCAACACAATAAATACACTTTGTAATCTCACTCTGAGAAAAGCAATGCCAATATCACACACATATCTTTCAAGATATAAAATGTGTAGTTGGCTGGTGTGTATCACACACCTATCCTCCCCTGCTGCACCAGTCTTTACAATTGCACAAGAAATTAGGGAGTTGAACATACAAACCCATCAGTTCAGACTCTGCTCTCCTTTCCATTTAGCTGGAGTACAAGCAGTAACCAAATGAATTGCTTTGAACTCTTAGATTCTTAGCCAGCATTATGTTTCTTTACAGCAAGAGTCAAATAATGCCTGTATCTATTTGGGATCCTACTTCTCCATAATTCTCCATGTTCTACAACCTCCTCTAACACTCTTGGTTTGGCTCCACCTTCTCTGAAATAGAAAAAAAAATTTTCCTTTCATATTTACAAGGCACATCTTATTTTCCCTACACCTGCTGACTCTCATTGCCAGAGGTCAGTTCCTGCCTCTCTTCATCTCATCCCATCACTTTCTTTTTGTCTTTTTATAAAAGAGCACGTCCTCTCCTGTGTTGTCTCAGTTGGGTTGGGCTTTCCCAGGAACCTCTTTAAAGCTACAGAGGGATTTCATAACCCTCACCTAAATGTCATTTTAAAAGTCCCATTCCCTATGATTCCAGCTGAGCCCTTGATAAAATGAGTTCAGGCCCATGCTGAGCTACTGCCTGATGTTCTGGCCCAAGGTACCTCGCAGCCCCCCATTCTCCTGCCTGCTCCCTGGCTGGGCACAGCACCAAGAACAGGGTCTTAGATCAGCAGTCATCCACATTATGGTAATATGTTAATAGTGGTCTAAATTAGCCTCAGACATGCCATTGATTTGGTGATGCTATATGATCTGTGTGGAACTAGAACATATATCTATCTCCAGATTACTTCAGTATTTTTTGCCTGTACCAGTATTCCTCACTCATTCAAATCTTTTTTCTCTAACTTACAGAATACAGGTTAGGACAATCTTTCTTTATAAGTCATACTTTCAAAACCCTAAATCATGCATTTGTTTGCCTTCCACTGCACTTTTACAAGCTCAGTCAGCAATGTCCTTCCTATAATACATTGCAGAATTGCAGACATTCCAAATGGAGTCTGACTAGTGATTTTCAAAGTGGCAGAGTAACCGTAGTAGTAGTAACACACACTTCCTTGCATTTGTACTTCTGCCAACGTTTTCCATTCAAGACCATATTTGAATCTGGTTTCCCAGAGCAAGATAGGAACTGGTGCATCTCTGAATGCAAAAGCAAATGGCCTAAGCCATAACGGTAGGGGCTCTTTCCCAAACATATTTCTCCAAAGGTGGCAAAAACCCTTTCAGAGTAATTCACATGCCTAATCCCCTACAAGCAAGCTTAACACACTGAATATATCCACAGCAGTGATTTTAGGTATTGTAAGAAGCATCAATATTAAATCAGTAACATTCATACCCAGTTAATCAAATGAATCCAGAGCCAAAACCTCAGAGTGACTCTAAGGGCTTCCACCCTCTTTGATTTCCTATTCTTTGGATGAGATGCATGCTACAATCTCTTTAGTAAAAATCCCTTGGAGAACTTTGCAACAACCCTTCGGTACAATACTCTGGCTCAAATCCATCTCCTACAATTATATTTCACTATCAATAGCCTCTCCTTCACAGTCTTACCCTACCATCCTGAAATATAGTCTAATATAAAATGCCTAGGAACTGCTGCATTATACCTTGGAGGGGGCATCATTTTAACACTGAGGATATTGATTCCAATTTAAACTTTGTTTAAATTGATGCTTTAGGACAAAAGATACCACATAGAATCACTGCTAATGACCACCACCTCTCCCCCAAGATTATATCCGTTGATAGGTTACTGTTTGGATCTGTCAGAGATTACTTACTCCCCATAACTCCCAAACTTGATACAACCAGGGGTTCTTCACAGCCTGTGTATATTTACCTGTTGAGATAGCATGACGCCTGGCTGCTCACAAGTTGGTCAGACACTTCCCCCAAGACATAAGTTTCCAGGGAATATGAAAGCTCAGACAGGAGGCCTAGATAACATTTAAGTGCCATCACTTTTACAGAAAATCCTTTCCACTGTGACAGCTCTGCCACACTGGTGTCACATCCCTCTTTACACTTCATCACGCCTGTTCACACTTTGGTGCATTGATGAATCAATTAAAGCATTTTCTTGGCTTTTCCTCTCTCCCTTTTGCATCAATATGGGACAGTTGGCTCACAGCATGACAAACTTTCACATCTAGATTTTCAAACTTTTCCTGGCAGCTAATGGGAATACATGTTCCACATGTAAATCAACCAGTATAGCAGGACAATAATGGAATATTTCTCTGGCTCTCTTTTGTTTTCTTGCAAAATTTACAAAATGGTGGCTCTGATCTCCCAGAACTGGTAGACTGAAAAGGAGGATCTGGTTTATTTTTTATCAGTATAGGACTTGCCATAACCACTACTATCAAAGCTATTATGTTTGGATTGTGTGCTAAAAAAATACTATGTTCTTGGAGTCTGGCCAAAATTTGGAAATCTTAATGAATACACATTACACTCTGAACCTAATTTGGGTTCCTGATAGAAGTGACTTCAATTTCAGGAGTGATACATGCCCATGAATCCCCTTGCAATTAGAGAGCACTACAGGCACTTGACAGCTTGGAAAATATAGCTTCTTCTACCTAGATGTAGGAATATGGGTCAGAATCTACATTTAGGTACCCATTTTTAAAAAAGTTTATATCATTGATGTTACCGTGTACATACCAGTGTAATACATGGGCAGCCTTTTTAACATCAAGTCTACAGAAAGCCTGATTTTCAGAAATACCAAGACATATTGGGCATATCTCCTTGAAAATCAGACAAAAAAAAAAAATCACATTCTAAAGGTTTTCAAAGCTGCTTAAACAGTAACCCCAGAGAACTCTCCTTATACTTGAAAGTTTGCCCACTTTTCAAATTGTGATATGGAATATCCCCAAATGGAATCGAATGAGTTTCAGACCTGCTGCTCCAGTCCTGGCCTCACACACCCTCATTGCAGAACCCACTCCAGAACTGGCAGCACATGGAAGAGGAGTCTGCTCTTACTCCTCTTACACACACATATATGTGCCTTTATATATATATGTACACATACACACGCACATCAGAAAAATATGGTGTGAAAACAGAGATATTTTGCATAGAAAAATCTATGTCCACCCAGTTTTAGGATCATGGAAGTCCACCCAAAATGGTTTAAGCCCTGCCCAAAGATTTACCAGTGTCACTCAAAGCTAACATAGCAAACTGTACCACTGAGACCATGACAGTACTTTTTTTAAAATGTCCTGGTTTCAGCTGAGATAGAGTTAATTTTCTTTATAGTGGCTGGTATGGGGCTATGTTTTGGATTTGTGCTGAAAACAGTGTTGATAATACAGAGATGTTTTAGTTGTTGCTGCACTAGTCAAGGACTTTTCAGCTTCCCATGCTCTGCCAGGTGCAGAAGAAGCTGGGAGGGGACACAGCCAGGATAGTTGATCCAAACTGACCAAAGGGCTATTCCATACCACATGACGTCATGCCCAGTATATAAAGCTGGGGAAGAAGAAGGAAGGGGGGACATTTGGAGTGATGGCGTTTGTCTTCCCAAGCAACCATTACCCGTGATGGAGCCCTGCTTTCCTGGAGATGGCTGAACACCTGCCTGCCCATGGGAAGTAGTGAAGGAATTCCTTGCTTTGCTTCGCTTGCGTGCGTGGCTTTTGCTTTACCTATTAAACTGTTTTTATCTCAACCCTCGAGTTTTCTTACTTTTGCTCTTCTGATTCTCTCCCCCATCCCACCAGGGGGGAGTGAGTGAGCGGCTGCATGGTGCTTAGCTGCTGGCTGGGGTTAAACCACGACAACAAAGTAATCCACTTTAATGACTATTTGATTGTGAAAGCCTTTACTAAGTAAAAAAAAGCAAACTAACAAATGTTCTTTGAAGACAGCTACATTATCCTTTAAATAAAAGGATTTTCAAGCTATACTCCCCACCATATGTGAAGTATATGCCCTTCATAAAGATACAGTGTTTAATCCTACAGTTTCTTTCTTATGAAAGTTGTCCTTACTAGTATTACCCTAGTAGTTTTTCTAAATAGTGTTTGCATGATGGGTCCAACCTATATCATGCATTTTTATAACATGAACTGAGACACAGATTTTATCCTAAGCATGATTAAAACCATGTTACCCATTAAAACTTTTCTTAACCTGTTGCAGCTGCAAAGAGACATTCTGAGCCTTTCCCACAACACTTTTTCAAGAAGGTAAGGTAAATGAAATTTGTGTTAAAGCTTCTGTAACCTTTAATTCATTGAATTAGGGATTTCCCAATTAGAGAAGAAAGCAAGTTCTGGGTAAAGTGACATATGAGTATTTACTTTCTGTTTAAAGACTTTTTTGATTAAAGATATTGGAACAGATAACACAACAAAATTAGGTTTTGCTGTGATGGTGAGCTTAAGTTTTCTGCTGTTGCTAGGATATAGTGCCCTATCACAGCCAATCTTGACGGTGAAAATTGGTGCCTTAATTTCCCAGTGGTCCATGCTACTTCTGACTTAGGCCTCATTCTGGTTAATCATGCTGTCATTCTCACTACAGATTGCCTTTTGACATCTTCATCTGCAAGAAGATTCTACAGTCAAGCCTGACTATGGCAAGTCAATTCAGTAGTCCAGTCTGAACTCGTGGTCGAGTTTCTTGTGAGAAGAAGAGCTTCCCTAAAGGATGAGGAATACAGTAATTGTAGAGTTGTTTTGCTCGGCAGAGGCAGGCATGGGCCATGTCTGAGCAAAATGTAATTGGAGCAGTGACCACATTTGGCTCCCGGTACTGCAGTGTCAGGAGCCATTCACACTCTTACCACAAGAATCAGAAGACACAGTCTTCCCCTGCTTGTGCTGGTTTAAATAACAAACCAGAATAGAGCTGCTTCTGATTTACACTTGAGAACTTAACTGTGTATTACACTTGGTACTGTCTTGTCTCAGGTGACAGATCTTGTTGAAGACATGTTTAGACAGCTTTTTTTTTCCTAAAAATTAATTTCTCAGATTTTGCTGTGATTGCTATTACACTGTTCGTAATATGTAATAGATTGTTCATAATGTGTGATCCATTGGGATAATGGATCATCTGTATTAATTCCCTCACAAAGTTGCAATTCATGCCCTCAACTACCTACCCATTTGCCCCCTATAAGGCAGTTTCATAGTGTAGTGAGATGTAATATATACCCAACAGAGCATACCCTGCAAAGAAATACCCGCTGTGAAATACTGCTTAAAAAGCCTTTCTGAGGATGAGTGAGAGGTGTCTGACTACAGGCTTTGTCTGAAGAGCAACATAAAAAACCTGGGAGATCCAAACAAGGTGACTTCTAGCAGGCTGAAAAGTGGGCATCTGTCTGAAAAATAAAACGGGTATGTTATACAACATAAGAAATTAATTCAGTTATAAAATTAAAATAGAGACTGTACTTTATACACAATTATATCCAAAGTACATACTTTTTTTCCCCTGAACATGTTATTGCTTCCACTGCCGTATAAGTTTAATGTGTCCGCAAACTACATTAGATCCCATTTTCCAGCAGAGAATATGTGCAGATGTCATCAAAGTTATACTAGTAGAGAAATGCAACAAAACACTGTGCTATTTTGCTATAGGTAGGAATGAACAGGAAGCATTCTAGTATTTTGAATAATTTATTGATGCTTTTGAAAAGCAGATGTGCTCTCATTAATACTGCCTCTCATAACTTCTGCCCATACTACCAAGATTTCTTCTGATGCCAATCATCTACTATTTTTTCCCACAATTATAAAAGCAGACCACTTACTACAGAAAACTACAAAGAAACAGTATAGCCAGTCTTGGTAGAAGATTTCTCAACAATTATTTTATTAGAAAGGAGTAGAAAGATCATCTGATGCTCTTAGCACCTTCCTTGATACCCAACAGGTATCTCAGCTGTGAAGGTATCAATTGAACTAATGGGGGGAAAGAAAAAAAATCCTTATTTCTAGTAAATCCAATGAGCAAGGCTCTGCTAGTCTTGCTTACAGTAGCTAATAGTTTCACTAAGGGCATCTAAATTTAAAACGATATTTCTTACGGAGAGAGTAAGTAATACTCTCTGTAAGACTACATACATATGTAATACAACATAACCTACTATAAGAACTTGAAGTTTCTAGAAGACAGGATAGCCCAAAACAAATCTGGTTAATGTAGTAGCTAAATGGACGTACATATTGTTACAGGGCACTAGAACAGGGAAGCAAGCAAGGAGTCGATTGAAAGTGTGGCTAATGAAGTAATTGAAGTTGTTCGGAATATATAACCCAAACCCAGAATGAAACCCAAATCTCAATATAAAGATTCCGCTTTGCAAATACACAAAACGGCAAATAAAAGACACACATTTTTAATAAAGCATAGAGATCTGCTTGGTCAAAGAGTTTCCAGAAAGGGTTTCCAGTTAATATCGTTGCAATTCCTCTGCTAATTCATATCATCTTCCTAGTAAAGACATGACTTCCCTTTACAGCAAGGTTAAAAACAGTATTATCCCTCATATAAAATAATTACACACACCATATATGCAGCAGTGTCATACATGTACTAAACCCCAAAACCAAGTGATAAATTGCATTTCTCCAGTACCTCTGACCGCCTCACCTACACCCTGCCCACTAATCCATCTTTGCCAGGACTACCTCTAACCTTCCAAACCTATCAGCTACTTGCAGACAACCATCATTTTTTTTCAGATAATAACCTGCTAAAAAAAATGTTTTCTTCCTTCCTACAAATGAGGAATTTTCCCCCAAAATGTATTGGTCTGAGGTTTAGGGCACTCTTAGAGCACTGACAAGTTTAAAGTCCAACATCTCAGAACACTTGAAGATTAGAAATGAGTACTTTATATAGATGGGGAAGAGCTACAAATTCACCCCCCTAATTGTTCAATACAGGCTTTACCAGATGTAAAAATTTTTATTTTAGTCCTGGTAGATCATAAGATGTCAAATTTCCAAATTGCAGTGTTGTGAGGCACAGAAAGGCTCTCAACTCACACTTAAATGTTCTGAAGTTAATTATTCAGGTTCTCTGCCTTGAAAGGCCTGTAAAACTAACTTCACAGCACTGAGGAAGATTGGTACAAAGGAAGTAAAGAGAAATGTGCACACATACATGATCCTTAAAAATTGCAAAATATATCCACTGCTGTGGGGCTATAAGCTTTACCAGTCTGAGTTTACTCACATCACATCAGCTCCAAGTAGAGATTAAGTCCATGCAACCTGTCACACCCTTGGATTTTTTTTTCTTCCATGGCATAAACAAAATACCAGGAGACGGGTTTCCAGTAGCTGGGTGCATATATAGAGAACCAGCGAGGTCAAGGTCTGTGTTCTGCCTAAACAGAAGGCAGGAATTTCTCATTGTGAATTTGGGCTAAGCAGCACATCCCTCCACTGTACACAGAGATAATACTCCACCAAAACACCAGTGAAACCATCACCTCCCTTCCACCTCTGTGTAACGCACTGTGATGGAAGGATATAAGGCACTATAAAGCCACAAAGTGCCCTCATGTATTCCAAAGCGCTCACACACACTCCTAAGGAAAGCTCTGTCCGTCTCATTTCCCTGATCTACGACTGGTGAATTAGCATGATCCAGCAAATTGTGAGACCTCGGAAAGAAGCAGACCTTCCCACGCAGTGCGTACCAGCAGGCTACTTGTCCTCCTTCCTTATTGCCCTATTGATTGCCCTCTTTCATTTACAAAGAGCGCAGCACTTGCGAAGGAAGACAAACGGCCAAGGGTCTGCCCTGACCCCTCCCCTCCTCCTAATGCAGCAGGAAACAGGAGTCCGCGGAACATGACTTTGGGTCAGTGCCGAGCACACCTGCCAATGGAAAGCAAAGCAACCGCAGGGAACCTCTGCAGCACCTGAGGAGGGAAAGGCAAATTTGCACCTGCTGTCCCTGCTGATGCAGCTCACTTCACAAGCACCTCGCATACTTGTACTTCCTCTTTACCATCTCTTAGAAAACTCATGGTTTGTGCAGGTATCACATCGTGTCCTTTTCTGTCACGGGAATTGTTTTTTTTGGTTTTTTTGTGGTTTGGTGGTTTGTTTTTTTTTTTTTAAATCCTAATATAACCAGGGATACTGTTAAACAGAGCAAAATAATCTAGCCGCTTTTGCAAGAGTTAGATAACTATCTAAATAACGTCCTCCGAATAGCTGTGTAATACTGAACTGGTAACTGCAAAAATGTGAGGATTCTTGCTCGAGAGTTTCCTTAAAGCCCTAACGTTTTCCCCCCTTTATGTTTTGGTTTGTGAAAAGTGAACAAAATTAGTTATTCTTCCTTCTCCTCAGTAATATTTCAAAATGGTTATGATGACACTTCAAAATAATCAGATAATCATTATTAACTCATTTCCATTTTAACAACAGTAATCAGAGTGTACTAATGTGACACTAGTGTAATCCTAGGTTTCTAAAGAATTTTAAAAGACTGAAGATCAAGGAATGAGATTAATAGACTAACACTGAAGACTGGAAAAAAATATTTTTTCCATTAAAACAGTTTCACCGTGACTGAAGAACTTCAATTAACTTCTATGCAGATTGTTGCCGGCTTTGAAATAAATACAATTAGTAAGTATCATCTATAATAAATCAGTGTTATGTTATAATAAGTTATGATGTATGGACAGTCAAAAGCCTGTTTTCCAGTGAATTTCAAAGTCTGTTTCCAGCTAACTGTGTGTTTGTGACCAGAGCTGGTCAGGTGTACACAATTAGTTTTTCCAGGAAATCTCCCATGTGAACTCTCAGGTTTTTAATCCTTGGATTCTTGCAGAGCAGTTGTGGTTTTTTTTTTTTTAACCATTTGCAAGCCCCATGCTCTGAAATGATTTGAAATCTTGATGATTTCCTAACTCAGTGATTCAGAAAAAGAGAGGTCATGCTTGTTAGGTACCATCACAGATACTGTCCTCAGCTTCCTTTGTTTCAATGATCATAGATGACAAGATTGCAGTGTAATATGAGCTTCCAGATTTAGCAACTAGGCTTTGCATAGATGCAGTTCATAGCATCTTCACCCCAAGAAGTTTCCAGAAACCCTAGGATGGCTGCTTCCCAGGTTCCCCCACACAACCACAGTGCTAGGGGTGATACCCCATTGCCATTTGTACTTCTGGACTTATGGCCCCACAATTTCCGTTTTCCAGGTAGACCAAAGTCCTTTGTGGTATATAGAAAATATTAAACCGAACAGGAAAACATCATGAAAGCAAACATGAGATCCAGCCCTTAAACTGTGTATTTTGCATATATGTAAGCATCAGCTTGTTTGCCACTGGTGACACAATCCCTTCTAGCAGCTCCTTTGACTACTGGGACAACAGTAGAAAGGATGAAGCAATTAACGCTATTCAAAGACTGAAACATAAAAAAACCCATTAAGTGCCAGAATCAAGTTTTCTCATGACAGTATTTTATGTCATACATGGCCAGCATGTTTGAACCATACCTATTACTACAGAAACTAAGGGTGGGAGTTACATACAGATAAATACCTACTGGGACAATTCTATACAGTTATTTGGTTTTTGCATAGAGTTAATTAAGAACTAATGTAAATCTCAGAAGAATGTGAAGGTATTGTTTGACATGGTCCCCTCCAAAAGACCTGTATGTGGAGCTGTATGTGAATGAATTCTACAGTCCTTGGTCTCTGAAAACAAGTTTCCCTTCAGTTTTAGTGAGAGTTACATTTCCATAGGACACGTTTCCATAAGACACTGCACACAGACCTTATTTTATTTATCTTGTAAGGGTGAGCAGTTAACAGAGCTGGGATTCACACCTTGGGATCAAAGGAGCATAGGTATTTGAAACCCGATGCTTATAGCATTAAAATATTTGCTCTGGGACATGCTCCGTATGTTTTCCTGCTTTCCTCTCACAAGTTACATTCTGTAATAAAAAATTTATATTCTCAAGCTTTCTGAATATCATAAATTTACCAGAAAACTCTACTTTAAAATAAAAAAAATAGTATGATGAACTTTGGATGACATGGATTGACTTTCAACAGCCTTTCCTGGACCTCCATGTGATAGCAGCATGAGGCTTAGTCATAGGAACAAAGATATGTTTAGGTTCTAAAAAAATTAGTAAGTTCTTGTTGACAGACCTGAAAGCAAACAGAAGGAAGTGATAAGAAATCAGTGACAAATAAACATTTTATTTGTAATTGTTTAAACAGGAATTCCTTATAATTACCTAAGTTTTAATGGTTTTCTAAAGGAAGCAGAACAATTCTTAGCTAACACTTTGCTTTGTTAGAAGTGAAGGGTGTTGTAAATGCACTGTACTATTATCTGTGCCTTCCTTCCTATGTTGTGATTATGTGTTCAGTAAATAGCATCCAGACTAAAAAGACCTTGTTGTGAAATCAAGCAACATTAACTCATTAAGTCAATAATTCATGGATTCTTTTATCTAAAGTGGCAACATCACACCATCAATTCACAAAACAGCCACTTCTCCGAAGTGTATGTGATGATAATAATGGATTTTCTAACAATACACTCTCAGAGCAAGGTCACTGCGCACAGATGCGGTGGACGCCATGATCTGACCTAGGTCAGCAAAACAAGCTTTATTATTGAACCTAATTATGAACTATCAAGATAATGGCCTAGACTAAACTGTTTCCTAGGGGATTATTTAGAAACTAGTCAGCCATTTTAGGTTCAAATCTACTGTACAGCACTACCTTCAAAAGTAGAGCAATTGCTGCTAGTATGTACCATATATGCTAGGTACAGTAGACACACACACACACACTACACATCCATTTTTAAATAACCCCCCAGTTGCCAAAGGTAACTTACATGTGCATAGCACATATCCAAATCAAACTGAACTGCATTTTTGATGAGGACAGTCTAGTCAAGTGAAAGCACAAGAAATAGGAGGTGTACAAATCTGCATGGACATCCACTAAGGGGTAATAATCCAAACTTTGTACTTGGCTTTGCTTAGGTCTAGAGATAAAAAAAAAACTTTTAATACAATAATGTTTTAATACAGCCTGATCATAATACAATGCTAATAAGTGAAGAGAAATCAAGCAAAAACTGTTTGGGATACCATTGGCTGCTTTCAGACCAACCACAGTAAAACTTATGATGTTCATAATGTATTTCAGATTTAGTCCTTAGGAGAGCTCATGTGGGAAAAGTACTTCATGCTTCTTATATTTCCCTGATTAGTTAAAATTGATGCATGGGATCAAAGCTGCCTAGTGTCATTTTCACTCAGCTGAGGGTATTTTTACTTTTCTCCTCCCCCTAGAAAGATAAAGCATTTCAGTTGAGTTCACCTCTCCAGCCAGAAAAGTCATTAAAATGTTTCCTTCCCTTGTGTGTCTCACACTGTAATTCTCTCAGGTATATAGAACTGACTCATTATTATTTTATATTGCAGCTCATGTAATTATACCCGAGTTTCAGAAAGGAATAGTTCCTTGAGATCAGAGTTCTTGTTGTGTTAGAAGTGAAGACAACCTCTGAGTATTCCTGGCAGGGGAAGATTGATTCCCTGTATGATTCCCTCAATTATTTAAAATGATCTTGTTTTTATTTAAGGTTTTGATTCATATGATAATTAGAGACCTATTTTAGAGATGTTTGTTTTTCTAAGATCAGAGTTCTGTTGCTGTGATAAACTTCTCACCTTTAATCCAGCTTCCAGTCCCAGTGAACCAGTCAACCTGTATGAATTAACATGATGTGATTGACCCTGTACCTTGCCTGTGGGTTTGTAATGAGATCCAACCCATGGGAAAACGCATAGGGAGAAGGGAGGGGGCGGCTCAGCCTGCAACCTTTCCTTTAACTGGTTGGCCTGTGAACCCATATGAACTGGATCTCCCACAGAAGTTATGATTTGAAAGTAACCCTTTCAAATTACACTTGGAAAGGTTCACATAGCTCTAGTGCTAATACACTGGGGCAATTTGCAGAAAATTTTGTATTCCTTCACTCCATACTGACAAAGACTGAAGGTTCACAAGCTTTAGGCCAAGAGAAGCCATAAGGGAAAAGCAGTTTTTCACAAAAATCAAGATAAAAGAATGACTTAGTCATACATTGATGGAAAGAGTCTTTAGGAATAAGTGTAAGAGGGAAGAAGGGGAGAAAAAGCCTACTTTTGCAGGGGCACTGCTGAAAAAGCTATCTCTAAGAAACAGAGCCTTCTCCATTTCATGTCCTGAATTAGCCAGGCTGCATTTATTCTGTATTACATAGACTTCTATAGCAAGGCTTCTGATTTTTTTGTATAATCATTTAATAAAGTCTGGAGCAAATTGAGAGTTGTGTTAGCAGTAGCTGCTTAGGAAAACATTCCCAACCATGCGAGTTAAAGGATGTTTTAAAGCATCTTAGGAAGAGTACATAAATTATTACACAAAATTTTTCAACTAATAGATCAAGGAGAAAGAGCAGAACTTTCCAATTAGAATTAGAGGTGCTGGTAGCAACATTGTCACAAAGTACAGTGTGAGACAGCAGAACTGTATACCAGGTATACTATGTACCAACAAAGGCAGAGAAAATATATCAAGCATTCATGCTATCTAGCTCCTAAAGGACCTCAAACAATTATTTTAGAAGGAATTCAGAAGGAAAAACAAAAAGCAGTTAAAAAATTTAAAAATACACAGGGAATTCATACAAAAAAACCCCTTAAAGCCCTGAAACCCCAAGGAAGAAGTTTGAAATACCAGCAAAATGCTCAACAACTGAGAACATGAAAGGGTAGAGAACCTTAGTGAGGAAAAAAAAAATACAGTTGTACAGTAAAGAAAACATTGATGAAACCAACTCTTTTGAAAGAAGTTTTGAGAGAACAATCTATGAAAAAATACCTAAATATAAGGACTGATTGCTCCTCATATGGAAATAAATGAAACTATGCCATTTTACAACAGAAAAGGTCTGGCTCTCAAGTTAAAAACAACCCTCAGCTAAAAGCACATTGTGTTTTAATAGCTCAATAAACAGAAGAAACAGTCCTGTTGTGCTACAGTCCTGTTTCTTCCTTTGCAATAGCAGTGTCACCGAAATCGGGAATCAAACTCCTTAACGCCAATATAGTATTAAGAAGCAGGCATTCTTTATTACGGCGCTGGATGCACGGGGGATCGTTCCACCTAGTGTGCGTACCGCAGGTTACATCAACCAAAGCTTATATTGTCTGATTACATACATACGCATCAAATTTCCCAGAATAATCATACATATTAACTCTATTTCCCAGAACTAATTATCATATCCACATGGTCGTTACGCATGCGTCCTTAAACTCCGAGGGGCTTCCATGGGGGTCTCTGGTGGTCCTTGGTGGTCGTACAGGTGTGTCCTTTAGTTGACCTGTTCTTCTGGACATGCACAATATCACCTTGCTTATGTAACTTGCTTCCCTTCTTCATGGTGCATGGTTCCTAACAATGATTTGGCACCCTGAACACAAACCAATTATTCTAACCACCCTCGACTCGTTGTCAAGATGGGCTGGGGCCGTACTGGGAACATAGC
The DNA here is from genome assembly GCF_035582795.1 of Mycteria americana. Classification (NCBI taxonomy): domain Eukaryota; kingdom Metazoa; phylum Chordata; class Aves; order Ciconiiformes; family Ciconiidae; genus Mycteria; species Mycteria americana. The sequence continues at coordinate 56,569,145 of NC_134370.1, read as the reverse complement.
AGCATATCTGTACTACTCCTCATCCAGTTGTCTTTGGGCATAGCAGCATATCCATAGCCATAGGTGTACAAATACAATATTAAAGTATTGTCTACCCCACTCCTATCTCTATGTTGCTTAGTTACAAAAGAACAAACTAATCACTTTGGTTACATCTGGTTACAGCAGCTCAGATACCTTTCAATGAGAGTCTGATCAACACTGATAAATTTGGGACTGAAGTCTATCTAAGCCTCCAACCTGCAAGCTTATTTTTGTACATGCTGTATCTTTGCAGTTCTCATGGATCTTGGGGAAGCAGGGAGCTACGAGATAATGTCCATGTAGATATCTAAATATGGTTTTAGACATTGAGTGGTAGGCAAATGCAATTTGAAAGTGAAGTGTCTCTGCAATTCAACCTTCTGGAGAAATCCTGCTAACAGTCCCACCCCTTACCCTCTTGCTTCTGCCCCTTCGCTCCCCACCTTGCCGTGGTGGCACAAGCTGCTGTGTGGCCATGCGGCAAACGACACCTGGAAACGAAGATAGCAGAAAGCTGGGGAATGGCACAGCAGGGAGCCAAAGGGTCAGTGCTTAATAAAGTTTTGGAGCACAAAAAAATGCTTTGCTTCTATAGGAAACAGAATACCCAGGTTCTGCACCCTTGCGAGCCGTCTCAATACTTCAATTATGTTTTTAAGACAAGATGATGACACTCATTCTTTTGCACAGTGTCCTACTTTCAGCAAGCTGTACACTGCTTCCCTGCCACAAGCTGCAGGAAACACAGGCTCCAATCAAGCCATCACAGAAATTAGCAACAATCTTCTCATTCATTTAATTAGACTTCAGCGTGTGTTTGTGGAGCAACATGAAAACACTGGGTGTGGAAGGCACTTAAGTTACTGCATTGCTAATTAACATTTCAGGAATCTTTCTACATAAAGCTTTTAAAATTGAGACAACTCCAAAAAGCATCGGGTGCAGTAAATTTCTAAGATATAAGTGGCAGTGGGAAACGTTGAGGAGCCTTGCATAATTTGCAAGTATTTTAGTGAATCTAATTTTCTCTTTTTTGTGTGTGCGTGCACCAACCTGGTTTTACATACACACACCCCTTTGGTAAGCAGAATTAGCCTTTTCTATAACCTCATGATACATATGTGCTGAATCAGGCCAACACATTGCTTCATACATAAGTGCAAGCAACAAAATCAATTGTCGGGAGCATTATCTGATGTAGTCAGGCAGTGGAAGGCACTTTACATTTTGTTTATGCCTATTCCTGTTCACTGTTGCAAAATAAAGCATCTCAAAATGGTGTTAGCTTTTCACTATAGTTCTACTACACTTCTAGATTCCCGATAAGGAAAGAAATGCAGAACAGACACGATTACAAAATTTTAAGAGGCAGAATACTTTAAAACATTAGAAACTAAGTGTTATTTAATTGAATTTCAAGGAATATAAAATCTCTCTCTCTCCTAGCTTATCTTGATGTCAATATTAAAAAGAGGTAAAATGGAAAGGCATCAGGCCAATCCTTCAATAACAGTGAAGAGAAACTTCTTGAGAGACTGGATTATACTTCTAACATTATGTTCTTCCCACCTTCCTATAGTCCTTAGTTGTTCCCCAGATCCTGGCTGAAATTAACTCTTTATCTGATTGTGACTGTAGATAAGTATCAGAGTAGTAGAGTTACTAACTACAGTAAGAGGATACACAGCTTTTGTGCTAATAAGCACTTCTTTTTAAATGCTAAGAGCAATTAGTCCTTTTGTGTCACCTATTGATTATGCAGACTGATAGACAAAAAACCCCCACAGCCTCATTCTTCTTTCTCCTGGATTTCTAAAGAGCAAAACTGGCTTAAAGCAATTGTAAAGCAGAGTGATACTCCATCTTTGGAAATCAAGAGCAGAGAGCAACAGTGATGGGTTCGACTATGAGTGAGAAAAGCAATTTCTGATGTGTTTCTTTTTCAGCACTATTTCATGAAAATATCCACTTTTGATATTAGCTTTCTAGACCAAGTATGAAGAAGGTTCTTTCATAAAGTTTTAACTATGAATAATTTTAGCTGTTTCTAATTAAAACTATTTTTTTAAATTGACTTTTTGCACAGTTAATCTACATGCATTCAATTTAAAATTTGTTTTCTAAAGAATAAACACTCACAGTTCAAAGTTTGTGCATTTAGAATAATCTTCTGACTTAATTATGCAGCTCTGGCATGACAATATCCTTAACTGCCATAATCCATGACCACGTCCTTATGGAGTACATTAGGTGTCAAACTGCTTGGTTTATTTATAAAGCATGTAGCTTCAATAAAATTACTTTAGAATGTCTTTTATAAAAAAGTTTAAATAATAAATAACTGGTATATTGTAACAGCACAAATGCACGTCCTAAGATGTAAAAATGCTCCTGTATGTTTATAAAGATATTCCTTCAAAACAGCATTTGAATCTTATTATGACATCTTACTTACATGGACACTGCTCAATCATGACCAGGTTCTTAACACATTTAAGCTAGATATACAGAAACAGTGGAAGAGTAATTACCTGGTATAGAAGTCACCTAATTTTCCTTGGTAGCAACAACATATAGTCAAGAGTTACAGGAGGTGTTACAAGCCTATTATTGTATTAACTGTCTTCAAGTGTTTAATAGTCCTATGATTATTCCTTTAGGCATATTTTCATGAAAATATGGGAATCCTTGAAATCCCAGAGCAAGAGAAAGGTAGAATTCAGTATCTCCAAATTTTCAGCAATTTGTTGAGGATTTCTTTTCAAGACAGAAATATAATGCTTTCATATGTAGATTAAAAGAAAAGCATAACCTTTTATAATTTCGTGTCAAAAGTGGAAAGGCATTTAATTTTGTATGCAACTGCAGCTGCTTTTTCTTAGTTTTTATATTGCTGCACTGCTGCTTCACACAAGTGACTGTGAAGCTATTTCATGAACTACTCATTGATCTCTATGAATTTATTACAAACACTCTAGACCTTATTATAACAGCATCCTTGAAAGACAGGCATTTTGAATGTCACAAGGAGATGTTGCTGTAATAAAGGAGAATGTAATAGGCCTTCATGCACAGTATTTGAGAGCCAGAAAATTTTCAAAGATAATAACGTAAGTGCCTTATAAGAAAGGTGGATCCTATACATATTGCAGTTTGAAGATTTCTTCCGCATTAAATCCATAGAAGGATTCTATTTTCAGACATACACATGAACATACTGGCCTGTATCATATTCATGCTTTGGAGAGAGTACACAATTTGCCAAGCAAATTAATACACTTTTATCACTATTTTCCCTCCACAAAGATGAATACGGAGTATGAACATGATGTACACCAAAACTGACAGGAGCATTAAGTTCCTGCGAATGTATTAACAAATTTGTACAAACTGATCATAATTTAGATTTCAGGGGGTAATTGTTTGATACTTCTGCTGCTAGACCTGTTTAGGTCCTCTGTTCTAAATACAATCTTGGGTGCCTAAAATCCCCGAGTGCTCTAGCCAACACCTGGGCCCATATCACAAGTATTCATGCAAAGGACTTACAAGTATAAGAGCTAAACATCTATTCAGCTAACACAAATGTCTTCAAGGTTATGGGTATTTGACACATGCAAAAGCACTGCAATGTATTTTGGTAAGTGCCTATCAGCACATTCATTTATGAAATCTGAATATTTAGTATTGGGTTTTCATATCTGCATTTAGAAACCAAGCAATGGATTTATATGAATCTGCCTTATCTGATTAATGCTTTGTTTTGCGAGGATTTCTTCAGCTTGAAAATACCTTCCCTGTTGTTTTGCTTTCCATGGGTACTGTTGATCCCATTACTGAAATCTCTACTCAACCATTAGGTTACTTTTTGTAAGTGCATGCATTGCTTTTGAAAGCTGTTGAACTTCCAGATTTATGACACTGAAAATCTAAAGCCATTGATCCACTGCGCAAATACATTATGGGGAGAACGCTCACAGTATACAGTAGCTACTTTATTGAAGAGCTATTTCAACATGCTTCAGCCCTGACCTGGGGCCCACCTCTAGAAGGGAGGAAAGTTAAATTTTCTTGAGTCATTGAACTTCTCAGTCAGAACCGGAAAATGTACAAATACCGTATATTGCTCTGGTGATGTTGACATTACTGAAAGCGTAGCATACTTCTGTTTGTACCAGTCCTCCGGTTTCAAGTCTATGATCTGTGGAAGAGGAGTTCTGCACCTCTTCTGAACTTCACTACAAGGTTGACAGCCTTTATAAAACAACTAGCAGCCTAAGCATCATTCAAATGACTAAAATGCCATACAAGTCTATTGCTCAGACTCCTGAATTTCACAATAAGGGTATCTATAAAATTTATTTAAAAATCTAAAAAAAACCCCACCTATAAAAACCCTTATTTACAGAGTTTCTAATGGAAATGTTTGTGATCATGCCATCTAGCTGGTCCTCCAATTTTTAAAAAATGGCCAATTTCAACAAAAACTGATAGGGCAGTAGAAATATCAAAAATATTAAGTTACTAGCAATTCTGTGAAAGTCAGTGAGCAGACAGAGGAGAGAAACCTGTATTAGTGCTCCACACTGAAGAAGAAGCATTCAATATCCTGTTCTTATTTCTATTCTGAGAATCAGCAGCCACTTGGCTAATCCCCATATATACACACTGGCTTTTTTAATCAATATGTATGCATGCAATTCTGAATCAGACATAGCAATAGCTTTCAACAGCCAAACAGGGAGAGAAAGCTGGGACTGTGGGGATACCCAGTGTTGGGAGATGGACGGGACCAAACTTCACAATAATCCAATCTTCACTGGTTTCACCACTAATAGAAAAGCAGTTCTTACTTCCTTAATTTCTCAACAATTGAACAATACCTCATATATGTTAATGCTTCTTCATAGCTCACAGACTTGGGTTTCTGCAAATAATGTACTGGTACAAAATAAGTCTTAAATTGGGGGTTTAGGACCTAGTTTTTAGATGAGGTGCAGATAGAAAGGAATGTACTTATGTGACTTTTTTTAAACTGGTAACTTATGGGTTCACTTTTAAGATGATAGAGAACAGTTTAAGAAATTACAGAGCATGTTTACCCTTTTTCTACGTTGTAAGTTACTTGAAAGCATACCTCATTTAAAAAACCAAACAACTCACTTAGGCATGCAAAACCGAGCCTGAAAACAAAAATTGTGATAGCAAGAGTCACTGAACACTGAATAAGAAGGCTGGATACTCAGTTTTCAGCACTGAAAAAAAATCACAGAATCGTATAGGTTGGAAAAGACCTTTAAGATCATCGAGTCCAACCGTAAACCTAACACTGCCAAGACCACCACTACACCATGTCCCTAAGCACCTCATCCAAACGTCCTTTAAATACCTCCAGGGATGGCGACTCAACCACTTCCCTGAGCAGCCTGTTCCAATGCTTGATCACCCTTTCAGGGAAGAAGAATTTCCTAATATCCAGTCTAAGCCTCCCCTGGCACAACTTGAGGCCATTTCCTCTCATCCTATCACTTGTTACCTGGGAGAAGAGACTGACCCCCACCTCTCTACAACCTCCTTTCAGGTAGTTGTAGAGAGCAATAAGGTCTCCCCTCAGCCTCCTTTTCTCCAGGCTAAACAACCCCAGTTCCCTCAGCTGCTCCTCATAAGACTTGTGCTCCAGACCCTTCACCAGCTTTGTTGCCCTTCTCTGGACACGCTCCAGCACCTCAATGTCCCTCTTGTAGTGGGGGGCCCAAAACTGAACATAGTATTCGAGGTGCAGCCTCACCAGTGCCGAGTACAGGGGCACGATCACTTCCCTAGTCCTGCTGGCCATGCTATTCCTGATACAAGCCAGGATGCCATTGGCTTTCTTGGCCGCCTGGGCACACTGCTGGCTCATATTCAGGCGGCTGTCAACCAACACTCCCAGGTCCTTTTCCTCCAGGCAGCTTTCCAGCCACTCTTCCCCAAGCCTGTAGCGTTGATGGGGTTGCTGTGGCCCAAGTGCAGGACCTTGCACTTGGCCTTGTTAAACCTCATACAATTGGCCTCAGCCCATCGATCCAGCCTGTCCAAATGGAGTAGTTCAAAGAAAATTTTAGCTTATTCCACTGTTTTTCTTCTGTCTATTCATCTGCATTAGACATGGTTTGTCTAACAAGCACAAGCCAATCAAATACAACAGCTCTCGCTGAACAATGATTTCTATGCACCCTGTGAAGCCCTGTTTCCTTTAGCTTCATTGCTCCATTTTGAAGGTCTCCTAAGGGACATGTTCAAACATCAAACTGGAGCCTAGTGTTCAGTATAAGACCATGTCAGCGCCTCACTGGCCACAAAGCACAATGTTCTGGTCCATCTATGTTGTTTGTCCTTATTAGAAACTTCCCATAGGGCCTAAGAAACCAACTGAACTGATTAACTCCAGAGGTCGATCCTAGTTGAAACACTTATACCTTTCTTCATATTACAATTATTACTTTTCCCCAGAGAAAAAAAAAAGCACATTCGTAGCAATATTCCATTGGATTTAAAGGAAATGTTGAAAAAAGTTGATTAGATGTAGAACAGACTCATACACCATGTTTATGGCATAGCATAATATTAGTTGTATGAAATTGGAGAGAAAAATCTAGCCTCAAGGGGAGCTGAGATAAGTTTAGATGAAAACATTTAACTGCAGAGACAACACCAGCACAGATTTCCCGAAACCTGAACTTCACTTTCTAATGCCTTTAATCAACACTTTAGTGTTATTCTGACAGTCAAATTCTCAAAACAGCAGCACTGTACCCAGCTCATTATTAAGAAGCCTGGTTAGGTCTTGGCATTTGATGCAGCCAGGGCATGAGGACTACATTTGCAAGATGTATACAGTCAAAACACTGGACCTTAACTGGAAATATGGCAGTCCTTTTGTTGAAGATACACCACATCCAGTCAGTAGCTTGAGCAAGCTTTTAAATAATGCACTACTGAGACACAACTCTGAAATAATACCATTTCTGGAAACAGATGCTGTATGGGATTGCCTGAAACAAGTGCTAATCCTTCAAGGACAACAAACAAATACGGTGGCTCTTGAAAAACTTGATGTCAGAAGTAATGACATAACATAGGACAATACAGATAAGTCAGTCTTGGCCCCACTGTCACTTTTCAGTGGCATTTTTACTGCTCAGATGAACAGTAATCTGAAATGCAACAGTTAGCTGAGCAAACATTCATTAACTGACATACGAAGGTTTCCAAACAGATCCTAAAACATATGAAGAAAATTAGATACAACTCTTGAGTTTTAGTCATCCTTCATATTTTCCCGAATGCATAGTGGTTCCTGGAGGATACTTGCCTGTCAAACTTATTTTTATTCAGCTGTAACTCAGTGTTCAGAAAGGTCCACATTCATATCTAAAGGAAAGATTCCCTCCCAAGCCTAAGTACTCCAGCATACATTATCTAAGTAAAAGGTATTGTACATATATTGCATAACAGAACAAACTATACTTAGTTGAATATACCTTGGGGGTAGGAATGACACTTGTCAAGCAACTTGCTTGAAAACTTACATCAGGCTTTTTTGTTGGCAGTGTCAGCTACGTTTGATATAGTGAAATAATTTCTGCTGGTGCAGGATTGGCTTGATGTTCCACAATAGCTGTGTTTGCTTGCATAAGCATATCCTGCATGAAGAGACTATAGCCAAGAAATTACTCCAAGTCAAAGATACAAGAGAAAAGCAAAAACTTTACCTCTAAAATATTCAGCTTCTCCAAAGAACTACACAACTGAGAAACAGGCATATACCTCCATCTTTCTATTCTGGCAAATCAAGTTAGGCAGGGCTTGGACAAAGGATGATACAGACATGAGGCATATTTCTGATCATCTGGCAAAGGAAGCAAACCAAAAACTTAACTGCAGATGGACTTTTCAATACAGGTACAATTTACCAGTGTGTTTAGGAAAATGTAAAGTACAAGCAGATGACTGCTAAGAGCAGATTTACGATACATAAGGAAGTAAGAATATTCATATGGCAGATTTTGGAAGAGAAATGTCATGGGATATCTGTTTCTCAGGATAGTGGTTCTTCAAGAAGAGGAAAACTTCAAACTTCAGAGAATGAAAGCCTTTTTTTTTTTAAACTACAAAACTCCTGATTGCATATCAAACATTTAAAATGGTATTTAACAAAAATTTATTTGCAGGGAATTCTTGTATTATTTTAATGTCTTAACTGTTGGAAGGTGGTCAGAAAGAGGGAAGATATAACATTTAAATTAAATTTGCAACTTGAAAGAGATGTGTATAAACATTTAGAAAGAAACATGCATCTGTTATTTAATATTAGATAGGAATACACTAACAATTTCCTGTAAACTCAGCAATTACAATGAATAACCACTATTGTGGGAAACAGATAAATATATAGCCAGGATTAGATCATTCTTAGACTGGGGATTTTTTTTCTTGTGAACTTTTTTAAATACCTGGAATTAGTTTCTTTTTTTTTTCCATTTAATGCAAGCGTTCTCTCTTGGTTTATGCGATTGGTTTACTAAAGAAAAATAGTAGCTTCTACATAATGTAATTTAGGATAAATTAGAAACTTTGAAATATGCTTTTCTGTTGTGCAAGTCATCTTAATCAAGGTTTACCACTAATATATTGACAATAATAATGTCTGAAATGTTTTCCTGGAATGAAAGAGGAAAATTCTCATTTTGATAATGTATCATGTGACAAAAAAAGATTTAATTGCACTACCATTTCTGACCGTTACAGTTGTATAGACTTCTGGAGAAAGCCTTCTACCTTCATCAGCTTTCTAGAGGCTCTAGTTCCCTATCTCAGTAATGATTACTGTCCTCTTGCTGTGAGAAGGCTGATTAAGGAGTGTTATGGAGCTCACCTGAAGTGTTAGGGCCCCTTCCCTATCCTGCTAGCACATGCAGAGCCACATGCACACTCTGAGGTTATACGCACACGCTTTCAGAAAACCTTGTTCAACTTTTCAAACTGGTACAATTTATAAAAGTAAGTTTCTACTCAAGGGCAGAAGAGGCACTGAGTAGCTGTCTAGCAAATGAGAGTTAAGCTCAATCTTCTGAGCAACTCTTTTTCCTTAAGAATTAATTAACTTAGAACACTGTTCCTGCAGCCAAAACTTGATACACTGATGCAGAAAGATTAATACAGCTAAGCATCATAGAGATGAAGAATTTCCTTCTAATTAAAACTTTCTGGCAAGATAACTGAATTGCCCTCGTATTAAGGATTAATACTTTTGATAGGTTTGATGGCTCAATATCTCCTGTAAATCATAACAGAAAGATGCTTAAAGAATTGATTCAAGCTTATTAATTGCAAAAATAAATAAATATCACAGCATCTGCAGCAACTATAAAAAGATGAGTACTAATCATTGCTAAGTTAAATTGCTTTTGTTTGTTTTTCCACACTGCATTAGTGGAGTAACTAAAACATTGCTGCCTCCAGGCTGCATTTTGCAGCTTCCCCTTATGTGTTAGACAAACACTCACTGACCCATGTGGCATTATGGAAATGCTGTGTTTACAAGAATAAGCTTCTTCCTTTCCCTTCGGCAGGTCTGCAGCTGGGCAGTAACCTGTCCTTTCCCAGAGCAGCTCTGAGAGCGTATACGCCAACTGGAAAATCAGCTTCCAGTGGGTGGTGACACAGAACCTCTCCAAGGCTAAGCCCCAAGGAGTTCTTTGTGCTCTCATTCCAGACTTTACTCCTTGCCCCTATTTATTTTGCATTTATGGACTTTGCTGCCACTTAACCAATAAAAGCAAACCCTTACTCCACCTAAAGGCCTCTTCATTTGCATGTGAGCAATATCATTTATTTCAACATGAATTCAGACATTGTTAGTTTTATATACTGCTCTGCCAGAAGCCCCATGTTAGAAGTGCTTGAGTTTGTGCTTATGTTGAGTTTTCAACAATATTGACCTTGAACTCTAAGGGACTGTTAACTGGAAAAATATTACACACTTTAGAGATTCTTGATTTTTTTTATTCTTCAAGAGATGAATGACAAATTGGCTGAAGATCTGAGCATAATAAAATTCAAGCTAGAACTTGTTTAAAATACTATATTGGTCCTTCCTAATTTCCTGCCTTTGGACAGACTTTGTTTAAGAAATAATAGAAAGTGTAGAGGTATCACCTACCTAGGCATATTTCCAGTTCACTGTCATTAAGAAACTTCCTAGAATTCAAACCTTTTCAACAAAACAAGTGGAAGCTCTGTCCCCCCGAGGCAGGTGGTATAGAACACTTCCAGTCTTTCTTTTGCAAGTGCCACTGGCTAACAGTTTTTAGAAACTGAAATTTAATTTTAACGGGAAAAATTTTGGTATTCCCTCATACCTCTCATATTTATTAAGTTTGCTCATGGAAAACTTACAGAAGCAATGCCAGAAATACAATAAAAGCAGTCTATATTTCACTATGCAAACACTGCCTGGAGGTATAATTTTTTTTAACAAACCTGCTTTCTGTTTATTCAGGCTTATTTTAGTACTCATTTTCATTTTGTATTCCAGTGTGCTATATGCTTGTAATATTTTATATTAGTACATATTAGAGGTAAAATAGAGCAAAATGTAATTATGTATGCTAAAGAACAGTACAGGAGGCATTCAAAGTTAATTTTCTCCTGTACCATTTAGAGAAGTGATAGTAGCTTATGTGCATCAAGTCAAATCCTGATTCCATGACTCATAAGGAAACTAAAGTTGATTGCATGTGTACAAGAACTAGTACATCATTTTTACTTATAGAAGTACATAATTTTTACTTTTTTTTTACTTATAGAAAACCTTACTAGTTTTTGTTACTGTTTCTCCAGTTAAATCAACACAAATATCTCATTCATTTGTCTGAAGAACTATCTGCTTTATTTTCAAACTAATCAGTAATACAGAAGATAGAAAGTATGCTTGGAGTCAAGTTCTAGTCTCTTGTTAAGAGACCTGGAGACCTGAGATAAAGGAAACCAATGAAAGTCTTCAAAGTTGAACCCAGTAACAGGCACTGATATTTATTTGTACTGTTATTTGAGCACTTCATGTTCACAACCATTTCCACATCAGCTATTATAAGCTTGAATTTGAAGGCTGTCTGTATTTAATTGCAGAAGGAACAATAACCTATAGCCCGATCCAATACAGGTGACATTTGCCCTGTTCACTAGGGAGCATCTCTTTAGTGTTTGAAGGAGCAACTGCCTACTGCACTAATTTAATGTTGCTTTGGAATAAATCTGCAGATACAGTTATGTACACCCTGGTGCAGGAAAGAAAAAAAAAAATCAAAAGTGGTTAACACCAAACACTGAGTACAGGCAATAGCACAAACAACTGTGTCATTGTGAAGCTGGTATGAATGGGTCCAGTTCCCTAAAAGCTGTGCTGTAATGCTGTTTCTGCAAACGGCTCAAGGTCTTAAATGTGTAAGCACACACACACAAAAAATGCTTTAACATTTCAATTTTCATCTGAAAAGAAATACTCCAAATAGCTTAGAATGAATGTTTTCTTATGTTTTGTGTCAAATACAGATGGAATTCAGCACAGCCCACTTTGACAACAAAAAACCAACCCAATCTTGTTTTTCTTTTACTTTTTAAATTTCAATACTTGCTTTCACATACAGGCATCCCTGGGCACTTCAAAGGTACTGGAGTAATTAAGTTAAATTATGTAGCCATAAAGTGAGTTAAAATAAGCTGAAAGAATCCAAAGTACTGCCTTCACTTTTGAAGTTCAGGAATACTTTCTTTAGCTTTTTAAATTTATAGTAGGCCTACCATAGCCCTTGGGGATTCAGATTCTACACTCATTGAATTGATCGAAAAAGACTATTTCCTCAGTGGGGGCTGTGTACACTTAAAATTGTGGCAAACACTACCGCAAGAGTACACCTTGCAGGATAGTTCTTATTAGAATAAGAATTTCATCATCCTATTGCATATTTTAAAACTGAATTTTTCCTGTTTCAGATGTGATCATACCACTATTACAGAGCACACCTGAAAGCACATTAAAAGTCAATGGAGTAACTCCCACTGAATTCAGTGGGCTTTGAAATCAATTTCTTCACATTGATTTCAAATGGAGCTGAAAAAGGACTTGTGTGTGCTTATGAAGTTGGAACTGAGGAAAAAATACGGCATTTCCCCTTATTATGATAAATAACGTCAACAAAATGAAAACTGCATCATTTTTGCAGCTAATAGCTCAGACAAGATAGTATCAGCAGAGATTTACTTATTTGAAATTGAGGTCAACAATGAACATGCTTAGATGCCTTAAATTCTATGTCCCAAAGAAATACATGCAAAGAAGAAATGGAGATGAACTTTACTGTTCATGTTTTCATCAGTACAGTATTTGAATTCATTGCAAGAGTTGCAGATTGTGATTTTGAAGCAAGGCTTCTTGAGAACAACCTTGGTAGGGTCCTGCAGTGTGAGTGGGGCTTTTCTCCTTGTAAAATTCTCTCTCCTGGGAGATGTTACATGGATACACAGCATCCAATGAGAAGCAGGGAGATCATTGGAGCCAATGACATATGAGGTACCAGGTCTGCCCATGCACCTGTCTAAATTTTTGCTTCTCTCACAGTGTATCCTTAAGCAATAGCAGCCCTACAGAATCTGCTAATTGGGCTGGATCTTCTTGGGTTCGGGCACCTATCTGTTTTCTAGACATTGCCACCCTTGCTTCTTTACAAACCCTCTCTCTACAATGGGGTATCATTGTCTGAAACTACCAAATTAAAAAAGGGACTATGTAATCACTGCATTTCCTGATTGAGAGGTGTTTGCCACTGTCAAGGAAGATGATAAAAACAGGTGAAGGAGACATACCTTGAAAAATGAAGACAATTAAAATCTCATCTTTCTTATAGTAATGTGATCATTAAAGAGGGAAAGAAGAATACTGTTTGCTTAGTGCTTTGAATCATGCAGAAGATATCCCCAGCCTACCCATGAGGCTGGAGATTATGACGGAGGATATGAGCTCAGATAGGGTGCAGAGCTCAAACAGCAGGCACTATGAAGGAGAGCATTCCCCATTATACTGGCTTTCCAGGGACAGAAAGCTTTTTTGAGAAGGAGAACAGTTCTGTTAGCAACTAGGCACATTTCTCAAGACCCCAGAAAAGGTAGAAAAGCACAGTCTTAAATTTAACAAAGTGAAACCACCAAGGCATCTCAAATTTCTTTATATTTCACAATTAGGACATTAAACAAAATATTTTCAGCAAAGTGTTCACAAGTGGTTGTAGGAACAGCACCTGTCAAACAGTGGACTCAAATAGCCAGTACCCCCAGAACCAGAGAGAACCATCCCTAAAAAAGTATTTTAGCACACTAAGAACTGAAAAATCAGAAAAGTTAGCATTGCTGCCTTTTAAAGAAATACCATGGAATGGTAAAGATTCAAGTGAAGCTAATATACTGGGCTGACAATCTATTTTCTTTTAAAAAAAATAGGCTATTCAGTCTGTAAGAATAAACCCCAGAAACTCTATTCTTTTGTGACAGAAGGATTATTATCGTTTCATCTTTATTTCTTTCTAGGAAGAGGCAATTCATCTACAGCCAAAATTAAAGTAGTGAGGAAAAGCAGTCTGCGTCTAAAGTATAGTAAGCCAAGTAAGGCAAACAGTAATCATTACAATAAAAGTGAACTTTCACAGGCAGTAGACATGAAAGCCTTCAATGTCTTCAGTCAGACAAAACCCTAAAGACCAGTGGCTTTAATCCTATGGGGAAGCTGTAGAGCTCTGGGGAAGCAACCAGCTTTGTACACCACCAGCAGAGCTCTGGGGAAGCATCACTCCTCAGACAAGAAACTGGACCTGAGGGAATCAGCAAGACTCTACCAAGGCAGAAACTTCTGTAGTCAGCTAACAAAAATTGAGTGTGTACACATGAGCACACATACACAAAATTTAGTCTGTAAAAAGGACTCAAAAAATAGTATTAGCCAAAATCCTTGAAATAGGATCTTAGATGCTTAAAAAAAAAACCCACCAAAACTTTTCCTGGAGTTGTCTTTCCTCTGTTTTCCTTGGAAGCATGTTTTCCTTAGAAACAATTAATTCAAGATTACTTCCTCTAGTTTCTAAAATATTAAACCAAAGTTTTCTCAGAATGAAAAGCATTATAGATTGAAATGTTCCATGTCTCCCAATTATGGTGTTCCCTGCCTCCTGCTTATTTCTATGCTTTGCTAGCATTCAATTACACACAAAAATGTAAGGTTTATTTACCCATTTAAAAATTGTTCAATAGTTATGCTCACATAGTACTGTCTCCCCAGTGCTGGAGAACAATTCAGAGGCAGACAGTATCAGGGTTCACCAACTTCCCTGGATCTGCTCCATGAATCTTTCTAGTAGGGTACAGTTCGGTTGTTAAAAAAAAAAATAAAAAAAAAAAAATCGACATTTATGTTCAGGCAGACTCATTTCACTGATTATAAAGCAGGTTTTACCTGGATTGAACACAGATTAAGAAAGTCTGATTATTAGCTAGTAATAGGTACACAGGGTCAAAACGCAACAAGCCAAATTCATGGAAGGAAAAATCCATTGAGAGCTACTGAATAGAAAAGGTATCACCATCAGTCTCTCTAAGCTACAAATCACAGCAGGACAGATCAATTTGGTGAAGTATCACTACATGCTTGCCCTGTTCTGGTACTATTTCTTAGGTATCTGCTTTTGGTTCCTCTTAGAGGCCAGAAAATAGACTCAATCACCTCAAGGCCACCTTGGTATGGCCATGCTTATACTCACCGTGTCTCAGTTAATCTAAATTAAATACACAAGAAAACAGTACATTCTTCGCTTCCAAACTGCAAAGAAACATTTCTTCAGCACACAGTTGTGCAAATTAATCACTTTTGCTGGTAAAGCACTAACAAGCTCTTTGGTATTATTCACATGACTACTATCCAAGGTGAATAATTGTGGAATTGGGCCATCTGCCAGCTGAGAAATTCTGTCACTTTTACTTTTACTGAGTATTACTTTACTTTGCAAGTTGACCTGTAATGAGATTCTGATGGGGATAGATAGAAGCTTTTCAGCCAGCATAATTCAATGATGAAAAATGATGGGTATGAAATTACATTTCCTTCATATCATTCTCCTGCTCCTTCTACTGCATCTCTGTACCTTCTTTTTTAAGCTATAGATAAGGATTATATTACTACTTAAGGTAATATCAAGCAGAAAAAATTGACTATCTGAACAATAGGACTTGCGGCACTCAATAACATGGGAAGATTGCCCTCCAAACTTTACTAAAATTCATTTTATGAAAGGGTGTTGTATTCCATTGCCCGGAGTTTCACACAACTCCCTTAACATACACAAAGTCTTACGTGCCATCATTGCCCAATGGATAAAGAGTAGAAGCACACACAATGAAACTTGGGGACTTTTCAGAGAAGAGCATGTGTTGGCTGCTGCCTGATCTGTTTCTGGTCAAGGTCTGGTGGATCTTGATGTACCCTAGCAACTGACACAGATCAGGATGAGCAATGTCAGATCAGCTCAACACATGCTTCATGTTAGCAAGGAGTCATCTGAATAAGCAGCCTGACACTACCATTGCACTTGCTTTCCTCAGGCAGAGCTGACTCAAAGGCCAGCTACATATTTATTGTCAAGGTGGTTTAAAACTGCGGAAGGAGATTAATTTTCAGTCCTACCACAATGTTAAGTAATGCAGGGGAGAAACATGATTATCAGCAAGAAGCCAAATTCATTTTCTTCTAATCATTACCAAGCTACAGAAGAAGTTGGCTTTGAAGTGAACTGAGGTGAAAATCCTTGGCAGGTAATTTATTTCCAGTTCTCTTCCAAAGCCTAAAATAATTACACATACAAATCAGAAAATTTTATTTCCATAGATCTGAAAACCACAAATTCTATCCTTTTTCTCTTCATATGGAAAGAAAAGAGATGCACCATAGACCATAACATACAGAAGGAGATGACCCACCCATTCTCAGAAAGTCCCTGCCACAATTAGTGGCTTTTGCTTCCTTGCCTGGGCACCCTTTTTCCTGAGCAGTGTTCTCAGTACTATAAGCTGACTAGCATAAGGAACCATATACCTTTCTCCTTAGAAGTTAAATTCTAAAAACCACAATAAACACAAGTGCAAGAAATGAATGTAGCTGGTAAGAGGAAACAGGCAAGGTGTTATGGAAACAAGTTTACTCAGGTACAATTTTCTGGAAATATGAATGCAGGCAATAGGTCAGTGAAGGTGTGAACATTTCCATTAATAATTGAGCAAATAACAGCTACAACTGCCTGGTTGTCAGATGGGTCATTATTAGCTTTTTGCTTCAGAGCAAAGTGAGGTCTCCAGAAAAACCAGAGTATGACAGCAGTGTGGCCTTTTGTAAGAGGGGAAAAACATAAGGAAGTTCTGGGGGGAAGACCCCAATTTTTTTTTTTTTTTTTTTTTAAAGCACTGATAGATCATCTTGGGTCCTTTGGTTATTTCAGGGTAGTTCCCATACTCTGTTCTTTGTCCAAAAGGAACATGTTTGGGCTGCCTGCCTCTACATCTGTTCATCCTTAGCTCTGCCAAAAGTTAGTTTTGTGCTGCAAGCAATTGACCACAGAGGAATAGGCTATCAAATAATTGATTTCTCAGAGCTTGTGTGGCCTCAAACAGGTTTAGAGAGTGCTGAAGCAAGACAGAGTCTAAGGCTGTTCCTAATTCTGCAGCTCAAGTCAAGATGAGAGGCAGCTTTATGGGCATTTACAAATGTATGGCTTTGCAAGCAGCCAAACGTGTGGGGACTCATAGTTGAGGCCTTGAGGAACATACTGTCATTCTCCACCTGTTTCAGACACAGTTTGTGGCACAACTTTTGTTATCTGGGCATTTTCTACTTCCTTTTAAAACTGAATAGACAGCAGGATTTCCCTAAAACCCCATTCCTTTGAAAAAGAAAGTCTGATTTTTTTAAAGCACTAATACAAAACACATTATCATTCTGTCTCCAAGACCAATGAGTTCTGTGACCAATTTCCATTGTCTCCAGGAAAACATGACAGAGTCAGTTCTAAAAATTTCTCAACGAAGGAAAAAAAGATAGATTTCCTGACAAAGCAACTATTTTAAAATTTACCAGTTGATTTACCAAAGTTCCTTCAAAGTGTTCGGTTAAAAGCTCTGTGGCTTAGTTAAAAAAAAAAAAAAAATCACACTACCAACACAATGCTGTAAGTGTTATTACACTTGCTAGCAACACCGTTAGAGGATGCTCTGACAGTACTGGCACCAATGACCTAAAAGTACCTTAGCTCTTAAGTTTGTCTTTGCTATTCTGCACAGCAGAAGAATGCTAAAGATTCACCTAAGGAAGCATTTCTCTGTCTATTGCTCAGAGGCATTTCAGAGTACCTATCTCAGTATCTCTAGGCTCTTTTTCAGCTATTAATGAGTTCAGTAAAACATGAAAAAATCTGCAAGAGCTCAAGGCTCT
Source organism: Mycteria americana (assembly GCF_035582795.1). NCBI lineage: Eukaryota > Metazoa > Chordata > Aves > Ciconiiformes > Ciconiidae > Mycteria > Mycteria americana. The sequence goes on along the minus strand of NC_134370.1, from coordinate 56,551,558 downwards.
TGTGATTGATAGAAATTTTGTTAATGTACAAATTAACTATACATGTGGTTTTTAAATTCAATTTAAGCCTGAAAATCTAACCTTGGGGGTTTGAAATAATGGGACATTAACTTCACTGCCTTTTACAAACTACCATGAAACATAAGTAAGTGACAAAGATGAATAAAATCAGAATGATGAATGTTTTATAGTTGGTATTTTTTTTAAATAATGTTATTGCCACTGAAAACCTAAGTGAAATGAATTCGGTCATTTCAGCCTAGTCCCTGGTGGACAATAGTCCACATTTCAAAAGCATCACACATAATTTGGCAAAATTGGCAGCTTCGGCTCAGATGTGGCTTAGGGCTGAGTAAGCATGCAATTCCCCTAGTGAGAGTGCCCCTTTCCTTCAGGGTTAAGGTCAATGGCTAGTCACTGTGGGGTAGAAAGGCTGATATTGTCTGCTTGTATTCATCTTGACTACAGACACAGAATTTCAGCTGCTGGTGATGCACAGCCTTCCAGTGCTGGCAAATATATTATACTCTTCCTTTAAATATACATGCACCTTCAATCTCTTCCACTCTCCCAGATAAAACACACACCTTCCCTTTCCAGGACAGACGGCCCTTCAGTCAGTTTTATAATCCTTGGCTTCCCCCTCCTCCCTTTCCCATTCCACAGCCATATTTCACCTTATACTAGATTTAAAAGATTGCCTATTCTTGACCCAGAATACAGCTGGGCAATATACTAGTTTAATGGCAGGAAAACAGGGGCATCAATGGAAATTATAGAAAATCAAATTGAACAGATGTCAGGAAGCACATCAGGCATTGTAAATGTGAGGGATGCCCATCAGACAAGGTTATGGAGGTGAAAAAACAGAACACGTAAAAAAAGCAGAGCAGGAACAAGAAAACCAGCCCTCCCCCCAGCTGCCAGTGACATGCTTTAACTGATGCATTGGGAAGGTTATTCTGTGCCACCTTTCAAAGTGACAATGAAATCTACTGGATTATGTGATTATAAAATAAGATGAACAAGTGTTACAATAACATATTAATGTTACAAAAATAGTTTTGAAAAAACCTTAGTCTCATTAAAGTTAATAGAGATTTATGTCCAGTCCTGAAAGTATTATGACATCTTAGCTTTCACAGGAATTTTCCACTGATTGTCACCTACAGAAGACCAGATTTTTTTAGAAGTTATTCAGATATTTAACACAGTAGATTGTGCCCAGTGGGATTTTTAAAAGAGCCTAGACATCTAATTCCCATTAGTGACAGAGTTTTGAAAATCCTGCTGTCATCTCATCGGCATTCTCGGCATTTAAGTAACTTCATAGACCTGGCTCAGATTGGAGATTCTTCTGCCTTTATGGCTACATTTAAGGAAAATAGTAGAATCAGTTTCAAATACTAGCAGGACACACAAACTTCTGCTTTCCTTCAGATCAGGTAACTCCATTCATTGAAATGCTATCACACTAGGACAAGTTTTGCTTTCCTTTATCCTACTAAGTCAAATTTAACTGGAACAGTAGTCATTTTGGGTCTTGAGAAAGAACAAATAAACCTTGCTCTATCTTTTGAGATAACAAATGTCTCACTGAAAGTAGTGTTTAATTCACAAGGTACCTTTTTTCCTAAGGTCGCCAAATCACATATTATTGTATACAACTTTCTGTTAATACTTTTAATGCTTTTTAAAAGAGTATGCAATGCACATGAGTATTTTGTTCAGTCTGTATCAAGAACTGTATTAATACACATAGATGAGAGATAAATGATTTAAAATTTGCTTTAAAAAGATACAATATCTTGGCCAAGTAGCTTTTAAAACATTCTTCTGTTTGTTCAGATATTTACTTATTTAAAAAAAAAATAAATAAAATTTGTAAGGTTTTCCTACTTTGTGCCAGCTATTAAAACCTGAACAAGCTCTTCCCTTAACAGTGGGCCATAAGGGAATGGGAGAGCCAGCATGCCACCCCACATATGAGCTACAGGGTGCCCAGCTGGAAGGCAGGTAGACACTCAGGACTGATGGCCCTGATGAGCTCAGAGCAAGCAGGGCCAGGGCATCCCTCTGTCTACACAGGTCAGGGCTGTGTAAATAGATCAGAAAAATCTATGTTTATTTTAGACTATAAATTTGTACCTGGAATCCATGGCATACAACTACCTGTTTCTTGCAATGAAGTTCAGGCACAAGAGTTTAGAAGGGTCCTGTGGCACTGGGCACAGAGTAAGACAGACTGTTTGAAAGTAATGTTGCTTATCTACATGTGCTTAAAAACATGCAAATCATACTTCTGCCTGGAAAAGTATTGTCTATCATCAGCCACTCCAATATTACTATTACTGAAAAGGATTGCAGAAGGCATTTTAGTTTCTTCACATATTGAGCAGCACTGTGTGCATGCTCCTTGTTTCCACTGCATATAGTCAGCTGCCCTTGACCATGACTCAGCCAGTTTTAAGCAAGACAACAGTTCAACAAAATATGTACTTAGCTAGTTTCAGATGTTTCAGAGTAATGAGAGAAAGAAAAGGAAAATGAAAAATAACACAAGAAAACTTGGCCAGCAGGCTCTGAAGCCAACAGTTTCAAACTTTTTATTTAAAGCCAAAATGTTTTGAAATTACTAATGGAAGTTTCCCTTAATTGAAGATGTAAAGTCAAGTAGCGTGCAACTCAAACCTCAGTAGGAAGTGATGGTGCAGACAATATCAGGGTTTAACCACCCTAAGGTATCCCAGAACATTTCCCTTTCTACATGCTTACAGCCCAAACTGGCTTCTTGCTAGAAATGAGACTTGCCAAAACCAGGATGTCTGACAGATCTCATCTCAGAGACCAGCATGAGGAAAAAGGTTCTCAGGAACCTAACTTTTTCTCCCTGACAGGTTCAAAATCTGCAAAAATACCTGTTTATCGTCACAAGGTTGAATGCTGCTATGAAATCACCTTGCCCATCATTTTGTTCATTACTTCCAGTTCTTAATTGCTTGGACCAAGCCAGGCCAGCTCATCTTTAATTGGAATAAAGAGTTAATCTTTTATACAAAGGACCCAGCTGAGTCTTTGTATGTGTTTGAATGTGTAAAGGGCTTTTGGCAGTTTAGAGTGTGTGTGGTGTTAGCGGGATTTAGCTCATTAGCAAACCACAAAGGCTCTGCTGACACTGTACTCTGGGTAAAATACATGAGGCCAACCTACACCCTGTGGACATGTACAGCATAACTACATAATAAACAGGCATTTATTAATAATTTTATCTGTCACACATGCAGGAGGAGAGGGTGAGAAGTCAAAAGCTGTCATATGTTGCAACTAAAGAGGCATAATTAAAATGATAAGTGTCATGTGATTATAACCCTTGAAGAATTAATCTAGCATGAAACAACAATGGTATAAATACAACAGCATATGTTCCAAAAATTAATTTCACATAATAGGCAGCTGATGTAAGCACTTAGACCCAATTATGTATGGTCATACAATAGCAGCTGATGCATGGAAAATCCCTTCTATAGTGTACACTAGAATAATCCCATTATAAATGAATGAATAGAAAGACTCCTTTAAAGTCTTTGCACTAGTGTGTATTTACAGACAAATTCGAATTTATGGAAATATTTTGTAGCTTTAACTTCTCCACTAATTTGTTTTCAAGGTTTAACTTTTCAAGCCAGATATTGCTTCCTCAGTATCTCAGACCATTAGCTATTCTGCAGAAGCAGGATTTGTGGTAACAGCAGTTACAACCTACAGATTTGTTTAACCTCAATTTTAAATAATTTTTTAAGCTATTTGTTTCATTTTATAATTTCTACTTTACTCAAATAGGACTTGATTCCTAGTAGGTATCTAGGAATCAAGTATCTGATCTGAACCTAGTATCTGATTCTCCCTCTGAAGTTAAATGAATCAGAATATTAAATTCTGATCTCTGCAGTATGCAAGGGTTTTATCCTGTAACATTCATTGGTTGTTAATCTTGAACATTTTGTCTTTACTTATATGAACATTCATTTTAATACGCCAATTAATATTTTTCTCATAATGAAAGCGTGAATAGTTTATACATAAATGAAGCATGTTGGTGTTTTAATTTACACTGATCATGTGCACATGAGCTTTGCTCTGTCTGTCTATTGACCTTAACTCTGGTTGTGTGCAATGCAATGTCACATCCCAAGTTTCAGCTTGAGAGGACAATGTGCATCCAAAATTTTAAACCTGGAAGCACTGATAAGAATTCAGATACACACAGATTACCTCCTGACAATGACAGAAATAAACTTATTCTACAGAGAAACTGTATTTATCGATTAAGTTTTTTTGGCCCTGAAATCTTCGGATGGTTGTCAGGTCAATCAGAATGACCTACCATATGTTTCAATAGCCTTCTGTTCTCTTTCAAATTATGCAACTTTTAGTTATGAAGCTGTGAACATATCTACTACTACCACTGACCAATGGCACTTCATATGTTTCTGCTTAGAAAAGCTAGAAGCAAATTTCTTTCACTGCATCTTTAGAGTCAATATAGTAACAAGAGGAAAAACAATGGAAGAATTAATAGCACTGTGACAAGAAAACAATGTTATCTACTCCCTGGAATGAATGTTGAACTGTAAAACAACAGTATTCTGGGTGCCATGCTAGGCAAAACAAATTCAGAGGTAGAAGCAGACATGGACTATCCATTCAGCTGATCACATAAAAGTATATCTGACAAAAAACATTTAATGAACAGTCTTCAGCAGAGAGAAAAAAATGTATGACGTGTCTCCAAAAATTCACTTGCAAAGTATGTTAATAGTTCTTTTTACTTGGGTACATATTTTATTCTTTCAGTGTGCTGAAGAATGAGAAGGAATACGTACAGCTCATTGAACTGATTACTAACACAGTTCTTATGGACTAAAGACACATCTGGACTTTAGAAACAGCAAGACATGGCCAAGATTTTAATAGCAAAAGTATTTGTTTAGTAGACAAATTATATTATGGTAGCACTTAGCCAATGACAGAATTACAAGTCCTTTTTGGGAAAGTAAATAACATGTTATCTCTGGAGAACACAATGTTTTGTTGGCATCTAATGAATTTCCAGGTGGAAGCTGCAGCCAGGACCCAGGTGTGCTTTCACCTGTTAGAGCTAACCCCTAAAATTTCACAAGGAGAAAGCAATAGCCATTGCACTCAGGGGGTGCACTGCACCACAGGGGAGTGGCTTACTAGCTTAGGGACTGGTGCATTGAGAGTGAAGTGAGCAAAATTAAATAAAACTTCACCAAAATACCATGGCTGTCTTTTTTCAAAACATGATATATTTCCTATCAGTGAGAAGAGGAACAAAACATTTTAGGGGGGAATAAAAACACTTGAAAGAAAAACAAAATTAGAGAAGGCCAAACACTAATTGCTTACCTGAAATAGGAAAGGAGAGCTTCTGTTTAAAAGTTAATGCATTTACCCAGATTTTGAAATTTCACTTGACATTTAATTCCAGCCATTTGTAAACTATTGATTAAATTAAGGTTCTGAAAACATTGACACATTTGCCTGTGCAAATGACAAAATACTACTTTAAGAGACTACTAGTTACAAACCCAACCTTGCTTCCTGAAGGCAACTGTTAGCACTACATTCTTTTGGGAAAACACCCTACAAATGCCACTCATCTCTACTATAAAAAAGTGTTCCAACATACCGCTTCTGACAAACTGTGCAAGTTACTCCAAGGCAAGAAGCCACACAAGGTCTATACTCCAAGACAAGGTGTTCACAAAAGTAGTCCTTTAAGACTTCATTTCTCTGTAGAGCAGGCTAGACCACCCCAGCGAGCTCAGTCGCAGGGCTGGGCTCGGCAACCTCATAAAACTCAAGATGAGCCAGCTGATTGCTCTAATATATACCAACTGGATTGGCCCCTTGGGGACCCATTCTGCCAGGAAGGGATTACTGGACTTTGCTAATGTCCTTTCTACTCCTGGACATGCCTTTAAAGAGCAGACCTCTACAAGGGCTTGTGTACCAATACAGCCTGCAGTCCATGAACTTGTCTTTGCACAGGAATAGGATGTCCCCATGAGTGGGATGAGAAAATTCACTTCAGCCAAGGATTCATCCCAAGTCCTTCAATTTTCAGCTAATTTTAGTTCAATACACTCAAAATAGTTCATTACCAAAGGGCAAAGGAAGTTTTTCCTATTCTACCCTGCCCTACTCAGGATTTAACGTGTGCGATGGCGCACCGGATGGCTGTGTACACATGGTGCATACAAGTGACCTGGCTATTGGTTTGATCATTTAGTGCTTCAGCTACAAAGTTAAGGAGAAACTGCACATAGGTTTTCCTGAATGAAATCTTATCTTTATCAAACAAGGCCACACATTTGGGCCTGGAAGTAGTAACAGCTGTAACTAAGCGAATGTTATTAGGAAAGGAAATAACGAACTGGGAAGTATTTGAAGTTCTGACCTTTCACCCCTAGCACTATGATTCAAGCTAACCCTGAAGACCTGACTATGATCTATCAATGATTTCTGGTTTAGATCCCCAATAGTTAATTTGTTTCATGCTGGGAGAAGTTGCTTGATATGGTTTAAAAAGTAGGCTATTAGTAATGGCACATTACCTGTTTGTGCAAAATCATACACACAAGCTTGCCTTTAGCACTGAATACAATAGCAATATATTCACATACTACAAGATTCTGGAAACACTAAATTGAAAAACAGATTTGAATTTTGAGAATACAAGTTATGCTATATTATTTTCCTCTCAGTAGAAAACTCTTGAGTGAATGAGCAACAGAGTATTACTGGACTTTGTGCCATTAAAATTAAAATAATGTCTGATGAATTTACAAGTACTGGACACTTCAAAGGCTACTTTATTATATCTTTCAAAAATATTGCTCTATTAGAGATGTATTTCATCACTTAGAAAGGTGACATTACTCAGTATTAATGAAATATAACAGACACCTGAGGATGTACATATCTAATTTTAAATGAAATAATTTTTTATGTTTTCATGGATAATAAAGAACATTCCCTCCGAGTGGGGAAAAGTGCTAAGGAGCCAGAGGTTACGGGAAGATCATTCAGTGATGTTATAAAATCCTGGCAGCACCCAAGTGATACTAAGTAATACATGTTCCCTTCTTTCTTAATAATTGTAGAAAGGCTACACACCAGAGCTTTATTCATGCAGTTCACCTGGTCTCCATTTAAACTGAACAGATTTTCTTCCTTGCTTTTCCTCCAATTTTGGTGTCAAGTAAATATTTAAACTTTTCTTTGGCTATGTCATACAAAATTCACAAAAGATCTAAACACAGTAGCCAAGATGAAGGGATAATGTTTTATTAGCAGTTTTCCCCTTTTAACTGTTGTTTGAGAACAATCCTGAGATAAAAAGGAAAGGTTATTACACTTGGACAACCTTAATTCTTCAGGGAAAGATGCACAGTTTAATAACAGCAGCCAGCCATCTGCTCTTCCTGAGGTTTGAATGCAGATGGAGCAGCCTTGCAATTGTATCACCCTCTGTGCCAGCTCAGAGGCAGAAGATATCCTTTCTAGGGCTGTGAAAAAACCCTGCCAGGACATAATCCCTTCTCACCAGCAGCACAGGCTCAAGAAGCAGTAGGAGTCGGTGCCACTGCTGTGAACCCCTAGTGTTCACTTCACTAGTGTGGCTGCATCTAGGCTGTAATCTCACATTCTAAAAGACAGAATAAGTTGGATTTTCTTTTTGATGCCATGAGTTTAAAGATAAATTAATAGATTAAAGGTTCTTATTACATGCTTAAGTTTAGCAGGTAAGTGTCCATGTGGCATAGCACCTAGCACGACAGCTGAGAATGGAATGTTACAGGAGACACATGTACCTGTTTTCCTACAGTTTTATGGGTGGCTACAAGGAAAGGAGGTGGCAGGCTGGAAGCCCAAACATGCCGTACAGGCATTGGATCTTGGCCAAGGGTCCAGGAATCAACAAGTTAACACTGTGGAGAGACATGGACATATTGGAGATAGTCCAACAAAGGGCCACAAAGATGATTGAGGGATTAGAGCATCTCTCCTATGATGAAAGGCTGAGAGAGCTGGGATTGTTTAGCCTGGAGAAGAGAAGGCTCAGGGGGATCTTATCAATACCTGAAGGGATGGTAAAAACAGGAGTGAGCCAAGCTCTTTCCAGAGGTGCCCAGTGACAGGACAGGAAGCAATGGGCACAAATGGAAACACAGGAGGTTCTGTCTGAACATCAGGAAACACTTTTTTTACTGTGAGGGTGACTGAGCACTGGCACAGATTGCACAGGGAGGTTATGGAGTCTTCATTCTTGGACACATTCAAAAGCCGTCTGGACATTGTCCTGGGCAAGTGGCTCTAGGTGGCCCTGCTTGAGCAAGTGGGTTGGACCAGATGACCTCCAGCGGTCCCTTCCAACCTCAACCATTCTGTGATTCTAAGAGTAATATATCAAATTGTTAAGCAAGTTGAAGTTTATATTCATTAGGAATTCAGTTCTCGGGAACTGAATCTTACACACTGGATGCCAGACTCAGAAATTGTTTATCCAATGAGGCATTGAAAGTTTATGCATACAACCTCCTAGAGCTTTTTGGTACCAAAATTTCCAATCTGAGTAAACACAGCAAACAGATCACACACACTCTGTAGGCTATAAGTAGAAAAAAGGTTTAATTGTGGTTTTCCTGAAAGCTCTCAGCTGGAGTCAGTATGTATTTCTAAGAACATGAGAGCTAACAGTCACAGCCTTGCTCTATTTCCCCTTCCCATAGATTTCCCACAGACATGCTGGAAACATTTTTTCTCCTGGTTTATATATAGCGTGAACTTTGCCAGTGCATCAGCTGAACTGACCAGTGCAGTGGGGGAAAGTAGAGCTAAGTCTATCGCTTTGCTTATGGAGCTGCCACAGCAGCTGTTTTTTTCAACAGCAGCAATACTGTTGAGGATGGTAAGGGAGTAAGAAGAAATTTTCTGTTTTCTTACACTTTTACATCAGTATGTATTACCCTGTGTACTGTACCACTCAAAGGCAAAGAAACTCAGGAATGTCAAACTTCTGCAGACAACTCAAAGGAAAGGAGAAAATGTAAGTTATTCTCATCCTTAAGTTTTTTTGCTAGCTAACATCACAAAGATTACCATAACAATGCCAAATTTGGATCTGAATTGAGTGAGGTAATGATAAGAACCTGTGATACTTAAACTTGTGTTTTCCTGACGTTTACTCTAACCCTTTTAGGTTTTTTGTAAAGAGGAGTTGGAACATGCTACTGTATTCTCATTTGCCATTTGAAACAAAAAGGCATAAGTGAACCTCCCCTTTCAAAGTATGGATGCCAACGTGAAACGTCACATTGCAACAGATTAAAAACCAACTGCTGCGTACAACACCAAACAGACAGATTTATCTGTGAACATCGGGTCAGAAATTGTGAGCCTAACCACTTACAGAATAGCAAGCACAGGGGTCCATGGAGTAACAGAGGCTAGTGAAAAGTTGCAATTAAGTGCTTCCCTAAACCCATGACAAAGCACTGGAACAGCATCTTCCTGTAGATTTGGGAAAGCACTAAATAAAACCTCTCTTCATTTTGTGCTGCTATAAAGTGCTGCTGCCTCCTGTAGACTGGAGTGGTATGAACTTCATCTGACATTCTGAGCTAGTTTTCTAACTCAATATTATCATTGAATGGGACCCATTGATCAACCAAGTGAAGCAGTAAAAAAATGGATTCCAGCTTGAGGAAAAATTCACTTGGGAAGCTGCAAGCCTGGCTTGACCTGGCTTGGCAAAGCTGAATTCTTTGGACTTTAACTGGGTTATAACTGCAGCCTGCACAGGCAAATAAACTCCAGGCAATTACAGCCTAGATTTAGCAGCATGCTGCAGTTAAAATGCTACCAGACCAAGATTTCACTTAGTGAGGTCAGTACATGAAGCTTGACCTGGCTTGAGTAGACTGAGCCAATGACATGGTTTGATATAGTTGTGGTCAAACAAAACCCTACTTAATTACAGCCTTGCCAGGAGCTTGACTTTCTAATGAGAGGCTGGTTGTAGCATTACTGTTTCCCTAACCTCTCTTGCCTTTTGGTTTATCACACTTTAATGGAGAAGAGTAATAGATGAGAAGGAGGGGAAAGGGTGAGAAGCAAAGGATGGGACTACATCTCAGCTGGTCCAGCAGAGCTCACAGTGGTAGAAGTACCTTCTAAAACAAGAGCTGCTCTTTGTAATAACTGTCTAGACCTGCCTCGCAGACAACACTGTAAAGCTTTTTATCATACCTTTATGGTATACAGATGGCTTGTTCCTTCAAGCAGCAGGGAAAAAGGTCTATAATAAATCATCACACAGGGCTCCTTTAAGGTGAGTATGTGATAAGTATGGTGAACTAAGGCTGAATTCTGGATAACGGTAGCAAGCCGTGCAACAGAAATAATAGTTACATAGCTCAAATTATTGCATCCCTTTCTGTAACCGAAAGTGCACTATAATAATTCATTAGGAACATGGATATTTCTTTTGTCTTCCTGCTGCAACTAACTTCAAAGATGACTCCTAATAACCAAGAGCTGTTCTCAGGTGAAGCTGTTTATCCTTATCCCACTGAAAAGCATTGCAGGCCATTTATTATCAGTTAATCAAAGGAGCTTTTCTAAATCTCCTGTAATTTTATCCCTAACTAAAAAAACCAAAACCCAAAAGTGTTCTATTTTCAGCTTTCATTTGACTTTGCTATACAGCAGAGGGAGATTTCAAGCCTTATGAATACTGTAGAGCCCTAGCTATAACAAATAACTACCACCAAACCCCCTATTTTTATACAACAGACACTGGACTAGAGATGTTTTTTCCATTTTGTATAGGTTACTATATTGCCTTCATTACCATAGCATCTAGGCAGTCTTCATTAATATGATAAGTGATACTACTGACTTGCCACACACAGTTGGCTCCTCTGAGCATCTCCTAGAAGAAAACTGTATATTCAACATGTGTATGCAATATGATTTTTTCTTTGTTCATTATTGTCTCTCTTTTCAAAGAGGGTAACAATTTTCTATTAGCCTGCAGTCTAAAATATTCATAATGAAGTGTTTTATCAAGATTACATCACATTAAAATCTTAGCTTTAGAAACACACAGAAAATTCAACCACGTTTTCCAACTGTACGCACTGTTTTAAAGAAATCCCCCCAAAAATTTAACTGGCTCGTCAGAGTCAGCTGAGGTGTCCTAGATTCATCATTAGATGTTTCTTGTATTGCAATAATTGCAGTAACAATCTCTACAGAGAGGAGAGTCCGTTATTCACATCTACAGGCTATTTAAACATTGCCAACATTAGATAAATGACAGTGTGTGCTTGCTGCTGTACAAGAGCCCCAACCCTACATAAGGGGCCCAAGTTCCACTGTCTGATTCTGCTTCAAGTCAAAGCACTGCTGCACTGACTTCATCCAGAAAAATATTTAAAACACACATTTCAATTTTGGACACTTTATTCAAATCTGAAGGCAACTAGTGACAGAAACACCCTAGAAGATTGATACAGTTTGAAGCATGTTATGTATGGCTTTGCTGTTCAACTTGCAAGTAATTTGTAAAGCGGGTCTGTCCTGACTATGAAGCATTGTATCAGTGTGATTGGAATCAATAGTTCCTGCACTGTCATTTGTCACATATTTACAAGCCTGAAAAATAGTTCATTTTGTCCTGATCCTATAACTCAAAAGATTGAATCAGAACCCTGGAGGGATCTTCGAGTCCGACACATTCATTACTGGTCACTAGTCTTTGGTGACGCTACGATCACCACTGCACGAAGAAGGGAACGCGACTTCAAATTAAAACAGGGGTGCTTCTGTATGTATTTTCTGCTCAAATTTATTTAAAACTTGTTGGTAAGTTGTATCTGTACTGATTTATTGTAGTTAACTTAAAAGAAAAAACTTAGTTGTATTGTAATTTGCTTTTCAGTTTTAATTGCCCTTTTTAGAGGAGCTTTCAGAATTTTTGCTTCAGCTTTTTAACACATTCCAAATACCGCAACAGTTTTAAGGAACAAACCTGAGCCATGGAATAGTAAAACTAATTTACATTTTCTCTTTAAACCTCTCTTCCCCCCCTTCAAATCAACTTTTGTGGAAACAACGTCGTTTAAAACCTTCTTTCTTGAAAGATTTTTTCTGCAAACTGTATGTCTCCTCCTAATGCTGTACTCTGAAAGCATGGCCCAGCAGCTGAACTTCCCGTTACCTCTCCAAAACCGAAAATCATTTATAGCCTTAAAGCAGACTGTAGTCCAAGTTAGCAACTCATTGACATGAATTGAAATAACACTCACTTTCTCATAGGAGCAACCTTAAGATTCACTTTCACAGACCACCTCCATGCTCTATGAACTGCCAGGATCTCTACATCATAACTCTGAACAGCAGGCAGGGAGATTCTGTACCAACCCTAGGTTAAAAAGTGAAGCCCAATACCCTCTGGGATATCTTGTCCTCTTCCTGCTGTTCAGCTTGGAAGCCACCCTCTGCTCTCCTCTAGCCTCCAGAACAGGACGGATTGGTAAGTGGTGCCCCTTACAGGTGGGGACACAGCTTCCCACAAGCTCCCACATTTATTCAGCTAAACCAGCATCCAGCAAAGATAAAGCAGGACTCCATTTCCCCCAGTCCTCTCTCACACTGCATATTTGGCAAAAAAGCCCTTAGCATGGTCAATAATGCGAATACCAAGGTTATCAAAGCATGAAAGGCAATACTGAGATCCTGTGCTCCATCACTGGATACACATATGGTCTGCATATGCACATATGGCCTAGGGTGAAAACCCTTCACTGTTATGTAGTTTTCTGGTAAACCACAGTTTCTGATAAAGTGGTAATTACTTTTAAAACATTCAATGAGATTTAGTAACTTGAGTATAATGCAGCAAGCTAAAGTGTCACCTATACCTAGGCAAAATGCAGAGTATTAGCTCTCAGGTCAGATCTAGAATAAGAGTCCAACTCTTTGTATCAGAAAAGAATTCAGTCACCATTTCAGCAAAAATCTCCCTTGAAACTATTATCCCTGCAAATTAACAAAAGCATCAGAGTCACTTTTCAGGACATGTAGCTTAAGACTGTATAAGAACCTCAGTTACAACAATTCTGTTCCTCAGCTAATGTGTCGCACAGGCATGAGAAGAGGTAATACCTGAAGAGGCTGGATTAACAGAACCAAAACCACAATTTCAGTAGAAAAAGGAAACATTTACCAAAAATACAATTTAAGGAGAAAAAAGGAAAGTGTTACTTCACTTCTGACTCATGACTGACAGTCTACAAAAATGAAGCAACATTTCCAATGGTGTCTCAGGAGAAAAAACCCTCTGATCAGCACTGTGAGCCAGGACTCCCTGACAGTCACTGCGGGGGCCCTGCTCAAGTTAGGTTACACCAGGAGAGAAACCAGCCCTTTATTTTTCTGGCTATAACTGTTAGAATACATTGGTAACTGTAGTACTCTTTAAACATTGCCTTTTGTGAATTCAGTTGTAACAATCAGCCTGGTTTTCAATTTTTATTTGTTGTAATCAAGGGGTATATAAGGCTGTATAACATTTTTACAGTATGCTATATCCCATAGTAGTATTTTGAGTGCAAAAAGGAAAAAGCAAGCAGAAGTTTCCACATGAGAGCTACAAGACGACAACACCCTTGACTGCTCACACAAATTTCATTCACTTTGCATTTTCACAGAGACAAAAGGACTCTTCAGGGATTGGGGGCAGTGAGGAGGGGAGCACTGAGCAAAAGTAAAGGAGTCAGAAGAAACAGGTTTATGACTAGAGAAAGGATGGAAAGAAGTCAGTGCAACCCTTGGGCCCTTATCAAGTAGGGCAGGCTATCCAGCCTTGGAAAGGACAAGAGGAAAAGAAAGCATCTTGGAAAGGAAGAGAGGAAGGAAAACCAGGTTTGCCATTTTACACCCGTTTCCCTCCCATGAGGATAGGGGAGGGTGACACCCCCCACCCCACCCCCTGCTTTCCTCCTGCTTCAGCATTCTACCCTGCCTTGGCATTGTTTATTCTCTCACCAAAATATCCCTCTCCATTATATCTCAATATTTTTCATACAATAGCCCAGAATTTACTGCAACCCCAGCCCTGCCATGGGGCTTCCCCCTTTCCCTCTTCTCAGCATCATTGCCAGACCAGTGCCAGTACTACACTGGCACCAACTCCTTCCCACTTTCCTCACAGTAGTTACCAGCTCACTACTTGCAGGTGCCTTCTTCTCTTACCTTCAGTCTTCATCTCCAGGCTTGGTGGGTAGTAGATGAAATGCATCTTGCCACACACCTTACATCTTTCTCCTTTATTTCAGGCTTTTTATCTCCAAGCACATGTGTGTGCTGGTTTTGGCTGGGGTAGACTTAATTTTCTTTATAGTAGCTAGTATGGCGCTACATTGTGGATTTGTGCTGAAGGCAGTGTTGATAATACAGACTTGTTTTAGTTGTTGCTAAGTAGTGCTTATACTAAATTAAGGACTTTTCAGCTTCCCATGCTCTGCCAGGTGCACAAGAAGTTGGGGGGGACACAGCTGGGACAGCTGACCCCAACTGACCAAAGGGCTGTTCCATTCATATGACATCATGCTCAGTATATAAAGCTGGGGAAGAAGAAGGGAAGGGGGAGACATTCAGAGTTATGGCGTTTGTCTTACCAAGTAACCGTTACATGTGATAGTGCCCTGCTTTCCTGGAAATAGCTGAACACCTGCCTGCCGATGGGAATGAGTGAAGGAATTCCTTGCTTTGCTTGCGTGGCTTTTGCTTTCCTTATTAAACTGTCTTTATCTCAACCCACAAGTTTTTTCACTTTTAGCTCTTCTGATTCCCTCCCCCATCCCACCGGGGGGGGGGAGGGAGGGAGCAGCTGTGTGAGGCTTAGTTGCCGGCTGGGGTTAAACCGCAACAATGTGCTTGCCCATCTCCCTCCCCCAAAACTTCAGAAACTCTTTTTTTCTTACAGCCCCTATTTTTTGTCAAATTTCAAACAAGCTCCTCTTAGCATTGCCCCCACCTCCTGAGACCATGTGTATGGTGAGCCTTCTCCTTTTGCTTTCCTTAGAAGTGACAGAGCAGGTCCCAGAAAAAAGATGGGATAATTGTTACCAAATATTAGTTGTAAGAGTTCTCAGATGCTAAGATGCTTCTAGCTTAATAGGTAAAAGTGCCATTTTCAAACATAGAAATCCTTATGTTTCTGTTAGTTCCGTAAAAATTCTGCCAGTTTTGTACTTTACACTGACAGCAATGATTTCTTCAAAACTCACATTATGTCCACATTATAAGTCCTTTTTATTGCAGCTGAAATAAGAATGGAGTGCCAGGACAGGGTCTATTTGTTATTTAGAAACCAGATGACCCAGGTTTCCCTTTCAAGTCTGACTTTATGCAGTCTTAGGCAACCAGGTAATACCCTGCAGGCCACAGAGTACTTCTCAGTACTGTGCAACCAGTGGTAGACATATTAATAAACAAATTCAGAGCTAATAGGTCACAGGAAGAGAAGAGGATAGATGAAGTACATCTACAGGGCTGGGAGTTTGTTAACTTTATCCTTGCAATGATGTTCAGGGCTCAAAATCAAACCAAGCAGTCCTTGCTCTGCCTGTTTCCATGCCCCTTCAAACCATATTTGTGCATATCCTTCTTGTATCACTTGTTATTTGTCAGAAACATTAATAGGGTTTAGAGCCTATAAGCCTTCCTTAATCAACACTCGTGTTAATCTGCACACTTCCTAATTCTTCATCTGTTATCCTTAAACATCTGATGCAGTTTAAGTAAATCTCCACCATCTTCATTTGTAAAACCAGATGCAAAACAGTTAATATCTCTGCTGTTTAATATCTTAACCCTTAATCTGTACTATAGCATCAACCCCTAAGAAGATCAGGTTTTTAAAATATTTTTGTCTCCTGACTTTACAGCAAACAAGAACTCTAGCAACAGGTGAAATGCCTTACTTTAATTATACCCCATTGCTTCTGAATTTCCTAGCCTTTGCTTTTCATAAACAAACATCCAAGAAAGCAAAATGAAGAAACCAAAGCATGAGAATGGTACTGGAGCTAGAGATGTGGTAACAAAGTCCTGCTCCCTATATTTCCACTACATTCCCTGTTATCTTAAATATTTTCTGTCATCGGTTGCCTTATTGCTTATAGCTTTTCATCACAGAGTTGCACACTCCTTAATTCCAGGCAGATTCAATTATATGAACTGAAGCAGAGGCGAGCACCCACAGCACCCAACAGGTCTCTTACCTGTGTCTCAACTGCTCTCCTCAGACAGCCCAGCAGGTACCGCACACCACTCCAGCTTTCAAGTGTCCTTATGCATTCTGCCATGGAAAGGCATAAGATGCCTTTTATCTGTCCTCTTTTGTCAGTGCAGCTCCTTGAAGTATTCCTTTTTCTGTCCCAGAGTCATTATGGCCACTATTGCAAGCTCATAAGTTACATAGAGAGAGCTCTGTCTGTAGGACAGAGGAGACAAGAGGCTGCTGCTCACTTCAGTCATGATGGCCTCGCAGGGAGATGAATAGCCTGGGCCATCGTGGGGCCCCGCTGCCTGGCAGGAGCAAGCAGGAAAAGCTAGGTTTGCACAGCCCTCCAGAGCAAGCCCTTTAGCTTATTCACATAAGGGCACAACAGCCACCCCTTGCTCTGGGAAACCACCGAGGCAGGATCCATGCAGTTGCAGCAGCAGCCCTGCAGCACAGGACTGCTGCATGCTGTGGACACAAGTCATTTTTCCATGGCACAAACCAGCTCCCCGAGGCCACTGTCAGCCATCCTCTGACAGCACAGCAGCACCTCCACCCTCACAGGTTTTAGCAACCTCAGGGGCACACAGCTCTCCTCACCCCACTGCCAGACCTATGCCTCATCCTCTTGACAGGGCTCCTCCTTGTAGCCTCCCCCAGGAGCTCGGGGTGAGGGGGAGGCCTGACGAGGCCTATTAGCTCGTTTGCACTTCCTAGCAACTTTTGCAGAAGCAGGATATTACCCCAGTGCTACCTGAGGGAAAGAAGAGGTTCTGCCTCTGAAAATGTTTGGGGTTTTCTGTTGCAGTTCAGACAGGATTTGATGCTGTGCTTACATAATCTTTCTTAAAATCAGCGGCTGGAGCAAGCCTGCCTGGCCCTGGTGTTTGGATTTTGAGTACCTTTTCTCCCCCCTCCACATCTGAGGTGGTTTGTGGCCTGCGCAACACACACGCCAGGCAGGCTCCAGATCTACACGCTTTACTGCAGTGGGTTGAAAATTTTGTCCGCCTCAGGGAAGGTTGTGGTGACGAGGCGGCCTGAGGCTGAGGCGGGCAGGCAGGCCCGGGGTTGGCGGGCTGGGGCTAGGCAGGTGTCCCGCAGGGCCAGGCTGAGGCTGAGGCAGGGCCAGCCTCATGTGGAGCTGCAGGACCACCCTGGTCAGGGTGTGGGGAGGCCCCAGCTGGGGCTAGTTGGTGCCACTGAGGCCTGATAGTGCCCTGACACTGCTGTGCCCAAACCCCAGTCCCTAAGTGTCCCGCAGGGCCCCATGTCATGTTCTGGGGTAGACCTGGGCCTTGGTTGTGTCCCCCCAGTAAGCTGTTGTAGCAGCATGTTTGTGTCACGTACCGTATAACACATAAGCTCTGTCTTAGATGAAGTGGAGATTTCATCAAATTAACACAGTTCATTCATCAGGGAAACATTTTCATATTTGTAATAGTGACAACATATTTAGCTAACTTTAATAATTACATTTTTTTTTAAAATTTTGCTTTTAAGAAATGAGTCTGTGCAAAATATTTGACATGTAGAAGTGTGTTAAGGGGGGGTCCAGCTGCGCCTACAGGTGACACCAATCAGCACTTAGCAAGTGCTGGCTGCCTCAGCAAGGCATACTTTATCCTGTACATAGCTTTCATGATATAAAATTTTCTGTCCTACCTTCCTTGAGAGTGTGAATCTTTTTAAGGTAGCATTTGTCATCGTTATAGGACAATATGAGCAGCTCTTGCAAAACCATTATAAAAATTGCTGAAGATGGCTGCTAATATTCTCTTTGTACACTCAGAAATAATTTCGTTTTCCCTAGACTCTTGTCTCTTATTTGGGATCACTCAATAGTAAACTAAGCAACTAGAAAAGAACATTAGATTTGTTAGAAATTGCCAAGAAACATGGAGGTTCTTGATGTTAGAAGTAGTCTAATAGAGATGCACACATACACATGGTCACATACATACATGCACACTCCCCATAGAAAAATGTTATCAATTCTTGACACAGGAAAGGAAATATTAACACTGTTGATTACAAATAGCTTCTCAGACTTACTACAGACATAGAAATCACCTACTACATTTTTTTTCCAATTGAAATGTGTTTTCACTAATGTCTGATCTGTTGTTTCGGACAGGAGATGCTTGCACCAGAGGAACAGCCTTGCAATGATCTCCCATGGCACTGATGTATCTGCATAAAACTTCATTTTATGGAGAAGTAGAGCACTCACATAATTCATCAAATCACAAACAGTTGACAGGTCTTAACAATGGCAATCATATAGCCAGACAGCCAGAAAGTTGACACCCCCAAGCAAGCTAACACCAACCTGTGAGTAAGATGTATTACTTACATCAGCGCTTTCTCTCAGTGTGAACCATTTTCTTTTACTAGCTCTAACCATGGCTTCCTGTTCTTCACATCTGTGGAAGATTTTACAGAATATTAAATGATATCAGCAGCAGTGGCATTGCTGTCCCCTCCCCACGTTCAGTCTGGGAGGAGAGGGAGGTTTTGACTAGACTGGGATGATGGGAGGAGGTTGTGACCACTCCTTCATCAGTCCACTGCAGTCTTTCCTGACTTTAGATTCTGGTCACAAGCAGCCCCTCAAGGGTGCCAGCAAGGGGTATTTTGTTTGCAC
Source organism: Mycteria americana (assembly GCF_035582795.1). Lineage (NCBI taxonomy): Eukaryota > Metazoa > Chordata > Aves > Ciconiiformes > Ciconiidae > Mycteria > Mycteria americana. The sequence continues at coordinate 56,532,527 of NC_134370.1, read as the reverse complement.
TTACTGAACCTCCATTATTTTCTTGTGACCACAGTGATAAAGCTGTGATCACTGTCATCATGGTGTAATTACAAATGGCATGATACATGCTATGGGATGTCTAGTATTTGCAGAGGTAAAGAAAGGGTTTTCTTGAGATGACCAGATAGGCTAAAACCAGTCAGGTATTTTTTCTTTCTTTGCAACATCAATAAAACCAGAGCCAATAAGCTAAATTTTGTAATGTCTCCCAATTGAATTACATGTTTTAATGAGTAAAGGTCATTTTCAGTAACAAAGGCCAATGTGATTGAGTGGCCTATGGCCACCTGGGTAGATAAGAAGCTGTGGCCGAGGGCCATTGCCACAGTGCTAAATGTCAAGGTAAACCTTGAGGTTTGGGAAAAGGGATGGGCAGCTTTAAGGCTGCATCCACCTAAGATCAGAATATGCTGTAAAGCTCTCCTTTCAACCACCCTACAGGGGAGCAGTACCTGCTGAACTATGACAAGCATTTTCGACATTTATCTGCCTTCCAGAGAAGGCCAAGCATCATGGCAGAGCCTCACACTATATATTGCATTAGCATTTAACAAATTCCCAATCACTGCTTCCAGACTGTGGATTTAGTTAAGAGAATACAAGAAGTCCAATGGAGGGGGCATTCTCTCTTGGGTTTTGGTAGCAGGAGAAGAGGTGACTGGGAGTATGAATGCCAGGACTCAGAAAGCAATTTTTCTTCATATGCAGTAAACCAGAAAAAAAAGCAGAGAGCAAAGCAAGCAGCAGTGTACTCCACAGCAAGAACATATTTTATGAGGAGGAGCCCGTAACACCTTGGAAAGCAAAACAAGTATGCCACCTCCTGATCATCACTCAGTCACACAAATACAATGTGTAGGACAGGTGATAGACTTGAGCCAACAGGACGCTGACCACTGATAGAGAAAGGGAAAGATGAGCCTACCACAGAGAGGGCACAACAAAGAATTTCACAGGTTGTTTTTGAGACTGGCATGTATATAATCCCATTCAGCTTCCATTTACCTATTAGTAAAACAGAGGTTTCCAGAGCTTAAACAGCTAGTTCTCAGAAAGGTTTTTGATATGAAAAGCTCTCCAAAGGAAGTGAGCAGAAAACAGAAGATATGAAGAAAAAGGGGTTCATGCCAAGCTCCATTACAGGAGCTGAATGAAAGCTGGACAAAGCTTTGTCAGCTATAAGAATCATTCCTACTCTTGTGGCCATCTAAGCATTGCTACATTGCAACGTGAAGCAGGAAAAAGTAACTCCCTGTGGTAGGTAGGTTTATGAACTCCAAGACCTCAGGAGTAAGTTGTGACAGAGCCAGCATTTGCATCAAGGCTTGCTTAGCTCCCAGGCAATGGCTTTTTCCTAAGATTATGTTTCTAATGCCAGTGAAGGAAGCAAACCTGATACTTATCTTCCTGTTTCCCTCTGCTTTGCAGCCTTCTTTGGGAGTTTGCATTCCCTTGCATATCACTTGCACAGTAGCTTGCATTTTGTACAGCGGGGAGAGATTCAAACTCTTTTTACAGTGCTGGCAGTCTGTTAGTCAAACTGCTTCTTTGAGTCAGAACTTTGGAAATGGTACGTCTGTTGCTGATGAGACACTCTACTCCTCACGACTAGGTCAATGATGAAGGTGAGAGAGATGCTTGGTTTGTAAAGTTAGTAATGTGAAAGAAGCCTTAGATACAGGAGTTCATGGATTAGTTTTCCTGTAGAGCTCATGCATCTGCAATACTGGGTTGTTCATTAATAACACACATAAAGTTTCCCCTGAGTAAATAACATAGGGGAGAGGTGAGGTATGTCTTCCCCTCCATGAGGTATATCTTCCCCCTACACTGCATTTAACATTCTCCAAACACATTCAGAGGGGCCTAGCACTCCTGTTTATACACAGTTCCCCACTTTAATATTTGTCACTTGACTATTCACAGTGGGGATTTTGATACAAATAGTGATGCTAAACAACACACGTTTTAAATAGAGACATGTGCTCCCAACAGAGTTGCAGCTAGGAAACTGCAGAGAGCATGTTAACTGAATTTTTATAAGCACATATCTCAGCTGAACAAAAAATACAAGGTCAGTTATCTACTGTTTCTGAATGTCCTCAGTCTTCAAGTTAACCACTTACTGTTCGGATCACAAATGCAGTTTCAGCATCTGTATGCACCATAGCTATCTCTCTCCTCATGTGTATTGCTTCAGCACACTAATACTCAGCCAGCTACATCTTTCCACATGAAAGTGGACTAAACATTCTAATAAAAACATTCTTTCCCCCAAAAATGTGTGAAGCATTTCATAAATTTATAACAATTTTAGCAAATTAATTGGAAAGAAAAAAAATAGTTTTTGTAAAAATGAAAATGTTAAAAAACCTGAAAGCCAAATACTTCAGTTTAGATCAAAAAAGAAATCTTCAACATGCAGAAAAGTGGCAAAAGCCTGCAAATATCTTTAAAAAAGTGCTTCCACATTTTCACTGAAAAAAAATGTCTGAACCAGTATATCTTTTTCATCCCAATTCTTGTTTTGTTGTCTCCAATCTGAAATGATGTAACGCTTCAGTGTGCTAGCTCAGTCCCAGGCCTCTCCTAATAGGAACTGCCAAATATGCCAAATAGTGGCAATTACATGATGGCTTTGTGATGTGGACCATTGCCCATTAGGGACTCATCCTTGACAACCAAACTGATTTAACTTAGGACTTGAGGATGGATTATACAGAGCTTCCAATACAAAGGCCTCTGCTGTTAACACCGTTTAATTGCTACTATAAACATAAATACAGGCTCAAAATTGGTTATATCTTCTTAGGGTTGATATACAGGATGCAAAATATCTTGAATATCATGACTACTGGCTTAAACTTGCAAAAAACCCCAACTGACTTTTAATGTTAAAATTTTTTTTATATTTAGTACCGAATGGAAAATCAATTAAAAAATTATTAAATGGGCAAGATATTTACTACTTGCCCTCTTTATTCAACCTGTTATTAAAACTATAGACTTATATTTTCTTCTCACTTGCAAAACTCCTGGACATCCCAGAACTCAACCATGGACTGCTAGACCAATGTTCCTCACAGAATTCACCCTGGGTTTTCTAGTTGTCGCATATGTTTAATTTAATTACAATTAATGAGTTACAATTTACCCTAAGGGAAAACTAGCTTTTGTTGACAAAGAGGTATTTAGTGAATGGCATTCAAATTCATGACCTAGACCTCAAATTAACGGGCTGTCCATTAAGAATGCATGAGTAGCTTTAAAGACTGCATTTATCTGTCATGGTCCTTTAAGTCCTCTGTGATGTCTTAAAAAAGACAATCAAAACTGTGCAATACTATAAAAAAAGATTCAAACATTACTTTTGATGGTATTTTCTTCACTGCAAAATATTATTGAGTTCTACTGGATTATAGTCCATAAAGAGACCACAATGAATTAAGGTCTTACTTTTAAACCCTGTTCTGCTTCTAATGCAGCACACCTAAATACTGGTGCCACTTTCCTTCATGCAAGAAATAAAATACTAGGACTGCAATGAAGTAAATTATCAGATACACTCTTCCCTGTTACTTAAGCAGTAGGGAACTGCACTGATGTATTTGGAAGAAGAAGTGTGTGCTCAAGTGTGATAAAAAGGCGAGTCAAATTTCACAGCGAAGTTAAGCAAACAATTAAAATAACATGTCCTTGGAAACTTTCATTCTAACTACTGTACCACAAAACTATTTTCAGATCTATTTTTTTAGATGTTAACAGGGTATAAAAGTTAAGAATACCACCAATTCCAAATGAAATGGGAAAATGTTTTTTACGGTATTTCAGAAATCTATATGATCAATTAACAATGTCCAAGAGTCTTCATATGATGCAGTAAAAGATAAAGTCTAGTTTTGAGAGTTCAGCTTACATTTAGCTAACCAATGCCTGTATCATTCGTGTATTGTTTTCTTATTTCAGGACTGGGTAAAACAACCTGTAGGATCACATTCAGCCTACGGAAAGCAAGCACAGCTGCAGGTACCCTACGACTGTGTAGATAACTTTCCAAAATCTTTTGGATTAAACTGTTATAAACACTACATTAAGGTTATTAAAAGGTAGATTTATATGGTTTAACAGTAACCGCAAAATCAGTGCAAAATGGCCAGCCATGTGCCGTTGGTGTTTTTATTCCTCTAACCTATGTCTAGGGCTGGCATATACCATCAAGTTTCTCAGAAAGAGTTATGTGTTTCCAATTTTTTTTTTAAATATTAGTTTATTAGCTTGTGCTATTCAGTGGTTTCTCAGAGCCACAATTTCTGAAAGATTTCTGCTTCATTCTGCGTCTTATTTCTTAAATACAGTAGTAATATATAAAAATAAAAATCATCATTAACACAACACAAACACCTACGTAGATTCAAGCTGCTAATGTACCATGGCAAATTAGTATTTCAAAGGGTTGTTGAATTTGTCCAAATTTGCCTGAATTTCCCTGAGAGAATATCCCAGACCCTGCTGGTGGGGTTCTCTGTTATTTGATCATTAGAAAACTAGAAAGTTAAATACTGTCGTGAGTAAAGGCTTGCAAGGAACAGCCATAGAGCATTATTACCACAAGTGGGAAGCACCCCTTTCCCATAGCATGCTTCAAAACCAGATCCTACCTGGCTGAACTGAGAATGGCTTTGCTTTTTGTTTTCACTCTTTCAAAGGATTCAAGTTTATCTGATGCTGAGTACTTTTGTGTGCATGCTGGCTAGGACAGGTGTGAGCAGAGGTGAGGGCAGCAGGCATTGCAAGGAGGTGGCATGCCGACATCTCTTCTCTCAGAGTGGTGTTCTGGATGGGCACTGCCCTTACTACAATTTATCATCTGGACAGAGATTATCACAGAGTCTTGTCATGCAAGTTATTTATTCAGTCTGGATCGGGGGTATTTCTGGAATTCAGTGACAGTAGTTGTACATGTGACACAACATGCTTGATTGTGCCAGGTATGAAGTTGATCCTATATTTTCAGAAAAGAAAAAAACACTTTGGGAAGCAGATGGATCTTTTCACTAGTATTGAATTTCCTTTCAACTTGACTACTTTCAAAGGGTTTTACAATTTAAAAAGTTAATCATGAAACTCAGATATATTCAAGTCAAACTTTCCAAATAAGGAAAGCTGAGATGCTTCTGTATCAAGTGCTCAACATAAGGTATTTTTGCCCTGATATTTATCCATAAGTATCCATAATTTTCCTTTACTTTGAAATTACTGTAAGTTAACAGCATTAACTGCAAGTTAGTTTTTGGTGGTAAAAATCAGGTTAATGATGGATGAAAGTAAGAACCCAAAAAATGAGACACTTTTGAAAAATATGGGAAAGCATAAACTGTTAACAGTAGGATACAGATCTGTCAATATGTAGACTGACAAGTACTTTGTTAAGCCTCTGTGAATGGCAAGTAATAATAATTCAGGAAAATGGAATTATAATCACCCTGGGCTAACTGGAAAGAGCCAGGCAAGAAAACAGAGCAAATTGTGATGCACAGCATCCAGGAATTTATGTTCAGCAAACTCCTATACCTAAGATATGTCAAATCTTTCCCACTTTTGTTAACTGGAATTTACCTCAGTTTTTATTGGCTTGTTAAAATACATTATTTGATTTGGATATTACAGAGTATTTGGTAAAACAGGTCTAGTAAAACAGGTCAGTTCACTCATGTTTCCTACATAATCTTGCTTAGAGTACTACAAATTAAAAAGGCAGTTCAGAAATTGTTCAGTATGAATTTAACAGTCTGTAAGAGTGCATTTTGTTTTAAGCTTGCACACGTACAAAGCTGCTGTCTATACTGGGGAACCATTCCAAGAAAGCTCAGGTTAACTGTTCTCTCAAGATATCCACTAAGAATCTGTAAGTGTCTGAATGGGAGCCCTTTGCTATTTAGATAGTGAGAGATAAGATTTCTTCTTTAAATATTAGCTGTCAAACTGTGTTATGTCTTATTATGTTTCATCAGATTGGCATTCAGCATGATGAGGTTTAACAGCACATGCTGATAACGCACAAATAGTGTAACATAACTTAGGAATAAAATTAAAGGACAGTAGACTATTTTCAGCTCAGATACCCGCTTATCAATGTTTTGAGAGAGAACACAATTCAACCACAACAGGAAAGGTAATTCATGTTCACAAAACTGGCAAGTTCTTCTTTTTACCAGCTAGCTAAATTAGAACAGCAGCTGTGCAGACTGCAATGGGGTTTGTGACTATTTTCAATCACCATAATATTTGCACAGTACTTTCAAGGTATGCATGTTTTGTAGTTCCCAGAAGAAAAAACTGCCATTTGAGAAGTATTCTTTAGGTTACATGTTTTGGATGAGTATATAAGGGACATGTGTTCTGTGTCCAGTACAAATAACATCAGCTTGAGAAGCAGCAAAGGGCAGTTTCTAAACAGTTCAAGCAGCCTACAGAATCTCTCTCTTATTAAACATGCTGAGTTCATTCTATGCATCACAGATTATATACCTTTAAACCCCTTTCATCAAGAAGAAAGGTTAGCAGTCCACTGAGATAACTTTTGAAAGTGAGAAAGAGACTGACTGCTGATTTTAATAGGTTACTCAAGTCTGTAGTCAAATTCTCTCACCTAAACTTGGGTTCCAGAGTTGTAAGAACTCAGTTGGACTCAATTTTTAGTACACTTCTTCCATGCAAAGTTTTATTTTCTCCTAATTTTGACTGCTAATGTATTAATGTCAGATAATTTTTTACCTCCCTCCCTTTCTCCCCTAAAACTCAATTACAGGTTGCATTCCAAAAGATGAATATTTGTGCATGGTTGGGAATTAAAACACTGACCTTCGGTAGACTTTTTTTTCCTCAGTGTTTTTCCGACTATCTGCTCTGTACCTGACAAATGAGGCAGTGAGGTCCCTCCATATTCTGTTTGGGGTCTATTGGCTGAGGAACTCTTGGTCATCCTACCTGCCTGACGTCTAGGATCATGATGAATTGTCTCCAACTCTAGCCTCAGATTGTTTTTTAACATTTAATTTAGTTTCTTCCTGTGCTTGGATGAACATGGCCATGTTATGGATTTCTGCTCTAATGTACACCAGCAGGTTGGAAGAACAAGCCTCAGCAAGCTGTGGAAATAAGAGAGGCTGGATCAATAGTCAAGGTCACGACCCTGACTCTGATTTTGTACACTGTCCTGAGATTTTCTCCCCTTAAAAGCCTCCGACTGCTTCTAATGTGGATCCAAGTGCATATTGAGAGAGAAATTCTTAACAATCAACCCCCCAAAAGGGTAGGTGTAGCTGGATCCTCTTACCTTTTGCATCTTACATACAGAGCTTACAAGGAATGTGCCTCTCTGCATTTGGTCTAAAAAAATAACTTATTTTAAACATTGTCCAGGGCAACCTTTTTGATAAAAAGATAGGACATGGTAAATTTTGTCATCTGATGTTGTAAAAACATTCATTCATTCATTCAGAGAGTAATTCAGACCCTACTAGGAACAATTTCAGATAGATATTAACCGCAATATCCCATTTTAATGAAGATGCGTAATTGTTATATAAGCTAAAGAGCAAAAAAAATATTCATTTCACAAGTATAGCTTGATTATAACAAGTAGAAAATGCTGCCATAAAGTGCTGTGATAAAGGAACAAAGATGCTAAGTCATTTGTTGAGCCTGCCTTTGTGCTGCAGATAGATCTTTGAGTCTTCAAATATACGACTGTAATGCAACAAGGCACATTTCTGAATGGGTAGTAATTTTCCACTGCAGGATACAGTCATGCTGAGATTTACTGCTTAAAAAAAAGAAAGAAAGAAAGAAAGAAAAAAAATGATTGCAAAGGTATTTAATGTATCAAAACAGCCCCCCCAATCCTTGTTACAGATCATATCTGTTAAAACCCAGCCCACAATGATGTGCAGTCAATACAATAAACAATTCAGTCTCCAGTAGAGATGAGCAAAAGAATTTCTCACATAAAGAAGCAACCTTTTTGTTGTTTCTGCAAAAGAGTGAAAAAAATCACTTTTCACTTGGCCCCTGTTTCTGACTTTCACTTAGCAGAACAGAAAGCTGTATATCGCAACGGAGGGAGAGAGCTGAAGGTCAGTCAAGAAATTCAGCTTGTTGCATCACACTGTCTTGATCTGAATCTGATCCGCATGCTCAGCAGCGGGATGGCTGCAGAGAACTGCAACAAATATTAAAAGAAAAAGAAAGCATTGCTTACAAAGGTTTCCCATAATAGCTGAGAATTGTTTACATGTAAAATTGGCCTCCTAATCAAGGGAACAGGAATTTTTAGTGTTTCACATGGTAAAAATCAGGAGTGTGCACAATGTGAGAAAGAGGAAGATTACTGAGCTTTATAAATTGACACAGTAAGGTTGTCCAGAGGTATTTAGGTGTCTCATGGGATCTTCAGTCAATGTAAATTAGATGTGTAGTGGTTTTGAAAAATCTCACTCTATGCCTATTGCATGTTGAGGTACCAAATCACTTCTAATAGTAGTCACTGAGCCCTGTTATCCATTAAAAAGGAAAGGTAGAGGACTTTGCTTTAGCTTTGGAGTTGTCCCTTTGGTTCCAACCTCCAGCTTTGAATTTAGGTATTTCTCTTCTATGTGGTGACGACCAAGCCATCAGACTCCTCTCTTCTGTAAAAATTTGTACCTGCATACCTGATGGTAGGACCACCACTCTAAGCTCCCTAAGCAATAATTTCACATTTTACTTGCACCAAATACACCATGTCTATCTGCAATCTGTAGGAAAAATATGCAATAATAGTTCACCAAATCTGATGCTACAGAATTATGAGATATGGCTGGATGAGATGACTGAGGAGAAACAGAGAGGAATCAGTTAAAAATAATGAAAGAAACAAAGCCTTATTCTTAAAAAAGGTACCAAATTCTGCACTGTTTAAAACAGATAAACAAGAAACAGTATGCAGTCTGTAGTACTATAGCAGGATATAAAGACATAGGTATAACATTATTGCTGCTATGGGGTTAAATTTTCTCTTCCATTATGTCCCATTTACAGTGGTCCATCAGCAGAAGGCTTAGTAACCTAATAGATAAGATTAGCTGAGATACAAAGGAAATCATTTATGTGGATGTGCAACGCAGTCTACTGCATTGGTCCACACTTACTGTATAGCCCCATGATGTTCCACGACTTCCAACAGAAGGGTGAGAGGGAGGGGACCTGTGTCACAGATGGAGTACTCTACTGCAGTAAAGTACATCCCTGCAAGAGATCTGGAAAAGGCTTTGCCCTAGTCTTTCGAATATTTGCTGATGTTTTTGTTGATTCTTACCTTGGCTGTGCCAACCACTTCCCCACCGTTGTTCAGGGTAGCTGTTGTGTTGCCTGATGGTTTGTTTCTCATTTCCCAATGTATTTTGTTTCAGTGATTCACTTGGCTACTAAGAGAAACAATATTTTCTGGTAACATTATCCCATGCTGGCAAACTGCCCACCAAGAAATATATCTGGAAGAACTGAACATAAAACAGGGAACTAGGAAATTCTGTTCCTTGATTCTGGCTTGGATGATCTATGTTTTAGTCAGACCCAAACTTTCAGAAGGAACCCTGTTGGGTGGGGCTTATTTTTGCATATGCTATGTTTGATTTTCAGGACTTAATTTCCAAAAGGAGAGAGTGCCTTGGCAACAGCCACAGTTACATGTCTGGAAATGATATACTGCTCTCTTTTTCTAAATATATTATTTCTCATTATATAAGTTTCATTTAGGGAAGTAAGCCTTGCAAATAAAAAGACTTTGGGAAAAATTTGTATCATACTAGCTGAAATTTTTATTGTAAATGTGTCCCTGAAAATCTGTGCTATTTGCAAAACAATGATCTAATACACAAAACTTTCATGTTATCAAATTTATATGATAAAAGGGTGGTTTTTACTAATCTCTTTGTTTATGATTAACCCTCACTTATCGTAACTTTCTGGGTAAAATCCACCTCTGTATGAAGAACTGCAAGGGCCTAAGAATTACTTAAATCCCAAATAGAATTGTTTCTATTTGGGGTGCTGTCTAGCTAGGTTTTTAGTGAAAAGCAGTTAAGATCTGCCATTTTCTGCCATTCTTGAAAACTTGAAAATCTCTTGCAGACGTTAGTAAGGCAGTATCCACTGTGCCTGCTCATGGGATTCTCAAACTATCACCATGTAGGTGTGGATTTGATCCTTAATAAATAGCATTTTTTATTTTGACGATGAAAAAATGTCTGAGAGAGAAAGTGGGATCTACCAAATTCTAAATCTGTAGAGATCCAGGGATATATCTGTTAAAATGATCTGTTAAAGAGCCAGAGTCCAACTGGATCACAAACATGTTTATCGATTTCCATACACAAGCCGGTCCAGGTTCCATTCTCAGTTACATGTGTGTGAGCTCACTGAAGTGAACAGAATTGCTCAGATGCAACTGATGGTAGAACCTGGCCTTCTCAGTACTGATAAGCATTTCACAATGCTATACACTATCGCAAAATGATTTTGCATTTACACAACAAGAAAAGATGCTGCAGGAGTCTCCCTTAAAAAGTTTGGGCAATAGGAGGATAGGGAGTGCGGACTATGCATAACCATGTAACCCTAAGATTTCCAAGCATCCCTGGCTCCTGTGTACTGTTTTTTCTGGCTGATTTCAGCATCCTAGCAGACACTGCTCCCTTTTGCCATCTCATTTTCCATCATGCACTCTCAGCTGTAATGGGTGATTTCTCCCAGTGTACCATAAACTCCAATTCACATTTCCGAACAGTTAACAAATAGTGGCAAAATACAGTCCACGTAAAACACGTTCGTCAGTCTCCAAGATCAAATTAGGCTGCTATTGGCTATCCAGGAACATTTCAGTGTGTTTGAGTCCTTCCTTTCTCTGAGAGAGGACAGCAAAATTCACCAATATTGTCACTGCTGGTATCAATGTCACCTCAGAGCCAAACTTTTTCCTTCTTGTCCTATTTTCTGAAGTAATAGTTAAGAGGAGAGCTCAAGAGTGTTTCTATTCTAGGAAGAAAAGGAAAAGCTTCATTCTAGCATCTGTTTCTGCCGCTCAAGTACCTTCTTTTTATGCTACAGAGCTTGCTCTATCTGATGAGACATAATGTCATATTAAACCCATCTACCTCTCTTTCGCTCACTCCACCAGAAAGTGGTTCTTGCTTTTGACTGCACATGCTCTTTCCATTTTTATTAGTGACTCTCTCCCAACACTTCTAAACACAGTACAGAATTCCTTTTGTCCTTAAGATGTACTTCCTTTGACTCTGTATATTCTCCACTAGTTCAGCATGTGAAAATCATGCACAGGGGAACCTGTGTGTTGTACCTCAATAAAGAAGCAAAAATCAGCAGCAACTCAGACAATTGGTCTCATCTATTCTCTCATATACCATGCAGTGAATACAAAATGCAAAGGTCCTCTTATAACTAAGCCCTCCCAACACTAGCTATGTAAAAGATATGGCCTTCTTTTTCAGTGCTTGCTGCAATCTAATCCACTGATGTTAAAGAAAATTATGAGAACTATGATTTTATTAATATGATATTAATCAAAAAGTACCTTCCAAGTCAAAAAGAAAGAAGAATTACTTTTCTTGGCTCTGTGAAAATTACTGTCTCAAAAAAAGCTATTGTGAAATTTTTTTCAACATTACTTTTGTTTCATGACTTACTGCCTCCTGTTTATGGCTGTGGTGAAACAATCACAACCTACCCATCTGAACTGACGTCCATCTCTCTTCCCTCTGAGTACATATGAAATAAGCAAAGAGATCACAAGACTAATTCTTCTGTCACATACACATCTTCTGGATGTTGCGAATAATACGTATATAACATGCAAGGTCGGGCTAGACTTTCAAACTGCTATTCTCTTTAGACGTTAGCAGCACCTCAGCATCTTAATTAACCTTTGCACTCATGTGTTCCTTATATGCTGGATTCTTTGCATATATTGTCCCTATCTATAAGCAGAGGAAAGTCTGAAAAAAATCTGATTTAAAGGATATCAACCACTTCACTTTCCACCAGCTTTTGAAAACATGGAGTATCATAAATTTATGAAGAAATGCAGCCAAGTAAAAACCATCAAGCCATCAAACTGAGTAAACTCAGTCTTACTTATATGAAAGAAAGAGAAAACTTCATATTTACCTGATACTGTGTTTCAGTCAAAATAATGGCTATTCTTTGTATCTGGCTCTAGGTACTAGACCTGTATCAGACTCATAGGGAAAGGATTGTTCATGCTTTGTGTCTTGTTCAAACACTCCTTCACTGCAAATTCTGGAAACACAACTTTGATTGGGCACAATTCCCTTGCCACTCCACAAACCAAACTGAGATGAGGCCAATTATGGGAATCTTTCATCTCGTAGAAGTGAGGTATCAAAGAGTGTAGTTTTATAGAGGCAAAAACTTCTAGTGAGACATTATCACATGCATTATACTCACACATGGGACTATGGACATAAAAGATCAATGTAGAAGAGTACCAAAAGGTCACTTTTCAGGATTTCCTGAATATTCAAGGATTCAGCATATATTTTGTTCAGACTGCTGAACAAATCCAATTTAAATGAAAAAAACCCTGCCTTCGGACTGCCTGGTCAACTTCCCAGACCTTCTGTACTTGCCAATGTAGAGAGTCAAAGAAGAAACAAACATTTTAAAAAATGGGTGTTATTTATTTAAAGAATTTTTTAACAGAAAAATCAGCCTTAAGTAGCTTTTAGTCTCATCAGCCAATAGCTCCTGTATTTTCCCAGCAATGGTAATTTAATAAATATAGCTACAGGATTGTTTAAGGATAGAAGAGATCCTCCTTCAGGGAAAAAAAAAAAGTTTATTTAATTTTCTTTTTTATTGGTGTACTGTGATTACAGTCTCTTAAGAAATATATTCTTTTACAATTTTATTTATATAAAAAAATTCCAAAACTATTGTTTAAAACCATACCAGAAAGTTAGGCAGCCATATCTAAAAATAGGTGATTGAGAAGTATCTCTTTAACTAGAGTCACTTTTGAAGAGGAGAAGCTTGACTGAAAGCTACCAATGGAGTCCTAAATTTTCCCTGAGAAAACAAATGTTTGTGTCCAGGAAGAATTTGTAGATTTGCAGAACTTCTTAAAGCAACTTCAGTCTTTCCAAGAATGGTTTTTTGCTTCTTTTATCTCCTTTTCTCACCCCCACGTACTCCCCAGAAACACACATACACAGAGAACAGACAGGAGAGATGTTTGTGAAAACTGCAGTTTCCGCAATCAAAAGTACAACATTTACTATGGCTTTTATCAAAGATTTCAATTCCCTCATCTTAAGGAAAATGACCCTTTTATTTTGTTGTGGACATAAAATTATGGCCCAGGGAAAATTGGAAGCATTTCTGTTGAGGGAAATCAATTTTCTCACTGCCATTTATGATCAACATGTCACAGCCATCACCTAGATAATAATAGTAAAGTACAAGTAAAATGGCTGGTAATACTGGCTTCAGGAAAAAAAAAAAAAAGAGCAAGATAACACCTTTTTTTCCCAAACATGTTTGCAATAAAAAAAGAAAGAATGCAAAGGTTTCTCCTGTGATCATAGCCTTTCAGAACAAGAGTGTTGTATTTTGTATATTGATGGTCTGAAGTGTTGATGAAGCTGATGAGAAATTTGGTCTTCCTGGAAAATAGTCAGTGCTTTGTGTAAGCTGTGCTGGGTCCTTTTCAATCAGCTTGTTAATGGGTGGCTAATAATAAGGAGATGTGACCAGCCTGAGATTACCCAGGAGTATGTTTATGTAGAGGCAACACTCAGAACACAGAAGCATCTTCTTAATTTGGATACTATAAACAAAGGAAACATCAAATCTGACCTTGCTGGGGAAATGTTAATGGATTCTACTCATCCTCCTTCTGCCACTTAGCATCTCTTTGCCCCACCTTGGGAAGCTTCCCGGCAGAAGTGTGCATTAGCAGAACTCTACCCTTACAAAACCCTGGCCCAGACAAGGAGAAAACATTACAAGTGATTAAATGGTCTTTTGATGTTCACTTCAACAGATGTAATACGTCACCACAGTTAAGCACATCTCCAGTGATGCCATAGTAGTATATACTAGGTAAATCAGAACTCTGTTAAACAAAAGGAAATCTTTTAGTTTTTCAGGTTAAAATTTAAACGGTGCCAAGTAAAAATCAAGAAACTACAGTTGAAAAGGCTAAGGACTGCAACACTGGAAATGAGAACAGATACCAATGCCAATTTTAATTAATTAAAGAAACCTAAATGGGATAGAACCCTTCAAGCCCTGGTGGTAACTGATAGTAAATAGTTTCTAGGAAATAAAACTCATCTTCTCCAGCTCTTCTATCTCTGTTGTACTTTGAACTTTACAAAAATTTAAAGAGGAGATGGTGTCATTCATTTCATGCTGCAAGAATGGCATGGGCTTACAGAACAAGCTGAGAAATTATTATAAGGTTTGTCTTAAGACAGAGAGGGGACAAAAAAGAAAATTAGGGCTGCTCAATCTCCCATAGTTTCTGCTGATGCTTTTAGACTTTGCTACTGTTCCTAACTGCTAAATCCTGAAAGATCATTCTTATTAACCGGTTGCCATTACAGCCACACCTGGAAATAACTGGTTTTACCCTTGCAAATCTAGTAGGTTGTGCATTCCTACAAGAGCAAGATCCAAGAGCAAAATCAGTGGTATCAGATCATCAAATGAATTAGACTGTTTGAAGGAAGATGTCATCAAACTGGCCCCAGATTTTCAGGGCTAGGTTTTTAGAACCAGTTAGGCATTGGTATAGTTTGTACTGTTTGGTATAGTACATGGATGAATAGTAAGGAGAGAAGATTTTCCTTGGCTGTGCTTGACCCATACCCTCAAACTACCCCCTCCAAATATGTCCCAAGTGGCATGATTATGTAAGGTGACGTAAACTGGCATGATTGTATAACAGGATATGAAAAAGAAATGACTGCACCAGAGTGTGGTCACTTAAAAGTATAGCTTTGCCTGACATGTCTGTGTCTATAATTTCTTTTGGAGAAGCCTCCATGGTTTCTGCAAATGGAATACTACTGTGGATCACTGTCCAAAAACAGTGATCTGCAGGCCTGGGGAATAATGCCATCAGTGTAACTCCAAGTACTACATTACCAAACAGCCATTCTTTTATATGCTTTATAATAAAAAAAAAAAACGCAACAAACCAAAAAACTTCCATAAAACTAACTCTATGAGGTGACAGGCATTTTATGTCTTTGAGCTTCTGTAATACAAGAGTATGCTGGAGGTTCCCTGAGAATCTGTAGTACAATTACCATAAATACAATTCAAACAGACATGCTGATTCTTGGCAAGTAAATTATAAATTCTACATTATGTTGTTAAAGGAAATAACCTTTTCTGAAAGTAAGGGTTCTGAATCAGCACATTTTTGGGACCAGAGCCCTAGTATTATTGGATTGACATGCATTATAACAAATCATATCAAATATATCTTGGTCAAATCTAAAGGTAAGAACACTTATTTGAATATTAGCAGTTTAGAAAAACATAGGACCTGAGCTCAGCCACCAATTATAGACACTGTGACTCTAATATTTGCTTGAAAAGTAGGATGGAAGTTTATCAGTTCTTCAAAATACAGCTTGAGCAACAATGGTCAAGCATATTTCTCATCATATATTTAATTACGGAAATCAACTAATCATGCCTGGAAATAAAATGCTTCTTGGTAAGTTAAGCCATTTTCACACAGCAGGATAAAATGGTAACAATTTGGTAGGACAATTAGCAATTACTGACATTTTTAATCATTGCTATTGCAGTATGAGGACTTTGAGCAAGAAGTCAGTACGTTGCTGATGAGGATGACAGAAGACAGCCAGTATTAACAAATTCAATTAACAACAGAACTATCACTTCCTCCTTGCTGTACTACTGAGGTTTCCCGTAGTACAAGAAGTAGAAGCAGATAAACACTGCAAAAACTCATTATTTTTTTTTTTAGCTGAAGAGTGATGATTTTTTTTAAAGCCTCAAAACTAGCCTCCCCCTGTATAAATCAACCCCATGCTCCATGTGCAGAGCACTTCATAGTAACAAGGCCCCATTCACAAACACTCAACACAAGTGAAACTTGTGCTTTGACTGTCAGATTCCCATGAGAATTCCTGTGAGAGATAGTGAGAGAAAGGATCTCATTTGTGTTCTTAGTAATGACAAAAGTGAGGAAGAGACTTTCTACTTAGGTTGTCAGGCAGCAAAAGCATCTAATTTAAACATTCATTACTAATCTGGTAGTCACATTCATTACTAATCTGCATAAAACAAAGAATATGTTTATATTTTTTGCAGGATTTATTGTGAATTTCATGAAAGTCCACTATGTCCTCAGTTTGGCACAGTGTTTAAGAATAAAACTAGTGTGGCTACTGACATGCTTAAAAGCAAGCATCTGCTTTATTAGATGAGGAACTCTGTGTAATAATTGATGAAGGTTAAACATTAAATTTTCTAGGCCTATCTGATCATTCTAAGAATATGCAATGCCATGACATGCTTCAAATTTAAATACAGTCTGGAAGTGTGCTTCTAAGGAGTAAAAAGTATAACTGAAATGTGCTAAAAATACGGTGAAGACCTTTCAAATCCTTTTTTTAGCCTTTAATCCATTATTTAGCACTTCATTCTTTAAAAGAAACCTGCAGAGCTATATCCTCAGAAGCACAACCTTGAAACAAAGTGTTTTTAGACATGCACAGAAAGCATTAGCAGCTTTCATTGCAAAATGACACCTGTGCACCCATATGTCCTGATCCCTGAAGTCATACTTCAGAGTATAGACTTACTCATTCAAAAACACTTCATTTGATTTATATCAAAGTACCTGCTCCTGGCTACACAGACTAAGTAAATGTCCAGCTCAGACAGCAAACACTGTTGTCTTGAAATCTTTCATTCTGGTATATTATCATGCATTTATCATTATGGTGTTTCATACCCACATACCCATAAATATTTGGTTTTGGTTGTAGGCAGACCTGAGTGTCATGGAAAGCTGACCTGCAAGTAAGTAAGAGGAAAATCTTATCTGTGGCCTTGGAGAAAAGGAGATAAAAATGAAGGGAAAGTTTGAGTAGTGTGAGCAAAACTTTTTTTAAAGCTAAATTAAGTAAATGTCCTGTAGTCAGTTATTAACTTCACATGGTTAATGAGGCTGTTTGGTCTAGAAAGGTTATCTGCTGTAACATTTCTTAACATTTTCATAATGTTATCAAGAATTAAAAAGGTAACATTTATCAAACATTCACAGTGTCTGTGAGGCAGAACAAAGAGCAGCCACACAGTTGTGATAACGTCCAAGCTGTCAGTTAGAAGCAAGTCCAAATACCTTGGAGATATTTGCTTTTGGATGATGCATTCTTTGTCATGTAAAAATGTAACTTTTCAAAGTACACATGTTACTGATTAAGTTAACATCAGAAAATTTTATTTCCTTGTAATTATTCCTAAAGCCCTATGCAAAAGATGGAGAAGGATAATCAATGGGATGATCCAGATAAAAGAGAGCCTTAGCATGAAGAGAAATCAAAGGGCCCAATCCTCCAAATCCTTCTATGATTAGTCTTTAATCTGCAGTGAGATTGCTCATGTGAAACAGAATTTACAGGATCAGATCTTAAATCTCCCAACTGCATTTTTCCTAAGAAAAGAGGTGGATTAAAATCCAGACCTAATGTCTCATTGTGTCTGGCAATGTCAGAGAAACAATGACAGCAACCATTGAGTCTGAAAGACTCATACCGTTCCAGTAGGCTCCAATTTGATCAGCTAAGACTAATCCTCAATGCAGTGAGTGGAAAATTTTTGATTTTTGGTTGTAGCACTTGATGCTAGATCCCTTGCCCATGAAGCAAGTGAATCCATACAAGTGACCATGCTAAAGGCAGCCAAGAGGCTAGGATTCCCAAACCTTTCCTCTACACCAAACAGCATAACCTCTGATTGAAAAGCTTACTATCATTTCAAAATAAGTACTCTTTCTAACATTTCCAGCAACGGCTATCATTACTGCCAGGGCCTGGGGCTAAGACATTGTCTTCTGATTTACATTTGAGCAATTATACTTATGTGGAGACTATTCCAAGAAACTGCAACGTGCAAGTTAGAAAATGGAGAGGCTTGGAAAACATGGAACTAAACAACCTCAACTACAACCCAGATCTGTTTTAGGTTCACCTCCAAACATTCCTTTCCCCATTCAGATCTAGGCAGTATCTGGCACTTCTGTATTAACAGCTCTCATCCAGACCTATTTCTGGTCAATAATAAATAACTTGGGAAGAGTAAATAGGTGAATAGAATTGCTAGTTACAATCTCTAACAAATTAAAAGGCATCAAATCAATATTATGTTTCAGTGGGACTCCACACTTTCCAATTCACTCAATACTTCCTAAAATTATCATTTCACTAGTTAATCAGGGATTATTTAAATTATGTGTTAGCTATGGCTTTGCTGTCATTGTGTCTTCCATTAAGTCCAGTAAATCCTGCATCAGGAAGTGGGACTGGAAGGATGAGAGGCACCTGCTCGCATTCCTCTGTGTTGTAGGTACATACAAAAGCCACAGATTGGATTCTACACCTCTCTCCTTGGCTTGCAGCCCCACTTATGGGAGGAGTGGGCAGACAGGCTGGCTTTGCTTCTGCGTCAGTGGGACAGGAGGCATGGACAAAGGGAGCAGCATACGAGAGCTCCTCTTACTTCTAGCTGTGGAGCTCCCTAGGACTCACAAATGCCCCCATTTCTCAGGAAGGAGAATGTACTTGTGTTCTACATTTTTCTTCTTTCCCAGACTTGCTAATCTCTTAATGTAAAATAGATCAAAATGATAGATGGCTCATTGTCTTCATTCTGCTTTGGAGATCACGTTACTTTGCTTTCTGATGTCCTGACTCCTCTGTAGAATATAACAGGTCTTAGAATAAACCTGCTAATCAGATCTGTACCCATTACTGATTCTGCTTCCCTTCCTGATAAGCACTACACAAATCCCTTCTCAAAATATGTTGTGGGTTTTGTAGCAAAATGCAAAAGTAGCGAAACAGCATTGTTAACTCATTGGGGTTTTTTAGTTATGCACTTGAAAATATTTGCTATTTTATGTAATACTTGATATTAATTACAACTATTGATGTTCTCCTTAGAGAGCTGTGATTAGAATTACCAAGGCTAGTCCAAGATGAATAACGAATTCCAGGCCACATTCTGATCCAGGTTATAACCAACAAGTATAGAACGATCTTTTGATTTCAGTGCCATTGCTCTAGATTTACTCTAGTCTAACCAAGATCATTATCAGGCTTTCTTAAGAGACATTGTTCTCTCAGATGCCTTTCTAGATTAATTGGCACAATTACATCCTTCTTTCCCTCTTCCCCCTCAGGTCGATCTATATGTCAGAGGCTTACAAGCTCTGTTGATTCAGAGCTGAATGAGTGCTGTAGGGAAACGAGTTACAATGGTCCTCCTTTTCTCTAAAGGTCCAAACTCTTTTGGTTTTGATGTAGAAGTCACAAAAATACACTAACCTCTCATTCATTCAGACTTCCTCTTCTTCATTTGAAGGGTAAGAGACACTTCCAGAATGCAATGGGCTGTCTCCCTTCACCTGTGAAGCACTTCATGAAACCCTTATGTGCACTTATTACTTCTTCAGCTACCAGAGTAAAAAGACTATTGGCATTCACAGTCAGAAAGTAATCTTTCAACTGGAGAATTGCTAAGCCAGAGGGGATAGCTTAGTGATCTAAACATCTAGGATCAAATTAAGCCTTGGTGCAAAAGAAAGCAACTCGGCTGACTTCAATGGAACTGTGCTCATTTACATCAGAGGTGAATCTGTCCCACAAGACTGCATGGAAACACAGGTTCAAATCCAGCAGCCAGGGACAAGTTAAGAGTGGTTTGTCAACTCAGCACTATAAGAGAAGGTTTCTTACGCATGCTAAGTTAGGAAGGGCTATTGTGAATAAAAGTGGAATCCTTATTTTCCTGAAAGATACGGCACAGCCAGAAATGAAAGCGGCTTGGCTCAGAAATGTGTTTGCAAATATATGGCATTTCATACAGAAAAAAAAAAATCCCTCCCCCTTTCCTTTCAAAAATTCTCATTTCTCTGCTTATTTCCTCCAAATATTATTTGAAGACATCACTGGTTTTCAAAAATGCTCATCAGACATCTTACCAAAATATGCTCAAACAGTTGTTTTCTTTAACTAAAAAGTTATTTCATCTAGTAAAAAACCCAAACAACTAAACAACATGAAATAGAAAGAGAAGTTTACAGTTTGCCATGTGGTTACCTAAGATCTAAATAGTAGCAGCCAGCAAGATGCTTCTATTAACTTTTTCCGGAATCTGTAATAATGTGCTGGTGATAATAGTGTTTTGTCCTATTCTATTTTGTCGTTCAAAATCATTTGCTCAAGTAGCTGACAAATTTTCATCAGAACAGAAAATGCTGCTAGATGCATTTCAATTAGTTATCCCATATGCAGTATGAATAATTGTCACTTAAAAATCCATTAAATAAGAATTTGCAAATTTTCCCCACTTTTCTGCACTATTTCTATGTTCTTGTTTCCATTGTATTAAAAAAAAATCCATCTTCTTTTAGAGCATGGGGAAGCAATTAATACTGCATTTTCTTTTTTCCACTGCACTTTCACTATATATTTTCATTATTTCATCAAGGCTAAGTAATCAATATTTTCATTTAAAAATAAAGACAAAGATCTTATTATTAACAACATAAAAGTCATTTTCAGACCTGCTGTATCGCACTTTCACAGGGGAAGTGGAAGGGGAAATCAACAGCAGCTCCTATCCTCTCCTCTCCTGTTCAGACTTCTAGGGAAAAAGACTGTGGGTTAGTAGCGTGCAAAGACAATGTTCCAATATTAGAAATCTCCCAAGCAGAAAGTTGTATTTTGGGCTTGTGTTTCCCAGACCTCTGCAATAGCAAAGTCCCTAAGTGTTGTTAGATGGCAATTACACCTTAAGCAAAAAGATATTGCAGATCATTGATTCCTGCAAATCTCCTCTCCTTTGAAGTAGCAGCACTTGCTTATGAATGAAGATACACACACTTTCACCTTGAAATCACATGGACCTATTTTCTCTATTCAGTCCTGGAAGCACATGAATTAGATATTCCAAATTGGATACATCTCATCTTAAGAAAAGAGGTTTGATCCCGAGAGCTTCACTTCCAGCAGGCACCATACTCGTGTGAGTAGTCTCAGCAATATGACTGAGACTATTTGTGGGAGTGAGAATTAGGAATATGAAGTTTACAGAATGCAGTTTATGTTTGTCTTGGACCTAAACACTCGTAGCTCCACTCAGGTGAGTAAGATCCAAGTCATGCCGCTGCCTCCCGTCTGAATGGTTGTGTGCGCAAGGATTCCTTCAGGGAGGAAGGCTCGCAGAACTGCGCTGTGTGAAACTACACAGTTGATTGGCAGAGAAAAAAATAGTAGAATTAAGCTCTTCTTTGATTTTACGGAACATTGACTTCTGCAAATGTGACCTTAAATTCAAATTGATTTGATCTTAAATGCAGGAGATTTCATCTACCTTCCAGGCAAATATGCTCCATATGTTAAATACCAGTAAATATAGTTAGTTCTCCATTGTCTATGAATGGAATACAGAACAGCTTTTCTGTAAAGACCAGGTTCTCCCTTAGCAGCAGAGGATTTAAAAGGTCAGAACTAGTAATGATCAGCTGAAAACAAGGGCTTGCCTGAAAGCTGTTAGAGGGTTTGCATTTCTAGTAGGTCCTAAAGCCCATTGCTTGACAGTCATTACAGAAAAAATCAGGTGAAACAGCTCCTCGTGTTTTTTTCTGCTGGTGATGCTTCTTTCTTTCTTTACCTTCTGATGATGAACAATAAAACTGGAATGTTATTTTTAGAAAATATAATCACAAGTCAGATAATTCCTCAGAGTTATCCTGGGAAAACTGCCCCAGGTTCAGGATTTAAACTGACCAGTACTGGGTGGGGTAAGGAAATAACTTTTTCTTTTTATTAGTTATAATTGCTCACTGTAAGGTTTTGTATTTTTTCTTAAGTATATTGTACTGCTTACCACCTAAAGAAGATTTTTTCAACAATTTTGGCTACTTATTTGTTATGCAGCCCTCTGATACTGTTCTGGATAGCCTCTATTTTTAGTTCTTGGATTGTACATCCTGGGGAAAAAGAGCGATACTATTCTCTCTCCCAAAGATAGATTGCCCCTGAGTGCCAAAAGCTGGCAAAGGAAAAAAACAAAAACAACAGCAAAGTGCTCATGGCAGAAGGCTTGATGGAAGCTTTAGGGGACTAATTCTGATATGTTTACTTTATTTTCTTTTTAATGGGTTGTCAGCTGAGGAGAACAAACAGCTCTTCCTGCATCCAGAAGCATAAGCATTTATTGGTCCAGATAAAGCACAGAGAAGAAATATTATTCAGGGTATACTATAAGTCATCACCATGTCTCTTCAGGTAAAATGCCAAAGTATTTCTGTTGTACAGTTTTCACTGTGCTGCTCTGTGCAACACAGATTGGTAGCGGGAGGTACTCATGGCCATTGGAACAGTGCAGAGTTTAATACTGAACGTATCCTCTTAACGTTACCCTGTAATAGCCTCTCAGGTAAAAGTATTTCTGATATCATTAACAGAAAAAGCAGTTCCCTTGGGAATGATACGTATGTACTTTCAGTAGAAGGGTACACACTCATATGCATGTTCTGAACCCTCCAGAAGCTAGGAGGGGTTTGGGAAGGTTTGAAGAGTCAAGGATTGCAGTGTCCCAACTCTGATAAACATACACTGGGAATCCCTACTGTCTCTATGCTGCTTAACTAGTCCTCCTTCCTGGGCAAAAGGAGCTTGCTATATTTTCCTCTTCTCTATCCGTATCACAAGAAAAGCCTTATTTTTTTACATTGGCATTGGATTAAGCAAATGGTACACACGGAAATCACTTTCCTAGCTTTTCAGGATATGGACCTTAGCACAAACATATGGGATTATTTTCAAAGTGTCTGGGAAAGGAAAACACATTGATACTGTTTAGATATGTTTCAGAATGTTGTCAGCGTAAAGTGCAAAAGTACATCTCCCCGTGCTCACACTGAAGTTGGCTGGTAAATGTACTACTGAGCTGACATTCACTGTCCTTGTAATGAATCAAGTCTATGTCTTTACAGAAATTGGGGTTTACGGTGGTGTGCTCTGGGTTTATAGCAGAGAGTAGTCTCACAGATCCATGTTTCCTTTATGTATTTCAAATTGCTTTAAACCATAAGCCTTTCTTTGCAAAGAATTCTTTAGAAAGTAAACCTCCTAATTGCCTTGTGTGTTCTCGATCAGATCCTCAGCTCTCACACTAGGTTTCATTATGACTGCATCTGTGTTGCTGTGTAAAACTGCCCAGAGGGAGACCAGAATGGCCAATAAATCTTATTTCCCAAAATGAATATCGTTCTGGTCAGCTTTGGTGTGACTCAGTTGAAGTGGCCAGGGAGAAAACTTGTGGGCACTGGTCCTTTTTATGACCTCCAGTATCTATCTCCTTGGCATGTCAACGAGTCAAACACTCTGAGAAGCCTTTGGCTATCTGATATGCCTTTGTGGTGACGACGACATTACCCTCAAAGGGAACCCAAGGACATTCCTAGATTGTCACTAGTTGAGCAAATAGGTTTTGATGGTAGCCTTAAACACATGCTGGTGCCAGGCTCTCAGAAGGAACAACAGAGATGCCAGGTGTCAGCTCTAGGAGGTGCTCTGGAATACAGGGAATTGCTGGAGCCCTGTCATACACAGTGGGAAAACAGCCAACGGGGATCAGCGAAACCAAAAACCAGCTAGGTAACTCTTGCATTCCGCTGTTTTATGGATGTGAGAAAGCTAAAGTTGCCATTTTATCAACAGTGTCTCATTTATAAACTGGCAATTTACTCACTTTAAGCCAATTATTAATGACATCATTTATACTTTTGAAGAATCTGTGCCGGTACTGTACAAATAATTCCAATCCTAGATTCTGCTCAGGCATAATCATTCATATACATCAGTTAATGACAATTTAATTGCATATCCTTATCATCATAAATACTGAACTATTTGTATATAATAATATGTGCTAAAGAACACATTGAATTTCAGTTTGCCATTAATTTCAGTTTGCTATTTATATACAGCATATGGATTTCAACTTTTCCCTTGACACCGGCATTGTTGAAACAACCACTTGATCTATTAAATTTTTTGAGTAGCTCTTTAAATTATAAATAGTGCCCAGTTGTTTATTTCAAGTGCTTTCAGTACTCCAAATGTGGTTTAATTGTATTTGAAAACTGCCAAATATCAATGGAGATCAATCCTGTCCCATTGATCTGTTTATGCAGTTAAACATGTAGAATATCAGATTCAGGCTCTAACATATTTAAATACTCCTCTATTGATCAGCCGCTGCCATGATCCGGCACAGATGATGGCATAGATGATTACAGGAAACTGCCTGCTCTGGTTTGCTCAACTGATACCTCCATCTTTCAAAAGGCATCATGGAAGAACTGATCCACAGCTCAAAACCCGAGGGTGAGTCAGACGGGCACACAACCTTGCCATACAAAAATTTCAATCCATGGAAAGATTTTAGCATCTGATGTAGGAAACCACAAACACACATACTGAAAAGTATGGGAAAGTACATTAAAATCCTGCACCTTACTGCCTGAATGTGACAAGAGGTGAGTTAGGGAGCTCAGACAATCTTTGTTCCTTCACAAAAGCAACCAACTGCTCTCCAGGGCTGTTTGTCCAGCTAAAGGATAAAGGTCTAAACCTATGACACAGAACTGTTTTCTATAGAAGATTATGGGACAAAAATGCAGAAATGCCAGATCTTGCAATGATGTTACTTCAGTATTTTGGATTAGTATGTGGTCCTGGTTAGAGCACTCTACAACCAAGTAGAAAATACTTTGCTTCAACCCCAAACACCTACGAACAGATTTTCTAGAGCTAAATAAAGGTCCCTTTTATTTGTTAGATATTTTGACTGTCCATGAAAAAGCTGACCAGGAAACATCAATCTTTTGTATTTGTAGGTCAGAACTAATTTGGCACAGAGAGAGTGCGTGGGGAAGGATGAAGTGTTTGTTCCCAATACCATATACAGATCAGGGCCAGATATCAGAAGAAAATCACTCTCTTGCCAGTGATGAGGTTCCAAGGGAGCAATTCTGTGTTGGTACCTCTCAGAGAGCAGAGGGTATAGCACGTCTCATATCCCTCAGACATCTCCAGCTAAGTGAATGCAGCAAAAGGCAGAAGGAGATGAGGGTTTAGATCTTGGGAAAAGAGGAGGAGTGGGATGGATTAAAGAGCAAACCGCTCTAGAGGATTGGCTAAGCCTTTCCAGGTAGGGAGAAAAAGGAAATCGATGTATAGTTCCAGAAAGTGCCCGATGCATGTGACAATATTGCAGAGAGAGGAGTGATGCAAGAAGTGCCAGGAGTGTGGTCTTCCCACTCCGAAGCACAGGGTCTCAGAAAAACTCAGCATTACTGTGGATGAGTAAGTATAGCTTCATGCAGTTCAGTAACTCTTTCTGAGAGCTGAATGCTTTATTTCTTGGGCTTCTTTGGAAATCCCACCTAGCTTTGTAATACTATGGTGAAAGCAAAGAACAAATACATATAAATTGCTCCGTGGTGTTTCAAGTGAGTGAAAGCTTGGAATGCAACCACCCATCATTATTATTATTGTGCTTTGTCAGCTAGTAAAGGTAAGTAAGAAATTGTCCTTGTCAAGCTTTCTTCAAAATTGAGCCTTGCTTCAGGCCTTAAGTAAACAGCCTTCTCTGGGAACAGGTGCATGTGGTACTGTCATTATGTTATCAGCTATGTACATTTTCCTGAACTGTACACAAGACAGTGTTTGAACAAAGTCTAAATGTTTTTAAACTTTTCTTCATATGCTAAAGTAAAACTAAATCTATAGTTTAGGATAACCTACATACATGTTATGAGGTGATGTTAACTGCTTCAGAAATTAGTTCATATGATACTAGATTAAAAGAAAAAGACTTTTTCAATATTAGTGATAATTATTGTAACTATTTTTACTTACAATAATTTTTGAGGAGAATACTGCATCTGCTTTAGACTCAGGACTCACTTTATAGTTGGTGACTCTCTTTGGCAGGACTTGAAGATTTCAGCAGCTGCTGAAAATGAATTTTGACAGAGATATAATAACAACAGTATTTTGCACATTAAGAAATATGAAATAAGGAAAAGTAAGACTGTGTTGAGTGTAGACTTCCTTCTTAGCAGGAGTCAAGCATTGCAGGTAATACTCTGCTGGTAACAGCAACTTGAACTAGCACTCATCAATATTTCTAAATTACCAAGAAGAATCTAGCTAATCATTAGTTGCTTTACACCTTCTGGCAACCTTGTAAAGACTGCTATGAGTTAATATAAATCCCATAAAGTTAACAAAATGTCCTATGACTACTGGAACTTTGTGGGAAACACTAATTTAATAACCAACCAAGAGGTTACAATACAAAACGTTTGTTGAAGGTACCTTGGTATCTGAGTGTGATTGACAGTGTGATGAATGATGATTGCTGGGCTAGCTTTGAACAAGTGTTCTTCCTCCAGCGAAGTCAAACAGACCACAGACCTTGCAGAGGAAGTTATGGAATTTGCTTTTTGTTAAGGCAACTCAGAGATCAAAATCCATATGCCAAATCTTTACAACTCTGAATCCAACCTCACGAGCGGATGATTCTTCTCAAAAGAATCTCTCTGGAGCTCTCATGTCATTGGTACATATTGGCTAAAGACCCTGATACCCCTGTGCTCACAACAGCAGAGACTTCGCCAGCAAAGCCCAGTGCAGCATTCAGAGGATAGCGTGCCACCCTGTCCTGTCTGCCAGGCAAAATATCTGTCCAGGATTGGTATAAAGAATATTTTATTGTGTGTACTCGGCAGATTCTTTGCAGAGTGCTTCAAAACAGGCAGAGAGAGCAGTAAATGTTGTCTTTGTATGTGTGAATTTGAAAGTCTCTGTTAAACTTCACCATCTACGTTTAAAGGCTTAACATTCACATGATCCCTCTTCTTATCACAG
The DNA here is from genome assembly GCF_035582795.1 of Mycteria americana. Lineage (NCBI taxonomy): Eukaryota > Metazoa > Chordata > Aves > Ciconiiformes > Ciconiidae > Mycteria > Mycteria americana. Next base: position 56,505,213 of record NC_134370.1, on the reverse strand, counting down.
ACAATATACACCATAGCATTCATTCACAAATGCAAACCAGTCTCTCATATAAAGTGGTAAAAAGGGGATGGAAGGGAGTAAAATATGCGGGAAGCTATTCTATCCCCATATGGCCTGAAATTTGCTCAGGGTATTATACATGTGATTAGCAACTGTCTGTCAACTAAAGGAAAAAAAACTTGGAAAATTTAAGGAGGATATGGCTTTTACTGAAGATGCAGTAGTCAAACAATAATTAAATATAAAAAGCAGAATTATAAATTTCTGCCTCAAAGATGAAGTCTTTGAAGACGAGGAAAATAAGTGGTAAGATTCTCCTACTTTTTGTTTGTTGGCATGTTTGCTAAGACCTGCCTTGTAACGAGTTAACATTTCAAATGTGGAGCCAAATCTATCAATTTTATTGTTCTGGTCTGATTGTCAGGACCAAAATTAGACCTGTTTATCTTTAAAATATCTTTAAGAGTGCTAAACATATGTGGATATAAAAGTATAGAAGAGTTTGATGAGGCAGTATTATTGATTATGAATGGACATGGGCATGGGCAATGGAATACACATAAAGATTGGTGTGTAATACATACATGTAGTGGGAAGAGTTAAGCGCTGCCACATCCATTCTTTCTGCAGTCCTATAGCTGACATTTCATAATGTAACTGCAATCTTCACATTCACTTTTAAAATAGGGCTCAATATGGAATATCCAATAGCGGATATAAATAAATACATATACATACACATAAATATACACGTACATACAAGATGACTCAAAATACTTTAGAATCAGTGAGCCCGTGTCAGTGGGGTCACAGCAAATAAATGTGATGTTTTAAATATAAATTTACAACCTTAAATTTTAATGCATTTTAAAACATATTAAACATTTTAATTTAGCATCTCTGTTAGGAGATATTTTACATCCTAACATATATGTTTCAGAAACCAAACATTCAACATAAGCATATATAATTTTGTCTCTCTGGCAGTAGAATTTTTTGGATTTATGTGCAAGATAAATTCTGATAGTGTATTCACACTGTGCTTTCTTAAGACACCACTCAGAATATCTCATGGTGGATTCAGAGTTATTGCTGTTACTTTAGGCTTCACTCTACAGTTCATCTCTATTTTAAAAGTACAATGAAGCTTCTTGAGAGAAGAAAAATTACATTTAAGCACTTGATATGTTTCTCTTACTTTTACAGTAATAAGTGGTTGATAGCATCTAACTCCGATATTTTATTTATCTACATACTTACCTAGCTCCCTCCCCCCCCCCCCCCCGGTATCTAACTGATTCACAAACCTTAATGAACTTACACTCACAAAACTCCCATGAAGCTAGAAATTATTCCTCAATTTATGAGGGAACAGAGACTTAAAGAGATTCACATGGCTTGCCCAAGAGCAGATGAGAAGTTTGAACTTAAATCAAACTCAAGTCTTCTAAATTTCAGTTCAGAAGAACAGCATGTCTATAAACTGTTCTTATGGTCGGGTTACATTTAAAGTGACTTGCTACAGTATATTATATTCACTTCAGTTTTGTCCCTTTTATTGCTATATAGTACCAAGTAAAAGCTGTAATGAAACACAAATAACTTTCTCATCTGTTATTTACATAACAATATCAAGAATAAAAGCTACCTTTATCAAGTTATGCAGTGTGCCCTATCAAATACAGTACTTATATTTTGTCTACATTTATGTACAGAATGAGAACTTACATGAATTGGTTTATCTGCATTTGTTCTATTAAAGAAATAAAACATCTTGATTTAGAAAGGTCAGTAACTTCTGAAACAACACTTTTGATTCTCTTCCTCGTCTGTAGCTGTGGAAGAGCTGAGACCACCATATTCTCAGCGGTGAAATGGTTCTCTCTACTTAGCTAATTTCCCCCCACACTGTGTAGCTCAGTGGTGACATATGTCCAATGTTTCCCCAGGCTTAAAAGAAAAGGAACTCACATTCTGCCAAAGAACAGCCAAGACCATAGAGGAGATGAAATATAAGATAAAGTAGTAACACTGCAGTGGAATGAACCCATATGGGACCTTGATTTTTTAAAGTGACAGATTACAGACATAAACCTGAGTTGGAGGGATCAAATCTGTATCAGCAGCAAGAGCTAAGCTCTCCAAAATTCAGCAGGGTTCAGATCTCCTGCCTGGGCGTGCTCCCATCCTTCTATGAGATGAAAATGTAATAGGAAACTCTAGTAAGAACATGTATTTTCAGCTCCGTGATTTGATTAATATTGGTAGAGCATTTTCAAGATGACTCATACAGCATACCATGTGCTTCTCTTGAAAAGGATTCAATCCACTTTTATACTAACTTTTGTCACATCCAGGAATGCACAAATACTACACTTAACATACACTCTATTATTGTGTACATACCCTTTGTATATATATCTGTAAGAGCAAATTAAATGTGCCTAGCACTATTTTATGGCAATAAAGCCAACTGCTAGAGGAAGACGTGAAAGAAAGGTTGAGTGAAAAACTCTTTTACTCTCCAGAAGAGCGTGGACATATTCAAACACTTCCTAGCAGGTATGATCATCAGGAGTGTATTAGTTGTTGTAGATCAAGAACATGGAAATTGTTCCATCATTTTATCAATACATATGAGTTCCCATACCCGAGAATGTTCCCTTACTCTAATTTACCAGTACAGATACAGCATCTGTTTCTACAGTCACCTTACAGTGAGGGCTCTGGCATACCTGCTCATGTAAATACACAGATATAGTACTAAGACTGTGAAAAAGAATATAAATACCTCATAAGCAAAACCAGATTAGTACTTAATTTCACAGAGTTGGGCTCAAACAGACCAAAGGTGTCAGAGAAGCATAATCGTGGATTAGTTATGCCCATTTTTTTCCTATAAACTTTTAAGCATTCTATTTTCATTATTACTTACTTTCTAAGGATAACTCCAGGCACCCAGGCTTACTAGTGTGATTTCATTAGTAGAACTTCATCCATTAGTAGTATTTCAACTGGTAAAAGGTAAGATAAGCAAAGTCAAACCCGGGCACTGTCAGTGTATTTGCAGCTGCTCTTCTCACCGTGAGCACAGTGCTCTGAGAAGAACAGAAAGAGAATAGGAGTGTGTTTGCTAAGAAGGAAGTGTATGAGGGCAGAGGAGAATGAAGTATCTGCTGGTTTTTGCTCTAGATGCCAAACCAAAGCTTTAACCACTGGCTGTCACTGAGGATCCTATGATAGCTTTCACAAGAACAGTTCAATGCATTTCATTTAGTTGTCACTTTTTTCAAAAACACTGTTGTGCAATGGCATTGGTGTGGAATAGAAGTTGAATTTCACCATAGAGATAGCTACATTTCAGCGGTGGGAGAAGTGATCCCAACAGACTTTGTAAAGCACTTTGGGATTCTTACAGATGAAAGGTGCTATATAAATGTCAGGTATTGTTATACACCACTTAGGAGAAATGTTTCCATTTATTCCTCTGGATTTACTGTTGAACATTTAGAGATAATGGTCATTGCTGATAATAACAGTAAGAATAGCAGCTTGAACACTGCACACTGTGTAGATTGTTCTGTATTCTGCTTGTCTGTAACAGGAGGTCGCATACTGATAAGTAGGAGGAATTTTTTGACAATGCAATTATGGAGAACTAGCTATTTTTCATATTATATGGTCAAAGGGCAACTGCCAGAGTTATTTACATGGCTGCATCATTTACAGCCAGGATTATTGAAAAGATTCAGCAAAAAGGTAAGCTGCTTTCATTATGATATTCAAAACAGCATAATACAACAGCTTCCTGTAATAGGGCCACTTGTTTTACTGTATTACCTCTCTGTATTTGTCTAAGTTCTACTCATTCATCTTATTAATAGATTTTGTTCAAATGCATGACGGATATTTCTAACAATGCTTACCCAAGCACTAGTTAGAATTTGTTAGAGAGATTCCACTGTTTATCCTAACATGAGTGCCTTTGGATTTTGGTGTTTTGTTTGGGGTTCGCAGAGGGGGGGCACTTTTTTTTAGCATAACAAAAGTCCAGCATTGATTTTAATAGGAGTGTAAAAGGCAGACTATTTTTGCCAGGTAGATGAGTAATTTCAGCTATGCTCTAACAAATCGAATAGTCTTTATAATACTGGAAAACAATCCTGCCCCAGCAATTCTCTCAACTGAGTAACACCTGACTGTAAAGACCCTCATATTCCCCCTTCCTCTTCTGCTTCCCAAGTCTCTCCTCTCAGATTTCTGCCTTCCAGTTGGGGTATCTCATTAACCTGCAGGCTCTATCCCTGCCTCATTATCTCCTCCTGAACATCTGAGAGAGGCAGAAGCCAGGCTGTATTAACCCACTGATTGCTGCTGACCAAGTGGTGCCCCTGAGCCCTTTTGGAAGCAGCTTTGGCTGAATAAAAGCTGCTGGAAGATGTGGTCCGGGACTGAATACTGGATAAGAAAATAGGAGTAATCTACTGTGGGGATTCATTTGTCAAAACCTTGGCAAAACCTTTGTGTGCAAGGGAGCTGAATCTATCTCTAAGGAAGCCATGCAAGCTTCCCTCTTATTCCCAGTGTCTTTTAGTACAGAAGCTGTAAAAGCATTAAAATATACCGAACTACCTCCTCCCCTCCCTGCTAGCCAACAAGGGCACTTTCCTGGCTAATCCAGAAAGATTACCCCCAGGAAAAAGGGCTAAATGCTTAAGAAAATTTAATGTTGCTGACGTTCATTTTATAGTCCCATCCCCCTTTCAGGAATGCCACATGTGAGCTCAGTGCAGTGGGTACTGTACTCAACACCTGCAGGATTGTGGTTATGGCTATATGTATCCTATGCAAATTCCCAGAAATTCCCAGTCTTCCTAGAGTATTGACATTTACATCTACCTTCAGCAGCTCTGTTCAGAATTACCACAAAAGATCAGAGTGCAGCTTGGAGGTCAGTGTGATCATGATTTGGCCATGCTAGTATATTTACTCTTGCTAATAGGGTTTACTTCTTTTTATTTTTCCTTATTGCTGCTTTTCCCTTGCTCTCTCCCTGTGGAATTTTAACCACTGCCTATCATGGGAGGAAGAAAAAACTCAAAATTCTGGGAAGAGTGTGATAGGTATGTCCCACACACGAGGAAGAAAAGAAACAGCCAAATAGCAGAAACACAGATGAGCATCTATAGATTTAGGCATTATAAAAAAGTGGAGTAACAGGGTGCTACATGTTTCGTGGGCTAAGCAAAAAGTTAACACCAATAATATCTGCTTAAAGGACTTAAGTAACAGAGAAGGCAACTTTTAATAAAAAATCTAGAATGAAACCAGTGAAGTACTCATGCAGTTAGTCAGAGATGTGACTTAAGACACGAGGAAAGACATTTCTGAAATCTCCAAAAAAAAAAAAAAAAAAATTAAAGCTGAAGGTTTATCCCAACAGTATCATAAATTCTCCTCACGCACAGGGTTAGCACAGCAGAAACCAAAAGTATGAAATGTCTTTCAAATATCAGCTCTTCTCAAGTGACGTAATATTCTTAAGTATTTAGTTGAATAAACATGTAAACATAACAAGACACGTGTTCATCATATGATAGATGGTGGATCCACCTAACTCTTCCCAGAGACTTTATGGAAACCACCAAAGAACCTCTAATTTAATCACTAGCCACTGCAACTGGCTGCCTGTCTGTTAATTGCTTGGACAATACCCAAATTGTCAGACCAAAAGACCACCCAGTGATTCATTGGGCTGTCACTCCATATAAATAAACCAACAAATAAAAGATACAGTGCCTGGAATGAGTCTTTGCTTGTGATGTCTTCTCTGATGTTTTTCTCAGTATCCAATCCTTTAAAATTGTTCATCAACTTCTTTAAAAGCTTGAAATCTTATTGCTGCAAATCTCAAGTTCCTAAGGAACAGTTATAATCCAAAGTGATTCTGCAAAAATATCTCTAAGGAAAGCTGTTTTTGGTAGTTCTCAGAGTTTCTATATCATATTGCTCAGGTAGTTTTGTTGATTCAGCCTAACAAGTTTGGGCAGGGATAACAAAAATCTATCAAGCTTTTTATTATGTAATTTTGGTTGTGTATTTTACTTACAAAATGCTGTGACCACCCACACAGCCCTTACTATATCCTTACAAATCTTCTCTGAGGTAGGGCCTTGCAAGTATTTCCATTCCACAGACGAAATACTAACACACAGAAAGTTGTTTTAAGTTTCCAAGAGCTTTTTAAATATGTATTCTTTATAGGCCATGAACAATCAGCACTAATATGAACTCTGTTTGAATTTAAATGCATTTTTGGTTGCAAGGCACAGAACTCTCCCTTAACTACATTAAGTGTACTACCAGTGTGATAGAGGAAAGGTGAAAAGATATTTTTATTACTTAAGCAGTGGCATCATTTTGAAAATATCAGAAAAAAACCCATATGGATTTGGGAGACCTTGAAGCAGCTTTCTGACAAATATCTGCTCACTGGAATAGAATCTAAGATTGATTTAATGGATGTTATGAAGTGGAGAGTAAAAACCACCAAATCTCCAAAACATACCCTATAAGCAGTTAAAATATATTTGCTCTAGACATGTATTTATCTGGAAGAGATTTAAGAAGGGAACTGCTCTTCCCATTAGCACTGTCCGATGTAGCAGCTGTAGCATCATACCCAACGGTATGCAGGAGAGACAAAAGCTGGCTATCCCAGTGTTTGGATGGGACGCGTATCCTGATGCTGCTATTTTCTCACCATCGTTAATTCTACTTTTACTGTTGTCACAAATTTTATCAGCCACAAATTCTTACATTCCCTTTGTTAGTCCTTTACCTGAAGCACTAGTTAAGCAGGAGGAATGCTATCACTCCAGGACATGTATCGCGACATCTGTAACAGCTTTTTGGTCACAGCCCCGTTAGGCATTAGGAGCCTGTTTGGTCACAGATCATCCACTGAGTGCAGCTTGAAGCTGTAATGGACCCTCCAGTGAGAAATTCTGTCCTCTGAAGACCGTCTGCCTGACTACAAATGGCTGGATGATATACTGGGCCAAGGGTTTCTACTTCATACCACGTAACAAGGGCATCAGAGGGATATTGGTTCCTGTTTCTCTCCCAGCTTCTGCACAAGGCTAGAACAGACCTGTCCAAATCTGCAGCTGTGGCAGTTGGGTGAGGATGGTTAAGTGCCACAGTCTGCCCGCTTTCCCAGTCACCTTAGCTGATTCCATGCTCAGTGTGGATTAAACCTCCACCAAATGCATCCCCAGGCAGGATCCTATGGAATGAGAAATGCTGTCCATTGGATATTTAATCTCCCTGTTACTTCAGCTGCTACTGGTTAACAAGCATTGAGGGAGTTAGTGCTGATCTGCTTCGTACGACAGCTTACTAAAACACTACCATTTGCCTCCAGCATTTAAACAGTGTTTCCTACTTCAAGGAACTACCATCATTATGCTCTTTTGTGCTAGTTTTTTCCTCTGTGCACAGTCACGTGTGTAACACCTGCTTTTATCTCCCAGGGCCTGGAGATGATCCCACAAAGCCTCCCTGAGGTTTCAGCTGATGCTGCAGATGCTGAGGCTGCCAGACAGCTTTGATTCTGGGTCTCAGTTTTGTGGCTTCTCTTTCAAAACCTCTCTCTATTTCTTAGCCAAAGTAAATGTCAGAGTGCCGACAATTCCACTCTATGCCAAGCTAAAGATATTAGGACCTTTAAAATGTTTTTTTCCAGGATAATTCACGGTATTTTTTATAAAGCACTATGATTAGTAGAGCCCATAGCACAAAATCCTACACTGTGTATCCCACTACCTTTCTCTGTCCTTCCTCTTTGTATCGTCGACAAGGATGCCCACAGTCAAGAGCTTTCCTGCCCAAGCACCTGCTAGCTGCTTCTCATTCTGCAAGGAAATAAATGTGGGGACTATCCTAGTAAACGTTAACATTTTTTAACTTTCAGAAACACCCTCTGTGTCCTGAAACCTAGTGCAGTAGAAAAAATACTAGCAATTTAATTTACAGATAGAAAATATGTCATAATGTAAAAAACCCAAATAGTGGCATCTATATTCATACAGATATGACACATTGCCTTTTAAACACTGATATTACAAAGTTACAGGCTTCTTTAAAGGCATATATAACTAAGCTGATATCCATCTTTAAAGTAATCATGCTTTCAGTTCATTCTCGACAATAATATTCTTAAACATGGTGTTTCAGAATAAACTCAAGAAAAAGCTGGAGTGAATTTCAAGGCTTGAGTGCTGCTGCCATCTACATGGCAGGAAGACTATAAACCAAAACAAACAACAAAAATATGTATGTTGCATTTACTGGGCAGAGCTGTAAGTCTGTGCCAGTGTGGTTATAGAAAATAAAGTTCTGAAACTGAACAGAATCTTTTATTCCCCTGAGTTTCTGTGTGGAAAATTCAAAATGGTTTAAAGTACAATTTCCCCAGGCCCTTATTATCAAGATGTTTACATGTTATTTAGCTAAAATTTGAGAATAAATAAGGAAACTATTATTATTTTTCTAGTGCTGGATATTGTTAATATTTTTCTGCTGAGTATTAAGCTTTCACATACTTTAAAAAAAAAAAAAAAAAAGAAAATCTCCCACATGCTGTAAAAACGGAGAGAGTAATGCACTTAATGAAACGACATATACTACTTACTCCAGCGATGCTATTTTTCACAGCTATCTTATTGAGAGTATTGCCAGCGGATGAAAAACAGTCTTTATCCCTATGTTTGCAAGACCCAATGTAAATTCAGGCTGCAAAACTCTGTCTTCTGAAGCTAAGGTTTCTAGAAATACATGAAAGAAAAAGATAAGTGCAATTCAATTGGTAGTGTGTAACAATTCTATCAAATGCACAGTCCGCACTAAAAACCTCTGCAGATGTTTGTTAAGTTTCATAATGTTTAATATTGTTTAGCAACTTGCACTGCTTCACCTCGACAGCTACACTTGTACTTACCCGTCACACCGTATCCAGGACACTCAGATTCACTGGAAGATGATGGGGAAGGTAGTCTTTACGTGACATGCCTCTGTCCTGCAGCACCGCTCTCGGACACGCTTTAGACTTTCCAGCAGGTGTCATTCAAGAAACAAACTTCCCATGGTCCCCAATAAGACAATCCTGTGTTATTGTGTGAATTTTATGTTGCATCCAAGTTCAGTATTACTTCTTCAAATATAAGACTGCTGAATTTTCACTTTGGGGATCTATGAGTTCAAAATTGTAACCCAATTCAAGCTCTAGCAATAATTCTAAGAGCTTTGCCTAGCAGTTCAGACTGCATATCCTATGAGGAAGGAAAAAAGGGAAGACCAGCTCTTGAAATTCCTCTGCATCCTTTTCTCATGCAAGAAGAATGGCCTGCACAATTCAGCAGGAATATCCATTGCGAGAATCAGGACTTTGTCTTCGCAGATCCCCCATCAAGAATGTGCATGCTTGCTAGCTAGTCAGCACTGGCACAACAACTCTTGAGATTTGTGCTCCAGCTCACTGCCCTAGTCTGCCTTCAGAGAACGTGCTCTTTCAAAAGGAGTAGAAATCTGGAGAGAGGTAATGCTGCTTATTGCACCCGTCCCATTCTTTCCCAAATCTTCAACACTTCAGCTCAGTCAGACTTGCAAAATCGTTTCCCTTGCTAGATTTCTGGTGTTGTCTGGAGCTTGTAGCCCTGTTATATGGTGGTTTTGTTAAAATGTCTCTTTTTTTAAAGAAACACCGAATCTCATATCTATGTTTCAAGTTCTATGCCAATTTGCTTTCAGAACATCTTTCATTGGATTGGGGAAGAGCATTGCTCAACAAAATACAACCCAGAAATGGAAGCAGTTGTTTTCAATGATCAAATTTAAAATATGTAAATAGGACAAGAGATTTCAAAATATAATGTTTGGATTTGGAGCCATAAATGAACAGTTCAAAGTTCAGGGATGTTTCCAGGCAGGAATCTAGGTCAGTGACCATTTAGCAAGTATGAATCCTTTGGAAAACTCAAAATCCCACAAATCAAAGAGACGTCAATGAGTTTTGGTCTGGGCTTACACTAAAGGACCAGTAACTTACTTTTTTTTTTTTTTTAATAATATAATGAATTATGCACATAATGTAAAAAAATGCCTATAGGATTTGAAAGCTGCAAATCTATTTGCAGGAAAGACCCCTGCATATAGCACCCTAAACCTCCAGTTTCGTGTGGAGATAATGCTGACGTATGTGTGGGCTGTCCCACACCTACACGATATCTCTGCCTTCCTCCAGCCCTGGCTTGCTTGTTCCTCCTCTGCTCTTTGCACCGAGGCCAGTGCTTGACTTGACATGGCCTGGTCATACAAGCACTAGTGCAAACGTAAGTGAGGAGACATAGAAGCATATGGCTCGAGTGGGGAGAAATTGCCCTGTTTAGCAGCAGGCTGTCCCAATACTGCTTAAAACTGACTATGAAACCACAACTGGAGCCATACAGTTTATCGGACCCTGTGACTTCTGGATTAAAAAAGAAAAAACAACAAAAGACCTTGCTCCTTAAGCAGTTTAAGTATTCATGAATTTTTTACCCCATATCTAAAATTTAGACAACTACTCTAAAATATTAGCATATTACTCCTTTTGACAGGATTCCTTCAGTGTAACAGAAAAGAAAAATATATTCTTAATTACCTTGCAACTTCCTTGTAAAATCAGTCTCCATAAGCATGAATACAGTGCTACATCAGACTGCATTAGTATAGAAATGTTTCTTCAGTTATGGCTTACAAGAAACAATTGCAGGAGGTTAATATATATTTTTGTATATAGCTCTAAAATTGTCACTTTGATGCAAAAAGATTGTTCTAAGCAAGAGTTCATCTTGAGCATATACCGTAAAGTTGGTTGTTTGAAAGACATCCAACCCCATGGGAAATACATTTGCTTTACTGGGAAATAAATGTACCTAATAAAAAAAGTTCCTGCCTTACCTTACTGATACTGTAATTATAATTAGCACAAAGCACGCATAAGCATGTGCCAAACACCAATCATCACTGCACAAACCATTCCAAAGGGCTGTCTGTATTGGCAGTGTGCTGATGTGCACTGCTTTGCAGAATTAAAGACAAGCAATCAAATATTGTGTTGCACAAATGTAATTGCTATTGCAGCAGTACTGGGTGTTACAGACAGTGCCAATTCCTGGAGCTATGAGACCGCTTTGAACACATCAGTTTTTAAAATATCTAGAAGAAATAGTTTTATGGAGATTTGTTACCCTGGCACGAAGAACAGAGCTGGCCCAAGTGAGCAGGTGCTGATGCAAAGCAGTAATGTTTGTTGTGAAGGCAAATGGGCTTTTCAATGCCAATGGAAGACCACTGCAGCGAACTAGAGGTGACCGTTGACAAGGATGTGTGGCAAAGGAGATAGCAAGGTCCGTCCTTTATTTTCCATTTGTTTTACTGTCTGCAAGGTTCCTGTAGTGTTACTAAGTTCCTGTAGCTATATCTGCAATTTTATTTTTACCTTCTTGATGTTTGCAACTCTGATTTAACCATAAAAGTTAAGAGGATATATGTCAGCTGAAGACATGTTCTGCTCTCAGTTGTGTTGTACAAGTATAAATAAGTCAATGAAAATATTCCAGACATACAGCACAATAAGTGAAAGAATGAAGCCATAACACTCAACATCCAGATTGTTTAGTCACCATAATTCAAATACAAGCTTATATAAACAAAAGATATGTTTTACATAGGAAAATGCCTTCTAAGAATACGGAAAGTTGTTTCTGAAAAATACCAAATGTGTAAAAACCGGTGACTTTTCTGTTAAAAGATGTAATTTTTTTCTGCATGGTATGTACAGTTACAGAAAAAACAACATTAAATACCTTTATCTTCTCTAGATTGCAGCCTATTTTAATGACATATTCTGTAGCTGAATAAAGACTGAAATACTGCTTCTCAGAAGGCACTTCCACTCAGTGTTTCTGAAGACCTCGCTGCCATACACTGCACTTAGAGATATGGACCCATGGGATATAAAAAAGCAGAAGAAAGGTTTCGTGTCTGTTTCATGTTTAACCACATTCAAGCCATAGTATGGCAACAGAAACCTGGCTTTGTTACTCCTGCACCCACGACATTTCCCCACAAGTAAGAATCTCTTATTCATTGCCAGCGAATCTTTCCACACTGAAGAAATCTTCACTCTCCTAGTTAAGGCAGCTTACATCTCACGTGACAATTAGGAAGGATAACATCAGACCACGATTTCCGCCATAAGATCCAGATCCAGAAAAGCACATCCTCAGGTCCCTGTGACTTCATTAGCACTCCGACTATTGGCAATACATAAGGTGAGCTTACTGCTCTGAGTGGCCATTCTTTGTCAAACCAGCATAAATCCCCCAGAACCTCAGGTGATCAATGAGTCTAATAAGCTGCAAATATTCCCCAAACATAATGATATATTTTTTAAAAGGCAAAATTGTATAGTTGCTTTTCCCAATGAGCACAAACAGAAATTCAATGAAGCGTATCATTTCAGAAGAGGACTCCAATGGACTTCTCCAACTTCATATTGGTACTACATTTCCACAGATGATGGTGATCGCAGTATTTATAGAAAAGGAAAATTTGCATCCTAGACATGACCAGATTTATAATCAATTTCCCATGCTGTCCTGTGCACACAACATTCTTTATATTTTAGTTGTTTGTAAATATTCTATGTTTAATTCAAGTGGTGCATTTTTCTTTAAATGCAAACAGATTTTCTAATTATTTCAAATGCATTTAGTTTTGCTCAGCGTTAAAATGTCCTTGGTAATAAAAGTCAGAAGCAAGGAGAGAGAAAAATTTAAATCTGGTGTATGTAAAAGAATATTAAAATTGATGCAAATGTTTTATGGTCAATCAAAGTTGTAAGATTTGGGATCACTTCATAAACTAGTGCAGAACATCTAAAAATAAAGAGTTGATATTTTCTATGTTAGAACTATCTAAATTTAATTGAATAAATGTAAATCTATTAGTGATGGAAGTGTGAATCGAAGTCAGTAAATCAGCAAAAAGAAGCTGATCTCATGGAAGGTATTTCTTCTGCAAATGTTAAAGGTATACAATAATAAAGACAACAAGCCATTTCATGCCCACGCCACATATGTCCTAGTTCTTGGCCGTTCTTGTGCATCTTCTAATTCTTTCTGCTAAGCAGGGTTTATTAACACACCTTACAGGAGCACACTTTAGATATCCAGGGATGTGGCTTCATGTCATCTGGAAAAGAAATGTATTCATCTGGCTTAGTGATTTTACAGTTTGAGGTAATAGGCAAGATTTTGTTTTTAAAAAATAAAGTTATTTTACAATCTTTTTATAGAGTAATAAACTCTGCAATTTTTGTAATGGAATGAAAACTTTCAGCGCCAACATGCTAGTGTTAAAAAATATCACAAATCTACCTCCAGAAGACTTTTAATGTTGTAGTTGCTACACTACAAGAAGCAATATGGAACCCAAAACAGCTCAAGAGAAGGTATGGCGTTCCTCAAAACTTTTCTCCTGAACAGCCTTCTCCTTCTTCTTCTTTCTTTGTTTTAAAGCAAAACATTCCAGTGGATCAGCAGAAAGATAATTTCTGTTTTAAATTAATCAATTGTTCATGTTTCCTCTGCAAATACAATTTTCAAATTATATATATATTTCCTTTCAGCAGAACTAATCCTACAATAGCTGTAAACAGAAGTAATAGGAAGTTACACGAATAAGGCATTATATTTTAATTCTGTCATGGCTTATTAGAATTCCACAGAAAAGCACTCTCAATCATCAGTTTTTAGGTTCATGATTTCTTCTTATTTGATGTATGGTAATATTTACAACCTGAATTTTAAATATTACTTGTATTAGAAACACTGCTTAAACAGATACAACACCTTTCATGAGTACATGAACATCGAGAAAGAAGCACACACTATTTTTTCCCAGTCTAATGGATATCTTGTATATTTAGCACATTATCTATCATCTTTCCGGGTCTATGACATAGATAGACAGAGAGATACACATTTTCTTGATGTCCACTATGTAGTCTTCTGGTTTTATAGTTTGATTTACTATTTAAAAAAAACCAAAACAAAACCTATGAGTCATGATACTAGTAACCCAGAATGCTGATAGGATGTGACACTACCTCTACGGCAGTGAAATTCTTATGGATTCATCTGTGCCTAATTGGACATTCCAGAAAGTCTTTCTGGAATAATTCCTAGGCACTACCATCTTACACACAGTCGCTGAGCACTATGGGCTATCGGTGCCCGTCGTCACTGGGCTGCCCCTACATCGCATCCTCTTCCTGCTTCATGCATCATCACCATCAACAGCCTACAGCACTCCATTCCTGAATCAGTCCTCATTTACTGCTACCTACTTTTCATGACGATAAGAATACAGAAAAAGAAAATCGTCCTTTTGTAGGGTGCTTCATACTTGGAAATTTACTGAATATTTACTTTTACATTCTGCCTGCGTACTGATCAACAGCCATATAGGTGGCAATAGTCTATTGCCTAGTCTACTGCAATATTTCTGTTGGGGGAAATAAGAGGCAAGGGGCATCCGTGCCGACATTGTTTCTCGTGACTTCAGCCCAAATCCATTCCTTTTTCTCATAAGAGCTATACTTGCAGAACTCTCCTTAGTGGCATTGCACCACATATGAAAGCTAAGACACCTGAAGCTGTGCCAAGTCCTGCTACGTTCCTCTTAGATTTTGACTGACAAAATTCAGAGCATTTTCAATCCCCTTAAAACCCATCTCAAGGAACTCCCTTTGGACAAGATGATATGCCCTCTGGAGGTGTGAATTTTCCACCATTGTTTGTACAAGAAAACTTGGGTGAATAGCTCAGACCTAGAAGTCTAACTTATACATCCATGTTCACTCAGTTTCAGCCTTTTTCTCAGTTTCTCTAAATGTGGAAAATTTGTCTGATAAAATGGAAAACACATCTGGGAATATTTATTTATATTAAAGAAGCACTCTAAGGGAAGGTGAATTCTTTACGGGGGGCTGATATGACTAAAAGTCAAGTTCTACAAAAAGCTGTTGTAATTCTTATCTGATTATTATGTTCAAGGCCAGAGCAGAGACAAGTTTGAAAAGCCAAGGCTTTGCATGTCAAACAGAAGTAGTCCTCAGCATGTGGGGAAAATGGCAGTGATAAACCTACTATTAGGCATCTGGGAGAGAAGCCCAGCATCTCCTCTGTGTGTGGGCTAAAACAGACATGAGCCACTATCACAGATAATGGCAGCTTGTAGGCACATGAAGGGAGCAACTAAAATCCATTTCACTTAGATAAGAAACTGTAGTCTGATATTTACCTGTGTCCATCACATGTGGAAAGTGTTTGCTGTGAATTATCCAAGAGAAAAGTGCAGGTTGAGGGGTTTCATTACCTATCTGAGAGTAGTTCAGATCACACACTGAACACAAGAAATCACAGGTAAATCTCAGATTGGTGTCTTGGGTAGTCAAATGGATTCCTGCTATTCATCTGAGTATATGCCTTTTTCTACAACTGCTGGAAGCCCACAAACAGGGCAGTGAGAACACGTGCAGACACACAGAAAATGTGGAAGTAAAATAAGCAGAATAAGATCTATGTGATTTTGGAAAATTAAGATCACTTTGAAAATAACTCTCAGTCTAATGTCAAGGTTAGAGACTGCACCTTTCACCATTAGAAAACACCATGCACAGGTATGTCTGTTAACGGCTGCTCTATAGCCTTCCTCATTCTGGTAGAAGTTGTCATAAAGAACCCTTTCTAGGAACAGTTGGAATTCCTTGCAGGTATATTGTCATATTTTCACCTTTTCCTCATCAGAAGAGATAATACAATCAATATATTTCTCAACATCATTTTTGCACATATGACAACATACTGTAAGTGAAGCGCAAAAGACTCTGCAAAACACATATATAGGCTTCTTAATAAAAACTTATAAATGAAGTTTGGAAGTTTGCCCAGACTTTGAATATGTGTGAGAGAGATTCTAAAGTCGCAGGTTTCACCAAACCAAATGCTGACCTCCCAGGCACTCTCAAATTCCAAGATATGATTCAAAGTTAAAGCACCTGAGAAATACTAGAGAAAATCATAGCCAACTGAACGTCGTATCATTGTTTCGATGTTTGCTACTAAAAGTAAGTGGTAAGTTTTAAGCAAATGTGTTACCAAATCTTTCCTTTCAAACAAGCACTTCTGTCAGAAGTGTCTTAATTTCTTATCACAGAATTTCATCCGCACAAGGAGCAATAAATAATTCATGTTCCTAGCTCTTTGTTGTGTGTCCCTGAACTGCACAGAGCTGGAAGGCTGACAGCTGTGTCAGGACAAGCACCAAAGATCTGACATGACAAGTAACTAACAAGTTTCTTTCAGTCTATAGTAAAAGAAGACAATGGCATAAAGTGCAAAAACGAAATCCTGAAACAAAATGAAACTGTTTCTTTCTCTTTACCTAAGTGTTTGCTATGAGCTTATTTCCGACCCATAACCTCTGGTCATTTTATAGTACTGCCCAACCCCCTTTACTCCTCACATTCGCCTGGCCATTTACGCCTGTCCACGGATCAATATGAGCAATTCTTGGAGAAATACGATGTCTCCATGACAACCAAGCCACAAATTCTCAGTGGAAAGCAGTGAGACCAGTAGTGAAATCTCTTGAGGTTTTCAGACCTATAAGACAAGATGTCTTAAAATGCAGGAATGGCCAGAAACAAAAGCCAGAGTAATTCATTGTTTATTACTAGTTTAATGATGTCAGATGGACCGAATGGAACTCAGTTTTTAAGTTTAGATGCTTTATCAACATGTATTTTTGCCGGTCAATATTCACCTCCTGACAGGCTTTTATTCTTTCCATTACTTCATATAGATATGCAGAGCACAGAATTGGATATTCAAGTTCCCATCCAAACGTGTACTCTCTGCCACACAGAATTAATTTAAGGTTAAAATTAACGTTACTTTTAAGGTACATTAATTCTCACCTGAACACTTTAGTGCCACCTTGTTTTAATTCCTTCTCACTTCAGAACAGATCAGAACTTGGACAATCTACATTTTTGCCCATAATCATGGTTGAAGGGACTATAGACAGTTTCTGAAGGAGGTGTCATGCACCGCAGATTGTAGGTGCAGTAAGGAATTAAACTTGGCTCCTTCCTGAGCAGATTATCTATTTCTTTCTAAATCTCATGCTGGTTTCTGCCATACAGCATTGAGTCCCAGCCTATGTGGCTTTAAAATGAATACGGATTTACAATTCATTGGTTTCAATTATTCTAACATATACTGGTGTTCATTTCTGTGGAAAAGATGAAAAGGGAATGTAGTTCAAATCAGGTATATGACAGCGGTTGAACTCCCAAGGAATCTTGGAGGAGTGGAGTGTGCTGAAATATAATCCCCCAGACGTGGGTCCTATCTGGGTTCTGAGATGACTTAGGGGACCTGACATGGATTTCAGACTGCACCCTTTGACTGAAAATTAAATCTCAGCAGTGTTCCTTGGGGAAGGATCAGGGGACTGTTGGCAGCTGCCCCCTGTCAGCACAGGCTGCAAGATTTGGAAATCTCTTAACTAAGCTGACAGGCCGCAGAGACGATGAATCAAAAATATGATACACGGATCAGCACACAAAGATGCAAGAGGGTACACAGAAACCAGATAAAGCAGGGAAGGAAAATATCGAGTGAAGAAAGACATTTAACTCTTTCACTAATAAGGACTACGTGCAGGTTACGTGTATGGTGTATGTGGGTCAAGCTCACAGTTTGCTTAAAAGATCTTAGTATTTAGTCACACAGAATGGTTTTAATCAGCTGTGACTCGATACACTTTATATTTAATTGTTTCCCTTTGGGATTCATTTAATAAATTTCGTAGATGTTCCATAACGAGAAAGATAATGAAACTACCTGAAGATAAATCTTTTAGTCACCAAAAAGAATGCACTTTATGGATGTTCCTGTATTTAGCTGAATCAATGTTAAGAGCCATTAAAATGAAATAATGATTGTGAGCTGATTTAAAGAAAAGAATCAAGCTATTTAACACTACCAATTTGCTTTCCTCCAGAGATACCGTGTTTGCATGTCCGCCACTACGTTCAACTGCAGTATATGCAGTCCTTCTAATTTTTCATAATCTCATGCTACCTTCAAAGGGTCAGACATTGTACATATATTAAGTAAGCAGTGTAGTCCAAAACTAATTATAATGAACTAGTAGTGTCAGCTTTCTTTTTGCTCATAAAGCCTTTATCCTTTCTAAGACCTGAATTCTTGATGAAAGAGGAAAGGATAACAGCTCCACACTGTGACCCCTGGAGGTGACCATTAATTTGACATTGCAACTGCTAAAAAGGAAACAGCATTACAATGTGCTTTTTTTACAGACCCAAAAGCTGTGTCAGATTTATCACTTGATACTTGGTGGCTGTCTTTAAATGCCTCTCACCTGGACTCTCAGACTCTTCCAAGACGCATCTGTCAGGCGTATCCTCCACATCTTGGAAGTTTGCCGAGTTTGAGCTCTTGTCATGCTTCAGCGGACTGACTGGAGCAAGAAAGAATAAAAACAGGGGGAGGGAGAAATGTAATGTATTCAGAAACAAACACGTCCTGATTTTCTGCAGAGCTTTCAATGCTGAAGACATAATTTGTAAACACGAATAACAGACTGAAATAAAACAGAAACTCAAAGTACTTATATGCAACCATAGCACAGTTGAAAAATCTATAGACAGGAATTCATTCAGGGAGAAGTTTAAGGCATCCGCTTAAATGTGATCCCTTTGAAGTAAAAAAATAGTTTTTTCTTATAGAATCCTAAAATAATAAAATAAGTTAGAAGCCATAAAAGTGCTTGTCTGTTTCACCAAAGAAGCCAGTAAACAATATAAAAGATCAATTAGGTGGTTTTGTAGTTACTGGAGTCATTCACCAGGGAGAGAAATGGTGTTTGTTTTAAGATGAAAATATGTTGTATACAACAAGCTAGAATGTGTAATAAAATTAGTGATAATTCCAAAGAGCAGTAAAAACCAGACTGAGTTGCAGTTTAGAGATTACCAAATTTTATTTCTTCTTTTACTTAATTGCTAAAACCATTTTCATTTCAGAGCAGGAAAATATTTTCATGGAAACAATTATTTGTCTGTATCTGACTTTTTAATTCACTTGGCTTTTGAACAAATCCCACATAAGTTTTCCCGAACAGAAGAGAGCTATTTCCCTTGTCAATGTGCATTGCCCTCTCTTCTGCTCCATGTGGAGCCACAAATATAGCTTGAAGATAAAGTACAATTATTAAACAATATACTATAGAATAGCACAGTAAAGACTAGATCTCAATTTTTCAGTCCCATTACAACTCTTAGCTGATCCCATTTCTTAGGAAAATAGTGGTGACTAGAAAATACTTAATTTTTTCTAATATCTAGAAAACTAAGCAAGGTTCCAAACTTCCATGTGGATGGGGACACCATTGGCTATACACAATCTCAGTGTAGTTTTGTGCTGTTTTCAAAACAAGAAATTTGTTCCCTTATAACTTTTGATGGATTTTTTTTTTTTTTTTTTTACGAAATGAATATTTGCTGAAGGATTCCTTAATTGAAACACTCATTTAAATTTTCCAAAATTATGAGTAACTCAACAAGGCCTCAGGGCATTATTCAGACAGGAAGAGCTCAAAAGACAAGTATTCCCCTTCCATGCTGTGTGCTTTCCCTCGGTTTGCAGCTATTGATCCCAGGTCGCCAAAAGGTTCCATCATTCTCGACTCCTGCATCTACACAGAGTCCGTTTGAAGCAATCAGGGCTTCAATACAATTGTGGAATTAGATCCTTGAAAATTCAATATTAAAACATAATAAATAATGAAACCTATGATAGTGACACTGTGCATTTCACCTGAAAAAAAAAAGCCAGTAAATTTGCTTAAAAAATCTGCCTTGGATGGCAACTAACCAGTATATAAAACCCTGCCCAGGCAGAACAGGAACACTGGTTAAATTTCTAAGCTTACAAAAAGCCAGCAGACTTGTATCAACGGTCAATTTATCCACATGAAGAGGAATTTTAGTTCTTGTCTCTGCCATGGAAGTGTTGACATGATAATCCACACGAGGTGAGTTGACACTGAAGAACAACTTACAATAAATAACAAATGTTCTTGTTCACACATGAGAATGCTATGATATGTGCAGGAAGAAATGTCTTCAAACATATCTGTACTTTTCTCTGATTTTTACAACATTTAAATAATTTTCAAATACACTAACTGAAGGCCAGGATTCCCACTTCAAAAAAGAAAAATTGGAAAATAAAAGTGTGCATATTATGTTTTCAAAAGAATTGTTCTGTGCCAAATTTATTAGAACATTCTTTCTAAAACAGTTCTTCCCATTAAGCAGTCAGCTCCACTGTGCTGAGTGATAGATTGGGTCATTACAGCTGCATGAATTTAAAAGTCAGAACTACTCTGAAGTAGAGCAATAGGAAAATTTCCAACAGAGTATACTGTGATAAAAGGGAGAAGACAAAAAGTATGGTTATGCCTCTGCAGAGAAAGAGAAAAATCACAAGAGCTGTCCTCTCTAAAAGACACAGCAGTGACCAAAAATCCCGACTCAGCCTTTCAAAATGAACGGTGTATTTTCACCCAGTGAAGAACTCCCACAGTGAACCAAGGAGGGGAGATGCATTCCCAGCACCAAGCCTCAGTCCCGGGTAGGCGATGGCAGGTACTCCCCTTGCGGGAAGTCTGTGCTGCAATTGCTCTTGAATGGGACTAGGACAAGCCTGTTCAAGTGCTCTCCCTCTGTCCCAGACCATGCCAGCCTAAGTCATATAATTTAAACTAACCTGCTTGATTTTACAACAAAGCAGAGCTGAGCACTATTTCTAGGGAAGGTTCCAGATTCAGCTGAGAACTGAATTAACTCGGAACATAATGAATAAAAGACAGCTAGAAGCAGGTCCATACATAGATGAGATACATCAGAAGGAAGGTGTGAAGACAACAAGAAAGAAACCAAGACAGGCCGGCAAGATCCTTGGACAAAGCAGAAGGATCTCCAGCTGATATGCTTGAGTAGCGATTGCAGAGATTTGGGGAGATTCAGGAGAGGATGGAGTCACTGAAAGCCAAGAAAGACAAAAGTGAGAAAAAAGGGATCACAGGCAGAGCTGCTACGGCTGACAAATGACAACAAACAATGACGAAACACTCGCACTAACAGTTGGTGGCAAGGCGTCATTAGGAACAGTTTAAAGGGAGTGCAAAGCACAGATGGAAGGGGTTTTCACAGGGACAGAGCAGCAGACCTCTAGACAACTTGTGTAAAAAGAGCTGCCAGAGAATGAGGTTCAGCAGGAAAGAGCGAAGGGTTTCAGAAAACCAGGAGACAGGCTGGGACACGCTAGGATCAGGCCACTGGTGCGAGTGAGGGATGCGTATCTTAGCCTTGTCACTTAATCGGAAGTACACATACCTCCCTAGACAAAAGTCAGGCCGATAAACCTCACAATACCCTAGTTTATGAAGTTACATAATGTGTGCATGCAGTGAGCGAGAAAGGGACCTAGGCAGAGACCTTCGGATCTTTCTTTTTTAAAACACTACGTGTTATATGCTCAATTTGACGAGGAAGGTTCCTTAAAAATATCATAAAGGAACAAAGGGAATTGAAAAGTTAAAAATAAGGAAAGAACAGCCTGGCCCAAATAAAGAGTGAAAGTAAAAACTGGCATTATGTAATCTTGAAAAAAATATTAAAAAATTCTTAACACTGACACTGACTTTACTGTATTTTCCCTTAGGGGAATAGGATCTTATGTTCAAATGTCAATACGGGAAATACTGTTCTGAATTGCTTATACCTAGGATGCTGATGGAATTTAAGTTAGTTAAACATGAACAGTGTGATCTTTATTCATTCTGAGGATACTCTGTCCTAGTTTGGGTTTAAATGGACCTTAAAATTACTTTTGCTTCCGTTTGAAAGCTAACTTGCGTAGCCAAAGTGATGTAAACGTCTGGAGTATAAATGAGCCCCAAATCTACAAGTCAGAGAAAAAGTTAAGAAAAAACAATTTCTGATATAACAACTCTAATGATATTTTCTCTCTAATGATACTTTCTCTCTATTCAGTGCAATGTAGTTTCAATTATTACATGAACAGTAGAAATTACCTTTGTTAGCATGGTAAAAGGACAGATTTCATTGAGGCAAATGACCTTGAACTTAGCATATAAAAATGACATAAATCTTCATTGTACAGGATCAATCATGAGAATTGTGGTAATTTTTTCTGATATATCTTAATAAGCTCTTAAGAGTTGTATACCGAACTTGATACCCATTCTCTTACATTATTGAAACAGAAAAAGACATTAAAAATAATAGGTATGGAATTTAGAATGGAAAAAGAATGTCATAAGATCATAGTATTCAATGAAACATTTTTGTAAATAGGTTCGAAATATTTCAAATTCCATAAAATAAAAACAAATTATTTCCAAAAAGAGATCACAGACTGATCTGTGATCAGTCTATGAAAGAACAGTCTTTGTGTGAACGACCTGTTAAATGATAAGGTGTTCTTTGTGAATATACACTAATCACTAATTACAGCAACAACTCATCACTATCATTTATTTCTACACATTCTATTTAAACTCTGAAAAGCCTTGTTCCACTCTGGAAATATCACGTACTAAAGTCTAAATAACCTGCTCTGCATACCAATTTTCAGAGGGCAGACGCACTGGAGAAAGGAGTTTGCATAACACAGGTGAATAAACCAGTTAGCATTTTCTGGTAAGATGCCTTTGTTGTTGGTAAGGTAGATTAGTAACTTAAAGACAGTCTGTCTGTAGAGAAAACAAGAACTTATTTGTCATTCAAAACAAGCAGATAGGGCAACAAAAATGATTTTTCAATCAAAAATATTAGGCAAGATAGGCTACAGGTGATAAATATATTTAAGGTCCAATACAGAACACAAAGCGACCTGAATCTAAATAAAAAGCTGTATGAAAAAAGCTGTAAAGGAAAACAAAATGCTGGTATGTTTTTATTTTCGTAAATGGATAAAACAATCATGCTACAATGCCGCTTCTGGGATGTATGGGATCTACAGGCACTTACCATATTATACCTAAGAAGCTTGATGGAGAGCTAGGCAATAAATGCTTTCTTTGAGTACTATTTTAAAAAGCACATTTCATAGATATCATAAAAAGCAGAAGAACAGCTGTACTTGCTGAGACCAGATATCATCAGTGTAAGAGTCCAACAACCATACAGCAATACTTCACCAGAAATTTCTCCTAAACTCCAATTTGAAACTTGGAGAATTCCAAAACTTTTTTTTTTTTACATTTAATAACACACAGTAGATTTCTGTTCCACAAACTTCTCCAGTTTTCCCTTAAACATGTAGAATTTTTGCATCCTTAACATCCTACACCCTAACTTGCCTTAATATGGCAAGCTCCACAGTTTTACCACCTAGGTAGACATCTCCTTTTGTTTGTTTGCACATGTCCCTGTTAGCTCAATGGGAAACTTATTCTGGTATGAGAAAAGGCATGCGTACGAGCCCTGCACACTCTCTCCTTGGTGCTTGCGATTGAACAGTCCTTTGTTTTATCCTCTTTCAACCATCTCTTTGAGGATTGCTATCCTACTTAGCTGTTTCCACATATTTTGATGCTAACCTAAAAGGATGCGATTAGTTCACTCATACTGTGAGAAATGCAGAAAACGTTCATGAAACAGCAAGTGAAGTATTGGCAGCGCTCGCCACAATCATCCAGAAACTGAAAGGGCAGGTAGCGAAGCCACAGCAGCCAGTCGGAGCACCCACCCTGCGGTGAGGGTGCCAGCACGCTCTGCCGAGCAGCGCGCCAGCCGGCAGGCACTCGGAGAGGCTGGGGATGTGCCCGGGGTGGCACCGGCGCTGAGGACAGCACAAGGATTACTTCTCAGGGTTTACAGGGACACTCCCAGTTACGGAGCCTGCTATGGCGTTTGCCTTTGTTGCCACCGCATGAGCACTGTTGACTCATGCTCAGCTTGTGATCCGGATTCTTTCCTGAGAAACTGTTACCTTGCTGTTTCTTCCCCATCCCCTCTCTTTGCAGAATATTAATCCTACCTCAGTCTAGATCCTTGCTCTCGTCCTTATTGAATTCAACCCTATTTTTTTTCCAGACCATTTCTCAGGCCATATAAACCACTAATTCATCTCACTGACAGAAGACATCAGTTGCTAGTCATTTCATAATTTTTAGTGTCATTTAAAAAAACCTGCACTGATGTATGTAGTTGTCATTTAATTGAGAATGGCTGGTTGTTATCTTCCGATGATTAAATATCACACTGGCCCAGTTTTCATTACATTTTAATTTTAAAAAGAAGATTAAGAAACTAACCTGGAGAAAAACATTATTATTCTAAAGTGAATGCTGCAGCATATGGAAGTTGGAACCGTCCTTGAAGTAAGCCAGTATGGAACAAGTCAAACTGGAAGCTACAGTAATTTAAATCCATTACGTTGAATACAGAAGTAGGACCTAGTATTACCTTGCAGAGCTCAGTTTGCAGCAATACTAACCCATACGCCTAACCCATACACCTGGGGAAGCCTGAGCTTGCTCTTGCACTCTGTGAAGTCACATGCAAACGAAGCTCATTCCACTCGCGAAGTGAACGGCAACTAAAGAACGTTCTTCCTTCTGCAAGCGTGAAATTTCTTTTAAGGTTTTTATATATTTTAAATTAGAAAACTCCTGAAACTCCATTTTCCTGCCTCCCCATATCTACGAGGACAGCATTACTCCAGACAGGAAAACTGAAATTTTCAGTGATTCTTTTCCCAATATACCTTGAAGTTTTATTCACCCAGAGGGATTTCCCTACTTCTCTCTACTACTTCTCTCAACTAAAATATAATGGCATGTAACAAATTATGCTCTCAAAGGACATCCCATTTTTGTTTCATTAGTGCAATGAAACATTCACTCAATTTTAAAGCAGTTGTCTTGATCTTAGTTGTGATTTATACCAGAATCTGTCCATGTATTCTGTGTAGTATATATAATAAAACACCTAACTAGTTACATTTGTCTCAGTGGGTTCTGCCGCAAGAAATAAAATACTTTCCCATAGCATCCCACACAACGGTTACTGCGCAGCTCTGAAGCATATGCTTCTGTAAAACTTCGGAGGATTTTAAAAAGGAAAATGTAACCCCAAACTGTCTTTAATTAATTCTTCTATCATTACACACTGCTTTTTTTTCCTCAATGTCCTTTCTGGCTAGAAAGCCCACACTCTTTTTTTCCAATTTCCCTAAATGTGTGGTACTGCATATTTTAACCAAACATGGTGTAAGACTGAATTATTTGATCATATTTGATCAACATTATTTATCCCTATCTCATTTTTTTTTCAACGAGTAACTGGGAGGCAACAGAAGAACAATTTTCACAGGAATTAGTAAAGAAGGCCAAATTTCAGTTCTGGTAGTTATTAGATAATTAGTTTCTTTTTTTAATTAAAGTATATAGCATCTCCTCGCCTGTTCAATTTTCTAAAAATATACAGCAAAATTCCCCCTGGTTTCTGCACGTTAGATCAATGGTGTGGGAGAGTACATGCTGCAGATATGACTGGCTATCAGTGTATCGGTAGCTTCTATAAAACCAACAAACAAATAAAGAAATACTTCTTATTTTTAATATTGCATTGTTGACAGTATTGACATTATTCTTTTCATGACAGTAGATTGATTTGGTATTCAAAGCTAAAATCATTAATCAGGGAATTTTCAGAGGATTCGGGTTCAGTCCATTTCTACAGAGGAATTCCAGCTGTAGATTGCCTCAATTTGCTTTTAAAGCCAAAATGAAACAGAAGTGTGCAGCACAGTTACGACACTGACATATCCCTGTGCATAATGTCAATGTTACAGCTTGCATACTCTTCCCTTCTCTCGATCAAAGCTGTCCAAATAGCTTAATCCATGGGAAAAAAATATACACAGAGCCTCTTTATTAACCTTTTCTGGCCAGATTATTGTTATTATTTTGCATTATGGCCTTGAAGATGTATTACTGATAGGGAGGTAAAGCCAACTGCAGCACAGCATGACTCTGCTGAATGGCTGCTGTATGAAAGTGGCAGTACTTATTTCCAAGACCTTTCTGTGATGCTCCCTACTGTTAAAATGTTATCTGACTTTAAAAGATTTTCAGTTCAATTTAAGCAATAAGTAAACTCAGGCAGTACAGTACTGTACACTGAAGAGCTTCACTAGCTGGTCAAACAGGCATTATTCCAAGAAACGAATGTTGTATAGGACTGCTTCCTGGTGCCTGAGACCTCTGATTGGCAAAAGACAGTGGACTTTTCAGTCAGCAAGCTAGTTACCCATGGATGTGGCTCAAGGCTGACACACAGATTGACTGGTTCACACTAATTTACTTCACACAGATTCCATTTATCTCCTAGAAGATCCCCTGGCAGCAGCTTATAATGGCATATCCTAGGATGCCTGCCTGCATGAGTTTTTAAAGCGGCAGAGCTTGATGAATCTAAGTCCAGAAAACAGTTCACAGATTGAGGACTAGGTGCAATCAAAAAACATCAAGTAGCACAGCTGGGACTTGCTAGCTTGCTTGACTGGTTTGAGCAGCTGAGCATTAACTACGCTTGCTTTCCTGCTGGCAGCCCTGTGTCACTAGGACAAATCGGAGCACTACCCGACAGGGGAAAAGAGAAAAGGAAAGAAAAGAAAAGGAAAAGAAAAAAAGAAAAGAAAAGAAAAGAAAAGAAAAGAAAAGAAAAGAAAAGAAAAGAAAAGAAAAGAAAAGAAAAGAAAAGAAAAGAAAAGAAAAGAAAAGAAAAGAAAAGAAAAGAAAAGAAAAGAAAAGAAAAGAAAAGAAAAGAAGAGAAAAGAAAAGAAGAGAAAAGAAAAGAAAAGAAAAGAAGAGAAGAGAAAAGAAAAGAAAAGAAAAGAAGAGAAGAGAAGAGAAGAGAAAAGAAGAGAAAAGAAAAGAAAAGAAAAGAAAAGAAAAGAAAAGAAAAGAAAAGAAAAGAAAAGAAAAGAAAAGAAAAGAAAAGAAAAGAAAAGAAAAGAAAAGAAAAGAAAAGAAAAGAAAGAAAAAAGGCTGAGGAATTATTGCGTTGCATGGATACTATTAACAGATGCAGGAAAAACTCATTAGAACATTTAATCTTTATGCAACTCCAGGATTATCAAACTAAAAAATGCTCTGGTTAGCAAGTTTTGAGGCTAGGAATCTGGAAAATTTCTTTTGGTCATGCTAACAGTTCCTAGGAAAAAGACCTGAATAAATCTAAAGCTGTTGCCATTTCTTTCCCATTGAAAATAAAACTATATTCAATCTAGTAATACATGTACAATGAAAAATAGTTACCAATATACTGGGTTTTACGTTATAACAAGGTGAGGTACAGGTCAATGCAATTCCTCTCCTCCATAGAGAACAACAGACTTCAATAGGTGCAAGCTTATAAATTGTATTTTTAAAAGGATTGAAAATACAGGCTTACACCATAGCTCTCCAAATTCTGATAGACAGAGGCTATTCTTTAAAGTCCTCTCAGAAAGGAAGCAAAAATTAATATTATTAGACAATAACATTTGACAGCAAATGTATCGTGAGAGATCCAAAGCACATTTAGTACTTAGGAGGTTAAAGACTCAGCTGTAGTGCTAGTTGATGAAAAAGTAGGATTAAGGCTTTAGTATGAGTCTTGACATGATCATGTTGTCTGCCTGCTGTCTTAAGCTTCGAAAAACAGCTGGGATCATCTTCTTATAAGCTCCAACTCAAAGATGTTTAAGCAGTTCCCAATCCAATTAAACAGAGGTAAATATAAGGAAGGGCCCTACTGAGCCCAATCATCTTATTTTTTTAATGAAAAACAGCATAATTGCAGGTTACACAACTCCTTAATCTCACTTTAAACCTAACAGACTGCTGCCTTATAGCGCACATGGCAGGCCCAGTTAACCCAAGCATTTTGTATTGGTGTGCTTAATTTTTGATCATTATCCTTTATTATGTTACTTGTAATCCTAAAAGCCCATGATTGTGTCCAGATATTTGGCAAGGATTGTACCTGGATATACAGGGATTCCTCTTCTAAGAGTAATGGATTAATTGGATAGTACTGTATGACTAGTAGATGGTTTGCAGTGAAACTGCTGTGCGGGTTTGAATTTGTGAAGTCCACTTCCTTCTTCTTCTGTCCCTGGCCTTTAAACAAATGGCCTCTTTGAACATTAGCAGTGCTGATCGGGTAACCTAGCTGTTCTCACCGCTACCACAACAGCACTATAGAAACAACGCTGCCCTACAGAGTGGGCTGCTTACTAAAATCCTCTTCATAAAAATTAATAGAAGATATGGAAATCCTATTTTTCAGATGAAATTTAAATTTAAATTTCAAAGTGGCTATCTCATGCACATGGCCCAATCATAGTATTATTACTGAAAGGCTTAGAGCATTAGGCCACTTATTTTCCATACAGTCAAAAGATTTTTGAGGTGTGCATATGTGATCACATTGTGCCAAGGTATGTATTTTTTAAATGATTACAGTTAATACCATAAAAGCAAAAATCCACGTATGTAATCCTTCTACTTTGTCCTATAAATATGCACAAGGACATTCTCCAAGGATGTAAAAGCAAAATCTCATCAGGGACTACTTCAAATACAGGCTCCTCATGTCTGCAAGAGCAAGAAGGAAATTTAAATGATTAGGAGTGAACTGTTTGCAGTAGCTGTGTTACATTATGCATGATTCTTGACTGCACAGGATTTAATTAATGATTTTCAGTTATATGGTTAAGATTTGTAGTGAACTGGTGTTTAGGGCAGCAAACTAGCATCTGACAAATTTATATAATTTTGTATTTTTTCCCAAACGCTAGCTACTAGGAGATGCTGTCCCTTTTTTGTGTAGCTGGAAATCTATGGACAATGATTCTGGGCTGTGTTACAGAAGCATAAATCTAGATTAATTTTAAGGTAGCTACGCTCCTGATGCAATTGAGAACAAAAGCTGGACTTTGCTATTCTGTGAATTAATAAGCAATATTTGTTGATATGTGTAAGTATCAGAAAGGTGCACTGTTGAACTGATGGATGATAGATAATTATATTGTAATGAATGTGGACCATCTGCTTCACTTACCACAAAACAGACTCTCCCCTCTAAGCACCACAGGATATATCTCCAGAAAACGAATGTGGCACTCCCTCAAATGAGTAGATAAGCAAGGAGCTGGGAATTACTTAATGGGTAAAAGATGACCCCTGTCTAATACTGCACCTTTGCTGCATTCACCTACGCTCAACTTTATTCTTCAGGCCATCAGCAAGATGTATCTGTAAGTGGACAAAAGAGCCTGGATCCTCCACTTTGAGATAGGTAATAAACAGGTAAGAAAGACACTACAGGGACTTCCAAGAAGATGGGCATCTAAGGAGGTATCTGACAAGTATCTCTGTGGTTCAGAGGCTGTGTGAAACCACAGCCACATGCGTGAGAAACTAAAAAGCGTGGTTCCAAAAAATGCAGATGATCTGCTGTTGGTAAGTGAAACATGGTACAAGACCATGGTACAAGAGTTAAGCACCACAGGGGGATGAAGAGCCAAGGAGTAATACAAATGTGAGCTCTTCCATGCTCTCTTTGGTGCATTCAAGTGCTACCTAAGAGTGTGAGGCAGAAACAATCTGGATGAAGAAGTGGCAGGACTTTTTAAAATGTCAAATTCGTTGCATTTCATTTAAATAACGTTGGTCAAATATAACAGGAGCATGCTGATCAATGAAGCCAAACTTAAAAAGTTTGCGATCAGTTTTGGTACTGCCCACTTTCAG
Source organism: Mycteria americana (assembly GCF_035582795.1). Taxonomy (NCBI): domain Eukaryota; kingdom Metazoa; phylum Chordata; class Aves; order Ciconiiformes; family Ciconiidae; genus Mycteria; species Mycteria americana. The sequence goes on along the minus strand of NC_134370.1, from coordinate 56,475,174 downwards.
CATAAGACTCAAGTCTTCAGAGGTATGAGGTTTAAAAAAAAAGTTTTATTTAGGTTCTTTTTCACTTGTTTTTTTAGGTGTTAGCCTTTTTGGGTGTTGAGCCTTTATTCCTCAGGAAGAGGTCATTTTCTCTGGGTTTCTTTTGCTTTTAGTAAAAGTTAATACTTTCAATATTATCACTTTGCTGTAAGAACTGGGACTTTCAAAAAAGAAACACACAAGGTACCATAAGATTTGCCATAAAATTACGAAGGTTGGTGAAACAACATTACATTCACTGGCTGTATTATCGTGGTAGCCAAGTCACTGGTTAGAATTTGATTTTCCTTGATGTCTGATCATGGGTTTCTTGTTAATTCTGAAAGAAAAGATTTCTATTGCTTTTTGCAATATACCTAGTCAAAAGTATCTGGAATATCTTTATTTAGGTATTCCAAAATCTATCTGTTCCAGGGTGCTGTTTATTTGTGCGCATCTATATTCCAATTCACACATAGAAAAGGTAGGCATACACTGACTATTTGGAAATGATCCAGTCCTCAACAAGGAATTCCATATGGAAGTGTCCTACCTGTCTCCTGCAGGTACTTCAAATTGTATTACTGGTATTCTTCTCTTTTACTGGTTGATTTGTTTCTGTTCCTATATGCTTTCAACTACCAGCTTGTCTGCACGATCAGAGGTGAATCTAGGGACAGTCATATATATCCCTCTACATATGGAAGGATAAGAACAAATTTAGTGTTTCAGGAAACAAAACTGCCAGTTCAGGAGATCACTAAAGGTTGCACTCCAGCTTGTGAGTGAAGTGGAAATGCCAAAAGGGCTCCTACACAAAAAAGGTACAAATGTGCAGCAGGACCTTGACTGCAGTTTCAAAAGCACAATGCAATGGCTGTAGCATAATTAACAGAGAACACAGCATTCTTGTAAAATAAATCACAGAATGCTCCCTCCCTGCTCAGGGCGCTGAGTTCATCTCTGTGTTAACTAGGTGCACTTCTATAAAAAGCAATAGAGCTGCTCTTGATTTACCACAACCCGAGTTTGGCCAAGGTGGCTGAAGATGAAGCAAGCGATACAGAAATTCTAATGGGTATGTAAAAAAGATTAGAACAGATATTGCAGAAGTAAGACTACTTTCCATAACTACGTTCAAAAGAGCAGAAGACGAGTTCACTTTCACCACAATATAACTGGCACTCTGGAATCTGCCTAATCTTTTCCAAAATAACCCAAATAAGCTCTCAGCTTCAAAATAAAACCTCAGCCTTCTTAGTCCAATGGTTTGAGACTACACAGGTGTAGCACAGCAGTATACCCGATTTCAATGATTAATTAAATACACAAAGCCCACGGAAGCTCATAGGCACTCCAATCTTTGCACATCCTTTATCACAGCCAAATGACAAATGCAGGCGAGCTTCTAGCTATAAACTGCTCCCATAGCCCGATGCTTTTTCCAGAGGGGAATAGCCTACCTGTGCCAAGAGAGCTCCACTTTACATTTTTACATTGCTACAGAATTGCAGGAATTCTTGTGGCAGTGTATGAAAGAATATCTACAGTGCATGTGCTATTGGACTTCAGGAGTATGCAAACAGATTTGCTGTTTGTGTAAGGGGTTTAGTACCTAGGTTTGCTAATTCACTTAGAGACACCCTTTGTTCCTAGGAAAAACTGAAAGGCTGAAGAACAGATTAAAATAATTCTATCAATGTGAAGAGTTAAATTCAGATTTCGAAAACTGGGATCACAGCAGCATTACCTTATTGTATTATTATAAAACACATTATCTGTATCTATCTGACACTTTTATAGTTGCATTCACAGCTGCCACTTCAGGCTCCATTCCAAGGGAATTACTCAGTCGTTCAGAGCTAAAGGAAAGTGAAAACGTGGTTTAGAAGAACCAGCCACTTGGTTTGGTTTAGTTCATGAAGACAGCTATTGAGTGCAAATGAATAGTCAGGGCTTACTTTCCGTGTTGTCTTATTTTTTATTCTTACATTGTCACCCACTAAAAAGCAGATTTATTTTTTTTATTAGTTTCTTTGGGACTGCATGCTCTTTTGGATGTATATTAATTTTCTTTCCTTTACTTTTCACTTCTTAAGAAGTTTCACTTAACACTCAATGTAAAGACAATAGAGGGATTGTCCTTTCTCTTTGTTCATTTAGTTCTAGCCCTTAACCCTACTTAACGACAGGACTAATGATGGATACATACAAAAACATGGCAATCTCTGAGCAGTTAAATATTTGTTAAAAGAGAAAGATAAAACTTTTTTCACTAATCTACTTACTACTGTTTTCTATACATTTTTCTTCTCATTTAATTTCTGCAGTATTATTGTACAATTGCTTTTAACTTCTAATTAGCAGTCTTGGTTTCTTTCATCTACAGCAATAGCATGCCATTCTCCACATTTGTCCGATCTAAATTTTAGAACCTTTGAAACATATTTATGATACTATGAAATGTATCCGTGAAATCTTCTGTACACACACCTCCTACAAAGTATCTTTCATGGACATGGGACATTCATAATGTGCTGAAGAAGGAATGACGAATGCCTTTTTCCACTTCATGAAGTACACTGGGATATGTGCTAGGGTGTTTTGCAAGTGTTAAGATAGAAGGTGTTTCTCAAAACTGTCACATATGGTGAAATATTTATTGTACCATGATTATAATAGAGTTTGCATAATAATAAAGGCTAGAGTAGGACCTGGGGCTAACTCACATGTAACAGTACATGGAGATGTCTCTAAAAGATTCAGAAAGAATACTGAGAAATCTCAACACAGCTCGTCTATACTACAAATAGATTACTTGTTGGGGAACACAGTGCATAGTTAAAAGCAAACAAAAATTATGTATGAAATTACAGAATACCTGCAAGATACAGATATTACTTATGAACAAGAGAAACTCTGTACTTCAAACTCTGCACAGGGCTAAGTACTATTCTATAATGTTAGCCTGCATTTCATTACTATCCAATAGCTTTGTTTAATTTTCAGTTAAAAAAACCAAAACACAAAAAACCTTAATGTGCCATCAAGACAGCTATAAAGAGTACAAGACTGTTCTTAAAGCTAAGGAATTTATTAAAAGGACTCAGTAAGTTTGCAGATGACAACTTACCCTCAGTAAGTTTGCAGACGACACCAAGTTGTGTGGGAGTGTTGATCTGCTGGAGGGTAGGCAGGCTCTGCAGAGGGACCTGGACAGGCTGGATCGATGGGCTGGGGCCAATTGTATGAGGTTTAACAAGGCCAAGTGCAAGGTCCTGCACTTGGGCCACAGCAACCCCATGCAACGCTACAGGCTTGGGGAAGAGTGGCTGGAAAGCTGCCTGGAGGAAAAGGACCTGGGGGTGTTGGTTGACAGCCAGCTGAACATGAGGCAGCAGTGTGCCCAGGTGGCCAAGAAAGCCAATGGCATCCTGGCTTGTATCAGAAATAGAGTGGCCAGCAGGACTAGGGAAGTGATCGTGCCCCTGTACTCGGCACTGGTGAGGCCGCACCTCGAATACTATGTTCAGTTTTGGGCCCCCCACTACAAGAGGGACATGGAGGTGCTGGAGCATGTCCAGAGAAGGGCAACGAAGCTGGTGAAGGGTCTGGAGCAGAAGTCTGATGAGGAGCGGCTGAGGGAGCTGGGGTTGTTTAGCCTGGAGAAAAGGAGGCTGAGGGGAGACCTTATCGCTCTCTACAACTACCTGAAAGGAGGTTGTAGAGAGGTGGGGGTCGGTCTCTTCTCCCAGGTAACAAGTGATAGGACAAGAGGAAATGGCCTCAAGTTGCACCAGGGGAAGTTTAGACTGGACATTAGGAAATTTTACTTCCCTGAAAGGGTGATCAAGCATTGGAACAGGCTGCCCAGGGAAGTGGTTGAGTCGCCATCCCTGGAAGTATTTAAAAGATGTTTGGAGGAGGCGCTTAGGGACATGGTATAGTGGTGGTCTTGGCAGTGTTAGGTTTACGGTTGGACTCGATGATCTTAAAGGTCTTTTCCAACCTATACAAATCTGTGATTCGGTGACTACTACACCATGTTATAACTCTCCTCACAACAACTGGACTCCCAGCTTCCCATACTTGGAAGAAAACACCTCCTTCCAACCAAATGTTACGTACACCTTAACATCTTACCAGTACACAATTATTTTTCTCTTCTACTGGAAATACCGAAAGAGAAGAGCAGATAACCTTACTGAATACTTATTTATGATAGAGCTGCACTTACAAAGACAATTGACTACAGGTATTTGAAACACTAAAAATCAACTATTCCCAACAATTTGAGTATCTCAATGAATACAGATGTTCAGGTTTTTTGCATAATTTTAATTCAGTGCCTGCTTGTTTAAAGTACTTCTCTTAGTTTATGTATATATGGTTGGCCATATTTCAGATATGTATACATTCTGTAACTTAAAGAATATGTATTTTACAGCAATATTTAACAAACCATAAATTTGCTACAGTATTATTAGAGGAAATCCATTTCTATGAAAACTGTATATTCAGAATACATTGTTGAAGTATATATTGCACTAATACTTCACTGTGCTTATAAACCTTAATATAGGTTATTTGTTTATTACTATGTCAAGGTTATTCATCATATGCAGTGTCAGAAAGCACAAGCTGACATCTCATATTGTCTGCTTCAAGGGCAAGACCAATGTGACCTTTGGCTCCTTCTTTTAAAAAGGATGAAATCATTCCAGAGGAATAATGCTGGACTGCACAGCTCCCTTTAAGAATCAATCTGCCATTTATGGTTTCCAATTTTCCATACTGTAGTATGGCTTGTTAAGATCTGGTGGCTAATTTTGTCTTCAAAGTTTAGTGTGCTAAAATTCCAAAAACGTTTTTCTTATTGTAATGCCATTTATGCTTCCTATTTGTTCACCATAGAATGAAAATTTCAAATCATCAGTTCTTCGTTAATTTTGCCACGGTCCTTCTTGATTCTGTTTGGGACTGAAATCATGCTGGCCAGTGATATCCTAGAACGCATCGGTAATGAGAAAATATTTTTAAAATATTTTGAACTCTCAGTGTTTTTTCTTTCCAGAATCTGTTATAATCGCAAAGAAAACCGTCGTCATATTTATTGGCTTTTCTTGCTTTACAGTTCTTCTAAGTTCTCCTGTATTCAACTGATACATGTGTGCAGCTGAAGGGGGAGGTATAGTTACTACTGAAAATATATTGAATATGTATATTGAATACATAAATAGTGAGAGGGAATCTATTCAAAATAATAGGAGCGGTAAAAATAAGTCTCAGTACCACAACAGTGGAAAGTAGATGCACAATTTGAAGCATGAATTAGGTGTGAAGCTACACGTGTTATTTCACAAGGACGACAAGGTATACGTGTGGTCTTGAAGCATATGTGCATTTGTATAGGCAACTCTTCGAACTTCATCAACCTCAAAGTGAGTACATTTTTGGAGAGAGAGGGATGAGATTCACATGAATTGGTAATTATATTATCTGTGCATGATACTGATTTCAGTATAAAATTCGACCAAGGAGAATGCAGCATTCTTTGACCTAGCTGATAAAAGGTCAGAAAGCAATTTTGAATAATAAATGAGACCTGCTGACCTCATGACCCAAGTCTGGCAGGGTCAGCAGCAGCCCTCTCACCAGATGCTGATGGCAGATATACAGACGCAGACAGCTCAACTAATGAGCTTCCTGGATGAGGATTTTAGATCCAGTGACATTTAAGTGCTATGCAGTATATAAAACAAACTTACGAATAATCTGTGCCATAAAAAATTCAAGTGATATTTACAGTGAGATGTAATATGACAAACTTTGTAATCCTCACTACAGCAATTATTTTACTGCTTCTCCTAGATGGCCTTTAACCACAAAATGTAATACCTGACTAGTATTTCCTTTAAGGTCTTTTCTCTTCATGTTTATATGGTTCCCATTCAGTGGATGTACTTTGAAGAGACATACTTTGGTAGTACATTTGTTTGGCACCTCATTTAATACAAGTCAACAAAAACTACTTTTAAGATAAGTAAAATTAAATTTTACTTAAATTCAAGCTAATGTATTTGTTCCTCAGTGAGTAAAAGACAAGCCTAGAGCATGCAAGGCCAAGAATGATTTTCTCCTGATCACTTCATCAACAGTTCCGCTCAGAAAGAGTTACAAAGTAGATGGTTCATGAAGAAGAGAGGGCAGTATACTAGAATTCATTCTCTCACCCACCGTTAGATTTCACTGTGCAAATGGTCTAGGGTCACTACTCCATTCCAGACCTTGGAAGCCCCGAGTTTTTACTTCACCTGGGTGCTGGGTCTGAGCTCCACAAACTGCCATCTCATTCCTCAGGTATGTTACAGCTGCTCGTATGAATTTGCAGGAATATATCTACATGTTTGCTTATGTTCTGCATGAATTAGCAATGTTAGGCCAAATTTCTAAATACCATTGTTGGAGGTTTTTTGAGATCCGATTTGTAAGAAAGATAACTGCTTGGGTTCTGGTGTCTAAATACTTCACCATGAATACAATTAGCTACAGGAACTACAAAAGCTATAGGAGCTTTTCTACGTCTTTTTAAAGTCAACCATAATTACTTTTATGGAGGATGTCCTTTAGATACTGAAGTCTAGAGGCTACATTAAAAACTCTACAGAAAAGTTATTGTGCTCTATTCAATTCTGTATTACTTTGTATAAGCTAATTTTAACTTACATAGCAAGTGGTGTTTAAGAACTCCGACACTTTCAACATTTGGTGGAGATGGAGAAAAAATGCTGCCCCATTTCACAGAAGGGTGGTAAGTACCATGAAGAAACGTTTTCTTTTAAGCTTTTTAAAGCTTCAGCCTTTCAGTTTGACTGCATGCCTGCATGTTCTTGAATTATGAGAAAGGATAAAGAAGAACGAGTAGTTGATTTACTTTTGCCACACAGTTTGTAATTTTGTATACTTATACAACATTCTTTCCTATTTATCGCCTCTTTAAACTAATCAGCTTTTAAAATGACACTTATGCAGAAGCCTGTTAATTTTTCTTGCCTATCTTTAAGCTCACCTCTACTTACGCCATATCTTTTCAGAGAGTCAACAGAAAAGAACATGACCTCCCCAAAAGGCCCCACAATCAATGTACATAATAACTTTCTAATATTTGCAGTGTTATTTACATTCTTCTTATACCGTCACAGTGTATCAGCTCTTCTGAGTGCCACTGTACAACTTTTGACTGAAATGTTACCCCTGACATTTATAGATGGAATTTACCTTCACAGTGGTGACTGGCATACCACTAGGGAGAGAGCATCTGTATCCTTCTGATCCAGAGGCTGCCAGGAGCCATTTAGATCTTTTTAATCAGTGCTGATTAAGGCAAGTCAGATGACTACCCTCAAATTTATCACTGCCTCTAAAGACCTTGTAGCAGCCAATAACTAGGGTAGCTAGCGCAAGGGATTGTCTTGACCACATGTCCTCCCTCTGCACTTGTGAGGACTTTGCAAGGGGAATTACACACTGCCTCTACATAATCTATCCCAATTTTTCACTGAGTCAAGTGTGTGCCCAGAATACAATTTTGGGACTTCAGTACTGTGTGTAGATACCAATTAAACTCATTGTTAGTGAACCCAGCTTCTAAATCTTAGTGCATTCATTTAGGGAACCAGTAACAGTAACCAGGTCCTCTGCTCCCAGCCTGCATGCAATTGAAATAAAATTTGATTAGAAATAGATTAGATTATAAAAGTTGCTCAAAAATCTGCCTGTAGCTTTGCTTCATGTATTTAAGATAGCAGTAGCCTCCACAAGGGAAAGAATTTCTTCTTGCATCCAGTGCATCAGTAAAATGTACTTAGTCTTGCTTTGATTTCTTTCCTGCCACTAGATAATATGTGTATTTTTGTGAGTCTGCTAGATTTCCTTAAAAACATTACATTCACTCTGCTTTACGATCGGCATGAGCTCTATAGTGGGCAACCAGTGTCTAATATACAGCTGTGCTCCTAATTTAACCCCTTCCCTGCTCCCCCCTCCTGAAGAGTGCCTTGGTATTCCAAAGGCACATCTCTCTCTAGAAAGGAATATATCTGGGACCTTTGGAAAATATAAAAGGAAAAAAGAAAACCAGCCAGATCATTTTATGGCTGCTCTATTTTATAGCTATGAGAGTGCAAGTAATTTTGTAAGTCAACAAAGAGTTGTTCACAATAGCTTCATACCGTTTTCCCCGACAATACCCTACGAGGCTGTGTACCAGCAGAAGCTTCTGCCTAGCAGAGTAAATCTTCCATTACATAAATCAGCTCGGCTTATGTTAATTGTTTACTGGTAAAACAGTGTGAAGCAGAACCGTGCAGTCTGGAATTAGATTCACAGTTTTGAGATACACCTCTTAACCAACATCTGAAAATGCTTTAATCAGAGAGAGAGGAGGAGCTCAAGAGATTCACCTAGTGGGATCACCTATAAGCAGGAATTCTATTTGGCTTTGCTCAGCAGGAGCAAAAAAATGCATACTACAGAGTGGTATGGGCTTGCAAGGATATGGAAGTATGGGAAGAAGTAGTCAGAAAGGTTACTGCACCCAACTGGCACTGCAATAACAGGAAATAATTCTCTTATAGAAAATCATTCCAGATATGTCCTACACACTAAATTTGTTAAACAAATCTCCTAGCTGTGCTCTGATGTACCCTCTGCCACTGTAGTGACGGCTAATGCATAGTGGGCTGCTGTTTTCCACCATTTGTCCTGCTTTTCATGCAGTACAACAATGCCATTCCATTTTATTTTTTATTCTGCACATTTATGCAGTGACATGGACAATGAGAATTGTCCCACTCTATGTATTTTTTTACTACACCCACCAAAGGATCCATTTTTAGTATTACCTCTGTTCTCTAAATGAGGAATGTGTAAATTAGTACTGTCCACTAAAAATCAACATGCTTTCCAGAGTGTACAATATTTATTCTTCTTAACCTGGAATAGTGTATTCCCAAAAGCAATTAACATGCCTTATGCTCTTTCTTCTTCTTCTCCTAACACCTCTACAGAGAAAAGTAGAAAACTAGTTCTTCATTTTGGTATGTTTTATCTAACTTTGGGCCAAATTGAAGCCCTAGTTGCCAGTTTTTAGTGCAATTATGCTTGATAGGAGCCACATTCACATATCCCAGAACAGACTCTGCCATCTGCGGCTTTTATTTTCTATTAAGAAGTTATTTCATATGCCATTTTTCCCCTGAAAAGATTATGTTTTACTTTGATGCTGAATACATTTACTTTGATACACTTTTTGCAAGTTGCATGAACTAATCAGCTGATAATTTTCTAAGTAGAACTTGCACATTATCACAGTGATAAACATATTGCAATCATTTTTTTTTAATTTCAAAGGAACAGTTTCTCTGCACATAAGCTCCAAGATGTCTAACAACCCAAAACATAAGGTGTTTACTTGCATTCCTTATTAGGACCCTAACTTACTGCAACACATTTTACATGCTTTTTTGTCAAAAATCATCATACTTTCTCAACCATTAAACTGCACTTAATGTCAGTCTTTCAGATTTTTTAAGACTGTAAGTTATAAGTGCTAAAAATGTACGAGCTATGCAATTGCCTGTGGAGTTTGTGTCCAACTATGAAAACTCTTCTGCCTCCCTATATTTTACATATTTGTCCTGATATCCAATTTTTAACCTTTACCAACCTTGAAGTCCTTTTTATATTGTATCAGGAATGAAGCTCATTTGCAGACAGCTGCAATATGAGTTTCCTCACCCTGCCCTGCCATTGACCTACAACCTGATCTAAAAGAACCACCTTCTTCCAGAGTGAGAAGTTATTCATTTGCCGTAATAGCTCTATTTTGGATCTCCTCAGCAAAAACAGACAATTGTGCCCAAATAGCATGAGGTTTTGTGATAGTAGCCCTATTTTATATATACGGAAAAAACCCCACAAGAATGTTTCACTTAGGACTGGCTCACAAATCAGAAGCAACAAAATTCAGATTTAAAAATGGACTTACTATGTACTTTGCTAAAAACAGTATTAGAAATTTATACTTCTTGTTCATACAGGTTCACTTTAATTTTATTCTTTTTACTATGCAGCTTATTTGCTGAGTAAAATCTACTTTTCTAGCAGTTCATTGTACGCAGGGCAGCCGTCAAATGTTACCGCTGCTAGAGAATAAATGAAAAAAGATAATCAGGGAGTATGGAATAATAATTGGAAATAAATAAAATGTTTGATAAAAACAATTAGTCACAAGCATTGCAAGTGGAAATTCAGTTCAGTGTTAAAGAGACAGTTTAGAAGCACATGGTACATTTATCACAGCTCCACAGACAAGTTATTGAGCTGTCTGTGAAAAACAGAGCCAAACAGGAAAGCTTTCAGCAGAAAGCAGTGTTTGAGGTCCTTGATTGATAGAGTTAGATGATGCAAAGCTGTCTGATGGCCTTTCTGCAAAATAAAGTGAAGGAACTCAAGGTCTTTCATGACGATCTCTGACCACAGATGAACAGCTACTTTATTACAGCACAGATTGAGGTTGCACCTTAGTCCATATTCTGCCACTTTTGGATGCACACGGTTAACTTTACCAACAATCCACTGTGTTTAACATAAGTGTCTGCCATCTTTACAGGATTTTAAAAGGGACAGCAGATTGCAGTAGTTAAAAGCTTCGCCTCCTTCCTTTCTGTTTAACTGCAGTGACTGCAAAAAATATGATCAGTTTTATCACAGGCTTCTTATTGCAATGACAGGGCTGATTGTTCAGGGAGAAGTGCTTCATTTAAGAGATACAGGAAAAAACCCATTGTGCTTAACAGCCAAAATCTACCTGCTGTGCTGCTTCCCTCAGAAATGAAGTTATTTACTTTTCCCAAAATGTAATCTCTATCTTCCTAATGACTCAGGTGTGGTTCCATTCTTCACTAGCACGGTGCTACTGATTTCATAGAATACATACTTGCAAACCCTGAGGATTACTACACACCATTTGCTTTTAGCAGAAACTGAATGCTTATCTCCATGCTTGTGATGTCTAGGAAACATTCCTTTTAAGCAAAACAGCCAACGCTGCCCGACCAATATAAAGCATTTACAGTCATCTAAACTCTCCTGACTTGTGGGGCACTATTAAATTCAGGTGAGAGTAGTGACTTCTCTTTACATTAGGAATTGAGGATATTTTGTTCAGATTTTAAAAGGTATTTAGCTGCCTGTGATTCACACTGGCAGAGGCTGTACTGCCTTTTTAGTTTGAAAGTCTCAACTTGGAGCCAAACGCTATGACCAGACTTCTTACGTGCAGGGCATGGGTTCTCCCGCTCCAGCTCATCCTTGTCACTATGTGAAGCAAGCATAGACCACAACATTTAAGATCAAAGCATGGCCTTGAGCCACATGTTATTCTCTGATATTAACACAAGTATAGGAGGCTAATGAGAGTTTCTTCACTGCTTAAATACCTAAACCCTGTTTGCAGGGATTCTGGCCCTCTCTCTCCACAAACTTCACTCTGGATACCTCAATGCAGTTTTAAAAAACTTCACTCTGGATACCTCAAGTGCTGATTTTAACTTCTACAGGGCACTTTCAAATGAAGATGACCAGTATGTTTTCACTGTTACCCAAGTCAGAACAGTTGGAAAGAAGAAAAGATGTGGGGGGGACAACTGTTTATCCTGTAGACATTTTCACATTGACTGACACTTCTGATTTTAGAAACACACAGAATTCCACAAAGAATTTTTCAGTTTGACTCTGATGGTGCCCTATTTTAGTTAAAGTTCCTATTGCATACCTGGCTCATGGGGTTGCTAGTCACTCTCATCAACTCTCCTTTGAAGAAAAACGTGTTTTCAGACAATTAAAGTTCTTTTTCTTTAACTACAGGTTGGTCTCTCATTGACAAGGCCAAAGTAATGGCCTGGACTAGACAATCGTTATAGGTCCCTTCCAACTGAGCTATTCTAGTCTTGTGCATTTTATATTTGAAATGCTTTCATTCATCCTTGCATTCATTTGTATACTTCAATTTGTGTTACTTTCTCAGCTCTAGTGCGCTAGTGTGAGTGCAAGGGCTTAAGTGGGAGCATCCTCATCTCAGAACAAGTTACAGTAAAGCCCAGTAAACTTATCTCTCCCCAGGAGGTATCTCAGCAAGCAGTCAAAGTGTCAGAGACTGCAAAAAGCACAGTTCTAACATGGACAGGTTAATGTATTCAGGCAACGTCTAAAGGAATTATTCTTATTCAGCTTTCTAACAATTCCTCTCTGCAGTTAAGTGATGAGCCTTACTAATATCAACACATTTCCTCTCCACCACTTCGATGGCATTGGTTTTGAAGTCAGTGTTAATCACTGCTCCCCAAACTCTCTTCCTCAGAATAGCTTTTTCTTTCGATTACCTTAGTTTAATATTTACTTTAGAGGTTGCTGCCTAAATTGTCTCTGGTTATGGAATTCAGTGTCTCAGCTATCAAAGGACTGACAAGAAGTAGCCTGCCTTGAAATTCTGACTTTGGAGTGGCTAGTTTTCAAATGCTTTTTAAACTATTTTTACTAGCACTTCTCACTAACTGCACACTTCAAATATGAAAAATGTATTTATTTTGGTGTTAGGCCACAGTCACCTAACCAGGTCAACATAATAACGGTGAAACCAGTAACTGGTCAAGGCAAAGAAGTTGAGACAAAATTAAAAAATAACAGCAGAATAACTGCCAGAATTTAGTGTTCAAAATAACCAGTGTATGTTACATCAGGAAAACATTCTGTAATTCTATGAGCTATTTAATCAAAGTATGACTGATTAAATATGTTCATTAAGGACAAGCTATATGAGCATTTTACAGAGTTTGAATTCACAAAACTGCCTAGCTCCTTTTTTCATGGTTGATGATATAGATACTTTGGCCTATGCACTCAGCTTTCAACTCATTTGTTTTACAACAAAAAAATACTCATTTATACAATAACATACACCAGTAGCAGTTTTAAATTATAACATTTTAAACACCTCACTTATTATTTAGTTGGATCTATTCTGACCGATGGCATACACACTTGCAGAGTTTTTGTGCAAAATGAGATTTAGAGTATCATGTAGGATTTTCCACCTGTATCATATAAAAGACTCCTCACCACAGTACAACCTGACAAAAAGGAAGATGCTCTCAATTGCCTGGGTTAGACAGTGGTCCAATGGAGCTGGGGAAAATGAAAATAACATTGACTGCCACTAGTAGAGACAGGCATTAGGAAATAAAGATTTCTGTCTTAAACCTTAAACTGATGTTGTATGTTTCTAACCACAAAATTTTTAACAAACTTCTATAGCATTTAAAATTATTTCAAAGTAGCATTTCTCTCTGGTTAATCCTGGAAACACTATGTTTTGACATCCTAAAGGCTGAACTATGAGAAGGATTGCATTATTACATCCTTCTGTTGCATAGGTTAAATCTTGGAATAAAAACCCTTTAAAAACAAAACACTATGTCTGGTTCATATAAATAAAGGTGTTTTAAAAACCTGTATTGACTTTTCCATGTTATTAAGCTTTTTAGATGAATCCAGTTGTTAAATGGTTGTTCTAGTAACTGGCCTGTCATCTGGAAATGTTCTTAGATTGTTTTTTTGACACAATGTCCCTGCAGAAAGTTGGGCAGTGTGACATAAAGAGCACAGGTTTGCCTATCACGCTGATTACTTGATGTAATAGTAAGCAAGCTTAAGTGAACTGTGTGTCTTCAATCTTTCCAATCACTTAGGGATGGGCACCAGAGGATACCATCCATCATCCATGGCCTGAAACATATGGTGCATCAGCAATCTTAGGCTGACCTAAATGATAGTAAAAGCTGCTACGCTGTTCACAATAAGAAATTGTTGTCCACTGAATTACAGGTTTGTGATTAGATTGCTAACATGGCCAACTTGATGTATAAGTGAAGTGTCCAGGAAAGATATTCCCTAGGATCCTTTGAAGATTAATTTATACCCTTGAAATGTGCACCAATCACAAAATGAAAAAATATGTCAAGATATTTTTCTTGTGAACAAAAAAAGCACTGCAGTGGTAACAGCTATTAATTTAGTTTTGGCAGTTTTAGCCAACAGAATTCAATAAACAAGGTTTTTAAAGGTTTTTGTTTTGTTGCAAGGCTTTTACTGCTTGACTCCTAAAAGCACTGAGCACTACAACAATATCTTTTTATGAGAGGGACAGCTCCCCCTCACTTTCTACTCTGAAATATCATATATAATTGCAAATATCACACAAAGACAGCTGGAAAAATACTGAAAATTCTTCATTTTGTATTATTATATTCCTATCTAATCATCTGTACATATAATACAATATTAAGTATCTATTTTTAAGATAGAAAATATACTGTCATATGTCTGACCACTGACCCCAAAATTATCAATCTTGCTTCTCCATAAAGCAGATTATGCTCATCATGTTATTCATTCATCAATTCAGGAAAAATGCATCCACATCACACCGTTAAGGTTCAAACTGCAGTATCAACTTCGGTGGGACTTGGCGGGGGGAGGGCAGTGAGGGAAGCAGGGGGTTATCATTCCAGAGTAGCCCTACCCCTTAAATCCTTTTTAGGTAGCAGAACACAAATGGTGAAAGGCATGTTTTAAGAGGCACAGTCAAAGAGTGAAAAAGAACACTGCCTTATAATATCTATGTGCTGTATTAGAGCATAACTAAAAAACAGCATACACTTGTGCTGACCGTTCAAGACCCTTCACAAAAACCAGCTTACTCCAGGCTGAGGGAAGTTACTCCCTTATAAGGTATAGAACATTAGAGAAATTGTTTTGCAAGTATGGCTGCTACATATAATTACCATGAGAAGACTGGAAGCAATGGTCCTCTGCCCTATCTGTCAGTCTATCCGTTTTTGTGACATGCCTTGCTGTCCCCATACACATGAGGTAGATCTGCTTGCTCTGCCTGTTAGATTAGACCTTCTACTGATGCTTTAGCTTTATTTCTAGTGTGCTTGTCACTGATGTAAGTCCTTAACCACATACAAGCCGTATTTTAAAACATTCCTAACCATGCAGCTAAACCATTAAATTTCATTACAGAAAAGCACAGGTTTACAGTCACGATCTTTTTTTACTATTCCTTAACATAGTCTATTGCCAGCAGTGTAATTCATATAATATACCATATATATCATACCTTGGCATGATGACATGGTGACATGGATAGCAATGGTCACTAGTGAAGGTTCACTCCTTTTGAACCTTCCAAGAGGCACATGCTAATTAAATAACAAATTCTTTCCTGTGGGTTGAGGATGGCCTTACTCTGCTAAGATTATCTGGGACACACCTATTTGAAAGATCTTCCTAATTTACATAAAAATGCTACTCTTTCCTGAAAACACAAATTAAAACCAGTGCCTGCTTAATTTACAGAACAAAAATAAATAGATTGTCTTTTCAGTCAAGACAAAGATTTATGTTCATTATCAGCATTAAACTCTCCAGTGTGGTGAGATGCAAAACCTTGACAGCACTCCGCTTCCAAGGGAAACAGAAAATTTAGCAAGAGAACATGATCAGTGCATAAAACTGAGCAGGCATGCTTTACTGATGTCAGATATATTGTTTCTTTCTTTTTAAATTTGCTTGTGGACCTTAAGCAAAAAAGGAAAGGAAAAAGGAAATCCAAAACCTATCCTGCTATAAGGGTGGTAGAGAAGAAAAGAATACACAGACCAGCTATTAATTATTCTACAGAAAATACCTCCTAACTTCAGGTTCCTACTTCACCCTCTTCACTAGGCTATCTGAGCATCTTCTAGTAGTGCAGCAGGTGATGTGACTAACATCCATCACATGAGAACAATACAGGCTCCTGGTCTTTAGGGAATTAGTGATAGTGTGATACAAGTTGAATTTTTCCAAGAGTAGGGCGGGGAAAAAATCTTCTGCTGATACACTTTGAATTTGAGAAAAAAATTTCATCAGATGTACTGGAAAGGTTTCTGTATTCATTAACATTTGAATTGCTATCTTTATTAGTATGTACAACTGAAGAACTAAAATATAGTGCTGAAGCAAGAGATACTTGGTGGATCTAACTTTGGGCCTTAAAATAAAGCATATGCTGAAACACTAAATATGAACCAGGCATGGGAGTAGAAAATACTGAACAGTATACTTATGAAATTTCAGAATTTAGAAGTCATCTTGTGCTGATTAGTTCTATGTACCATCCAAACATGAAATACTATTTCTATTAATAATGTTTATCTGCTTTGAAACAACAGCGAGCTCGTCTTTTTATATAAAGTGAAATAAATTCTGGATTACATAAGAGACATGAAATACAAATGGATATACTAAGACTGCTAAAAATGTGTGAAGGTGCAGAAGTGCACACAGATGAACACATTCTCCAACCTGAAATGTAGCAGTCCTTTGATATATGTTCTACACAGTGATGGATATATACATACCTCCCCAACTGGTTCAATATTTTCTTGATAAGCTTGATAGGCAAGAAAGGCTTCTTTTGAGTTATTTCCATTTTTTGTTTGCTGAGGCGGATGTCGTGCTCTTATTAGGGACAAGCACTGTTCAGTTGTGCGCTCTGCTGGGTGAGCGTTAGCTAGACTCTCAACTTCAATACTAGTAATGAAGACTTGTATAAAGTAGTTCCACCTTTCAGTGTGTTTTTCACAAAACGCATAATGGAAAATTTCCATCTTACTGAAAACTATTAGCAGGAGTTTGAAGTAATTTCTCTCTTTCTGCAAGGATTTGTTTTTAAACAAACAATACTATTAAGCATTTAACTTGTCTTACTGCCAGATAATTATTGTACAACCATTTAGTTCAATATTTGAGCTGATTTAATTTTATAATTTCCTTTCATATAAGTTAGGGGAGTCAGATATTCTGAAATTCAAGGACAGGAACATTTAAAATACAGTTATACGCTAGGCTCAGGAACCAATTTTGTATCTTCTAAAAGATTCAAAAATACAAGATTCAAAATTGGGAAGTACGTAGTCACTTGCTTCACATATCATAAAGAAATTTTAAATAAATGCTATTCCGATCACATAAGAGAAGACTAACCAAAGCATGGGAAAAATTGTTAACTGCACACTGCAGATTGGTCTGGCTTCCCAACAGCCCAAGACCGTACAAGCCATAGCTAACTGCAAGCAAAACCTCTCAGCAAGATTTTATTACCCACAATAAGCAAAAGCCAGGCAACAGAGCCCAAAGGAAAAAAAAAATACTGCCAAGTTCTTGCAAACCTTTTTCAAGCAGGGCAGCAGCATAATCACATAATATGGAGATGACCACTCTTCCACCTGGGGATCTTATCCATCCTTTTCTGAACCACTCCTTTCTCAGTAAGGCATCCAGCTCTCCAGTCCTTCTAGGGTAGGACCTATTTAAGTCTTTCCTGACCTTCATGTACCTGTTACACTGTACACGAACATCAAACAGCAAAGCAATTTTACAGGAAGAAATTAATAAAAATAGTATCATGAGGCTGGAGATTACAGAACCTCAATACAGCCCAGAAAAATTCTAGATGGAGTGTTATTATAAATACAAACAAGGTGTTCTGATATTGTGGTGTTCTGCTCTATGGCTATTAGCACAGGGCTAAGTTTCAGTACTAATAATGGACTATAACATAGAAGTACTTTCCCCCTGCCCACTCGTAACAGACCCACAGCAGAAAATCTCCAGCTTTGCAAGAATTATTAGCACGACAAATTCTAGAGGAAGTGTTACGCTTAGAACTAAAGTATTCTTTTTTTGCTGTTTTATTCACGAGCTTTTACAGAAGCTGGGTGAGTGGAAGAAGGACAAATAAAGAGTGAAGCAGGGAAACACCATTGGGGTCTGTGAGTTACTTAACAGCACGGACAATGGACAGGAGAAAATCTGAGCAGTTAAAGATTCTGAGTATTGCCAACTTAAAATAGTAGGACAAACTTCAAAACATAACCTAACCAGGGTGAAAAACAATAGGTTTTGTTCTCTCTGCCTTCTTGGATGAAATTAAGACTCATGTTATACAGACACACCTTGATGAAAAGAAAGTATAACACAAGAAATTAAAACAGTACATTGTAACTTACACACTTATTTTCCATGGTATGTTTACATCTCTTCCAGCTCTAAGGGAACATCAGAAGGCTTATTTGACCCCTGGTTCTGTATAGTAAATTAGTCATTAAAAAGCAGGGTTCCAACTAAACTATAAGGATTAGAAGTTATACGCTATTAGCAAGTCTGGACAGTGATTGACTAAGAACAACAATAACGGCAAGGAGACGTTCAGAATAAGCAAGCAAGATGTGATAAGGAGTGGCTCTTCAAAAAAACAGTAGGAGACGGAGGAGATGAGGCTTGCTCCAAAAAAGCTGGGGACACTGCTTTAAACATGGAGTACTTGCAGTTCCTTCACTTGTTATTTTGAAGCCCCAACTCAGAACCAGCTTTCAAATCTTTGAAAGACTTCTGTTGTACTTTGCCTGTACCAAATGAACTTCTAAAAAAACAGTAGGGACTAAAAATGAACCAATGATAATTGTACATGTCTGTATTAACAGCCCGAAAAAAGTGTTTGCTTTTAAAGATCTAAATAGAAAGTGTATTAGAGATTCTTCCCATTCAGTAAACACTGAAAAAAAGCACACAGAAAACAAAATTGTCCAAGCTATATTGTGCATTTGAATTTAGAATACATGTCATCCTTACTGCCTCCTTGACCAGTGAATCCTATCCTTCCTAATGTTTTGAAGGAGTCTGAGATGGCGCCTGTACAATTTGATTTTGCGTAAAAATACACACCAAATCTGATTTCTGGTACATTAAGGAGTTCTCTGGTAAAATATGACGCATGGAATGAAATAAGCTGTAGTTCTAGAATGAGTCTTTAAGCTTACTTCCTTTAGTACTTGACCACTAATATTAAAGACTACTGGATCAAAATACAGTTTTAATTGGATATATAGGACATGATACAGTGGTATAGTTAAACCGCAGGTTAGATGCTAAAATATAACATTGATTTGTATTCTTTTACTGGAAATATTTGTAATATGAAACTAGGATATAATACACTCATTTTTAATGCATATTCAGTACAGAGGAAAGCTACTGCTGTCACCAGCTTATACTCGAAGTCCATTCATCAAACAAATGCCAGATTAACTGGTTAGCTGTTTCACAGACTAAAAGGAGATTACAGATGAATCTTAATTCTCATTAATAGTGATGAAATGTTGATTATACAATCATTTCTTACACTGCTTATCGCTAATGCACGCACATACACAAAATTGGCCTGCCAGAGAATTTTTTCAAAGAGCCTGAAGTAAATCTAATAGTTTAATGACTTTTGTTACGTGCATGAACTTGTCTAAGAGCGCAAAACTTCAGTTCCATCTAAAAAACTTTGTTCTTATTGGCTGAAATGTTTGCAGTAATAAGAACAGAGTGGACAGAGAAAGGAAATTTCACTTTGCAGATAATTTTTAACATTCTTGTTTCTCAGGAAAAAGAGGAAGTGGAAGATGGGAATGTAAAGGAGCAGAACAGCCTGGAAGAATCCAGGTGGAAGATGTAACATGCAACAGGAGAAGAGGGTTAAACTGGAAAAATGTGAGAGATGCCAGAAAGGAAGATATCTGAAGCCAAAAGTCAAACCAGTTGAAAAGTAACAACTGCAAGAAAATACAATCATAGTGTTTCGTTCAGGTGCTGCTCTAAAACTAAAGCTTGGAAACACTTCAAAGCACAAAGAGACTACATAGGAAGAGGAACAGTTTTGATAATTTAATTTGAAAAACTACATGTTTTAATTACAGATACCGTGAGGCTCAGAAAGACATTTCAGTTTATACATTGTGGAGGATCCATGTATGAAAAGAATTCCTGAAGTGTAAAGATTTCTTCATGACAACATTCTCACTTATTTTTACCAAAACCTATGCTTACCTCATGACAACAGTGGCCTGATTCAGATTTCAACTTATATGAACAGGACTCTACTTTGACCTAACCAGATCAGCTCTCACTATATTTTGTAAACAGAATTTTGATACAATGTAGAAATGTTGTTCTTGAAAAGAATTTAGGGTGATTTCATGCAAATGTAATTTCATCACTGCTAAGTGCAATCTATTAGTCCTGTTGCACTTACTTTTTGGCCAGTGGAAACATAAGCTTTGGAGACATATTCTAGATCTTTGTATGCCAAACTGAAGATACTTAATCTCAATACCCTTGAAAAATTGAACTAGTCTGAGAAAGCAGCAGGAAGTACTATTGGTTCCTCTAAAGCAATAAAATCTTTAAACAGCCTGCATAGGGTAAATCACCTTAGGTTCCTTCAAATATCTGCATATTAAAAAAAAAAAAAATCAGTAAAATTCGTGAGTTTAACAAATAGGTTGTAAGAACTAACACAAACCCTTCACTTGCTTTCCTTTAGGATATCTGTGATAATGAAAGATGCTTTATTGTCTTTGGTTTTCTTCCAAACAACTAATTGTCTTTTTTCTTTCATGTGATTTGAATGTGCTAGAGAACGAGCATTTTCTCTTATGCTCTTCAAAACCCATGCTGCTGGGATACATGGATTCTTAACTGCTTGTGCATTTAATGATCTCTTTGCTCAATTTCTTTCAATCCAAAATCATGCACACTGTCAAAATTTCTTCATTTCCTAGTTCCAACTTTATCAAAACGTATATCATACCAGAAATGGGATCAAATTCTATTCTTGAATTTTTTTAAATCAGCAATCAGTTTCCTGGTTGTAATTTCCATTGGAAAACTGGTAACCTTTTGTACATGTTCACATTGCCGTGCTTCTATTATAATTTTTTTCTTCTCCATTTTCCTGGACTTTTTTCTTGTTACCTCCAGGTCCTTTGTATCCCATTCTCCCTTTTTGTTTTAGCCTTTTGTTTATCAGAAATCCTCCCATGAGTTCCACATCCCCCCCCCCGACTTAATCCCTGATTGTACACGTAGTCAATCCACAAGAGAAGAGAGATTTCCCAAGAGCTGCACCGATAGCTTTCATTTTCTGCTTATGTGCATTTCCAGGACTCCAGCACACCTTTGTCTGGACACCTTTTTCCAGATTTTGTTTGATTACTTGATTCACGTTGGATATGGAACCCAGCCACAGCAAGGCAAGCAGTTTCAAAGACTGAATACATTACAGACCTCACAAGCCCAAATCCAAACTTGAAACTAACACAGTAAGGGATATGTAAGGATATGAGGACAGATGTACGTTTATCTGAATGTAAATTGTTAAGCCAGAAATCGATTCTTCAGATGTTGTTCAAGTTTTCTGGGCACGTAGGATTTCACCAGAACACAAACAATACAAATTACATTAACATGGTTACAGTAAATAAGAGTTATCAATGCATTTTACACCCCTAAAAGTTATTTCCCCAGCAATCAGCCAAAGACAAGTTTTCACTGAAATCCTGTGTAATCTTTGTGATATCAATGGTCCAAAGACTAACACTCAGATTCAATGTTGTCTTTTGCGTCTTTTTTGTTTGTTTAAATACAGAGTCAGAAAGTATATTTGGACTAATATGAAAAGGCAGTAGGTTGTAACAAGATGACAATAATAAGAAAGAAAATATCAGAGACAGAACAACCCTTCTCCTTATCTGCACTTCCTTGACAAAACCTTAAGACCTTGCAGGCAGGCAAGGAGATTCATTTGCTATACAGAAAGACACAGTCACAGAATGACTTCCTAAGAGTTGACATAAAAAAGTTGTCTGCAACTGTACAGATTTCTGAAAGCCAGACAATAGAAGTGCTTGAAACCCTCTGCTGCAGGTCACTACACTTTTCTAGAGAACAAAATCTGTTACATCCCTCCTTTCATTGATTTACCATTACTGAATGGATTCCTCATTTTAACAAAACATATTGTTATATTCTAGATAAGTCTTTGACAATTCTTTACACTAACCCATGGAATTCAATTGCCACCATTAATTTCACTCTGGTATTTATCAGCAGAAGCTTTTTTCCTGCAATAACCAATTTATTTAATTGAATAGTTTAAAGAGCTCCAAAACCACATACAAAAGATGAGGTTATAGCTAATAGCTTTCAAATATACTTAAAAGCTTGAATCATTAGCAGTTTCTTAAACTAGGAATTTGTAAGTGCAAACCAGAATTTATTGCAAGCTAGTCTTAGTGGTGTGATTTTTCACATTTAAATTTTTCACAAAGCTAAGAGGTAGTTAAAAGAATATTCTGTGTTTAGGAATAAAGCCTGTACTTTATGCTTTCCTTTCACTTTTCCAGTTTTTGGCATTCCTGGAATATCACATACATCAGTTCCTCAATTTGATACCTAGGCATGAACATCTTAAACACATTTATCCTCACAATTTTCTTAAAAGGTAAATAAATCTAGTTCTTCACATTTTACAAAAAATTGAGGCACACAATTCCAGAAGAACTTGTATGCTATAATGCTGTTTCAGATAAGATAGTTTTGGCTCCCTATGCATTAGAAGAAATAGGCATCCAAGGATGGCACATAGGAAACTGCTTCAGTGCAGTAGCTAAAAGGAGATCACAGTCCGACACACAGCACACACCTGGAGGTGAGGGAATCTCATTTCTAACTCTTACCCTTTTTTGGGTAAGATTTTGGGCAAAGATTTTGAGATTTCCATGAAATCTGCAGAATGCCTTGAGGATAAGCTCTGAATTAATGTTGAGAAAGACATGGGTTCAAATCAACTAGAGGAGGGACTATCCAATTTCTTTGTATCCAGTCACTGGGCTATTGAATGGGAACAGTGGTATTTACCACCATTTCAAAGAAGTTCTGCACATGGCTGGGTATGGACTAGGAATGTATGTCATAAGATCAAATACTACAAATGAAAAATGAATGAAGAATGCCAGCAAAATTAATTCCTCTTAGTTTATGCAAATAAAAGTAGATAAATAGATTCTTAAGATTTTAAAATCACTGCCTCTGACTCACATGGCAGTGGAAAACAATACCACACTGACAACCTGTTATATAGTACCATTAACCTGAGATTATCAGTGTTTAGAAAAAAGGCAAGAAGGGATAAAGTGCAATGTACTTTTTCAGAATTATGACAAGTGTCAAAAAAATTAGGGAAAACCTCAGCTTCTTTGAAGAACTGCAGCAAAGCTTGCGGAAATCAATGGTAAGATTGCTATCAATATGTTTGGAACAGGTCCAAAATTATTATCTCTGACATTAACATAAAGAAATTGCAGCTATTTGCATTCCTATTTCCTTTTAGCAACAATGGGAGAATGTACTAGGACAGAACACGGTTAACCATTTCTCTGGCATGCTTTACATGAATAGCTTTAATTCCTTATCTTTGTTTCTGGAAAAATATATTATGATTTTGTTTGGTTTTGGTTTTTGTTTGTTTGGGTTTTTTTATTTATTTATTTTAATTAGTCAATTAACAAACAATTCTGTCTGTATGGAACCACAGAGAAAAACATGGCATTTTAAATTATTCAGCAAGTGAAGCTGTTGTCTAAATGATATCACCCTTAACCATGAAGTAAGGATGCAGGAGCTTCCTAAGGAGTAAGGAGCTTTCTGAAACAACAACTATATAATACATTATAAACTTTAAAGGTAATAAAAACTGAAGGTCAAATCCTGAAAGGTCTGTTTGTCTTTTAAAAGAAAACTTCTATTGACTTCAGTGGAAATTTGTTGAGTTAAACAAGGTTAAACATCTCCAGATCAAATCTATTAATTCCAATTAAACAAAAATGCAATACACTACAATGATGATGGCAGCCAAGATTCAGATACTTTCACTGTGGGTCAGAGTGCATGATCCCAGTCTTGAATTATGACTTAAAAACCTGAAACAATATTTAACCTTTACCTTGATATTGCACAAGATGGCAGCTAGTATACAACCCATAAATACAGAGTATTTAATAAGATATAAGACGACATACCTATCAGATTAATAACTAAAACCAGACATAATTACTTGTCTTAGTAATTACACTGGTTGTGGACTTACTCCTGGATGAGTTTTTAATAATTTCTGCATATCATTACATGCCACAAATAGTTTTACTCTTTAACATATTAGAAATATGCCCCCCAAAATTTGTTCAATTCTGAATAAACCCATAAAGTTTTGCAGTGCCTATTAGAAAACCATACAAACCAAAACAACAATATTTGTGCTATTTACATACTGTGCTAAATAATGCAACAAGCTAAAACATGAATGGAAATAAGAATAAAATGTAAGCTAATATGATATTAAATACTCATAGTGTAACATCTCTTTCCCAGTCTTCTGTATGTTTTTTGTCTATTCCAGAATACATTAAATTGTTGAACAATGATATATCAAAAAAATCCACTCTGCTTTACAGGGTATATTTATGTAGTTCAGACATGAAGTATGAAAAAAACCAAAAGTCCTAGCCAGTATAAATGCGTATGAATACTCCACTCATTCTAGCAAAGCAATTTTCTAGTTGTTTGTTGAATAACCTTCAAATAATGGGGTTAAGAACTAAATGACAGTAAAAATCTTCTACCAGACATACAAACAACCAAATCCCCCTTTCAGAGAGTGGAAAGCTGAAGTAACTCCCCTGAATTCATAACTTGTGTGAGCCTTAATACTTAATTGGAATTAAACAACAATTTATTACAAGACTCTTGTAATCATTCCAGCACTCTTTACATAACAGAAATGTTTTTTTAGCTAGTATAGAAGGTTTTGAAACAAACCCAAAGATCTAAACACATCTGGAGTTTGCAGATATCTGCATATGCAACTTCCAGTTAGTCCCATTTTTGTTGTAACCCATGTCAAAACACCACATTGAAATACACCCAGAAAATTCAGGAAATTTGAAATCAAATCCATATATGAACTTTACAGCTGGGGATGTTTTAGTTACAATGCGTCTTGTCCCAAACCACATAAAAATAAAATGATTCAAAGCAATCTTCAGTGTAAGCGAAGTATAAACTCATATATGACAATTATTCAAAGTGTTTTGAGGTTCGCTATATTCCAACAGTCCAA
Organism: Mycteria americana; assembly: GCF_035582795.1. Classification (NCBI taxonomy): domain Eukaryota; kingdom Metazoa; phylum Chordata; class Aves; order Ciconiiformes; family Ciconiidae; genus Mycteria; species Mycteria americana. Next base: position 56,449,985 of record NC_134370.1, on the reverse strand, counting down.
ATTATAGAGACACCGTTTTGTTTCATGGCCTGAAGCAAGTATCACTGATCATTTTTAGTATCCTGGAACAAGCAGATTGGTAACAAATTTTCATGACAGACACACACACTCAATGAGATTATAAATTAGTTTCCCCAAGAGAAGGCTCGCTAATAAGATTGGATCTAAAATTTAGGTCACTTAATTTTAAGACTCAGCTAATGGGCTAAAAAAAAAAAATGATATAACTTCATAACATAAATTCAGGTTCAATCTTTTTTACCATAAACATTAGCACCATTGTAAAGTTGCAAAGAGTAAGCTTCTTGTAAAATGAAATGATCTAATTGTAAAATGCATTTGATATCTCCTTGTATGGAGGTTATTTCTAAAAGAAAAATAAAATATTCTGTATTACATTATGAAGTTATAAAATTTAAGCAATTAATTTTTAGTGCCATATAAGCTCTGATGTCATTGAAAAGATAAATTTGTAGAACTTCTTTTCAATATGATTTACTGATTCTGTTTCAAACACACTGCTTCCTTTTTTTGCAAAGGTATTTACAATACCAGAACTATCATACAATCAGAGAAAGTTTACCTTTTCTTCTTTAATGTTCAGAGAAGATGAGAGAGTGTGAAAGTCCTTTAACTCCTTGACAATCACATGAGAAAACTCATAGCCTGATAAGGTCAGAAATAGGCCATTTGGCTTGTCTTACACAGAAATAATGTATTATGAACTCATACTCCTAACTTGTTCTAAGCACTAGAGAAAGTTCTTCTAAAAGAATATACCAATAAATTTTCCACCTACATGGCAAAGAAACATTTTTAATATATTGAAAATCCCTCTCCTCAGTCTTTGGCAGTGTCCGCAACTTACCATTTCCATTCTCTACTATGGCCAATGGCTCTCTGCATATTGCCGTCTTTCTCAAGGTATTTGTAGTCCTTTGAACTTCTGCCAGCAGCACCGCTTGCATTGCCTCAGTAATCTGCCATAAATGCAAATTATTATTGGATTATATCAGTACTTCAATTATTTATCTAAGCATTTGACAATTTTAAATAACTACTACAAAATTTTAAGACTGTTCCAGTGAATGTCATTAGAAAGTCACTTATCAGTCTTTCAGACAGTAATAATCATGTGTCTCTACATACATATTGAGAAAATAAATGTTAACTGGATAGCAATAAAATGGTGCAAGTTGTTAATCATGACTGCTTCCCACTAATTAAACATTCATTTTCTTTCATCTCAAAACTAGAATCAGTCGTCTACTGCCTCCTTGATTTTAAGGGCTCATGACAATATATGTTAAAGCACATGGTAATAACAGCTAATAAGAAATATCTTCATTTTTTTCTATGATGTGTGCAAAAATGCTTCATAGACGGAATAAAGACCTTGTATTTTGACTTTTTTAGAATTTTTGGTTTCTAGTGTTTCTCTAAAAAGCTTAAAGAATTTTTTGTTATTAGTGGTGATCCTCTATTCCTCTAGCTCAAACATGATAATATTGTATTTTGTGTCTAACACAAAGAGAAATACCATTCCTCAAACTCCTTTTATTCAAATGGAACTGGAATTATGGAAGCTGGAATTATGAACAGCCTATAAATGGCACTTGCCATAGCTGATGCACCACGCATGGGTGTTAAGACAATGCAGTGTGGAGACTGTATGATAGAGCTATTACTTTCCTTCTCTTTACTTTAGCAGAGAAGCCCCAGGAGAACCGAGAAAGTTTAAAGACCTAAGACATTTATAAAGCACATGAAGACCTCGCACGATGGACTCAAATTTTTGCAATCCTTACTCAGTCTAAATTTCAGCATGGTGCAGAATGGCAGCATGCGTACTTTCTCTTGTTATTTCCTTCAGAAAAGAAATACAATTTTTCCCCCTCAGGAAGGTATTCATTCTCAAGTACGAGAAATTTCCTGAAAGACAGAGAGAATCTAAACTTTCCAGAACAGTGTACTCCACCTCCACTTAAATATGAATTTAAAATTACTATGAAAATTTTAAGTTAAATCTTTATATTATAAACATTTTATGTTTATATGATATTTATATTATAAACAATCTATTAAAAATTATTTAATTTAATATGAATTGAAGTTGGTACGCAGGCTCCCTTAAACTGTCTGGAAGAGAGAGAGTTTCGTCTCCCTAATCAAGTACAGTGAATTTGTGGGCTGTCCTCAATCACATTTCTAGCTGCCCTTGTAGATTCAAATCATTAAGCAGAACAAAGGCTGTAGCTGTCCTTTGTGACAAAACCCTTTATTGTAGCCAAGTATACCATAGTCAGGTCCACAGCATGAAAGTTCACAGCAAGTGAACCCAGCCTTATGTGTTTTAACATAGCACAAACCTTCATCTTGTTATAATAGCACTTTATTTTACAGGGGAAACTAAAGGCAGTTTCCAATTGCTCACATCCATACAGCCGTGAGCTTTGGGGATTAGAGATCCTGACTTTACAGCAGACTCTTACAATATATCTACAATAACTAAGAAAGAGAAGGAAACACAGACATGTTGTTGTTGTCCTGGGAAAATTTTTTACAAAAAAAAAAATTCTTAGAGGTACACAGAAGAATTGCACACCTTTCGTTTTTCATGGTGTTCTGATCTGCTAAGAACCTGTCACTAATCTGGATCAGATATTCACGACCTGTACCATTGCTGTGTATGCCAGCCAGGCAGCATTTGTAACACGTAATTTCCTCTAACATCTTAAAGTGAAATAAAAAACTGTAGCAAATGGCACAACATGATATTGTAGAGGCACACGTATCTCTGCACACTACTTGTCTATCACTTTGTTGAATCTGCATTTCCACAGTGCTCAGTGTGGTTTCACATGCTTAGTTTTGTCCTCTCACTGCATCTTCCCCAAGAATTCACATACGTCAGCTATCATTACCACCAAATTTAAAAATCTCCAGAAGCTTTGCCCGTTTAACTAAAAACAAATCTACACGAGCACCTTTCATTTTCTCTGATAGTTTCCACTTTATCTTTAGCATCCTTCTGGATTACATATACATTGGCTATCTTGTTGGCTGCTAATATATGTGTTCATTCCCCCCCCCCCCCCCCCCATAATTGTAACCACTCTTGTAAATACTAGCTGCTTTTTACTTGGGGTTGTGAAATATGACAGAACTTATGCTTCTTCTATGCCTGAGAAAGTATAAATAGTGTATGTCCAACTATAAATACAGATATTAAGGAGTGAGAGGTAATTGTTTGACTCTGCAGCAGCAATACTAGAGAACAATTCAAGAAGACAAGTGAACAAAAGTTGAGGCAAGCTGCAGTATTACATCCGTACTAAGTTATACTGGCTTTCCTTTCTACACTTTATCAATTACTTCCAAGGATTACTATTCTCTTTATAATGAGCAGGTCTAAGGAGAGAAGTCAATAGACATCACTCCTGGTTATTGCTCAGGCCGTAACCTCTACAGGGCTGAGCCTTGCAGAAACTGCCTCCCAGATGCCTCCATAACACAGTCACATCAGGGAACAAAAAAATACAGATCAAAACATCAGACTTGTATTATCCAGTCTACTTTCCTCTAATTCTGGCTAGTAACTGTCAGGAGAGTTGTCTAGACACTTTGACTGAAATCAGTTGGCTTCAGGTAGAGTCAAACACTGTAAAAAAATGCATTCAGAGCTTGTTAGAGAAATTACTGTAAACTTGGGCATTGGTAAAGAACGTACTAGCTTATCAGTACTACTCTCTGCAATGGCCTTAACATGAAATGGTTTATTCTTTGACAGTAAAGTCCTTTGTAATATATCTATTATCTCTGATAATAGAGGATACAAATTTTCTTGTACAGAGAAGGAATACTGCAACATCAGGATGGCAGTAGAGGACTTCTAAACCAGGACGTAAACGTTGTATGCTGAAGCTGTATAAACTGTATTTCTCATGATGCTCCTGAATTAATACATCCAAGTTCTAACAAGGTCTTATTACTTGGGCCTATACAACAGGACCATTTCAAGGTTAGAGCTGACTCACGTCCAGGTAGCTCAGAACTAGGAGGAACAGAGTATGACTCCTACTGATCACAAAGGCATTAGTAATGAGTATGATAAAGCTCAGTTATTTCTATACAGGTATGTCACACCACAGAGCCCTGATACTGCTGTACATAACAGAAAGGCAAACTGCTGAAGCCCCATAAACTGATGAGTCTTTATGACAGACTGCCCACATGTTGTCACGTAACTAAAATCCTTGACCATAGATGTGAAGACTGTACACTTAACGTTTTGTTAGTGGAACTACTGACCTATTAAAGTTTCACGCAAAACTCACTGCCGTGTTCAGTATTGAATTTCTTTGCTGAGATTAGCACTGAAAATGGGAGGGTGGCTATGGAGACAGGGTCTTTTACTCTGTTTTACAAATGGTTGTCCAGCTCAGGGAGTAAGACATGCTGTAGAAGGAAGCTTACTTGGTCTATAATCATTTTGTGAAGAGATAAAAGACTTCGGTCTTCAGGAAAGTCAACCTAACAAGAACTAACTTCACTCAACGAGACTTAAAAAGATCTTAGAGCAGGAAAAAAGGAAGTAAATTATTTCCTACTGTATTCTTCCTCTTGAAATGCCTGAATAGAGGTACAGGGAGAAGGCATTTCAACATCTTACCATTTGAAGACTAAGGAGCTAGGAAGAGCAAGCATATTAAAGAAATCCTTCTGGTGGAAAAAAATATCCTTATATCTCCTAGAGTCAACAACAGGCAAAATGTTTTGACTGCACCGCAGTTTGACTATTCGGATAACTTATTTTTAAGTTTTATTTTAATGTTCACCTTTTCAGCCAAAAAGGTTCCATAAAGCTGCAGTAACATAGTAGTAGTATTAAAAAAATTAAAATATAACCAAATACCTATCACAAATATAACTGAAGAACAGGCTATTTTAAATACGGAGTAAGGACAATTAAGGGCAGAAATGCAACCACTGTTTCCTCATATTAAATGTTTCAGGGCAAGCTTTTTTTTTTTTAAATCTGTCTGAAAAGACGAGCACACTTAAGTAATTTCTGGGCAAGATGGGAGTGTGGCAACAAGCTATATTTTATCTGAAAGAACAGCAAAATGCATGAAAATGACCTTTCCTTTAAAATCGCCTGGGGAAAAAATCCTAGAAAAATATTTTTAAAATATACACATTTTTAAAATTTAAGATAGAAAAAGACCTCCCTCAGCCCTTCAACAAGTCAGCAGACCCCTGATCAATCATTTGCAGCAGGTTTTTTTCAGTTTCCTTGTTTGCACAGAATCTGTTACAGTACTGTAAGGAGATGAGGAATCAATAAATGGCAAGTCCTTTGGGTCATGTCTGAGAGTCAGTATCCTCCACTGAAGATAACAATAAAAAAAGTTTTTAAAAGCAGGGTAACTAGTGATGTTTTGGGTAAACGTACATGAGCACTTAATCAGGCTGCTCAGGATTAATAAGTTGGCCATAAATCTGTGTCTGTATAAAGAAAGGTTTAACAAAGCCACCCTACTATCAACAAAACCTGTAATTTTGTATAAATCATTAGTTGCTGAATACCCACACCTATTGCCAACATCACAAATTATTCTGAATGTTAAAACGTTTATGGAAGTTTGGCTGCAAACAACCCAAAATCCGCACTACAAAGCAGGTTAACAAAGCTTATTGCAACTACAAAGCTGTGTCTGAATAATGTTAAAATTTGAGAAGCATTGATAGCATCGTAGTTGCAGTATTTGACAATTTCAGTGTCTTAAATTTAGTCTTTTCAGATGAAAAAAGTGTGAGGCAGCTTATTCCATGCCTTATCTTCCTGCACACTAACTTGCTGTGGTAGATAAGACCATTATCATTGTATAAACTGATCAAGTCACTAAATTAATTGAAAATATAAACACTTGGATCTCACATAATCAGCTATGCTACAAATACAAGTTTTATGGCTATAAAACTCTACTCTTTATAGAGTTTCAGTGGCTGACGAGGTCACCAAGAGATTATATGGATTTCACATGACAATTAGAGCTGTTGAAACTGAGGTCCTGTATTCAATTTTTTTATTAAAAGGATTCAAAAAAGAAAAAAATCTTATTGTAAGAGAAAGGGGGAAAGTTTGTGAGGGAAGAATAATGCTGAAATAATATGGAAGATGTGGATATTCAGACTGAGGATATAACAACTGATAAGCTCAAAATAAAATGCTAAATTCAATTGAATGTGAGTATTTGCAGAAATCATTACTGTCTGTCTAATAGAACAGGGGACTATCACTGCAGTACCCCTGCACACCTCAGCTCTGGAAGATATTCTTTGCACTCGAAACAGCACAGAGTTGTATTGAATTTTAAAAGTAACATCATAAAATAAACTTGTAACAGGTATTTCCCTTTTCTGGAGTAAAATCCCTTGTGGTCATAGTACACTGTCTTGAGTTTTGTACTCCTGAACATTAACTCACTCAAGTAACCACATAACTTTATTTAAATACATATTTCCAAAATGAAAAATGGTCTCTAGATTTCACTGTTCAGATTATTTCAGTTACCTGTCATCTCTCAAGAAACAGCAATTTATCTCTCAAAACATGAGATTCTTCACTAACAATAGGCATGAGCTTCCTCTGACCTGGAAACCCATCATTTACTTTTCTAAGTCATTCTTGAAGAGTGTTCTAATAAGTAAGGACCTAGGATTAATTATTTATCCCTTTAAGAAGGCATTTTATGTTTCTTCTATAATAATAGATTGGTATATGTCACTGCCCTTGTTTTGGCCTTTATTTTCCTGGAGCATAAAATGGCATTTGTAATGTAAGTTACATCTGGTTGTTAGAGAACAGATAACTCATTTTTTGAACACATGCTATGAATAAGACCACCTAGATTAAAGATTAGCAGGATGGTTACTTTCCCGTATCTAAACATGTACTTTAAGGCAAAATAGTTTCATGAGTAGCATACCTCATACTGAAATAATAATCTGCTTTCCATAGATCCAAATGGCACGATTTATGTAATAATTTCCACCATAAATCGATAACTACTACGTCACATTACAGATTCCAAATACTAAATTAGAGCCAATGTTACTTAAGGATGATTACTTAAGGATTACATTGCAACAGCTGACACAGGCTATTTCCTACCTTTACAGATTGGTCCCTCCAACAACAAATGAGTTTCAGCAATGAAACGCTCCCAAAGTCCGGGGAATGATATCTACTTTTACCTGAAAAAACACGTATATAACTTATGAACTGACAACATAGATAGAACACCACAAATAGGAAGATATTTAACATTTTTATTTTTTCTCTTCAGCAACATACCTGAAAAGATGTGAAAAGGCATTATTTCTTAGAATATGCTTTCATCTGATGCAATAAGCAGAAAGTGTTCAGACAAGATACTGTTTGAACATTTTTTCTTATCCTAAATCAGATTAGGTTTGGGTTTGTGTTGTTGTGGGAGGTTTTTTTGTTGTTGTTGGTTTGTTGTTTTTTTTTTTTTTGTTTGGTTGTTTGTTTTTAATGGAGGTCTGATATCCCACAGAGTATGTTTTCATCAATGTTCTAAAGACATTGAGAATACTTTCCAATTTGGACTACATAACTATGGATTTTACTATGTAAATTCTAAGACTACTTGAATATGTGTTTCTTTACCTTTAAAACAGTAGTACAGTCAAAATGCAAAAATGTACATGCAAAAATACATTCAACAACATTTTGTATAGTTACAGTTCTGCCTGATTTACTTTTCTGCTACAGCGCAAGGATACTGGTGTGTGGTCAAGATGTCACATAGCCAGTGGCTCACCCGTTATGTTTGCCGTTAAGAAAGATGTTACGTTTGTGGATTTGCATGTGAGTTTTATTACTACCCATCCTGATTTTTCAGATTATTTTCAAAGCAAGGCACAGTTTGAACTGGCAGCTGTGCTGGTTTAGTCCACTTCTTTCTCATTTGGACTTCAATAGACAAATGTGACATCTCAGTACTTTACTACAATGTTTGTTGCCAGACATGTAAGTTGGGGTACGATCCTTCGAATCTGCACAAGAATCTCCGATTGCCAGTACCATATAATGTCTTGAGAAGAGGAAACTGAATTGTAAGTAGCAACTGTGTTGCAGTAACACCAAAGTTCACAAGCATCCTGATCACACAATGCATAGTCATTCACTTAAATGCTGCATTCCGAAGTTTCCGAAATGCAAAGACCGAAGTTTGAAAAAATCATTTAAGTACCTGCATATCGCAATGTGAATAGGGTACACTAGTGTAGTCTGAATGCAAGCAGTATGCTATTCAGTACATGACCATATAATGTAAACATGTCAATATCTAATATAATATATAAACATATGTACAAACATACATGCAGGTACGATCAAAAGAAAAATGAAAAAGGAAAGATGAAAAAAGAAAACTAGTGCATTTAATATAATTTTACAGAAAGACGGGGTAAGAGCAAATATTTTATCCTCTATCTGATAGCTGACATGGTGTGTACCATAATACAAAATGCAAAGGCTAACATGAAAACATAAAAAGGTATGACAAAATGAGAGGCAGTGCTGATCATGCAAAGGTAAACCTCTCCTCCTCATGTTTTAATATGAATTTTATGTGATTTCTTTTTATATCAGGATGAATTTTGAATTTTTCTTTTTTTTTTTTCTGCCATTTTGGAAACCTTGCTGTGTCAAAGCTCAATGTTATTATTTCAAGCCCTTCCCCCCAGTTTACAACTAACTTCTTTAGTACGAACCTAATGAGCCTGCAGTTGAGTTCCCCCTGTGGGGAAATCCTGTGGGATAGAACCCAGCTCTCCAGGATCTTGGATGTGAGGAAAGACTCAAGCAATGCCGATTTGAGTTAATAGCTTTTATAGTTCTTACTGACTCAAGAGCTAACCCGAGGCTACTCTGCTCTAAACACAAAACCGTCTGTCAGCAAGTGTCCCCATTGATCAAGAATAGTACAGCCAATATGGTACCTATCATCCAGCCTTGTTCTATGTTGCGGTACTTCAGTTTCATACCCATGTGTGCAAAGAAGCATTAAAGACTCCTGCTTTAATTTGGTTTTGTTCCCATCTCTTTGCACACATGTAAATGTATACAGAAAGCCCAGAAATGTCAGCAGAATCAAGACTTAACATTGCCCATTCTGCTGTCCAGTGTGTCCTTGACACTAAAGAACTGGTCATTCCTAAAATGTCTGAGATCTGCAAGTCTCAGATAAGATTTTAATTTGCAAATCCAAACAACTGTGTGAACTAGGAGATATGGGATATGAGTTAGATTACCTTCGAAGTTTTAGGTCACTCTAAAACTATTTGTATGTCCATGAACATTTTAGTCATTTCTACACCATTTCCATGCCTTTCATCTACTTATTTACTATTGTCACTTCATTTTATGTTCTGTCTCTTTCTTCCAACAGGCATTTCTGCTGTCATCACAAGTTCTACAGTTATGACACATATGAGAGTCAGAGAAGGGAAGGTACACTAAAAACTGATTTTAGGTGGGGATATTAAGGCTTATTTACATAGCAGAGGGTCAAGATTTGACTTGAAAGCATTTGTGTTATCAGTCTAGACAGGACTTAGTCTCTAACAGGATCGCTATATTTGTTAGGTAGTGTATACTGGCAAATATTCATATTCTGTTTAGAGTTTTATTTAAACATTCTTTGGTTAGTCGCATATTGTAAAAATAAACTTAGACTGGCTTGCAAAGCCAAGATTAGTGAACAACTGCCTGTGGGACATTAACGTGAAGAGATTACTTTATTCCGCCCTAAGCCAAAAGTCTAAGGGCATTATCGAACAGTCAAGATGACTCTTGTATTACTAAGGCAACAGTTTGCTTGAAGGGCTGTATATATTATCGGGCACGTAATGGTGATGAGGGAGATGGGGGAGGGGGGAGACGACAGTGTTTGTCTTATTACATTTCTGTTTTTCAGATTGCTAGAAAATGTCTTTAGAAACTCAGCTGAATGTTTTGCCATCACAGAAAAAATATCCTCGATTCCAGTATTACTTAACAGTCAACATTTTGTTTACATGCTTTGGTGATATTCACAGAAGAAAACAACAGAATAATCCCATTTCTGTATTTGCAAACTGGACCTGCTTGAAGCTAAACAATATAATTTTTTTTTCATTATTGAAGTTAAATGATGTATTTTAGCAACAAAAAGTATGCAAAAAATAACACTTAGAAGCTAATATTGGCACCCCTCCATATACTTACTACTTGGTAACTCTCCATAAGAACCGGGGAATGAAGGTGTTACTGCTTCTATATTTCGCCATTTGTCATGTACAGATTCTGATTTCTGGGGACTAAAAGAATATGAAACTATTAAAAAAAACCTGAACACACTTACAAAAATCTTATGTCTTAAGGTAGCTTTTTTTCAAGGTAGGTGCTCTGCTATCAGTTACTATCAACCACAATTTAGTTTCTCCTCAGAAGTCACTTGCATTCTTTTGCCCACAACTTGGTATTGAAACGTTCACACGTACACAAATACTAAAAAGTACCATCCATATGCAGGAACTTTACATTTGGCTCAAAACTTATTGTAGTTAACTTTTATGTTGTATTAAAGAAACAAAGTCATATGTGAAGAACTGAATCAAAATATCATTTTCAGAAAGGATTTGTGCTGTTTTTTCTATTATATAGGAAAAAAGTTCAAGGGAAACTAGCAGCTTTATTTTCTAGGTTTCCATTTTTTCACTGTGTTAAATAATTTAGAATCTTATTGCAATACTTGGGATTTCAGTAGATGGCTAAATTTTGGAGACCAGTGTGTATACCTAACTGCTCTTCAGTACTTTGTCACTGACTAACTCAGCAACCTAACCCTCGAAAACAAAGGATGAAGGGGAAAGGAAGTGAAAAACCTCTCCAAACCCTTGCACTATTTTAAACTATTTCTTTTAAATATGTTGCTCTAGTGACCCCGCACAAACTATATTTAGGTGTTGTTTAAAAAGAATATATTTCACCTTCAAATTCACTACAATCAACAGTAAGTCATAGTATTTCAAAAGCTTTGCAATACTAAACAACTCTGAAAGCTTCCAGCTTGAGAGCTTTGTTACAGATACAAATCTCAAAAGGCAGGAAAAAAATTCTTTGAAGATCTTTTCTTCCTAGCTTCTTCCTGTCTCTGTCCCACTTTTATAATCTGACACATTTTACTGCAGGTTCCTTTATTTTCACAGGCTGGGTCAAGTTGCAAAAAAACAACAAACATTTATGAACAACAATTTATAGACTCAGGTCCCAAGTTCTTCCAAAGCCACGTTTTTCATACTTCATTCTTTCTTGTATTATGAACTTTTTTTTGTGAAACTTTCAAGTTATGGTAAAAAAAACCCTGATTTTTTTCTTTTCTTTATTTATTTTTTTTTTTAAAGAACCAAAACAGATTAGTACTGGTCTGATAACACGTGCTTAAAGCATGTCATTCAGCGTTCACTATTTTCACATCCCACAAATTTCATTTATCCAATCAAACAGCTAACAGTTCCCAGAAATACTATAACCTGAAACTGACTGATCCAAAGCACAAGCTGAAAACTGATGATAGCAACTAGTCAAGAGTTTTTCAACCAAATGTTTTTCATTGGGGAATGATGATCTGTCAAGCCCAGGGTTTAAGCAGAAACATATATATACAAACACACGCTAACAAAGACAGAATTTCTACTCAAAATGAGAATACCAGACCCATCCAAGAATACCCAATGACTATGAATTGACCAAATGCGTTTTTCCAGTACTGACTCTACAGATTAAATGTATATATGTGCATGTATTTTATTTAACAAAAAAGAAATTCCTTTCACTCTCCCATAACAGCAAAATCATCAGATATGCCAAAGAACAGGGATTTAACCTTTATTATCGCATTCCCCAGATCAAGACCATAGTTGACTGACACTAAAATAATTCTCTTTACAGCCCAATGAATTTTTCATTGCTATATGCAAAGTGGGCCAGCATTAGCAGAAGAAAGCTGGAATCCCAAAATTATTACTAAACCAGTAGTTAGACACTGTGCTGCATTGCTAGGAATAAAGTCCATTCTTCAGCATCAAAGTAGGCAGAACTATGAATATCAGCTGAATACACATTAAGCAAGTGTCCTACTCACTGGATAATCTGTTCAGATATCCTTTCTCTTGTTTTTAATTTAAAAGTTTAAAAGCTTTGGAGTTTGTACAAGTGTGCTAATAGAAAGTAAACTTTCACAGGATGGAGAAACATTCATGGCTCTGCTGACAGATAAGCTACTGAAAGGAGATCGGAGTGCATTTTCTCTCTCATATTAGTAACTGAATTAGAGTTGTTTGTACTGCAGTAATACTTAGGAGACCAGGACCCTTACAAGCTGTGAAAGCTGTCCTACTAACTCCTTCTGCAAGTAGTGCGGTGAAGTAGATTTCAATACATAGTTTTTTCCCTTGAGCATGCCGTAGTTTTAGCTAAACCAACTGCCCAAACAGGTGTGGCTACATACTGTACTTTTAGAACGCAAACTGGACAAAATAGCATTTGCTTGGTTTCTTTCAAACTTTTAATTACGCAAAAGTACATTATTTTAACAGCTCATCATAACAAAGAAAACTCATTCCAACCCTGAATACAGAGTAAATGATGAATAAGGATAAATCATATAAGAAGATTTATTGAATGAATGAACACAGATTACAATAGTTCATTCAGACCCCAATTATTTGCAAGAGGAAGAGGCGAAATGAAGGCTGAATCCTAAGATGAGGGCAAATAGTCCAAGTCCTATTCATGCTATGCTTATTACTGGGGAGGGCGGAGGAGGGAAGAGGGAAAGGGAACTTCACAAGAAAGGGGCTTTTTCCCTCGGTGGAGAGAGGGAGATAACTTTGCATACACATAACTGGTTTTGAGGCAACACAGAAAGTATAGATACATTCAGATAGCAGTTTCAGATAGCAAAACTATGCCTTTAATACTCAGACACAAAGATAACTATCTCATGGAAGTACATAATGTATGGAATAAGGTTGGTTTGTTTGTCTGTTTTTTTAAAAGAAGTGTCTGAAATATGAAGTTCTTTCCCATGGCTTTAATCCACTTCTCCCACTAATGCTGACACAGTAACATCATCTCATTGGTCCTACTCACACAACTTTGATTCTATGTGAAAATGATGGGGTTTGACTGCAGGGGGACATCATTTGCAGTTTTACGGAGAGTAGGAAGCAGTACAAAATCCTTTACATATGTCAACTGTTCTTATCTTTATTTATTGGGGGAAAAAATAAAAGTGAATTATGACTGACGTGTCTAAATTTCTGAAACAGTTCTTGGAAGGTAGGGGAAAAGATAAACTCTGTGCTCTTATGGGACAGAGCCATGATGAGAAAAAAAATTTCCTGTCACCAGCAGTAAAGAGGAAAATGTCCAGGTGACTAAAACCTCTGAGGTCTCTGTTGATAAAAATGCAGCAAATACAGTCTAGTTCAGATCAAGCTCCCTAAGAGAGAACAGTTTATCCTTTGATAACACAGAAAAATTGTGGCTACTTGTCTGTTTATTTTCTGAATGTGTAAGAGATGAAGAACAAAGAAAGCACAGCCTCAAAAGTAGGCAAGAGTGTGCAAATACAGCCAGGAAAAAGAATTGTGTGTTGTCTCTGTACAGACCCATAGCACTTGCAGTTGCTACTTAGGAACTCAAGAGGAAAACATGGAGCTCAGGGGAAAAAAAACCCCAAAACCCAAAAAACCCCCACAAAAGCAGCACCTCCCCCCCCCCAAAACCCACCAAACCCCACAATCCCCCCCCCCAATCCAAGAAAAGAATTGAATGTATACAATTCAAGTGCTCGTATCCAGAGGAGGCCATTGGGAGGCAACAGCCCATGTTAGAGCATCACAAATGGCACCAAACTAAAACTTAACTACAAGACAGCTATAAATAGATACACTATTCAGCTCTGGAAAAAGAGGTAATACAAACCAAACCACATCGAAATCCCAAATAAAACATTTCAGAGTCTTTGAATAAAATTCATAACTTTTGTAACCAAAATTTATGGCAATTTTTTCTTCCTCTGTTTTGCACAAAAATTCACCTATTTCTGCAAGAGATGCTAGCTTTTATGGCTTTACATTTCCCAGAGAAAACTTCAAATTATATAGTAGTTTTCACTAAAAAAATAATTGTGCATTTTTTCTTGCAATTTTATGGGAGATATATTCCAAAGCCAGGATGTGTATGTCTCGGAAAAACATGTGATTCTGGTATGATGCCTACCTTCAGTTACACAACGTCTTTCCAACAGAGTACTGTAAGACACAATGCAAGCATAAAGTCCTTTCTTGCACGGAAAGGAATTCATGTTCAAGCTGAAATCCTGGAAACAACCTTTCATATAAGAGCTTGTGTTGAATACGGACCAGTAGGCAATGTGATGAGCAGTAAAAGTAACTGAGAAATGTATGTTTGTCTTGCAGGGCGGTGCATATCTCTCGAGATATGCTGAATGCCTAGAGCTTTGTGGAAGATACACAGACATTTGCAGCATCAGGATCAATAATTTTTGTCCTCCTTCTTGCCTCTGGGCCATAGCATCACCAACACTGAAGTTAATTGTCCCTAAAACGCTTAATACAGACCAACCTAGGTTTGCTGAACAACAAAAGTCTGTGGACAATATCCATTGCCTGATTAGTATGCTCTATTTGGCTTAGTCAAATAATGTTGAGCATGCTATTTTTCCTTTAATGCTGAAAAAGCATTTAGTCAATAAATTTGTTTTGAGTAACATAAATGTTATTTGGGATGGTTCTCACAACATAAGGGCTGATGAGGCATTCATTCCCAGTAGCTGCCATTATTACTGGGGGGTTGTAGTTTAGATAGTGTAACTAGGACAGACTGTTCTTGTCTCTCATGTTTTATTTATCTGTGGAGCCAAGGGTTTCACAGTAAAGGAAGTATATTGCTTACAGAGAGTGGAAGTTAAAACAGCACAAATGTGCTAACGCGCATCTCAAAATGTGCCTGAAGAGGCCTCATTATTCTACTTAAACTGCGAGGAAGAGAGAGATCTCTGGAAAAACAGGGTGTGAAGCTGGATAATTCAAGTTCTTGTTCTGTTGAAAAAAGTTTCTCGCATCAGTTCTCATCTGCTAAATAGGATATAAAGATACTTAGCTTTAATCCAATCTCCTTTTGTTTAAAGAATGTCCTATAAAAAAGCTCTAGAGAAAGAATGTAAACGCTATTTCAAAAGTCCTTATTTAAGTGTTTGTTTCATATTTTTCACTTTTTAACCGCTATAAAGGAAGAATAGACTCATAATAAAAAGGTTCTTACCTTTCAATTTCACCTGTAACTGCTGAAGGGATGTTAATTATCCTGTTGATTAAAGCTATTCTGCTAAATAAGAAGAATACTGTTTCCAAGCCCTTTGTTCCATAAACAGTATTCTCAGGTCCATCCTTCTTTCCAGTTTGTCCTTCAGTTGCAGCAAGGTACTTGTTTGATAAATCAAGCACTCTTTCTGAAAACAAGTTGACTACTGCATGTTCTTCTAGCACACCACAATCAGTACATTTCCTTCCTGGCAACGTTAGCGATAGGTGGTTTTCATTTGACAGAAGTCCAAGAGAAACAGGACACTGAAGCCTCAAGATATCTAAGTGTCTAACACAAAGATTGTCTACTTCTTTATCTACGCCCCACGGTAAGAGACATGACAAAAGCAGTTTAGCTGCATCAGTGGTGACATTCACATCAACGTTTCCTGATGGCTGCATTGTGATCTTTCTTGAACTCTTCATTTTTTTCTGTCTTTTCGTGCCACCACTTTCTTCTAAAGGCCTAGCTGCGTTGTTATCCCTACAGACCTGGTTTGAACAAACAGTATCTACTTGCCCATCCACTGGAGATACAGAGCCAGCAGTTTTATTTCTTTTTAATGTCAGTGGCCTTTTCTCAGTAGTACTTTTGGCTCTTTCTAGAGTGTCACAGGCGTGAAATGAATTCGATGACTTTAATCCATTGAGTTGAGAGGACAGCAGAAGTTCTTCAAGTTTTTCCAGATCAAATAAGAGAATATGAAAGTTTGCATTGTTCCATTTTGTCTTAACTGGTAACATAGTAAAGGGCTGTTGGATGCAGCTGGTATCAGTTAACTGAAAGAAAAATATTAAGTGTCCAAACACAAATCCATAGTATTTTGCAATTTTCAAGATATCATCATAGAATTACATATGGAATAGAACAAATCTATTAACTCCGTTAAGCTCAGCTTAATTATATTTATTCGTTTCTTACTAAGGAAAAAGGATTTTCTTCTAAATAGCTTACGGTACACAGAGACATATGCATGTAAATACTATAATACAGGCTCCCTAACATCTTCAATTACACAGCCATGCTGTAGATTGCATACGCCTTTGCCAAAATTCTAGGCTAGTGTTTCTTCTACTAGGTCCCATTTCAAGCTGAAAAGCCTTTAGGAAAGTGTTATATACAGGCGGTTTTCTGTTTTTTTGTGTGTGTTTTGTTTTGTTTGTTTGTTTGTTTTTCTCCAAAAAAATTAATCCAGGGAAACACAAATCATAGAATCATGGAATCATTAAGGTTGGAAAAGACCTGTAAGATCATCTAGTCCAACCGTCAACCCAATACCTCCGTGCCTATTAAACCATGTCCCAAAGTGCCACGTCTACACGTTTTTTGAACTCCTCCAGGGATGGTGACTCCACCACCTCCCTGGGCAGCCTGGTCCAATGCTTGACCACCCTTTCAGTAAAGAAATTTCTCCTAATATCCAATCTAAACCTCTCCTGACTCAACTTGAGGCCATTTCCTCTTGTCCTATCACTAGTTACTTGGGAGAAGAGCCTGACACCCACCTCCTAGTGACAGTTAATGACAAATATTTAAATTTTAAAAGGATGCTCTTAATGTTTCAATAAAACCTATTTTCCTCCTTAATTTTAGTTTTTTCGCTGCATTTTAAAAACATAAAATAAAGTCTGAAACAATAATTCCTTTTAAGCAAAAAAATGAAATAATTTGTAAATATTAACTCTGGGTATCATTAATTTTTCAAAATATATTTTTTCATAGGAAATACAATATTACATAGAATCATAGAACTCACAGAAAGTTTTAATGGAAGGAATGTCTGTAGGTCATCTCAAACCTCCTGTTCTACAGACTTTCATGTCACTGATTTTTATGAAACTGCTGGTATTTCAGAATTCATTTTCTGAGGAAAAAACCCATGACAAATATCCAATTGTAATTTGGAACAAAAATCCTATTACTTCTGCATGCAACTAAAAAACATCAGAAACTGAAGTAAATGATAGAGTTGAATCTTTAAGAATACTCCAATAAATTTCCATTAGAAAGACAAAACTCTAAACTTTTGTCTGAGATACTTCAGATGAGTTTGTAGAAGAGCAACTACTTTCTTTGACAGGAATCATTATGCTGCACTACCAACCGGCATTCCAAGAACGTACTGGAAGGATCATTGTCCTGGTTTCGGCTGGGATAGAGTTAATTTTCTTCCTAGTAGCTGGTATAGTGCTGTGCTTTGGATTTTAGTATGAGAATAATATTGATAACACGCTGATGTTTTGGCTGTCGCTAAGCGGTGTTTACATTGGTCAAGGACTTTTTTTTTCCTTCAGCTCCCCATGCTCTGCCAGGTGCCCAAGAAGCTGGGAGGGGGCACAGCCAGGACAGCTGATCCAAACTGACCAAAGGGCTATTCCATACCATAGGATGTCATGCCCAGTATATAAACTGGGGGAGTTGGCCAGGGGGTAGCGATCGCTGCTCGGGGACTGGCTGGGCGTCGGTCGGCGGGTGGTGAGCAGTTGTATCTTTTTTTTTTTTTTTAATTATTATCATCCCCCCCCCCCCCCCCCCCTTCCCTCCCTTGGGTTTTGTTCCTCTCTCTCTCTCTCTCTCTCTCTCGTTGTTTTCCTTCTCATTATAATTCATTATTATTATTACTATTATTTTGTTCCAATTATTAAACTGTTCTTATCTCAACCCTCGAGTTTTCTTACTTTTGCTCTTCTGAGTCTCTCCCCCATCCCACCGGCGGGGAGTGAGCGAGCGGCTGCGTGGTACTTAGCTGCCGGCTGGGGCTAAACCACGACAGTCATCCAACGGTAAAGTTAAGTTATGAGATTGTGACACATCATCTCAAATCAGAATCCTGCTGTATCTATTAAAGAGATATCTTTTACTTTTGGAGGAAGAGCAGACATGAGGGAGTATAAATTCCTCATTGACGCTTTTCCACTTTTAAGCTCTTTGACTTGTACGCTTTTATTGTCCTGCACAAGACTACGCTCTCAGCACTGTGTTCAGTCTATTTCACTACAAGCAAGCACGTGCAAGCAGAAAGATAGCATCAAGAAGCAACTTTTCAGCCCAGTGATACTTTTGCAAACAATCATGCCAGCTTCCATATCACAAGTGATATAGACTTTTCTAGATCACTGTTAGTTTTAATTTTCTTGTGATAATTAGAAATATTCCAGTAATGCAGAGAACAGTTTCTGCTGAAAATAGCTGAATCTTAAAAGAAACCATCAAGTGTTAGTAAACAGGGCAACAGCTGGCCTTAACTTGAATGCAAAGTTGACTAACTCATCTGTCTCAAGACCGCTCCTTACCTAATTCCTTTTACATTACAAACGATTATTTTATAGGATTAGCTACTTTTAAATTGTTAATATTGCTCTTACAAATAAGACAAGGAAAAAATTTGACTCTATAACCTATAAGTTATTTGACTATTTAGTTTTGGGTAATAATATAATTTGGCTTTCTGTTATTTAGAGAATGATGCTCCCACCAGATGAGGATGCACTCTAAATACATAATCTTATTTAAAGATCTCCATAGGGAGTCATAAGTAAGAGATTATAACTGCTTGTTCAGGTTTTCTTCTTATCCCTTTCCTTTTTCCTTTTTAAAAAATAATACATTGCAGTTAAGCACTAGGATTATTTTAATCTTTAATTATGCTGTTTCCTAACACATAGAGAACTGTTTCCTAACACATAGAGAGAACCCCATGGAATGCAAACACTGGAATTCACAAGCTAGGTTGGACATTTATAGAAGCTATTATTTGGCCCATCATTTTCATTTTCTCTGTTCTATACATTCATATTTCGTTGATCAACATTTAGAAACCTTTAGGAAAATCACCATCCAAAGGAAAATACTGTGACCACGTCAATCTATTGAGGCATCTGGTGATGCTACTGCGTGTGAAGTCACAATAAATGTTTATTGGCAATATGAAAGCTTATTGATATTGATCCTAAAAGCATCTACCAAGTTATGTTAGCTCTCTGCCATAGGCATTTCATTCCAATGAAAGAAGGTGGACATGTAAAGCTTTATACATAAAACACTATTTAGGAAATATGGACAAGCTATTCTCTGTACCAGAAGATGATAGAAAATGGAAGGAAACCCATAAAACTAACTATGAACTAGAAAGCTAGCAATAGCATTTGATGATGGATATTGAAAATCAGATTAAAATATATTTACATTTTGTACTGGGCCTTTCCTGAAGTTCCAAAAGTATTTAGCAAAAATAAATCCTACTACATTCAGCTAAATATTGCCATTATCTTTAATTTTTTTTTAAATGTACACATTAAGAGTTTAGTAACTTTGTGTCAAAAAATAGGCTAACAACAAAGCATGACTGGTGTCTGAACCATACAGTCCAACTTTGAGGCCTCCCTGTTGCCAACATACAGGCTTCGGTAAAGAAAAGATCCCTTTTTCTTTCCTTTCTGACTATGTTTGCTCAACTCAGATTCAGTTATCACAGGATCATCTTTCAAACCCAAACTGCTTAAGCAGATAGTATTCCATATATCCAAATATCAAGCTATTCAAGTCTTACTATTCTCCCAGTGAATTTCAAATGATCATGTCAAGAAAGAGTTAATTTAGTAATATAGAGACTTCCTTCAATTCTGCAAGTTAAATGACCACCACACTATGATGTCCTGAACAGAACCTACAGATTTGGATAATCATCATTTTGAAAGACAGTACAGAGGCATCTTTACTAGTCTACCATTGCTAGTTTTAAATTTTATTTTTGACATGGCCAACTTTCTGATTCCCTATTTAGAGGTCTCCCATGACCAATGTTCAATCTACTTTTATTATTTAGCTGAAAAATTGGGAAGATTTTTTTAATTATTTATTTTAAAAATCTTCTGGAAGCTATTACAGAGAGGGCAAACTGTATGACTTTTCATAGCTTCAGTAATTTTATCCAGATTTTGAAAGCTGATCTTTGTCTTCTTTGTTGTTGTCCAAGTGTATGAATCTAAAATAACTATAAATGTTAAGGTCCCCTGATGTAGTTCAGTTGTGGAAAGCTGCAGAACGTGCTACTTCCTTTTTGTGCATCACTAGCAGTAAGTCTAACAAGGAGTTACTCCAAAGGAGGTGTATGTTAGTCAAAGAAAACTTCAATAATAGGAAAAGTCATGTTTTCATAAAGTGTAAAAATTGTCATGCTCAGGGCTAAAACCAGGTGTTTATCATCATGATACAGCTTTACCACTTATTTTTGTTGGAAACTGAGAAGTAGGAAGCACTTTATTTTATTTTGTGTATGCATGCATTATCTCAAAATTAATCTAATAGTACCATCAGGCATTTAACTTAAAATGTTGGCTAGTCCCTAACAAAAACTGGTGAATAGTAGCTCATGAGGCTTCTATAATTAACTATTAGATCTTAATTTAAACATTTCCAAATCCCAAACTAAAATAGCCTATTTTTTTTTTTTTTTTTTTTTTAGAATTAACAAATCCCTGAACCTGAATACTTTAGTAATAAGGCCAGGCCTCCTTTGTTCAAAGTAAAGTTGTTTATGTGCTGATAACATTCCTGCTTAACAACTGGAACTTGGAACATTTTTACTGCTTGGAGAGATCTGCATTGCTTGATAAGGCTCCCTATAAGGCCTTCACCTGTAAGCTTTAAAGAAGCAAGAAGCCTGGCTACAGACCAAAACTATATCCTGAGACTCATGAACCTCTTCTGCATCATCTCTGACTGACCCACAGCAGAACAAGGTTTCAACATCCAGGAAAGAGCCAGAATCAGGGAGGCTTTGAAATGGCAAGCTATATTCCACACATGGCAACTATCACCGCTGTAATAGCTTCCTAGTTTGCCACTGAAGATGTCTGAGCCAGGACAAGAGAGCGAATAGACTATTTCAGTTGGAAGGGACCTACAACCATCAACTAGTCCAACTGGCTGACCAATTCAGGACTGACCACAAGGTAAAGCACGTTGTTAAGGGCATTGTCCAAATGCCTCAAACACTGACAGGCTTGGGGCACTGACCACCTCTCTAGGAAGCCCGTTCCACTGTTTGACACTCCCTCGGTAAAGAAGTGCTTCCTAATGTCCAGTCTAAACCTCCCCTGACACAGCTTTGAACCCTTCCCACATGTCCTATCACTGGATACCAGGCAGAAGAGCTCAGCACCTCCCTCTCCACTTCCCCTCCTGAGGAAGCTGTAGAGAGTAATGAGGTCACCCCTCAGCCTCCTTTTCTCCAAACTAGACAAGCCCAAAGTCCTTAGCCACTCCTCATAGGACATGCCTTCCAGCCCTTCCACCAGCTTTGTTGCTCTCTGGATGCATTCAAGGACCTTCACATCCTTCTTAAAGGATGGCACAACAAACTTTGAAGACTGACTTCAATTGATTTCTTCTGGCATGGAATCCATTCCTGCTCCACAACCTACAAGCCTGTTCTAACTCTTTTCTTCTCCCTTTACACATCTTTACCAAACCACCTTAGCACCCAAAGAAAAATCTGCCCATGTCTATGAGAAGGGTGGAGGCAGGGGGCTATCCTTACTGTGGCCCCCAAATACAAAAATACATGCCATTATCTTTAACAGGTTTAAGACAGACATACCACATAAAAATTTCATGGGAAGTACAATCCAAGTGTTATTTTACCTAGCTGCTTTCTCTTCTCTAAAGGCCTTTTTCCACTGGGATCCAACTTGTTCTAGGAACACTATTCCACTTAAAATACACACTTCCATTAGCTGGCAGGGATTCCCATACTGTTTCAGCTCCTCATATATACATACTTTCTCTACACACCAGCTTTCTTCACCAGATGCATTCTATTGTAGGTTTTGTGCTAAAATCAGATTTGACAAAAAATGGCCTTGACATTCATTCTACATAAACGAAATAATGTGGCAAAATCACATGGTAGATTTTTAGAAGGCAAACCAGACTCAAAACCTACTTAGACATCGCACTGATATCACTGAAAATAAATTGCTCAGTTCTCACAGCATGGGTAGTATCAACTTCTACGTAAAACAAATCCTGAAGTATTAAACATGATTTTTTTCTTACAGACTTTTGGCTTTCTTTCTCCATTGTGCTCTCACTTTATCCCAAACGTAACAGGATGAAAATGACAGAAAATTGGTCCCGAAGTTCCCAGTGCCTGCAGGATGAATCATGCTCTATAAAGCGTAAATGTGAGTTATTCTGCTGATTCTAATCAGTTTTTTTTAATGATGTAGTATTCAAGGGGTTTAATTGTGTTCCTTTGAGCTTTCTCTTGAGAAAGAGTATATTTTGATCCATTAACATTAAACAAGTCAGAAAAAAAAGATCAGTTCCCTCCTTTATCCACTACTTGCCACCTGCAAAGGCTCAAGGAAATATCAGACAAAAATTGAACAACTTCATTTTGGGTGAAATTTTAGTTAGATTTGGGGCAGTGGGGATGAGCTTAATGGAAGTATTGTCAAAGGAGACTGGAAGATTCTTTCATCAACAGAAGCTGCACTGCTTATAATTTTTTGGGGGTGGGGGATTTTCTCTCTCTTATGTCCGAGATTTTTTGGCAAATTTATACTTTTCTATTTTGACAGTCATTAGACTATTGGAATTAAACTATAGACTAATTCGTCCGTTCACAGGACGACTACAACAGCACGCTTCTGTACATGATAAAAGTCTGTCAGATAAGCGAGACTTCCTCTTCTAAAGAGTAATTAGTTCATTATTAAATATATTTACTGTAAAGAAATCTGCTAATTTAATCAGTAAAATACCACCACCCTACTGTCTGCTCTTGTGTATTCAATGAAGACATCATGTGAACAAAGTACATGTACTTCACCCTTTCAAACAAGTATTTTTAAGCAAAACCCAATATAGAATCATTAAAACCACTGCATCTTACAGTCTTTAAGAAGTTTCTTGACACAATAATTTCTAAAATATCACAATGAAGCTTGAGAATACAGTAACAATATGTTTATTTCAATGAAATTAACACTTTCTCATCTGTCTTTGCTGTAATCTGACCTTTAATTATACTACAAAGACAATAGAAATTTTAAAGAGCATTTACATGTTTGAATCACTTACTGTTCATTACTTCTGTGGCAATCAATAACATTGACAATAAATAGGATTATTTTTAAAAAAAAAACTTAAAATGTGAAGAACCTCAGTTACAGAAATGAAAGAGGAGGGTGGGGCAGTAGAATTTTCCAACCAAAATGTATTGAAGGCTAAGAATTTCTGTATCTTGATCATGCCAGTCACTGGAATGTCAACAGAAGTTCAGAGCTCCTAACTTTTCTCAGAATCACATCTCATCATTGGTCTGGCTCTAGGCTCACAAAAAATAAGCATGTCACAGCTGCTCGTAAAGTTATTTAGCTACTCCTACCCTCTTACATTTGTACTTCATGGAGCTGGGAGAACTGTTTTAACTGAAGCATGGCTACCACACCTAGGGGTCTTAAACATTAACTTACATTGCCAGTGACAGCTCTATTCTATTCTCCATCTTTGATTGTAGGAAGCAATAAGTGTGTTTGGTTTGGTTTGTTTTGGGCTTGCCTTTTTTTTTTTTAAATACAGAATAGCTTAGTAAATGTCTTTACCTGCACAGACATTTTTTCTCTTTAACCTTTTTAAAGAAAATAGTAGCATTAATATATGTAAGAGACAGAGTTATGTTTTGGGGACATGTCTGCAGGTGCTATCTCACACAGTTTTGCAAAACAGGAAACCTGTAATTGTCTCAGAAAACAAATACATAAACAATGCACAAAATGGCTGGCATAGTGTAAATTAAAGCATTAAATTCATTTCTAAATCCTCTGAGCCCTCAGTTGCTAGAGATGGTAGTCGATAGTAGTAAAAAAAATTGCCTCCTTGAAATGTGCTTGGTGGACAGCAGCTTGATGATTGGCAGCACAAATAGAAGACAAACGAGAAAGCCTTCAATCTGCAGCTGATGCACAGGAAGAACATGGGGAGCTGAGTTTACAATAGAGAAAACATTACCAAGCTAATGGCACAGGCAATCATTTGACCACCATGCATCTCTGATAGCAGCAGGGCATCCATTTTCAGTTAAGTGTTAGAGTACCTTTTTGCTTTCTCTGACCACTGCAGGGGTAAAACAACCTAGTGCGTGAAACCCACTGACTGGTAATAAATTACTATATTGGATACTTTTTGTTTTCTTTCAGCAATGACTTTACTGTGTATTCCTGCTATCATTACCAATTAAAGTGGAGATCGCGTTAGCAAGCTATATCTAACTGTATATCAGTCCCTATGCTCCAATTGCTTTGGCAAGTATCACAGGGTCAAGAGGCTCCTTTGACCTTTATCAGCTAAGTCTCTCTGACCACTCACTATTTGAGGCAATCTCAGCTGAACAGATGGACACTTTTGCAGACTCTATAAAGCTTAGAATATAAAGATAAATGAAATTGTGTTTGGGGCTTCAAACTGGTTTATGAGCATAAAATATTGTTAGCAAGTTCCACAAAAATCGCAGATTTCAAATAGCACATCTTAAACCTATACCATAAACACAACACCTTTACTTACTAGGAAACTGTATTTTTTTGTTGGAGCTTCTACAGATAAAACTAAAAACTTGATATAACCTACATGTCTAGTTAGTACAAAGTCACTTCTGAATTTAGAAAGCCTAATTTAATTACTTTAATCATTAAAAGACAAGCAATAAGAGAATTTAATATAGTCTTTCACCATGACAGTCAGTTAGAGCAGCACACAGCACATGATAAATCAGATCATTCAGTGGAAGAATACTAACAGTTGGATACTACACAGCATTCAGAGAAGGCTTGAACCTTCATTTCCAATTTCCCTATCTTAAGTTTCTTAAAAGCCCTTACTCTTTAAATTACTGCACCAAAGTTTTAGTCATACAGCACAAGATAAATGGTGATGCCTAGGTGATGCTTGAAGAACTGGTAATATTTAGACATAAATGTGGTCTTGCGATCATATTTATGTATTTGTAACAGAAAAATATTGTTCAACAATAACATTGAATAGTCTTTTGTTTGAGCTAAATCACATCAGCAAACCTGCCTTGTTAAGTTCATAACCTTAAGTAACAAAGGTTATACAGGCTTAACTTGATTTAGTGTTGAAAATTTCTTAAATTGGATAAAACCATGGGATTTTTTTTTTAAGCCTGGCTTGGTTTCAGAAGAGTAAATTCCCAAGAGATAAAATTCTGATCTGCATCTTTCTGCAGGATGTTGTGGATGTTTCATAGGGGTACTGCCCCAAAACATTTTTTAGTCCTTCATTCCAGTATCATCCCAATTCAACCAACAATTCAAAACAGTCCTACTATCAATGAACCCACTGTCATTTGCAAATACACAGCTGTCTTATTTTCTGGCTCAGTTGAAAGCATGAACAATCCAAGATATGTGCAACGACGCATTTAGTTAAAAATAGTTACAAACAGCAGGTATATAATTGAAATAGCTCTTAAACATACACCATCTCTAGAAGAACCTGCATAGGAAGAAAGGATGCAAATTACCAGCCACACTTTTATCTCCACATAAAGAACATATGCACCTTCTAATCCAATATAGCTCCGATCGGCAATCCACACATGCACACTCTCCTATGTCTAACCCTGCCTACCTCCTGGAGCTTCAAATTTGGGAGCATGTGAACAATTTCTGTCACTAAAATTATCCATAGCCTCCCAAAGTAGGAAGACAGGTCAGGCCTACCCTCTCCAAAGCAATGATGGCCTTATGCATAGGGTGAGGATCATACAGAGTAAAGGTATTACCATACCAAGGTCATTCATCTTCCTTACCTTCAGACACTTCACTTAGTCATAGAACAGAGGATCCTCTTGAGGGGGGCATTCACAACTTTTTTCTTATTCATTTCATCTTTTTAAACCTCAGTACTCACATAATAAAGAACCAAGTGTAAAAAGCCTGGAGTCAATAGCGGCGCCCCAGTTTGCTTTCATATGCAATCTATGCTTGACCTGAAGCTTCATCATTTGGACAATGCTGTCCCAAACAAAGGTGTCAATTCGTGATGAATTTTCCCATATGAACTAGTTTAAAGAAACTGCTTTAAACTTGCCTTACATTACTTTTATTACAACAGCTCTGGTCATATTACTGAGGATACCCAGATCGTCCCTAAGAATCCATCTCCCACTCAGAAAAGGCTACCATATTTTTTTGAGCTTACATCACCAATGTTTATCAATTTAACTGCAACATAAGCAGAGTCAACCTCTTTACTTCTAACACTATAATCTTTCTCCCTTTTTTTTTAAATCCCAGTGGAGAATGTTACTATCTTCGCAGCACTTCGAACAGTAATTCTGGCATCACTCCTGATGAGTCTGTGGCACAATGTTAAGTAATTAAGCCAAGGAGTCTTCAAGTGCAAGCTGTGTGATGAATAGACTAAGCAACTGGATAAACCCCCCTTTTTATCATGTATGGAAGACCATCAGACAGATTGTTGGCCAGATGGATCTACTGGGCACAAGAAATTTTTAATTGCTCATGAAGAATTGCTAACACATCTATTGATCAATGTAGAGACCTGGTATGAAGAATAAACGTTTCTCATTTTATTTTCATGTCTACACTGTCTGTCTGTCTCTCCATCACAAATGCTGAACTTAAATTTTTCATTGGATTTAATGCAAGTGTACATATAAAAGTGATCCTGGAGACAAATCATAACATGATATCAAAAGAATAACTGGTAAGTAAAGCTAATATACAGAATATTCTTCACATTAGTTTTCAACAGCAGGAAAAAAAGTCTACATTTTGTTTTTCAGGAAAATATTTGAAGAAATATATATGATATATAGACAACTTTATACAGACAACTTTTGCTTTGCTCTAGAATTCATATCACTACCTGTCTGGGCACACGCTATCAGAAAGGCAATTCTAAACACAATACCTTTGAAAAAGTCTCTTCTAACATTTTTATTATAGAAAGAATATAAAAATGAACTGGAGATCCACTCATCTCAAAACAAGATCCATCTTTGACATGGACAGTCTCTACACCATGAAAAGTTTAGATGAAAAGGAATGATAAAGTGTTTTTAAATGAAGTCTTATTAATTTATATATTCAGTATTGAAATACTCCATCTATATCTTAATATATTAACTTATCTTGAATGTAGAAGCAAATTCCCTAACCATATCTTTAGAAACATATAGGGCTCAGCAATGGGTGGTAGCCAAAACATTTTCAGCCTCACTCAGCACTTAGGAAAAGCCATAAGATGGAACATCTCCCATGTTTCCTAGATCATCAACTGGACAAACAATGCTACAGCAATCTACAAAACACAGACTATGGACTTATGGATCTAGGAATTATTATACTGAACAATTTACTGGATGAACGAACATCCAAATATCTGTGGGAATAACGCTGAACACAGAGATACTGCCAACACGACCTTAGAAGGAGGGTAAAAGCATGAAAATATTGCTTTGTCCTAAGAAGGACTGATTTATATATATAAAAATAAAGTTACCAACCCATGGCTGGCTGCTGACTCCAACTGAAATAACATATTTGCCCTGGGCTGCTCTGATAGTGCATTTCCCATATTGGATTGTAAGAGTCCCACCCATAACATTTATCTACGTAAAATGTATTAGATGAAATCCTAAGCAAGTGACTTTCTACTAAAGAACAAAAAAAAATCGTGGGATTAAATTCTTAAATATTAAAATCCTATCTATCCTAGAAAATGCCATTCTTGAAAACTCAGGAATAGGCAAGCTGGGCTTTCTTCAGATCCTATATCATTCTAGGATGTATCAGGACAGCAGCTAAGTCTCTGTTCCCATAGATTTCATACTGTTCTTTCCTTGAGAGCTGTTCAATCTTACTGAAGGCAGTAGAACTGCACAGGCTTCCAAGAGGACAATATTTGCAAACATTCTCAGACATATCTGGTTGGCTGATTCATCCTTTCCCATAAGTATTGCACGAACCTAATCTGACCACCATAACAAATTAAGGTTTGAGTATTAATATGTAGAAAAACATGTCAAGAGAATGGAAGTGTAACCACTGCTGTTGCTCTGTTTGTTTTAAATTGAACCACAGTTTATCTTAGTATTTTATTTCTGCTGTTTAACTGAGACAAGAGATTCAATTAGTTATCAGAAGGAAGCTAGCAGATAGCAAGTCTTTCTTTTGCAGAGTAAGGTTTGGTGTTGCAAGTCCTAGTTCTGTATTTGCATTGAAGGTGCCAATATATTTCTGAAAAAGTCACTGCTCTTTTTTTTAATAGGTGAGGTGGAAACCTAGGAAAAATCTCACAGATCTGAATTCTTGTTGATACTTTTCTTCACTAAAATAATACTAATTAAACTATAAGAGACCAGGAACTTAATGTTTAGAATAGAAAAGATGATTATCACAAGTGTAAGGGTTCCGCCATCCTCCTGTCATGAATGGTGAAGAATTCTCAAAAACATCACTGGACAACATGAAAATGTAAAGTTTATAACAAAGATGATGTAATTTATTTTAGAATTATTAGAATTAGGTAGAGCATTTACAAGGAAAATCAGGTAGGCTGATCTACAGAAGAAATCGCATCTTAGGGACTAGAAAGTAGTAAAGGTAAAATGTAAGATTGGAAAATTCAAACTGTACGTGACTCCACACCCAGAACTAAAAGAAACAATCATAAGTGGAGAAGAAGATATCCTGAGCAGCACTTCAGTAGGACAAACATACAGTTTCTATCCATAAAGATATGTCCCTAAAAAAAAAATACAAACTTTGCTAGAGTTTCCAAGGGACCAAGAAGCGAACTGTAGCATGACAGTTGAGGTACGGGAGAAGATGAAGAGGAAGACAGCAACAGCTACATTAGCTTCAATAAATGGTCCTTCAATGTGAAATACTTCAGAAGGACTATTGATATTGACCTTAGAATTATTTCTAGTAGAACACTGTAGCACCTTCTTTAGCTTTAGCACAGGGTCCAATGAGTTGTCCAGGCAGGGAAAACAAAAATTTTAAGTCAGTCACCTTGAGTATAATAGAGAAAGAAGTTTGTAGAAGTATATAGAAACAGTGTCTGAAGTGTTGAAATAAATAGTTAAGGCTTATCTCTCAGATTTCTGTCAGCCTGTGTTACTTACTATCCACATCTGCAAGAGTAAAGTGTGCTACAATATCACAATGGCAGCTTTTTGCTTTCATTTTGCTTTGAGGTAATCAATGAAGAAAACACTGAAATCAACAAATTCTTGAGTTGGTAGACCAATTCCGAAAACTGCAGTAACTTTCAGCAAAGCTGACATGCGGTCCAAGCTATCGATATCTCTCAGGATCACGATGCCATTTAACTGGTACCAATTTAATCTCGTAACTCTAAAGTTATTACTTCACTGTAGTTATGTTGCTACCTTGGTCCCTTTGATAAAATACTTAGTTGTGAAATTCCACAGGAAATGTACAACTGAAATGCTTTGCATATGAGTTACAGGAAATTTATATATACACACACCCACCTTTGTTTCTACACTCATTTTCCTATTATGGTTAATACACCACTAAACACAGCTTCTGAACACCAGTCCCAGTAAAAAAATAGAAATACCCTGGCAGCAACAACATAAAGGTTACCAACTTTAAGGGGAAATGTTCTACTGCTTTCTGATTTGCTTTGTTCTTAATAATCCACTTGATACAAATGATCAAGATCTGTAATTCCTCATAATAATACTCTAAATATTACAAAAGGAAAGAAATAAAAGGAATTCATGTCTAACACACCATTGGTTATGGTACCACTCCTGATTTTGTATTTGATAGGTATTATTTGGTATTTGTGCTTGCAACTTATTTCCATTTTTCTATCAGTAAGATTTAGCTAGTAGTTATTTTCCAGGCTTCCAATAACAATTTTATTTTCAAATTGCCTCCTTTACTATACCAAAACAAATAACTGCTGTTGTCCTACAGCCTTCATTTGTCTTTTACTTAGTCTGTGCAGCAACATAACGAAGTAGATATTTCTTCTATTATTTATAATTTCTGTACGTTCTTGTTCCTTGTTTTAAGCAACTATAAAAATATAAACTTTGGCTTTCCTACTAAGAAAATACCTGTTTCAGAAGCACTTTGTCTTTACATATTTTGTCTAGAATAGAATATGTATGTTATTACATAAATGAATAATAAGTTCTTTAAAACAACTAATACTAGGTATGTCAATTTAAAATGTTTAAAATGCACTTACAAGTGCTATAGTAACTGGTATTTAACTACTCTGGTCATAGTTATTTCTAATAACTGCATAAATCAAAATGAATTTTTACAGATTTGTGTAAACGCTTATTTCGATATTTTGACTCTACTTTCTGCACCATACATTAATGCTCAAAGAACAGCATTTTAAGAAATTGTCAAATGAATATATCAAGCAATAAATACACCTAACATCCCTATAAAAGTTTATATGTAAATAAATACATTTTCCCCCCCTCATCTGTCTTGTCTTATACACACAGTAAAAATTTCCCTTTTCTGGTCTAGCTCTTCAGTAGTATAATTCAGCAGTCCAAGGTTTAGCAATTATTGCATAAATTTTAGAAGCTGCTCTTCCTGCAACATTTTTACCCAGAAGCAGCTTTTAGTTACATTATTGAAATCACTGGAAATATCAGTGCATGATAAACCCAGATTTATATCCAAATTATTTAAACTGAAAAGCTAGGAAACTTTCTAACATGAAAGGTTTCTGGAACATCAGGAAAACAATTCCCAGACATATCCAGCTTTTTATGTGCATCAATAAAATCTTCATATGATGCACTAAAGCATTTTAATTCTTTTTTTTTAAACCAGCTTTTCACACAGCTCCAATTTTCAAATATAACTATCACTTCAAGGTATAATGAGCGCTAGTTCCATATAAACACCACGAGCACACAATCTAGTGTGTAGTCTATTGTAATTAAGACCAGTGATTCAATACCTATTGCTACTGGCCAGGTATCATAGCAACCTTCTGTCACTGAATACTGCTGGAAAACTGTTCAGCACCAGCAAGACTATGTTTCAGGAAAATCTACAATGGCACTACAGATTGTCAACATCTGGCAGGGGTGTTACAGGGAGCACAACAAAAATCTGCCTTAAAATCCCCATGCTTAGAAAATTGATAGGGATACTATGGTAGCACTTGAAAAAGGAAAAAATACAGAGAGGAAGGAAAGATCATTTTTTGTCATCAGTTGCATGACTTACGCACCCACATCCTAATATCCACCCATACAAGCTGAGAGTTGAAATAATGCTGCATTACCACGTTGTTTATGTATATCCACAAAGTACTGTGTTTTTTTTTTTTAAACACAAGCATCATTCATCACCAACATTAATCTGAAAATAACACAGACCCACTTTTAAAATAATATTTAAACTTCCACAAATGAACTCTAGATAGTCTTGTATAAATCTGCAAAAAAAGAAAAAACAGGTTACTATGAACAAGAACCCAATATTGATTTTTCTGCGGTGCAGTAAAGCATCTCCATTCTATTTGGCTGCTGTCAAAGCCACTCTTTAACAGCTGGAGTCAAATTGCACTATTTACAGCAAGAGCCCTTGTCAAGTGGACCATAAGTATTCTAACAATACACTATTCAAATGGCACTTTGCCACACAAATTGCTGACTTGATGAATACCCTATGTCAATGACTAAGGCCAATATAAAAGTTTCATTTTTATGAGAGGTTTTACATTCACATATTAAGTAAAGCTTTCTTGAAGAACTATTAAGCTATATATTTTGGGTCTTTCGACATTGAAAATAATTAAAATCTGTTTAAATATATCAAGGGGATTTGACAACATTAATATGAATCTTGTGTTAACCGCATTTGTCACACTCATCTGTTATTGGTACTCCCACCGGCACGTGCAGCACAATAAAAGAATTAAAATGGTCAAAACACCATGAAATCAAAGCATTCTGCTTTTGTATCTATGATTTACATGATGACAAATGTTTTGAAAGAAAGCCTTTGAAGCTGGACTGCTACGCAAGAATATTTTTCTTCTTAGGATAGAGTAAAGAGGCCATTACTTTGCAAACATTATTTTTGTCTTAAATATCATATTAGTGATAAAACAATGTAATAACATATATTAAGAAAAAATGCTGAATCTTACTTGCAATCTTCATGTAGATCATCTTATTGTACAAAATAAGGATCACTCGCAAGTCTAATACCTACAGGACAGAATAGCTACCCCTCATTTTTTCTGTTACATAAATTTTCTGAAATTAAATTCTTCAAAAAAGAGGCTAAAATTGGCCACGTTGGTTTTTTTTTTTTAAATAGAAATGTTATTAACAATTTAATGTGTTGTTAGATTTTAATACACAATTTGCCAAAGAAGCAAATTGATAATGGAATACTCATTGTATACATGCATACTAAAACCTTTTGATAATCTGAAAGTTTCACAATAGTTTTATCTGTGTGGTCATTATACACATATTAATAGGGTATGAAATATTGAACTCTCCGATATCCACAGAACCCTCACTAATTTAATGGGATCTGGATTTCAGGAGACTATTTCAAGATGCTAAAATACGATGACTCAAGAGTCAATACAGCACTTTTTCAAAAGCCTAAAAAAGTTTCCTACTTAAGAATGAAGAAAAACAGGGGGCTTCATAACAAGCCTTCATTTCAGCAATAACAAAACAGTGTTAAAGCCACAGAGCTCCACACTCCTTTTGTGTAACCCGCATTGGGATTCTGGAATAGCATTAAGGGGACCTCCATTGTTATATTCTTCCCAGGTTCAGCTACACCCTATGCATTTAGCCTCCAGCATCTCCCACATCAATCTACAGAACCTGCTCTAATGGGGATGGAGGTGGAAAGAAGTACTGAATGTAATGGATGACAGATTTTTGATGAATGAAAAGTGGTTTCCCCAAGTATAGAACTTTATTTGTTCGGAAATTAGACTAAAATAACATGACTATAATGACAAAAATAAGGGGAAATAAAAAAGACATTTTGACAGTCATAGGGAAGTGTGAGAGACATCAATAATATTCTCTCAATAAAAAGTCTTCATTGGGACAAGATAATTCATGAACAAAGTTTAAACAAGAAAATAGAATATTTTGTTGAGAAATCAGAGCAGCCAAGATGTATCTCTGATCAAGAAAAGTACTAGAAATTATTACAACTCTACTGCTGCCTATTATTATATTACTTCCAGTTTAAAATCATGATAATCCCCAAAGCATGTTAAACTCCACACTTCAAATTTCCCCAAACCTATTTTCCCACAGCACATTTTCTTCCCAGCCACTTAGTTAAATCCGTGCAATCTTCTATTTAATAGGTATGACCAAAACTACACTCCAAACGCAACTACTATAACTTTTTCTGTTGTTCCTCTTTAAAAAGGCAAGAAGAAACTATTCCTTTTAATAAACTAACAGTGAGATCAGATTCTGTGTCAATGGCCAACTAGTGCACCATCTGCCCCACAACATGCTCAGCAGGATTATGCTCTAACAAGACTTTTCAGAAAATGGGATCAAGAACTTCTTGAGAAATCAGACGAAGGTTAGTAAAAGGTCAAAGACAGATATTAAGAGTTAAACAACAATCACTATAAACTCAAAGTTAAATGTAAATTTGTAGGTACAATAAAGAAAAGGACCAAAAAAGAAAATTCAAGAAGAATGAGGACTTGGATTAAGCTGTACTTTATCAGACATAATTTTGGAATATCCAGTATTTCATTTACCATAATTAATCAAGCCAGAAAAAGGCCAGAGACCATTCTGAAGGCTGTTTCCACATGTGAGTGGAAAATGAAAGCATTTTTCATCTTCCCATACTTGTGGGAAGATATTTTTTATCTACATTCAGGCTTGAGGAATAGCAGACATGACTTCCTCTATTTATTGCAG
Source organism: Mycteria americana (assembly GCF_035582795.1). Lineage (NCBI taxonomy): Eukaryota > Metazoa > Chordata > Aves > Ciconiiformes > Ciconiidae > Mycteria > Mycteria americana. The sequence goes on along the minus strand of NC_134370.1, from coordinate 56,415,510 downwards.
AGAATGGAATTCCCAAAACCCATTAATTAAAAAGTGGTAAACACGAACAGACAACACTGAGGCCCTATTCTCAAGATACACTCGTATGTATCAAGAGCTCAGTGAATATATTCACTCCTGATGCACAAACAGGGTTTTCAGAAAAATGTATGTACCATTATGTTCCAACCTGAAGAAGGTAATACCTACCTCATTGAATTTAAGATTGACAGTTTTAATAATTGGTTTTACATTTAAGAAAGAAAGGCTTTTTAAAGATCTACAAGTAACTGATAAAAACATATGTATATCTAGGCCACAAGCAAAGAGAACGACTATTGCATTTTCAACCTTACTTCTCATTTTACGGTGCCTCTGTACTCATTTTCTCAGCTTTAACAGCACATTAACACTAGTTTCAGTATGGTATTTCCTTCTATTATTTTTTTAAAACAAAAAGAAAGAGCACATCTTATCCATCAGTCACAATTATTTGGTTTAACGACTTCTGTAAACAAATTGTTAGATAAAACTAAGTACAGTGCCTGACCAAATCTCTCCTGAAGACTGTCATACCTATTTGCAGCCCAGTATCTCACAAGAAACATTGCCATCCTCTTTTTGACCAATAAGGTGCCAAATTCATTTGGACTAATGTAAATATAAGGCACTTGCACTCTCTTCTGCAATGATATTAACAGAAAACAAACACCCAATAAAAACTAGTGTTGAATGACAACAGGAACCTGTGGTTTCACAGAACAGCAATAACAGCAAGGCCAGTAGCACTGTGCCATGACATGCTTTTTCTCAAGACATACATCCGAACTGGTGGGTTCAATTGTTCTGAGGGTACTGCTAATAGGTGCAGTCATGAGCCAGAGCCATAAGGTAATGGGATCTAACTACACGTGCTAAGTCTCTGAGAGGATCTACTGGTGACCTTGCATAAGGCACTCCCCCCATCTTCCCCATTTGTTATATGAAATGGGGTTGAAGGCATAAAAACTGAGCCAGTTAGAATAAGGCTTTATAAACTTAAAAACCAAGCCTCCACACCACTTATACAGGGCTACACACCAGTGAAGCTGAAAGGATAAAGAATTTGGATCACAACTCATTGCTCTTGAGAACGCTCTACTCCTCATTCTTACCTTGTCTGAAGGTTTTTCTGTACAACTAATATTGTAAGAGACCATGCCATACTTATAAGAGCTAGAGGGTTTGTATCCAGCATTTTTATTTCTTTTTGACTCTTGAGATACAGGAAGTAGAGCATCTGCCACCAAGTATTCTGAATCTTCAATGGAAGTAAGAATTGCTTTTGCTGTTTCACCTGTTTCATGTCGTTCCAGCGTGCCTAGAGAAACACAACAGAAGCTGTGATTTTTTCAAGGAACTACACTATTTCATATTTCAGCATAAGTACCATAGTATTAGCATAGTACATTTCACACGAGTACAAATCACGAAACATTTACAGGTGATCCAACTAATTCCTCATTTCTGGACCTTAAAATTGTAGTTTTTCACAAGAATCTATTCTACAGCATCGCTATGTTAAAAAAAGTTCAATTTCTAAAGAAATCACTGCAGCAAATACCTTAGATTCAGGCTGCAAGAAACTTAAAGTATTTTGTATATTGTGTGAAGTCAGATGCAGTTTTCAAAAGGAGCAAAGGAAATTCAGAAGAATACCGTCTACCCTAACTCTGTTCAAAACAGTGCAATTTGTTTTCTTCTCACAAAGCCCTCACAGAGCATCTACATCATTAACAGTGTAAACAATAACACATTTATGTAATATTTTAGTGCTGTCCTCTAGTGTTCTAGATTACAAATAGCAAGGGAAAGCTCAAATTTTTCCTTCCATTCCTAAAAACCATCTTTACCTCTGACACTTTTCAAACACCTGAATATACTACATGTAGCTTAGTAGTGAGGAATACGAATACAATGTTTCAGAGAGTATTTGATCACTCGTGTGGCTCTAGGCAATCAGATTCCTTAACTGTTATACCCAGTTATATTATTTTAGTAATTTTATTTAGTAATAATTTTAGTAATAGTACTTAATGTATAACTAACATCAAAGATATCTAAACTGAGCTTAAATGTATTTAAGATGAGCTCCTATTATATTCTACACATTTCCTGTAGGAATTAAATTCTTAAGAAATTGCTGAAACGGCCTGTTTCCTATAAATATCAGAGGTAAAAGACATGTGAAGGATTTAAAAAGTATTAAATATCTGCTATAATGCGAAATGTTTTTTTCCCTTAAGTTTGTATTCTTTGTAGCCTCAAGTAATACAACATGAATTTTCCCTTTCACTACTACCAGAAAAAATGTGTAACATTGAACTTCTATCTGTAACACTTGCTAAAAATATTGGACTGGGATTGAGGGATCTCACACGATAAGTGTTTGTGTGTATGTGTGTATAAAATCTCTTTATCTGAAATTATTTCTCTGAAACTCATCCATTTCTGTTCACTGTAGTATCACCTCTGTTACTTATACGGCCAAGAGTCTTTGAATTCAGAGCAGAAGAAAGTAATGCAACCGATTATTTGTCCCCTAAAAAATCAATTGAATACCACAGATTATTATAATATTGCACTGGAAAAACATGGATCAGCCCCAGTTGTTTTTAATATGTCATTTTTTTCATCCCTCCCCAGGATTTGCAGACAGTGTCAGGGATCATTACAGAACTGAATATTTACTGGAAAGAAAGTACATTGCCCAAAGATCTTTACAGTTGGACTGTCTACAAACACTTCAAAACAATACTGGCTACAAAGCTTGCAACATTTCAATATTTCAGGAACATAAAACTATATTAACAGATGCCTACAAGGAAGGATTATACAATTCATACTAGACATGTAAGTAAACACACGTTCTTAAAAGTGTTACAGTGTTTGCAAAGTTAAGAAGTTTGGAAATAATGCAGTCACTTAGCTAATATTATTTTAGTCTCTTTATATATGCAATGCAGTCTTTCAAGCTATAACCATGCTCTATTTCCCTACAGAACTCCCTGCATCATTCAGAGCAAAAGATGAACAAAAGTCACCAAGGAAGTAGTTGTTCTCCCTTATTCTTAAGTGTGAAGGACCAAGCTTTCTCTACTAACTTCTGTGGCAAGTCCACTATGCAGGGAATATTTATATGTATGTACACACACATATGTATCCACCCTTGTTTTCTGTATCACTTTTGACTGTGCAATTCACTACTAGAGCATTCAAGTGCTTCAGAAAGACTATTACTATTATAATATCCCTGTGAAATTACAGGGTATCATGTTATTTTTATGGACAAGGAACTAAGGCAGACATTACAATAAATTTTTAATAAACCCAGGAATTTTGGGGTCATGGTATTGAAATTTCAAAGACCTGATTATATTTACTCTTTAGCATTAGACAGAACTTCAAAAATTCAAAACAGGTTTTGTTAGCTCCAGATGCACCTACGAGTGCCTTATCACTAGTCATCCCTCAGAGCCAGACTATTCTGTGCAATAATCTTGTGGATATATAATAGAATACGATCATTTAATTAAGGCTATCATACTACAAAAGAGGATAAAAGTAGGTTTCCAACAAAAATCAAGATCTGAGTTGCCTGACTTCTTACCCTCCCATATATGCATGTACACTCAGGACTAAAAATGAAAATATATTTAAAGACTTGCATTATTTTCCGTATTTCAGAGCTTCTTCCCCGGCAACAGCTTCAGAGTCAAGTTTTCAACTTCTGATTAAAGGAAAAATTTTTAGTTGAAAGAAAAAGAAAAAGAAACAGACCAGAAGAGGTGGTAAAAGTTGCAGAAGATGGGGACAGCAGCATTTCACCTTTGAAGACCACGGCCTGAATGGAATAAACAGGTAGCCTTGATGTACATGAAAGCAAATTGGTATTTTGTATATTTTATATACACACACACACATCTATCTTATTTTCAACTGCTGACAGATGTGCTTCTACATATTATAGACTTATGGATGCAAACTGAGAAACAACTGAACTGGTTGTTGGGTTACTGAACCCTTCTGCTACCTACCAAACTCTTTTCTAAGCGTCAGTGTCAGGATCACGCCATAGCAAGTATACCATTTTGTATGTGTAGTTTGGAGAAGAGAAAGTTAACTTCTTATCAACCAAAAAAACCCTTCTGGATTCATACTAGGCAAGAAATATGACTTGGCCTCTCACATAGAAGAGTTACAATTTTTTTTTTTTAAAGCACACTTATAGACAGGAACATTGAATAGAAAACAGTGCCCTGGACAACCAGCTTAGTTTCTTACTGACAGAAGGCTATGATATCATAAAATCAATTTCAAAAACTTGAGAGTTCCATCTTTAAATAATTTATATATCATTCGTAACAGCTATCTCAAATCCCTTTGTAAGTAGCACCTTCTAGAAGATGGTTCCTTTCTTAAAAACATGCTTGCTTGCATATACTTCTTAATCATGGATCTCTGTGTGCATGTGTATATGTGGCCAGATTTGTGTGTCCATCTGGGAGCTGCAATAAAAGGGCACAAAGTGGGTGGATGATCATGAAAGTATTACAAAGTATTTATTTTATCCAGTGTACTTCACCCTTGTGAAGAGCCCAAAACACTCATTCGCAGAGTGAGTAGGTAGCAGAAACAAAATAAAGAGATCTGTATTCTGTGATTCCTGAATACATCTTTAAGAGAAACAAACGGGGGGGGGGAAGGACAGAGAAACCTGTATATGTGACAAAGACACTCCGACCACTGCAAACAGTGAAAAAAATACTGGGGCAGGGTGGTTATTGTTCCAGAAACAGTTATTTGTAAGGAATATGTTGTCTCTGATTTCAAAGGAAAATACAAATAAAAATAGTAAAAAAAGACACAGCCTGTACATGGGAGTACAGGAAAGAGAACAGAAATAAAGACAACTCTCAAACCTGAAGTATTTTAAACACAAATGAGCCCAAAAGCTTTGGATTGGGGAGCATAAAATAACAATGGATGAAAGGGAAGAGATAGGGTTTTCTATGTAGCAGCAACACCACTGCTATGACCCCCTACTATACATACAAAATACGGGAAAAGAAAGTCTTTATCTCTCTAAAGCTGTGACCATGGCAACCAAGTCTTCGGAACAGACAAGAGTGGAGTATTTCACTCTCCTGGGCAGCTTTGGACCACCAGATGTGACTGGCTAGAGACTGTTACAACATCTTATTCTTCTTCTGGACCAAGTACTACAAATTGTGTCTCTTGGCGTTAGCGCTGTCCACACAGTTCTCCAGGTTCTGCTCTTACTGAATGATGTATTTTTACTGGGGAGGTCACACATATTATCCTGCCTCAAGACAAGGTATTCACTGACATCACATGACCTGTCATATCACCAGGCTCCAGCGCTTTCTGTTTGCTGTCACAGCTAAAGTATTGAAAATCCTCAATATTGCAGTGCTGCTGTGACCTAGTAACTCAGCTGAATCTTACAGCATAACGGTGATCTGTGAATGAAAAATGGTTTCAGAATTGATTTTATTTAAAAAGAGCACGTGGTCAAGGAACAAATCCTTTTCTTTACTAGTAGCCAAAACAAAAACCTCACTTTTCAGAACAAGCATCATCTGTAATATTAGCTGGTTTATTTTCTGCCAAGATCTGTTTTATTTTCTGTCAAGATCTTCCTTCCTGTAAATACCTATTATCATCTGAAAAGAAACTCCCACCCACTTTCTTCTATGCTGGTAGAGTCAGGCAAACAGAAATGTTATGTTCCTTGCTAGAAGATGCTTCAATTTTACAAGTTTATCGTCCTGCTCCAAGACTGTGATCAAGCACTTTGCTTGAAAAATTTCTCCTGCTAGTGCTACCACTCTAATATCAAATGGCCCAAAACAGATGGAACAAACATTGCATTAAGTGAGCATATATATTTCCAACCAATATCAAGACAAAAGTAAATGCAATCTAACAAATAGAAATGGGATAGATCAAACAAAACCCAGCCTATTAATAATCTAATAATCTTTAAAAGGATATTTTACATATAGGACTAGATTAACAGCGGAGATGCCCTCTGACTACAGCACTGTATACAGGAGCATGTAGGGTGTCTTGGCAGATACTCCATAATGATTTTTGCATTTAGGAGATTTGTCATGTAGTCCAACTACTGTACATTACTGACATTCTTCAGAATATACATTTCCAGAATACCATTAACAAACTATTGTCAGAATATCCTTCAGCTAAAGAAAGCAATGAAGAACAGAGAAAACTACTGGAATATCATATATAATGCAGGTTTACATATGTAGGTAAAAAGAGCAGTTCTCCAATGCAGCCAGTCCTCATCTCAGGATTTCTGCTGCAGACACAACACCCAAAAGAAGGGACACTAAAACTCCCCTGTTCTCTCCTTGACTCCATCTACAGTTTTCTAAACAGCAAAGGACAATGATCCTGTAACGGGAATTGCTGAGATACAGTAAATGGGCTAAACTGGGCTGAACGGAAGAAGTGACCAGCTCTGAACTTGGAAGAGATGTGAGCAGTTTCTGTCTATTTCTTTATTACCATCTGAAACATGGAATGAGGATGAGAATCTGTCCCTTAATGGCTGGAATGAAAACCCTCCCTGATATGAACTCTTCTGCCTAACTGCACTGACCATATCAATCAGTTCTCGTTTCCACTGTTGTGTTGTGGGTTTTTTTTAAATATATAACCTTACTTTGTTATTAATAATAAAATAAGAATGAAGATCAACTATCAATGGTAAGAAATGCATCCTTTTAAACACAGACACATACAGCTAAACTCCATACATGTTCTGCCTAGTATACATAAAGTACATAAAAGTATGCCAGTGTGTATACGTGCGAATATAAAGTTACCTGACTATTCTCAGTATAAAAGAGTGTGGCCTTAGCTTCTGCCGACTGGGCAAAAGATGACTTTGCTTTTTGTTTGAGACGCTTTTCCAAGCTCCACAACCTTTTATTATTCTACACCACTAAGTGGTTACTGAACAATGACTCAAAGTTAGATAACTATGTAATATTCAAGTGCAAGCTACAGAGTGACCTGAAGCTTACACGTATAATTATAAGACGCCATATAGAAAGGCAAAATATTAGTTAAAACTTAACTTAAGGCTGACAAATTAAAACAAACACCACCACCACCACCCCCAAACTTCCACATAGCATCTATATTCACACTTAGGACTTATTTTGAACCATTCACATTTTCAAAATGCTAACCAATGTTTCCTCATCCTTTAAGTCTTTTAGAAAGGGATTTAAGTGACAGCATAAGAGGTACAGAGAAACTACAGTAAAATGGCAACCTTCCATCTTATTGCATGTTATCATTTGCATCATATATGTTACCTTTAACATACCTTGAATTTCTTCAGAGCTGCTTTCTTAGAGAAAGACTGTCTAAACCAGAAATTATTTAATGTTACAGTACTCTTGGCCCAAGAAGTTATCTTCTCTCAGTTCAATAGTGCACAGCTGGGTTAACTCCCTCCCTGCAGGTTCTTGCTTTCTCTAAGGATGGCTCTTAAGCATGAAGGTGGAGGGGGGGGAGAAATCAAGAAGATCTCAACCCACATGGTGTCTGCCCTGACTATTAATGTTGAAGGTCAGACCATGATCTAAGAACAGAAGAGCTAAATCACTAGAGCCTTTTTCCAAATACGAAAAGCTCCCTTCAGGGGAGGTACGAGCCTTTCAGTCTTCAATTAACTCCTAGTAATGCAACAGGGTACTTAATATTTGAGCCATAGTTTTGTAAGGGCTATTCTTTACAGTTTTACAAGGGATGATGAAATTAGGTGCAATATAACTGTTTGAGAGATCACTGTTAGGAATATCAAGCGAGACCTACTTGTCCTAATATCAGAAAGAGTACGCACAAAAGTGTTTTTTGTATAACCAAGCAGACTTCAGGGCCCATATTCTGGGTGCGTTCACAGATGTACGTGACTTAAGATAAATCTGTTATTTAAACAAATTGCTTACCAATATTATATTGTGTAATTCTAAGATGAAGGAAAGCAAAGATACTGTGTGGGTGCGAATTGAGTATGCGTAGAATTTGTGAGTGTGTGTACAAGACTGACTGAATGACAGGACGTTTTTTAGAGCACAGGGCTAGACTGAAACAAGAGAAATTTTATTCAAATTTCACAGAGTCTTGGAAAAAACACACAAAAATTAATGAAGCAATTGGTCATATACCATCACTTCCTGAAAAACTTGCATTTCTCCAAAAGCCTTGAATGTTTTCATTCATACAAATTATGGCAATTTATCAAAAGTTTAATTTTACTATCCAAAGGTCTAACAACAGTTCACTAAAACAACTTCATAGGCATTTCTATCAAGTAACACTTATCACAATTTGACCATTTGGCACTTTTGAAGATTTATGGTTTATCATCATTTAAAGATGAAGTTCATTGCCCTACTCAGATAAACTGCATAGAGATCGACCTGGTGCCCCTTCCTAAGAAAACCATTTCACAGTTACTGCATCTTACTCCTGCAAATATATAAGTGACTTAGATTTCTGACCAGTGTCATAGGACCCTACAGGCAAACTTTGTTAGCCAGGCTTTTTTGCTCCCAAGCATGTAAAAAAATACGCATGTAGTATGCATACAGTGTGTTTCACAGAAGACTTACCAGATGTAGTTACCAAGGACTCTAAAACTGAGTTTTGCATCAGCCCAGATCTTTAGGCTATACAGAGTTCATTAAAAAAAAAAAAAAAAAAAACCAACCCAAAAAGTTAGTGACTGCTATGACTTTGACCCTAACTACACCACAGCCTCCAGCATATGAAACACAACCACAGGATTTATCAGCTAGGCCACATTCACCCACTCAAATCTAATTCTGACCAATGACCTGAAGAGAAAAGGAAAGAGAGAGATGGAGAGACAGAAGGAGAGAAAAGGAAAATGAAAAATATATCAAAAGAGACTGTAAATCACTAAATTTTGCAAGGACAAAAGGGTCACAGAAGTATAATTATTGTTGCTTCTACAGTTATCAAGGCATTAACATATAGTAAATTAATGACCTAGTTTACTTTGATATAGTTCTAAGAGTTTCATTAAAACTGTAAATCTTATTTCCTCGCAGCCACCTGATGAAACCTAAACCTTAGTCTTCTAAACAGTTTAATCACTGATTTCTTTCTGAGATGAGAAAAGCTGTCAGACATACTAAATGAGGGTCTACTTAGAAAAACCCAAAACAAAACCCCACATATTCTGCATTTCATGTGATACTTATACAGTTTACCAGAGATTTAGAAGACTTATTATTGCTGGCACCAATTATAAAAATACTGGAGCATATATAACTACATACAAATTACCTTTAAACAGTGTTTGAAAATGTGCCAGCATATTTGACCATCAATATGATCAAAGGTTTGATCTATAACACCACTATACAGAGTAATTCCATTTTCTCCACAGCAAGGATGCTTCTGAAATAGAAGAGGTTTTATGTAACAGCTTAAATTACTCAGTGTAACATTAACATTGCAAGAAATATTTTCAGAGTATTTCTGAACTCTTGTCTATTTTTTATAAAGATTTTTTTTGCAATAGAAGTGATAATACAGATGGATTTGACTAATGTTAGACACTGCATATTTTATGGGGGCTGCCAATCTCATTAAAAGCTTGTTTTCATTTACTGATACCTGTGTAGTTTTTAAATGCTTGAACTAAGTTTTCTATGCTTGACAGCTACCTTAAGGTGGTGGGATTTTTTTTGTTTCTCAGCAAAAGTGTTTCAAACCATTTATCATTCATGTTAAAGTCATGAAACACATGGGTGTCTTCCTGCTTGGCCAACCTGATCTTCTGCGACAAGGTGACCCGCCTAGTGGATGAGGGAAAGGCTGTGGATGTTGTCTATCTGGACTTCAGTAAAGCCTTTGACACGGTTTCCCACAGCATTCTCCTGGAGAAACTGGCTGCTCATGGCTTGGATGGGTGTACTCTTCGCTGGGTAAAGAACTGGCTGGATGGCCGGGCCCAAAGAGTGGTGGTGAATGGAGTTTACTCCAGTTGGCGGCCGGTCACAAGTGGTGTTCCCCAGGGCTCTGTGTTGGGGCCAGTTCTGTTTAATATCTTTATCAATGATCTGGACGAAGGGATCGAGTGCACTCTCAGTAAGTTTGCAGACAACACCAAGTTGTGCAGGAGCATTGATCTGCTGGAGGGTAGGCAGGCTCTGCAGAGGGACCTGGACAGGCTGGATCGATGGGCTGAAGTCAATTGTATGAGGTTCAACAAGGCTGAGTGTAAGGTCCTGCACTTGGGCCACAACCACCCCATGCAACGCTACAGGCTTGGGGAAGAGTGGCAGGAAAGCTGCCTGGCAGAGAAGGAGCTGGGGGGTGTTGGTTGACAGCCAGCTGAACATGAGGCAGCAGTGTGCCCAGGTGGCCAAGAAAGCCAATGGCATCCTGGCTTGTATCAGGAATAGTGTGGCCATTGGCCACAGTGTACTTCCAGTGTACCAGGAATAGCAGGACTAGGGAAGTGATCGTGCCCCTGTACTCAGCACTGGTGAGGCCGCACCTCGAATCCTGTGTTCAGTTTTGGGCCCCTCACTACAAGAGAGACATTGAGGTGCTGGAGCGTGTCCAGAGAAGGGCAACGAAGCTGGTGAAGGGTCTGGAGCACAAGTCTGATGAGGAGCGGCTGAGGGAGCTGGGACTGTTTAGCCTGGAGAAAAGGAGGCTGAGGGGAGACCTTATTGCTCTCTACAACTACCTGAAAGGAGGTTGTAGAGAGGTGGGGGTCGGTCTCTTCTCCCAGGTAACAAGTGATAGGACAAGAGGAAATGGCCTCAAGTTGCGCCAGGGGAGGTTTAGACTGGACATTAGGAAATTTTACTTCCCTGAAAGGGTGATCAAGCATTGGAACAGGCTGCCCAGGGAAGTGGTGGAGTCGCCATCCCTAGGGGTATTTAGAAGACATTTGGATGAGGTGCTTAGGGACATGGTATAGTGGTGGTCTTGGTAGTATTAGGTTTACGGTTGGACTTGATGATCTTAAAGGTCTTTTCCAACCTATACGATTCTGTGATTCTGGGTGTTTCATAAAATCTTCATGCCTTAAAGTATGGACTCAAAGCTGAACATTACACTTCTGTGAAATACACTGTCAATGCTGATGTCTTGTTCCCACCACAATGACAATTTTAATTGAAGCACCATTACCTTTTCTGTTTGCTCAAGCAAGGGAGGTCTATACAGAATCCATCCCACATGACGACCGAGAGTCAATCTTATTACAGTGAATGGAAGCGATAGCCTTTCACTTACCTCTATTAAAAAACCAAGCTATACACACGTAGAAAATTATGTATAACTCTCAACATAATGCTAAGTTTGCAAAGACAGGTAGTAATAGCAAAGAAAGTCTCTGAATTGAGGTAGCAGGCACTTTTATGCAAGTCTCCAGTGCATTGTATACATTAAAACATGTTTTTTTAAAATTATGTAACACCTAGAGTGTTCTAAGAATAATTCTCTAGAAAGCACTGTAATTTTTAGGATTCTTGCTTTGCTTAGATGCAGAAGTTAGAAGCCAAGACAATCGTAATGCTTCTGCACTGGACAGGAAAATGGCAGAAATATTGTTACTAAGCACTCAGATACTGTGACAACCAATATGGCAAAATACAAGAAAGTATTATATTCAGAAAAGGATTCAAATAGGGCACAAATAGGGAAAGCAACACACATTAAACAGTGTGGATAGAACAAAATATGATATTTAGTAATTGTCCTCGAGTTCAGAGGAACATGAAAAGAAAACTCAAGGCAGAATTGCACAAATTAGATTGTGCAATTAGATTTGCACAAATGGTCTTAACATCACTGAGCTTTTCAAAGCTTAACTTCATAAACTTTTCCTTTAAACATATCTTTTAAGTGTAGAGTTATATAACTGTAATTCAATAATCTCTATGTTTTTATCCTTATTTTGTCATAATCACAGCAATTCAATTTTAAGTAGAAAACTTTAGTTATGTCCTTTATTTTTAATTAATTTGTCCTCTCTGTAATTAAATGGTACAGAATATTAACAAGTAAAAGATAAGGATCCATAAACAATTCAGATGTGAGGACAGTCATCAAAAACGGAAGAGTCAAGCAGGTATTTAACTTCATAAAAAGCTTATTATAACATTGTAATCAAATATCATCTTATGAATTATATTTCCCAGCAGTGCACATTTCAAGCAGATACAGTAAAGTCAGCACTGCCATTAACAGAAACACAGATTATGTACTAAAAATCACCACGATCATCACAGCTCTTGTACAGATAGCAAGCACAATGTGAAAAAAAACTGTATTGAATTTGAAATTGATATATGAATAATTTATCTAAAGCATTTTGTAAAAATGTGTTAGATATTTTCAATCAGAAAAATTAATGGAGTTTCTTGTTCCTGAAGGACTGGATCATCCTTCAGATTATTCAGTGCTTTTGTAAAATTAAGAAATCAGGTTTTGTGTATAAAAAAAAATAATTGTCCCTTTGTATGTAGAAAGCAAGATCCCCCAGGCTAGGGGCTTAGAATATGATACAAAGTTTTTTGAACTTTGGTTTTAGAGCTCACAAACCATTTTTAAAAAACAGCTTCTAAACAAGTGGTGAAAAATTATAATGGCACTACTACAATAACATGTGAAAGCATCCTTAGTGGTCCTCTGAAAAAGATCAGAGGAGGCGGCTTTCTGCATTTTGGACAGATTTCCCTCGTCACATGGGGTACTCTTTACACTGATACCATGAATGCAAGTGAGTTGTATCTGTACTTGAATTTAATATAGCATATTAGCGATAACAGTAGTGACAGTGTCACACACAACAATGCAAGACATCCCCAGTGTATTCAGATAAGAAGCCTCTAAGATGACTAAGCCACCACATCTTCTCAAACTGAAGTGCAGTTAATGCCCCAACACATCTCATTACTTCTTGCCTTAATATCTTACATACTCTATTCAAACTATTTCATCTGCCATCTGAACGACTTAACTGGACACAATCTTCCAAAAACATGGTTAACTACACAAATCCAAACTATTATTTATAGATGATTTTGACCTTTTCTAGTAGAGATTGTAAGCATACACTTAATTTTGACTATACAGGAGATCTGACCTCAGCAGAAATACTCTTTAGGCATACGTTTCAAATTTTTTTCTGTGTTGGGGCTAGCATCATGCAAGAAAATTCTCAACATTTGCATTCCCTGAGCAAGTATGAAAAATATAATGTAGCCAGTGTAAAGTTAACTACATATTATTATGATAATTGAACAAGAAGTTTTATTAAGTGATGTTATTCTAATTTTAAAATCACACTAAGCATGTTGTAAAACAATAAAACAGAACAAGACTTGCAAGGCAGAAAAAAATAACAGGAAAGTAGTAGATGATTCATTCTGCAAGCATGATGAACTTCAAAGAATAAATTCATATAAAACTAGTACTAATTGAAAGACTAAATCTACCTCTGATAAAGGAAGATTGCTACCTCTGAGCAAGGAAGATTGCTCTTTGAAGTCCACTCTCTCTTTCCTCACTCTCAACACATATTAGACAGAAATGTGGCTTGGTAGACGTGCTGCCATATGCTGTATACAGCAAGAAAAAAACCTGATCCTTTTATTACTACGTCTTATCATACTGATATTTGCCTTTTTTTTTAAAAAAAAAAAGCAAAGATATCAATTGCTTAGGAAAATGTAAAAGCAATATAGATAACAGCTAATTTCCTTATTGAAGTGGATTTCAAGTGGTGGCTATTGGAAGAAATATTCTGCACTTTAATTAGAATAAAATTTGATATTGATTTTCATATTTGTCTTCTAGCACACATAAGTTTGGAACATATCCTGTACACATGCTATATTAATATTCCAAATGTATTATTAGATCAATATTTATTGTCATGGAAAGATATTCCACTGTAATGGAAAGTTGCCATATCCATATATTAAAATTTAGGCAAAATACATTAAACTACACAGATATTAGTTCATGGCTTCTGTATTGTTTTCTATATCACTACCCACATGCATGTGCAATAACAACATTTAAACTTAGATTCATTTTACCTTGTTCTGTAAACCAAAAGGACTAAAAGGATGGGATTCAATTTATGTCATTCTAGGCCTGTAATAGCAGCAGGCAATTAGCTTTGCTTCCCTCCCCTCCTTTAGACTCCCCTTGTAGTCAATGGGGAAAAGATACAGACTTTTACTTATTCCTACTTCCTCCTGCTCATTACAAAAACATCAACTACTAGCTCATAGGTAGAGGTCTTAAGTATAGATAGGAGTCTCAAGTTAGATAAGGTAAATTCCACTTGAAGTCAACTATACTCTTGGTATTTAACACATTTCAGCACAAACTATGCTGAAATGCCTATTTATTTGGAATAAAGGCAGCCCATTGTACTCGGGCAACTTCCCATTGACCACGTAAAATAAGGTATCTTTGGCAATCTCATGAAGAGAGGGTGTAAACAAGTTGTATGTGAAGTAGTACCGGCTTAGATTTTAATCCGTGTGACAAGGTTTCTCCCACCCCATAAAGTGTAAAAAACCTATTGTGAAAGCCTGCTAAAAGGCAACTTAAATATTTTAAAGACTTCAGAATGCTTTTTGAAAAAGTGTGTCAGTGATGGGGATGATGAACTGTTATGCATAATGAAGTCTTTCATCTGCTTAAGGGGTCATCCTCTTAACTACCTGGTGGAAGGACAGTTTTGGAGCTAAATTGGTATAACTGACAGTCATAGGTACTAGATGTCCCTAAACTTTTGTATAGTCATCTGTCAAATTCAACAGAATTATTGCTGACTCTACAACAGTGTAAATATTGAAATATTCATGGAAATTCCTTAATCCACAGCCTGAAATTATAAACAGACTGGCTGTTTTCCCAGTTATCCATTAACTCTAGTACAGTAACACTGTTCAGATTTTTTTAAACTGCAAACAGTGATATATGAGTGACACAAAATCAGGTCCTCTACTGACTTTCACTTAAAGAGGCAAAGCCTCAGTCATGAAGCTAACTGCATAGCTGGAGGAAAAATTAAAGAAACACTTTTTGACTATAGAAACGACAAAACCTTTATCTTATGTCCATTTCCATAATGGAATCCAAGCACAAAGCTACCACTTAAACTTCTTCCTATTTAACTGAGTCAGGGAACATGCTCACAGGTAGCTGTATAGGCAAGCGATGCTATGTATGGCTGCCTGTTCATTTGCCAACAGATGAAAATCATAATGAAAGGCTGCTGTGTTTCTGCAGAGGTTTGTCTGTGATGCTGTATACATCTTTCCCATATATCTGAACAATGCTTTGTCAGCCTGAGTGGCACTGAAGTATCTACATAGCTCTTGATCTAGGTCAGGCCAATTTCAAGGATCAACGCCATGACCTCTCGTGTTCTCCTGCAATACAGATAACTCACATTAAACCAACTACAGTATATCCTAGAAGGCTTTCCCAGGTATTCACCCTAGATGGCATGTTTTAGTTACCAGTGCATAACAGGAACAAAAAAAGAAATTTGTTAATTGCTAATGTAGCTAATAACTGCATCCCTTCTTGTGTTCCAGCTATTCCTTAAGAGGTACTGACTGAGGCTTTCATTCTTGCTTGATACTAGTAACAAAATATACAGAAACAGCAATTAAAAACCACACTTTTAACTATCTGCACCCTTTCATGAGCAGTGGCATCAATTTTACTTCCACTTTTAATTTTTAAATAGGCAGCATTTTTACAGCTAAATAAGAGACAGTTAAAAGCATACTCCAATTTTTGTCTCTATGGTACCATTACAGTCCTGCACTATTAAATCTCACTTATTTACAGAGAATTCACTATATTTTAGTGTGAAGTTATCTAGCTGTATTAAATAAAGTTGCATCTGAGACGTAATTCTATCTCCAGACCCTTAACTTCTTTGGGCTGCCTTGGGCGTTGTATGGTGATAGAAACTATTAGTTCTTGTATTGTTGAGCACAGCAATTTGCATTTTGGCCTAGGATCTCTATAGAATTAATGAGTCAAAGTCATTTTCCATGTTAAGCACACACAGCATCAGCACTGAATTCACTCCACAATATTTACTGTCCAGAATTGTAGGAAAGAAGAAGTGATTGTTGGTTTTGTGGGTTTTTGGGGTTTTTCTTTGTTTTTACACAAAGGAAGAACCTCATTGCACCACACTGTGGGGATAAAAGTATCCCCACTGTCAGGAGTTAATTCAAAGGCATACGCTGCCTAAGTACCACTCAATCCTGCAAGATACCTTTCTGAGCAGTGCAGACCTGGCCTTCTCTAACACCACACATGGAATTGCCTTTTCTCAGGTCTACACACATGACTTCTTTAAATCAACAGCCAAAAATTTAAATTTAAAAATGACAGAGTAAATTATTTAGCAATTATTTACTTCGCCCCAGAAGTTTCGAATACCTATGCCTTGTCAGCACTATTTCTGGTTAACAGTATACGTTCCATGCAGTAATAAGAATACTGAAAGGCTAAAAAAGTAAAAAGCTGGGAACTTGCACAATTTTTTTTTTTTTTTTTTACGTCGGATAAGTATATCTTCAAAATTTTTACCAGAATACACTCTTTCCATGAAAAACCTAAAACAAAGAAAATAAAGATATTATGTTTATCTTAAAAGTGTGAAAGTACAGAACATAACCCCCCTTAGTGCACTACACAAGAACTGCTGTACACTATCCTCCTGCAGACACTAGTGTGCAACACAAGTCCTACTAAAGATATGCCTTGATATGAACTAGTGTATTTCTTCATAATGCCTCTACAGCTCTAGAAATAAGCTTTGTTAATAATTAAACTTTTAAATTAAATTTTTGTGCTATGACATTAAATTGTACTCTCTCATGTCATTAGCATAGTTATTTCAGCTTCAAGTTTTGACTTTTTTTGGTTGGTTGGCTAGAGTGGCTTTTTTTTGTTTGGGTTCTGGTTTTTTATTTCTTTCTTTTTTAAGAAGGGAATTAAGTGTTGCAATGACATACTATGGGGTCTGAGTCCCCTTAGAATCCAATGTCATTATATAATCATAGAATCATTAAGGTTGGAAAAGACCTGTAAGATCATCTAGTCCAACTGTCAACCCAACACCTCCATGCCTATTAAACCATGTCCTGAAGTGCCACGTCGACATTTTTTTTTTTTAACTCCTCCAGGGATGGTGACTCCACCACCTCTCTGGGCAGCCTGTTCCAATGCTTGACCACCCTTTCAGTAAAATAATTTCTCCTAATGTCCAGTCTAAACCTCCCCTGGCACAACTTGAGGCCATTTCCTCTCATCCTATCACTTGTTACTTGGGAGAAGAGACCGACCCCCACCTCTCTACAACCTCCTTTCAGGTAGGTGTAGAGAGCAATAAGGTCTCCCCTCAGCCTCCTTTTCTCCAGGCTAAACAACCCCAGTTCCCTCAGCTGCTCCTCATAAGACTTCTGCTCCAGACCCTTCACCAGCTTCGTTGCCCTTCTCTGGACACGCTCCAGCACCTCAATGTCTCTCTTGTAGTGGGGGGCCCAAAACTGAACACAGGATTCGAGGTGCAACCTCACCAGTGCCGAGTACAGGGGCACGATCACTTCCCTAGTCCTGCTGGCCACACTATTCCTGATACAAGCCAGGATGCCATTGGCTTTCTTGGCCACCTGGGCACACTGCTGCCTCATGTTCAGGCGGCTGTCAACCAGCACCCCCAGGTCCTTCTCTGCTGGGCAGCTTTCCAGCCACTCTTCCCCAAGCCTGTAGCGTTGCATGGGGTTGCTGTGGCCCAAGTGCAGGACCTTGCACTTGGCCTTGTTAAACCTCATACAATTGACTTCAGCCCATCGATCCAGCCTGTCCAGGTCCCTCTGCAGAGCCTTCCTCCCCTCAAGCAGATCAACACTCCCGCACAACTTGGTGTCCTCTGCAAACTTACTGAGGGCACACTCAATACCCTCATCCAGATCATTGGTAAAGATACTAAACAGGACTGGCCCCAACAGAGCCCTGGGGAACACCACTTGTGACCGGCCACCAACTGGAGTAAACTCCATTCACCACAACTCTCTGGACTCGGCCATCCAGCCAGTTTTTTACCCAGCAGAGAGTACACCCGCCTAAGCCTTGTCAAGCCCAAGTTTTGTCAAGAGGCACATTAAGACCTGCCACCTTGTGAGCCTTAACCTTAATTCACATCATAGGAGCACCTGAGGAGCTGTTACACTGTATCCTACAAATACAGCAACAGCACAGACTATGATGGATCCATAACAAATGCATCGTAAAAGTAGGTATGAAAAATAATCATTACATGCTCAACATCAGTGTTTTAGAGCTTAATATCTTACCTATTTCCTTTTTTAAACAAAGTGATTAAGTTCTGATAGAAAATAACTGATGCAAATCTATGACAACAGATTTGTAAGGAAACAAAACATTCTGTGGTCCTTTATTACATCTATTTGCACAATTTTATTGCAGAGTTTCAAATGCATACTAATCCTTTAGTTAAAAGATGACTGAACAAGAAATGCTAATAAACAATTAGGTATTACGACCTTCAAGGATGTCTCTCAAGTTGGTATGTACTTAGGAAACAGCCTACCTACAGTTACATGTTTTTGAGAAATGTCCTTTTTAGCTGTGAAATAAAAGAAAACATTCTATATCAACATTTCCCACACCTAAATTTCTTGACTATTTTCAATGTTAGTTTTAAAAGAGCAATGAAGATGTAGATAGAACAGCTGGAGACTAGTAGTATTTTTACAAACGTCTCCATAAAAACATGTGTATTTATTAACGATTGCTGAACATTTAGATGCCTGTTCTAGTTTCCCTTAATTACAACAGGGATCTAGTACAATATCTTTCCATTCTACCTTTAATACTTCACCACTAGTAAAGGTGACTTTCGGGCAATTGCTACAAAACAAGCAGTTAGGCAATGATAAGAATCAAATTAATTTCCCTTTTTTTTTTCTTACTGTTTTATTTACTTTAACATAAAGTATGGGGCAGATATAGTTTACAGCTTTTACTGTTACTGTTAACAGAAATACTATTTGCATAGACAAACTGCATGCTGCCATTACACGGGGGAAATAATAATGAGATCTAGTAATACCTTTAGGAACAGAAGACATTGGAGAGGAAACAGAATCATAGAATCATTTAGGTTGGAAAAGACCTTTAAGATCGAGTCTGACCGTTAACCTAGCACTGCGAAATCCACCACTAAACTGTGCGCCTACATACCACATCTACACATCTTTTAAATACCTCCAGGGATGGCGACTCAACCACTTCCCTGGGCAGCCTGTTCCAATGCTTGACCACCCTTTCAGTGAAGTAAAATTTCCTAATATCCAGTCTAAACCTCCCCTGGCTCAACTTGAGGCCATTTCCTCTCGTCCTATCACTTGTTACTTGGGAGAAGAGACCGACCCCCACCTCTCTACAGCCTCCTTTCAGGTAGTTGTAGAGAGCGATAAGGTCTCCCCTCAGCCTCCTTTTCTCCAGGCTAAACAGTCCCAGCTCCCTCAGCCGCTCCTCATAAGACTTGTGCTCCAGACCCTTCACCAGCTTCGTTGCCCTTCTCTGGACACGCTCCAGCACCTCAATGTCCCTCTTGTAGTGGGGGGCCCAAAACTGAACACAGTATTCGAGGTGTGGCCTCACCAGTGCCGAGTACAGGGGCACGGTCACTTCCCTAGTCCTGCTGGCCACTCTATTTCTGATACAAGCCAGGATGCTATTAGCCATCTTTGCCACCTGAGCTCACTGATGGCCTTTTTTTCCCCCCTTCCTTTTACAGGGCGGACAAAAGAGGAGAGGGAAGTAACAATTTGCAATATTGCAGATGTGCTGACAGACACTAGTAAAATGAAAGGATTAGAGGAATGACAAGACAGGAAGAAGGATCCCAAGACAGTACTGTTCCACAAACCTTCCAGAATGAATTGAGCAGGAGGGTAGAACCCATGCCCCCTCCTGACTGGAGAAAATGCACTGAAAACTGTAATATCATACATCTACATAAACAGCAGAACACACATAAGAAGAATCTTAGATATTTACCAGAAAACAGAATTTAAAGTTATGCAGGAAACAACAAATAAAAGCAGGATAACAAATTTAGAGTACCCTAACTCAGTCTAATATTTACTTTTGAAAATTTGACCTTGTATTGTTTTTCCCAGCAGTGCAACGCAAGTTAAAATTCTAAGCAAAACCATCATATAGTCACTCAGCAACAATAAGACAGCAAAGAAAAATAAGTACAACATTATATATAGTCTAACGGTCTAAGGTCACACCTTCTCTTCTTAATTTTTTATTGATGTTTTTGAACAAAAATATTTAAAAGAATTTTTAAATCTCAAAATATAGTGCAAAAATATGAGAACTTCATAAGAGAACTTCATATTTTTGAGCAGCTGTAAGAAAAACACACCAGTGTAAAACCAGGGGGTTTAACTGACTATAATTGTTAGTTCAATTTAATTTTATTCTAAACCTTTCTAAAGCAGCAACACGGTACATTTGGGAAAAGAATAAGCACCAGAAGGCATTTCCTATGCCAGGAGCTTAATGATATTAAATAGCTTACTAACACAATGGGCTTGTAATTTATGCTGTACTCATTTTGCCAAGTCCTTCATTAAACACCGATATTTTGTACTTTAAAACAAGGGACTTTTTTGTCCAAAGCAGACAGCCTAGACAGTGTGCTGTAATAATTTGTAAAGCAAATTGTGATCTCAGCATTACATCAGTAAAACTATGTTTTCGTACAGTGTTAATACGCAGTGCATTTCGGTGGTTCTAGACTCATTGTGCAGTTCCCCCTTCCCAGGACACATAGCTCTGAATCATATGGAAACACTGTATTGTAATGTCTAGTACCATTACAGCTTCTAATAGTTCTGTCAAAGTTCAAATAACTACATTTATTACCCTTGTGAATCAGCATTATACTCTCAAATCTCCTGGGAATCTACAGTTTAACCTGAAACACCCAGCTTTAGTTTTCCAACTACACAGTTGTGAGCTTTGCAATCGTCTTCCACTATTAACTGATTATCAGTTAACCCAAAAGGTTTCTCAGATTATGATTTTGCTGAAGAAAGTAGAACTTTGTGCTCTAACTTGGGATTGTTAGGACTGAAAATTTCATTCTTTTTAATAACTAAAGAGAATAACTACATTTTTATTTATAGCTTCCAGAAATATTCTGCTCAATTCACTGCAATGTCAGCTAATCATCTGGTTGTCAGGATCTGACTTAAGCTATTGTATTTTATTAGCGACATACCTTGAACCGTACGGAAATTTTATTTCTTGCTTGTTTTATATAAATGTTTAAACTCTCTAATGAATATATTCAATGTGTTAGTAATTTCTGCTTTGGTCTTCTATCAATTAGGTTTGTATAACACCACATGACAGACAAACAAAACTTAAGGAAAGTGAACAAGAAGCCCCTCTCATTACCTGTTTCAATTTCCCAAATATAAACTGAATCGTCTTCACATCCAACAATTAGCAGATTTTCAACAGGGTCAAATTTTATCTTCTTCACAGGAAACAGATGCTTTCTGGCATGTAAGAGACATACTCTCTTCTGAAGGTGTAGAATTGCTACTGAGTGATCACTGCACACACAGCACACTATGTTGTGATCTTTTAACTGCAAAACGGGAAGAACTTCAGTTTCAACTCTGTAACCGCAGTCATAACCACATCATTTTAAGAACCCCGGTAAAAGTTGTCCAGTGATTTCTTTCCCAGAACATCCTCATTTTAGAAAGTGATGTTTTATTTCAGCCCACATCGCCAACTTTTTAACAGGCTAGCTGTACAACTGACCTCCTGACAGGAAAACATATAATCTCCTCTCATTTTTCAATTTTTTTAAAAATAATTTAAATACCATTTATTCACAATAGCCTATCAAAGCAGTGATTATATAACCAAATATACAGTAGCAGTTGTCCTAGAAGAGAAAGTAGTAAAAAATTACCTTAAAACAAACCGCTGTTCGTGCAATATAAAATTATGTCAGGTCTTATGACACAAAAGCCAAGGGCAATGTATTTCTAACGAAAAATTGGCTATGTTACAATTTCATTTCACACTGTATGGATCTGATTCTGCAAAGCCTTCCCTTCCTGCAAGTAATTTTTGGTGACGCACAAAGGAATTCACCCTATGGAAAAAATTCAGCCCTGTAAAGAAATGAAACACCACCTAGGCAGGCATTAAATCCTACCTAGTTTCCAGAAAAAGGGCTAAAGAGCGCCTTACAAGCATTGAGAACTTATGCCACTGCAAAACATCTTTTGGACTAAATGTTGGCACGTAAGTGAACTTTGAGTCAGCCATAAGTATTCAAATATGTCTTCACAGGCTTTTTAAGAGGAAAAAAGATAAAATCCCAGCCCCACAGAATACAATAGGGACAGAATTTGCTCAAAGTTTCATAGAGCATTCAGTGCAGTAAATCTAAATTTTTACTTCAAAATTCACTTAAAGAAAAACATATGAAATTATTCTAAATCTCATAAACACAAAAGCATGCATGCAAAGGACCACAAGGATGTGTCAGGAACCAAAATCAAGCATACACTTTTAGATTAAAATATTATTGGTCCAAATCTTTTCTTACTATGTTCAAACCCCTAGCCTTACTGATTACACTTTTTAACTTCAGAAGTTAGGAGATAATCAGATTAACATATAGATTGACAATCATGATATTAAAAATGCTGATTAGAATGTTAAGAGCTTGAATTTAATATGTCACTGGTTCAGGATAATTTTTTCCTGAATCACTGAAATTATAAACTAACAAGAAATCAACCTCCTGAAATTAAAAGCAACTTTCGAACAAGACAATTAAATGAATGTAAATTAAGGATAAAGTGCTGCAGGATGAAAGTACTGCCAGATAGTTTTTTCTCTCACGTATATATACACGCACACACACATACATGTATATAGAGATATTTTTTTTTTGAGACATTATTTATTATGCTTTTACTTACTTTGTAGTTTTCTGGAGATCGCAAGAGCTCTGTCACCGGACCAGATTGCAGACTAAATCGGTGCAAGATGCTTCCAGTAAATATATCCCAGCAGATCACGATAGAATCCTGGCCCCCTGATAACAGCCAGCTTGGATTAAATCTTACTGATTTATCATGTGGATAAAGTAAACAAGTGACTCTGCTACTATGACCGTTCAGAACCTTATAAGGTAGATTATCTGAAACAAGAGGGTACATAAATTATTTCTGTTCTTTAAGAATAGATGTTCTGTATTTTACAGGAGATTTGCTAAAAGTCAGGAGATTCAAAAGACTAAATACAACAATCATTTACATGGGATCAAAGAATTCTGGACATGTTCCTAAAAGGGAGGACAAGGTCTGCACTCTGAGCTTCGTCTACCGAGATGTACCCTTTTTGTTCTTCGGCGGAACGATCTTTTAGAGGGAAAATGACAAAGATGACTACTGCCCATATCATGACATGCCACATATCTCACGACATGCCACATATCTCACTTCCAGGTGACTCCATCCCCACAGCCATTCCAGGACTTCTAACAGTGCAAAGCACCTTGGTAGCACTAAGCTGTGATCTGATAGATCAGCTAACAGAGGGAGAAAGAAGATCATAATCTTCCATTTTCCTCATTCAATCCCTGACCATCACCCCTATTTTTCAGAGAATTTTGACAGGGATCACTGGAGGGGATGTCAGAAGTACGCAGTCTTCTGTGCTTGACTGAGATGAATTTGGACAAAATTGTTAAAACTTACCTTTCAGCAAACATATGTTTTCTAGAAGTCTTGCTCTTGCAGTTTTTAAACCTAGTGTTACAAAAATTTTCCCATTTTCACATCCACACACGAGCTTATCGAGACTGGGTATGTATACAGAGGAACTGACAACTGCACTTTCGATACCATCTTTAGATGCACAAAGATGATCAATAATGCCCTCTGACATTGAATGGTGTTTATCAAAATTATCCTGAAGAGTCCATGTTGCTGTAATTGGGATCTCTAGAGGGTGGAGGGGGGAAAAGCCAGGAATTTTAAAATTTTTTTTATTCAAAACAAAATAAAAATCCAAACAAAGCAAAAGATACATTTTCACCTCTTCATCACTCCCCCTAACTTATCCTTTCTGCAGCCTAGCAATGGAAAGTCAGCAGTTGCTATTCCAACACTAGATCACATCTCACTAAATCCTTTATTTTATACCTCCCTATGAACAACCGTAAGCAGGACCAGCTAAGTAAATTTTAATAACATTTGGTAGAGAAGTATTCGTGGGCAGATAGTAAGGAAATAGGAACATTCATTTGTTCAGTTCCATGAAGAATTTCTAGATACTCATCTTTGCTAGTGTCTTGCTCCTTCTAACTACAGGCAATCATCATACAATGAATGAACGAGCATCACTTTCTAGTGTGAAAGTATATTGACGAGAATTTATGTTTTCATGAAAACTGACTTAAAGACATAATTAAAAAGACGGTATCAAGAGCACAGAATTGCCAAACCTTTTGGCGAACCATCGAATGTTGACACGGGGACATCAGGAACATGCCACAAAGTGATCCTTCCTGAAGCTTCACCAGAAAAAAGAACCTTATAGAAAGGCTCCTTTCTTTCATTCATGAAGCCCATGACAAAAGGAAAACTCTGCCAAAAATAACAGTAAATCAATATTCTGATACAAAAGAGCTGCTAAAATAATGTAATAATTGCAAATTCAGAGGGTTTTTTTGTTTTTGTTTTTGTTTTTTTTTACATCAAAAGCTGTAGAAATATAAAACAAGTAACAGTTGAACCCTCACCTGTCACAGACCAGGTCTACTCTGCCTGGTGGAAGCCCCCTGAAGATCACCTCTGTTTTGCCAGTATCCTTGGCTAAGCCTACATCTCAAATGGAAAAGTGTAATGGGAGGGCTCCCTAGGTTTACTATCTCTAAATGGAGAATCTATTAACAGTACCACCAGCATATAAAAAAATGGCAGCATAAGCACCAAGATCAGGCTGGAAAAAAAAATGCAATAAAACATTGATAATCTTCACATCAAAACAAATTCAGTAAAGCTTCTGTCATGATAGCTTAAATTACTACAAATAATGAAAGGTAAGAAGTACGCTTTTACATAGATAGGTAATAGTCTATAACACCATCATTCAGTCATCTGGAAAAAGTTAGATACTACAGAGCTATAATATCATTGATAAACAGGCTTACTGACATCTACCTAGTTTCATTTAGTCAACACTAAAACTTATTGCAGTATATTTATCTCAAACACCATGTTTTTATTCTCTCATGAAGACTAGAAGTCTGTAGGCTTTCTTCGCCTGTAGGTATAACACCACAGATAATTCTATATCACCACATCAGTTAACACCCAAGCTACATGATAATCTCCTGGTGACTTGCCAAGAACACCCTGTTTTGTTGTTACATAAGCTTCATTCTCAAGTATCAAACTATTAAAAACAGGTGAGGTGTCTAAGGGGAGGCTTCTAGTTCCTCAAAACCTTCACAAAAGTCAAGAAAAGTAGGAATCTCCAGGTATGTCTACATTAGGATGTTTCAGTTTACACCAGGCATGTACTTTGGAAGTGAATGCTTAGGTTTGTGTTGTGGAGCTGTCCTGGAATACCAAAATCAGTATTCTTTTTGCATGAAAGTGAACTGGGAGTTGTGTGCAGGAGCATGCAAAAAACCCACACCAAAAAAACCCCAAAAGCACACCCTATACTGGAGATAGCGTGGATGAAAGGTCATCAGCTCAAACTGTTTTCTTCCACCTATCGCATTTAGATAGTGTAGACACAGTTTGACTCTGCTCCTTCAAGACATTTTAATAACATCCTCATATGTTGGATATATTTTATTTACAACATTGAAGTTTGGGAGTAAATTCCACAACAAGCAACTGTACTGTCATGTGGTTCAGTTTATAATCTAAGAATGGAGATCAAAACAGATCACACAGGCAGTTTTGTCATCTCACAAATCTGCTATAAAAATTATTTGGGTAGTAAGGTAAATATTAAAGCAGAAATATTAGAAAAGGGCAGGGCATCATTTAAAAAATGCATACATTTTGGCGGAAGCATATATGAGCTTCCTACCACCACTGTAACCCTATTATCTGCTAAGCCATGTATTTTGGCTGTTTCTTTTCCCTCACGATAGCTGACCTTTTGACATCCTTCAGCAGTTATCCTATCTGATTTTAGATCACAGCGTTTGGGGGAAAAGCTGAATGGCTTGTGTTATTGCCCTTCAACTGAAAATTAAATCTGTCAGGCTTCACAAGAGTATGCAACAAAAATGCTTTCTAAGAGCCTATAGCTGTCAACAGAAAGAAAAAAGAACACTAGAAAACCTCACATAGGTATATATTTGACAGTGTTTCTACTCGGGTACAAATAAAAATGTGTCTCCCTTGCATATCTTCAGAAACCGTTTAAAGACCTGCTTGAGTTCTCATGCAAATACACATCAGACTAATGCAACTGCAGGCAGGAATTAAATCCTCATCTTCCAACAGCTGCCATTTCATAAACAGTATTAGCAATAAGACAGCAACAAAACCAGAACCAAAGCTGCACAGAAAAATCTGTTACATTTGGTTTTGTTCAATTTTTGCCAAATAAGAACCCCTGCCACAGATTTTTTTCTTTCCCTCCCTACTTCCTAATTCTAATAATTTTTCCACCTTTTAGATCAACTGTTTTTCCTTACCTATTTCTTTGCGGTCACACAAAGCACTACTCAAAGTGAGTCAAGATGCAGGTTTTCCAACATAGCCGAGTCCACTTAAGCAAGTTTGTCTAAGCACTAACTTCTAAATTTGAAATTGGTGTGACACGCTCTGCTAAACACGAATTCTCAATCAGAAGTATAAAGATCACCTACTTTTTTTAGCTTCCTCTTTTCTTAACCATGGAGGCTTCTTCAAGCAGAGACAATGGTTCTGAAGAGAGTCACATGTGTCTAATTTTATGCATCGTGGGTACTGTCAGTCTGCTCACAGTGTAAGAAAGTTAGGCATGTGATTATGCCTCTGAAGGCTCAAGATAACAGTATTCTGGATAAAGTGTCACAAGTTCAAACCCCTTCAATTTAGGATGGATACACATGGGAAACAACCTATTTATGTAGTTACACTGAAACACGCATACATTTCTTAATAAAACAAGAACTAAGCAACCTGCTTACATTTTGCTTGTGGGTTGTGTTTTGGGGTTTTTTTGGGGTTTTTTTTTGTTTTGGTTTTTTTACAGATTTGAAATTAAAAGCTTCTAAAGCTATTTCAGACCACCTTTAACTTAAAAAAGTTCTCCCTTTTTTGCCAAAATTAGAAAAAAAAAAAACCACTTCAACAATTAGCCTATCTATAGCTGAAAATACAGGATTTTTCCCCCCCGTGAAAAAAATATTGTCAGAATTTAAGACAAAAATATGCTATGAGCATCTCCAAGTTTGTAAGTAAAGATTTTAAAATGAAAGAATAAGTCTTACTCGTTGTTTTCATTTAATTAAATCTGTTGATAAATTCAACAATTTTTTTAGGGATCATTCAAGTAATTGTAAACAAATAATGAATGAACTACAAATAATGAATGAACTTTTGAAGCTCACTGTAAACCTTTATGAATTTACCTTATTTTCCTTCACACCAGTAAGGCAGAGTAAATGAGGATAAACAGTTTCTTTCAGCACCTTCCCATCAGCAGGATATATGCTTTTAGAAAGCCCGCTGCATAATTAAAAAAAAAATTAAAAGCTTTAGAAAGTTATATTTTTTAGAAAGTAGAACAGTAACATCCAAGATTCACAAGTTCAATTAAAAGTTACCGAATAAGTAATTGCAAGCGACTTTTTGAAATCACAGCACCAGCTGCCCAAGTTCTACATGGCTAATCTTATTTCTGTGTCCCCTGCTGTGTCAAACAAAGACCGAGGGCTGTCCAACTCAGGGTAAATCTTTGAGTGCCAAAGTGTTTTTGTTCTGGTTTTTGATCATTTGCAACATGCAGAGATTTTCCATAATAAACCTTGCAAAGTTCATGTTGTACCTGAACTTTTTGTGTGAATTTCCCATCTGAGCCCACCTGTTTAGCAGCTGGTAGATGTAACTGTGGCCATCTTCTGTCCAGATGATAAGTCTGTAAGCTGCTAGTACTTCTCCACCAGCAAAGCACTGACCACTTTTACAGAACTCAGTACAAAGCAAGGAGAAATCACAATAATCATAGACCTAAGCTCAGAAAAACAATAACATATAAACAAACAGTATCAGCACATTCATTTTAATTCAAGGTGGTTTGGGGCAACGGATCAAAGTAGAACATTATCTCGACTCTTCATAGTTTGACTACCTCTTTTAAAGCCAAAGCAGTTTTCATACTATCAAACTACTGCAAAGTCAGAATCAAATTATATATTTCAAAGGTGAAGAAATTGACAATAGAAAAAGCTACCTTAGAGCCTTCTGTTATATTACGGGGTTTGGGATGGGATTTACTTTGTTTTGCCTTGCATTCATTATTAATATTTACTGGACTATTAATTTCTTATAAAGAGGTAGGTAATAAATTTAGCACATAAGTATAACATTGAGGACTTGGATAGAAGCTATAAATGCTTCTGTCTGTACTCTTTAAAAGACGATCTGCTGGTGTAATCACAGCACATATCTTAAAGCAATTTTTTTTCTTTTCTTTGGGACGCAATAGAGTTTTTTCTTTTTCACAAATTAATTGAAAGCAAAGAACATATAATCCCCTTTGCTTGCAAGAGTTCTCTCTTCCATTTCTATAGCTGGTAAAAAATTATGACTTGTTTGCTTCCTCTGACCTTCCCATTTTAAGCTGAAACAGGATACGACTAGGGAAACCTAGGATATTGTCTGCTTGTTCACATTCCTAGTGGCCACATGGAGAAATTATTCATAGCCACATTTTTATAATTTATTCCAGCAGTGTGAGGAAATAGATTTCAGAATGAGAATTTCTATGAATTATTTATAGCTAATTTCTATTCATTAGCTAATTTGCTCTATTTTTTTCATTACTATAGAAGTGGGTTAAGGAGCCACTCCAAACACACATGTGAATCTCTCATGCTACATATCACATGCCTTTCTAATTAAGCAGCAAGATGATCATCATCTTCTTTTATTTTAAAGCTGTATATTCATTGAAACATAAAAGTTGAAAATCCAACGTGACATATCTATAACACTACTTTAAGCAGTAAAATGTAAGTGTTCAAATGCATAATGGAGATATTACAAGAAACATGCACCTCTTGCTGAAAAACATTATAGAAACTAATAGAAAACAATGCATGTTACACAGATTTTTCCATTAAAAGTCTATCCATTCTATACATGGAATTTCTTTATAAATGCTTTTCTACAGACTTTTTTAAATAGCCCAAGAGAAAACTCAAGGATACCCTACAACTGTATTATTCAAAGTTGACTCAGGTGCATGTGAAATTCCTGCCCCCCAACAGCAGTGGTATTTGGATCAGGTACATATGCTGCACTAATAATTCAGGATTATTTTAAGAGGAATGTGATAACACTGGGAAAAAGAAATACAGAATTTTTACAATAAGGTTCAGTTTAACTAAAATTTCAAATAAACTAATAACAGTTTCAGTAACTACATGATGCATTTATTTTCTTACAGCTACAAGTTATATAGCCTGGGGTCTTCAGTTTTGCTGGCTTCTACTAGTGGAACCCAGGCTATTGGCCCTGATGGAACAAAGGCCCCTGGTTACCGAGGATTTGCCAACTGTGATTACTTCTGTCATACTTAAACAGGTTTTGTGCATCTTTGTCTCCTTTTGAAATGCACTGTGGAGGGGACCATAATGCACCCAGTGCTCTAAAACTGACTAATACTTAAAGTAATCCCCTTTCTACCCCACCAATTTCATGTTAAACTTTTAAAGCAGAAATACATTAGTAAAAAATAAACACTTGATCTCAGTCAGGCAGTTAAGATAAGCAGAGAAGGGATACAGCGCACTATTATACCTGACAATTAGTGAACTCTTTTTTTCTTTAAGCTGAGGAGAAAAACAAGTATCTACATGTAAAAATCACATTAGCTTTTCAAAATTATTAACAAAATAAAAAAGAAAGTATAATGCTCAATAACGTACCTGCCAGCATGTGGAGGACACAACCAGAAGGAGCCTTTCTGTATAAGTACAAAACCGTACTGCTTGACAATTTATACAGTCCAGAGATTTTGATTCCTTCTCGCACACACTTTGTCTCTCCTTTACAGCACAGAGAAAAAAAAAAACCCAAAAATTTATTCTAGATATCTTAGCTTTTACTTTTAGGATAGAAACAAACCACTGAAAATAATTTTGTTAACATACACTTTGAAAATGCAAAGTAACATATAATTCTTAATTAAAAGTGAGATAGGAAGACAACAGGGTTCACAAGTACCATGTAAACAGAAGACACTCAGCATGGCTCAGACCTTGATCTCACTTAAAGTAGTGATAATGAATATGGAGAAGGACTAAAGGCAGGTCATAGATAGCATCTGCTGTAATGAATATCTGCTAAGTATTCTTCAGTCAAAAAAATAGCTACAACAACCTATAAACTGACAGTATCAGATTCAGAATGGCTGATGAATATTCTGCTTTCCCACTCATCCTTGTTGCAACCAGGACAGTCTAAGACATATGGTGTTGTCATATGTCTCATTTGAACTTAACACCTGTAAAAAGTAGTGGAAAACCAATTCATTTTCTTAGCTTTGTATTGCTGAATGTATGGATGGTTTAAAAAAAAAAAAAAAAACAACATGCATTTTCACGCTTTTTGTGTGAATATCAGACTTATCAAGGCCAACGCGCTCAAAATTATTGTATTGGAATTATTTTTATTAGTGATTAAATCACTGAAAACTAATGTTTTCTGTTTTGAAAGATACCACTAGTATCAAAACCTCTCAAAGAATGGGTATGCTGGTCATGGAATCAGGGCTATCAAACTGCAAACCATTCTCTCATTACACCTTGCAGCTCCAATTAATTCCAATTACATCCAACAGTATGTATTAAAATACTGCTCTTTAACATATGAAGTAGCGGGATTGTTACTAACTCTGCATTCCTCCCTTCACAAAAGACCCCGGGCAGTAAAAGGATGGCACCATACCATACATGCTTCTCTGATGTCTGTAATCAGTTGTTACAGTCCCCAGAATTTCTAGAGCATGGCAGTATTTTTTGCCCTAGGAATGTGGAAAAGAGCCCCTCCAAAACATTGCAGATAAACCAAAAACACATCACAAAAACATTGGTATGGCATCAAACTTGACAGACTCTCCTGAGGGGCCTGATTCTACCCATTAACAAGTAGTGCTGTGGCGTGCTCTGCAGTTTATGAAGGCAGTAATGTATTAGGGGTGTTCAGAGAAGACTGTCGACATTTTGCCATTTACGTTGCTGATTCATAGTACTTAGCTGTAATACTGAAGTCCCTTTGTGAATCTAGCTCTCGGAGTTTAGTTCAAACACAAAATATTGTATTCCAATTCTAACACTTGTGCGTGTCAAGCGACAGCTGCTGAGAATATTAACACAGAAAAGTTGCACAGAATAAGTGAGTTTGAAGATGGAGAAATAGGGCACTTGATACAGTAAGAGTCTTTTCCGAGTGAAGACAGCATTGTGGGAAGCAGACAGAGGAAAACAAAGTCTAAAGGACCATTTTGAAGAAAGTAACGAGGGTGAAGAGGGAGTACCTAAGCCAATTTTGAAGAGCTTTGAGTTTAAAAGAAGGAGTGAAGGGGTTCAAAGAATGGAGTGACATTATCAGGACAAAAGGAAAGCATTACAACTTCAGCATCATGGAATATGGAAAGACATGAAGCCTAGGCAAAAGACATGGCAGTTGTCAAGGCAAGAGCTGTGCAATGGCCCAACTAATTTTAAATAGTGATATGAGGGTGTGTTTTCAGAATTTTGTGCCAAAATCAATCAACTCAGTTTAATACACATCCAGAAGATTCTAATTTTTTATTCACATTCTGCTTCAATGTATCCTTTACTTGAGAATATTACTACTTTCATGTTATCATTCAAATTGCTGTTTCACACTTCATACAAACTGACCTGTATGCTATTCAAAGACGAAGATAGGTCCCACACTTTAAGAACTCCAGTTACAGACACTGCAACCAACGAGTCTTCTGTGAAAAGTTAACAGCGCGATAGTCAACTTGAAACCAAGTTCAAACAGTGCCTAACACCAAAAGAGATCCTTGGCATAGACACTGGTGTTCTATACAGCACTAAAACAAGGATTCTGCAGGACACTGTTTAGATGAAATATTAATTTTACACAAAAATGACTAATCGGTATACAGAAATACAAAACATGCAAGCAAATAGTGAATAATTATTTTGTCCAACCAGATCTATGCCTTCTACTGAAATATAATAGTGGCTTTGCACCCTTAATTTACCTGACATTACAAAATTAATTTATACTTATATCCAAGAAATGAGCTGCTTACCACCAGTGTAGAGGCTGCTTGTTTTTCTCTAAGAAACATATTAAATGAAACACGACCAACATTAGGATTATTAATAACACCTTCTTAGGTGCTGCCAATGAAACGTTAACATCTTGCACATAACCGCTCTAAGACATGATTAGATATTAAATCTAGTAAGATTGTACTATCTATACAGAAATATTTTATCATGATTTAATTGGCCTACATAAATACACCTACAATGTATACCTTGAATTCTTGCAGAGTGTACAATACACATACAATTTATCCAATCAGAAGACTGAGATGATGATAAAGTGTGAAGAACACCCAAAGTCTTAGCATCAATAATAAGAACATCTTGATATTCTCCACAACAAAGAAGCCAGCCTTCACCTGTCATTCGGAATGAGCAATGGTAATACTGTACAAGTGAAAAGAAGAGAGTCAGCATACAGAGCTACACAAATGTGCATGCCTGTTTTTCACATTCAGCATGTTATACTTGGAATTGTAATCAACACTTGTAGCATTACTAATAACGTACTGCATATGTGAGACCATACACAATTTTGCTAGTGACACAAGCATTTCACATACATATATGACAATTTAATATAGGCATACAGCTTAGTAAGAGGTGCTTTATACTGAAAGCAGTATCTGCCAGCCTAAATATCAGGATTTTTGGAAGCAATCAAGGTGTTAATTTTCATTATAAATTGCTAAACAGTCTGGGACTTGTTTCTCTGAGAGGCCTCATCTCTCTCCAAACATTTGATAAGGCTCCAGTTATCAAGAGGCAGATAAAGATGAAAAAAAATCAGGTGAAAATGCAGAAGATTCATAACAAATTTTCCATTATTTTCCAGGAAGAATTTCTACTCCATGAGATATTCTTCATTATGACACTAAATACCCTATAGTTCAGAAGATTCATTCTTTCTCAACAATCGTGTAAAGAACAGAACACAGACACATAGCAAAGTACTAAGGAACAGAGGTGACGTGCAGAGTGACTATGAAGATTTCTTTTTTGCTAGGTGTTTTATATGTGCAAGGGCATTTGCATTTTGTGTAATATATATCCATAACTGTACACATAATTGCTATAAATGCATAAGCAGCCACCTCAAATGGAATTTACAAGTAAATAGTAACCTTAAAGTAAAGGCAACAATCATGTAGTCAGAGGAAAACATCAGATAGACCCACAAAATTGTGCCTCATTTACTACAAGTTTTCTGTACATTCAGTTTTGCTTAGATAATAATTCTTGGTCTATCAGTTAACTGAAGTCTGAAAACAAAAGGTAAGTAACTGGGAACAGGATAAGTATTACCACAGATACTATGAATGATCAGAGGCAGAAATGCTTAGCAGTAGGAACCATTTGTAATTACTGTTACTCTTAAATTAGGCTTGAGCTGGAAGATTTGTGTAGTCAGTCAATCCTCCGAGAAAATCCCACACTGGTTAAGATCCACAAATGGTTAAGAGTTGACCCTGGCGTTAAACTTCATTTCAAACGGCAAATATTCAGTTTGCACTGCTTAACACCTGCCATTCATAGCTGAATCATCTACACTGAACAAAAGGAACCTGAAGTTCAATCTTCTAATGAAGATTCTGCCTCTGACCTCCACAATGCAGATCTGCCAATTCTCTGCAGAACTCCTCCATAATTTTAACCATTAAAATCTAATTAATTAGATTTTATGAGCAATACCACAAAGCAGATCATATTGCACCTTCATTACAATTGAGGCATTGTATTGCGTGTGTATATACATATGTAAAAATATATATGCTTTAAACATATACATAAATAAAAATTACAGAAGAATAAATTCTTAATCTATGCTTTTTTATATATACACATACACACACACATATGTAAAAGCATATATTATTAAGAAGTTATTCTGCTATAATTTTTATTTGGTAATTTACCCAAGCTTTTTCTCTTCCCATTATCATTAACAGCTGTGTTTGAATTCATCACATCAACCAAAACAGTGTAATGATAAGCAGTGTTTCTTCTGGAAGCTTTAAAACATTTGGATTCTGAATTTGGCCATAGTTTGAGTCACATGAGGTCTCAGACTTGCATCATTTGGAGGTTTAGTTCCACCCTAGACTTCCTCACTGAAGAAAAACAGCATTTTAATTAACCTAGGAGCCCTGAGCTGCTCTTCTACTAACATATCCAGAAATAAGCCATCTCTCTGAATCAAATGCATACCTGCTGGGCTCCTCAATCATATACACACACGTATTGCAAACACACCCTCACATTTCAACATCTAAATACTTAGTGTACCTGGATAGAGTTCAAAGCAAGACACTTGAAATTATCTGAAGTAATATTTAAAGCAATTTGACCTCTGAAAAATAAGTGATCTGTCCTAAGTTCTGCAATGAATGAAAGCATATTTTTGGAAGTGGGGCAGAGTAGACTTTTGGAGGTCAGCAGTTAGGCATCAAAACATTTAAATGTTTAAAAACAAGATCTTCAGCAGACTGTCTCACAAAGTTTGCCTAGATTGCTTGTACTTCTAAAATATATCAAAGAGCCGACATTAAACTTGAAGTTTCCATGTAATTTTAACACAGGACAAGAGTAAAGATTAAGACAGTTTCACTTTGCTACCTGGTGCCCAAACTTTACAATAAGTTAATTGATACTGCATTCCAGACATTTGCAGCTTAAAAAGAATCAGTTTGATTCGATCAAGGAGTTCAGAGGAACATAAGTCTCAGTTCTTTTCTTAGAAGGAAGTCAAAAAAGGAAAAATAACATATAAACCCACTTATATTGTAATAGGTTTATCTCCTATTATGTTATGAGCTATACATTTAAAATTGTATATTTCTGAAAAATACATTAATAAAGCAAAACTCCCCTTGGAATGAGCAGAGATATTCCATGAAAAGTTGCTATACTTACATAGATTGCTGTATGCCTATAAGGAAGCTTTGCGTTCTCAATGCACTGTCCACTAGTGACATTCCAAACACACATCTCCCTGCCAAAGATAACTTTATATTATTCTCTGTCATTTCCACTCAATTGGCTGGAATAATTTTGTGCCACCAAGTTTTTCTTTAGTGCTGTACTTAAGTGCAGTCTGGTCGTTTATGTGGCTTTTTGTTACAGATTACTAGGTAAGAAAATGTTGTGGTCATTAGCAGGGGATGACATACAGTATCTATTTCTTTTTGTTTTGGTAATTACACCCTGCTGCCTTGCAGCAAACCTGACTTTAAGGCCAACTCCGGTCTACAACAAATTGTAGGTATACTGCCATTACAGCTCGTCAACGCGTCACTGTAACTATCTGTCGTTGGAACGACATCCTCCTGAAAATGATTCATTTCACTGAACTTAAACCACACGTTTTGGAAAACACAATGCAGCTTCTGCCGCATCGGACTTCGGTTCTTGAGAGGCACCGCAACTTCTGTCAAGAAGAAACAGTGCCACCATGAGCCTTTTCCTGAAATCTGCTATTGATACAGCGCTCGCCTCCTGACAACCTGAATCTCTGCACAACAGCCTAGCTACGCTTAATTACAGTTGAAGTTAACGTTTGAGAAAGACGCATTAGCCAGTGTTCCTCATCTAGACATTAGTCAACATGCTATGGGACTAGAGTACAACAGAAACACAATCAAATTAAATGCTGTAAATGAGGTTGTACGAGGTATGTTGTCACAGCTCAGCAACTGAATGTTAAACTTCGATGCTTTTAGACGTTATTTAAAAAGCAAGCATTATTTCCACAGTTGAAAATCATTTTATGATTTCTGAAATTACATTCCAAGACATTTTCTGTACGAGACCTTAAAGAACACACTGCGAAAAAATGTTTTATTATATCAGAAATACTACTTAGTGATTTGCATTTTAATCTACACACTTTCACATTTTATGATAATCTAATAATATTACTTAATTTCTATTTTTCAGCCAAGCAAAAGCCATGAAATCTATACATCTGTAGTGTAGCATCAGAGTTGGTAGCCCAAAAGTCATAACTTTAACAGAATGTTTATGCTGTTTGTTAAACATTAAGGGAGTGAATTTCTCCTTGTTCATATCAGAATGACAGTTACAGTAATGTAGCTAAAAGAGTAAAGTTGATACATACATGCAAACATGCACAAATGAGACCAGAATGTAACTTCAGCTTCTGCATGTTGCACTTAATTTACTGTGTGTACTAACAAGGAGTGAGTGTTGATAATCCTGTCCTACAGCATATGCTATATGCACACACAGGACAGGTATCAGTGAGAACTTCTGAATCATTACGAATTAATTTATAGATTTCCATATAAAAAGTACAAAAATACTGTTCAATACTCATCCTTCTGGTGGAAGTCAGTTATACAAACACTTAAGAGATTCTGAAGTGGGATGCGGGGAAAGTATCATCTTCCATGCAATTTCCTCCACCCTCAATACAAGGAGATGGGAGCTCGAAAATGGCAGAAATGAATGATTCGCAAGCCAAAAAATGCAGTTCGACAAACCCTGCATCTTCTGAAGATGAGGCTTCCTATTTGTAATTATCTCAACTTCATGTTGCAGCCTTCCAGGGATCAGTGATGGATGCTTTGTCCTTATGTAATACAGATGAGAAGTCAACAGTAATTTGGTAAAAGTGAACATTTAAAGGGGCCAGAAGATTATTCAGTCCTACCTATACACATTCCAAGCAAGCCCGATGATCCCTTCAGAGGCAGAACCTTTAGCACGTGAACATCTCTCTCTATGGTATACCTATAGTAAAAACCTCATTTGTTTCTTAATGCTTTTCACCCCAGCTTTTTGGAAATACAGTGTATCTTTTTCTCCCGGCATGATCTGGAAACAGTACTGCACCAACAGAACTTCCAAGTGAAGATGAAAAATAGTTTCACTTCTGAATCCTTGAGTAGAATCGTAGGAGGCCAATACAAAACTAGTTTGGTAGACTTCTCACCCTCCTTTCCTCACATAACAACCAGAACTGTTTTACCACTATCTGTCCAGTGCGGCAGTCTAACCTTTGAAGATTAAGAAGCCTGAACCAGTTTGCTCAAGTTATCCCTTTCTTGTCCACTCATGATTGAGTGAGAGAATCAGACAGAGACCTAGCAGCTGGAAATGACAAACAAGCTCCTCAGTGAGAAAGTAGTAGCCCCAACGTGCTGCAAGGTGTAGCGTGAAGAAAGGCAATTGACAGGAACTCTTCATGGGGAGAGCTTTTAACAGAGCTGTCCTGTTAATTGGAAAAGATGAACCCAAAATGAGAGGGGAATATCATTAGGCAGCAAGAAAAAATGGTTTAAGGAGCCCTTAAGGAAGTAAGAAGCTGGCCCTAACTACTTTCAACAGCTGAAACCCTGAACAGATGGGCTTCAGACCCCAGCTGAAAAGATTATCAAATATTCAGAGAGGGAAAAAAAAAAATTCTTGAATGCTAACCTAGCAGAACTGCAGAAATTAGTTTTACTCAAGTGATGGGCCAAGTCATAACAAACACAGGAGAAAAGCTGCAAGGTCATGAGCCTCTAGAAGGATATACTCCAAAACAGCAAGTCAGATTTAAACAAAGACAAGGAACATATATGCCTTTTATTCAAGGGCAGTCTTTTCTGTGCTTCCATACCCACTCACTGAGCAAGCATAACCTGGATCAGAGTACATTAGCCTCTTGTACTGATTCAATTCTCAAGACTGAGCTCAGGAAGGAACAGAAAAAAGCACCATGATATTAAAATGCTTCTGAACCTGCTGATTCCCTCCAATAACCTGTTATTCTCCCTTTGAATGGGGCCTAGCTGACCCTCTGAACAATTCATTCTCCTGACTACTAACTGGATATCTGACTCTGCCAAACCCTTCTGTTGTCCAAGAGATGAGCTCTTAGTTAGACTATTGTATACACGCAATACAGTCATTATCCTAAGTAGCTGTTATCCTTTTCATACGATGGAAGAAGTGGATTAAAAACCTTCTGCCAAATGCAGAATCTGACCTACACCTGCCATACATTTCATGATTTAAGAAATGAATAATTGAATATTCAGTTACCTACCCATTTTCAGTAGCACTTACTACATATGGCTGTTTCTCAAACTCTCTTGCTTTTGCCAAACAAGTTACAGAAGCAGTATGGCCAAAGAGAATTTCTTTAGATGAAATCTAGGAGAATAATACAATGGTTTAACTTAAACATAATATTTTCTGTATAAACTAAGGAGATCTAAAAGCTAGAGAATACTACTTGTAGATATTAATGCGTAATTGTCAATCTGCTTTATATTCTTATCAGTCATGTTTCTGGAATGTACAAGGATGTGGATGGATTATGCAGTTCACAGCATAAAGTACAGTCTTTGTATTCTCTGCAGTTTAAAAATTGCACCTTCTGAAGAATTTATGGGCCATCAAATGTTATAAAACAGGCAACGTGCAGAATATCTCTGGCCTTCACCCTACAGCATGCAGCAAAAGTGGCAGAGTGAAATAGGGAATTGATATAGCAAAGTTCTTAAGCATGTGTTTCATACAACATGTT
This sequence comes from Mycteria americana, assembly GCF_035582795.1. Taxonomy (NCBI): domain Eukaryota; kingdom Metazoa; phylum Chordata; class Aves; order Ciconiiformes; family Ciconiidae; genus Mycteria; species Mycteria americana. The sequence goes on along the minus strand of NC_134370.1, from coordinate 56,376,205 downwards.
TAAGTAATCCCCTTGATTAGCTTCACTGCATGCAAAGATCTTAATGGAAAAAGGTAGCCCATAAGTGCAAACTAAAGTTTCAAGCTGTATTTGAGCACAAATGGGGCAGCCAAATCCAAAAAGAACAGAACCGTAGTTCTAGGACCACAGAATTAAAAAAATGGAACTGCTTTGACTCTGTTCCATTCTCAGGAAAATAAATATTAAATAGTCAAAGCAATAGCAATAATATGCCAGGAGGTTTGCAGCTTAATTATACCAAAAAATATATTTTGTCTTCCTTCTTCCATCTTTCCACAAATTTTTCCATTGTTACCCTGGTAGAGAGCTCTAGTTTTATAAATAGATATTTTTTCCTTAAATGACAGGCCATGCTCAGCAATTGATTTAAAAAAAGAAAAAGGAAAAAAAGACTTTACAAGATGGGAATCATGGTAATTGTGTATGTTTACTTGCTGTCATTACTCACAGCACACAATCTCAAATTATAATCCACAGGTCACAATAATCTAGGAAAAAAGTTTTCCAAAGTCTGCAAATAAATGGTTGCTCATATAGGCATTTCAACTCTTTTTCTTCATGAGCTTCCCAGAACAAATATCACACTATCTTTAAAACTTAATCTAACCCATTGTTAATAATATAAGATAAAACTCCAATCTGCCTATTTGGCAGACTGTAGCACAGTGGACACAAACCTTTAATTCTGATGAAAGATCCCAGAGACATATTTGTCCTTCTTGACTTCCCGTAACTATAGTCTGCTGGTCATCTGTAATCATAATAGCAGTGATGCTGTGAGAGGGAGCTACTTTCCCCCACACTGCCACAGCCTGTACTGATACCTTCATAGTCAGCACCTGGAAACAGAAACAAGTCATGATGATTCTAAGTAACATGAAATGTAAGAAAAAACAACTTAAAGGCAATTTAATCAACATCTGAAAAGGGGAGCTAAAAAATACTGCTGCAAAAATGTTGATGAGGCTTTGAAACATTTCCTAGCTGTTCCCAACATCACACTAACACTTTCATTAAGATAGCTATCCACTAGTAGCTTAAATATACAGCAGGACAGTGATATGCCACTATTTTAAATCTAGGCAGTACCAAACAGGACCAGAGTTACCAGGGATCAGTACTATCACAATACTGAAATACCAGGAGGAAGAGTCATGTGCTGCCCCACACAACCTGGCTTAGCTCTGATGGGCCCACATCACTGTCTTCTTCCCAATTTTGGTTGGAGGAGTATACCATGCTTCCCTTATTCCCTCCAACCAGCAGGGCTGCTCATTCTCAGCACCTAACTGCTGGAGCATGGAGATGGCACAGCAGCAGGGTGTCAATAAAGAGTCCGTGGTTCCTAGGACAGTAAGGCAAGAGAAAGAGATAATAGGGCTGGAAGGAAAGAACAGGTAGTGGGTTAGGGATGAAGAGAAAAATGAGGCCCAGGACAGCAAAGCACTATACCCTCAACCATTCAGTGGCACTTCCTAGAGGTAAGATCCAAAAGAAAGGTGGAGGCGGAGTTGCAAGCTGGGAAACAGGGAGAACAGACTCTTTCTGCAGCTCAAGTCATGAGTCCCTTGTCCGAAAAAATCATCATACAATAGATTTTAGTCACTACTGCAAAAAACTGATTTAATGGAATTATCCAAAATGATTACTGGTCATTAGTTAATTCAGTATAGACTCTTATGAATTGCATTTCCAGGAAACTATTTCAGTGTCTGTTCAAACACCAGTACTTACAAGATATCCTAAAATCCTCCTTATTAAAAAAGTTCTGCTTTGCTTGTTTTTAAATTTGATGCCTGTTCCTTTTAAAGCCACCTCTGCTTGCTAGCTGAATTCTGTACTTGTTTTCCTTTAAACAAAAGCTTTGAGAAAGCTGCTCTCAGTCACCTCACAAGCCTTCTGTCACATTGTTTGCTGTTCAAATTCCCATGTTCATAAGTCTCTACCATTTCTAGAGTATTCCCAATGATACTTTTAAAATTCAAAAACAGTAACTATCTGACTGTAAATAACCTGGCACTTAACTAGTCAACTCACCTAAAAAAATTCATATATGTCCTGTTGTTAAGACTTTTCAGGGAACCTAGTAACACACCCAACAAGTATGTCTCCTTTGGGTCAACTTATGTGAAACACTTGATTGCTAAAAATAGACACAGATGAGCAACATCTTTAGCATCAGTGTCTTTACATGAGAGCCCTACACTAAGCTGCTAGTGTCTACTGTAGCCCAAATGCAAACAATTCCCATATATGAAGTCAGCTGTATCAAAATACCCAAATTATTAACTTGAGTATACAACAGCCTCCAGCACTCCTTCCCTGTAGCCTATGAAGGTTCTTCTCTCCATCATTTTTCTAGAAAGTCTGTACAGATGCTTCTGAAGCATCTCTGTTTACCTCCTTTCCTTTTCAGCTTTCTGGAGAAAATGCCAGAAAATTGTTGTCACCTGCTTCTAACTGTTGTCAGGGATGGAGAAGGGTATGAAGTTGACTTGTGCCTGTGAAGTGACTCCTCTGAAAACTGAAGTTCTCTTAAACTTTACTGAGATGCCCATTGTCTAGGGTCACTTAAACAAATCCTTTAATTATTCTTTTCAAAATATTGTATGTCACCTACTTTTTATCCAAACAGCAATAATACCATTGAAGAGATACTTCAGAGCAGCCGCTTTGCAGCCACTAAGCAAAACTCACCTTTCAGAGAAGGTGTTCTCCTATCTGTCCTGGAGAAAGGGGAGACAATAGAGCCCTTAGCACATCCTTAGCAAATATATTTAAAATGAAATAGGTACCATGCTAGAACATTGCAGCTGGGAGAGGTCAGCCAAAAGACATTATATCAAAGCTGAAATCTTGGGAGAAGAGACAGGAATTGGGTAGAACAAAATGCATGGCAGCAGGTAACAGCCAGCCAAAGGAAGTAATACAGGAATGATGCAAAGTAACATAAAGATCATTTCCTGTGATAATTCAGAAGAGACCACAGGACAGAAAGAGAGCACAGAAGCAGCCTTTTAAGCTATGTTTAAAGAAACTGTAATACAAATCATCACTAAATCCAGCACAGTAGCAGCTGAAAAGCAGGAACACAGACAAGAGGTATCTTCGTTACTACTAAGAAAAGCCTTAAGTGACATAGACCCAGAGAAATGGTCTTGATTCCTGACAAGAACATGAGATGAAGGGCTCAGCTACTGAGAAAAAGAGGCTGAAAAGACTGGTATGGCAGACTATCAAGGTCCTGCCATACAACCACAGCCAGAACATCAAAGGCCAAGGAAGAGGAATCTAAGAGAAAATTAACTGAGGTCAAGAGTTTATTAGGCTAAATCACATTTAGTTTCATTTTAAAGGCCTTTGTGGGCATATCACAAAATACTGTGAGAGATGTTATTGAGCTCAACTTTAGAATTTGACTTTTCTAAAACTTATTTTTTAAATCTGTAGTCATATGAAGTATTATGCTTACTGGTGAACACTGAAGTCCTCTTCTCTTCCAGTTTATGCCCTGAAATGAAAATTGTTCTAGCCAAACTCTAATGATACATTTTTAGGTATCAGCTAAGCAAAGAAAATTCAGTTTTCATAGGGCTTATAAAATCATGGCTGCCAAGTTCGCAGTTTGATAAGCCAAATCCGGAGTCTTTAAAATGCTTTTTCTTGCATATCGTTCATGTAGTCTTTTATACTTTTGCCATGGGAGTGTTCAATTAGTGTAAAACACCATAAGGCAGCAGAATTCAGGTTCATGCTGAATTGAATATGAAGTCATAAATTACATTTTCTTGTAAAAGAAGCATAGAATCAAGATCAATATTCTCAGCAGAAGACCTACTGCTGAGCAAGTGATGAGTAACAGAACTCGAAGATCAACAGAAGTTAAAAACTAAACAAACTGCTAGAATTTACCAATATATAGATGATCTCTTTGCACACATTTGTTTTAGATCTCCATGAGTGTCATGAATTAATAAATAGCTACTACCATGGACAAAACATTGGTTATATAAGAGAATTAATTTAGACTGAAATGTTACAAGAACATTTTGTACTTCTTCCTTTATATTACAACTGAAGCATAAGAGAAATAGAAAACAGAAGGTATATGACCTTCCGTGTTAATAAACAGTCCTTAACTTTTTTCCTCTTGGTTAACTTTTCTTTTGGATTAAGGTATTTTGACGCACAAGGTAAGTATTTTGCATGAAAGCTTTGCTTCTAAGAATACCATGACTTCCCTAGAAATACTGCATACTCACATGCGCACGTCCACATTTTGTCTGACAATATTTAGCTTTATCAAGGATATTTAGTGATGCTGATGGCACCTAGAGCAAACTTTTTTTAATAAAATCAACAGATATTTATCAGACTGTTCCTTTAAAAAGGTAAAAACTGTTTTCACAAAGTCAAATATTGCCCAAGGCACATCTGAGCTGCATGTAGCTTATCAGCATGTGTCAAATTCCTCCAGCTCTGCCCACTCAAGCATGTCTGATTTGCAGTATTAACCCGTAATTCAACTTTAAATCAAGTTCCTCAGTCCTACTCCCCATTTTCCCCTGCTTACAACCGAAAAAACTTCTATGCTTCTCCTGCCCCTATGATCACATTGTCAAAAAGAATGCCCTCATGACTGTAAAAAAATTCCCTGTTCAAAACCATACCAGTTCATCCCACCACTAACTTGTCACATCTCTACTGTCCCATCTCTAGTTCTATGAACACTTTTCACACTGAAACCACACCACAAACCTCTGTTACCTTGGAAGATTATTCCAATTTGCACAGCTTCAAGGATTTTGGCTGTACTACTTTAGCACCTTTGGACCATTTGTACAGAATTAAAGTTTCATTTGAAAAGCTGAGTACACCACCTTTTATTCTACAGAAGTCATGAGGTATTTAAAGTCTAGTCAAAAGCTTTAAGGGGACAGAGAGCAGGAGGTCTGACTTTGAATGCCTTTCTAAGCACATATTAATGCAAAGGCTTTTCCTCGTCACTCCGCTTTTTTGACTGGGACTGGTCATGAACTGAGTAGAATGAAAAAGGTCAGATTATACCATAAAGAAACAGTGCCATCATAACTCAACATATGCTTTCCCCATAGCGCCCTAATTCCAACGCAGTAAGCATGTATTGACTCTGCCTCCTCTACTGACCTTAAAAAAAAAAATTGTTAGCCTCTCTATTAGGCTCATCTCAGACCTTCCAATCACTGCCACATCATTACTGCTTAACCTCAGGCACACATCCCTGTGCTGCATTTTCTCAAGATAAAAATTATAATCCTAAAGCAGGTAGTTTGGGAAGAGCTGCTTAAGCTTAGGAGCATGCATGCACATGTGCTCACAGTGATTTGAAGTGGAAAATCTGGGTTCTGTTTTGCCCCCACCGAAGTCTGCAGCTCACATTCCCTATTGGTCCTTGTGTTTACATGCAGAGTTTGCTCAAAAGCATAAAGGAAGCTTTCCAGTATGAAACATCCTGAACAATATTAAACTATTAACTACAGTTACAAGAATCACATTTCTTGATAAAGAAAATACATACCCTGATTTTTAAATTAATTCCAAATTTATCAGTTCTCTCATACATCAAGGTCCTTAAAACTAGGAACTGAACTTCCCAGAGACCTAATCTCAAAGAGTTCACATAATAAAAGGTTCTGACAGAAACCTCATAACTCAGCTACAGCCCATAACAAAAGCTACGAAATAGGATTTTATAACTTATTTATAGAAGGAGAGAAGACTTCATGCAACAAAAAGTTCACTATACAGGTAACAGTCAACCTCCCAAAAAACCTTTTCTGAATTCATATTCATACTTATTTCATGTTTCCTGTGCATCCTAAACTATCAATACAAGATCAGTTGCTTCAAAGTCCACTTAAAAGTGTGGCAATCAGTGCAGGCACAAAAAAATGCAGAAGTTGGCTTACAGTCCTGAAAATATTAATATATTGGCAGCATTTAACTATTTGTATTAGATTAAAAGATACAAACCTTTGGAAAAAAAACAAAACAGGATAGATGGGCCAAAATGATTAAAAACAATTACTGACAATTTTATAAGAACAGCACATGTCTTCTCAGTTTAGCAAAATTCTATTTGCCCAGGCTTCAATATCCTTGATGGTTAAGTAAAATATAAATTCCCCACACACAGCCTTTTAGATTCATCACTGCAGTAAACTGTTAGGAAGTACATTTTAGGCAGAGCCCGGTAGGTCTTCATGACAAATTCCTAAGGTTTGTGTGTTCCTAACCTATCTCATTCTCCTCTTCCTGTCCATTCTTTGGCTTTATCTGACATACTCTCTCTTACTGTCTATATAAGAAAATAAGCTAATTATTTTCCTTAAAAATAGCTTTGACTTGCAGTCTACTGATCCATTCTATATTGCTTTCACAACCTTCTCCATTTACTTCATGATGTAAATGTTGCACTCTCCTTCAGGATGTTGTAGGTTATCTCTGGTAATCAGCAAAGATATGACCTTTCCCGAACTAAAAAAATTATATTCACCCACTGTCCACAATATATAGCAAGTCCACCTAAGAGGCATAAATAATAAAATATATTGCATTTACAAAACCCTCAATAGAAGTATCTAAAGTACAAAATCTAAAGATGCAGAAGTGACACAGTGCTGTCTTTGTAAGCCTGCAGACATACCACATTGATGCTGATGATGCTGCTCACAGATATGCTATTTATATAAGTTGCTATTCAGAAGCCCATTGTGTCCACGAATCTGCAAATATAGGTCAACAATACTTTGCAATTTGTGAAGCAGCAGGGTACACGCACATTTGTATAGGTGTGAGCAATGGAATAAATTAGAAAAGAGAAATACAATGCTGAGAAAGATGCTTAACAGAGAAATGGAAATAGAATGGAGATAGAGAAGCTACAGGGGAGAAGGCAGGGTGTGTAATGTAGGAAAAGGAAAAAGAAGATATATGAGGTTAGGTAACTGAAAAGGGAATGACAACCAAAGCAATGACACTAACATAGCAAGACAAGACAAAGGTAACAGAGACATTTGAAGTAATTAATAGCAAAAAGAAAAAAAAAAGATTTATCAAGAGATTTTTAAAAAGATAATTAAAAACTAATTCATATTTAGCACATCATACAATAGAACTAATAACTGGCTCCTTTAAGATGCAGAGTCTGCTCTCTGTAGGTAGAGCAGCAAAAATATAGAAATATTTCAAATATTTCCATTAATATATCTAATAAGCAAGCAACAAGTAAAATACTCCAGTAACCAACATTCCTATCCTATGACCCACTTCCTCATGTTTTAATATATTCTGCCAGAACCCTCAGTATTCCACTCCTTTTCCTCTACTTTGCTTTTTGCGGCTCCATCCTGGAGACCCTGCCTGCATGCCACTGCACTTCCAGTTTAAGATTTAATGGGACTTCCCTCGAGACCTGTCAGGGCTACACCCTAATCGGCCGGAGGAGCCACTGTTGAGTGACACCCAGATCTCCCCTGGGGTGTGAACGTACTGCTTTTGCAGTCCAAGGGAGCAAGAGACTGGGACCAGGAATCAATACAACCCATTTTAACTAGCAAGAACCACCTAGTAATACCTTGTTTGTATTTCTTGAACGAGTGACACATGAAACACTTATTTCATTCCACACAATAATTCACCACAATCAGAAGGAGCACAGTAAGGGCAACACCATCTCCCAGCTGCTGATTACATCAAAGGTTTGCAGCACAAATTCAATTTTATGATGTTAATCTCGGCCTGCCACTCAGAAATTTTCTCTGAGGGATATGATTTTTCTCTGGATTTCATTTTAAGAATGATTTTCTTCTTCTACAATCAATAAAGATATGTTTTCATCAAAAGACTCTATCTTGGCAGAATTCAATTGGCCATCTCAAAACCTTTTGATGACACAATATTAATTAAAATAGTTTATGTTGCACCTAAGCTGGAAAATGGGGCAGTGAAAACATCAACAACTCAGAACACTTGTGCTTTACACACTGTCATAGGGTACAGTAGAATAATCTTCACCTCCTTGAAGTTACTGTTTTACCCCATCAACTGTTACATTATTTTAAGCTTGCTAGAAAAGTGGCATGAGATGCTCTTTTGCCGAGTAGAAAAATTAAAAATGCCTGAAAAAATATAAATTCCCACTTTCTTTCACAGTCATTAAACGCTTCAACAACAACCATCAATGATATAACAGCTGTTTAAACATGTTAGACAACAATTAACACATGAGCTAGCTAACTTGGTTTTAAATCACATATATACAGGATCCTGTATATATACAAAGTTTATTTGAAAAAGAAATACATTATACAAGTGTGTTTGGAGCCATAAAAGAAGTCTTTAAAGAAAAAACAACCACATTTTTTTTTACCATCTGAAATACAGTGTCTGAATGTCCTATCATCTACAAGAATAGTTATCCACAGGAAATGAAATGTTGCTTAACTATACAGAACTACATATACGTGAATTATTTGCCACTTCCAAAGCCTGAAGCAGCAGTATCACTTAAGTCACCTTCAGTGGAGTTACTCATATTCAGATGGTGAAATGCTTTGCTGAAGCAGAGCAATAATCAGGTCTTAGGACATTCACTCATCAATTCTTACAGGAAAGTACACATGACAGAAAAGGGCCATCAGTTTCTGCAGAATGTAAGCTTTTATTTCTACAAAATTGCATCTTACTGACTTAAAGACAGGTTTTAACCTTAATTTTATATACATTAAGTTATGCCTACCTTTACTGAACATAACAGTTTTCCATGTCAGAAAGTGCTGCTTCCTCATGATAGTGAAGAGACAGCTCCTTACATTTTCTTAATTATAAATTGTCTTATGAGCAGAAAGACATTTATGTCCTTTAAAAAGTCAATGATCCCAACATAATCCCACATGAATCTAAGGGTCTACTAAGGTGGTGTCAACTCCAAGTTTATGGCCTACATAACTTGGAACGTGTCGAGAGTAATAAACTTTAAGTCTGTGTCAAGACTTCCCATAGATGCAAGCAAAAGTCACGTGTAATCTACAAGAGCTTTGATCGACTTTCATTTTTATGAAATATCACAAATTCTGTAGTGAACTAGCCATAATTCAGCCTACAGAATTCATTCTTATTTACACTGCTTTAACACAAAAGATATAAAATCTGGTAAGGTCAAGACACATGAAACTTAAAAAAAACTTACAAAAATCTCAAACTGAGAGGCAGTGAATATGCATCAAAGCTTTACGTCACTCATTTTGTCTTCCTTAAGTGACCTTGAACTTATTTAAGGTAAAAAAACCCTGTTGATCAAAGAGGTGATGTTTTTGGTTCAACTACACTGTACTCTGGAAAGTTTAAATAACAAACAAAATTGGAATCAGATGCTGGAAATAAAACAACTAAAACATTTCATCAACCTTTAGTTTTTGGATAGTGATGTAATAATCACTAATCAGTGATGTAATCAATTGCATCATAACGAGGATTTCCAAACTCCGACAAAAAGAGCTCATTTTTCCATTTTGCCCTTTGAATACTCTTAGTTACCAAACAGGCCTCTATACAGTGTTCTTTGCTATGGGGCATGCAGCTGTTTAGTGTAAACAACTCGGAACCATTTATTATATAAACACAGTCAAATCTGCTTAAGTAAAAAGACACTGTTTATTATGAAGCAGAATCAAAGTCCAAAACGGGTCCAATGCATTGCAATGCATGGATTGCAGTTTTCATTACAGTAAACTTCTAATTTTAACACTGAAAAAATTTAACAAGAAAAACCTGCTTTTATCATATAATCAATCCTACCAACTGACACAAACCTTTTGAGCAGAACTGGCTCACCATGACAGCCATTTTTGCAATGAGTATTCCCAAAAGATGATAGTTGTGTACCAGTAGCATTACTGATATGCTACAATTTCACGATATTTTAAGAAAACACTACTACTGTTCCTCACAGTGTCTAGAAAAGTAATCCTGACAGAAACACCACAAGGCTCCAAGGGAGCCATCCTGATTCATTTTGTAATTGAGCAAGTCTCAAAAAATCTCTAACCAGAACTATTTTCAAGAGAAAACAGAACTGCTGTAAAACAAACACAAATGCATTTCTACTCTAAGGTGTTGCATCGACTCAATAAGGCATCACTAAAATAACACAAAAGCGTTTTCCCATTTCAATGAGCTAGTTTTTTTGTACTCTGATGTGTCCTCACGTTACTGCTTTTCTCCAGGAAGCCCCGTGAATAAGCATACTCTAAGACAATTGATGGAATATATATAATTCACTAGATCAGATGGATAATTCACTTGGAATCAGAAGTTTCAGACATCTAACACCAGATATCAAAGTTGAAATATAACAAAGTTACGTAGTTGATGCTAAACGTACAAGGGGACCAAACAAGACTCCCAGAAACTTGGATGAAATTTGCCCAAGAAAGAAAAAACAACCGCCGCACCAGTCAAAAAGGCCGAGAACCCACCAGAAGAGCTCTGGGGTACCAAATATTACCGCTCTTCTCGGCCGCGGCAAAACCCAAACGCAGCCTCAGTCGCTTTCCCGAGGCCCCCGAGGGAGCAGAGCCGCCCGGCCGCAGCCCCGCTGCCCGGACGCGCAGGGACACCCCCGGCAAGCGGCCCCAGCTTTCCCACCGCGGAGAGAGCCGGGCCACCTCCGGGGTGCCCCCGCCACCCCCAGCCCGGCCCGGCCCGGCCCTGCTGGCGGGACGGGGAGGCCAGCACCAGGCTGGAAGCCTATGGGGAGAAGGACCGGCGGGGAAGGTGGCTGAGAGGAGCCGTGCCTGGAGCCCAGCTGAGCAGGCGAGGCCGCGGCACGGCCCCTTACCTCCAGCGGCTCCCAGGCACCGCGAGCGGGGGAGGAGCGGCCGGCAGCAGCGAGAGCGCGGAGGGGAAAGGAAGGGAGCTGGGACGGGTTTTATCCCAGGCGGGAGCGGCTACACCCAGCCCTGCTCCCGCCCCGGCGGCCGGGGCAAGGCCGCCCGCGGCCACCCCCAGTCCTGCGAGCGCCCGGCGGGAGAAGCGCTTTACGCGGTAGCTTTCTGCCCTGACAGCTCAGGGCGAAACAGCGAGCAGACGTAGGGGCCAGAGCAAAAGCACGGGGGGTGAAGCCCGGGCTGCCGCCACCCTACTCGCTCCCCCGCCCGCCCCTCCGCACCGCCCCTCGCGGCGCTGCCGGCTCGGGCGTGGGGCGCAGAGTTGAGGGCCCAGCCTGCCCCTCAGAGGTTACCCCCTGCTCGGCGATGAGAGGCGGGAAACCTTTCACCTGTCCGCCCTGCTTTAAGGACGGTGGAAGGCATAGTTCGCTTGCGGCCGCCGGGCGGAGGTGCCGCTGGAGGCAGAGCTGGCTCTCCTCGCCAGCGGTGGGCCCGGTGCAGGCCGGTGCTTGCCAGCCTCCGGGCAGGTGCTCCCAGGGGGAGCCTGGTTTCGCACAGGGGTGGGAATCGGCAGCAGCTGCCGTGTCGGTCTTTGAGGGCAGTAAGCGGCTGAGCTGGGTGCTCTGTGGTGTGAAGGGCAGGTATCATTGAGAACGTGGGGTTCTTACCTTCAAGTATTTCTGTTGGAAAGCAGTGAATAAACTACGGTGAATGAATACAGTAAGAAAAAAATGTGATGTTTATTTGTGCAATAGTCTGTCTCTTCTTTGTTCAAAGGTCAGTCACAGAAAAGCTATGGTCTGCAAAAGATTCTTGTGAGGAGCCAAGCTGAACTGGTTGTACAGTACAGGTGCGAGTTCATTTTAACTGCCGGAATACTTAGTCAGAGCCGCTTATAGGGTTACAAACAAAATTATGATACTCATCATTATAAAAAAGTTCTTTTCTCTGAAATTGTTACTTCCTAAATTTGTTTGCCTGATATTTTTTTTGAAATGACATTAAAATGCACAGGGAGTTGGAAGGATGTTAAGAGATTTAAGTGTATTTTTAGTGCCCACGGTTCTCCTATTTTAATATAAAAAGTATGGTAGCTAAAGTACGTGGTGTTTTTATTTTAGTATATTGAATTCACATTTACACTATTTCCCTGAGGCATCTGCCTTGAGATAAACAGTAATATTCTAAAATGTGTTAATGTAATTATAGTCTGCATCTATGGGCTACATTTTAGAGGTAAGTGAATGCAATGAAAAAAACCCCCAACCCATGTAAAGTTTGCAACACTTTGAAACTCACTTCTCCCAAACTTTTGTTTTTATTTGGTTTAGCAGTTCTGTAGTTCAGATTTCAGGAGATTTTTAATGCAATAAAATAAAAACCTTGAAAGATGGGACTTCTTAAACCACTTCACCTTATGAATGATTTTATGTAGGCAATTATAAACCCTGAAAACAGAACTTTAATGGAAAGGGTGATGTTTGATTAGATTGTATCAGGCCAAGTGAAGAACACTGAAATATGGTACCTTAGGTGAAAACTTACAAAGGCACCTCTTTTCTGGGCTTGCTTCTGGGGATTTTAGTAGTAACCATATTGAAAGCAAAATGAGATGATACAAGTCAACTTACTTTAAAAACCATAATATTATTTTTCTCAGAAAAGATGAACACTGGCCCTTTAAAGTCAATAGCGATAACTGGAACCTCAGCTAAAGTTTTTGTAGTCAAAAGATGCTTATCAACAAAGTGAAATAATTGTATGAGACCAAGTAACCTAACGGATAAACTAGCTACTGCTTGTGCTTTTTGGCACTTCATATGAATTGTGAATTCTGCCTGTGAACCTAAATAAATAATTTTGACAGCCTCTCCTTAATCATCGATATATGGAGGTTTCCATAAGAAAAACTGTCACATACATTTTAGCACAACTTGACACAAAGGGAAGGTCACTACAAAGACCTTAATTGCATCTTATGCTCAGAGAGGGTCATGAAACTGTGTGATTTCTATTTTGTCTTTCAACACCATATTTGTTACCTTGGTAAAATAAATCATTCCATAAAAGTAGTACACATATTAATAGCGCACCATTTAAATATATTTACAGATGCACATTAAAAATACTGGTTATGAAAGCAGTATGTATCATATGTACTACTTATACTTCCAGATATTAAGAACTATCCCAAAAAACCAAGTGGTTTTGTTTCATTCCCAGTCTCTACAATATGAAGCATTGTGTTTAAAAATACATAGCTTTTCATCTGTTGTGAACGATAAAAGTTTTAATATAAGGTGGATGTGGTAGCATCCCAAATTATACATTTTTTTTAAAGCACTGGCCCTACCTAGAAATAAAACTTCCCATACATTGTATAATGTTTGTGTAAAGTTTTCATTTTAATAACTCATTTTGGACAGAGCAATTGAACTGCTACAGAGCTAAAATAGGTAAATCATTAACATTAAATAGTGGCTTAACACAAAGTATGTTTTCCTGCACTAGTTTAATAGGGGTGATGTTGAACAGATTTCCCAACCTACTGCAGTTTTGTCTATATGATTTAACTTTGCTTAAAAATAGTTTAACTTGTACCAAACTGCTAGAACCACATGTATCCCAGTATAAAATGCCCACATACAAACGTGTACCATTATAGCCAAATTGATTTACCACTATATCTCTAGCTAAACTGATGTAGCTTATGTTGAAAGTACTCAGGTAAGACAGATTTCAAATCACAGCGTAGGCAATAAAAGTCTTTTGCTGAAAATTGTACTATTCACATACCAGTATTCTTTTTAAAATAATGATTTGGTTCTAAAAGTAAATTGCATGATTTATAGATATCACAAGATTTTTAAGATAACATTGTTCAAGGTTTGGGAACTCTTTGTTGTAATTTCTTTTCTTTTAAGAAATTAGAAAGTGAGATTTTGATGCACGTTTCAATAACAGAATCTAGGATTTTAAGAATAATGCCGAAAAATGGACTTGCCTTAAATATGAGACTGAACCAGTTGTTGGAATTGTTACCATAACTTTTGCATGTTATTTCTGAAAGTGTTGATATGACGATCAGGTTCACAGAACTCTGGTTTATCTCTCTTCTTTTCCTGTGAAATGCTCCCTCGCTGTGTCCCTTTCTCACTATCCCTGGTTTAGCCATCTCATCACTTTCTTGAGCAAAGAGAGTCACTGGATGCTGCTGTTATGCTGCTGTCAAATCCCATATGGGCCATAGCAGTAGTATGAAAAGTAATTAGATGAGGTTAAAGATTTGATCCTTTAATTATTTTTATGATGTTCCGATATTTTTTTTAATTTAAAAACTTTAATATTTTTTATATAAGTAAAAATACATATATACATTAAGTTGAAAATGTTGTGGCAAAGACAGCACGCATCCAGGAAGATAAAATTACAAAGAGTAAGTATTTGTATATATTTCCCTGTTTTGTGGCATGGGTTCTTGGCAAGAACCTGTGTTATGGGAAAAACAGAATGAACACAGACTTACCAACCTACCTGCTGTGATATCAGCTGGGTTTGCATATGAAAACAAACTATAAGAATTACCTTGGCTCAAAATACTTTTTATGAATAACTTGTCATGTTTACAGAATACTCTTGAATTTAAATCCATAATGAATCATAGTCTAGTTAAATGTATTACAAGTTGAAATATCACACCTGACAACTGGTAAGGAAAGGGAGAATATACAGAAAGAAAAGTAATTAAAACTAGTCACACTCTTGAGCTCAACTGAGATCACTTCTTTCTGTTGGAGGAAAAGGAGATCTGTCCTGGACTGTTGGATCTCCACAAGGCAGGCACGGGCGGTTCACAGATGAATACACACACAAAGGAAAAGGCTGTAGACAGTGAATGATGTAGGCATGGGAAGAATCTCTTCTGAAGGAAATAAGACTTAGTTTCAAAAGGGAACTTTCTGCATCAAAGCTGCAGTCATCACTTCCTAGTTTTATTCTTTGAGCATTACTTTCACATGCTGTTACAGAAGGTTTGCATTTTAATTCTAGTTCTTTTCCTAATTTTTGTTTTGACATGCAGACCACTTAATCTCATTTTATCCCAACATAATTGTTTGTAAAAGAAGGGGTAAAATGAGGTTTTGTGAAATATTTTTCAGATTCTTTTGTTGAAGAGGATTTATTTTGGCTTGGTGAGCTACTGCTAGATTCAGAAATGCCACGTTGCATTGCAGAGTTGGGTACTGGTCTACCTGGAGACATTGTGCAGCTAATTTCCCCTGTCAGTGTTTTATTTTCCTCATCTGTAATTTAATAAAAGTGAGATTTATTTCCATTATGAAAAGCCTTGAAATCTATTAATGGAAAGCACTTCAAAAAACCTTTTATAAATGTGAAAAGTTGGGCCTGTTTCTTATGATCTGGGGTTGTGCAGGTACCTGTATATTGCTATTTCTCACTAAAAATAATGTCAGCTAACTAATTTATTAACCATTCAGACCATATAATAATTTCAGTCTCTGTTGTGATTATTGTCATCCAATAATTAACTTCTCCAGCTTTCTTCTCTTCAGCTCCTATTAAGGATTTTCTTCTTTATCTGAATGGGCAGCAAAGTAGCTTCAATAAACTAAAATATTTATCTGGCCTCAATTAGCAATCAAGGCATGTTTTTGAGATTAATAAGAGCAATTAGTAGTTAACGACATTGTTGACAGACATCACAGTGAAATATGAAACAGCATTAGCTTAGATTACATTAGGGGATAGTTGTCAAGTATTGAGAATTTATTGTATTATCTTATGTATAATGTGATGAAATATTGATGAAAAAATGTCACATTTCATGTCAATGGAGCTATTGTTTTGCAAAGATAAGCTATGGGTATGATCAGCATTGGATATACTTCTGGAGACTTAAGAATGCTGTTGATTAAATCAGTGCTTTTATGAGAATAAATGCAATTTCACAAATTGCTATCGGATAAAAGAGTGAGATAAGTTTATACTTGTTACATTCTGGAATTAAAGTAAGGCAGTGTTTGTTAATACAGAATTCAATCTCTTAATGTCTTTCTTACTGGATTTACAAACTGTACTTTATTGTTTTTTTTCCCAGAAAATAATAATGCTGTAGACGCTAGGTCCAACAATAGGGTATTTTCACAATATTATTAATTTTAAAATATGAGTAACAAGGACGTTTTTGCTTATTTATTTTAATGGTAAAGGAGTGTAATAAACCCTTTGAGACGCTAGAGGGAGCAAAGTGATACAGGGAGGAAAGCTAAAACCTCTTAACTGCTTCCTTTTGTGCAGAATGCGAAAACGTGATTTGTTATTGTTGAATTGCAGTTGAACTACATTTTAAGCTGTAAAAGTAACTTTCTTGTTTTGTCCTTCTCGTAAATATTTTTAAAGGCTTTTTCCTTGCTATAATTACTCACTTCACACTTTTGCCTTGCAAGATTATCTGCATAAAATGGTTTTAGTTTTTGTTCTTTGTGTTTTTCTGAGGAAAAGCGTGGAATACTAAATTGGGGGGGGGGGAGGTGTTAATTTTATTTTTAAAAAATTTTAATTTAAAAAAAATAATTTTAAGGGAAAAAGATAAGGGAATTTTTGTAACAATTTTTCCCAATTTTAAAATTCCTCATAATAAGCATCATGACCACACCTTTTCTAGTATTCTTGGTCCTGTAAGACAATATAATGTAGGCAATTATGGCAGCTCTATTTATTTCTAGGAGTTCCTCGCTTCTTACTTTTGTGAGACATGAGAATCCAGGAGAAAGAAATTACCTATTCTGTCTTTCTACAGAAGCAGGATAGGAAATTTTTGGGTTTCTGGTAGATATATATTTAATGCGGCTTTAGGGTATAAAGTGATTTTTTTAAAAGAAAAGGCTGAAAGTGCTGAGCTATTACAGATATTTTAGAAATATTCATTTAAGCACTTCCTGTATGTTCATTAAACAGAGATACAGGAAATAAAGATATCTCATACTTCTTGATTTCCACTGTGGTTCCATGGCTTTTCTTGAATACAAATATTTTAAAGTGAGCTGAAGAGAGGACTACAATTTTAAAAATATGGGTACAGAGCTCATACAGATTAAATGCAATCATTGAGTGTCCCAGGAATGGAGAATTTTTGAAAATATTAAGAAAAGGCACACTAAATTTGCAGCACAGGTAACTAATTGTAGACTCATAAGATTACCAGAGCTGACTGGGTTAGAAAACATTCTGCTAAATCACAGAGTAGTCAAACTAAGACTGTTAGTCTGTTTGCTTAGAAACATTTTTTTCATTTAAGAGTGGAGATGAAAGAATTACTGAGCCTTACCTAATTTCTTGATAGGAGCTTTATTCTGCCACCTTTTTTGCATGTAGAGCCATTCCACTGACACCAAGAAAGCTAGCTAGGTCCAAGCACTCCACTAAATCACAAATTCAGAGGTATGCGTACAAACATACGTGAAACGATGAAAAATGGCATCTGTTTGAGATTTATATTTAGGAAGAGATACAGAGGCCAAAGTAACAAATCTGGTGCATAAGAAGAATAAAATTGCATGTTCTGAAGAAAAAAAATCAAGATACATTTAAATGGTAATTTAAAAAAAAATGTACTGGATATGTGTACTCTTCAGGTGTGTATTTAAATCAAGAAAAAAAGGATGAAACATTTTTTGCCATCTCAAACTTTTCATGTGTACTATGAAATGCAATTCTGTATTTTAGCACTTTATTTTTTTTTTTTGTAAAGTCAAATGTTTACTGTGCTGTGTTTTAAGAGATAAATAAGATCTGAAAACATCCGAAGTTCATTCGGAAATGATCAATCATTGCTGTTTTCCAGAGCAAATTAGACTCGAGCCACTAGGTGTCTCTAAATGTAAAATAAAAGTAGTCAAGAAGGCAGCTAAGACTACGTAAGAACATGTGGAACAGAGATGCAAGAGTCTGGAAAACATTTCCTTTCATAGGGAACAAACCTGGGCTTTTAACTATCAGTTACTGAGTAGAAATGTTTGATTTGGCCTCTGATGAGCTAAGTTTCTTTTGAAACTTATCCTTCCTTAATTATAATGAGCACAGTTTAATTTTTGTGTGGCAGCAAGCAATTTTACAGAAATCATACCAATGAGCAAAGCTACTAACGACAAAATAAAAACTTTAGAAAATCTTGGTTAACTTAACATAGATTCTAAAAAGAAAATACATTTTTCTTTACGAGATTTATATTTCTTTGCGTTGTTTAAGGTAACTTTTTCTGATCTGTCTTGCTATACAAAGGGGGCATGCTTTCTGGGGCATGGGACTTCAGTGGTCCAAATGACTCCATCATTGAAGAGACAGAGGTCACAGTGGGGGCAGAATAATACCCACACTTAAGGACCATAATCAGAAGTATGTGATCCTCTTCCCAGTTAGCGTAGTGGTACAATGACTGGTTTGTACATATACAGTTTCTATTTATGTAAAATAGTAAAAATACTTCTCTTTCTTTTCGTAGCATTCTTAATGAGAAGATCCCAAAGCACTCTACAGATGTTAATTCCAACACTATTTTCATAAGACAGGTAAGTGATAGTTTTTTCGGTCTTTATGAAATTAGAGTCAAGGATGGAGAGATGTGAAGTGACATGCAAAATTTGTACACAAAAACCTTAAGGTTAATCTGGACTGAATAATGTATTTTTTCTAACGCTTAGGACCAAATTAAAAATGATACAGTTTTCTCATTAACTCCAGGTATTCAATTATTCAAACTTAGTCATTTGTGGCACTTATTTATAGTTGAAATACCACTTTTCTGTAATAGAATAAGAAAAAAGCCTGTGAGACAAGTCTATCTTTAATCTAATAACCTACTAGCGCCTGTGACTATCACAAATACAACAGGTGGAATATGAATCTATGACAAGTTATTGTATTTTTGTTTGTGTTAAAACTTCAGGATTTCTTTATTGCTGTGGCTTGACTTTTTGTTATTAATCTCCAAAACTGTAGTGAATAGGTATTTCAATAAAATTTGTATCTCTGTACTTGGTTAATAACACATAACATTTTGAAGGAGGGCCCTTCCTTTATTTCCTGTTGGAAAAGGGTAAATGGAGTGCATTGAACTCATTTATCAAGGTGATTCTTGTGAAGCCCAGAACACATCACCTGTTATCCCTAGCCATAGCTGTGCCTGTCTTTTGGAGGCAAGGACAAAACTGATCTAATTTGTAGTTCCTATCTTCAATATTGCTCATAGTTTCTCAGGGTCAGAAATCAGCTGATTGATTTTCTGCTTATCTTGTCGCTTTGATGATGTATCTCTTGATAGCATATTTTGTTACAGAGTTCATTATTTCTATCTTTTATCACTTATGGAGTCTACTGAAAATTATAGTATACACCTGGGGATGGAGAATCTATATTTCTGAAAGGTAGAAATGAACTGTCTGGAAAACCTGATTTTTTTTTCTTGCTTTCCTGGTTGAGTTCCTTCTCATTGGTTTCAGCTTTCTGTGTTATTATGATCACATAATATAGCTGTTGATGATAATATAATAATAATAATATAGCTGTTTATCTTTGAATTTGATCTGAAGAGTGCATAATTTTTTTCCGTAATAGACAAAAATCTTCTTCTCCCACTAGTTCTTATTTTAAGCCAATGATTGACTTCAAGGGGAAGGCAAAAAAAGTTTATCTCCTAGTCTTCTGAGGTGACTGGCATATTTCTTCACATGCTAGTGTAAGGAGATACTGATGAATGTTGATCAGCTGAAAATTTAACTCATATTAATTTGCAAAGGAGCAAATTACCTTTCTTCTCAAGGGGAGAATTTCAGAAGAAAGGTAGTTAAAATGTTGGTGTTCCAAGGTCAACATTTCTTTAAAAATACACATGGGTCAGCATAAAAGTAGCCAGGAAAAGATGGCTTCACAATGTCCACAGTTAGAAATGTAGGGGATGCAAGGAAACCACTCCTACACTCTGTATTTGTAATATCAATTGAAATTTGGCTAATTTTTTTCCCCACCAAGTTTATTCTTTAATATTCTCTTCTATAACTAAGATATATTAAAACAGCAATAGGCTGTGTTTTAATTTTCATATGAAAGTTGAGAGGTTATCTTCCACATGTTTTTGCAATCGGTATTCAAATGTGCTCTGTTCCTTGTTTTCCTTATGCAACATATTACAATTAAAATCTGTGAGTTCATGACCATAGTTGTTGCATTACAAGTATCCTGTAGAGGAGGAACTTCCTGAGAAGAACAATATGTAGTTTTAATGCCAAGTAGGTAAATCATCAGACTGAAATCTCCTTGCTTTTGATGAATTAACCAAAAGATGCTGGCAGGCTTCAATTTGCTAATATGTGCTATATACATTCATATAAAGAAAGAGAAGTAAAAAAAAAAAAAAAACAGATTCCCACTAAAAAAAAAATATGTAAGCTCACAAATGAAAGGAATCATATCCTTCTTATATCAGTTGAGAGTTTGGACTGAAAAATAATAACATACATCTTTTGGAAACAGATCATTCAACAGTGTTGGGTATCAGGTGACACATCCTTAATAACAGCATTGTACCTAATTACTCTCTTCTATTTAATAGAGTGGAGTGAAAGTATAGAGAGTTTCGATATAGCTTAGATAAAAATGCAATGTAAACAACTCCTTTTGTTTCTTTTTTCAATGTCTTTCTAAATTCTTGATTCTGCATATAGATCTGCAAAGTTGGGACCTTTTAATTGAAGTCAACTTATAGGACTGAAACGTAATATCAGGCATTAAATAAGAAATCGTAATATGGAAAAGGGAAAACATTGGGGAAGGCATGACTAAGTAACAGGGTAATTACTTGAGGTACCGAAACTTAGCAGTTTGTGAAACATGCGTGTTGCACTGCAGCTTCTACTCTTATGCCCTTTAGCAAAACACCATCTTGACAGCTTGTTCCAGCTCAGTGCTTCTCATTATACTTTTGTTAAATATAATAAATGCTTTTTCCAAATGAAAGAGCATTTGCACATGCCCTGTTCTCAGTCCACAGTGACCTTCTGCCTACGTTCAAGTATTCTCTGCATATTTCCTACCGTAAAGTTGTAACATCTTTCCCAGTT
This sequence comes from Mycteria americana, assembly GCF_035582795.1. Classification (NCBI taxonomy): domain Eukaryota; kingdom Metazoa; phylum Chordata; class Aves; order Ciconiiformes; family Ciconiidae; genus Mycteria; species Mycteria americana. The sequence continues at coordinate 56,355,120 of NC_134370.1, read as the reverse complement.
GCATATGTAAGAAACAGTCATGGCATCACAGTAAAGTAAATGAATGCACAGCATTCATTTGTGCAACAGCACAATGACTACTGTTGCTGCTGGAACCCAAGGATTCAAGGAGAAAATCAGTATTCCACATGAAGGGCCCTGATATCTGAGAAGGTGCGTGGAAGAAAGGAAGAAGAGGCAAGTTTGCACAATTTCAGGATACAGAGATGCAGCTGTGTAACTTTGACTCATGCTAAGGCTTACTGTGGACTCTATTTACTGAACCTTAAGTCAGCAGTGATTAGATTTTTGTTCCAAGTAAATATTTTTTCATTTGACCCAAATGCACACTTGGGATCAGATTCCTAGCCGGTATGTACCACACTAGCTCTGTTAACTTCAGTGGAGCTCCATTGCTTGCATAAGGTGGAAACCTGGCTCTAAGACTATCAGACTGCTGTGGGAGACTTAGTCAGATTTAATAGAATTCAGGAGAGAGATATGCAAATATATTAATCTAAAACACAAGACCAAAAAGTAATATGTTAACAACTTCACGTTATGACATAGTAGCATGATCCTAAAACAACCTAAGTACTAGACATTGCGGGGGGGGCGGGGGGGGATCAAGGCTACACATATTATGCAGAGTGACTGTAGACGTTCATGAAATCCTGCACTGATTTTTCTTCAATGTCACACTTAACAGATTTTTGACCTTGTGGGCTATCACAGAATCACAACGAAGGAACGTCTCAAGATCATCTAGTCCAACATCCCTGCTTAAAAACAGGGTCAGCAAGAGCAGGTTGCCTGGGATTGTGTCCAGTGAGGTTTTGATTATCTCCAAGGACAAAGACTCCCACATCCTCTCTGGACAACCTATTTCAGTGTTAAACTACCCTCAGAGTAAAAACAAGTTTTCTTATGTTCAGGTGAAACTTTGAGTTTCAATTCGTGCCCATTGTCTCTTCACCTGTTGTTAGGCAACAATGAGAAGAGTCAGTCTTGTTTACACCCTCCCATCAGGTATTTATAAACATTGATAAACCCACCCCACCTCCCCAAACTTCCTCTTATCCAGGCTAAGCAGTCTCAGCTCTCACCTCTCTTTTGAGGTGTGGCCATCATCCAGACCCAGTTTCCTGGAACTGCAGACAGCCACTCCTGAACTCAGAAGACATATGCACTCCCCTCTACTCCAAGGACGCTCCCCTGCTTGAATTTGAGACCTAAGACCAAAGGCTACAATTATAATATGATGGAGACTGAAAAATTTAAAAAGTAAAATATTACATGTCTGTGGAAATAGATATACTATTAACCACAATTAAAAACCCAAAAAATATACTGCAGTATTAATCTGAACAAGTAGTCACAAACACCCCATTTTTTATGATTTCAGTGTTTTGAGTATTGTAAAATATTTTAACATTGCCTGTGAATATTTGCTATCTAACGAAGTGCTGCAATAGAATTAGAAATTCATTAAGTATATTAAAATACAGCTTGTCTTTTTGTGCAATATTTATTCACACTTTATTTTAGAAAATTAAGCCTACTTATGCTTAGCTATAGCTAATACAGTACAATAAGCTCTGTGAATCTGTGTTAAAAAAAAAAAGAAAAAAAAAATGAAACCTTCTGTATTCCACTTCAGATGCTTTGCAAGTACTAAAATCAAAGTTTAAGAACTCCCGAAGTATGTTCTTCATAAAATAGCTGCACTGAGTTTGTTATTGCTGGCAAAGGTGGCATTCAGAAATGTGTTTAGACTAGAGACAGCTGCATACAGCAGATAGAAGTTGAGGAAATGAGGGTGAGGAAACAGTTGTAATATTTCTCCTTTCCTCTTCCATCTCAGAGTGTGTATAGAGGGAGAAAGAATTTGTCGTCGATCTTTCACTGCTCCATCAATTGGCTGGCTTTCCTCCATGTGAAACATGGGAGGAGCATCCAGGAAAAGTGAAACACACTTGCAGTGAGGAAACAGGAGGAAAAGAGTAATTTAGTCTTCAAGCCAAACTAATTTTTCCCATTTGTAAAATAACCTTAATTTCAGCTTACGTCCTTTCAAATATTTTTCTACTGGAATGGAACTTCTGTCTGTAAAAGGTAGGTTTCTCTTATCATGCAAGCTTCTTCACCTATGTGACAAACGTTTAGTAGGTGGCTATAAAAAGCAACTTCATAGACTGCAGATGTGCGTTGCTCATTTAAGTCGATGGGAATACTTTTTGAAGTACTTCCTTCAAGGGAATTCAGGTAAGTGCAGTGTGTAAATTCTGCACCCTTGCAGTGCAGTTGAACTGCTGCAGTGTTTGGACTCTGCTTGCGGCTGAGCGACAGTTTGGCCTCTCCCCATTTGCGCTGAAAGTGAAAGCTTCTCAGTGTGAGACGTGATGGAATTAGGCTGTCAGATGGACATTCTGCAAATAGATGCAAATGCATAGAATGCTTAGGGATGTTTAGGGATAGATGAAAGGAAGAAAAAGGAAAAGGAAGGTTGGTGAAGTTAGGCAAGTGGGAAGGGAATCGGAAAACAATGTTAAGCTTTTGGGAACCCTTGCGGTGTAAAGTTGTGGGCTCAGCTTTTTGTTTTATTGGCAATTACTGCCGATAAAACAAAGTATAGTAGTGAAATATATGATATACATAAGTATATTCTTAGAGCAGGTTTAATTTTTGTAGGACTGCAGTGATGTTTCATTCCAATTGAACTGAACTGTCTTACATGTGTTGATGTGGCAGGAAAATTTAAAGAATATTTAATTATATTGTTTAAAAGTCTAAATTCAATGGACTTTAGTAGTCAGACACTTGATACAAAATGATGACCAGGTTAGATTTTCATAATTACGATGACTATCTGAGTCACAATCCTATTAGCTTCAGGGCATTTTTCATTAATGGAAGTGATACCATAGCGTGGAACTAAAGGCTGTTGAACAAAGTCAGGATTTGAAATGTTCACTTGTTAATTGCTAAGGTGTTTACTGCAGTATGTCTTTTCTAATAGGCAGAGTAAATACAATGTAATAAAGGATTTGTTATAAGATGATAGAAGCTACTTTAGATTATATGAAGTCTGTGAGCCTTCTGTGAGTATTATTGAGAAGAATTTTGAGCTAGCATTATGAGGTGATGGATAGTATACTACCCTCCCTGGTCACCTGGTCTCCATTCTGCCCTTTGTGTTGCATCCATGTATCCATGTGTTGTATCCAAGTTTCTGTAAGCCGCAAAGACTTTCCACATGTTTTCTTTCCCAAACAATTCTTGAGTAATCATGTTATATTACCACAATGGTGCTTACATTTTTTTAAGAGTACTTGTTTTCATTTTTGATTGAGTTTTTTTATACCACAGAAATCCCTTGGATTTTTTCTTTTCATAAAATTTATTGGCAAGCATTGTTAAGGTGTTATCTGAATATAATCTTTTTTTTTTATTTTCCAGTGAAAAAAGGAAGGTTGGATAAAGCAGCTGGTAAGTCTGATTTCCCTTTTAATTTCTGCTTTGCATTTTTATTGCTTGGGCTGCATGTGTGTATCACAGTAAAGAATCATTTAAGCCTGGGACTACTTGCATGCATTTCATCAACAGTCCAGTACAAAACAAATGAAGAAAGAATTAAAAAATATACATATATTTTAAAGATCACAAACAAGGTTGTGGCCTCAGACAATCTGTAATTTTCAGTTATTAATCATTATTGTATCTCAAACTAGTGGTATTTAAAGGATATTTGCACTAAAAAGAATTTTTACATAATTTGATGACCTAATGGGTCATCAGTCAAGAGAAACTATTTTTTACATAAAGCGGGTGCAGGATTTTAGCTTCACTGGGGCAGGGAGGAGATGGTGTCTGAATTTTCCCGGTGAGGAAATACAGATGGGAGATACTGATGGACAGTTTAGAGATCAGGTATAGGCCCTAGGCAATAAACGTGAGCAAAATCAAGCTGCCCAGGACTCTCTAAGTCCTCCTCCAGGACCAAGATTTAGCCAGAGTGGAAAAGAAAGTCTCCGATGTGTGAGATTTCCCACACATAGGTAGACTATAAATTTAAGGCCTTCAACATCTTTGTAATTACGAGTTCTCAAGAGAAGCTGGTATACAGTCTAATCAATGCAGCAAAATTTGCCAGTAGATGTCTGGCAGACTTAAGCAACCTCTGCAAATCATTTAAAGTTATCTAGATTAAAGAAAGGTAACCTGAACTAGCACAGGTTAAGCTGCTTTCTGGGCACATGATTCTTCTAACTCTGTGAACTAGTCATTCTTCACAGCAGGCTGTGAAATATATGTATGAAGTATAGACTGAAGAATCATCTTCCTTTCATTGAAATCCTAATGCAATCAGGAAGATGTTCTGCAGGGTCCAGCAAATTTTGTATTTTGTTGGTACTCAAAAGAGGTCAGAATTTACAAAAGATGATTATCAAACAGAATTATTTGATAAAAGTTAAGTAATTCTAATTTTCCTTTGAATGCTGTTGACGACTTGTTAATGCCATAAGTAATGGCAATAGAGTTTGAATGGTGTATTCTCTGATAATTGGCCGTGTTTTCTTGGGCAGAAAAATTATGTAGGTGGTGACTGAGAGCAGTATTGAGATACCTGCATGTTTCTCAAAACTCTGGGATTCTCCTGTGGTTAATCTACTACTTTGTGTAAGCTGCCATGAAGCTGCTGTGCTCTGTTTTGGGTTGAAAGCTGAGTATATGAGCAAGGGGATAGCCTGCCCGTTTTCTTTTCACAAAAAGTTGCACGAGGTACCTCCATTTTTGAACAGCCAAAGGCTTGGGAATTGCAATAATGGCTTTGTGGAAACAAAGCTTCTTATCATTAAGCAAAATTTACAGCTCCTTTCCACTGCCAGGGTATTGTAATAATATTCAGTCTTGACACTGTTATTCTTCAAGGAGGTTACATATTTGCAGTTATTTAGAAGATAGAGTTTCTACACTTTCTTACTTGACATAACTCATGAAATCTGAAGAAGGTGAATTAGTGGTAAAGTGCTGAAGGGTAACATTTGGATCCAGAGAAGAGCCAAAGAGGCCAAGGCACTACTGGAGAAACAGCTATTTTAAAAGGCAGATGACAAGGTTCCAGGCAAGATGATGATAATGCAGGCAGTCTGAAATTTCTTCAGTTTTTTGTACTAGAAAAGGAGCTGGGGAAAGATAGAAGGTGATTAGGTTTGATCACCTGGCATGATACATAGGAACATAAAATTTTCAAATGGGAAAGAAATTATAGAGCTGAATATGAAGACAATAAAACAATGAAACAGACTACCTCTAAAAATGTGTCTTAAAAAGTCTCTATCTTGTCAGTTACGGCTTCATTTAAAGGAGATAAGTTTTAATTTTGGGGGAGGTTGGTGGTTGTATTTTTGATTTAAACATAGATACAGATGCGGGTGCTCAAAATGGCTGGAGTTAAACATTGTAGGTCGCTATTTTTCAGCCAAGTGATTTAATGGAGCGTTCTTTTGAAAATTTCTCAAACCTTGAGTTGCAAGGCTCCAAACTACAAACAAATTTTGCAACTACAAAACATTTTGCAAATTTTGTCTTTTGTTTGCCTCAGTTACACGGAATAAGCAATAGGATGGTATGTGAATCACGCATTGTTGACACCATTTCTCACAAATAAGTCACTAGACTTCTAAATCTATATTGACTTTGTCAAGTTTTTCAGTGTAAGAACAAAGACATGTTTGAGAAGACCTGTGCGCTGAACTATAGAAAATAAATAGATAACATTGATCACTGTTGATTTTTTTTTTTAATTGAAAAAAAAAGTTCCCATTACATAACATCCTTTAGTCCTTTTGCCAAACATTAGCATCAGTCCTAATCGATCAGATCTACATACAGGATGTACGCTGCTACCTCTTCTGCTTCACACTTTTTGTTAACTGCAGTGTAATTCAATACAACCTATTCAATAGCCTATTGTACACAGTGACAGCTTCCCTCCCACTCACACTGGTTGATTGACCTGGGGTAATACAGACAGCTCAGAAATGACTTCTGTTCTTGGCTACATTTCATATGTATATTTTGGCAGTAGTTCTGTTGTTTTTTTTTTTTTTAAAGTCTTTTTTTAACCATATGTCAATGTTGATCTTTATGTAGGATGCTGGAGGCTAATGAAGGATGTGTTACATGCATGCAAGCTGAGAAGCTTTTCTGAACAGCCACATTCATTGAGATGATATAATATGCCCTTTGCTGCCTTAGATTCCTGTGTGAGGCCCTAAAGGGTAGAGCTTTCCCTTAGTTCTTTTGCTTCTTTCTGTCAGTGATATTTTCAAGCACTTTGAAATTGTTAACGTTTTATTCTTTTTGCTGACTAGGTCCAATTTTATGAATACTTATACCGTGCATTTACAAAGGCATTTACAAAAATGTTTGAGTTCGTTTGGGACTGCATCTGAAACCCATTTTTCTGCTGCAGAACTAGATTCACACACAAAGACAAGACCGAATTACATGTTACAAGTCCACTGTGGCCTTGCCTCAATTGGACATAAAAGCCCATTAGCCAGTCACCAATATTATCATACCAATTGAAAAGCAAATAAAATCCTTATTTGCAGAAAGGGAGTGCATACTGGTTTCATGCAAGATCTGTCAGGGAGATTGATAAATAATCTGAGAAGCCATGTTTGGAAGCTGATCCTTAAAATGCTTGCTCGCATTAAGGATTATGTTCTCTCCCACCTGTGATGGGCAGGGATTTTCCTGTCACAATCCCATTAGAATTAACAAGAATTTTCTTGTTCAAATCCATGTATTTGAACCACACCTCTGAATGTTTTGTATGAAGTAAGAGTTAAACCCCTACTACCATGGGGTTGAATGTTTCTAGTTTCTAGGAAGAAATAAATTGGGGTTTAACGTCCTGGTTATTTCTTTTTCAGATGCATTCAAAACCTATGTTGTTTTAAAAGTCCAAAATTTAAAAAGCACTACGATAGACAGAAGGGGAAGTGAACCTTGCTGGGAACAGGACTTCATGTTGTAAGTAACAGGGAATCCTTATCAATTGGTTTTGTTGTATCGTTGCCATATTTGGATAGTTTAGAGCAATTAATAACATCTGAGACCATGTACAGACCGCAAAAGCAAGGAAAAAGTATCCAACTCGGAGAAAAGGTGCCAGGCTAGTTCTAGGGAACAGAACAAAAGTTAATTTTGCAAGCCACATTGCAGATCAAGGCCAGCAGTCAACGAGGGGAAGAAAATATTTGTCTCCAGTATCTTTAATTTCATGTAATGTTTTAGGAATATAGGAATGAGAAGAAAGAAAACTCAAATTGATCCTTACGCAACTCGATTTTTGTTTTACTCAATTTCCTTTCTGTATGACTCATATTTTATACATTCATTTATCTACTTAACTGCCAATTTAGGTAGTTTCTTTATTATTGACCTGTACTGTTTCTCAATTCTGTCTGCAGATCTTTGTCCGCTTACTCAGCTCTCCATCTTGTTATTCAGTCTTTGTTCTCCTCTTTTCTCTAGAGCCTTATATACACCTCACTGGTCAGGAGGGTCCAAACACTTATATGTTATTCCTGAGGTCTAGAGTTGGTTGAAATATTTTTACAGAATTAAACATTTAATTGGCTTTAGTTATTTTTATGCAAAAATGTCATTTTTACAATGTTGGGGTTTTTCCTAAATCCAAGTATTTTCATATTTTGTCAGAAGAATGAGTTGTTTTGAATAATTTTTCCATGCTTTCTGGCTATCAAAACCTATAAATATCTTTTGACAGGCTCTACGTATGCTGAAACTGACATGTTGATTGAAATAACCCCCCCAATTTAATTTTATTCTATATTAAAAGCAGCATTTCTAAAATCTTCTCCATTTTTTCTTCACAGATATTTCACATAAATTAATTTTATTTTATAGTGCTCTTAATCTCACTTAAGGGCTTCATCTTCATCACAATTTTTTCGTGAAGTTATTAATTGAATTTGGATTTTTTTTTTGTGTTGTGCAACTGATTTCTTAGACAACTGTAGCAGACTACTAGCTTGCTTAACTGAAGACTCTGAGTGACTGAAGGGCCTGTTATGTTAAGCCAATGTATATACCTTCTTTACACATCATTTTATGGCTTGATGTAATGACATATCAAAGAAGTCGTCAAAAATTCTGACTTCTGACCATATAAAACTAATTTTAATCTGGGGCTAATTCCTCCTCCACTCCCCAGTTGCCAGGCTTCTCTAGCAGACATGCTAAGGAAAATTAATATCAATAGCTAGCCTTTATAAATACCATTCTTATACTGCAGCTTTGACTTGCAGAAAAGATTGTCATGTTTCAGTGTAGAGGAATCATTGCTGTATAATAATACTGTGTTAATGTGATTTTTTTGGCACTTTACTGATCCAGACATACCAGTTCTATAAAACATTGGATGTGGATTGGATGATGATGTAATAGTGTATCAGGAAGTAGATCAATTAAATTTCAGCATTTGCCCTGTCTGTTACCTTTAGTGCAGGAGGCAATTAAAAAATATTTTAAAGTGGGTGTGTTTAACCTATCCTCTAAATTTTCCTAAATTTTCCACAGAACAAAGAGGAATGTGTTAAAATATTATTTAATACATTTGCTTTTCTGTTGTATAAATGCTTTACTTTTAATCATATTGTATGTAAATGAGAGTGTTCTATGACATCAATGAGAATGAGCAATTTATTAGGATTATTTTCTTAATCCTAATAATCTTAAGAAAATAAAGCTTATTTTCTTAAAGCAATTTAAATGTTACCAGAGAATACTAAACTACTTTTCTAACAAATATGTTATGAGGTTGCTGTAGCTCCATCTACTGCCTACTCAACTACACAACACAGCAGACTTTTAAAAGGCATCATAAATAGGCATTTACAAATACCTTTATATAGACTTTTGTAAAATCATACTGTAGTTCATTTTCTTAAGGGCTGTCTATCTCTGTCTGTAAAAAACCCTGTTCCGTTACACGCAGGTATTACCAGCTTGCATTTTAAAAATTACATATTGTTTAAGCTTTCAATATGCAGTTTCACTGTTCAGTTATCAGTGCAACAGTTTTAAAGTTGGGGTCCAAAAATACCAGAAGGTAAGAATTTACAATCTGTCTTCCATAACACATTTGTAAAGGGAGAAGCTGGACAAAACAAAAATTCACTATATTTATTCAACTGCATGATTACAGCGGAAAACTAGACACTGAGGCAGCCAACACAATGTTTTTTGAGAGCAGCGTGACGAGATCAGTACCCGTGGCAGGGGTGGCACTCTTCGCCCTTCTCACGATTCACTCGTCCTTTTCCTGGTAACTTTAAGTACACAGCAATTCACTGTGGCACACCACACAAATCAGTTGAAGATTAGTTTTAGTGCTTAAAATTAATTCAGTCAAATGGAGATTACATACAATCAGTCACAGCAGAGACACAAATGCCTACTTTATTATATTGTTCATATTTACAGAACTGGTCTGTGAGTGCTTATAGTAATATATAGAGGAATGCCAGACATTCCATGAGGAAACAACTTCCCTCTTTTAATTTTAGTTCAATGTCATGGGTCAGTCATATGGCCTTACAAAATTTTATTTTAAATGCTTGCAAAATAAGGTTGTGGTATGGTATTTTTTTGGTTAAAATCAGCGAGTAATAAAATGCATGCATCCTACAAGTAGAACTAAAATAGAGCCTGGATCTGCAACTCTTGAAGTTGAGAGCTGTTTTCCCATTGCATTTTTGTTGTGTAGTGCAACTTCTCAATTTTAATGAAGGGAACAAGCTCTAAACGTCTTTTATACCTGGTCTCCTTTACCATGAAAAGAAGAAACTGGTTCAGTTTCCTGTAGGAAATGGTCTGGCACTTCCTTCTAGATTTTTGTGAGGGAAGATGGAATTTTTCCCATACCCTTATAAATCATTCTTAGCTGATGGTCCGTGTTGATTGATAGCGTGTGCCATCATAGCTGACATTACCAGCTCTTACTGTTTCATTGAAAATGTTCCTCTGAGTTTTATGTTTAAAAGACTGATCATTTTTTGTGGATTCCAGTTTTACCTAAAAGAACGCACGTTACAAAGGCTAGCTATATTATACTATTCCTGCACCTAACAAGTTAGCTACAGTGGAACCTGAGAATGCGGGTTCTTCAGGGCTGTCCTGAGGAGACCAGTGTCTTGAGGAGGCAACTGAGGAATTCCATATGCAGAAGCTGCTTAGAAGAAGCTAAAGCTGAACTAAAGGCATGTATTTCCTGCTCCTGGTTTCTTCTTGGGTTATATCCAATAGGGCCAAGTCTTGTAGCAAAACAAAGCTACTGACAACTGGGACTTCTCTGTGACATTTCCAGCAGAATTGTCCTCATCAGTTTGTAAAAGCAATCCTGAACAATAAGACTTGAGACTTGGCTTGCCCAGTCTAACCTTTGTATCATGCCTGCTATCTTGCATTTTATGCGTATACTGAAAGAAAAACACCTCTCTATCTGCTATAAGTCACTAACAAGTTATTACAATAGATTACTGAGCAGTTGAGACTGCGTTTTCATTTTAATGGTTTGTGCATTCATTGTTTTTAGCGAAATCTGTGCTGATGGAAAGGGCTTCATTATAGAGCTGTGGAAGAAAGGCTTGCTCTGGGATAGCATTTTAGGAGTTTTATGGATTCCCCTTGCATCTGTGGAACATGCAACAGACGTAAGTTGACTTCCTGTGGAAATATAAAACACTGAGTAAAATCCAATGAATTTCTCATTCTTAGCCTCCCCAAATATTGTAATGACATTTATGATTGATGTATATTTCGGTCTCATTTGTTTCAGTTTGTAATATTGAGGCATAATGCACATGTGACTCTCAAAGTGACAACTGATATGCATTAGCCATATACCCTGGAGAAATGGCTCACATACTGAGTCAGGTATAATTCAGTGAGTGGGTTAGAATTCATCTACAGTCACGAATTATTAGGGAGGCAGGAACAGTTTGGTTTATGTGATTAGAGTGAGGGAATTTCAAATTGAGGTTCCTGGCCTGGGTCTTCATTGTGTGACCTTGGGTAAATCTCTGTTAAAATGGGCAAAATACTGTTGTTCTGTCTCTCAAGGGAATTAGCCATTGTCTCAAAGAGGAAAACAGAAATTTGCCCTGTGGTACTATGGAAGAAATTAATAGTACAATAAGCGCATAGAGAAGGATGAGTGGAGAAAATGGGTCAATCCCAAGAGTTATCATGTATTCAGCATAGTCATAGTTAGCCACGAGAATGAGCATGCTTGCTCTCAGTAGGCTAGAAAATAAAGAAAAAACGTTTCTGAGAGTGTGGAAATACTGAAGCAATCTGCAAGTGCTGCAAAATTGTCTGAAATCGGAAAAAGTAAGAGGTGCCTTATTCTAATACTCCACAATTCTCCCATTCATAAATATGCTTTCCTACACATAGTGTCCATGCAGTCTGTTTTTTAAAAAGTAACTCTGAATTAGAGAAGATGAATTTAATCTTTGCGAATAAAATTAAGTTTGCGTTCTTTAAATTTTCTAAAAAATAAAAAAGGCAATTGATGATGAGGTAAAGGAGAGAGAATCAGAAAACTTCTTCCTACAGCATCTCCCATCAGTCTCTATAGCCATTTCTTTATAGGAACTAATACATATTCATATATACATTGAACTGACGTTTCAATATTCTACTCAGAGAATGGAAGCAGGGGAAGAAAGTAATTCCTGCTTAAATTAGAAGTTGCTCTGTATCACAGCTACCAAGCGTCATTTCAGGCCCCAAGGCAAGTTGTTTTGCTCTGCTACCCTAGCTGTTGTTGAGTTACCACTTGCTGACACAGAGGTTGTGGCTTAACAGTAAATACTGAAATTTAAACAAACAAAGATGCAAGAGTAGAGATTGTTTCTTAATTTCTTCAGACCCTCTAAGCCTTCATTTATAATTAGGCCACTGTGGAACTTACCTAGTTATTTGTCCTGCTCTTCTTAACCCTGCAGCTCTGCTCTGGGCTTTGTAACTCAGAAATAACCTATAAGGGAGCATTACTTCAGAAGCTCTTTTTTGGCTTGGTTATTAGCATATATTGATTGCTTCAGTCGTGCTAGAATGTACTTGTTTGGCACCAGTTCAAAGGGGAACTGGAAAATCTCAGTTCATAAGAGTAATTTTCAATATTCATATTTCTTGCATCTTAATCATCTGACCATCTTAATGTGTATTTGTCTATATTGTAGAGCAAATATTTTATTCTTTCGAATTCCATGCCTGCGAGAAAACTTGATGAAGTCCTAACTCCTACTTACATAAACAAGAGTTGGAAGAGTCTAGAATGGGTCCTAAGCCTATTGGTGTCATAAAGAAACTCCTATTGACCTGGGGGAACCTTCATTCAGGAAAAAGTGGATAATGCTATAAATCCTACCCAGGTAACTTTCAGAATGTGTTTTCCTAGGAAGGTCCAGGTTCCTGGTGGACATTGCATTCTGAAGTAATAAAAAACGGGAGTGAGATTCAAGGCACAAAAACACCAACTTCATATGAGATCTTACTGGATGTCTACTTTGCATTACCATTTGGTGAGTTACGGATTGAGGTCTTGCTCCACCTTTCCAACCATTCTATTCCACTTTAAGTTCCTGAAATACAGTGGCAAATAGTAATTTTTCTATAGAATCTTAAATGCTTATTCATCACTGGAGCATTTGTATAATTGATACGGGTAAGTAATGGAATCACTGAGAGCTACTTCCCATGAGGAGCTGCGTGAACCATTTCACTGGTTAATGTTCCTCCACATGTGGATTGTAGAGCTAGAGAAAGAAGTACTTCCTTAAGGCTCAAGCTACTGGAGCCTGTGTGTTATAGCTCTGTATCACGTCAGCTTTGACCAGCTGTTTGTAGAATGTAAGTTTTAGTAAAATCTAGGGCTTCACAGCATTATCATCTTATTAGCAAAGGTTGTCTGCCTTAATGAATAGTGCATATGAAGACGAAAACTGCATATATGTGTATGAAAATAGTGTATATGAAGGTAGAAATGGAAACTGAACATCAAGTAATGCATCACCTCGCATTATTTCCAGATATAATACAAAGAGATTGACTTTATCAAGATTATCAGTCCATCTATATGACATGGCCCTATATGCCAAATAAGTTCACAAAGATAAATTAGCTTAATATTTTACTCTTTAAACAGTCTAATGAACTATGGCTAAAAAGACTAATCCTAAAATTTATACAAGAATAAAAGTAAAAAACGTGAAGAAATGTAAATGAGAAACATTATTTATCTTTTGAAAGGGAGGAATAGAAGTCATACCAAAAATATGCTCTTCAGCTGTTTAATGTTCTTTTTGAAATGCATTGGCTGAAACTGAACTTGGCAATACAGCTAATGCTGATTAGAGCAGACTAGTTATTTCTGATGTTTCTGGGTGCAGTCTGTGTGGCTACAGTCCTGTTAATACATGTGGTAGAATGTATACCTTTTCAGAGAGTAACTGTGGACTGTTGTGGATTCTTGTGAGTCACAACAGGGCCTACATCCTTTTTTATTTTTACAAAAATTACTCTTTGCTTAGTACTTCTTAGCCAATAAAACTTTTTAAAAGATAACCTAAGCCCTCGTCACATTCTGGGTTTTGTTTGTGTTTTGTTTGTTTGGTATTTTTTCCCCAGCAGCCACAAGCAATTTTCAGTTGTCCGAGTAAAAATTCATATGGAAGAACTTTTTTCTTGCTATTCACATGTGCTTCCATCTAGATTATTCTCACGTATGAGATAATTTTATTTCCTTTAAGCATGATGGAAAGTGGACATATGTCAAACGGACTGAGTCCTTAAGTATAAAAAGACAATAGTAGCCCAAAGAAGGAGCGGTTTATAAAGAAGATGACAGAAGAGGACAACAGTTTGTGCAGTAACAGTGGGATACCCATTATAAAAGGAGGAGAATTGGTACAAACTGTATTTATTCTATGTACCATAAATTCTTCTTGAAACCTCCTTTGAATCAGCAGAATGTTTTAAGTGTGTCGTCACATAGTTTTCATATCTAGAAACCTGGCGCAAGTCTATTGTAAACACCCAATTAGAGTTTCTAGAAGCTGTAAATTCAGGTTGTTACCCATTTCAGGCTGCTACTGGGAGGGAGCGTCCGTTTGGAGGCTGATGCCTGTACTCTGTTTCCAGACGAATAAACGTGAGTGTTTTAAAGACAGTCCCTGGGACTGCAGCCATGGGGCACGGTGGCAACCCTGTAGAGGTCACTCCGACACTGTCGCTTCCTGTGCAGAGGGAGGCATTCAAAGCATTACCTGTCGGGTATTGAGAAAGCCACACGTTTATCTTTACCCTCTACCAGGAGTTTGACCAAGGCATTACGTTTTGATTGCTTATTCTGTTGAATGACTCTCAGGTCAGCTGTGACCAGCTGATAATCTGTCCTTGACTATTGGAACCGGTATAGCCTCTTTGTTATGACAAATTACATTGGAAAGGTAGAAGACTGCAGTTATTTTTCACCTTTCCTGAAATGAGAATGCCAGATGCTTGGTAGAAATATGAGCCTTCCATGCTGCTTTAACAATATGGCTTCATTTGGACTTGAAGCACTGCATGTAGTAACAGGGAAATGTTTTAACATCATTACTTCGTTCACGAGTGCTTTTTTCTAGAAGTATCATCTAATGTTAGTTGTGGTAGCAACAAAGTTGTCATTTTGCCATTGCTATCTAGACTGAACTCCATTAAAAGGCTGCTAAGTAAAACGAGGATCTCATATATTTAAAATTCTGCAAGCAAATTCACAGTAATAAAATATGGGCTCTAGATAAATACTATAGCTGAATTGCAAACATTTTTAATGTTTCTAACACTCAAGTTTTTTAAAGGATAATCAGGTTTTGTTATGAAATACTATAATTTTGCTTCAAATTTATCAGGTCATTCTTGTAAGAGAAGGCAGAAGCAAATTTAAAGGACATGACTTATTTTTTCTTAAATCCAGCATTAGAGACATATATCATGCTCCTTAACATTCAATTATACCTTACATAGAGAGTATAAGCTAAAGAAATTGAAGATAATTTTACTTAAGTGGAATGTATTTGGTAATAGTTATAATTTTGAAACTCATTCATGTGACTTGGGAACTAAGATCTCATTTTGCCAAGTAGCCTACAGAAAGTCAACAGGACTTTATCCTCATGAGTAATTTTGGAAAATGCCATGCAGGTATTCACCTCTTAGGCTTGGTTGAAATTCAACTCATTATCGCTTTCTGCCGTACACATTAATTAGCAAATAAGGATATGAGGTAACAAGAACAAAGTAACAATGATGAGATTAATACCTGTTTCTGCATTAGTAACCATACTAATTCACTGATACACCAAGGGATTAGCAAATGAGAAAATGAATTGTTCTGGTACAATTTTGATCAGCCTGAAACAAGGTCCTGAAAAATCATAGCAGAGTGATGGGAAAACTCATGCATCACAGTATAAAATTCTAAGAACACCTTAGTTAGTGTAATAATTCACGTATACTTACAACCTAAAAGTTGGCGTTAACTTGTCCAGTAGGAAAACCACAAGATCCCGTTGTTTTCCAAAGTATTATCTTTATGTTGTCTTTGTTTCACAACAGTGTTGGTTTTATTTTGAGCAAAAGATATGACATAAATGTCACTTTTTTGGCAGCTAACTGGGTGTGAGTAAACAGTGTGAGAGGAAATAAATAAAAAGTTCCCAATATGTAACCAAAACATCAAAAATGGAAGAAAAGAGATGGGCACACAAATTCTTCTAATCAGTATGGAAGAAAATTTCCTCACACTCAGGGCCAGATCATGAGCCCTTTCCTCTCACTAAAGCTAACAGGACGATTTAGAGAGTAAAACGTCCTGCAGGAAATCAGTTTGTACCTCCAATTGCAGCTGAGACTTGCCAGGTTTCTCCAAAGAGATAAGAACTTGAAAAAAGGTCAGTTCTAGGCCAATAGCACATGGAATTAAAGTAAAACCAGATTCCTCACTTAAAACACAAAAAACAACAACAAAACAACCCCCCCCCCAAAACCAAAAAACCCAAAACAAAACCCCCCCACATCTTGGAATGCTGTGCATGGACACATAAGAAATACATGGCCAGTTAAGAACTGAAGTTGGACTGGAAAGTTAAGAGATCTATTTTCTTCCCAATCCAGCAATAGCTCATTTTTCAATTGTAAAATGAACTATTTCCAAGTTTGGGTAACAAAAAGGTACACAACAAAAGGCTGTGTAAACAAAAGGTTTAGGCCTCTTGAAGTTTTCAGAGCAACAATCAGAAGGTGATCTTGGAACTCTGTTTCTGGTGTTCTTGTAAAAAGTGATTTAATTATAATAATGTTTTGTAATTGACTTGATTAATTCCCTATTACTTTGAATTTAATGAATTAATGTCATTAATTTAATGTGTACTTCCTCTTTTAGAAGTTCCTTCTGTAAAATGGACTGAAAGATCTCTAGCAGCTTTTTCTTTCTCTACAGATACCCACAAAGATTTAGATTGCAGAGGCTGGCACAGAGGGACACCCCTCCAAGGTACAAGACATTCACATCAAGATACATATGATAGTCTGTCATCCATGGAAAGTGTTCTCAGCATACAAGAAAGCAAACTAAGGTACTTTAATTTGTCATATCACACCGGTATCATAACATTTATTGATTTTTTTAAAATTTCTTACAAATTTCTGAATGACATTGTGATACATATACAATTATTTTAAGCAAGAATGTGACTGCAAGTTTTACAAACATATAAAACCATAAAGTTATGTTTCCATTATTTTATGGTGGGACAGAGCATGATAAATCTTCATATTCCATTGAAAGAAAAAACATGAAGAATACTGTATCCTGCCAAACCAGTTTGCAAATATGTGTGCCTTCTTAATGAATCATTGGTGGTCAGAAAAGAGGATTTGAGCCTACAAAAAATGTAGATATTAAAGACAACCAGAAATATCTTTGGCAAATTCCTAAAAAACAAGAATAAAAACCTATTAATGATGCAAAAGGGGTAAATAACATTCTAGAATCTTTTGCAGCAGATTGTTATGTATATACAGATGGCTTCAGAAGTGCAAACATGTTAGCTGATTGGCCTTCATTCAAGGTGATGTTTTAAAGCATAATATTTTAAAGACAGTGCAGGTATTTATTAGCTTTTCTATGTTCTTCAATGGCAGATACATGGTAAAGCAAGTTTCTTTCAAATAAAAGGAACATCTCACCAGAACTGAAAGTCACTCTTTCTATCTATCGTTGTCTCTAACCCTTCCTACTCTTTCATCTCCAGTCCCCTGTTGTAGCCATGGGGTTGCTCCCATCTCCTCTTTTCCATCTCTTCTGGAACTGTACTTTGTTGGAACAGGCTGTCTTGAACCCTGTGTTGAATTGAGAAACAAGAAGCCCCACTCTTTGGCTGATTAGTTTTCTGCATGTTTAGTTAATTGAATAGGTTCAGGGATGAATGGAGGACACTGAAAGAAGCAGTGCTCCTCCCGCTCTCAGCTGATCGCTGCTGTCCCTGTGTTG